>NC_060183.1:59689973-61142473 GCF_021184085.1 Oncorhynchus gorbuscha | reverse complement strand
AAATAAACTATAGACCTAATCTAGCTCTGTGCCAGTATTCACAAAGAGTTTCAGGGTAGGAGTGCTGATATAGAATCCATGTTGCCTTTTAGATCATAATGAATAAGATACATGAACAGGGGGTACCTGATCCTACATCAGTACTTCTACTCTGAGGCGCATTTTGAATACAGACCCTGGATGACAGTATTTACTAAATACAATGCCTGAATGCCAGCTAATTACATTGCCCCCTTTCCTCTATTTCAGCTTTAATTATTAGTTCAGACCAGACCAAGTCAATGGTTTCTTTACCCACTCAACAACCACTGCTAATCAATGAAGGGAATACAATCAGCAGCCTCTTGGGGATGGGGTTGTCTACCCATGAGCAAACTGAATTGGAGATGGCCAATCGGGCCAATCGGGTCAAGGACCGATGAGTTGTGCATTCCGAGATGTCGTTTCATCCACTAGATGTTTTTGCCCACAGGACTGCCGATGACTTGATGTTTTTTGTTTGTCGCACCATTCTCGGTAAACCCTAGACACTGTCGTGAGTGAAAAATACAGGAGGTCGGCCATTTCTGAGATGGAACCGGTGCGCCTGGCACCGACGATCATACTACCACGCTCAAAGTCGCTTAGGTCACTTGTTTTGCCCATTTTAACATTCAGCTGAACAGTAACTGAATGCTTTATATAGCAAGCCACGGCCATGCGACGCACTGCCTGTACGATGAAACTGTTCACTGAGCTTCTACTCTTCCTGACCTTTCCCTCCCTCCCTCCCTCCCCATCTCTTTCGCTCTCTCTCCATCTCTCTCTGCTCCATGAGAGCTGGTTGATATTCTGGCTAATTCTGCTAATGGGATCTCACTGGAGGGCGTAAAATCACAGAGCAGCACAGTACATGCACCACGCACACCCCTAGGGAGATAAGGAAATGTGTGTCTGTGTGTGTGTGTGTGTGCCTAGAAGACATAATTCATTTAGTTTTGTGTGTAAGTGTGTGTGTGGAAGAGATGTTTATTGTCCTCTGTCCTTGCCACAGTCCCTGCTCTTTGCTGTGACCCCAGAGTAAGAAGACAGGATTGTTGATGGAGTAGAGGACTCTGATGAAGGGATGGTTGATGGAGGAGAAGACTCAGATGGAAGGGAGGTTTTTCAAATGATGGTGTTTCTCAAATGACACACCCCCATACCCCTGCACCTACTCTCAACACACACAAACAATTCCCCTCCACACACACACACTCCGCCCTTTCCTACCTGGCAGGTGGTGAAAGGCTTGATGCTCCAGAGGAACTGGGGGATGTCCTGGATGGAGAGCTGCAGGCTGAAGGAATTCCCCCTGAACAGCAGCGTCTTGGGCTCCTCCAGGAGACGACCGCCCCTCACCCGCTCCACTGATGCCACTTCCTGATAGGGGAGAGGGAAGAACAGTGGGAAGGAGGATGAGGAGGAGGAGGAGGGGGTAGGGAGGGAAGAGTGAGAGAGGCGTAGGTGTTGGGGGGGGACAGGGACATTGGGGAAGGAGGTGGGAGGGAGAGAGCAAGAGAGAGAGAGAGTGGGAGAGAGAAGGGAGATGAGGGGTGGAGAGAAAGGTGAAATAAAAGTGTGAGAATTACGTTATTTTTGTGTGTGTTTACAGCATTTAAGTACAGTATACATAGATTACACAACATAGAAAACCAGTATTACTCAGTCATTAATACAACCACTCTCCTCTATCTGTACTGAATTAAGAAACAGTCCTCTGAACTACCAACTCCCCCCCTGAAGATCTGAACAGCTCTAAACAGTTGAATTAAACAGCTCATGGGGAGATTGGGCATTCAGTTAGCCTCCTCTGCAAGAGAAAGCAAGTGGAACTATAAATCATTCCATAATAATTTCACGCATAGAATGAAACCCCCCAAACACACAAACAAACAAATAAAGAATAAACTAAGCAAATCCTGGCAACAAAATGTCCAATGAATAAAATCAGTGAGCACAATACCCCTTAAATGCTGTTTCAGACACACACAGAGACAGAAATCAAGCCTGATCTTCCCGAATGGCGTTTGCTATTGATGAAAGGACTTTGCGCTTTTTGGGTTCTTATCTGAGGGTATTGTTGCGCTTCTCTATGGAGACCGGGAGCATTTTGTGTGTGTGTGTGTGTGTGAGTGAGAGTGTGTGTGAAACTGTGTGTGTGTCTTTGTGTTTGTCTGCATGTACGCATATATGTATGTTTGGTTGCGTGTGTGCATACGTGTGTGGGTACGTGTGTATATGTGTATGTGTGCGTACATGTGTGTGTGTCTGTGTGTTTGTATGTCTGCCGTCTCCATCACAAAAGGAAAGGCGCGTGGAAATAGAAAAATTGTCCCTGATCGATTCTTTGCTCGGCATCGCAAGGGAAATAATTTGTCGTATGAAGTTCAAACAAAAACCACCAAAACTGGACAAATGAACAAATAAACAGGGCAGAGTGACAGAGAGAGATGTAGAGAATTGGCTGGTGGGTTCCCGAATGTAATTTCACTCTATTTACCATGCACGGCTGCCCTCTGACTGATGCGGACAGAACCAAAGCTGCTCTAGTGAGCCAAGCTCTGTCACATCACAACCTCTCTGGAGCATAACTCACAGCCTCAAAGCAACTGGCTGCTGTCAGGTGTGTGTGTGTGTGTGTGTGTGTGTGTGTGTGTGTGTGTGTGTGTGTGTGTGTGTGTGTGTGTGTGTGTGTGTGTGTGTGTGTGAGTGTGTGTGTGTGTGTGTGCGTGCGTGACTACACTGCTCACAGGTGCATACCTAGTGGTTAATCTGTCGTTCTGCCCCTGAACAAGTTAACCCACTGTTCCTAGGCCGTCATTGTAAATAAGAATTTGTTCTTAACTGACTTGCCTTGTTAAATAAAGGTAAAATACAGAAAGAAAGACCTCAGAGTGTTTGCGCTTTTTTGTGAATGAGGCAAAAAGAGGATAATGGGTATCATTATGAGAGACAATGTGAGTACGATAGAAATGAGTTTGTGTGAAAAGACCATAGCTACTCTTCATTGTATATCATTCATACATAACCTCTACACAGAACTAAAAGAGAGAACCATTCTAGTACCGGGTCGGACCTCCATTTGCCTCCAGAACAGCCTGAATTCATTGGGCACGGAAACGTTGTTCAAATTGTATCAAGGGACCTAACGTGTTCCAGGAAAACATTCCACACACCATTACACCTCTACCACCAGCCTGTACAGTTGACACCAGGCAGGATGGGGCCATGGAATCATGCTGCTAACGCCAAATCCTGACTCGGACATCAACATGATGCAACAGGAACCAGGATTCGTCAGACCAGGTGGGCAATGTTTTTCCACTCCTCAGTGGTCCAGTGTTGGTGATCGTGTGCCCACTTGAGCCGCTTCTTCTTGTTTTTAGCTGATAGGAGTGGAACCCGGTGTGGTCGTCTGCTGCAATAGTCCATCCGGGTCAAGGACCAAAGAGTTGTGATTCTGAGATGCCGTTCTGGACACCACTGTTGTACTGTGCCGTTATTTGCCTGTTTGTGGCCCGTCTGTTAGCTTGCACATTCTCCTCTCAACCACTAGACGTTTTCACTCACAGGACTGACGCTGACTGGATGTGTTTTGTTTCTTGCACCATTCTCGGTAAACCCTCGGTAAACCCTCGGTAAACCCTCGGTAAACCCCAGACACTGTCGTGAGTGAAAAGACCAGGAGGCCGACCACTTCTTTGATGGAACCGGTGCGTGTGGCACCAAAGATAATACCACGCTCAAAGTCGCGTATGTATTTTGTCCTGTAGTTCATTCAATGTAATTGGAGAATTCAGTGTGTTATGGTAGTCTTTAATAGTTGATTCGAAGATTTGTAATCGATCATATATATGTTTTTGCTGTTTGTTCTTTGTTATAGAGCCAGAAATATTGGAGAAGTGGTTTATCCACACATTTCTGTTTTGGATAGATAACTCTCTGTGTGGTTGTTTGTTAAGTGTGTTCCAATTTTCCCTGAAGTGGCGAGATTTTATGGATTCTTCATTTACATTGAGCTGATTTCTGACGTACTGTTCCTTCTTTTTCCGTAGTGTATTTCTGTATGGTTTTCATGATTCATAGTGAAAGTATAGACACAGGTTTTCTGAGTCTCTATGTTTTTGGTTGGAAATGTTTCTCAATTTCTTTCTTAGGTTTTTGCATTTCACTTCATCAAACCATTTGTCATTGTTGTTAATTATCTAAGGTTGTCTGCTTGGAATGTTTAGATTTGATAGGGAAGCTGAAAGGTCAAATGTATTGTTTTTCTACTGCCAAGATTACACCTTCTGTATTAGAGTGAAATGTCTTGTCCAGGAAATTGCCTAAAAGGGATTGAATCTCTCTCTCTCTCTCTCTCTCTCTCTCTCTCTCTCTCTCTCTCTCTCTCTCTCTCTCTCTCTCTCTCTCTCTCTCTCTCTCTCTCTCTCTCTCTCTCTCTCTCTCTCTCTCTCTCTCTCTCTCTCTCTCTCTCTCTCTCTCTCTCTCTCTCTCTCTCTCTCTCTCTCTCTCCTCTCTCTCTCTCTCTCTCTCTCTCTCTCTCTCTCCTCTCTCTCTCTCTCTCTCTCTCTCTCTCTCTCTCTCTCTCTCTCTCTCTCTCTCTCTCTCTCTCTCACTCATCTCTCTCTCTCTCTCTCTCTCTCTCTCTCTCTCTCTCTCTCTCTCTCTCTCTCTCTCTCTCTCTCTCTCTCTCTCTCTCTCTCTCCCTCTCTCTCTCACACACTCCTCTCTCTCTCTCTCTCTCTTCTCTCTCTCTCTCTTTCTCTCTCTCACACACTCTCTCTCTCTCCTCTCTCTCTCGCTCTCTCTCACACACTCCTCTCTCTCTCCTCTCTCTCTCTCTCTCTCTCTCTCTCTCTCTCTCTCTCTCTCTCTCTCTCTCTCTCTCTCTCTCTCTCTCTCTCTCTCTCTCTCTCTCTCTCTCTCTCTCTCTCTCTCTCTCTCTCTCTCTCTCTCTCTCTCTCTCTCTCTCTCTCTCTCTCTCTCTCTCTCTCTCTCTCTCCCTACTCTCTCTCTCTCTCTCTCTCTCTCTCTCTCTCTCTCTCTCTCTCTCTCTCTCTCTCTCTCTCTCTCTCTCTCTCTCTCTCTCTCTCTCTCTCTCTCTCTCTCACACACTCATCTCTCTCTTCTCTCTCTCTCTCTCTCTCTCTCTCTCTCCTCTCTCTCTCTCTCTCTCTCTCTCTCTCTCTCTCTCCCTACAACTGCATTGTGTGATCCCTTGCCCGGCGCCGTCACACGGAATGGAATGCTAGCACACCTTTAATTAACACACTACAAATATTCAGTTAAGCCCCAAAAAAGAAGGCAGAGGAGGAAACCTTGCAGTGTTGTGACTGGACTTGCTGATCTCTGGTGGAACACGAAAATCAGACAGAGAAAACTCTTCTGGACAAAACCACCAGCCACGACACACTAACGCAATTGGACAGAAACACAGAAACAGAAACACTCACACCCACCTGCAGGGGATGGAATGAGGTCACACACACACACATGGGGTCGCGAGGATGGATACACGGATACGCATGCACACAAATACACGCACACAGACACAAACGCGAACACACACACTCTCCTTTAAGCAAGTTGACCTGTGTATAACCTTCATAGAGTACTTTCTTAATGTTCTTCTGTCAGTTGAAATCTACTACTGCAGGCTAGCCTGCTACTGCAATAACATATCATGTTCTCAGAAAGCACTCTACTGCCTATCACTCCACAGCCTAAACTCGGGTGATAGGCAGTCTATCCGTCCATCCGTCAGCATTCAGTCAGTCAGTCAAACAGTCAGCCAACCAACCATCCATCCTTCCATTCCCCCCCATACCTGGAATGCGTAGGGGGTGTTGTCGACACAATACACCCTCAGGCTGTATCCCAGAGGGTTGGTGTTGTCTGCACTACCGAACACGGCCAACCTCAGTCTCTTCACAGCCTCCTGGCTCAGTGGCTCCCCCACCAGGGCATAGCGCCCTGGACTTTCCAGGAGCAGGTGGCAACACTGAGCCTCCAGCAAACAGTAGCAGGAAGTGCTCTCCTCCTCCACTGACATCACTTCCTGTGAGAGAAGAAAATAGAAGAAAAAAGAAGTCGGGGCGGGTTGGGGCATTAGGCTGATGTTGTTTATCATGATGACGAGGATAATGGCTGCAGACGGAAAAATAAGCAATCAGCACATTGTGTATCGTGAACAGTAATGTGATTACCACACACCTGTATGCATAGCTCATTTCTCTTTCATTCTTTTCTCAATGCCTCTCCTAAATCACCAACTGCACCCTCCCTGTGACCCTATGGCCCTGTCTGTATTAAGGCATGGTTAAACTTTATAAAGTCAGGCTGTATAATATAGTAATGCAGTACTTTGGCCCAGCCTGCTACACCTGGCCCATTAGCTCTGCAGCAGACATTAGGAATCTATGTTTTATACAGCTCATCCCCACTATATGTGACAGGCAGACAGGCAGGCAGCAATGGAAGAAACGGGAGTCAAACACCTCCACCGCAAAGCCTAGCAGAAATGTAGGGAGAGAGAGAGTGGGAGAAGGGGACAGGCAGAAAGAAGAGAGAGAGAGAGAGGGAGAGAGAGAGAGAGAGAGAGAGAGGGGGACAGACAGACAGAGAGAGAGAGGGGGGAGGGGACAGGCGGAGAGAGAGAGAGAGAGAGGGGGAGAGAGAGAGGAGAGAGAGAGGGGGACAGACAGACAGAGAGAGAGAGAGGAGGGGGACAGGCAGAGAGAGAGAGAGAGAGAGAGAGAGGGAGAGAGAGGGGGACAGACAGACAGAGAGAGAGAGAGGGGGGGGGGGGACAGGCAGAGAGAGAGAGCGAGAGAGAGGGGGAGAGAGAGAGAGAGAGAGAGGGGGACAGACAGACAGACAGAGAGAGAGAGAGAGGGGGGAGAAGGGGACAGACAGACAGACAGAGAGAGAGAGAGAGAGAGAGGGGGGGGGGAGAGAGAGAGAGAGAGAGGGGGAGGAGGGAGGGGGAGAAGGGGACAGACACAGAGAGAGAGAGAGAGAGAGAGAGAGAGAGAGAGAGAGAGAGAGAGAGAGAGGGGGGGGGGCGATGCTCGTAATGTCATTAAATCCAGAGATGGTTCACATTTGAAGAGGCTGAGATAAAGGGCTCACTATTGCACAGAAAAGGAAGCAGGTTTCGCCATGGCTTCTTCACATGGGCAAGACAAAGGACACCTCTCTCTCTCTAGAGGGACATTGCTCTCTCCCATTCTCTTACCCGCAGCACACACACACACACACTCACTTGTCGACTGGCTTTTGATAGCTGCCTTTTGAGCGCCAAGCATCTCTTGCCGGCAAATTACATCCTGTGTAAATGCCATAGGCAGTGAATAGACCCGGGCCTTGGGGTGTCATGGGCCCACCACAAGGCACAAAGAGCTCTGAGCTTTGGGGTCACGTCTACCTAGATGAGGTCCCGGTCGGGCTCTATAGCTCCTTTGATGAGGTTAGTTATACATTAACAGAACGTTGGCAATACCTCTGCTGGAATGTATAGACGGGTGGAGAATGGAGGGTGTGGAATGATGTTGGAGCTCATTGCTTGAGAGAACGAGGGAGTCCCTCAGAGAGAGAGAGTGAGATGGAAGTTCTAAGAGGCAGAAAGGCAGAGTTCAAGGGCTTTTTTGAGAGGTTTGTGTGCTTTTCAAAGGGCTAGCGGTCGGGAGGACCACATACTGTAAGAGAAGTCATAGACTTGAGTTTTCACTAGCTTTCAAAGAAGTCCATTCTAACATGGGTTAGTGAAATAGTTCCTCCCAACTGGCAGCTCAATGAACCTCAGTGGAATAGAGGTTGACAAGTCAGAATGAAGAACAGAATGTGTGGAATTGAGATTGTGGTTCTATCCTATTCTCAATTCAAAGTTTTGGGGAAAAGACAAGGTAAAGACGAATACTCCTGCTTTTTTTGTACACTCTTAGAAAAAAGGGTTCCAAAAGGGTTCTTTGACTATCCCCATAGGAGAAGCCTGTTTGGTTCCAATAAAGGGTTCTACATGGATCCCAAAAGAGTTCTATCTGGAATCAAAATGGTTCTACCTGGAACCAAAAAGGGTTCTTCAAAGGTTTCTCCTATGGGGACAGCTGAAGAACCTTCTAAGGTTCTACATAGCACCTTTGGAACAAAGAAATCAAGTGTGTGGAACAAAGACATCTAAATCAACTGTTGTCTCAGTCTAGTGTTTGAAAATGTTTCATTTGATGTGTGCATATTAGGTGGCATTTTCCTTGCACACAGCCCACGCAGCAAGCAAAGTTGTGGAAATTACCGGAACATTTGAAATAGATGGTACATAAGCAAAGGACCGTTTTGAATACAGCAGCCAGCGATGGTAACATCTGGAACACATTTGAATGTGTTTACTCCGGTTTAACTACGGTTAAATAATCTCAAAGATATTATAAAAGGAAAGTTACAATATTCATTTGAAGTTACACAGAGTCTTTAACACAGTTAAGCGCAGATAACATTTTTATTGTTACTCTAAATGCTCTGAAATGTTTTCAGGACACCCTCACCTCCCACTTGTTATCCTGTGTCTGCCTTTTGAGCCGGATGTTCCAATTGTCGGTGGCGAACTCAGCGCAGTGGGCTATTGTCATGGCGACGGGGCAGGAGAGGTCGAGGCCCGGTGGACCATAGGTGACCTCTGGGCTCAGCAGGACCTCTTGGCTCTCCTCTGATAGGGTACTGCAGAAAAGACACATACAGAAATATGAAGGTTCTAGACTCTGACAACACACAGAGTAAATACCTCTCCAAACTCCAGACAGAGAACATGAAAGGAACATAAAAATAGGGCATGCTTCTAAACAGTGGGTCATGGCTTCATTTGAGGAACACAGGGGGAAAAGAAACGCTAGAAGAAGGTCCTATTCTTAGGAACACTCAAACTTTTCAATGGGCTGCCAATCCTGCCTTCAGTCCAGAAGGGCCTACACTACTACACAGACTTCTAAGGCCTAGCGTGCAATGAAAACTGACGTCTGCTTGATTTCATACTATTTGAGTCTCAGCCATCCGTCAGTCCTGCTGCTGTGGGCCTGGGGGTCAATCTCACGGTAGGTAGAGTGACGCTGCTATCCCCTGCTGTCAAAGGGCCAAGCTAGCGTCTCCTGCCTCGTCCTTAGTGACAGGTCAGATCAGGAACCAGAGGCAGAGCCAGAGGAGTGATTTCAGCCCAACTGATTAACTGGACACTTTAATGAGGGGATCAGGACAACTGTATGTTGTTGTTGAGTGAAACATCACAAACAGGGCTGTTTGGGTAGCATTCTACTGTGTCGGCTAAACTGAGATTAAAGATATATGCACAAATACATACACACACACACAAACACTCAAACACAAACACAGATACATGCATACACATACGCACACAGACACACACACTCTTAAATATCAGTTAAACATGATATGGTGTGAACAAATAGTGTGAACAACCTCGCTCGCCGCCGGATTTTCACCACTCTGCTTTATCGTTATTTATTTCTTTGCTAATTACCAGTGTGCTTTCACTGCCTATTGTGTCCAATTTGTCTCCATTGTTCCAATGAAAGCAATCAACAGTTAAACATTGACAGCGGTTGTGATCTCGCATCTAAAAATACAGAATAAATCAGCCAACAGCGGTGAAATCCTGCAGCTGTGCTGTGTTTGTGTGTGTGTGTGTGTGTGTGTGTGTGTGTGTGCGTGTGCGTGTGCGTGTGCGTGTGCGTGTGTGTGTGTGTGTGTGTGTGCGTGTGCGTGTGCGCGTGTGTGTGTGTGTGTGTGTGTGTGTGTGTGTGTGTGTGTGTGTGTGTGTGTGTGTGTGTGTGTGTGTGTGTGTGTGTGAGTGAGTATGTATGTATATGGTAATCAGGCCCAGTCACCAGAGGAGCATCAAGGTCACCTGCAGATTGGACCCTGATAATTAGCCTGAATAGAGGAGAATAAAGCTGTTTGTTTTTCAAAGAAAACACGACTAGAAGCTTAAAAATAGTAAAAACTATACATTTTTCATGGTTCTGATGGGAACAAAGACAATTGAATTAGTCTGAGAGGTGGATCAAGTAGGGTGACTTTGGGTTATTGATTTAATAGGCTTTTATTTCATTAATGGATTGGAATGATTTAACTGCACTCAGAGAGAGGTTTGGCATTGTTATACTGAGTGATATTCTGTGATCCACAAAAACGCTTATTCTTAAAACATACACTTAAAATAACAAATAAATAGACTACAATTTATCGGGCATAAATTAGCTTCCGTAAACACAGTAAAATGAATAGTAATATGATTGCAAACAGAGAGATGCTCTACTGAAGGCCATCCCCTAATTAACACTCCTTCTTTCACTCTAGATCTTTCATCCCGAGTCTACAGCAACTCCTCCTCTCACACCTCCATCCTCTGTCACAAACACGTTCCCTTCCACACCCTTCACCCGATCTCTCATTCACACTCTGTCACCTATCAGATCGCTACAGAGGTCTCCTGACCTTGTGTTCAGGTGGGCTGTACTGTGGTGGCCTGACAAGCATCAAATAATAACACTCCAAGGCACTAACACCCTGTGGGAGTTTCATTGTTCCATTTAGAAAAACAAACAACAACATAATAACCTTGGATATCATGCACTGTTCCCCACAGTTTCAAGCTCAGGTTATCAGTGCACAACAAGACCTTGCTAGCTCGCCGAGTCAAAGCCAAGGCTTTAAAGCTGGAGGTTTTGAGCAAAGTGATTCATCAGATGAAGCTAGCTCTGTGCACTACTTCTGCTACAAACATATTACATTTAAAAACACTGAAGGACAGACAACTTTTCTGTGTGTGTTCAGGATTAGGCTCTGCAATTCCTCTCACCACTAACTTTCCAACTCAACTCAGTGCTTCTAACTCAGAATGCTTATTGCTATCCTGATCTCTCAATGCCATCTTATACCCCCGGTCCCCACCAAGGCATCCAAATCAAATCCAATCACATTTTATTGGTCACATACACGTGTTTAGCAGAAGTTATTGCGAGTGTAGTGAAATGCTTGTGTTTCTAGCTCTGACAGTGCAGTAATATCTAACAATTTCACAACATATACCCAATACACACAAATCTAAGTAAAGGAATGCAATTAAGAATATATAAATATATGGACGAGCAATGTCAGAGTGGCATAGACTAAGATATAGTAGAATGGAACACCATACATACAATTGAAGTCGGAAGTTTACATACACTTAGGTTGGAGTCATTAAAACTCGTTTTTCAACCACTCCACAAATGTCTTGTTAACAAACTATAGTTTCGGCAAGGACATCTACTTTGTGCAAGACACAAGTAATTTTTCCAACAATTGTTTGCAGACAGATTATTTCACTTATAATTCACTGTATCACATTTCTAGTGGGTCAGAAGTTTACATACACTAAGTTGACTATGCCTTTAAACAGCTTGGAAAATTCCAGAAAATTATTTCATGACTTTAGAAGCTTCTGATAGGCTAATTGACATCATTTGAGTCAATTGAAGGTGTACCTGTGGATTTATTTCAAGGCCTACCTTCAAACTCAGTGCCTCTTTGCTTGATATCATGGGAAAATCAAAAGTAATCAGCCAAGACCTCAGAAAAGAAATCGTAGACCTCCACAAGTCTGGTTCATCCTTGGAAGCAATTTCCAAAAGCCTGAAGGTACCATGTTCATCTGTACAAACAATAGTATGCAAGTATAAACATCATGGGACCACACAGCCGTCATTCCGCTGTCACGAATCCCACTTCCTGAGTCTGTGTTTGCCTGTGTTTCTGTCCTGGAGTGTGTTTCCGGTGTCCTGGAACGCACCCTGTCTGGTTGCCGGGCGAATTAGCTTGTTGGGAGATCGATGTTCACCCGCACCTGTATCCCATCAGTAATCTGCACACCTGTCCTGATAATCACCTCTCCCCTTCAAAAGCTCTGACCTGACATCCATTCCCTGCCGGATCGTTAGCCATGAACATTACTCACCCGGATCATTTACCCCATTCCCGCCTGGTCGTCGGAGGATTCCGCTACCCCACCTATTTACTCCCATCAACTAACCACCACTGCCCGCTACGCCACCTGGATATATCTACCCATTCACATTCACTTGTAAATAAATACTCACCTTCTTCCTACTCTCCTTGTCCTGGTCTGCTTCTGGGTCCAATTCTGGTAAACCCTGACAGAACGATCCGGCCAGTGATGAACCCAGCGGACCTGGACTCTGTTTGCCATACAATTACCCAGCAGGAGAAGATGTTGGGACAACACAACACAGCGCTACATGAGATAGCGGGTTCCATCCGGAACTTATCGGATAGATTAACGAGTATCCAGGATCAGCTCAGGTTGCCGGCGGATCATCCACCACCTGTTTCACCCATATCACCTGCCGATTCGGGGGCGGGTTCCTTCCGTGAGCCCAAGGTTCCGACACCGGAGAAGTACGAGGGAGATCTGGGAGGATGCCGTTCATTTCTTTTACAGTGTGGGTTAGTTTTTGATCTGCAGCCCTACTCTTACGCCACAGATAAGGCTAGGATAGCTTTTGTTATTGAGCTGCTGCGTGGTAGAGCTCTGGAATGGGCTTCAGCTGTTTGGGAACGACGGGACACATGCATGACGTCATACCAGGGTTTCACGGCAGAGATGAGAAAGCTTTTTGACCATCCAGTCCGAGGTAAGGACACAGCTAAACGTTTGTTCTCTCTTCGCCAAGGAGCTCGCAGTGTGGCAGACTTTGTGACTGAATTCAGCACATTGGCTGTGGAGAGTGGTTGGAATGAGGAATCACTACAAGCGTTTTTTTACCAGGGGTTGTCGGAGCAACTCAAGGACGAGCTGATCTCCTATCCAGAGCCTAGTGACCTAGATAGTTTGGTCACCTTAGCTATTTGGGTAGATAATAGAGTCCGAGAGAGAAGGAGGGAGAAGCAGTGGGGTCCATCTAATCAATCTGAGACACGGTTACCATTCGGGTCAGGAAGTGGACCAGAACGGGTTGATAATTTCCCCTCACACGGCACTTCTGTTGGGAACACGGTCATTCTGACCATTGTGGACAGATTCAGCAAGTTTGCTCATTTTGTCCCTCTCTCCAAGCTTCCATCTGCCACGGAGACGTCCGAGATCCTGGTTAGGGAGGTTTTCAGGGTCCACGGATTGCCCAGTGACATTGTTTCTGACCGTGGTCCTCAGTTTACCTCTGCTGTCTGGAGATCCTTCTGTTTGGCCATTGGAGCTACAGTCAGTCTCACTTCTGGATTTCACCCACAATCTAATGGTCAGGCGGAGAGAGCCAACCAGAAGAGTCCACGCTGCGTTGTCTTGTCTCCTCTGATCCCACCTCATCTCAATTACCCTGGGTCGAGTATGCCCATAATACCCTTCCTTCATCTGCCACTGGGATGTCCCCCTTCCAATGCCTGTACGGATACCAACCTCCCTTGTTTCCTTCTCAGGAGAGGGATCTTTCGGTTCCTTCTGTCCAGGCCCACATTCGTCGTTGCCACCGGACCTGGCATCGGGCCAGGAAGGTCCTCCTTAGAGTTTCTGACCGGTATCAGATCCAGGCGAATCGTCGCCGTATTCCTGCTCCCGCTTATACCATCGGAGATAAGGTTTGGTTGGCTACACGGGATCTTCCTCTACGGACTGAGTCGAGGAAACTGTCACCAAAGTTCATTGGTCCGTTTGTGGTGGAGAGAATCATTAACCCTGTTGTGGTCCGACTCAAATTGCCGACAACGCTTCGAGTACACCCCACCTTTCATGTCTCCTGCCTCAAGCCGGTTCTCCTCAGTCCTCTGTTGCCCCCTCCTCCTCGTCCTCCTCGGATGATCGGAGGTGGTCCTGCCTACACGGTGCGCCGCATAATGGATTCCAGACGGCGGGGTCGAGGTTTCCAATATCTCGTGGATTGGGAAGGATATGGTCCAGAGGAGAGGAGTTGGATTCCTCGGCGTCAGATCCTTGATGACGACCTGCTTCGTGACTTCTACCGCCTCCACCCTGGCGCTCCAGGTAGTCCGCCCGGTGGCGTTCGAAACCTCTCACTCAAAGTGCAAAACTACACAGTAAATATCCAAAACCATGAGCTATTTCTCAGCCTTTGACTCATTTGCCAATTGCATAAAACACTTTTTTCAAAACACTACACACAATTCTCTACCTGAAACACACAAATCTAACAGGAAGTGACTTGCTTTCCTTTTCCAAACACAACCAATCAAAATGCTACACTTAAAATAAAGTGGTGATCCTTAATGACTGAAGACAGGGAATTTTTATTAGGATTAAATGTGAGAAATTTAAATGTATTTGGTATTTGTAAACTTCAACTGTACATATGAGTAATGCAAAATATGTAAACATGATTAAAGTGACTAGTGTTCCATGTATTAAAGTGGCCAGTGATTTCAAGTCTATTTATATAGGCAGCAGCCTCTAATGTGCTCATGATTGCTGTTTAACAGTCTGATGGCCTTGAGATATAAGCTGTTTTTCAGTATCTTGGTCCCAGCTTTGATGCACCTGTATAGACCTCGCCTTCTGGGTGATAGCGGGTGAACAAGCAGTGGCTCGGGTGGTTGTTGTCCGGCCACCTGGGGGCGGCCGGTCAGGAAGTCCAGGACCCAGTTGCACAGGGCGGGGTTCAGACCCAGGGCCTCAAACTTAATGATGAGCTTGTAGGGTATTTTGATGTTGAATGCTGAGCTGTAGTCAATTAACAGCATTCTTACATAGGTATTCCTCTTGTCCAGATGGGATAGGGCAGTGTGCAGAGAAATTGCATCGTCTGTGGATCTATTGGGGCAGTAAGCAAATTGAAGTGGGTGTAGGGTGTCAGAAAAGGTAGAGGTGATATGATATGACTAGTCTCTCAAACCACTTCATGATGATAGGAGTGCTATGGGGCAAGGCGCTAACACCCTGCAGTGTGGAGACTCCGCAGACACAAAGAGAACCCAATAAGGCCTGGAGAGGAAAAGCCTCTCATCTCAGTCTCCATAATGCAGCCCTGGAGCCGCCAAGGCTGAGCTGATCAATTCCTTTCTGCAGCCGAGTGGAGAGCCACCGCCAACTGCCTCATGTAGATGGCTTTGGTCTGAAGATTGAATAGGAATAAAAGATACAATTTCTCCCAGGGTCTCTCCAAATGCTTGTCAAAAGATAGGGCTGTGATTGACAGCTCAGTGAGATCAGAGGTGCCCCCCCCCCCCCGGTCTCCCTCTAACACCAGGCAGGAAGTAAACAGCAAGCAGCCTTATCGGGACCAGGCAGGAACCTAAAGGAGGGGGCTCAGGGAGATTAGGGAGTGTTCAGAGTAGCACACACCTCACAGGACAGAGACAGGCAGTCCACTCCTAAGCTCTGAGGCGTAAACTATAGGTGACCTTTGATCCCTATCTTTACCCTCGCTACCCAGAAGCCTCTGGGGTACTCTGAGGAGGAGGAAGGAGAAAGAGGGGGGTGAAAGGGATTGTATCTCAATTTGATTGAAATTCAATGTCACTTATTTTCAACTCCTAGTCGAAATGGTCCAGCTGGGGTTAAACTGGTTGTCAGGGGTGATAACTTGTTGGGATGTTTTCATACAGATGTATTTGTGATTTGAGATTTTTGGTGTGCAAGGAAATCACAAACTAACAGGTGCAAGAACACTGACTCCTGGTGGCAAAAAAACGTATTGAAGCCTCTGAGAAAAGTCAACAGTATTACATTTGATGTGAACATGTTTTATCTGTCGTGCCATCTCAGCCTTGAGTAATAGCTTGGTGAAAGTCTTGATAGCTAAGTCACGGCTATGGGCTCTCCATAGCAGGCAATAGTCACCTGGACTCTCTATTTGTCTGTCTTGTTCTATCTGACCAAATGCCAAACAATGGCAGATTGCCTCTACACTGAACATTTAACATTCACAGCTTTAACCAGTCACACAGGAAGGAGATGGTGTCATGCTTAAGCGTAAAGACCCAGAATGGAGAAGACAAGGCTCTGTCTGCTGAGCCAGTTGTTCAGGGCCATGCTGCAATCTGCAGGGCTGTTCTGCAACTGAAAGCCTATTCCTGACACATCTTGTCCTCCCCTGTAGAGTGTGCAAGATGAGCTAAGGCCGCATGCTGGGCGGAGTGTGTGAGTGTGTTTGTATGTGGGAATGTGTGTGTGTGTGTGTGCATGCTCATGTGGGGGTGTGTGTATAGTATGTGTGTGTGAGCTTGCATACATCCATGTGTGAGTTTGGGTGTTAAAAAGTGGCAGAGATAGCGTGAGGAAGAGGTGAAAAAGGATGAGAGATAGCGTGAGGAAGAGGTGAAACAGGATGAGAGATAGCGTGAGGAAGAGGTGAAACAGGATGAGAGATAGCGTGAGGAAGAGGTGAAACAGGATGAGAGATAGCGTGAGGAAGAGGTGAAACAGGATGAGAGATAGCGTGAGGAAGAGGTGAAACAGGATGAGAGATAGCGTGAGGAAGAGGTGAAACAGGATGAGAGATAGCGTGAGGAAGAGGTGAAACAGGATGAGAGAGCGTGAGGAAGAGGTGAAACAGGATGAGAGATAGCATGAGATGAAGCGGTAGAATACAGTTATTTTTATTGCTTTGGTACTATATTCACAAATTTGTGGTGAATTTGAAGACATCTTTCACCACACAACCACTAATCCAAAATATAAGTGTACTGTGAAATATACACTGAGTATAAAAAAATACTATGACATGGACTGACCAGGTGAATCCAGGTGAAAGCTATGTCTCCTTATTGATGTCGCTTGTTAAATCCACTTCAATCAGTGTAGATGAAGGGGAGGACAATTGAGATATGGATTGTGTATGTGTGCCATTCAGAGGGTTAATGGGTAAGACAAAATATTGAAGTGCCTTTTAACGTATGGTAGTAGGTGTCAGGCACACTGGTTTGTATCAAGAACTGCAACGCTGCTGGGTTTTTCACGCTCAATAGTTTCCCGCCAAAAATGGTCCATCGTCCAAAGGAGATCCAGTCAACTTGACACAACTGTGGGATGCATTGGAGTCAACATCGGCCAGCATCCCTGTGGAACGCTTTCGAGGCCTTGTAGAGTCCATGCCTCGACCAATTGAGGCTGGTCTGAGGGCAAAAGGGGAGGTGCAACTCAATATTAGGAAGGTGTTCCCAATGTTTTAGTATACTCAGTGAAATGAGTACATTGGATTAATCACCAAAACGCAATATAATTATATCTTCTTAATTTAGTTATTTTAACAACCAGTTAATCCAATAGCAAAACATGAAAGATACATGTTTCAAAACTGCCCTTTGAATGTATTATTCTACAGTACTGTAAATTACAGTACATTACACTGTGTCACATTCGTGGAAAGGAGTAGACCAAGGTGCAGCTTGAATAGAGTTCCACATACTTTATTACAAAGTGAAACTTAACAAAAACAACAAAGAGTCAACGAGCGTCCAGTACAGAGCGCACTAAGGCGCTAACTGAAAACAAAACAATATCCCACAAACACAGGTGGGAAAAGGACCACGTTAAGTATGATCCCCAATTAGAGGCAACGATAATCAGCTGCCTCCAATTGGGAACCATACTCACACCAACATAGAAATATTAGACTAAAACACCCCCTAGTCACTCTCTGACCTATTGCACCATAGAGAACCCCAAGGGCTCTCTATGACCAGGGCGTGACACACTGTTTTCACATTAGGAACACTTGCACTACCCATTCAAATTGACTGAACATTACATGCCCATCATTTCTATCCCATGTGTGATCAAAGGTATGATTATTGAAGACATATTTCACAATGTAAATTAAAGAAATTAAAGAAACCAATGTTTAGAAGGCACTACTTTGCATCAAACCTGTCTTGAGCATTTGACCATAGGTTTTTATTGAAATTACACTAAATATGCTCATTGTTCTGGATTGAAATAACCACATGTCTCATCCATGGCCTGATGGAGGGTGGGGCTCTCATGTGGATGGCAATCATACATATTCCACCTGTATTGCAATCGTGTATTGTATTTTACAGT
This sequence comes from Oncorhynchus gorbuscha, assembly GCF_021184085.1. Taxonomy (NCBI): domain Eukaryota; kingdom Metazoa; phylum Chordata; class Actinopteri; order Salmoniformes; family Salmonidae; genus Oncorhynchus; species Oncorhynchus gorbuscha. The sequence continues at coordinate 61,124,391 of NC_060183.1, read as the reverse complement.
ATTGCATTGTAATGATGTATTGTAGTGGTCCTGTATGTGGCTCAGTTCATAAGAACATGGCACTAGCAACACCGGAGTTGTGGGTTCAATTGGGGTTACATACAAAAATGTGTGGACTGTTGACACTTTGAATAAAAGTATCTGCTACGTAAATGGCATTCAGAAAGTTTTCAGACCCCTTGACTTTTCCCACATTTTGTTACGTTACAGCCTTATTCTAAAATGGATTAAATAATTTATTTTTCTCATCAATCTACACACAATAACTCATAATGGCAAAGCAAAAACAGGTTTTAGAAATGTTTGGAAAATGTATTAAAAATAAAACACAGAAATACTTTATTTATTCAGACCCTTTGCCATGAGACTCGAAATTGAGCTCAGGTCCATCCACATTTCCATTAATCATCCTTGATATGTCTCTACAACTTGATTGGAGTACACCTATGGTAAATTCAATTGATTGGACATGATTTGGAAAGACACACACCTGTCTACATAAGGTCTCACAGTTGACAGTTGCATGGCAGAGCAAAGACCAAGCCATGAGGTCGAAGGAATTGTCTGTAGAGCTCTGAGACAAGATTGTGTTGAGGCACAGATCGGGGGAAGGGTACCAAAACATTTCTGCAGCATTTAAGGTCCCCAAGGACACTATGGCCTCCATCATTCTTAAATGGAAGAAGTTTGGAACTAACAAGACTCTTCCTAGAGCTGCCTGCCTGACCTAACTGAGCAATTGGGGGAGAAGGGCCTTGGTCAGGGAGGTGACCAAGAACCCGATGGTCACTCTGACAGAGCTCCAGAGTTCTACAGTGGAGATGGTAGAACCTTCCAGAAGGCCAACCATCTCCGTAAAACTCCACCAATCAGGTCTTTATGGTAGAGTGGCAAGATGGAAGCCACTCCTCAGTAAAAGGCACATGACAGCCCATTTGGAGTTTTCTGGTATCATCCCTACGGTGAGGCATGGTGGTGGTGACAGCATCATATTGTGGGGATGTTTTTCAGCAGCAGGGACTGGGAGACTAGTCAGGATCAAGGGAAAGATGAACGTAGCAAAGTATAGAGAGATCATTGATGAAACCCTGCTCCAGTGCACTCAGGGCCTCAGACTGGGGTGAAGGTTCACCTTCCTACAGGACAACCACCCTAAGCACAAAGGCGAAGACAACGCAGGAGTGGCTCTAAGACAAGTCTCTGAATGTCCTTGAGTGGCCCAGCCAGAGCCTGGACTTGAACCCGACCGAACATCTCTGGAGAGACCTGAAGATCGCTGTGCAGCGACGCTCCCCATCCAACCTGACAAAGAGGATCTGCAGAGAAGAATGCAAGAAACTCCCCAAATACAGGCGTGACAAGTTTCTACCCAAGATGACTCAAGGCTGTAATCCTTGCCAAAGGTGCTTCAACAAAGTACAGAGTAAAGGATCTGAATACTTACGTAAATGTGAAAGTATCAGTTTTTTATTTGTAATAAATTTGCTAAAATTTCTATAAACTTGTTTTTGCTTTGTTATTATGGGTTATTGTGTGTAGTTTGATGAGAGTGAAAAAAACTATTTAATACATTTTAGAATAAGGCTGTAACGTAACAAAATGTGAAAAAAGTCAAGGGGTCTGACTACTTTCTGAATGCACTGTGTATTACAGTATTACAGCAGTGTGACCCCCCATAAAATGCTAGCAACTTAATTTTGGATACATGTTTACTGAATAAGGGGACGTTCTGGATCATTTACATATTGGTATTTTATTGTATCACTGTAGGGGCTAGAAACACAAGCATTTCGCTGTACCTGCTGTAACATCTGCTAATCTCTGTAACCAAAAATCTTTGATTGTTACGTACAGTTAATCTCTGATTTTGTCAATATCAGATAAAAAAAAATATATATATAGTCATTAAAGCTGTGGCTATATTTAGATTTGTTTAACACTTTTTTGGAAATTCCTTTAATGAACTTTTAACAAGACACACCTGTTCCTTGAAATGCATTCCAGGTGACTACTTCATGAAGCCGGTTGAGAGAATGCCAAGATTGTGAAAAGCTGTCATCAAGGCAAAGTGTGGCTACTTTGAAGAATCTCAAATCTCAAATATATTTTGATTTGTTTAACACTTTTTTGGTTACTACATGATTATTGCATAGTTTTTATGTCTTCACTATTATTCTACAATGTAGAAAATAGTAAAAAATTAAGAAAAACCCTTGAATGAATAGGTGTGTCCAAACCTTCGACTGGTACTGTAGGTTTACCAAATGTTTAAGTGATCATCAAATGAGAGCAGTGAGATTAAGTCTTTTACATCTATAAATGTCTATTAACAGAAGAGAAGATAATCATATCAAAAGTAATGTGCTAATTGCATTATGAAAGGCAATTACTTCATATGAACATTTCTAGATGAAACACTGGTTACGTTTGGTGAAAGTGTTGTACTTATTAGTCTATTGAAAATGTGCTTACAGTTTTGAAACAATTGCCCTTTTGATGATCTGTTTTGAGTTTTGTACTAAGGGTTGTGAAAATGTACCATATACTTGTGAAAATGGCACCAAAGTGATTAAAAAACTGTAAAAGAAAGAGAGAGCAATAGAGGGAAGGAAGAAGGGAGGCAGGCGGCCTGGTTCTCTGTGCCATGTCTGTGTGTCGTGTCTCACCTGCTGCTGTCCTCCTGGTTGATGACCATGTACATCTCCCAGGTAGTGTCCTCAGCTATCCCCCCATGGGGCACCAACAGACTCACACCTACACACAGAGAGAGAGAGAGAGAGAGAGAGAGAGAGAGAGAGAGAGAGAGAGAGAGAGAGAGAGAGAGAGAGAGAGAGAGAGAGAGAGAGAGAGAGAGAGAGAGAGAGAGAGAGAGAGAGAGAGAGTATGGGTATGTACATAGTCAACGGTAGGCTTCGAGGGGACTCCTATGGTAGGTACACCTATAGCTCATCTCTTGGCAGTAGTACTGTAGACTACTTTATCACTGACCTCAACCCAGAATCTCTCAGAGCGTTCACAGTCAGTCCACTAACACCCCTATCAGACCACAGCAAAATCACAGTCTACTTAAACAGAGCAATACTCAATCATGAGGCATCAAAGCCAAAGGAACTGAGTAACATTAAGAAATGCTATAGATGGAAGGAATGCAGTTTGGAAACCTACCAAAAAACAATTAGGCAACAACAAATTCAATCCCTTTTAGACAATTTCCTGGGTAAAACGTTCAACTGTAATAGTGAAGGTGTAAACTTGGCAGTAGAAAATCTTAACAGTATATTTGACCTCTCAGCTTCCCTATCAAATCTAAAAATCTCAAATAGAAAACCGAAGAAAATTAACAATAATGACAAATGGTTTGATGAAGAATGCAAAAATCTAAGAAAGAAGTTGAGAAACCTGTCCAACCAAAAACATAGAGACCCGGAAAACCTGAGTCTACGCCTTGACTATGGTGAATCACTAAAACAATACAGAAATACACTACAGAAAAAGAAGGAACAGCACGTCAGAAATCAGCTCAATGTAATTGAAGAATCCATAGACTCTAACCACTTATGGGAAAATTGGAAAACACTAAACAAACAACAACACGAAGAATTATCTATCCAAAATGGAGATGTATGGGTAAACCACTTCTCCAATCTTTTTGGTTCTATAACAAAGAATAAAGAGCAAAAACATATACATGATCAAATACAGATCTTTGAATCAACTATTAAAGACTACCAGAACCCACTGGATTCTCCAATTACATTGAATGAGTTACAGGACAAAATAAAAACCCTCCAACCCAAAAAGGCCAGTGGTGTCGATGGTATCCTCAATGAAATGATCAAATATACAGACAACAAATTCCAATTGGCTATACTAAAACTCTTTAACATCATACTTAGCTCTGGCATCTTCCCCAATATTTGGAACCAAGGACTGATCACCCCAATCCACAAAAGTGGAGACAAATTTGACCCCAATAACTACCGTGGAATATGTGTCAACAGTAACCTTGGGAAAATCCTCTGCATTATTATTAACAGCAGACTCATACATTTCCTCAATGAAAACAATGTACTGAGCAAATGTCAAATTGGCTTTTTACCAAATTACCGTACAACAGACCATGTATTCACCCTGCACACCCTAATTGACAACCAAACAAACCAAAACAAAGGCAAAGTCTTCTCATGCTTTGTTGATTTCAAAAAGCCTTCGACTCAATCTGGCATGAGGGTCTGCTATACAAACTGATGGAAAGTGGTGTTGGGGGTAAAACATATGACATTATAAAATCCATGTACACAAACAACAAGTGTGCGGTTAAAATTGGCAAAAAACACACACATTTCTTCACACAGGGTCGTGGGGTTAGACAGGGATGCAGCTTAAGCCCCACCCTCTTCAACATATATATCAACGAATTGGCGCGGGCACTAGAAAAGTCTGCAGCACCCGGCCTCCCCTGCTAGAATCCGAAGTCAAATGTCTGCTGTTTGCTGATGATCTGGTGCTTCTGTCACCAACCAAGGAGGGCCTACAGCAGCACCTAGATCTTATGCACAGATTCTGTCAGACCTGGGCCCTGACAGTAAATCTCAGTAAGACCAAAATAATGGTGTTCCAAAAAAGGTCCAGTCACCAGGACCACAAATTCAAATTCCATCTAGACACTGTTGCCCTAGAGCACACAAAAAACTATACATACCTTGGCCTAAACATCAGCGCCACAGGTAACTTCCACAAAGCTGTGAACGATCTGAGAGACAAGGCAAGAAGGGCATTCTATGCCATCAAAAGAAACATAAATTTCAACATACCAATTAGGATTTGGTTAAAAATACTTGAATCAGTCATAGAGCCCATTGCCCTTTATGGTTGTGAGGTCTGGGGTCCGCTCACCAACCAAGACTTCACAAAATGGGACAAACACCAAATTGAGACTCTGCACGTAGAATTCTGCAAAAATATCCTCCGTGTACAACGTAAAACACCAAATAATGCATGCAGAGCAGAATTAGGCCGATACCCACTAATTATCAAAATCCAGAAAAGAGCCATTAAATTCTACAACCACCTAAAAGGAAACGATTCACAAACCTTCCATAACAAAGCCATCACCTACAGAGAGATTAACCTGGAGAAGAGTCCCCTAAGCAAGCTGGTCCTGGGGCTCTGTTCACAAACACAAACACACCCTACAGAGCCCCAGGACAACAGCACAATTAGACCCAACCAAATCATGAGAAAACAAAAAGATAATTACTTAACACATTGGAAAGAATTAACAAAAAAACAGAGCAAACTAGAATGCTATTTGGCCCTACACAGAGAGTACACAACGGCAGAATACCTGACCACTGTGACTGACCCAAAATTAAGGAAAGCTTTGACTATGTACAGACTCAGTGAGCATAGCCTTGCTATTGAGAAAGGCCGCCGTAGGCAGACATGGCTCTCAAGAGAAGACAGGCTATATGCTCACTGCCCACAAAATGAGGTGGAAACTGAGCTGCACTTCCTAACCTCCTGCCCAGTGTATGACCATATTAGAGATACATATTTCCCCCAGATCACACAGATCCACAAAGAATTCGAAAACAAATCCAATTTTGAAAAACTCCCATATCTACTGGGTGAAATTCCACAGTGTGCCATCACAGCAGCAAGATTTGTGACCTGTTGCCACGAGAAAAGGGCAACCAGTGAAGAACAAACACCATTGTAAATACAACCCATATTTATGCTTATTTATTTTATCTTGTGTCCTTTAACTATTTGTACATTGTATATATATATATATATATAATATGACATTTGTAATGTCTTTACTGTTTTGAAACTTCTGTATGTGTAATGTTTACTGTTAATTTTTGTTGTTTTTCACCTTATATATTCACTTTGTATGTTGTCTACCTCACTTGCTTTGGCAATGTTAACACATGTTTCCCATGCCAATAAAGCCCTTGAATTGAATTGAGAGAGAGAGGAGAGAGAGAGAGAGGAGAGAGAGAGGGAGAGAGAGAGAGAGAGAGTGAGAGAGAGGAGAGAGAGAGAGGAGAGAGAGAGGGAGAGAGAGAGAGGGAGAGAGAGAGAGAGGGAGAGAGAGAGAGAGAGAGAGGGAGAGGGAGAGAGAGAGGGAGAGAGAGTGAGAGAGAGAGAGAGGGGGGGGGGGACATAGGAGATGATCACGAGATACACAGACACATATACGCACACACACACACTACGCTCTCACACAGCCCCACATTCCTGTCTCCTGTCCCATGTGGCACTTTTATCTACTGGCAGATTAGATTAGATTACTCTAGAGAGTAATTGTTTGTGGGCTCCAGTGTCGGTGGTAGTATATGTGTGTGTGTGTGTCTGTGTGTGTGTGAGTGTTTGTGTGTGTCTGTGTGGTGCACTGTTGACAGCATTGATTTGAGAGCCCCAGAGGCCCTGTCTGGCCGTCACCTCTCTGGCTGTCACCTGCCCTAAATAGACCTGACAACCCGGCAGGTGTGTATGTGTTCCCCTGGGTGTGTGTGTGTGCTTACATGTGTGTGAGTGTGCTACATCGCCCTTATGAACAACAAACCTGTATTGGGGACCACCAGCCTCCCACCCGCGTGTCCCAACACCCCGGACGTCCTGAGAGGGGGTCTGGAGGGCATAGGCGGTGCGTGGGGGGCAAGGAGGCTCTTCTCCCTCCTCTCTCTCAGGGTCCCCTCCACCCGTACCCCACTGTAGTCGGGTGCCAGCCCCCGGGGGAAGGTCTGGGGGTGGGCTTTCTGGGCGTGGTACTCGGCCCCCCTCTCTGACACGCCCAGGGACACCATGAAGGAGGAGTGAACTTTGACCTTGAGGTCGGGCAGGGGGTCGAAGAGAGAAGGCTCCTGGGAAATGAGTTCTTTATCCATGGAGTCCTGGAAGCAGATGGGGCTGGTGTACGTCCGTGACACTGTCAGGTCCGGTTGCAAGGACGAGCTTATCAACAGGGGGTTGCCTGGAAAAGAAAAAGAGTCCCAGAGGAGTCAGATACTGTACTTTTCCCAGAAAACACATCTGTTTAACCGACTGGAGGTGTATACAACTCTTCTAAATGTGTTTTCATCAGAGTTTTATCATATGATGGTATACACAGATGAACACTGGGCCATTCGTGGTAGCTGACAGCAGCATGCCAACTATTGGTTACCCATGGTTGGTGTACTATTGGGCTGCTAGCGGCCTCGGACACAGGTCTGATAATAGCTTGCCTACAGTGGTGTGCTAACTGTTAGTCTCTAGTCATCCAATATGTGACACACTGAATGGCAAATACAGCTGGAGGGCAAGCCTTGGCAACATATGTGTCAAAATAACTTCCTGGTCCAAACGGCGACCAGCTCTTCACCATGGCAACTGGGTTGCTAAAAACACCTCACCATGACAACGGGAGGTGCCACAAAGTCCTTGTCACAGCAATAGAGTTGTACCGAAAGCCTCTCCATAGCAACGACTAACTGTGTAAAACTCTCTGCCTCTGGCAATGCTAGAGTGGGAGGTGAAGGAGCTAATGAGATTTTATACTTGGTGTGTGTGTTATACTTGGGAAAGTTTCTTCATCTTTTCAAATTCAAGCTTTGTAGCTACTAAGAATACAGTAAATGGTGTACCAAAGCTGGGTAAACGGTTGAGCAGATGGGATAACTGAGACTTGGTGGGACCAAAGACCTTCACATGCTCATCCAAGCTTAAGCTAGCAGATCACAGGACCAAGCTAACCGGCAGTTAGCAGGCAGTTAGCTCCATTTAGACTGTATCCCTTCTCACCTCCATGGAGTGTGCTTGCATCTCCTATGGCACTCCATTCAATATAGCTCACTACTTGGCTTGAGCCCTATGTGGCGTGGACTCTATATCATGTCCTGTAGAGTTCTGAACAAAAGTAGTGCACTATTTTTTATTTAACCTTTATTTTTATCAGGGAGTCATACTGAGACCAAGGTCACTTTGACAGACTGAGTGACATAAATCACAGAAAATACACATATCAAAATATAAATGCAAGCGGAAAGAGAAACAAGGTCATAACAAACAAACACATTCATCAGTAATAAGGTCCTCAATCTGCTTTCTGAGTTACCCTAGAGGCACCCCAACATCACATCTAAGAAAATGTTGAAGATTGTTCCACAAATAAGGTGCAAGAAAACTAAAAAGCTGAATTATCTAACTCAGTAGAGACCAAAGGAATTTCCAGAGCCCAGTATATACTGTAGACTCCTCTCCTGGTGTGTAGGCTACAATATGAGAGGGCTGTGTGTAACCCTGTGTGTGTATTACCCAAATTCTCTGGGAGGAGAAAGGCCCCAATAAAATCACAGCTTTCTTCTTCCTGCTGTGTGATCAATTCTATCACTCCTCTCTGAAGAGGCTGTCGCCAAGGAGACCAGCCGTGTCACAAACATGGAAATAGGGCTCAATCTTTGGGTCGACACAGCACCCTTTTTCTCTCTCCTCATTTTTCCAGTGACGCAACAGTGCAGATGCTCTGTTCAACACAGGGTATTATTACTATGACTGTGTCTGACCGTATTGGAGGTACAGGAGCAAGGGGATAGATTGTTCATTTTTGGAGACTCCATACCAGGATCTTAGTAGGATCTTAATCCTGAAGCAACAGGAAATGTGAATTATTACATGGATTATAAGTAATGGACATTTTTGTAGGGGTTGATACATTTTCCATAAGGGAAAATCACATCTGAAATTGGAAATGGAAATAACAAACTTCAGAAACCTTTTTAAACCTTAAATACACTGCACGTTTTACATTTCCTGCATTGCAGGACAGTTCTCCGGCAAAACAGGGTGACTAAATGAAGATCATACATCTATAGTTATAGAACAAATAGATATATCTCTGTGGGTGACTCAATATTGCAGATGCTCTTTTCAACGAAGGTCATTACTATTACTGAGTGTATGAGTCAGAGCCATAGGAACAGGGTCGTGATGGTACATTCACTCCTCCGATGGTGCTGTCATCCCTCCCTTTTAGGTAGAGAAGGGGTGGGGGTGCTGAACAGTGGTGGGAGGAGGTGTGTGTGTGAATGTGTGCGTGTGTTTGAGATTCTGTCTGGAAGAGGGAGCGAGACCATGAGAAATGAAAGCTGTGTCTGGTCTCTGCCCCTCTCCACTCTAGACAGGATTGAGAGAGAGAGAGAGAGAGAGAGAGAGAGAGAGAGATCATTTACACAGTGCTGCCACCACCCTACCGAGTCACTGAGCAAACCAAACACGACCTTGCTGTTGGACACAAAGACTTCTTACAGTCAAACTAAATGAAGAATGAAGAAATTAAACACACATCAATTGAATGGAGCGCAAATTAACCACCAAGAACGGTCAGTCACACAAATCGAGCTTCTGTTGGACCACAGTGATGTGTGTGTCTTCAGCTTTGTATGTGTGTAAGTGTGTGTTTCAATCTGCTTCAGCTTGGCAAGTGTTCTTCTGTGTGTGTGTTCAGCTGTTTGCATGTGTGTGTGCCCCTTCCTACCTAATTGTATCGAAAGTTCACATGCATATGTGTTCAGCTGTGTGTGTGTGTGTGTGTCTTTCTGCCTGTGCGTTCTCTGAGCTCACCTTGGCGAGCAGTCTTGAAGCTGAAGGACTGGAACCCCCCGGTGAGGGCGGAGGAGTCGATGACGTCCACGCCGTACTCGCTCTGGTTCCTCCGGTAGAGGGTCACCGCCACAATCAACACCACCACTGTCACCACCCCCGCCGCCAGGCCCGAATACAGCGCCACGTCACTGCTTCCCTCCAGACCTGGGGGAGAGAACGAGAGAGCGGGGGAGAGAGAGAGATAAGCGGGAGTCAGTGAGAGAGAGATAGTTTAATCAAAGCATAACCATAAGAAAAAGAGACAAGGTATCAACTCAAGCTACTGTATATTGATATTAAATTCAGTAGTTATTGACATGTTATGATGGTGCTACATGCCTCATGTTATCTACATTTATTGACATGTTATGATGGTGCTACATGCCTCATGATATCTACATTTATTGACATGTTATGATGGTGCTACATGCCTCATGATATCTACATTTATTGACATGTTATGATGGTGCTACATGCCTCATGATATCTACATTTATTGACATGTTATGATGGTGCTACATGCCTCATGATATCTACATTTATTGACATGTTATGATGGTGCTACATGCCTCATGATATCTACATTTATTGACATGTTATGATGGTGCTACATGCCTCATGATATCTACATTTATTGACATGTTATGATGGTGCTACATGCCTCATGATATCTACATTTATTGACATGTTATGATGGTGCTACATGCCTCATGATATCTACATTTATTGCTATACTGGCCAGACTTACACAACTTTCACGGCTGTACAAAGTTTAATCCAAACTTTCACAGTAACATCTCTCAAGGAAGAATATTGTTTTGGGGGAAGAAATTGTGCTTCTCCTGAAAACTTCTAAGCTTCTCCTATAACGTTATTAGCAGGATTTATTTTTAGGGGAGAGGCAGTCCAGGTTTCAACCTGCTTCCTTCCGTGACTTCATTGTTTTCCATTTCCTGTCTCCTCACGCCGCTGTGGTGCGACACTTCCTCCCATTGCAGCCTGTTAACGCACTAATGAGGAAGCTTGCTAGGACTGCCGTTCTAACCACACCAGCACCTGACTGTGTCAGATACACACACACACACACACACACACACACACACACACACACACACACACACACACACACACACACACACACACACACACACACACACACACACACACACACACACACACACACACACACACACACACACACACACACACACACACACACACACACACACACACACACACACACACACACACACACACACACACACATGCACTCAGCACACACCACATCTAACTAGGACTGTCATCTCAAAGGGCTGTTTGGCTCTGGCATCGCTCAGGTGGCAGTCTGCGTTCTACTGGGATAGTGTGACAAGACCAATTCATTAAATTAGCTCATCTACAATGATTACGTTCTATTTGGTCTCACCAGTATGCCACAAAAAATAACAAAGAGAGAGAGAGAGAGAGAGAGAGAGAGTGTGTGTGTGTGTGTGTGTGTGTGTGTGTGTGTGTGTGTGTGTGTGTGTGTGTGTGTGTGTGTGTGTGTGTGTGTGTGTGTGTGTGTGTGTGTGTGTGTGTGTGTGTGTGTGTGTGTGTGTGTGTGTGTGTGTGTGTGTGTGTGTGTGTGTGTGAAGAAAAGGACTGCTGGCTTAGCTTGTTCTCCAAAGATAATGAGATCTGCACAGGAATGGGACTGAGAAAATCGCTAAGTAGCCTGAAGCTCCAAGAAAAGGAGCATTTGCCAAAATATGCAAAAGAGGCATTAGCAGCTAACAGTGGCAGGTTAATTGGGGGCTCGCTAAGTTTTGGCAGACAGATTGACTGGTTGCGTCTTTCCCCTCCTTCCCACGACGACGGAAAAGACTAAAACAATCTGAATGCGACAGTTGTGACGTCCCTGAAGTAATTGGCATGACTGGTAGTCTATGGGAACCAGTCATTGTGCTAATGCTAGTAAGCAATTACTGCAGAATCTACCTTCAACTTCCTGAAAACTGCACACAGAAACCTAAAAATGGTATCCATGAGTTCCTCTGACTCGGTAAGTTGCCAAAATCTCGAACTGTCTCTTTAAGACATGATTTTGATGATGTTCATCGTGAGAATACGGTTTCTCATGAAGAGTACGTTTCTGGAAGAGGCCGGGCATTTCAATTGAGAAAATGACATAAATAGTGTTTGTGGTTAATAATGATAGGGTAATGATGTGGTGGTTGGATAATGTTAAATATGGGTGAATTTGATAATGCTAGTGGTAATAATGGTTCTGGATCATGATGTTGGAGTTTTGGGTTGGAGGGTTGTATCTGTGAGTGCTGGCGTGACAACCTATAATGGTTGTTATAGTAGAGGAGAAGCCATGGTGGTTTCAGTGTGTACATGGTGTGTTCTAAAGTAAGATGGTGATTGGAGAGAACTCACCCTGTGGCTTGGCGTCGTGTAGCAGATCTGCAAAGACACAGAGACACCATGTCAGTTCACTTCTACTTGAATGGAATACTACAGGATTTAACCTGCAGTTGTTTTCCAATGAGGACATGTGTGTGTGTGCAGGTACTGTACAACATGTACATGGTGTGTGTGCCTGTGTGTGTGTGTGTGTGTGTGTGTGTGTGTGTGTGTGTGTGTGTGTGTGTGTGTGTGTGTGTGTGTGTGTGTGTGTGTGTGTGTGTGTGTGTGTGTGTGTGTGTGTGTGTGTGTGTGTGTGTGTGTGTGTGTGTGAACATGAATGTACATGCCCAAATGTGTGTGTGTGTGGTCATGATCATGATGTGTGTGTCTCATGGTAGTGAGATTGGTTCAGTGATGGGGATTTCTATCTCCCAGGGATTGTATGGAGCATGTGTGTGTTTATGAGTGTATTAGTATGGTGTGTGTGTAGAGATTGATGTGAGGAACATGATAAGGATGATTGTCTTCCTGCGGAGAGATGAAATGACATGGGCATCAGAAGAATGACTCAATAAGTACTGTATGGACTTCCATGCCATGCTGTCAAAGCACGTGGCAGATACACTATGTCATTCACTGCTTATTGCAGCACTAAGGAACTTAGGATGGATTTGTCCACAATATTGCTGGTGTTGCAACTGGAAACATGCCAGCCAACATGCCATTCCAGCCAACAGAAGACTACTTTGTCTTTGGTGATGTTTTAAACTCTCAACAAAATAAGTGTGGTACTGATGATGATTATGATATAATCACAAAGGGGAGTAAAGAGGGAATCGATGAAAGTGCTGATGATGATGATGATCCCAATGATGAACATTCTGAAGATCACAATGATGATGATGAAGATTCTCATGAAGATATGAATGATAATGATCTCCACCACCAGAGGTTTAGCACCAGATGAATCTGTATGTAACAATACTCACTGTGAGTGCAGAGACCCCCTGACAATACTCACTGTGAGTGCAGAGACCCCCTGACAATACTCACTGTGAGTACAGAGACCCCCTGACAATACTCACTGTGAGTGCAGAGACCCCCTGACAATACTCACTGTGAGTGCAGAGACCCCCTGGCAATACTCACTGTGAGTGCAGAGACCCCCTGACAATACTCACTGTGAGTGCAGAGACCCCCTGACAATACTCACTGTGAGTGCAGAGACCCCCTGACAATACTCACTGTGAGTGCAGAGACCCCCTGACAATACTCACTGTGAGTGCAGAGACCCCCTGGCAATACTCACTGTGAGTGCAGAGACCCCCTGGCAATACTCACTGTGAGTGCAGAGACCCCTGGCAGTACTCACTGTGAGTGCAGAGACCCCCTGACAATACTCACTGTGAGTGCAGAGACCCCCTGGCAGTACTCACTGTGAGTGCAGAGACCCCCTGGCAGTACTCACTGTGAGTGCAGAGACCCCCTGACAATACTCACTGTGAGTGCAGAGACCCCCTGGCAGTACTCACTGTGAGTGCAGAGACCCCCGGTGCAGTTGTATGTTCCCAGAGCGGCCCCGTCACATAGTCTGCCTCCGCGTTTGGGCTCTGGGGCCGTACACTCTCTGTTGCGCTGCCTCTCACACTCACCACTGCACACCGTCCACTCTGTCCACTCTGCCCATCCACCATCCACTGAGAGGGAGGAAGGAAGCGTTGCAAGGCTTAGAAAACACACAGGCATATGCACAGCATGTACAGTAACTACACAAGCACACAAAGGAGGATGCAGGCGACACATGCACACACACACAATCATATCATAGATTCCCAGAGTCAGCAAACAGCTAGGTGGAACATAACTGCCCCATCATTACTCCATAATTACTCTACACATGGACCTTACTGATAGAGCACATACAATGGACTAGCCCTATAGCCCACCACACAAAATCCCCTCGTCTTTCTCTCCAGTGGCCACATTAGAACAATACCATGTTATGTTATATCCTGGTGCTGACTCAAGCCAGGAAAGACAGTTTGCTTGTTCCATCAAGTCTCCTCTACTACCTTAACAACTCTGTACTCTTTCAAGGTTTCCCTCTGCCTTGCTAATCTAAATGCAAATGCTGTGTTTGTGCACGGGCTGGGACTCAGAGAGAGAGAGAGAGAGAGAGAGAGAGAGAGAGAGAGAGAGAGAGAGAGAGAGAGAGAGAGAGAGAGAGAGAGAGAGAGAGAGAGAGAGAGAGAGAGAGAGAGAGAGAGAAGGAGAGAAAAGAGTGGTTGAGCCAAATTGAAATAGTGTTGCGGGAGAGTGCTGCCCTTGCCAGATAACTTTCCCCCAACATGACCAGCATTTCCCTGGTGATTGGTGTGGCGATCTGAAAGCATAAATTGGGCCAAGTGTAGAGGAACACTTGGACTGCGCAAATTACACAGCCGCTCTGATAACTGGCACTGATCCCTCTCTCTCTTTCTCTTGCTCTTTCTGTCTTTCTCTGTCTTTCTCACTCGTTGTAAGGGCTATTCTCAATCATTCTGTTGTTAACTCTCCTGCACTTCAGTTGATTTTGCCTCAGTTATGCCTTATCCTTATTTTTTTTCTATGTTCACACTCTTCCATTCTCTCCTCTCTTCTTCTCGCTCTCTCTGTGTCTCTTCTCTCTCTCCCTCTCTTTCATCCCCGCCCTCTAACCTCTTCTCTCTATCTCTCCGTCTCTGTCTCGGAGGGGCACTGCATTACATTTCAGACTCCAAGCCACTGTCAGTCAGTAAAATGGGGTCAGACGATGGAGGGAAACCGGTTTGGAGGGAAATTACCCTAACAGCATAGGTAGAGCCTTCCTCTGCCATGGAGAGCATCACTGTCATAAATACAGATGCTCAGGCAAATAATTCAAACCCACAACAAAACAATCCCCCCCTCCCAGACAGTCAGACAGTTGGATAGAATGAAAATCATGAAGACAGACAGACAGATAGTCAGACAGACAAGAAGCCTGCTAGATAGCCAAATAGACAAACAGACCTGGGCAGAGGGCATTACAGGTACTCTTCTGGACAGACATGCCCTCGCAGAAGGCACCCCCATTGAGAGGGGCAGGGTTGGTGCAAGTGCGGGAGCGTTTCTGGACCCCCCGCCCACAGGGCACGTTACAAGCCGACCAGTCTGTCCACAACGACCACCCTCCGTTCACTTGAGGAACAGAGAACGTAAGAGAAAGAGGGAGGAAGCAGAGGGAGAGATGGAGTAGGAGCGATGGAGATATGAGAGGGAGATGGGAGAGAGGGAGAAGGATAGAAGGTAAGAGACAAAAAGAGGGTGAGGAAAAGAAAGGGAAAGAAGGATAAAGGAATATAACATGACAGCTACTGTAAGTATGTGGAGGGAAGAGAAATACACTTCCAGAAGTATGAACACGGGCTTACTTTCTCCCTAAAACACACACAGACACACATGCATGCACGCACGCACACAAACACACACTCTCTCTTATAGCACATGTTCTGTCTGACAGAGACAGGCTGACTGCCTAAAACACAGGAACTCCATCTGGGCTAAACATGATGGGCCAAGAAACCAAAGGCATGTCAGAGAGGTGAATACTCCACACTGTCTGTCTGTCTGTCTGTCTGTCTGTCTGTCTGTCTGTCTGTCTGTCTGTCTGTCTGTCTGTCTGTCTGTCTGTCTGTCTGTCTGTCTGTCTGTCTGTCTGTCTGTCTGTCTGTCTGTCTGTCTGTCTGTCTGTCTGTCTGTCTGTCTGTCTGTCTGTCTGTCTGTCTGTCTGTCTGTCTGTCTGTCTGTCTGTCTGTCTGTCTGTCTGTCTCTTACTCTCTCAGTCTCTCTTTCTCTGTCTCTCTCTCTCAGATGTGCTGGCCTCAATATCAGCTGAGTGATTGACTGATGAGTTCATTCATCATCATTCATCATCAGACAGGAAACAAATGTCAGTGTGAGAACACATTACTCCACTACATCTGTCTGTCTTTAGGCTATTTCTCCCAGCAGGGCTTGCCAGTCACCTCATTAGCATGACAAGTAGTCAGGTAGGTACACAGACGACTGATAGGCAGGTTCTGTGTATAGAGAAAAACAGTAGCTGGATTTCCAGATGTTTTAATGGTTGTCAGTCAGTGTGGTGATTTGGTCTCGTTGACACAGAGGGGGTGTTTTTTAACTAGGTTTTGAGAGATGGGATGAATAAAGAGAAGAGGCCTACAGGGCTGCGAAAGCACAAGCAACAGGGAATCCTAGCCTAGCGCAAACAGCCAGCGGTAACAACCAGCTAGCAGCCAGCTGGTAGGCACGCAGCTGAGGAGTTTTGACAGCTCATGTCAAAGCCTTCCTGTGTTTTTAAAACTCTCGCTGTGTTTAAACACAACTAGGAAGTTGCTCATTACTTGCCTGTCACAGCATGGAACATGTCAGACAAGACATGTCAGATTTGATGTTTCTGACTGCTTTTAACACCTAATGCTGCTTATGAGAGACTGAGTAAATGCATTGACAGGAGGCAGAAAACATCCTCTTCAGATACACGTGTCAAGAGAACGGAGAAGAATACAGCAAATTAAGTGCTAACAATGTGATAATGGATATGGAACTAAGCATGTACAATAAAAATACAAATAAAAATTGCTACAAAGATGTGACAGGCTATGACCAACCGCTGAGTGTACATTTGGAGAAAGAATACAAGGGATGTTATTTGTAAGGAACATTTCCACATAATTTCCATGAATTGTGTGTCAAAATAGGACAACTCTGTATGATTTGATTGTTGTAAGGTGTTTGACTTAGTGAAATAATAACACTCACCAAAATCAAGTTGTGCTTGATTGAGCTTGCCTTTGCGCAATGGATCTAATTACAAGAGTGAAAATGCTACCTATCTGTCCCTCAAGGCAGACTCAATGAAACGCTCAAAGTAATTGATGGTCTGCTCCATATGGTCTGCTCCATAGAGAAGTGTAGTATTCATTAGGCACGAAATGACGGAATGAACAGAATGAAACAGGGACGGACTACCTGAAGTCCAATAACAAATGCTTATCTTTGTTTACCGTTGAACAATGTTTTGAAATGTTTTACAATGTGACCTAATGATTCCAGCCCAACGTCTTACCAAAGATGACCACAGTGGCAGTGAGGCTGCGTCTCTTTGCCACAATGTTGCTAGCCAGACATGTGTAGTTCCCGGAGTCGGACAGACGCGCCTCTTGGATGATCAGGTTGTGGTCCGCTCGCGTGTTGATGTTCCCATCCGAGCCCACTGGCTCTTCATTCTTCAACCACTCCACCTAGAACAACAGACATTAACAGGGAGTGAGGCTGCCATTGGTCGAAATCTCAAATCCACCAATCAGAATGAAGAATGGGAGTGAGGCTGCTGATAGGTCAATTCAAAATAATGCTTGCAAACAACGCAACATAGGTACAACACTATACAGTTGAAGTCGGAAGTTTACATACACTTAGCCATTAAAACGTATTTTTCAACCACGCCACAATTGTCTTGTTAACAAACTATTATTTTGGCAAGTCGGTTAGGACATGTACTTTGTGCATGACACAAGTCATTTCTCCAACAATTGTTTACAGACAGAATATTTCACTTATAATTCACTGTATCACAATTCTAGTGGGTCAGAAGTTTACATACACTAAGTTGACTGTGCCTTTAAACAGCTTGGAAAATTCCAGAGAATTATGTCATGGCTTCTGAAGCTTTTGATAGGCTAATTGACATAATGTCACGCCCTGGCCTAAGTTATCTTTGTTTTCTTTATTATTTTGGTTAGGCTAGGGTGTGACAAGGATGGTTGGTTTAGGTTTTGTATTGTCTATGTGTTTTTGACCTGTCTAGGGTTTTTGTATATCTATGGGGTTTTAGTATGTCTAGGTATATGTAGGTCTATGGTGGCCTGAATTGGTTCCCAATCAGAGGCAGGTGTTTGTGGTTGTCTCTGATTGGGGATCCCATTTAGGTTGCCATTTTCCATTTTGGTTTTGTGGGTTATTATTCAATGTTTAGTTGCCTGTTCGCACTAGTCATATTGCTTCACGGTTCGTTTTGTTATTTTGTATAGTTTTGTTCAGTGTTGCATTAGTTTAATGAAATAGAATTTACGCTTATCACGCTGTGCCTTGGTCTCCTCATGACGACCGTGACAGAATAACCCACCAAACCAGGACCAAGCAGCGTGAAAAGGAGGAACTGTGCTTAATGGGGAAATGGACCTGGGAGGAGATATTAGATGGAGCAGGACCCTGGACACAGCCGGGAGAGTATCGCAGTCCTAAGGAGGAGTTAGAGGCAGCGAAAGCGGAAGGTGATACTACGAGGATAAATACCGGAGAATAGAGCAAGAGCCACGATATGAAGGTATACGGCTAGCACGGAAGCCCGAGAGGCAGCCCCAAGACATTTTGGGTGGCACACGAGGCGATTGCATGAGTCAGGTCGGAGACCTGAGCCTACTCCTCATGATTACTGTGGTGAGATTGTTACTGGTCAGGCACCGTGTTATGCGGTAGAGCGCACGGTGTCTCCAATGCACTATTCTAGCCCGCTGCGCTCTATTCCAGCACCTCGCATTGGCCGGGCTAGAATGGGCATCCAGCCAGGAAGGAGGGTGCCGGCTCAGTGCTCCTGTCTCCAGCATACCTCTTTGGACCAGGATATCCTGCGCCGGCTCTGCGTACTGCGTCTCCGGTCTCCTCCTTATGACGACCGTGACATATCATTTCAGTCAATTGGAGGTGTACCTGTAGATGTATTTCAAGGCCTACCTTCAAACTACGTGTCTCTTTGCTTGACATCATGGGAAAATCAAAAGAAATCAGCCAAGACCTCAGAAAAAAATTGTAGATACTCTGGTTCATCCTTGGGAGCCATTTCCTAATGCCTGAAGGTACAACGTTCATCTGTACAAACAATAGTACGCAAGTATAAACACCATGGGACCACGCAGCCGTCATATCGCTCAGGAAGGAGACGCGTTCTGTCTCCTGGAGATGAACGTACTTTGGTGCGAAAAGTGCAAATCAATCTCAGAACAACAGCAAAGGACCTTGTAAAGATGCTGGAGGAAACAGATACAAAAGTATCTATATCCACAGTGAAACGAGTCCTATATCGACATGACCTTAAAGGCCGCTCAGCAAGGAAGAAGCCACTGCTCCAAAACCGCCACAAAAAAGCCAGACTACTGTTTGCAACTGCACAGGGGGACAAAGATCGTACTTTTTGGAGAAATGTCCTCTGGTCTGATGAAACAAAAATAGAACTGTTTGGCCATAATGACCATCGTTTTGTTTGGAGGACACCATCCCAACCGTGAAGCATTATGGGGGGTGACAGTATCATGTTGTGGGGGGTGATAGCATCATGTTGTGGGGGTGCTTTGCTGCAGGAGGGACTGGTGCACTTCACAAAACAGATGGCATCATGAGGGAGGAATATTATGTGGATATATTGAAGCAACATCTCAAGACATCAGTTAAAGCTTGGTCGCAAATGGGTCTTCCAAGCGGACAATGACTCCAAGCATGCTTCCAAAGCTGTGGCAAAATGGCTTAAGGACAACAAAGTCAAGGTATTGGAGTGGCCATCACAAAGCCCTGACCTTAATCTTATAGAAAATGTGTGGGCAGAACTGAAAAAGTGTGTGAAAGCAAGGAGTCCTTACAATCCTGACTCAGTTACACCAGCTCTGTCAGGAGGAATGGCCCAAAATTCACCCAACTCATTTTGGGAAGCTTGTGGAAGGCTAGCTGAAATGTTTGACCCAAGTTAAACAATTTAAAGGCAATTCTACCAAATACTAATTAAGTGTACGTAAACTTCTGACCCACTGGGAATTTGATGAAAAAAATAAAAGCTGAATAAAACATTCTCTCTGCTATTATTCTGACATTTCACATTCTTAAAATAAAGTGGTGATCCTAACAGACCGAAGACAGGGAATATTTTTTACTAGGATTAAACGTCAGGAATTTTGAAAAACTGAGTTTAAATGTATTTGGTTCAGGTGTATGTAAACTTCTGACTTCAACTGTATGTTCCATACAATTGACTGGCACGAAGTAGGCTCTCTAACCCTCACCCTCACTATTAGAGTGACTTCCAGCCTAACTTTAACCAATCAGAGGGACTCCCAGCCTCCCCTCAACCAATCAAAGCAAAGCTCACAACAGGGTCACACCCTCTGACCATTAACAATTCAGCAGCCATGTTGCAAGTGAAAGTAATTAGGAATTACAAACTAAAGGTACGCTCCACTGATGCCCTCCCTGTATCGCATGACTGGCCCTGTAAATTGCAATGAATGTGCCGTTGGCTGGAGGTGCTCAATGAGCGACTAGCCAGGGCATCTAGGAGCAAGGCTTGATTTACGACTGTGTGTTTGAGGATTAAAAACTCTCTCCACCCCACTGAGAGCCCTGGTGATGTGTGTGTGTGTGTGTCTAGTCACCAGGGGAATACCAGAACAACCAATAACACACAATCTCAGAGATTGCTTTGCTCTTTGGCAGTGCCCCCGAAAGACGAATGCGAGCGGAGAAATCAATAAATCACCAGTCATGTTGTCACAAGTGGCTTTTTTTCTTCCTTTGATGGCCAGAGAAGTCTTTCATCATGTGCTTTTAATTTCACTCTTTTCACAGTTCTGCTCCAGAGCGCTGAGAGAAACTATGCTGGTGGCCCTTCTCACTCTCTTTTCCTTTCTCTCTACAATTTTCCTGGTCTTCAATGCCTAATCAACCCCCGTGTTACATTTCCAACTATATTTTCTCCAGCATTGCTACAAACAACATGAAGTCAACTCAACAGAGAGGGCCAGTACTCAGAACCTGCCAAACTAGAAAAGGAAGCCATGTTGCGTTTTTTCAAATATCCAATTGATTATTTATTTTCAGTATCAGTCAAAAGTTTGGACACACCTTCTCATTCAAAGGATTTTCTTTATTTTTACTATTTTCTACATTGTAGAATAATAGTGAAGACATCAAAACTATTAAATAACACATTTGTAATCATGTAGTAACCAAAAAAGTGTTAAACAAATCAAAATATATTTTAGATTTGAGATTCTTCAAAGTAGCCACTCTTTGCCTTGATGACAACGTTGCACACTCTTGGCATTCTTTCAACCAGCCTCATGAGGTTGTCACCTGGAATGCATTTCAATTAATACGTGTGTCTTGTTAAAAGTTAATTCAAGGAATTTCTTTCCTTCTTAATGTGTTTGAGCCAATCAGTTGTGTTGTGACAAGGTAGGGGTGGTATATAGCAGATAGCGATATTTGGTAAAATACCAAGTCCATATTATGGCAAGAACAGCTCATAAAAACCCTTGAATGAGTAGGTGTGTCCAAACCTTTGACTGGTACTATATATATACAAACAAATAAAACAGGCTTATTAGACGTATTTTTCACTATCACACCATTTGTCTTCATTAGTCATGTATTAATTCTCACTTCCTCTCCCTAATGATGACTTTTTTTGCTCATCCGGTCTTTCTCTTCCCCTTCTTCCCTCATTTTTCCATTGCTCTGTGTTGTTTCTGCTTTGATTAATCTCTCTCTCTCCCTCTCACTGTATATTTCTCTCTCTCTCGATGTGCAAACCAGGGCAGTGATTTGCATTCTGCGGTGACAGTCACTAAGTCTGGCTGTTGGGGGTGGGGGAGAGAGCGCTTGGGGCGGTAGTAAGGACTCGGGGACAGACTGATAAGCATGGGGAGGATGGGAAATGGATTTGTTTACAGTTATTTGCCACTTTATTTTCCAATTAAAAGGCATCAAGCAGCACTGGGTTGAGCCATGCCCACTCTGAGGTGTTTGTGTGTGTGTGTATATATGATGTGTGTGATCGATTTATTGCAGATGATATGTGCATGTGTGCGTGTATAATCTCAAACCCATGATGCTGTGTTGATGCTGTCTCCCCATATTTTTTACTAACGGTAGCTAAAAATATTTTAATTGGTAAAGCACACGTCCTCAGCTCATGGCAATTTTTTTTAACAAACATATGAAATGGAAATGCATTATACATTAATTAAAAGTTGCCTGCTTAACTGATTTCACATACAAATAGCACATGACTTTTCATGGCCTCTGTCTCTAATCTGTTGCTGTTGTGTCTGTTCTGTCTGGACTAACTCATACTGATAGTGTGGCAGTCTGTCTTGATAACCCCTATCATTTGACTGGTCAGACAGAGTCCTCGGGGGTGTTATGGTACAGGGTGCGGATATGTCAACTGGTGTTATGACAGGTGCGAGCCAGCAGGGGGCAGAGTGACGGGCACCCCCACATTGGCAATTGAACTGTAGGGAGGCTTTGATATTTGTTGTGACGGTTTGAAGCTGTTTGAAGACGCAGAGATGAGAGAGTTGACATCTGTGGCTAACCCCACGTCAGCGCCCTGCGTCGCTCATTTGCAGAGAACGAGCCAAAGGAGCCGTACCTACTACGTCCTGACCTTGACTCAACAACAAAGCTAAGAGTCAATCAGGTCATTCCAATTAGGCCATATGCCAAATCAGGTGTAATAACTAACAACTCATTTACATTGAAACAAAAAAGCAACTGGCCGTCACATTTACATTCATTTACAGTGGAAGTGAAAGCAACTAGAGGGCAATTACCAAACACTGCGGCGATATCCCCGTATCCTTCCATCCAACTCGATTAACTTTGAGTTTCATTAACAAGCCCCCTCCTCCATCACTCCCTCCTTTCCATCTCTACATCCCCTCTATCCCTTCCTCCCTTAATCATGTGCGGCCTTTTCCCTTTCGATGCTATGTTGACTTTCAGGGAGATCACATTAAACAAATGAGATCTTGCAATGTGACAGCGACATTTTTCTGTGGCGGGGGCAGTGGTGGCAATGCGCTAAACCCTCTGTTTCTTATCTCGCTGTCATCTCTCCAAATGTTATGTTTATCAGTGAATGATTACATTTTAAGCACTTCAAATGACTTTGGATCAGCCGACCTGATTAATGACTCATTACAATTTGGTGGGGGATGATTGGGCGCTTACTACCAAGCCTAATGATTGTGAATAAAAAATAAAAGAATCAAGTTATTGAAAAGTATTTTTTTTTCTCCACCTCTCCAAAGTTTCTTCCTTTATTGCACTGAGTAATCTGTGTGATCGTCTTCTTGACAGTTAATATGGGCCTTTCATTGCGGCTCATACTCTAATTGTGTTTTCATTATGCTACTTTCATTATTCACCGTAGATGATCCTTACATTGCATTTGCAACACAAGTTCCCTTTAGTCGCTCTCATTAAAACGACTTAAACAAGACAAAAGTATTTTATTTTCTCCCGGATCTATCATGCAACCAGGTGAACAAAGGAATCATCTAGGCTCTAATACAGTAGGAACCCATTGTAGCTTTAGCTACGTGCTTTTCACTTTGCCACAGAACAGCATGGTGTATTCAGACCCCTTGCCCTTTTCCACATTCTGTTACATCCGCGTGCGCCATCGCTCGCAAGTTGATTTTGTCCATCCACACCAGATGCGATAGGACATGCAGGTTGAAATATCAAAACAAACCCTGAATCAACTATATTAATTTGGGGACAGGTTGGAAAGTATTAAACATTCATGGCAATTTAGCTAGCTAGCTTGCTGTTGCTAGCTAATTTGTCCTGGGATACAAACATTGGGTTGTTATTTTACATGAAATATACAAGTTCCTCTACTCTGACAATTAATCCACAGATAAAAGGGTGAACCGAGTTCGTTTCTAGTAATCTCTCCTCCTTCAAGCTTCTTCTTCTTTTTTTGGACTTCATATGGCGGTTGGCAACCAACTTTAATTAAGGTGCATTAATACCACCAACTGGACTGGAGTATTGACCTCAGTTAATCTTTCAATCACCCATATGCTCCTAAAAACTAATGAGGAGATGGGAGAGGTGGGACCTGCAGCACATCAAGCATCACAAATAGAACCAAGTGCTATGTTTGTGCCTGGCTATGCAGAGGTCGTTGACGCACGTGAGCAGTTTGGATGCAATGATTGAATAACATTTATGTGTACATTTATTTTGCACCGCTCGCACACGTAACGCGAGTGGTGTGGACAGCATGTTATTATTAAATGGATTCAATAGTTTTCCCCCCCTCATCAATCTACACACAATACCCCATAATGACAAAGCAAAAATAGATTTGTAGAAATGTTTGTACATTTCTATATTTTTTAAATAGAAATATCACATTTACATATGTATTCAGACCCTTTACTCAGTAATTTGTTGAAGCACCTTTAGCAGCGAGTCTTCTTGGGTATGACGCGACAAGCTTGGCACACCTGTATTTGTGGAGTTTCTCCCGTTCTTCTCTGCAGATCCTCTCAAACTCTGTCAGGTTGGATGGGGAGCGTCGCTGCATGGCGATTTTCAGGTCTCTCCAGAGATGTTCGATCGGGTTCAAGTCCGGGCTCTGGCTGGGCCAGTCAAGGACATGCAGAGACTTGTCCCGAAGCCACTCCTGCGTTGTCTTGGCTGTGTGCTTAGGGTGGTTGTCCTGTAGGAAGGTGAACCTTCACCCCACTCTGAGGTCCTGATCAGGTTTTCATCAAGGTTCTCTCTGTACCTTGCTCCATTCATCTTTGCCTCGATCGTGACTAGTCTCCCAGTCCCTGCCACTGAAAAACATCCCCAGAGCATGATGCTGCTACAACCATGCTTCACCGTAGGGATGGTGCCAGGTTTCCTCCAGGCGTGACGCTTGGCATTTAGGCCAAAGAGTTGAATCTTGTTTTCATCAGACCAGTGAATCTTGTTTCTCATGGTGTGAGAGTCTTTAGGTGCCTTTCGGCAAACTCCAAGCGGGCTGTCACGTGCCTTTTACTGAGGATTGGCTTCCGTCTGGCCACTCTACCATAAAGGCCTGATTGGTGGAGTTCTGCAGGGATGGTTGTCCATCTGGAAGGTTCTCCCATCTCCACAGAGGAACTCTGTCAGAGTGACCATCAGGTTCTTGGTCACTCCCTGACCAATTCCCGATTACTCAGTTTGGCCGGGCTTCTAGCTCTAGGAAGAGTGTTGGTGGTTCCAAACTTCTTCAATGTAAGAATAATGGAGGCCATTGTGTTCTTGGAGACCTTCAATGCTGCAGAAATGTTTTGGTACCCTTCCCCAGATCTGTGCCTCGACACATGCACTGTCAACTGTGGGACCTTATATAGACAAGTGTGTGCCTTTCAATATCATGTCCAATCAATTGAATTAACCACAGGTGGACTCCAATCAAGTTGTAGAAACACCTCAAGGATGTTAAATGGAAACAGGATGATGCACCTGAGCTACATTTCGAGTCTTATAGCAAAGGGTCTGAATACTTATGTTAATATTTTTTTTGTTGCTTTGTCATTTTGGGGTATTGTGTGTAAATTGCTAAGGAAAAAATGTATTTAATACATTTTGGAATAAGGGTGTAATGTAACAAAATATGGAAAAAGTGAAATACTTTCCGAAGGCACTGTAGATTGAGCCATCTAGGATCTAGTTCAGATTTGTCAGCTCCAGTCGCAGACCCCACCTGCTGTACTCTGGGACACAGGCAGCCACAGACCTTTATCCGGATGCCATTTTGGCTTCATTCCTACTGAGCCAGATGGAGTGACATTGTCTGCTGTTCACTGGCATGGAAACATGCACACAGCAGCCCAGTTCACATAGCCTACTCTCTGATGGTTAAAAAAATAAACAGTGGAGCCACTCGACTCTGGCGTCTCCCTCAGTTGGTATTTCCTTTGAGGGAACGGACTAAAGAAACAACCCAGCTAGCACATAACGTTCTGAGAACCATATGTTTCTTAGATCTTGGTGAGAGCATGGTTGTCCTATGGTTATTTTGCATACAACCTTCCCACAACCTTCTGGGAATGGTGCAGGACAGTTGCTTGGTTTTGGAACATTCTCGGCACATTTAAGGAACTTGACAAAAAATAGATTTTCTTGGTATTTCATTAATTTAACAGAACGGTTCATAAAAGTTCAAACATGGTTACACTTCATTTCAACTTCAGTAACGTTCTAGGAACGTTCTCCAATTTTGCGCTGCCCTATGTGTCTCCCAATCATGGCCAGGTGTGAAACAGCCTGGAATCGAACCAGGGTCTGTATTGAAGCCTCTAGCACTGAGATGCAGTGCCTCAGACCGCTGCGCCACTCGGGAGAGATGGCAATGGCTCAGAGAATGTTCTAAGAACATTATTTTAAAACATATACATTCCATTCTGAGCATCTACAAAACTCTCTCTTTCCTCTATTTTGGTGTGTTCAGGTGTGTTGGCCGTGCCCACTAATTGGCCACACCTGATCTTAATGAGTGCTTGTTTCCTTTGAAATGGGGTGTCATGACTGTCCTGATCAGGTCAGGTTACAGGAGACCACAACCCTACAGATTATCTCTCAACCCCAACAAGAGGAGGAGAGATCTAGGGGTCTGAAGATGTGGGGGTTTTATGACCCCTCACACCCATGGTAAATCTTAGGCCACAGACAAAATTCCTTTGTCCTGTTACTATGGAGAACCAGCCTCAGAACATTAAAAATGCAATAAAGGGACTTTGGAACAATGGTTTCCGTCAGTCACAATGGTGGTCATGACGATAGATGGAATATGAAAATGTATGTCATTTTTGTTTTGTTATTAAAGGTTAATAGATGACGTTATTACGTTATTAGTTACAATGTTATTATAGCATTGTAACTTTAAGAGTCTTCCCAGTATATGCTTGATGTTTATACATTGTACGTTATGTGGAAAATGTCCAAATCAAAGAGAATGTTTTGATAAAGATGAAATGTGAAGTTAGTTGTCTAAAATTGGATTTGAGCCTCTTAACTTGGTACGCCCAGAGAATTGCCCTAACGGCGGTCACGCCCACTTCTGACCCGAGGGTATAACATTAACATGAGTAACCGAGCTGCAGCCGAGGTCTAAAAAGTCAACGAACCCTAAA
This sequence comes from Oncorhynchus gorbuscha, assembly GCF_021184085.1. Taxonomy (NCBI): domain Eukaryota; kingdom Metazoa; phylum Chordata; class Actinopteri; order Salmoniformes; family Salmonidae; genus Oncorhynchus; species Oncorhynchus gorbuscha. The sequence goes on along the minus strand of NC_060183.1, from coordinate 61,097,356 downwards.
CGCAACACAAGGTTGAAGACAAAGAATTTTTTTTTCTACCCATGGTACTGATGAGTAGCTGTGTCGAAGCAGGTGAATTCAAGCCGGACCACCTAGCCTCCACTCTCCATGGAATTGTGGTATCTACACTGTTTCATTCCTACGCTGTGAGCTCTGAGCTACAGAGCTGTCTGTCTTTAGAAGACCCCCTCCAGAGCAAGGGCGAGGAATCAGACCACTAAGTCAAAAGGACACTGACATCTTGAGGACAACCAGAGAGTTGCGCCGGAGAAGTGTGTCATTGAGAAGCCTAGACGACCCACGCGGAGCTTCCCATCTGTGACCTACCACATTTATTTACATCATTATATTCTGACCCATAAGAGCGGCAGTTCGGGGCAAAGCTAGGGTTAAAATAAGCATAGCTGACAAATGCACCCAAATGTATATTTCTCTCATGTACTTTCTCTATCTCTCTCTCTTTTAAATCCCCATTTTGGGTAACATGCGCCATAGTGTGTTGGCCCGTTCTAATCAATAGCCTAGACGGTGTATCTTTTATCATCATTTTAGCTTTCCAGTAAATAAATAATCAACTAAGATTGGTGTGGTACGAACTCATTGGTGGGATCCTGGTCCGTGCAGATTCCTGGATTATGTGACGTTCAGAATGAGGTTGTAGAGGAAACGGATTAATTAGCGACGGTTGTAAAATCGATATTCTGATATTCTTCAAATAAATTAATTTGGGAAATAGAAACTCAATAAAAACTAATTTTCCCATGGTGCCCCAGGTTAATGAGTTAATAATTGATTGATTCATATAATCACGCAATTAGAAACCTTTAATCATTCGATGAGCAACAGTCGTCACATTAACTAATACAACGTCACGACAGGGGTCTGTTTGAATAGACTAAAATTAACAGCTTTGTATGCGTAAAAAAGCATGGCATGCTAGCTCCATCCTGGTGGTGCAGTGGACTAATTCCATGGATATATTATAGGTTCAAATCTCACTGATGCCATTTCACAATAAAAAATAAATGTGTTTTCATAATTAATGCCAAAGGAAACTAATTTCTATGTGTCCTTGCTGTGCTTTCAGTTAAAAAGTTTATCCAAAATAATCTGTTTTATTAAAAGTCTTATTGAAACATTCAGTTGAAGTTTTAAGGAAGTTATTCTAAAACCTCCAAATGACCTATAATTTTTGTTCTAAAATGTTCAGGTGAAATGTTCACTTCTGTTCTCAGAACATTTAAAAAATGTTTCGTTTTGTTTGGCTTTGTTCCCGCAACCAAAGTGAAACCAAAAACATACGTTCCCACAACATCCAGGGAACCAAATGTGCTTGCTCGGAGAGATGTGGCATGTGAGGATGCTATGTTGATTTGTAGTGCGTTGCTTTTTATGCATTGGAAAATCACACCCATTACATATGCATAGATAAATGAGGGTGAACTGTTGGCAAGTTATTAAATGTTGATTCAAATGTGCAGTGCTTGTATTAGCTCAGTAGCAATAATGTGTTTACATAAACTCACAGTACTATGCAAATTGCAGCAAAATGTGAAACAGCATTCAAATGAACAGCATGACCAAAGCAAACGAAGTCTCGACAGCCAAACACACACAGTAGTTTCGCTAATCAGATTGCATCCACGGCCTCATTTGCTTCAACTCTAAACAGTTTCTGAACCTCCCTCTGAGCCAAAATGTCTTCAGAGCTACATTCTCAACAGGGGGTGGTAAAGTCCATGACATGACATTCGGTTAGAGAGGGAGTTAAGTGATACTAATGCCCCAGATTCACATGGAGATGTTCATAGGGTTGCTTTCCGTCTGCAGGCATGAGCATTTTCTTGCATGAGAATCATGTTGGAGAAACAGATGAATTTCTACTACGTATTATTTAACCAATCTCTTCTATAGCTGGAGTCACATTCATAAATGCATGAGGACTTGCCTACTTGATGACCACAATGCATGGAGGGTGACCCGCACTACAGCTCAGGACCATTTGTGTGGGTTGAATCATTCATCACATAGACACACAGGCGTAAGCACACACACACACAGGTGCAAACACACACAAGCACCACACACACACACACACACACACACACACACACACACACACACACACACACACACACACACACACACACACACACACACACACACACACACACACACACACACACACACACACACACACACACACACACACACACACACACACACACACACACACACACACACACACACACACACACACACACACTCCAATCCAAGGCAATCCAATACACATCCATATGTATAAGACACACGGTTCGACATACATTCTCTCTGACAGAAAGGAAACTCAGAAACACTATGACACACAAAACCACTTGCACACACACACAAATATACCCTCACGCACGCGCACATGCACACACGCACACACACACCTCTCATACCACTGAAAGTAAACCAGCCAGTGAAAACCTACTTCCTTATTCACCCTGAAGATGAAAGTGACATGAGACCAGAGAGGAGCACCAACACAGAGAATTTATCCATGGCACCTAAGTAAGTCATAACTTTTCAACCTCCACTTTATAACGTGTGGATGCAAGGAGATACATATTGCCTCAAGTATATAACAAGCGTATATCACCATCTCTACATCTCCACTCGGGGGTAAACACACATAACAAAATCCAGTCACTCAGATGCTGAAGGGGATGGGGCTTGTAGTGGAAGCAGTTCCACTGGGAAGAATCTGCCACTCTCAACTCTAAAGAGAAATGTAGATATCTTGGATACTGTAGTAGTAATCATACTTTGAACAAATAACTGTAACCGATTAATTATTGTGGGCAAGAAAACAACTTGAGGCTGTTATAGTGCATTATACGACTTGTCATAAGCAAATTATTATGAAAATCGGTGTATACTGTGAGTTGAAACATGCAGGCCTTACCTCAGCGACAGGCACTCCCTCTGGTGGACGGCAGTGCAGCACAATCATGCCTTTAATGGGCACCTCCCTCCCCTGGGGGTCCTGCTCAAAGTTCTTCCTCAGGTCTGGGAGAGGGAGAGGGGAGAGGAGGGACAAACGAAGACAGGATTCAATTCATCAGAGTTTCTGGGATTAAATCAAACAGCACTCTCTTTTAGGCAATAGAATTCATTTTATGTTTCTTTGACTCCAAATATATATATTTCCATCCGCTTACTTCCTCTCTCTTTCTCTTTCAATCAGTCACTCCCCTACTCACTCTCTATCTCTCTCATCTACTAATCTTCCCTGACTCACTACCCCCCCCTCTCTCTTTCTCTCTCTCTGCTGGTATGGTTCTGCTACTCACAGGCGATGCGTACGGTGGCCTTGCGGCTCTTGGAGGTGCCCAGGTGGCTCCAGGCCACACACAGACACCAGTAGTCCTCGGGGCCGTGGAAATCCTCCACCTGCTGACGAGACACGTTGATCATCACCTCCCGGATCTTCAACCCTGCAGGGACACACAGATTATAATCCCAGATTACCATTTTATTTGATTTATTTATTTAACCTTTATTTAACTAGGCAAGTCAGTTAAGAACAAATTCTTATTTACAATGACAGCCTACACCAGCCAAACCCAGAAGACGGTGTGCACCGCCCTATGGGACTTCCAATCACAGCTGGTTGTGATAAAGCCTGGATTTGAAACAGGGTGTCTGTAGTGATGCCTCAAGCACTGAGATGCAGTGCCTTATACCGCTGCGCCACTCAGGAGCCCATCACCGATGATCATCAGAGATGACATCATCCATATTATAATCCAAATTATCACTCAGATTATAAGAAATGTATAGCTAAAATGATCACAACAGAGTGTCACATGACGTAATCATGAGATTTGGCGAGATGGAAAACACGGGAGATTAAATATCCAGGCGATAAGAGATTATCAGTCCCAAATAGATGAAGAGGTCAACAGAGAGAGGAGTGCCTGTCAGATTACTCAGATTACTGTTTCATTTCCACCCATACATTGCCATCAGATTGACATCTGAAGCATGACAAATATATATAAAGAACTTCAATATCATAATTTATCAATTTATCATAATTCTATCAGTCAGATAATCTACTTCAGTGCGGCAACTGGAGGACAAATGATGCAGGATGATGCCATTGTGATAGGAATCGTTATTGATCCTCTTAAACTCACTCAGTTCTGCTAATGCCTTAATCCATTTATACAAATTATCAACCCAAAGTGAGACTAAATGGTACACTTTGTATACCAAACATTAGGAACACCTACCTAATATTGAGTTCCACCCGCCCCCCCCTTTTCCCCTGAGATCTGCCTCAATTCGTCGGTGTATGGACTGTACAAGGTGTCGAAAGTGTTCCACAGGGATGCAGGCCCATGTTGTCTCCAATGTCACTGGCTTACTGGTGCTCTTCCATGCCGTCCCTAGGAGGGGTGCGTCACTGGATTGAGTCACTGACGTGATCTTCCTGTCCGTGTTGGCGCCCTCTCGGGATCGTGCCGAAGAGGAGATCTTCGTGGGCTATACTCAGTCTTGTCTCAGGGTAGTAAATTGGTGGTTCGGGGATATCCCTCTAGTGGTGTGGGGGCTGTGCTTTGGCAAAGTGGGTGGGATTATATACTGCCTGGTTGGCCCTGTCCGGTAGTATCATCGGACGGGGCCACAGTCTCAGCCTCCTGTATTAATGCTGCAATAGTTTGTGTCGGGGAGCTAGGGTCAGTCTGTTATATCTAGGTTATTCTCCTGTTTTATCCGGTGTCCTGTGTGAATTTATGTATGTCCTGTGCGAAAGTATTCACCCTCCTTGGCATTTTTCCTATTTTGTTGCCTTACAACCTGGAATTAAAATAGGTTTTGGGGGGTGGTATCATTTGATTTACACAACATGCCTACCACTTTGAAGATGCAAAATATTTTCTATAGTGAAACAAAGAAGAAATAAGACAAAAAAATGGAAAATTTGAGCGTGCATAACTATTCACCCCCCCAAAGTCAATGCTTTGTAGAGCCACCTTTTGTAGCAATTACAGCTGCAAGTATCTTGGGGTATGTCTCTATAAGGTTGGCACATCTAGCCACTGGGATTTTTGCCCATTCTTCAAGGCAAAACTGCTCCAGTTCCTTCAAATTGGATGGGTTCCGCTGGTGTACAGCAATCTTTAAGTCATACCACAGATTCTCAATTGGATTGAGGTCTGGGCTTTGACTTGGCCATTCCAATACATTTAAATGTTTCCCCTTAAACCACTCAAATGTTGCTTTAGCAGTATGCTTGGGGTGGCAGGGTAGCCTAGTGGTTAGAGCATTGGACTAGTAACTGGAAGGTTGCAAGTTCAAACCCCCGAGCTGACAAGGTACAAATCTGTCATTCCGCCCCTGAACAGGCAGTTAACCCACTGTTCCTAGGCCATCATTGATGGGATATGGGGCGCTCTCTTAATTTTTGGATAAAAAACGTTCCCGTTTTAAACAAGATATTTTGTCACAAAAAGATGCTTGACTATGCATGTAATTGACAGCTTTGGAAAGAAAAAAACTCTGACGTTTCCAAAACTGCAAAGATATTATCTGTGAGTGCCCCAGAACTAATGCTACAGGCGAAACCAAGATGAAGTTTCATATAGGAAATGCCCCAGATTCTGAAGGCGCTGTGTTCCAATGTCTCCTTATATGGCTGTGAATGCGCCAGGAATGAGCCTGCCCTTTCTGTCGTTTCTCCAAGGTGTCTACAGCATTGTGACGTATTTGTAGGCATATCATTGGAAGATTGACCATAAGAGACTACATTTACCAGGTGTCTGCCCGGTGTCCTGTGTCGAAATTATTGCGTAATCTCTAGGTCCATGCGCGTTCCATTTCTTCAGAGGAGAAAGTCAACTGCCACGAAGGATTTATCATCGATAGATATGTGAAAAACACCTTGATGATTGATTCTAAACATTGTTTTCCATGTTTCTGTCGATATTATGGAGTTAATTTGGAAAAAAGTTCGCGTTTTAATGACTTCATTTTCGTTTTTTTTCTTACCAAAACGTGATGAAGAAAATGGAGCGATTTGTCAACACAAATAATATTTTTGTAAAAACTGAACATTTGCTATCTAACTGAGAGTCTCCTCATTGAAAACATCTGAAGTTCTTCAAAGGTAAATTTTATTTTATTTGAATGCTTTTCTGGTTTTTGTGAAAATGTTGCCTGCTGAATGCTAACGCTAAATGCTACGCTAGCTATCAATACTGTTACACAAATGCTTGTTTTGCTATGGTTGAGAAGCATATTTTGAAAATCTGAGATGACAGTGTTGTTAACAAAAGGCTAAGCTTGAGAGCTAGCATATTTATTTAATTTCATTTGCGATTTTCATGAATAGTTAACGTTGCGTTATGGTAATGGGCTTGAGGCTGTAGTCACGATCCCGGATCCGGGATGGCTCGACGCAAGAAGTTACCTGACTTGCCTGGTTAAATAAAGGTAAAAAAAGGGTCATTGTCCTGCTGGAAGGTGAACCTCCGTCCCAGTCTCAAATCTCTGGAAGACTGAAACAGGTTTCCCTCAAGAATTTCCCTGTATTTAGGGCCATCCATCATTCCTTCAATTCTGACCAGTTTCCCAGCCCCTGCCGATGTAAAACATCCCCACAGCATGATGCTGCCACCACCATGCTTCACTGTGGGGATAGTGTTCTTGGGGTGATTAGAGATGTTGGGTCTGCGCTTTTGGGTCTGCGCGTTTTCCTTGATAGCCAAAAAGCTCAATTTTAGTCTCTTCTGACCAGAGTACCTTCTTCTATATGTTTGGGGAGTCTCCCACATGCCTTTTGGTGAACACCAAACGTGTTTGCTTATTTTTTCTTTATGCAGTAATTTTTTTCGGGACACTTTTCCGTAAAACCCAGCTCTCTGGAATGTCCTTCATGGTTATCTTTGGTCTCTTTGTTGCCTCTCTGATTAATGCCCTCCATGCCTGGTCCCTGAGTTTTGGTGGGTGGCCTTCTCATGGCCGGTTTGTTGTGGTACCATATTCTTTCCATTTTTAATAATGGATTTAATGGTGCTCCGTGGGATGTTCAAAGTTTCTGATACTTTTTTATAACCCAACCCTGGAGAGCTCCTTGGTCTTCATAGTGCCGCTTGCTTGTTGGTGCCCCTTGCTAAGTGGTGTTGCAGACTCTGGGGCCTTTCAGAACAGGTGTACTGTACTGAGATCATGTGTCAGATCATGTGACACTTATATTGCACACATGTGGACTTTATTTAACTAATGTGACTTCTGAAGGTAAATGGTTGCACCAGATCTTATTTAGGGGCTTCATAGCAAAGGGGGTGAATACACATGCACGCACCACTTTTCTGTCTTTTTTGGGGGGGATTTTTTGAAACAAGTCATTTTTTTCATTTCACTTCACCAATTTGGACTATTTTGTCCATTACATGAAATCCAAATCCAAATATATTTCAATGCAACAAAACAGGAAAAACACCAAGGGGGATGAATACATTTGCAAGGCACAGTACTCCCTCTAATTCTCCCTCTCTCCCGCTCCTCCCAGAGGACCTGAGCCCTAGGACCATTGCCTCAGGACTACCTGGCCTGATGACTCCTTGCTGTCCCCAGTCCACCTGGTCATGTTGCTACTCCAGTTTCAACTGTTCTGCCTGCGGCTAAGGAACCCTGACCTGTTCACCAGACGTGCTACCTTGTCCCGGACCTGCTGTTTTCGACTCTTTCTCTCGACTCTTTCTCTCTCTCCCTGCTGTCTCGAACTCTGAATGCCCAGCTATGAAAATCCAACTGACATTTACTCCTGAGGTGCTGACCTGTTGCACCCTTCCAACCACTCTGATTATTATTATTTAACCCTGATGGTCATCTATGAACATTTGAACATCTTGGCCGTGTACTGTTATAATCTCCACCCGGCACAGCCAGAAGAGGACTGGCCACCCCTCAGAGCCGGGTTCCTCTCTAGGTTTATTCCTAGGTTTCTGCCTTTCTAGGGAGTTTTTCCTAGCCACCGTGCTTCTACATCTGCATTGCTTACTGTTTGGGGTTTTAGGCTGGGTTTCTGTATAGCACTTTGTGGCATCAGCTGATGTTAAAAGGGCATTATAAATACTATCAAGTATGAAGGTAAGACCCAGGTACAGACCACGTCGAATAAACACTCTTTTAATATTCCAACAGGGACAGGCAATAGGTAGGCAGGGGTAAAAAAACAGAGGTGGGGCAACGATAGCGGGCGGCAGGCAGGCTCTGGGTCAGGGTAAGGCTGAGGTCAGTAACCCAGAGGGGGGCAAAGGCACAGGTCGTAGGCAGGCTCAGAGTCAGGGTCAGGCAAGGGTCAAAACCAGGAGGGCGAGAAAAGAGAGACTGGAAAAAGCAGGAGCTGAGACATGAACAAACAAGACGAACTGGCAACAGACAAACAGAGAACACAGGTATAAATAGAGAGGGGATAAAAATTATTCTTTTAGAAAATACATTATCCTCCTTTTTCCACAAAAAGGTGTGTTGCAATTTGTCAGCTGGATCCTGGTATTGAAAAGACTCAATCTTAGCTTGAGATACACACACACCTTGTTTTTATATCTGTGTGTGTATAATTCACTTCAAACCTCAATTTCTCTATGCATTTCTCAAGCTTTGATTCAATCCATAATCATGAATGGTAGGGATATGGTTGGTAATTAATTGATTTGTTTTTTGAACTGAATTCAACTAACAGGAACATTAAAGGCTTACTGTCCAACAGCAACAGACTGTAGGCCTACGCAAAGCTATGTGAGACTGTATTGGACCATTAATGCGTAATAAGGAAGCTCTGCTGGTTATCTTAGAAAGCACAGTCTTCAAAGCTATTTCAGGGCAGCTCTCCAAAGGGGAAAGCAGCTCCGTCTATGATATCTCTATTCTCCCTGCCTGCTATATAAGCCCAATTTCACAGATGTTTCCAAACCGGCCCATCGTGGGGTATGAACAGTCAATTATGCAGACATTCTGATGGTAGTGTGTTCTCTCCTCAGTGTGTGTGTATGCACATGTGTGTTCTCGGCTCAAAGAGTCCTCTCTGCGGGCCGCATTGCACAGCAGACATGCATTGCACAGCAGACATGCATTGCACAGCAGACAAACAGGACCACAGTGTGGATCAAGACAAAATGGAAACCAATAATGTGATGTGATTTGAAGGGTGCCTGTCTGAAACCAGACTGACAGCCATGCAGTCAGTTGAAGGTCATACCTGTTTAATAGAGATGTGGTTGGAGAGATATTAACTGAGACAGATAAACATAAATATGGAAGTCATAAGAGAGGGGTCCACAGCTCTAGTCCAGCGCAGTGCAGATACATTTTTCGGACACTGATTTGTACCTGTTAAACTAGGTGTGTCCACAATACAGCCATTCAGAAGTACCAGGGAGAGACAAAAACCAACAGGACTGTGGAACTCAAGGGCCTGAGTTGTGCACCGCTATCATAATTTAAGCAAAATAACCTAGGGGAGCATCACCAGGAAAATGACTGTTTTCAAGTAATTGATCAACATTCAAATAGTAGGTAGATCATTTCTTATAGAGACTTTTCAAGTGCACTTGGCATCAGCTAGTCTTGTCACACTCGTACAATGTCAGAGATTTCAGTTTGAGCCCCTTCTTGGGTCCATACCAAGACCTGTGCCTGTCTGTGTAAAAGCTTCATATGGATGCCAGTGATCATGTAATCACGGGTTTAAGTGCTTTCTGACAAGCGACTTAGTTCATGGATTTTGATTACAGTTTAAATACAATAAGACCATTAAAGGGGGGGATTTGATTCAGCAATCTTTAAAATCATAATGACTCCCTCTCCATTGGGGGAAGTGCTTAATCTCTAATCACTATGAAGACCGCAATGTACAGTCATGGCCAAAAGTTTTGAGAATGACACAAATATAAATTTTCACAAAGTCTGCTGCCTCAGTTTGTATGATGGCAATTTGCATATACCCCAGAATGTTATGAAGAGTGATCAGATGAATTCCCTCTTTGCCATGCAAATGAACTGAATCCCTCCAAAACATTTCCACTGCATTTCAGCACTGCCTCAAAAGGACCAGCTGACATCATGTCAGTCATTCTCTCATTAACACAGGTGTGAGTGTTGAAGAGGACAAGGCTGGAGATCACTCTGTCATGCTGATTGAGATCGAATAACAGACTGGAAGCTTCAAAAGGAGGGTGGTGCTTGGAATCATTGTTCTTCCTCTGTCAACCATGGTTACCTGCAAGGAAACACGTGCCGTCATTATTGCTTTGCACAAAAAGGGCTTCACAGGCAAGGATATCGCTGCCAGTAAGATTGCACCTAAATCAACCATTTATCGGATCATCAAGAACTTCAAGGAGAGCGGTTAAATTGTTGTGAAGAAGGCTTCAGGGCGCCCAAGTAAGTCCAGCAAGCGCCAGGACCGTCTCCTAAAGTTGATTCAGCTGTGGGATTGGGGCACCACCAGTACAGAGCTTGCTCAAGAATGGCAGCAGGCAGGTGTGAGTGCATCTGCACGCACAGTGAGGCGAAGACTTTTGGAGGATGGCCTGGTGTCAAGAAGGGCAGCAGAGAAGCCACTTCTCTTCAGGAAAAAACATCAGGGACAGACTGATATTCTGCAAAAGGTACAGGGATTGGACTGTTGAGGACTGGGGTAAAGTCATTTTCTCTGATGAATCCCCTTGTTTGGAGCATCCGGAAAAAAGCTTGTCCGGAGAAGACAAGGTGAGCGCTACCATCAGTCCTGTGTCATGACAACAGTAAAGCATCCTGAGACCATTCATGTGTGGGGTTGCTTCTCAGCCAAGGGAGTGGGCTCACTCACAATTTTGCCTAAGAACACAGCCATGAATAAAGAATGGTTCCAACACATCCTCCAAGAGCAACTTCTCCCAACCATCCAGGAACAGTTTGGTGATGAACAATGCCTTTTCCAGCATGATGGAGCACTTTGCCATAAGGCAAAAGTGATAACTAAGTGGCTGGGAGAACAAAAGATCAATATTTTGGGCTGGCCAGGAAACTCCCCAGACCTTAATCCCTTTGAGATTTTGTGGTCAATCCTCAAGAGGTGGGTGGATTTAAAAAAAACACAAATTCTGACAAACTCAAAGCATTGATTATGCAAGAATGGGCTGTCATCAGTCAGGATGTGGCCCAGAGGTTAATTGACAGCATGCCAGGGCGGATTGCAGAGGTCTTGAAAAAGAAGGGTCAACACTGCAAATATTGACTCTTTGCATCAACTTCATGTAATTGTCAATAAAAGCCTTTGATACTTATGAAATGCTTGCAATTATACTTCAGTATTCCATAGTAACATCTGACAAAAATATCTAAAGACACAGAGGCAGCAGACTTTGTGAAAATTAATATTTGTATCATTCTCAAAACTGGGCCACGACTGTAAGATGTTTTAGAACTGCATGTGTACGCTGACTAGGCCAGAAGACTATGCGGTTAGCCGCTCTTATTAGTCAAATTTCTCTACTTAAGTTTTAGATTGCGTTACAAATTCCACCCTATTCCATATCTATTGCATTATTTTTTAACAAGGGTCCATAGGGCTATAAAGGGAATAGGGTTCCATTTTTGGTTGCAGATCTGTGACCCTTTTCAGGAAACTAGGTGTATGTTGCATGTCACTCACTACTTCACAGGTGTGGCATTTGAATATAAACTTTTATTTTTTATCAAAATACGTTTTTTGGCAGAAATTCCTTCTGGAACATGTGACATTTCATGTGCCTTAATAACAAACTTGTATTTCATCCATAATTACGAATACAATTGTTAAATTACGAGTTCAGTTGGTTTAGCGACGGAAAACGCAAGGTACCTTCCTGCTAGCCATGATTGGCTGAGATAATGGATTGGCTGGACATGCTGGGTGATGAGTTTGGATTGGTCTGCCATGTAGCATTCTTCTGTCTATAATGTGAGCTGTTCAGTATGTGTTGACAGTCATTTCTACCGCTCCGTTTTGGAAAGATATAACTACAAAGGTTTTGCTACTTTTCTCAACAACATTTATGCCCTGAAGTTAGCAGGCGCTATCGACAGATCAGTTGGAAAAGGTTATGGCTATTTTCTGCACACGCCACTGTCAGTGTGAACCGCCGTGACTTGACACAACGCTGGCCAAAAAGATGTAGCTACAACCAAAACAATCAAAGTTAAATGATTCCAGTCTGCCGTGAAGTGTTCATTCATGTATATAGGTAAGAGTAGATTTTCAGATATTTTGACAGAAAGTCGTTTTTAGTGAAAGTTAGTTGGCAAACATTAGCTTTCTGGTTCACTAACTAACATTACGTGTATGATCTGTGTAGTGATATTATTAGAATCAGAAATCCATTTGCATTGCTAGTTATAGCCTAATGTTAGCTAGCTGACATTGAACCTAGTTTGTTAACTTTAGTATGAATCTGCAGGTAGCTAAAGCTATGAAAATGTTTGTATTGGTAGTAGTATGAGCTGGGATTATGCCGGTTAATTGTTTAGCTATCTAGCTACCAAGCTAGCTACATGTCTAACCAAATGACTCCACTTTGGGCAGGATTATTTCATGACTCATCAAATTAGTCAGGTGTGTCTGGGGGTGATTACGGCCATCTATTGTATTTCATGAACATGTGTACATGTCTAGACAATAGTGACCCATCCACTTAGCTAGATGTGGCCGGGAGGTGGTTATTGCATTTCCTTCACATGACCCATCAATTTAGACAAGTGTGTCGGGTAAACGTAATCTAATAATGATAAAATATTTGTATCTGGACACTTTCTGTTTTTGATATTGCTACTACACAAGTAACCACTTCACTGTACCATTTGTGACCAACTGGCTCAAATCGGTCTTATGTAGCAAAATTTGAAATTGTGTTTTTTTTTATATTGGATTAAAGTAGAGACTCGGAACTAGAAAATGGTATATCATACACTACAGTTGAGGAACAATGGGAAAATAATTCTGCTTTGAAAGTTGATAAACTTGTAAACTCACTTTTGAGAAAATGGCCTTGAATGTTTTGGTACTACTACTGGAGAGGCCTTTTTGTCTACACCCACTCACCATCGTTAACACCCTTTTAAGCTTTAACCCCACCCATCTCTTTAATGTTTGATCCGAGTGTTCTGTACTAACAACATCAGTCAAGCACCTAAGCTAACTGGCTAGCTACTTACAGACACAAATGAGAGAACAGCTCACTGAACATTACTCGCCCTAGCAGAGATGGTTAGGCTGTTATGTTATCCAGAGCGTTGGTGAATACAGCTGTGTTGTCAGATTGTCAGTTCGTAAATTGAGAACGCACACTGGACGCTCTGGCAGATGAGTAGGGTTGATTCTAATGTTCTGACCTCACAACGGCAGTCAAGCACCCAAGCTAACTGGCTAACATTGGCTAGCTTAATAGCTACTTCCAGACACAATTGAGAGAACACCCCACTCTGACCATTTTACTCGCCCTAGCAGAGTTGGTTAGGCTGTTTTCATGTTATCCAGATCGTTGGTGACTAACTGTGCTGCTGGCAACAATTTAATTGCGCTTTTTTGCCAACATTTAATGACACTGGCCATATTCAATGGGTGTTGAGCGTTCGTAAATTAATCAGTTATTCTGCTCTGAAATCGGTGTAGATGGCCAGACTGAATTTACGAACGCACCCGAAATGGTTACTTGCATAGTTAAGTCTTTTGTTAAGACATGTAGCTAACTAGCTAGGTTAACAATGAACCATAATCCTAACTCATGATGTTACTACCCTGCATGGATCTGCAGGAAGCTAACCAACCAGGTTCAATGTCAGCTAACTAACATTAGGCTATACCTAGCCAAGCAAATGGCTCTGAGATACAAATAATAGGATCATACACATAACGTTAGCTAGTGAGCCAGCCAGCTAACGTTAGCTCACTAACAGAACATTTTAACTTCAAATGAAATCACTTTCTGTCAAAATTAGAAACATGTAATATCTGAAAATGTAGCTAGCTAGTCTATCTTATCCGTCCGTATACATCATTCATGGTGGGACGCGTCTCCTGTCGGATGCCATGGTGATCCTTAGTTTGAAGATGTAATCTGGAGACAGGTGTTTTCTCCATCTATTTAGCTATCATAATCAAATTCCACTGATTTCAAAACTCGGTCCTCCAGAAAGTGGAGAGCAACATTTATGCAGTATTACTACATGGCACATAAAAATAAATGCAGCGTTAGACAGGATTACCTATACATACTGACCAGCTCAAATAGACAGAAGCGTGCTACATGGCAGACCAGTCCAAACTCATCTCTTGGCATGTCCAGCCCACTCATGATCTCAGCCAATCATGGCTAGCAGGAAGGTTGCTGCTTCTTTCTGTGGCTAAACCAACTAGGCTCGTAATTGAACAATTGTATTCATATTTACAGATGGCATACAAGTTTGTTATTAAGGCACATGAAAGTTCACATGTTCGAGAAGGCATTTCTGCCCAAATAAGCATTTTGATAAATAAAAAAAGTTTTACGTTCCTACGGCTTTCGTGTGAGGTAGTGACCCGGGACATCAAATCAAATTTCATCGGTCACATACATGTGTTTAGCAGATGTTATTGCAGGCTTAGCGATATGCTTGTGCTTCTAAACTCAGCAAAAAAACAAATGTCCTCTCAATATCAACTACATTTATTTTCAGCAAATTTAACATGTGTAAATATTTGTATGAACATAACAAGATTTAACAACTGAGACATAAACTGAACAAGTTCCACAGACATGTGACTAACAGAAATTGAATAATGTGTCCATGAACAAAGGAACAGTCAGTATCTGGTTTACCACCAACTGAATTAAGTGCTGCAGTGCATCTCCTCCTCGTGGACTGCACCAGATTTGCCATTTCTTGCAGTGAGATGTTACCCCACTCTTCCACCAAGGCACCTGCAAGTTCCTGAAAATTTCTGTGGGGAATGGCCCTAGCCCTCACCCTCCGATCCAACAGGTCCCAGATGTGCTCAATGGGATTGAGATCCGGGCCATCGTGGGAGGTAATAGGAACTTCGCTGGCCATGGCAGAACACTGACATTCCTGTCTTGCAGGAAATCACGCACTGAATGAGCAGTATGGCTGGTGGCATTGTCATGCTGGAGGGTCATGTCAAGATGAGCCTGCAGGAAGGGTACCACATGAGGGAGGAGGTTGTCTTCCCTGTAACACACAGCGTTGTCATGTTGGAGGGTCATGTCAGGATGAGCCTGCAGGAAGGGTGCCACATGAGGGAGGAGGATGTCTTCCCTCTAACGCACAGCGTTGAGATTGCCTGCAATGACAGCAAGCTCAGTCTGATGATGCTGTGGCACACCATCGATCTCACTCCAGAGTACAGGACTCGGTGTAACGCTCATTCGTTCGACGATAAACGTGAATTCCACAGGTGCATGTTTAATTGATGTTCATTGTTCATTAATTGTTTATGGTTCATTGAACAAGCATGGGAAACAGTGTTTAAACACTTTACAATGAAGATCTGTGAAGTTATTTGGATTTTTACGAATTATCTTTGAAAGACAGGGTCGTGAAAAGGGGACGTTTCTTTTTTTGCTGAGTTTAGCTCCGACAGTGCGGTAGTATCTAACAAGTAATATCTCACAATTTCACAACATGTACCCAATACACACAAATCTAAGTGAGGAATGGAATTAAAAATATTTACATATATGGACAAGCGATGTGAGAGCGGCATGGACTAAGATACAGTTGAATAATATAGAATACAGTTTCCATATGAGATATGTAATGCAAGATACGTAAACATGATCAAAGTGACAAGTGTTCCATTTCTTAAAGTGGCCAGTGATTTCTAGTTTGTGTCTATAGGCAGCAGCCTCTAATGTGCTAGTGATGGCTGTTTAGCAGTCTGATGGCCTTGTGATAGAAGCTGTATTTCAGTCTCTCGGTCCCAGCTTTGATGCACCTGAACTGACCTCGCCTTCTGGATAATAGCGGGGTGAACAGGCAGTGGCT
This sequence comes from Oncorhynchus gorbuscha, assembly GCF_021184085.1. NCBI lineage: Eukaryota > Metazoa > Chordata > Actinopteri > Salmoniformes > Salmonidae > Oncorhynchus > Oncorhynchus gorbuscha. The sequence continues at coordinate 61,081,297 of NC_060183.1, read as the reverse complement.
CGGGTGGTTGATGTACTTAATGATCTGTTCGGCCTTCCCGTGTCATCTTTTTGGCTTTCTTGTGACATGTCGGTGTCCTGGAGGGCAGGTAGTTTGCCCCCGGTAATGCGTTGGGCAGACCGCATCACCCTCTGGAGAGCATCGAGTTTGAGGGCGGTGCACTTGCCGTACCAGGCCGATGATACAGCCCAAGAGGATGCACTCAATTGTGCATCTGTAAAGGGGCTTTGTGAGGGTTTTAGGTGCCAAGCCAAATTTCTTCAGCCTCCTGAGGTTGAAGAGGCTCTGTTGCGCCTTCTTCACCACACTGTCTGTTTGGGTTGTCCATTTCAGTTTGTCAGTGATGTGTACGCCAAGGAACTTGAAGCATTCTACCTTCCCCTACTGCAGTACCGTTGATGTGGATAAGGGGGTATGCCTAGTTTCCCCAAACTGTTCACATTTACACCTTCTGTATCAGGTGCATGTGACAAATAAACATAGATTGTATTTGATAAAGCTTGTGTTAACCACATGGCCTCACATGTGAATCGTTAGAGATGGGTGGGGCTAAAGCTTAAGAGGGTGTGAACGATGCTGAATGCATCGTTCACTGTTATCATATTTAATATGCTGATTATCTTCTGGTTTGTTCCACAGAATAATAGTGCCAGAACATAAACTGTGTCCAGTAGTTTTTAAAAATTTAAAGTATTGACAAAAGGCAGACTCCGTACAGTGGGGCAGTAGAAACACATATTCAACTTCTGTAGGTGGTACAACTCTGATGTTTCTCTGAGAAAATAAAAGGAAAATACTATTTTCAGCTACTATCGTGTATGTAGTTTACTGATACAACATCCAGACTAGTAGAAAAGGTCTTGGGTAGGTTTGAAACAGATCATCCTTTCTACAAATGGGCATAAAGGAGCCATTTGTGTGTGTGTGTGTGTGTGTGTGTGTGTGTGTGTGTGTGTGTGTGTGTGTGTGTGTGTGTGTGTGTGTGTGTGTGTGTGTGTGTGTGTGTGTGTGTGTGTGTGTGTGTGTGTGTGTGTGTGTGTGTGTGTGTGTGTGTGTGTGTGTGTGTGTGTGTGTGTCCAATAATGCATTTGTGGACTAAACAAAGAAGGCATGACTAATGCTATCAAATAATCCTCCCAAACTAATGTGTGAATAATATCTTATTGAGCAGGTGTCAGTGTGAAGCTGCTGAAGGGGAGATAGAGAAAGAAGAAGAGAAAATCAGCAAGCCACCCTTTCTCCCAGACTCCTTCATACTGTGTGAAGATCAACAAAGCTTAGCCACAGTATCAGTGACCTGGTATTCCACTATTTAGCTGTTTTTCACTCACGTTCACTTTGTGTGTTTCTAAAATGCATTTAGTGTATGTGTATGTTTGTCTATGTGTGTATATGTGTGGTAAATCCCAATACATCTACAGTGCTGCTTGAAAGTATGTGAACCAATTGTAAAATTACAGATTTTTTTGTTTTTACCATGAAATCTTCATTTAATCCGTCTTTTTGATCTGACATAACAGGTTTATATTTACCAATACCATATGTTGGTGTAGAGGAAATCATGCATGTAGTAGAAAAACAAATAAAAAATAATTGATCCCCAAGTTGCATTGGTTAAATCAAGTAGTTAAGTAGAATCGGGTGGTATACCAAATGAACCAATCAAAGGAGAGATTGTTAGGAAAGAGTTTGGGTGGTATTCTGATCAATTCAGATAATAACCTGGTCAGTTTGGTGTTACCCATCCAGGTGAATGTAATGCACACCATACAGAGAGGAAAGGAGATCTCAGAGGACATCAGGCTAAAAAAAAATAAAAAAGATTTGAGCTCCATCAGTCCACTGTGAGGCAAATCATTTACAAATGGAAAGCATTTAACATGACAGCAACGCGGCCTAGAAGTGGACGCCCTTCCAAAATATCCCCAAGAGCCACAAGAACAATAATAAATCGGGTAAAGGCCAACCCAAATATTTAGAGATTTGCAGACCTCCCTTGCAGCATCTCAGGCAACTGTGCAACAATGAGAAGAAACTCAAATGAAATGCCATTCATGGGGGGTTGCTTGGAAGAAGCCTCTGCTCTCAAGAAATAACCAAACTGCCCGTCTTAACTTTGCCAGCTGGACAAACCTGAACGTTTCTGGAAGTACATTGTCTGGAACGATGTATCAACAATTTACCTTTTTGGTCACAATCAACACCACTATGTTTAGTGAAAACCCAACACTGTCTACCACCAAAATAACCTTATCCCAACAGTCAAGCATGGTGGTGGGAATGTCAAGATCTAGGGCTGCTTTTCCTCCTCTGGACCTGGACGACTCTACATTATTAAGGGAACCATGAATTCTGAGGGATACCAGGAGATTATTGAACTGAACGTCAGGCCATCAGTCAAGGAGCTGAAGCTGGGCCGAAAATGGGTCTTCCAACAAGACAACGACCCAAAGCATTCAAGAAAATCTACCAAAGAATGGCTCAGGTGAAAGGAGATTTGTGTTTATGATTGGTCAAGTCAAAGTCCTGACCTGAAGTGGGCAGTTCATGCCAGACACCCCTCAAACCTCACTCAATGGCTGAGTTCTGAAGGAGGAGTGGGCAAAAATCCCCCAAAACAGATGTCAGAGACTGATTACTGGCTATAGGAGATGTTTACTCCAAGTTATCTCTGCTAATGGAGGTGCCACAAGCTATTGACTGAAGGTGTTCTCATCAGTTTCTGTTAAATAAACCACTTTTGTTAAATAAACAATGACAATATATTATATTTTGTTTGTTACAATACAAATGTTACAATTTGTTACAATACAAATTTGGGTTTTAATATTTTATATTTTATAGCAAAAATAATGACCAGCCCTGTAGGGTTCACATACTTTCAAGCAGCAATGTATATCCCTCTCTTCCCTCTCCTTTTTATTACATTTCCATCCCTCTATCCCCATTGTTCTATTCTCTCTCTGTACCTCTCTTCACATGTCTCTCCCTCTCTCCATCTCTGCCTTTCCTTGTGGCTCAGGTCTTGCCAATGGATCTTGACAGAGTGCCACGAGGAGGAGATACCGCATCCATCGCTCTCTTTCCTCCACCCTTGCTCTCCCTCTCCCTCGTTCTCCTCTACCCTCTCCTTCTAAAGATGGCATGGATAATGATGTTCTGTTTTTACTCTCTCTCTAGTTTTACTCTCCTCTTTCTCCCCCACTCTCCTTCTCTCTCCATGCTCTCCCCCCACCCCTATTTCTCCAGCTCCCCACTCCCTCCATCCTTCCCACCTCCTTTCTTCTCTCTATCCTTCTCCCTGGCAGTGATCCTGTGCTGTGATCTCTCTCTGGTTCTCTGTGCCATTGTCTGGCTTCCGGCTGGGTCTGTGGAGCGGCCCCGCAGGGAGTAGCCGTGCGCCAGCGACAAGTGCTTCCTGATCCACCCAGCAAAGCTTGGCACAGCACAGTGTGTGTTAGTGTGTGTGTGTGTGATTTCCCCGCTCGGCCCTGGATGTCTCCGTCACGCTTATCGTCGCGGCCAGGGAACAGGGATTATCCAAATGCTATGTGTTTGTAGACTCGAGATGCTCACAGGGCAGACACGCACATATACGTTCACCAAGATGAGGCTTGTTGTCAATGTGGCTTGGGCTGTAGGTTGTGGTGGCAGACAGGTAGCTTCAGGGGGAGCTTTTGACACATTTTCCGCTTCTGAACGTTGCTTCGGGGAAACATTTGCGCAATGTGACATTGGAGACATGGGACTGTGGGGGGACGGTGGTTGTGCCAGACGCGAGATGAACCCTAGCAGACAAGCGGAACATGCTCCCAGCAACATTTTCAGTATGGTCCCAGCTGTGTGTCACCCTTCATCCCGGTACCAAAGGGACACATTAATGCACAAATTAAGGCATAATAATGCAGCCATTAAAAACGCTGCAAGTCACACGTGTTCGCTGCCTCCTCCACATCATCTGGTTAACCCAGATGTAAATAAGCTTGTGAGTTGTAGTTATTATAACTCTGCTATGTTTAATGTCTCTCTTACTCCTTTCTTGTTCACTTCTCAATTATATTCTACTGTCTCTCTCTCTGTCTCCGTAGTTCAGAATCACTTCTGCTACTGTGTCTGTATCTCTGTGTCCATATCTCTCTCTCTCATCCTCTCTCTTTCTCTCTCAATCTCGCTCTCTCTCAGGCCCTGCCTGATGGGAGGAAGATGATGCCAGGCCGACTGTGATCCTAATACACAACACTGGACTCATCCTCCACAGGAACAGAGAGCCCTCTTTCCCTCCCTCCGGCCCTCTCTCCTTCTCCCTCTCCCCCCCTCTCCTCCTCAAATATCTCTTCAACAAAGAGTTTGCAGGAACTGATAGCCTTTTCTCTTGTCCTCTGCTTCTCCTCCCTCCCACCTCCCCTTCCTTCTCTCCCTCTTCGACTATCGCTTCTATCTTTCCATGTAAGCGAGCACGGGAACGGATATTCTCTCCTTCCCCCCTCTCTCAATTTTCCATCTCTCTATCTCTCCATCTTCATCTGGGTATCAACTGTCTCCCAGTTAAAGATCCATCAGGAACAAATACCCTCCTCTCTCCTCTCCTTCTTCTCCATTCTCTTCTTTCATTCTTTCTCTCCATGTCTCTCTACCTCCTTAACCATTTCTACACTCCAATCCCACGCTGTCTATCTGGGACCGGGGACTGCAATACACCTGTCGCCTTCTCACACTCTCAAAGATCCAATTCTAAACTAATACCTGTGTCCAATACCTGTCTCCTACTCATAGGCCCCTTACAGACTACTCCTTCCTTGCAGTTAGACATCTTTCCAGTCCCTCCTTATCTAGACATGGGTTTGGAATCAGGCCCAAGAAATTCCTAACAAATACTATTTGGACTAAGTTCTGCTACTTCATTTGAGTAACTTTATAATATTTCCAACATAGTTACTTCCTCTCCAAATCCATCAGGATTGATCCTCTATAATGCCATACCCGAGCAGGCCTGATACCATTCCTAAAACCTCCTAAATGTAGTTTATCAGGGTTGCAGCGTTCTGCTATGGGAGGCTCAATCTGGTATGCGACAATTACACATATTATTCTACCAGCTCTGCGTTCAAGTTTGTTCTGCTCTGTCTTATCAAAAGACTGGGGGAAACTTGCAGAGGGATAAGAACATGAGAGAAGGAGAAATGTGTTGTGTTGCCATTTGAAGATCCTCAGAACTGTAACTTTCATGTTGTTGCTGCAGCATCTCAGTCTTTGCACCTTGTTCTTAATGTTCTTAACTGAGCTTGAAGTATTTTGTGCTCTCAGTACATGAGAGTTTAGGGAATATAGATAAAGGTTGTTATTGGAGAAACATGGAGATTTTCGAGAATGGGAAGTGGAGAACATGGAAGGTACAGCGGAGGAGAGATTAGAACATGGAAGATACAGCGGAGGAGAGATTAGAACATGGAAGATACAGCGGAGGAGAGATTAGAACATGGAAGATACAGCGGAGGAGAGATTAGAACATGGAAGATACAGCGGAGGAGAGATTAGAACATGGAAGGTACAGCGGAGGAGAGATTAGAACATGGAAGATACAGCGGAGGAGAGATTAGAACATGGAAGATACAGCGGAGGAGAGATTAGAACATGGAAGATACAGCAGAGGAGAGATTAGAACATGGAAGATACAGCGGAGGAGAGATTAGAACATGGAAGATACAGCGGAGGAGAGATTAGAACATGGAAGATACAGCGGAGGAGAGATTAGAACATGGAAGATACAGCAGAGGAGAGATTAGAACATGGAAGATACAGCAGAGGAGAGATTAGAACATGGAAGATACAGCGGAGGAGAGATTAGAACATGGAAGGTACAGCAGAGGAGAGATTAGAACATGGAAGGTACAGCAGAGGAGAGATTAGAACATGGAAGATACAGCAGAGGAGAGATTAGAACATGGAAGATACAGCAGAGGAGAGATTAGAACATGGAAGATACAGCGGAGGAGAGATTAGAACATGGAAGATACAGCAGAGGAGAGATTAGAACATGGAAGGTACAGCAGAGGAGAGATTAGAACATGGAAGATACAGCAGAGGAGAGATTAGAACATGGAAGATACAGCAGAGGAGAGATTAGAACATGGAAGGTACAGCAGAGGAGAGATTAGAACATGGAAGATACAGCAGAGGAGAGATTAGAACATGGAAGGTACAGCAGAGGAGAGATTAGAACATGGAAGATACAGCAGAGGAGAGATTAGAACATGGAAGATACAGCAGAGGAGAGATTAGAACATGGAAGGTACAGCAGAGGAGAGATTAGAACATGGAAGATACAGCAGAGGAGAGATTAGAACATGGAAGGTAAAACATGGAAGCAGAGGAGAGATTAGAACATGGAAGATACAGCAGAGGAGAGATTAGAACATGGAAGATACAGCAGAGGAGAGATTAAAACATGGAAGATACAGTGGAGAGAGATTAGAACATGGAAGATACAGCAGAGGAGGAGAAGATTCAGAACATGGAAGGTACAGCAGAGGAGAGATTAGAACATGGAAGTTACAGTGCAGAAGAGATCAGAACATGGAAGGTACAGCAGAGGAGAGATTAGAACATGGAAGATACAGCAGAGGAGAGATTAGAACATGGAAGATACAGCGGAGGAGAGATTAGAACATGGAAGGTAGCAGATTAAAACAGAGGAGAGATTAAAACAAGGAAGTTACAGTGCAGAAGAGATCAGAACATGGAAGGTATAGCAGAGGAGAGATTAGAACATGGAAGGTACAGCAGAGGAGAGATTAGAACATGGAAGATACAGCAGAGGAGAGATTAGAACATGGAAGATACAGCAGAGGAGAGATAAAACATAGAACATGGAAGGATTAAAACATGGAAGTTACAGCAGGAGAGATTAGAACATGGAAGGTACAGCAGAGGAGAGATTAGAACATGGAAGATACAGCAGAGGAGAGATTAGAACATGGAAGGTACAGCAGAGGAGAGATTAGAACATGGAAAGATACAGCAGAGGAGAGATTAGAACATGGAAGTACAGCAGAGGAGAGATTAGAACATGGAAGGTACAGCAGAGGAGAGATTAGAACATACAGTGGAGGAGAGATTAGAACATGGAATGGAAGATTACAGCGGAAGAGATTAGAACATGGAAGGTACAGCAGAGGAGAGATTAGAACATGGAAGATACAGCAGAGGAGAGATTAGAACATGGAAGATACAGTGGAGGAGAGATTAGAACATGGAAGGTACAGCAGAGGAGAGATTAAACATGGAAGATACAGTGCAGAAGAGATCAGAACATGGAAGGTACAGCAGAGGAGAGATTAGAACATGGAAGATACAGCAGAGGAGAGATTAGAACATGGAAGGTACAGCAGAGGAGAGATTAGAACATGGAAGTTACAGCAGAAGAGATTAGAACATGGAAGGTACAGCAGAGGAGAGATTAAAACATGGAAGTTACAGCAGAGGAGAGATTAGAACATGGAAGGTACAGCAGAGGAGAGATTAGAACATGGAAGGTACAGCAGAGGAGAGATTAGAAACATGGAAGATTACAGCAGAGGAGAGATTAGAACATGGAAGATACAGCAGAGGAGAGATTAGAACATGGAAGGTACAGCAGAGGAGATATTAAAACATGGAAGTTACAGTGCAGAAGAGATCAGAACATGGAAGGTACAGCAGAGGAGAGATTAGAACATGGAAGGTACAGCAGAGGAGAGATTAGAACATGGAAGATACAGCAGAGGAGAGATTAGAACATGGAAGGTATAGCAGAAGAGAGATTAAAACATAAAAGATACAGCGGATGAGAGATTAAAACATGGAAGTTACAGTGCAGAAGAGATCAGAACATGGAAGGTACAGCAGAGGAGAGATTAAAACAAGGAAGTTACAGTGCAGAAGAGATCAGAACATGGAAGGTACAGCAGAGGAGAGATTAGAACATGGAAGTTACAGTACAGAAGAGATCAGAACATGGAAGGTACAGCAGAGGAGAGATTAGAACATGGAAGGTATAGCAGAAGAGAGATTAAAACATAAAAGATACAGCGGATGAGAGATTAAAACATGGAAGTTACAGTGCAGAAGAGATCAGAACATGGAAGGTACAGCAGAGGAGAGATTAAAACAAGGAAGTTACAGTGCAGAAGAGATCAGAACATGGAAGGTACAGCAGAGGAGAGATTAGAACATGGAAGTTACAGTGCAGAAGAGATCAGAACATGGAAGGTACAGCAGAGGAGAGATTAGAACATGGAAGGTACAGCAGAGGAGAGATTAAAACATGGAAGGTACAGCAGAGGAGATATTAAAACAAGGAAGTTACAGTGCAGAAGAGATCAGAACATGGAAGGTATAGCAGAGGAGAGATTAAAACATGGAAGGTACAGCAGAGGAGATATTAAAACAAGGAAGTTACAGTGCAGAAGAGATCAGAACATGGAAGGTATAGCGGAGGAGAGATTAAAACATGGAAGGTACAGCAGAGGAGATATTAAAACAAGGAAGTTACAGTGCAGAAGAGATCAGAACATGGAAGGTATAGCAGAGGAGAGATTAAAACATGGAAGGTACAGCAGAGGAGATATTAAAACAAGGAAGTTACAGTGCAGAAGAGATCAGAACATGGAAGGTATAGCGGAGGAGAGATCAGAACATGGAAGGTACAGAAGAGGAGAGATTAGTACATGGAAGGTACAGAGGAAGAGAGATTATAACATTGAAGGTAGAGCAGAGGAGAGATTAGTACATGGAAGGTACAGAGGAAGAGAGATTATAACATTAAAGGTAGAGCAGAGGAGAGATTAGTACATGGAAGGTACAGAGGAAGAGAGATTATAACATTGAAGGTAGAGCAGAGGAGAGATTAGTACATGGAAGGTACAGAGGAAGAGAGATTATAACATTAAAGGTAGAGCAGAGGAGAGATAAGAACATGAAATGGGAATGTTCATCTTGGCGACGTTCCATAATCTTTTAATCAGTGGCCCGCTATCATCTCCGTGTGTGTATCCCTAGATATTTTCTTAGGGAATCACACATGTAGTGTGTGTACACAGATAGATGTCAGCACACAGACACACATACGCACTAAAACATTAACCTCTTGCCTCAGAAAGAGATGACAACACAGTGGGTTTAGTGGGTTGGCTGCAGATAACTCTTTCATGGGAAGTGTTGCAGTGCGACTGTCAACCTCAGTCAGACTCGCACTTCATGTTTCGTTTGGCCTGGTTACCTATAAGGCAGAACCGCAAGCAACATCAAGGTTGAGCCTTGATGCAAATCATGTACACAGTGGAAATAAAATGCCACCTAGATGGTATAATACACAGAACCATGCATAGGCTCACACACACACACACACACACACACACACACACACACACACACACACACACACACACACACACACACACACACACACACACACACACACACACACACACACACACACACACACACACACACACACACACACACACACACACACACACACACACACACACACACACACACACACAGCACACACACACACACACACACACCTTTAATGAACTCTCACTGCACTCACCTTTATTGAATATTCATGTCTGTTGCTTGGTTTGAAACCTGTACTAAGCTTTGCATGAAAGCACAAGTCTATAAGCACACAATTTGTTTGAAAACGAACAGGTTTTTCTGGAAACCTGATTTGCTGTGGCTAAACTACAGGTCTGTTTTGCTATCACAGACTGGAACATGTTCCGTGATTCTTCCGATGGCATTGAGGAGTACACCACATCAGTCTCTGGCTTTATCAATAAGCGCATCGAGGACGTCGTCCCCACAGTGACTGTACGTACATACCCCAACCAGAAGCCATGTATTTCATGCAACATTCGCATTGAGCTAAAGGGTAGAGCTGCCGCTTTCAAGGTGCGGGATTCTATCCTGGAAGCTTACAAGAAATCCCGCTATGAATCATACTACACCGGCTCCGACACTCATCTTATGTGGCAGGGCTTGCAAACTATTACAGACTGCAAAGGGAAGCACAGCCACAAGCTTCCCAGTGACGCGAGCTGCCCAGTGACACGAGCCTACCAGACGAGCTAAATCACTTCTATGCTGAGGCAAGCAACACTGAGGCATTCATGAGAGCATCAGCTGTTCCGGACGACTGTGTGATCAGGCTCTCCGTAGCCGACGTGAGTAAGACCTTTAAACAGGTCAACATACACAAGGCTGTGGGGCCAGATGGATTACCAGGATGTGTGCTCTGGGCATGTGTTGACCAACTGGCAAGTGTCTTCACTGACATTTTCAACATGTCCCTGATTGAGTCTGTAATTCCAACATGTTTCAAGCAGACCACCATAGTCCCTGTGCCCAAGAACACAAAGGCAACCTGTCTAAATGACTACAGATCCGTAGCACTCACTTCCGTAACCATGAAGTGCTTTGAAAGGTTGGTAATGGCTCACATCAACACCATTATTCCAGAAACCCTAGACCCACTCCAATTTGCATACCGCCCCAACAGATCCACAGATGATGCAATCTCTATTGCACTCCACACTGCCCATTTCCACCTGGACAAAAGGAACACTTATGTGAGAATGCTATTAATTGACTACAGCTCAGCGTTCAACACCCTAGTAACCTCAAAGCTCATCACTAACTTAAGGATCCTGGGACTAAACACCTCCCTCTGGAACTAGATCCTGGACTTCCTGATGGGCCTCCCCCAGGTGCTGAGGGTAGGTAGCAACACATCTGCCACGCTGATCCTCAACACTGGAGCTCCCCGGGGGTGCGTGCTCAGTCCCCTCCTCTACTCCCTGTTCACCCAGTTTGCAGACGACACAACAGCAGTGAGCCTGATCACTGACAACGATGAGCCAGCCTATAGGGAGGAGGTCAGAGACCTGGCCGACTGGTGCCAGAATAACAACCTATCCCTCAACGTAACCAAAACTAAGGAGATGATTGTGGACTACAGGAAAAGGAGGACCGAGCACGCCCCCATTCTCATCGACAGGGCTGTAGTGGAGCAGGTTGAGAGCTTCAAGTTCCTTGGTGTCCACATCAACAACAAACTAGAATGGTCCAAACACACCAAGACAGTCGTGAAGAGGGCACGAGAAAGCCTATTCCCCCCTCAGGAAACTAAAAAGATTTGGCATGGGTCCTGAGATCCTCAAAGTTCTACAGCTGCAACATCGAGAGCATCCTGACTGGTTGCATCATTGCCTGCTATGGCAATTGCTCTGCCTCTGACCGCAAGGCACTACAGAGGGTAGTGCGTACGGCCCAGTACATCACTGGGGCAAAGCTGCCTGCCATCCAGGACCTCTACACCAGGCAGTGTCAGAGGAAGGCCCTAAAAATGGTCAAAGACCACAGCCATTGACTGTTCTCTCTACTACCGCATGGCAAGCGGTACCGGAGTGCCAAGTCTAGGACAAAAAGGCTTCTCAACAGTTTTTACCCCCAAGCCATAAGACTCCTGAACAGGTAATCAAATGGCTACCCGGACTATTTGCATTGTGTGCCCCCCAACCCCTCTTTTTACGCTGCTGCTACTCTCTGTTTATCATATATGCACAGTCACTATACATTCATGTTGGGCCGACCAATCAGTGCTCCCGCACGTTGGCTAACCAGGCTATCTGTATTGTGTCTGCCACCCACCACCCGCCAAGCCCTCTTTTACGCTACTGCTACTCTCTGTTCGTCATATATGCATAGTCACTTTAACCATGTCTACATGACCATACTACCTCAATCAGCCTGACTAACCGGTGTCTGTATGTAGCCTCGCCACTTCTATAGCCTCGCTACTGTATATAGCCTGTCTTTTTACTGTTGTTTTATTTCTTTACGTACAATACCTATGGTTCACCCAATACCATTTTTTTTACAATTGGTTAGAGCCTGTAAGTAAGCATTTCACTGTAAAGTCTACACCTGTTGTATTCGGCGCACGTGATAAATAATAAACTTTGATTTGATTTAAAGATACAGAGATTTCTGTCCATGTGCGGGATTTTTTTGGACGTAGTTGCAGCCCACTCCGCTGCCACTTCCCCCACCTTGTTGGGCGATGAACGCATTTCTCTGGTGCAGCCTACAAACTTTATGCTGTACACAAAGTACATGGTAGACACGTTCTAACTACTGCATTCCATGCTTATTAAGCATAAGCACAATTTCATTTTAGTTTTTCAGGAGGGGAGTTATGATCAACATATCTTTTACAAATTCACAGATAGTTGTTTTGTTGCCAAAGAGCAAAACTCAAGTGGGGAGTTACATGAAGCTATCTACAGTAGGCAGCATATCAAATACAAGCAGGACACAGACAGGTATTCTAATTAGCGATTACAAATTTGGTCCTGGCATTTTATCCACACCACCCCACATCACTGTGCACGCCACCAATTCCCCAGTGACACATGCACAGGGGCAGGGCACACACTTTCAATATAGGAATCATGAGGATAAGGTCCTTTCCCGTTTGACAAAATCATGGTTTTAGCAACCCAAAATCGGACGTTTTGAGTGATGTGGCAATGTAGAATGTGCTCTTTCTATATTTATAGGCACCGTTTTTACGATCCATGATTTTGTCTGTCTAACTGGTGACAGAGTCGAAACAGGTCTCTTTGTTGATGTTTGACTTTGAATGTGAGTTTGTGTAAACTCAGTTCAGCCTATCCAAAAACGGGGGCTGGCCGTTGCCCAATGATCAGCCAAGGACTCATTATAGTTTAGTATAACAGACAAATTGTGCAAAAATCGGCGGCCATTTCACCTTTTCATTTTCTTATTTTTGTATTAAACATGTATTTTTGTGCGTGTCAATTTCGGCAAGCCCACCTAGGGCTGTTATGGTGACCGTATTACTCTAATCACTCTGAAATCAATGCAAACGCAATCGAAAATCAAATCAAACATTTCATGAGAGCCCTGGAATTCAGAGTTTGAACAGAATAGGACCATTGAGACTCAGCTGCTTATAGCTGGCTGAAACATGGAATGAAATAAGTGTTCCTACAGTATAAGCCCATGTTGCACAACATTTCTATACGCTATGTTATGTAATTGTGTGAGAAAACTGAGTTTTGATGGCCTCTATTAAAAAGAGCAGGATCCCATCAGCTTTCTATAGGCTAGGCCTACTATTTTATTTCTCAACTTTCCTAATATTAAGTAAATTTCTTTGCTTTACAACCGGAGTATCCTACCCGGCCTGCATGAAAATGAACCGTGGGAAAAGTGTCCTCCATTCGCGATTCAAGTGAATACGTCCTTTTGAACATAACCTTTTTTAATTATCAAAATGCATTTTTTGGGCAGAAATGCCTTCTGGAATGTGAACTTTCATTTGCCTTAATAACAAACTTGTATGCCATCTGTTAATAAGAATACAATTGTTAAATTACGAGCCTAGTTGGTTTAGCCATGGAAAAAGTCAGCAACCTTCCCGCTAGCCATGGGAAGATGGCTGTCGTTTTACAATTCCGTAACCAATTGTGCTATTGTGTATGTTTTATCGCGTTATTTGTAACATATTTTGTTTCTACCACCGTGTCTTATGACCGAAAAGAGCTTTGAGAAATCAGGACAACGATTACTCACCCCGTACTGGAGGAATACTTTTTCTTCAACGAGTCGGGAGGGAAGGATTTACTTCAAACGCACAACAAGGCCCTCATCCCAGTCATTCGCAGGAGAAAGAGACGGAGGTATCGGGGATGACGGAAGCATGCATGAGAGCATCAACTGTTCCGGACGACTGTGTGACCACGCTCTCCGTAGCCGATTTGAGTAATAGCTTTAAACAGATCAACATTGATAAGGCCTCGGGGCCAGAAGGATTACCAGGACGTGTACTCCGAGCATGCGCTGACCAACTGGCAAGTGTCTTCACTGACATTTTCAACCTCTCTCTGTCTGAGTCTGTAATACCATCATGTTTCAAGCAGACCACCATAGTCCCTGTGCTCAAGAACATTAAGATAACCTGCCAAATTGACTTTCGACCTGTAGCACTCAAGTCTATAGCCATGAAGTGATTTGAAAGGCTGGTCATGGCTCACATCAATACCATTATTCCAGAAACCCTAGACCCATTGCAATTTGCACACCGCCCCAACAGATGATACAATCTCTATTGCACTTAACACAGCCCTTTCCCACCTGGACAAAAGGAACACCTATGGAAAATGCTATTCATTGACTACAATGCAGCGTTCAAAACCATAGTGCCCTGAAAGCTCATCACTAAGCTTGGGACCCTGGGATGAAACGCCTCTGCAACTGGATCCTGGACTTCCTGACGGGCTGCCCCCCAGGTGGTAAGGGTAGGTAACAACACATCCGACATGCTGATCCTCAACACTGGGACCCTCAGCGGTGTGTGCTCAGTCCCCTCCTGTACTCCCTGTTCACTCATGACTGCTTGGGCCAGGCACGACTCCAACACCATCATCAAGTTTGCCTGATCACCAACAATGATGAGACAGTCTATAGGGAGGAGGTCAGAGACCTGGCCGTCTGGTGCCTGGTGCATAGTCACTTTAACTCTACCTACATGTACATATTACCTTGACTAACTGGTGCCTCCGCACATTGACTCTGTACCGGTACCCCCTGTATACAGCCTTGCTATTGTTATTTTACTTCTGCTGCTCTCCACTTTCTGGAGGACTGAGTTTTGAAATCAGTAGAATTAGAGTATGATAGCAATGGAGATGCAGAAAATTCTGCAGTTTGATTGCAAATACGCAGACGGAGTCGAAAAGAGAACACAGAAGGCTCCAGATTACGTCTTCAAACTAAGGGCAACCATGGCATCTGCGACAGAGAGGGAGAAGCGATCATCAGTGTATACGGACGGGTAAGAGAGTCTAGCTAACTACATTTTCAGATATTACAAGTTTCTAATTTCGTCAGAAAGTCATTTTCATTTAAAATTAGCTGGCTGGCTGGCTCGCTAGCCAACGTTAATAATAATAATAATAATAATAATTATGTTATGTGTATGATCTGTGTAGTGATATTATTCGTATCTCAGAGCCATTTGCATTGTTAGTTATAGCCTAATGAACATGGTTGGTTAGCTATCTGTAGATGAATGCAGGGTAGTAATGTTATGAGTTGGGACTATGGTTGAATTCTAGCTAGCTAAGTACATGTCTAAACAAAAGACTTGACTATGCAAGTCACTAATTCAATAGAATGTTTATGATGTCACTGCGACAACTGTCGATAAACGGAGCTGGTAAATTCGCTTTGGCTATTTACTCCGATTTCAGTGCGTACTCGTCTGAGTGTGCCAGAGGCACAGAATAACTGACACATTTCCAAAACGTTCAACACCTATTAAACATGGCCGGTGTCACTAAACGTTGGCAAAAAACATCATTAAATTGCTGCCAGCAGCACAGTTGCAGTCACCAACGCTCTGGATAACATAAACACAGCCTAACCAGCTCTGCTTTGTTTCTGGAAGTAGCTAGCCAATGGTAGCCAGTTAGCTTGGGTGCTTGACTGCTGTTGTTAGGTCAGAACGTTCGGATCAACCCTACTTTCCTGCCAGTGTCAAGTGTGCGCTCCAAGAGCAAAACGCTCTGGATTTATGAACGGCCAATCTGACAATGCTCTGACAATGCTATGAACACCCAGAGCACACTCTGGCACTCCAGATTAAATGTACGATTACACCGGTAGTATAAACCAGCCTTTATTCTTGAAATATTTAGAGAAGGGTCGGGCTAAAGCTTAAAAGGGTGTGAACGATGCTGAATGGGTGTAGACAAAAAGGATCTCTCCAGTAGGTACCAAAACACTCAAGTTTTTTCATATAATAAGCTAATGTTTCTTTAGACCTGCCTAAAATAAATAATGGATTTATTGTGATAGTGTAGGCTATATTAAATGTTAGACTTTTTTAAATGTAGCTGTTCCAAAAAGGTCAAAATCAGTGGCTTGTAGGCTATGCGTGGAAGCCGGAGATACTAAACGTGTTTATGTTAATTAATGGTCAATTAACATTAGACCGGCAGTTACCGGCTGACAAAATTTCATGACCACCGCAGCCCTAAGCCCACCCACCCATCTGGTATTTGCCAGCATTGCCAGATGGCCTATCCGCCCCTGCAGTTAGAGTGTTATTTTTCAGCAAATCTGGCTAGTGTGGCTATGTTATAGCAGCAACTACAAATATTATCCTACATCATTAGACAAAACGCAGATTGTTTTTGATCCAATGAAATGTGTAGGGACAGCATCCTCCTTGTGCACCTGCAATATCCATTACAACAGATAGAGAAAGTTGTAGCCTTCAAAATGGCCTTGAATGTTCATTCAAATCGCAGCAGGGTTTTAATTTCAGCCGTTCAGAAATATGAGGCAGAGACATAGGCTACATCATCATGTTTCAGAAGAGGGTGAGTAAAAAGATTACGTTTCATGAGGGGCGGGGCGGTGTCAAAAACTCTGTGTTCGGAGACACGACCTTTAAATCAAATCAAATCAAACGTTATTTGTCACATGAGACAAATACAACAAGTGTAGACCTTACCTTGAAATGTTTACTTACAGGCCCTTAACCAACAGTAAAGTAAAAAATTATAAAAAGTAACAATAAAATAACAATAACAAGGCTATATACAGGGGGTACTGGTACCGAGTCAGTGTGCAGGGCTACAGGTTACTTAATTTGTCATTTGTACATGTAGGTAGGGGTGAAGTGACTATGCATTTATAATAAATAGCAGGTAGCAGCAGCAGTGTACCAAACCAATGGAGGGGGTCAATGTATATAGTCTGGTTGCCATTTGATTAATTGTTCAGCAGACTTATGGCTTGGGGTAGTTAAGTTAAGTTTCTCTGTTAAGGAGCCTTTTGATCCTCGATTTGGCGCTCCGGTACCACTTGCCGTGCGGTAACAGAGAAAACAGTCTATGACTTGGGTGACTTACAGACTCATTCAGGGAGAGGTTGAAAATATCAGTGAAGTTACTTGCCAGTTGGTCTGCGCATGCTTTGATGACAAGTCCTGGTAATCAGTCTAGCCCCGCGGCTTTGTGAATGTTGACCTGTTTAAAGGTCTTGCTCACTTCGGCTACCGAGAGCAATATCACACAGTCATCCACAACAGCTGGTGCTCTCATACATGCTTCCGTGTTGCTTGCCTCGAAGCGAGCATAAAAGGCATTTAGCTCATCTGATAGGCTCGTGTTATTGGGCAGCTCACGTCTGGGTTTCCCTTTGTAGTCCGTAAAAGTTTTCAAGCACTGCCACATCCGACGAGCGTCTGAGTTGGTGTTGTAGGATTCAATCTTAATCCTGTATTTATACTTTTCTTGTTTGATGGTTCATCTAAGGGCATAGCAGGATTTCTTATAACCGTCAGGATTAGTGTCCTGTTCCTTGAAAGCAGCAGCTCTAGCCTTTAGCTCGATGCGGATGTTGGCTGTAATCCATGGCTTCTGGTTGGGATATGTACGTACGGTCAATGAGGGGACGATGTCGCGATGCACTTATTGATGAAGCCGATGACTGAGGTGGTATACTCCTAAATGCCATGGATGAATCCTGGAACATATTCCAGTCTGTGCTAGCAAAACAATCCTGTAGCGTAAAATTCGCGTCATCTGAACACTTCCATATTGAGCGAGTCACTGGTACTTTCTGCTTTAGTTTTTGCTTGTAAGCAGGAATCAGGAGGATAGAATTATGGTCAGATTTGCCAAATGAAGGGCGGGGGAGAGCTTTGTATGCATCTCTGTGTGTGGAGTAAAGGTGGTGTAGAGTTTTTTTCCTCTGGTTGCACATGTGACATGTGACAAACTGATTTAAGTTTGCCTGCATTATAGTCCCAGGCCACTAGGAGCGCCGCTTCTGGATGAGCATTTTCTTGTTTGCTTATGGCCTTATAGAGTTGGTTGACTGTGGTCTTAGTGCCAGCATTGGTCTGGTGGCAAATAGACGGCTACGAATAATATAGATTATAACTCTCTTGGTAGATTGTGTGGTCTACAGCTTATGATAAGGTACTCTACACCTCAGGTGAGCAATACCTCGAGACTTCTTTAATATTTGACATCACACACCAGCTGTTATTGACAAATAGACGCACACCACCACCCCTCGTCTTACCAGACGTAGCTTCTTCTCTGTTCTGCCAGTGCATGGAAAATCCTGCCAGCTCTATATTATCGGTGTCATCGTTCAGCCACGACTCGGTGAAACATAAGATGTTACAGTTTTTAATGTCCCGTTGGTAGGATAATCGTAATCGTAGGTCGTCCATTTTATGTTTCAATGATTGCACGTTAGTCATTAGGGATGGACGTCAGTGGGAGTTTACTCGCTTGTGTAACGGATTTCCTCCTCTTCTTCTGAGGAGGAGTAAGGATCGGCAAGTGTCCATATTGATTTATTCAAAAACACAACTGAACACTGGAATGTGAAATATACTAAACTGAAACAGTACAGTGAGGCCCAAACACCCACACGGAAACAAACACCCACAAACCAAAAGTGAAACCCAGGCTACCTTAGTATGATTCTCAATCAGAGACAACTAACGACACCTGCCTCTGATTGAGAACCATACTAGGCCGAACACAAAAACCAACATACAAAAACAAACAGACTGCCCACCCCAACTCACTCCCTGACCATACTAAATCAAAGAATAAAATAACAGAGCCATGGTCAGAACGTGACAGCTTGCCTATGGTGAAGCATACAGTTGAAGTTGGAAGTTTACATACACTTAGGTTGGAGTCATTAAAACTCTGTTTTCAACCACTCCACAAATTTCTTGTTAACAAACTATAATTTTGGTAAGTCGGTTAGTCATTCCCCCCCCCCAAAATGGACAGACAGATTATTTAACTTGTAATTCACTGTATCACAATTCCAGTGGGTCAGAAGTTTACATACACTAAGTTGACTGTTCCTTTAAACAGCTTGGAAAATTCCAGAGAATTATGTCATGACTTTAGAAGCTTCTGATAGGCTAATTGACATCATTGGAGTCAATTGGAGGTGTACCTGTGGATGTATTTCAAGGCCTACCTTCAAACTCAGTGCCTCTTTGCTTGACATCATGGGAAAATCTAAAGAAATCAGCCCAGACCTCAGAAAAAAAATGGTAGACTTCCACAAGTTTGGTTCATCCTTAGGAGATATTTTGAAACGCCTGAAGGTACCACGTTCATCTGTCCAAACAATAGTATGCAAGTATAAACACCATGGGACCACGCAGCCATCATACCACTCAGGAAGGAGACGCGTTCTGTCTCCTAGAGATGAAAGTACTTTGGTGCGAAAAGTGCAAATCAATCTCAGAACAACAGCAAAGGACCATGTGAAGATGCTGGAGGAAACGAGTACAAAAGTATCCATATCCACAGTGAAACGAGTCCTATATCGACATAACCTGAAAGGCCGCTTAGCAAGGAAGAAGCCACTGCTCACATACCACCATAAATAAGCCAGACTACGGTTTGCAACTGCACATGGGGACAAAGATCATACTTTTTGGAGAAATGTCCTCTGGTCTGATGAAACAAAAATAGAACTGTTTGGCCATAATGACCATCGTTATGTTTGGAGGAAAAAGTGGGATGCTTGCAAGCCGAAAACCGTGAAGAACGGGGGGGCAGCAATCATTTTGTGGGGGTGCTTTAATGCAGGAGGGACTGGTGCACTTCACAAAATAGATGTCATCATGAGGGAGGAATATTACGTGGATATATTGAAGCAACATCTCAAGACATCAGTCAGGAAGGTAAAGCTTCCAAATGGACAATGACCCCAAGCATACTTCCAAAGTTGTGGCAAAATTGCTTAAGGACAACAAAGTCAAGGTATTGGAGTTGCCATTACAAAGCCCTGACCTTAATCGTATAGAAAATATGTGGGAAGAACTGAAAAATCGTGTGCGAGCACATAGGCCTTACAAACCTGACTCAGTTACACCAGCTCTGTCAGGAGGAATAGGCCAACGTTCATACAACTTGTGCGAAGCTTGTGGAAGGCTACCCAAAATGTTTGACGCAAGTTAAACAATTTCTTGACAATGCTACCAAATACGAATTGAGTGTATGTAAACTTCTGACCCACTGGGAATGTGAAATAAAAGCTGAAAAAAAGGAATTCTCTCTACTATTATTCTGACATTTCACATCCTTAAAATAAAGTGGTGATCCAAACTGACCTAAAACAGGGAATTTGTACTGGGATTAAAGTCAGGAATCCTGAAAACGGAGTTTAAATGTATTTGGCTAAGGTGTATGTAAATTTCTGACTTCAACTGTACTACAGCTTGCATAACACATGTTATGTTTTATCCTCTCAACTATGACATTCATCATCGTGTGCACATCATGAAAACATTTAGTACAGGGACACCATCAGGTTGGCGATCACTGAGTCCCCTTGGGACTCTGTGTGTTCATAACTACTCTCTTTCATCCCCATTAGAAGTTAGGAGAAAACAGATGCCAGCATATTTATATGTCAATACAGAATCATATTACGTTCTCCCAGGAGACACATGCATGCATCTCTCTGCTTTCTATCCTGTCATGAGCTTCACATGTCAGAGCCCTGCTGCACTGGTGAAACAACTTTAGCATTAGTGCTGGTGTTGTTTGGCTCCTGCTCCATTTGATTCACAGCTAACCACCACAGCCTTCCCCTAGGGCCAGGCCTGCCTCTCAGACACACTTTAACAGCCATTAGTGAGCTGCCGCTACACAACTGCTACCTGAGTGTATTGCGCGCCCGTGTGTAGGCCTGCTTGAGTGTATTGTTCCATCATAACCTTTGCTGTCTTGCTTCAGTGCACTATTAATATATACAGTGTTGTCTGGAATTATTGACACCTTTGATAAAGATGAGCAAAAATGACTGTATAAAATAATCAATTAAACTACTGAGCTATATTGTATTATAACATTTTGGGGGAAATTATATAATTTTATACTAATACAACTGCTCACAATTGCTCTTGATTTTGTGGCCAATTAACCATATCTTTGTGGTTGGGATTATTGTCTTGCTGGAAGATCCACTTGCGGGCAAGTTTCCTCCTGGCAGAGGCAACCAGGTTTTCAACGGTATTATGAACTTTACCCAGTATAAGGATATTTTAACCAAAAACCTGGTTCTCTGCCATGAGGCTGAAGCTTGGCCACAAATTGGATCTTCCAGCAAGACAATAACCCCAAGCACACATCAGAATTCACAAATAAATGGTTAATTGGCCATGACAATGGTTAATTTGGCAATGGCAATCTCAGTGTCCGGACTTGAAACCCATTGAAAACCTGTGGTTTCAATTGAGGCCAGTCCATAAGTGCAAAGGATTCTGTATGGATGAATGGTCTCGCGGTCTGAGGCACTGCATCTCAATGCTAGAGGCGTTACTCCAGACACTGGTTAGATTCCAGGTTGTATCACAACTGGCTGTGATTAGGAGTCCCATAGGGCGGTGCACAATTGGCTCAGCGTCGTCCGGGTTTGGGTTTGGCCAGGGTAGGCCGTCATTGTAAATAAGAATTTGTTCTTAACTGACTTACCTAGTTAAATAAACATTTTATACAAAATAAAAGATCCCTCCTAATGTGTTCTCCAACTCATAAAACATTTCAGAAAAAGGCTCTGTGCTGTTATTTTACATTTACATTTAAGTCATTTAGCAGACGCTCTTATCCAGAGCGACTTACAAGGTGATGTATTGAAAACAGGGTGTCAATAACTTTGACCCCTACCTAAAATATTAATTGTTGAACAAAATCTCCTTCTCTGAGCAATTGTATTAGTATAAAATAATAACATTTCCCCATTTGTTGAAGCATACAGTATAGCTCATGATTTAAAATATTTATTTTATAGTCATTTTTGTTCATCTCTATCAAGGGTGTCAATACTTTTGGACCCCACTGTATGCCAGTGTGCTGCCAGTGACATTCTACAGTGGCTGTCTATAACCTGAGACATCTACACAGACAGACAGTAGAGACACAGCACAACGTCCAGATAACTCTCAGTAAATCCCTGATCGCATCCAGAGAAATCCTTCCTTCCATTACAGCTCTATGAGCCTCACAGCAATTTCTATGTCCAGGCTGCAAAGCCACACGTCCATGCATGGAAGTGGACTTCTCCACTGACCTTTACACTTAACCAATCCATAGACGAGCCTAGGGCCGTCCACTAGAACACCAGCTTTCCATTTGGAGAGATTAGGCCACTTTGTTCAGTGGAGCAAGCGAGTGACATGAAAAAGAAAGACAAAGAGAGAAAGAGCAAGGGGGGTGGGGGGTGGGATGGAGTAGACAGTGGATAGGTGGGAGACACCACTTCCAGTCTACTGTAAGTAAACTTGAGACCCAGACATGAACACCAAGCCTTGAGTGTGTCTGCTGATTTTTCTGGGAAAGAAAATGTAATTGCGTGTGCTCCAAAAAGATACTCCTGCTGAGTTTACAGATTTCATCTCACACAAACACAGTGTTGTCTAATCCATGCATGTGCCGATAGATTCACTATCCACGGGTCATCTAGCAAAGTTGAGCAGAGTTTATAACACAAGAAAAGAGTCAATCTGAGGTATATTTTTTGTTGTTGCTGTTTCTACTTTGAAGTTTAGATTAACAGAGTACTTGTGGATCAAGCCAGCTATTGGATGATCTGAGTTTGTGTGTGGCAAATGGCCACACAGATTAAAATAAAAAGAGTTGCTCTACAATACTGGCCGCATTTAGAATAATTATCGTCAGTTGTCGGAGCTATCTGTTGATAGCAGAGCAGAGTTAGATGTGTTAGGAGAATAACGATCCGACTACTGGCTCCAGAACAGAACATTGAACAGAACATTGAAGTTCGACTACACAAGGAGACAGTTTGAACTTCTGTAACTGTCTGTCTTAGTGGCTCTGAGAGAGGGGGTGTGTTAAAATACACACTGAGGTGTCGTAACAGAGTTGACAGGTTCTAGCTCGCTCTCCCAAAAAATAAATGTCTTCCGTGAACTATCACTCACACTTGACTTTTTCCCCCCTTACTTGCACTGATAGCTACTTTGAGGAAAATGTACGTACTATGACTGTGATATATGGCTGTCCCACATAGCTATTTTAGGATGAATGCACTAACTGTGAGTCGCTCTGGAGAGCGTCTGCTAAATGACTAAAATGTCAAACGTAAGAGTCAGTCATCTAATATTTAACATGTACTCTTCATGATTACAAAAAGGACAAGGAGCATCCAAGTTAGTTTACATTTAGCAGTTCATTAATTATGACACACACACACACATGCACACATGCACAGGTACTAGGGATGCAACACAGGTACTAGGGATATAACACAGGTACTAAGGATGCAACGCAGGTACTAGAGATGTAACACAGGTACTAAGGATGTAACACAGGTACTAGGGATGTAACACAGGTACTAAGGATGTAACGCAGGTACTAGGGATGTAACACAGGTACTAAGGATGTAACACAGGTACTAGGGATATAACACAGGTACTAAGGATGTAACACAAGTACTAGGGATGTAACACAGGTACTAAGGATGTAACACAAGTACTAGGGATGTAAAACAGGTACAAAGGATGAAACACAGGTACTAAGGATGTAACACAGGTACTAAGGATGTAACACAGGTACTAAGGATGTAACACAGGTACTAAGGATGAAACACAGGTACTAAGGATGTAACACAGGTACTAAGGATGTAACACAGGTACTAAGGATGTAACACAGGTACTAAGGATGTAACACAGGTACTAAGGATGTAACACAGGTACTAAGGATGTAACACAGGTACTAAGGATGTAACACAAGTACTAAGGATGTAACGTAGGTATTAGGGAAGTAACACAGGTACTAAGGATGTAAAACAGGTACAAAGGATGAAACACAGGTACTAAGGATGTAACACAGGTACTAAGGATGTAACGTAGGTACTAGGGATGTAAAACAGGTACAAAGGATGTAACACAGGTACTAAGGATGTAACACAGGTACTAAGGATGTAACACAGGTACTAAGGATGTAACACAGGTACTAAGGATGTAACACAGGTACTAAGGATGTAACACAAGTACTAAGGATGTAACGTAGGTATTAGGGAAGTAACACAGGTACTAAGGATGTAACGTATGTACTAAGGATTTAACACAAGTACTAAGGATGTAACACAAGTACTAAGGATGTAACGTAGGTATTAGGAAGTAACACAGGTACTAAGGATGTAACGTATGTACTAAGGATTTAACACAAGTACTAAGGATGTAACACAAGTACTAAGGATGTAACGTAGGTATTAGGGAAGTAACACAGGTACTAAGGATGAAACACAGGTACTAAGGATGAAACACAGGTACTAAGGATGTAACACAGGTACTAAGGATGTAACGCAGGTACTAAGGATGTAACGTAGGTATTAGGGAAGTAACACAGGTACTAAGGATGAAACACAGGTATTAAGGATGTAACACAGGTACTAAGGATGCAACGCAGGTACTAAGGATGTAACACAGGTACTAGGGATGTAAAACAGGTACAAAGGATGAAACACAGGTACTAAGGATGTAACACAGGTACTAAGGATGTAACACAGGTACTAAGGATGTAACACAGGTACTAAGGATGTAACACAGGTACTAAGGATGTAACGTAGGTATTAGGGAAGTAACACAGGTACTAAGGATGTAACATATGTACTAAGGATGCAATGCAGGTACTAAGGATGTAACATAGGTACTAAGGATGTAACACAGGTAATAGGGAAGTAACATGGGTACTAAGGATGTAACGCATGTACTAAGGATGTAATGCATGTACTAAGGATGTAACGCATGTACCAGGGATGCAACACAGGTACTAAGGATGTAATGCAGGTACTAAGGATGTAACGCATGTACCAGGGATGCAACACAGGTACTAAGGATGTAACACAGGTACTAAGGATGTAACACAAGTACTAAGGATGTAACACATGAAGTAGGGATGTAACACATGTACTAGGGATGCAACGCATGTATTATGGATGTAACGCATGAAGTAGGGATGTAACACATGTACTAAAGATGTAACACATGAACTAAGGATGTAACGCATGTACTAGGGATGCAACGCAGGTACTAAGGATGTAACACAAGTACTAAGGATGTAACACATGAAGTAGGGATGTAACACATGTAGTAGGGCTGTAACGCAGGTAGTAAGGATGTAACACAGGTAATAGGGAAGTAACATAGGTACTAAGGATGTAACACATGTACTAAGGATGTAACGCATGTATTATGGATGTAACGCATGTACTAAGGATGTAACACATGTAGTAGGGATGTAACACAGGTAATAGGGAAGTAACATAGGTACTAAGGATGTAACACATGTACTAAGGATGTAACGCATGTATTATGGATGTAACGCATGTACTAAGGATGTAACACATGTAGTAGGGATGTAACACAGGTAATAGGGAAGTAACATAGGTACTAAGGATGTAACACATGTACTAAGGATGTAACACAGGTAGTAAGGATGTAACACAGGTAATAGGGAAGTAACATAGGTACTAAGGATGTAACACATGAACTAAGGATGTAACACATGTAGTAAGGATGTAACACATTTAGTAGGGATGTAACACAGGTACTAAGGATGTAACACATGTAGTAGGGCTATAATGCAGGCACTAAGGATGTAACACAGGTACTAAGGATGTAACACATGTAGTAGGGCTATAATGCAGGCACTAAGGATGTAACACAGGTACTAAGGATGTAACACATGTAGTAGAGATGTAATTCATGTAGTAGGGATGTAAACGCAGGTACTAAGGATGTAACGCATGTAGTAGGGATGTAACGCATGTACTAGGGATGTAACACAGGTACTAGGGATGTAACACATGTACTAAGGATGTAACACAGGTAGTAGGGATGTAATGATTCACCAAATGATTCATCATTAGGTTTAGTCTGTCTGGGAGTAAACCATCCTGGTCCGTGAAGGGGCTGTTTTTTTTTGTAATCCGTGATTGACTTTAGACCCTGCCACATACCTCTTGTGTCTGAGCCGTTGAATTGTGACTCTACTTTGTCTCTATACTGACGCTTAGCTTGTTTGATTGCCTTACAGAGGGAATAGCTATACTGTTTGTATTCGGTCATGTTTCCGGTCACCTTGCCCTGGTTAAAAGCAGTGGTTCGCGCTTTCAGTTAAGTGCGAATGCTGCCATCAATCCACAGTTTATGGTTTGGGAATGTTTTAATAGTTGCTGTGGGTACGACATCGCCGATGCACTTGCTAATGAACTCGCTCACCGAATCAGCATATTCGTCAATGTTGTTGTTTGACGCAATGCGGAACATATCCCAATCCACGTGATAAAAAGCAATCTTGAAGCGTGGAATCAGATTGGTCGGACCAGCGTTGAACAGACCTGAGCGGGGGAGTTTCTCTCTTAGTCTCTGTGTATAGGCAGGGAGCAACAAAATGGAGTCGTGGTCAGCTTTTCCGAAAGGAGGGTGGGGGAGGGCCATATATGCGTCGCGGAAGTTAGAATAACAATGATCCAGGGTTTTACCAGCCCTGGTTGCACAATCAATATGCTGACAGAATTTAGGGAGTCTTGTTTTGAGATTAGCCTTGTTAAAATCCCCAGCTAAAATGAATCCAGCCTCAGGATATGTGGTTTCCAGTTTACATAGAGTCAAATAAAGTTTGTTCAGGGCCATCGATGTGTCTGCTTGGGGAGGAATATATGCGGCTGTGATTATAATCGAAGAGGAATTCTAAGTCAGGTGAACAGAAGGACTTGAGTTCCTGTATGTTGTTATGATCACACCACGTCTCGTTAATCATAAGGCCCCTCTTCTTACCAGAAAGATGCTTGTTTCTGTTGGCGCGATGCATGAAGAAACCAGCTGGCTGTACCGACTCCGATAGCATGTTTAGAGTGATCCATGTTTCCTTGAAGCAAAGAACGTTACAGTCTCTTATGTCTCTCTGCAATGCTACCCGTACTCCGATTTCATCAACCTTGTTGTTAAGGGACTGGACTTTGGCAAGTAGTATGCTCGGGAGTGGTGCTCGATGTGCCCGTCTCCGGAGCCTGACCAGAAGACCGCTTCGTCGGCCCCTTTTATGGTGTCGTTGTTTTGGTTTGCCGGCTGGGATCTGATCCCTTGTCTTGGGTGGTGGACAAAACAGAGGATCCGCTTTGGGAAGTCATATTCCTGGTCGTAATGATGGTGGGTTGACGTTGCTCTTATATCTAGTAGTTCCTCCCGACTATATGTAATAAAACCTAAGATTACCTGGGGTACCAATGTAAGAAATAACACGTAAAAAAACAAAATACTGCATAGTTTCCTAGGAACACGAAGCGAGGCGGCCATCTCTGTCGGCGCCGGAAGTATAAGTAGGTTAGTATTGTGGAATATTACTTTTTTGCAGTATTACTTTAGTGCCTTATTGCAAACAGGATGCATGTTTTGGAATATTTTTGTTCTGTACACTGTCAATTAGGTTAGTATTGTGGAGTAAACTACAATGTTGTTTATCCATTCTCAATTTTCTCCTATCACAGCCATTAAACTCTGTAACTGTTTTAAAGTCGCCATTGGCCTGATGGTGAAATCCCTGAGCGGTTTCCTTCCTTTCTGGCAACTGAGTTAGATAGGAAGCCTTTATCTTTGTAGTGACTGGGTATATTGACACACCATCCAAAGCATAATTAATAACTTCATCATGCTCAAAGGGATATTCAATGTCTGCTTTTTTTTTTATTTTGACCCATCTACCAATAGGTGCCCAAGTTTGCGAGGCATTGGAAAACCTCCCTGGTCTTTGTGGTTTAATCTGTGTTTTAAATTCTCTGCTCGACTGAGGGACCTTACAGATAATTGTGTGGGGGACAGAGATGAGGTAGTCATTCAAAAATCTGGTTAAACACTATTATTGTCATGTTTGTCATTCATTGTCATGTCTTGTCCCTGTGCTCCCCATGCTATTCGTTTCCCTCTGCTGGTCTTGTTTGGTTCTATCCTCCTCTCTCCCCCCTCCCTCTCTCACTCTCTCGCTCTCTCTTCTCTCTGTCGTTCCGTTCCTGCTCCCAGCTGTTCCTATTCCCCTAATCATCATTTAGTCTTTCCACACCTGTTCCCGATCCTTTCCCCTGATTAGACTCCCTATTTATTCCTTTGTGTTCCGTCCCTGTTCCGTCGGTTCCTTGTTTTGTATTCCATGCTGTAATTGCGTTTCGCCCTGTCCTGTCGTGTTTTTTGCCGTGATTGTGTATCACCCTGTCCTGTCGTGTTTTGTGCCTTCTTCAGACGCTGCGTGTGAGCAGGTGTCTCAGTTGACTACGGCCTGCGCCTACCCGAAGCGACCTGCAGTCTGTGGCCGCTTCTCCAGTTGTTTTCCCCTCTACTATCTAGAGGATTTCAGTTATTCGGTTTTGAGCATTAATAAACTCTGTTTCTGTTAAGTCGCGTTTGGGTCCTCCTTCACCTGCATAACAGAAGGAACCGACCAAAGAATGGACCCAGCGACTTCAGACGCTCATTACACTGCCGTCGAGTTCCAAGGAGCCATGCTCGGCAGACACGAGCAGGAATTGTCTGCTGCTCGCCATGCCGTGGAGAACCTGGCCGCTCAGGTTTCCGACCTCTCTGGACAGTTCCAGAGTCTACGTCTCGTGCCACCTGTTACTCCCTGGCCTGCCGAGCCTCCTGAACCCAGGGTTAATAACCCACCTTGCTACTCCGGGCAGCCCACTGAGTGCCGCTCCTTTCTCACGCAGTGTGAGATTGTGTTCTCTCTCCAACCCCACACATACTCTAGAGAGAGAGCTCGGGTTGCTTTCGTCATTTCACTCCTTACTGGCCGGGCTCGAGAATGGGGCACAGCTATCTGGGAGGCAAGGGCTGATTGCTCTAACAGATTCCAGAACTTTAAAGAGGAGATGATTCGGGTTTTTGACCGTTCAGTTTTTGGTGAGGAGGCTTCTAGGGCCCTGGCTTCCTTATGCCAAGGTGAACGGTCCATAACGGATTATTCCATTGAGTTTCGCACTCTTGCTGCCTCTAGTGAGTGGAACGAGCCGGCGCTGCTCGCTCGTTTTCTGGAGGGACTCCACGCAGTGGTTAAGGATGAGATTCTCTCCCGGGAGGTTCCTTCAGATGTGGACTCTTTGATTGCTCTCGCCATCCGCATAGAACGACGGGTAGATCTTCGTCACCGGGCTCGTGGAAGAGAGCTCGCATCAACGGTGTTTCCCTGCTCCGCATCGCTACCATCTCCCTCTGGCTTTGAGACTGAGCCCAGGCAGCTGGGAGGGATTCGCATCTCGAATAAGGAGAGGGAACAGAGGATCACCAACCGCCTGTGCCTCTATTGCGGAGTTGCTGGACATTTTGTTATTTCATGTCCAGTAAGAGGCCAGAGCCCATCAGTAAGCGGAGGGCTACTGGTGAGCGCTACTACTCAGGTCCCTTCATCTAGATCTTGTACTACTATGTCGGTCCATCTACGCTGGACCGGTTCGGGTGCTACATGCAGTGCTTTGATTGACTCTGGGGCTGAGGGTTGTTTCATGGACGAAGCATGGGCTCGGAAACATAACATTCCTTTCAGACCGTTAGACAGGCCTACGCCCATGTTTGCCTTAGATGGTAGTCATCTTCCCAGTATCAAATTTGAGACACTACCTTTAACTCTCACAGTATCTGGTAACCACAGTGAGACTATGTCTTTTTGATTTTCCGTTCACCGTTTACACCTGTTGTTTTGGGTCACCCCTGGCTTGTATGTCATAATCCTTCTATTAATTGGTCTAGTAATTCTATCCTATCCTGGAACGTTTCTTGTCATGTGAAGTGTTTAATGTCTGCCATCCCTCCCATTTCTTCTGTCCCTACTTCTCAGGAGGAACCTGGCGATTTGACAGGAGTGCCGGAGGAATATCATGATCTGCGCACGGTCTTCAGTCGGTCCCGAGCCAACTCCCTTCCTCCTCACCGGTCGTATGATTGTAGTATTGATCTCCTTCCGGGGACCACTCCTCCTCGAGGTAGACTATACTCTCTGTCGGCTCCCGAACGTAAGGCTCTCGAGGATTATTTGTCTGTGTCTCTTGACGCCGGTACCATAGTGCCTTCTTCCTCTCCGGCCGGGGCGGGGTTCTTTTTGTTAAGAAGAAGGACGGTACTCTGCGCCCCTGCGTGGATTATCGAGGGCTGAATGACATAACGGTTAAGAATCGTTATCCGCTTCCCCTTATGTCATCAGCCTTCGAGATTCTGCAGGGAGCCAGGTGCTTTACTAAGTTGGACCTTCGTAACGCTTACCATCTCGTGCGCATCAGAGAGGGGACGAGTGGAAAACGGCGTTTAATACTCCGTTAGGGCATTTTGAGTACCGGGTTCTGCCGTTCGGTCTCGCCAATGCGCCAGCTGTTTTTCAGGCATTAGTTAATGATGTTCTGAGAGACATGCTGAACATTTTTGTTTTTGTCTATCTTGACGATATCCTGATTTTTTCTCCGTCACTCGAGATTCATGTTCAGCACGTTCGACGTGTTCTACAGCGCCTTTTAGAGAATTGTCTCTACGTAAAGGCTGAGAAGTGCTCTTTTCATGTCTCCTCCGTTACTTTTCTCGGTTCCGTTATTTCCGCTGAAGGCATTCAGATGGATTCCGCTAAGGTCCAAGCTGTCAGTGATTGGCCCGTTCCAAGGTCACGTGTCGAGTTGCAGCGCTTCTTAGGTTTCGCTAATTTCTATCGGCGTTTCATTCGTAATTTCGGTCAAGTTGCTGCCCCTCTCACAGCTCTTACTTCTGTCAAGACGTGTTTTAAGTGGTCCGGTTCCGCCCAGGGAGCTTTTGATCTTCTAAAGAACGTTTTACGTCCGCTCCTATCCTCGTTACTCCTGACGTCACTAGACAATTCATTGTCGAGGTTGACGCTTCAGAGGTAGGCGTGGGAGCCATTCTATCCCAGCGCTCCCAGTCTGACGATAAGGTTCATCCTTGCGCTTATTTTTCTCATCGCCTGTCGCCATCTGAGCGCAACTATGATGTGGGTAACCGTGAACTGCTCGCCATCCGCTTAGCCCTAGGCGAATGGCGACAGTGGTTGGAGGGGGCGACCGTTCCTTTTGTCGTTTGGACAGACCATAAGAACCTTGAGTACATCCGTTCTGCCAAACGACTTAATGCCCGTCAAGCTCGTTGGGCGTTGTTTTTCGCTCGTTTCGAGTTTGTGATTTCTTACCGTCCGGGTAGCAAGAACACCAAGCCTGATGCCTTATCCCGTCTGTTTAGTTCTTCTGTGGCTTCTACTGATCCCGAGGGGATTCTTCCCTATGGGCGTGTTGTCGGGTTAACAGTCTGGGGAATTGAAAGACAGGTTAAGCAAGCACTCACGCACACTGCGTCGCCGCGCGCTTGTCCTAGTAACCTCCTTTTCGTTCCTGTTTCCACTCGTCTGGCTGTTCTTCAGTGGGCTCACTCTGCCAAGTTAGCGGGTCATCCCGGTGTTCGAGGCACTCTTGCGTCTATTCGCCAGCGCTTTTGGTGGCCGACTCAGGAGCGTGACACGCGCCGTTTCGTGGCTGCCTGTTCGGACTGCGCGCAGACTAAGTCGGGTAACTCTCCTCCTGCCGGTCGTCTCAGACCGCTCCCCATTCCTTCTCGACCATGGTCTCACATTGCCTTAGACTTCATTACCGGTCTGCCTTTGTCTGCGGGGAAGACTGTGATTCTGACGGTTGTCGATAGGTTCTCTAAGGCGGCACATTTCATTCCCCTCGCTAAACTTCCTTCCGCTAAGGAGACGGCACAAATCATTATTGAGAATGTATTCAGAATTCATGGCCTCCCGTTAGACGCCGTTTCAGACAGAGGTCCGCAATTCACGTCACAGTTTTGGAGGGAGTTCTGTCGGTTGATTGGTGCGTCCGTCAGTCTCTCTTCCGGGTTTCATCCCCAGTCTAACGGTCAAGCAGAGAGGGCCAATCAGACGATTGGTCGCATACTACGCAGCCTTTCTTTCAGGAACCCTGCGTCTTGGGCAGAACAGCTCCCCTGGGCAGAATACGCTCACAATTCGCTTCCTTCGTCTGCTACCGGGTTATCTCCGTTTCAGAGTAGTCTGGGTTACCAGCCTCCTCTGTTCTCATCCCAGCTTGCCGAGTCCAGCGTTCCCTCCGCTCAAGCGTTTGTCCAACGTTGTGAGCGCACCTGGAGGAGGGTGAGGTCTGCACTTTGCCGTTACAGGGCACAGACGGTGAGAGCCGCCAATAAACGCAGGATTAAGAGTCCAAGGTATTGTTGCGGCCAGAGAGTGTGGCTTTCCACTCGCAACCTTCCTCTTACGACAGCTTCTCGTAAGTTGACTCCGCGGTTCATTGGTCCGTTCCGTGTCTCCCAGGTCGTCAATCCTGTCGCTGTGCGACTGCTTCTTCCGCGACATCTTCGTCGCGTCCATCCTGTCTTCCATGTCTCCTGTGTTAAGCCCTTTCTTCGCACCCCCGTTCGTCTTCCCTCCCCCCCCCTCCCGTCCTTGTCGAGAGCGCACCTATTTACAAGGTACATAAAATTATGGACATGCGTTCTCGGGGACGGGGTCACCAATACCTAGTGGATTGGGAGGGTTACGGTCCTGAGGAGAGGAGTTGGGTTCCGTCTCGGGACGTGCTGGACCGTTCGCTCATCGATGATTTCCTCCGTTGCCGCCAGGATTCCTCCTCGAGTGCGCCAGGAGGCGCTCGGTGAGTGGGGGTACTGTCATGTTTGTCATTCATTGTCATGTCTTGTCCCTGTGCTCCCCATGCTATTCGTTTCCCTCTGCTGGTCTTGTTTGGTTCTATCCTCCTCTCTCCCCCTCCCTCTCTCACTCTCTCGCTCTCTCTTCTCTCTGTCGTTCCGTTCCTGCTCCCAGCTGTTCCTATTCCCCTAATCATCATTTAGTCTTTCCACACCTGTTCCCGATCCTTTCCCCTGATTAGACTCCCTATTTATTCCTTTGTGTTCCGTCCCTGTTCCGTCGGTTCCTTGTTTTGTATTCCATGCTGTAATTGCGTTTCGCCCTGTCCTGTCGTGTTTTTTGCCGTGATTGTGTATCACCCTGTCCTGTCGTGTTTTGTGCCTTCTTCAGACGCTGCGTGTGAGCAGGTGTCTCAGTTGACTACGGCCTGCGCCTACCCGAAGCGACCTGCAGTCTGTGGCCGCTTCTCCAGTTGTTTTTCCCCTCTACTATCTAGAGGATTTCAGTTATTCGGTTTTGAGCATTAATAAACTCTGTTTCTGTTAAGTCGCGTTTGGGTCCTCCTTCACCTGCATAACAATTATTGCACACAGAGTGAGTATATGCAATTTATTATGTGACTTGTTAAACACACACACACAGTTTTGTATTGCTATCCTGCTGGGGACCAAATAATTGGTTACCATCTAAAGTCCTATTTTCCCTAACTCCAAAACCTAAATCTAACCCTAAAATGAACCCTAATCCTAACTCTTAAACCTAACCATAACCCCTAACCCTAACCCTAACCCCTATGCCTAAAATAAAATGTTCCTCCTGGCGACCGGCAAAATGTCCCCACTTGTCTGAATTTTCCTTGTTTTTTTTCTTGTTAAACAAAAAAACACACACACACAGCTCAGATAGATCCAGCTCAGATAGATCCAGCTCAGAGAGGACCAGCTCATCAGCAGCAGATTTTAATTTAGATTGTAGAATGGATGCGTGTATGCAACAAATGTTATTGCATATCGAACCGAATCGCATCGATTCTTTCTTCTAATCAAACCAAATTGCGCTGAATAGTTTCAAACTAAAACGTACTGTTCCTGTATCGTATCGGAGCCCATGTATCTTGATACAAATGGAAACGGGAAAGATGCACATCCCTAGAAGGTATACACACATATACACACACATCAGAGACATGAAGGAGCCAGATGGGAAGGTAACTGGACAAAAGCAGACACCAGACAATACAAATTTAGAGACGGAAGGAGCTCGATTGTAACTGTGTGGAACAAAATTGCCACATGGTGAGGCAATAATATTTTAAGGTTTGGACTGAAGCATGGGAACAGTCAATAAACTGCATTTTAACCCTCGTTTTATCACTCCAAATGAAATGATAGACTATGGGGAGATTGGGATGAAAAACACAGTGTTTCTGTGTGTGTATGTGTATTTTTGTGTGTATGTTTGTGTGTGTGAATACATATTTGTGTATGTGTGTAAGCATGTGAATGTACAGTATATGTGTTTGTGTGGGTAGGTGCATAAAAGTGTCTGCATTCATGTGAATGTACAGTATATGTGTTTGTGTGGGTAGGTGCATAAAAGTGTCTGCATTCATGTGAATGTACAGTATATGTGTTTGTGTGGGTAGGTGCATAAAAGTGTCTGCATTCATGTGCATGTACAGTATATGTGTTTGTGTGGGTAGGTGCATAAAAGTGTCTGCATTCATGTGCATGTACAGTATATGTGTTTGTGTGGGTAGGTGCATAAAAGTGTCTGCATTCATGTGCATGAGTTTCTATGTCACACCAGTGTGTGTCCCACCTGTGCCCTCGTCAGTGTGTTCCTGAGACTGGTGCTGGCTCTGGTGGACCCACTCCCCATTGCACTTGAAGAAGATCTGCAGGGCTGGCCTGGCCCGGCACTTGAGCTTGATGGGGTTGCTCTTGACGATATAGGCATCATCGGGCTCCTGCAGGAAGTGGGGGAGGGTCCCTGACGTACCATGCTGCAGAGCATCACTCCTGGAACCTGGAGACAAGGAACATGACATTAGACTAGAGTATAGACTAGATAGAGTAGTGTAGAGTACGGTATAATAAAGTAGATTAAAGTAGAGTACAGTAGAATAGAGTAGAGGGGAGTAGGGTAGTGTAAAGTAGAGTTGAGTAAAGTAGGTTAGGGTGAAGTAGACTAGAGTAAGTTAGAGTAAAGTAGAATATTAGTAACGTTCCACAAATATCGATAATACAGTAACCCAAATGCCTCAAAAGTGTCTCAAAAGTACATCCATAACAAAACATTTGCAACAATGTCTAATGAATCAAGAAAGTGTGTGAGATGATGACACCCAACTCAGCCTCACATTTCCATAGAAAACACTCCCACAATAGCCGCTGCTCAACCACCTCAACATGATGACAGTCTACACCTCATTGACACTCTTTGATCTTTCAAAAGGCAAGTCCTTCACAATCTGTTCATTTCAGAGAGCGATTTGGTAACAATAATTAACTGCAATAATTCCTATGTCTGACTCAAACAATAATCAGGTGTGTGTATGTACAGTGTGTGTCTGTGTATGTGTGTGTGTGTAATGTATGTGTAGCAGGTGTAATTATACTCTGACTAATCTCCCGCTTCGCTTTCCTCCTGTAACCTCTCATGTACTGTATGTGTGAGATAGAGCTCTGAATCGGGTTGGATACCCATGGTTACCGCGGGTGAGCCGCAAAAAAACTCTGCTGGTGGGTGAAATTAAAACATTCGGCTCGCAGTTCAGAACAATTACATTGCGGGTCGGAAACATTTTAAATCAAGATAATAATGCATTCTGTTGTGTTGCATTGTGTTGTGAATTCCATTCTGTGAGCGGTGAGGCAGACATAAGGCTACCAGTAACGCACGTATTGAGAGTGTGTGGAGCAGGGAACCTTCTAGGGCTGTGACGGTCATGGAATTTTGGATGACGGTAATTGGCCAGCCAAATGAAGGCTGTCACTGTAATAACTGTTCCAATCTCTCCGCTCCCGACTGCCTGTGCTGCCATAGAAATAGATTGAATAGAACAGTCGTCCCCATTCAAGTCAATGATGGCATAATGGGTAGACTGCCGGCCATTGCAAGCGTACCCATAGGAGCAAAACAGGAAGTAAAATATGCGCTAAAATATGTGCTGTGATTTGTTGATTCAACTCAACTCAATCACAAAAAATACATTCCATTGCATGAGCCACATTCTCTGGTCTGATGAAACCACGATTGAACTATTTGGCCTGAATGCCAAGCGCCACGTCTGGAGGAAACCTGGCACCATCCCAACGGTGAAGCATGGTGGTGGCAGCATTATGCTGTGGAGATGTTTTTCAGCGGCAGGAACACTAGCCAGGATCGAGGGAAAGATGAACGGAGCAAAGTACAGAGAGATCATTGAAGAAAACCTGCTCCAGAGTGCTCAGAACTTTAGACTAGGGTGAAGGTTCACCTTCCAACAGAACAATGACCCTAAGCACACAGCCAAGACAATGCAGGTGTGGCTTCGGGACAAGTCTCTAAATGTCCTTGCATGGCCCAGCCAGAGCCTGGACTTGAACCCAATCGAACATCTCTGGAGAGACCTGAAAATAGCTGTGCAGCGACGCTCCTCATCCAACCTGACAGAGCCTGAGAGGATCTGCAGAGAAGAATGGGAGAAACTCCCCAAATACAGGTGTGCCAAGCTTGTAGCGTCATGCCCAAGAAGACTCAAGGCTGTAATCGCTACCAAAGGTGCTTCAACAAAGTACTGAGTAAAGGGTCTGAATAACTATGCAAAAAGTTGTAAAACCTGTTTTTGCTTTGTCATTATGTATTGTGTGTAGATTGATGAGAACAACATCTATTTAGTCCATTTTAGAATAAGGCTGTAACGTAACAAAATGTGGAAAAAGGTCAAGGGTTCTGAATACTTTCTGAATGCACTGTATGTGTGTGATCGAGGGGTATGTCTCTTTATAAGTAGCGGGGTGCACTCTCCAGCTCCAGGATTATAGCTAGCCGAGTTTCTCTCCAACATCTAATCCATCTCCTCCCTACAGAAGCTTTCCTGCAGGAGGAAGACTCCTGTTTGAAGGGAAAAGATAAATGACTGTGTATGTGATGGACTGGCTGTGTGTGTGTGCTGCATGTATGTGTCCGTGTGTGTATTTGATGTTCTAATTTGTGTGTGTGCGTTTGATATTCTGACTGTGTGTGTTCCGGCTGTGAAAATCACAGCCCTCACTGGCATCTACCTCCCTCTTCCCCATAGTGCTACGCTCTTTCTCTCTCCCTGGTTCATGGAACTGAACAAAGAGACATCCTTTTAATTTAGAAATGACTACCCCGGGCTACTGGAGCTACTTGTTCTTTTCTGGAATGCTCCATTTTGTTGGTGTGTGGCGAGGTGACATGCATTATTTGTGTTTGAATAGCAACAAAACACATATGCCAGCACACATCCACACACTGACAGAGAAATATACAGAAACATAGGTGTGCACTGCACACAAATGCACACACGGACAGACAGATTTGTGTATACATCTCAGTACCAAGCCATTGTGCTGTTGCTCTGCTACCTTACAATCCTGTTACAGCTGCTATTCTCCTATCATTTGCTAGCTAGAGCATCACTTGGTAAGAATAAGTACTTTTGTATAAGTACAGATTGTGTAATCTGATCCTAGATCTGTGGTAAGGGTCAGCGTCTGAAAGACAGGCTAGTTGGCAAGGTTTTGGCCCTTTAACTGCTGATGTTATGGCTCTCCCATCCACCATACTGACAGTGATTATCTAGGGTCATCTGATTCATGTGGCCAGTATGTGTGTGTGTGTGTGTGTGTGTGTG
Organism: Oncorhynchus gorbuscha; assembly: GCF_021184085.1. Lineage (NCBI taxonomy): Eukaryota > Metazoa > Chordata > Actinopteri > Salmoniformes > Salmonidae > Oncorhynchus > Oncorhynchus gorbuscha. The sequence continues at coordinate 61,043,608 of NC_060183.1, read as the reverse complement.
TGTGTGTGTGTGTGTGTGTGTGTGTGTGTGTGTGTGTGTGTGTGTGTGTGTGTGTGTGTGTGTGTGTGTGTGTGTGTGTGTGTGTGTGTGTGTGTGTGTGTGTGTGTGTGTGTGAGTGAGGGCTAAAAGAGAAGACAATCCACCTCGCTGACAGGATAGACCGCCGCTACGCTGTGTTTCCACGGTGATCTATGACCGTTGCCCATCCGGGCAACAACGTGCAGGGTCCGCAGAGATACATCTCAGCATGGGGGGGGGGGGAACAAGATGTCACGGGGGATCATCAGTGGCAACCCGTCATTCAGGGCCGGTGGGGCAGAGCATAAAATGTTGCCTGTTTGGCATGTTATTTTGGCATTAATAAGAGTAACTTATCGGTGTGCAAACAATGTGAAAAAATTATAATTGAGTTAATAAAGCTGCATATAAACATTGTCTCTTTTTTGCTTTCTTGACTAAGGTAGCTCCGAAATGCAGGTATTTCAGCCTAGCTCTATACAGAGCGTTGGGGTTGGTAATGTTCTATAGTTGTGCCAATCAGCGTTCCGTCACTCATGGGGACACTACTTCACCAGTAAATCTACCGGGATAACTCAAAAATTCAAGCCCCTTGGGTGCTGCCATAGATTTACATTAGAAGTGCCCATCCAAGTATGCTCAAGGTCATTGGCCACAGATAAAAGTATGTAAAATCACGTTATATCTACCGTAGCTTTGATTGGACTGATCATGTCAACATCATACTTTAAAAATCTTAGCTAGTAAGCTGGAGAAGCAGCCATCAATCATCATGAATCACGTTGACAATCTACTGTCAAATACTTTTCAATTAATGTCATATTATCGATAAAATGTATGGGTTCTCATCAGCCATTGGACATAAACATTACACAACAAAATGGACATTTCAAATTCAACAATGAGTGGTTTGGAAGGAATCAGTGGCTGGCTGCAAGCGTTGCAAAGCAATCACTAGCCTGCTATTTAGTGAAGTGGGTGTGTGGTCCAAGTCTGGGTTTAAGGGTCTCTTTTCAAAGCTTAAAAGGTCAAACATTCACATGCAGAAAAGGTTGAATACATTTGCCATGCTGTCAATCCATCAAGATTTCTGCCGCATTCAAAACAGCTGGAAACTCGGAACTGGGATATCTCAGACTTCAGTGAGTTTAAGACAACTGGAACTTGGAAAAAAATAGCTCAGACTCGGAAAATACTTTTTGAACGGTCATCCAACTCGGAATTCCAACTCGGAAACTTTAAATCAGCGACTCTCAACTAGTACAGTGGTTCCTTCTTTAAAAATTGTGAACTTACACTGTGGACTTAGAGGTACCCAGCGTCACGGCTTCATTACTCCAGACCACTACAAAGGGGAGTTAGAGCACTCATTATGCATTTGGGTCCCAATGTTTATATATGACCAATCATATTGAGTCGTTCCAATGACGAATTTGACACGAGCCACCCATCCATTGTGACTTTCTTCAGCAAAGATGGCTGACAAAACATTACGGTGGAAGCAAATGTAAGTAATTATGACATCATAGCGAGCCAAGCAAAACATTGAGAGGAATATGTTAGTTAATGAAAAGACAAATGATTGTGCATATTTTTTTGTCAGAAAGTTAATTTACAAAAATGGCTATTTAGCAAGTTAGCTGACTAGATAACATCAGCCAGCTGGTGTTATGGCATGAGTATGACATTGTAATTTGTGTTGTTTAATGTTTTAGGGACTCCTGAGAAAACCAGCAAACCAGGCTGTCGTCTTGGAAAACAGTGGATGTAAAGAATCTAGCCAGCTAAAGCATTTACTGAAATTGAATGTACAATTGTGTAAGCTTGCCTTGCTGTGCAATGCAGCTGAAGTAACATAGCTAGCTAACTATTTACTTGGTAAATGTGCAGTTGAGGTTCAAAATAACTGTATGCATATGGATGTGTGGCTAGCTACAGTATGTAGCCGATCTGTGTATGGACCCTAAAACGTTAGGTTCTGAACAAATATCCATACCAATCTATGAACCTCAGCTATCATAGTTGTTGTATCAACGTCAAGTCTGAATGGCATTGATGAAGCCTATGGATAGAGTAGAATATAATAACTTTATTGCTCCAAGGATGCAAGTCCTAAATACAATGACTGTAGTTATTACCACGCATGAAATTCCCACATTGTAGCCTGTACATTGAATATATTCACTGATCACATACTTTTCCTTGGCATATATTCACTGATCACATACTTTTCCTTGGCATATAAAGGTACGGTTCCGGTATGAATCTCTGTGAGACATTCTTTTTCAGTCATATCCAATACCAGGTGTATCAAACTCCATTCTTTTAATGATGCTGTGTCTGCATGTATGTATTACAATTATACACTTCAACAATGTTTACCACTCCTACTCCTGGGACATCAATTACACATTGTAACTATGCAATAGACTAGAAACATGATTTAAGTGAAGGCTGATTTGTAATTCATATATACAGACCAAAAATCTGCATATCTAACTCCCTTCATCTGCATTAATCGGAAGACACGGATAGTATTTCAATGAGATACTTCATTTCAACCAGCGGAGAATGTGAAACGCTTTATTGAAGTAAGTTAATTATCAAGGTGTTATAAATACATAATATATTCAAATTATGATAACTGTAATATTATATTAGAAACACAAGTTCAATCTGTACTTCAATGCACATATGGTATGTATTCTGAAACAAGGAAGAAAGACGAGGTGGGGAGAGAGATGTAGAAGACAGAAAAGGAAGGAGGTAAGAAAAGAGGTAGACAGCATATGATTCATGAACGATAGTGCTACCCTGATATTCTCTCAGTTCATCACAATTACAGTGTTTCTAGCAGTATCTCCTAACCAGCCTTGGGACCCCAGTTGGCCCAAAGGTTATCTTAAGAGCGGGTGTGGTGGCGATGACGGGACTGGCTTCCTCTCTCACATTAAAACATACCTGCAGATGAGAGACAGATGGATAGAGAGAGAGCATGATTAAGCATTTGTTTTTTTATTCTAACACAGTCAGTCATCATAATCATAAAATGCAAAAATGACCTTGGATCATTAACTCTGGGACATGGCCTACATCTCTATCTGTATTTCAATGTAAAGCATCTCTTTAATACTACTTTCTGTTGACCCGACCAAGTGACCTCTCACCTATGATCATGCTGTTCCCTCTGTGTTAGCCAGTTCAGATGCGGGAGGGGTTCACCAACACAGCTGATATAATCTAGAGGATTAAGGGGGAGTGGGATGAAGTGAAGGAGAGACTGTTATTGTGTGTGTGTGGTCTCACCTGGTGTCCATACTAAGTAGCTACAGAGTACTTTATGCTGAAAAACAGACACATGGGGACAAACAATAGCAGATAATGTTATTATAAGACATAAATAGCACTTGAAGCTTGATGATGACTTGGCAGCAACAGATAGCAACACATAGTCACGTGAAAATGGCTGAATGTTTATGTGGTGTAAATCTGAAAATTAGCAGCTGACATCTTAAGGTTTTTTAAATTAATGCATATGAGACAGGTTCCATGTACAACAAGACAGGCAGAGAGAAAGAGAGAAAAAGAACACAGAACAGTTGAATTACCTCTGGTTATGGACACTTCTGCCAGCAATAAAGCTTCCCGCGGCCTGTTCCTCGGACAGTGAACATCTGGCAATATCTACATTTGCGACCCCTTTATCAGTTTGCACTCTGAAAGTAAAGAAAATAGCTTATTTTTTGTAGATATGAAAACAATAATTGAGATATGACTGTTCAATCTAAAGAAACTGATTTTTCAGGATACGTTAATACAGCACAGAAAGCTTAATGCCAGACTGCTATTGTGGTTGTTCATTAGGTGATGGGAAATATGCAATATGTATACAACATAATATACTTACCTTCCTTGAAAATCCCTCTATACCGCCAAAGATGACAATATTGTATCTTGAAAAAAATGCATTGGAATTAAAAGTGAAATGTTTAACCTATTAACCTGCTTCCTTATTTATGTATTACCAGTTGATGAAGAACAACTCCAATTTAATACATCATTGAAAATTAGTCTACGAATAAGTAAGAATAAAAAGTTTAAATAACTTCTTAGATTTGATGGAGACATTATACAACTTAGTACCTTATCAATTTATCAATGTGGACGAGAGACAGGGGAGTAGGAACAGAGTATTTTTGCTGAGCAATGCAACGAAGCTGGATTATTCTGGCAATGATACCTGCACCGTCTAACTCTTCGCCATTGTACACGAATGCCCATTGCTCTGAGACTTCCTTTGACCATTCTAAAGCCCACATGGGGCATCCTGGCCTTAATGGCACTGACTTTCTGGTCTAACTCTTCATCTGACAAAACAGAATAGCATTCACTGACAGACATATTGTGTTCTTTCATCCTTCTGTAAAAAAAAGGCTACCCGTTACACTGTCATGAAATTTGATTATATATCGACTATGAAACAAATAGGACATGGCCTGATTATGAGTTGCCATGAAAGAAAGTTAGATTAATTCAACTGAAAATGGCGAGAACAGGCGTTCATAGCTAAATACTTTTGGTTAGCCTGAGAATAAAAATGGCATGATTTATCATTCTAAGGTATGTATGCATGTAATATAGTAGAATGTTACGAACCGACACTGAATCGTGGGAGCTAACTACTAGCTATGAAAAGTTGGACAGAAGAACGCCCAGTGCTGCTTACCTGAGATGCCATCATCACACAGTCCTTCTTCGTTGGTGTCCGCTATGACTTCCTTTGTGTCGGAAAAAAGTAGCTTTCAGAACAATTATTTTTTATTGAAAATAAAAACGTTCACTCTTGACAAAAATACACAAATGTACCTCCATAGCATTTAACAATTTCCCTTTGAATAACCAGACCTTCATACAAACTTGCTCTGCAGAATTCTTGACACACAACCAAAGATGCTGCCATATCCTGCCAGCACGCCCACAAGTGAGCCACTCAGGCACAGAATGACACTACCCAATGTAATAAAGTAATGACTTTTAAAATAAGTTACCTTACACGTTATGTTGGCTGACGATTTGTTAGCTTTACGGGTCCTTACGAACCACATCATTACAGCAGTATGTACCGGTATGTTAGCTAGCTACCTAACGTTAGTAGTTTTACATCAAACTTGCCAGTATATTACCTATAGGCTATCTAACTACCCAACATTTATTGACTTGATTATTCCCGTCACTTTTAGCTTAGCAAAATGGTATAGTTTTTGCGCGTTGTCAATGAACATTCGGGTGCTTTCGTAAATTTGCTCTGGCTATCTACACCGATTTCAGAGCACTCTCATCGGAGTGTACTAGAGTGCAGAATAATGGATTTACGAGTGCTCAACACCAGTTTAATATGGCCCGTGTCAGTAAATGATGGCAAATAAGCGTAATTAAATTGTTTCCAGCAGCACAGTTACAGTCACCAACACTCTGGTTAACACGAAAACTGCCTTACCAGGTCTGCTATGGTGAGTAAAATGGTCAGAATGGTCTCATTTGTGTATGAAAATAGCTAGACAACGTTAGCTTGGGTGCTTGACAGCCGTTGTAAGGCCAGAACGATCAAATCAACCCTACTCCTCAGCCCGAACGTCCAGTTTGCGCTCCGAGAGCGAAACGGTCTGAATTCACAAACTGACAATCAGACAACACTCTGAATTTATGAGCTCAGACACTCCAGATTGAATTTAAGAACACACCCAAAGTCAAAAAATGTCTAACTAGTAATTTGTTATGCTAACTAACTTGCAAGAGGTTGCATACAGTAGCAACAGCAAGTAGCCCTCTGGTGGTCAAACTGGCCCGCATTAACTAACTTGCATTAACAGACAAAATGTTTACTCACACACCCGCAACCCATTTAAAACCTCTGGGTCGTGAGTGAAAAAGAAAAATATAATATAATAATAATACAAAAAAGATATATACTCCAGTCAAATTTAAATGACTAAACAACTAAAAGCAGGTAGAGTGATTAAATAACTTAATCTCTGAAAATGTTTTCTTCAATCACTGTATTTTCAATATGTGACTCGTTTCAGGAACTACTTCACAGGAGACGCATTTAGATGCTTTCTGGAACCTGTGAACTTTCATGTGCCGTAATAAACTTGTATGCCATTTGTAAATACGAATAAATTTGTTAACATACGAGTCTAGTTGGTTTATCCATGGAAAAAGACAGGAACCTTTCCACTAGCCATGGTTTAGTTGAGATAATGGATGGGTTGGACATGCAGAGAGATGAGTTCGGATTGGTCTGCCATGTAGCATGCTTCTGTCTATAACATGAACTGCTCAGAATGTGAAGAGAATCCTTTCTACCACAGCTTTTTTTTAAAGATATCATGAATAACAAAAGTGTTGCAACGTTGAGCCAAATTGGTTAGCTTTAGCTACCTGTATATATTTATGGATGGTGGCTAGCTATGACAATTAGTTTGTATTGCTAATAGTATGGGTTGGAATTATTGCTTAGTTCACATGGAAATGTACGACTTCAGTGCAGACAAGTGTAAAAATCGGTTTGAACGGTCATCCAACTCAGAATTCCAACTCGGGAACTCTGTCCTTTTTCTGTAGCCCCGACTTTCCGACCTGAAGCCCAGTGGCATCATGATTTGACCTTGTATTTTTCCAAGTTCTTGTCTTGAAATCACCCTTGGGTTCATTTTTTAGCTAGCTTGATAGCTACATGTCTAAACATATTACATGATCCATCAAGTTAGCCAGGTATGTGTTTGGGTTATTACGGTCATCTATTCTATTTCATGAACATGTGTACATGTCTAGACAATAGTGATACTGCTACTATGCAAGTAACCATTTCACTGTACCGTTTACACTTTCTGTATGCTGGGCATGTAACAAATAAACCTAGATTTAATTTGATAAATTGTGTTTACCAGAGACGGTAATGTGAAAAACAACATGACCTACACCAAAGTCAGATTAAGATATAGGCCAAGGAGTCAATCACCACCTTCCGGAGACACCTGAAACCCCACCTCTTTAAGGAATACCTAGGATAGGTTAAGTAATCCCTCTCACCCCACCCCCCCTAAGTTTTAGATGCACTATTGTTAAGTGACTGTCCCACTGGATGTCATAAGGTGAATGCACCAATTTGTAAGTCGCTCTGGATAAGAGCGTCTGCTAAATTACCTAAATGTAACGATGTAAATGTAAATGAATGCTTTCACCACTTTTAGTCTTGAAATATTTGGTTGTTCACTACGCTAACTCACTCTGGTTACCACATGGCCTCACATGTGAATCCGGATGGATGGGGTTTAGAGGGTGTAAACGATGCTGAATGGGTGTAGACAAAAAAGTGTTCTCCAGTAGGTGTACCAAAACATTCAAGGGCCATTCTCTCAAAGGTGGGGTTTATCAAGTTTATCAACTTTGAAAACATAATTACTTTCTCAATGTTCCTCAAATGCAGTGTTTGATATACCATTTTCTAGCTTTGAGTTTGTATTTTTATTCTATGTAAAAAAAAAAACATTTCAAATTTTGCTACATAGGACCTGTCTGATGTGCTCCCTCTCTGGCCTCAAGGTCACCAGGCTGCTGATTATTGTGCACACCTGTCATTATAGTCACACGCATCAGTGCCTAATGACATTCACCTGGACTCCATAATCTCCTTGATTATCTGCCCTATCTATGTCACTCCCTTCGGTTCCTTCCCCAGGCATTATTGTTTCTGTTTCACGTCTATGAGTTTTCTTGTTTTATATAAGGTGAATGCACCAATTTGTAAGTCGCTCTGGATAAGAGCGTCTGCTAAATGACTTAAATGTAAATGTAATGTTTCGTTTAAATGTATTCACTCCCTGAACTTGCTTCCCGACTCCCAGCATACGTTACAGAATAACGCCTCACCAAAGGGAAGCATCAGGGAGTGTTTATTTGATTTATTTTGTGTTTGAGGTGATGTTGGGTCCGGGTGTCAGTACCGCAGCTACCAGGGAGGCCTCAGCCGGTTCGCTGGACTCTCATGCCTCAGCTGGCTCGATATGCTCCCATGTCTCAGCGGGTCCGATAGGCTCCCATGCCTCAGCTGGGTGAACAGGTTCCTGTGCCTCGGACGAAGCAACCGGGGAGGTCTCAGCTGGCTCATCAGGCTCTCACGCCTCAGCCGGTTCGTCAGGTTTCTGCGCCTCAGCAGAGGCGACAGGTCCGCTCCTGATCCCGGGATCGTCCCTTTGTTTGGCATCCTGCGGCTGGAGCCGTGCGCCGGGGAGGGGGTACTGTCATGTATGCTCTATCTCCGGCGCTCTAGTTAGCCATGCTCCTGCGCCTCAGCCGGATTGACAGGTTCCTGTGCCTCAGCAGAGGTGACCGGTCTGCTCCTGGGGGGGAGCCCCTCTCTGGCCTCTAGGTCACCAGGCTACTGATTATTGCACACACCTGTCACCATAGTCACGTACATCAGTGCCTAATGACATTCACCTGGACTCCATAATTTCCTTGATTATCTGCCCTATCTATGTCACTCCCTTTGGTTCCTTCCCCAGGCATTATTGTTTATGTTTCAGTTTCATGTCTGTGCGTTGTTCGTGTTTCTTCTTTTGTATTATGTTTCGTTCATTCATTAAATGTATTCACTCCCTGAACTTGCTTCCGTCCCCCAGCGCACACGTTACAGGACCGAATCGATATGGATGTTTACATATGTTCTCAAACCAGTGAGATTATTAACCTTCATCAAGAATATGGGCAAAGTGGAATTATTTTATTTGTCATATAATAGCCCTTATGCACATTCCATGATCAAACGTTCTAAACACACTTCCTATCGGTGTGGCAATTTCCGGTCAGCCTAGTTGTTATCGACGATATAACGTTACTACCACTATGTCGCAGTTTTTTACTAGGTGTCTTCAGGACTTGCCTCAAATTAATATTAATGATGTACATCGAATTGTTAAATCAGCCTCCGGGACTCCTGCTCGAATGAAAAGCAAGAATGAAAAGGGGTTCAAGATGTATATAGGAAGCTACATAGACAACTATGAAGGTCAGTACCAAGTCAGTGACCGATATAACGTTAGCTCGATACAATCATTAGCTAGCTTATTTAACTATTAACTGTAGCTAGCTAGTTACTTCGTAAAATTATGTAACGTTGACAGAATCTATCTGAGAATGTGTGTCTTTTCGTTAGCTTGGTTAAGTTATGCTTGCTAGTTATATTTGCTAGCTAAAAATAACAGTTATTCATGTCTTCTACACAGTATCTAACAAAGATACTTTGACAGGGGAGATCACCGTGAGGGCTGCCTGTCACAGGTCCATGAGGAAGAGTGAAAAGCTGCATCGCATGAGAGTAGGGAAAGGTTATAGATGGCTACTTGGGACCTTGTTAAACATCTCCTGTGAGACACTGTCATCATGGTCAAAATGTGTTGGAGACCATGTCAACGTTACATCTTATCAGTAGATAGATATTAGAATTGCCAATTTAGAATTGCCCACTTAACAGGTTATTTGGTAAAGACCCATTGATGCAGTGTTTGGTAATTGTGTTACTGAGACACAATCTATTCCTGTATAGTTTAATGAGCCCCTAGTTAATAAGACTAGACACTACTATGTTTATTGTTACTTATGGGCCGCATCATTCTTGTTTCTCACTTCAGTCACTTCACAGATGGTGTTAAAGCTCTCCGTACCAGTGATAGTGGTCCAAAGCCACTGCTTCTGTGTGGCAGGAAGTGCTCTGTGCAATCATCTGGTGGCCCTTCTTTATCAGACAGCGCACTACTCTCAACTAAACATTCCTGCTGCACCACCAGTTCACAGCTGCACAGACACAGAACAGCGTTGGCACAAGCCAAGAACACTTGTGAGTCTATCAATATCCATAAAAAAATGCATCTGAAAAATATTCAGCCTATGTAACAGTAAATCCTTGTTAATTAGGGTGTGAAACCAGGTCTGGTTGATGAGATAGAGTTCTGTAAACCTACTAACTCTTGTGCTGATGGAATAAGGTAAGTTGGAGGTTCCTAGAATGGAAACATTTTAGAAAACATTTTCTTGTGATTGTATCCAGATGATAAGGGCAAATGTTTGGGACAAAGACTGGGGGTAAATATATAATCTATAAATCTGTATATTTTAATTCATTTTATTTGAACTTTCGGGCTTGTGCTCCGTCTGATGTTAAGGTTTTAAAATGTTTTGCAGAAGTTCTCTCTACAAAGCACTCAATGGATAAATGCCTGACATGGAAAGACATCAGAAACGTATGCCAACTTTTCTCCACTTACTGCCCCTCTTGTGACAACAATGGAAATGTCAGCTGACGTGCCCCTGGTTGAGTCCGCCTTTGGGCCAGTGCAAGCCGGCAGTGTTCTGTCCTATCAGCTTCCACAGCCAAAGACCCGTGAAATTGTGAAGATTGCCGATGACACTTCTCCACCAATACTTCCATTAGATGGCTACAGGCTTCAGGCTTCCCAGTGTGCTTACGTCCTTAGCCATCAGAGTAGTTCCACCACAAGGCATTAGAGACAACCTACGAGATGTCACACAAAGTCGAGGTTGCTACTAGGGAGCAGAGCAGCAGTCCGGAATGGCATCAGTTCAGGAAATTGAGAATAACATCCTCTCATTTCCGAGAGGTTTGCCAGACCTCAGCTGACCACCTAGCTGTGCGGATTTCAAGGGATCTGGTATGCAGACCATGGAGATGAAGATACAGAATGGAGAGCTGAAGTTGAAGAGATCTCATGCTTACTACTGGCAAGGTCAAATCCTTCTCACAGGTTGTAGCTGGTATGACTTTGTCATCTGTGCACAGAAGGAAAGTTCCTAGTTGAAAGGATATATAAAGATCTACAGGTTTCAAAAACTATAAGAGAGAAGATTGACCCCTTTTTATTTTTACCACTACTTGCTGAAATGTCTCTCGCACCTGAATGGATCCCCTGCATGGGTGCCAAGTTTAGTGGTTTTATGAAAAATAAATATTGATGTTCTTGTGAAGAAATCTACAGTAGAATAGATGTTTAAAAAAATGTATTTCAGCAAATGTTCAACAGTTCAGTTAATCAATTACACATCTCTAACATTGTATTCTATCTTGCATTCTGGCTATTCTGTGTTTACTTGATGACTTTCCCCCACCCCTGTTACTCATTGCCTAATTAAAGCCAATACAAGCTCCACACAAACGATTGATACATGTCGTAGATTAAAGAAATTATTATTTTGCTGCTAGCAAATAAACACATGTACATTTACACTGGCTTGGCCCATGCTCTGGACCGGATCAGAGATGGCACAGTCCATAGGCAGCGCACCTTGTTCTTCATCCCCCACAGTCGGAGCAGGAGGTTTCAGTCTTCTTTCCCAAACACCAGGTCTCTTGAATGTGCCAGTTCCACGCGAAGACCGTAGGAACAACACCTCTTTTTAGGTATTGTCGCTCCCCAGTTTTTCCCTCAACAATGTCACTTTCGACAAAATGTGTACTACACACCCTTGTGTGTTTGGTGACAGCAAAGTTGTCACGACGTACTGCCACCAACCACCCTTTTCTGAGCTCTACATTGACCGGGAAACGATGGAAGCTCCCAATACCAATACATTTGGAAGAAACTGAACACAGAGGCAATGAACAATGTTCATTAGCACATCCTTCGCGGGGCTGTAATTTAAACGTAGTCATTGCGAACTATTTCAGTCAGAAATGCATCGACGATAGCTAGTAAGCTAATGATAAAAACAATAGCAGAACTCGCTCCGGAAGTCATCAACCTGATCGGAAGTAAATTAGAACGTTGGAGGCGGTATAATGCATAGAGCCTATTGCTATCAATATAGCATTAAAAAACATTTGAGATTGCATTGTGGGGATAATGCCAGGATGTCATAATCCTACTGAGGAATAGAACCGTCTTTTCAGACAACAGCTGATAATCAGCTGGCGGGAAACAACCCAAATATTGCATTCTCAGTATGGGTGAGCCTAGTATCATATTTGTTGCTTACATTTGACTAAACGGTACATTCTAAATAGGATGTAGTATGATTAGTACACAGTATGTCGTTTTAGTAATTAGTAGGTAAGGCTGACACGGCCACACACACAGACACTGGAGTTCTGGTTCTATCAGAGGTTCTATCAGAGAACCGCACAGATTGTACAAATGGTAACCAACTAGGTAATCTGTTCTCAACAATATGGATAGATACATGTTAGATTATGTAGAATAAACTACATAACACCATTAATCAATATACTGTATACTGTATTATATACTTTGCTTAGAAGAACATATAAGAAGATTAGCAATTGGTTTGGCAATATTGTCATTATCACATGCCCAAAGCCAAGTAATAGGATAGCACTCAGAAAGAGTGAATGATAGCTAGATTGTCATGTACAACTCAGTGACAGGGTGGTGATATTCAGAGCTTAATGAAAATGTAAAAGTATACAGAGAGGGAGGGATGGATTGATGGAGCCCTAAACTGACTGTGCTAATTTGGGAGTGCCTTCAGGGAGTCATAGACATGCTGTTCACACAGAGAGAGCTGACTGCCGACATAGATAACAGGCTCCGTGTGTGTGTGTGTGTGTGTGTATGTGTGTGTGTGTGTGTGTAACCGACATGTCAGAGACAAACAGGTCTGCAGTAGAGGTAAAGGGAAGGGCTTGTTCAGTATCTGAGAGAGAAAGAGAGTGAGCGAGAAAGACAGTGAGAGAGAACGAGTGAGTGAGGAGACTAAGTGAGTGACTGAGGGAGACAGACCGAGAAAGTGAGAGTGAATGAGAGGAAGAAGGGAGAGAGTGAGGTGGAGATAGAGAAAGAAAGGGAAAATGAAGATAAAACATGTCATATACAGGAGAGTAGCATGATAAAATCAGTCATTGATTTTACATGTCCTCCAATAAACACTCATTTGAAACCTCATCAAATTAACTATTTCTCATTTCCAGGGTCATTGTTTCAGAAGACAAACCCTACTGTCTTTTGATTACTTTCACAGTTTCATATAGGGCTGTATAAATGCCCACTGACTTTCACAAACCAATCTCCAACCACTCTCTCTCCTAACCACTAACTGGGCCTGAGTACAACCAAAGCTTGAAGAAACATGGTGAAACAGCACGAATACTACATTTCTTCTTGCTTGAGCCAATCAGATATAATATTATTACGCTTGGAATGACAACAAACAGTATTAATGCCGCCGGAAGCCAGCTGCTTAGTCATAAATTAACGAACAAATCCTTTTTTGGTAATTAAGTAGGCAAGTGACATAATCATTCGTTAATTACTAACACACAACCGTGTTGACATTTGAGAAGAGGGTTGAGGTATACGGCGCAGAAAGCCCATTAACCTGTGTCGCTTCCTCATCTCGTCTCATGGACAGGAATACAGATTTAGGATCTTAATTTGGTCACTCTTTTGTTGCTGAGAATTTTCCTGCACGGCAGGAAATGCAAACTTGTAGTGTATGAGTTTAGTTTGTAATTTCCACTTTGAAAATTCAGACTTGATTTGACCTAACAAAAAAATGAATCAAACCCTACAATAATGTCCACACACTATAATCCACTTAATAATTCACATTTCCTGTTGCTAGAGGATTATTTTGCTGCTGAATCAAACTGGCTCAAATTAAGATCCTACATCTATACATCACACCGATTTAGATTTCCTGTCAAATCTGCATTTAACCATGAACAAACAGCTACTTACACAGGCCATGTGTCTCTGTAAACACATAGAGAAACACAGCTTGTATGTAGTCAATAAGGGATCCATTAAAGATATAGGACCTTCATTTGATCACCCTGTTGCAGGAGAACGAAATGTTAAACTTTGAGGGTATTTGAGGTTTAAAAAGGCTTCTGAAGTTTGTAATTTCCACTTTTAAATTTCAGACTTGAAATCAACCCCTACAAAAATGTCCATCAATTATAATCTACATAATAATTTGCATTCCTGTATTTTCCCTCTGTAGCAACTGGCTAAAATTAAGATCCCACATCTGTATGGAAGATTTGCTATGAAAATTATGGGAGAATAAATGAGTGGGCGAAGTCAGTGGTAGAACATGTGGCATATAGATGGTGGACTCTACACGTCAGAGGTTATAAGGAATGAAGGAGATGGGGAGATATGGAGGGAAGGGGAACACACACACACTAACACAGCAGTAGGAGCAGGAGGCCAGTTTTCCATTGGATGATTGACAGGTAGGGCAGTATATTTCACCAGGGAGGAGTGGAAGAGGAGGAGGGGTGTAGGAGATGAGACTCCTGGGTCCATCTCCAACTGGGGGATTTCCAGCAACACAATGGAAGATGGAGAGGGTGCAACATGTGGAGTGATTGCCTTCAAAGTACTGCAGAGGTACTGGCTGGGGCAGCGCATTGACTACAATACAATTTCCCTAACAATTTCGAAACACATCAACACAGAAGATGTAGTGCCCGAGGTGTGCTGCTATGGTATGTGACAGGCTACAGAGAGCTACAGAGCACAACACTGATATACAGCTGGGAAACAATAAAGAGGTTTGCTGTGAACTGCCTCAGAAGAGGATATATCCTCAGGTAAAATAGAGGAGGTAAAATATGGATTGCGTTTTCCCTTTGTCCAACACCTCGCCGTTCTAAACAAGAATTATGCTGGGGTTATATCAGAATGCATATTAAGATGGGGTTCTATCAGAATGCAGATTAGGCTGGGGTTCTATCAGAATGCCGATTAGGCCGGGGTTCTATCATAATGCCGATTAGGCTGGGGTTCTATCAGAATGCCGATTATGCTGGGGTTCTATCAGAATGCCGATTAAGCTGGGGTTCTATCAGAATGCCCATTAGGCTGGGGTTCTATCATAATTCAGATTAGGCTGGGGTTCTATCAGAATGACGATTAGGCTGGGGTTCTATCATAATGCCGATTAGGCTGGGGTTCTATCAGAATGCCGATTATGCTGGGGTTCTATCAGAATGCCAATTAAGCTGGGGTTCTATCAGAATGCCCATTAGGCTGGGGTTCTATCATAATGCCGATTAGGCTGGCGTTATATCAGAATGCAGAATAGGCCGGGGTTCTATCAGAATGTAGATTTGGACGGAATTCTAGATCAGAATGCAGATATAGCTAAGTTGTAAATCAGAAGGCAGATACAGTATGACCTGATTTCTAAATCAGAATGCAGCTTCGAGTTCCATAGTTCAGAATGCAGCTTTGAGTTCCATAGATCAGAATGCAGATTTGGCTGCAGTTTTAGAACCACTCTACATTTCTCTGGGGCAGAGCCATGCCACAGATTTCATCGCTCTCCCTTTATCTCTCAGTTGAATCTTTAAAACAGCCCAAAGCCCAACAGAGACAGACGACTGTTCCTTTTGTTCAAATATTCATGGCCCCTCTCTCA
Organism: Oncorhynchus gorbuscha; assembly: GCF_021184085.1. Taxonomy (NCBI): domain Eukaryota; kingdom Metazoa; phylum Chordata; class Actinopteri; order Salmoniformes; family Salmonidae; genus Oncorhynchus; species Oncorhynchus gorbuscha. Next base: position 61,028,128 of record NC_060183.1, on the reverse strand, counting down.
TCTGTCATCTAAAGACAGAAACATACACACACACCAGAGACACTAGGCCCTCCATGGAATGAGATTGACACCCCTGCCATAGAGAAACTTCACAGGTGGTGTGTGCGTGTGTGGATGTTCACAAGGGTTGTGTATCCACGTGGTCGACAGCATGCTAGCTTCATACAGCCTCAGCTCAGCAGGTAGGGAGATAGTGCTTCCCTCAGCTCTTCTCGTAATCAAAGTGTAAACAGTGCTGAACCAAAAGTGGGTTACCTGGCTGTTAAACTGACAAAGAGCCTCCCATCTCCAACCCATCAGCCCGGACTCCTCATAGACTCACATTAAAATCCCACCAAAAAACGCACCTAAATAAATCCCTCAAACCACACTCATGTGCATCCGTCACTCGCATAAAATATTTCAGAAAATTCACCAGGGATCTTGGAAGAGCTTTTTTCTTCCCCCAAAGATGGAGAAAATGAGGAGTAGGAAATGTTAGTGAGTAAATTTAGACTTTTTGCTTTCATTGCTATTTTGGGGATGTTATGATGTGTGTAAGGTGGTTTCATATTCATATGCTCACATGGATAATATTCATTCTTCCACATACTGTGCCTGTAAGTGCCCCATTTACAGTGCTATCAGAAAGTACCCCTTGACTTTTTCCACATTTTGTTGTGTTACAGCCTGAATTTAAAATGGATTAAATTGTGATTTTGTGTCATTGGCCTACAAACAATACCCCATAATGATAAAGTGGAATTATGTTTTAAGCCATTTTTACTAATTCATTACAAATTCAACCCTGAAACGTCTTGAGTCAACCCCTTTGTTATGGCAAGGCTAAATAAGTCAAATGAGAAGTTGCATGGCCTCACTCTGTGTGCAATGAATGACTACATCATCTCTGTACACCACACATAAAAGTATCTGTAAGGTCCATCAGCTGAACAGTGAATTTCAAACACAGATTCAACCACAAAGACCTGGGAGGTTTTCCAATGACTCAAAAGGGCACCCATTGGTAGATAAAAAAGCAGACATTGAATAGCCCTTTGAGCATGGTGAAATGATTAATTCCATTTTGGATGGTGCATCAATACACACAGTCAATACAAAGATACAGGCGTCCTTCCTAACTCAGTTGCTGGAAAGGAAGGAAACCACTCAGGGATTTCACCATGAGGCCAGTGGTGACATTAAAACAGTTACCGTGTTTAATGGCTGTGATAGGAGAAAACTGAGGTTGGATCAACAGCGTTATAGTTACTCCACGATACTAACCTAAATGACAGAGTGAAAATAAGGAAGCCTGTACAGAATACAATTTCTTCCTAAACATGCATCCTGTTTGTAATAAGGCACTTAAGTAAAACTGTTAAACTTCTTGGCGCACCCATCCCGTCAGCGGGATAATTTTCGTCAATATCAGCTGAATTGGAGAGCGCCAAATTCAAATTAAATTACTAAACACATTTAATTGTCATGAAATCACAAGTGCAATATAGCAAAACACATCTTAGCTTGTTGTTAATTCACCTGTAGTGTCATATTTCAAAAAAGCTTTTCGTCGAAAGCAAACCAGGTGTTTATGTCAGGACATCTCTCTCAGTAGACAAAACTTTACAAACAGCTAGCAGCAAAGTAGATTGGTCACAAAAGTCAGAAAAGCAATAAAATGAATTGCTTACCTTTGATGATCTTCGGATGTTTGCACTCACGAGACTCCCAGTTACAAAATAAATGTTCCTTTTCTTCCATAAAGATTATTTTTATATCCAAAATACCTCCATTTGGTTGGCGTGTTATGTTCAGAAATCTACAGGCTCGAGCGGTCACGACGGGGCAGACGAAAATTCCAAAAAGTATCTGTCAAGTTCGTAGAAACATGTCAAATGTTTTTTATAATCAATCCTCAGGTTTACAATAAATAATTGATAATATTTCAACCGGACTGTAGCTTTTTGAATAGGAGAGAGAGAGAAAATGTCTGCTCCTAGCTGCTCGCGCATGCAAAACTCTGCTGGCACCCAGCCATCCACTGACGCGATGTGATCTTTCTCGCTTATTTTTCAGAATAAAAACCTGAAACTATGTATAAAGACTGTTCAGACCATGTAGAAGCCATAGGAAAATGAATCTGGTTGATATCCCTTTAAATGGAGGAAAGGCATGCAATGGAACAAGGGAGCTTTCAAAATTAAAGGCACTTCCTCTTTGGATTACGTTTTTCATCCAAACATCAAAATACTGCCCCCTACACCCAAGAGGTTAAAAACGTGGAAAAGAAATTAATGTCCTGAATACAAAGCATTATGTTGGGGCAAATCCAGCACAACACATCACTGAGTAAGTATCACTCTTCATATTTTCAAGCATGTTGTTGGCTGCATCATGTTATGGCTAGGCTTGTCATCAGCAAGGCCTAAGGATTTTTTTAAGGGTAAAACTAAACAAAGTAGAGCTTAGCACATGCAAAATCCTTGAGGAAAACGTGGTCAGTCTGCTTTCCAACAGAAACTGGGAGACAAATTCACCTTTCAGCAGGACACTAACCTAAAACACAAGGCCACATATATACTGGAGTTGCTTACCAAGACAACATAGAATGTTCCTGAGTGGCTTAGTTACAGTTTTGACTTAAATGGGCGTGAAAATATATGGCAAGACTTGAAAATGGCTGTCTACCAATGATCAACAACCAACTTGACAGCGCATGAAGAATTTTTGAAAGAATAATGTGGGAAAAGTGCTTACTGACTTACCCAGAAAGACACAGCTGTAATCACTGCCAAAGGTGATTCTAACATGTATTTACTCAGGAGTGTGAATACTTATGCAAATGAGATATTTCTGTATTTCATTTTCAATACATTCGCAAAAATGTCTACAACATGTTTTACTTTGTCATTACGGAGTATTGTGTGTAGATGAGTGATTATTATTATTTTAATACATTTGACATTTATGCTGTAACACAACAAAATGTGGAATAAGTCAAGATGTATGAATACTTTCTGAAACCCCTGTGTGGTTGCAAAGTGTTTTTCTGAAAACCGTAATGACATCAACACAACCTTTCTTTCTTACGTTGGGTTCTTCTCAGAAGTGTGACCGTCAACGAGCCAGTTCCCTTCATTAGCAGCATCCACGATCATGGTTCTTCCATAACCTCCCTATATCCTCCTGGAGTCCAACTGGGTAACAGCTTTCTGCGTGAAAGTATGGCCTATAGGGACTTCCTGTCACTGCAACAACAGCTGACACCAGTAATCCATAGAGAAAAAGGGCTGCCATGTTAACTCGCTAATTAATCACCTCTAAGGTATAATCCCCCTTTCCTCTCCATACTCTTCCCTCTTTAATTTCACATTCATGTCATCCAATTGACATCAGCTAAATCAAATCAAATCAAATGTATTTATAAATCCCTTCTTACATCAGCTGATGTCACAAAGTGCTGTACAGAAACCCGGCCTAAAACCCCAAACAGCAAGCAATGCATAGCCTTAAAGCTATAAGCTATAGCCTTAAATCACGTTACAGATCATTTCAGACCCTCTACATCCCACACACCTGTTTCTACCGACTTCACATGTGAGAACTAACGGGATAATATTATGATGCTTGGCTTTGTCATGTGACCAATTACCTAATTCTTACAGTAATACTAGGAGGATACCGAGACACTTTTTTATGTGTTTCATATCTCCACCAATCTATCAATGTTCTCTCAGTCATTTTGAAAGCTTTGTTCTGTCTGTGTCTGAAAGTAACGTGCAACAAAGAATGACAGTGACAGCAGACAAAAGGGTATAATTACACCCTCACTTTCTTTCCCTACATATCATCTTTTATCTGTTATGTCTGCTTCTCTGCCATAGGACAGACAGGGACATAATTAAACGTATTGTGTGGAAGAAATATACAATCGAAGCAGCAATCACACTATGGCAACCAGACAGCTAACTCTTTGCTAATGCAAAGTGTACTCCGTGCCAAGGCTATATGAATAAGTAAAAACCTCAGAAAACAACAGTCTTACTCAGATAGCATTGAACAAAATGGCTGGCCAGGGAAAATTGTATTATTAAAAGGATTTATTAATATATTACAAAATAAATCTTGCTCACAGACGTTAGGACAGGTTTAGGACGTTGAACGTGTAAAATATGTCTTCAAAGTTGTCATTTCATTAAATTGTCTGGCAGGGAATCGAATGGGACTCATTAATAAAAGTTAATATCCTGAAAAAAGGACAAAAGTTCTTGCAAATTTTTATTAATATCATTACTCATCTGTCATCCTGTGTGAGGTAGACTATGCGGGAAGGTGTCACTTTGAGCTTTTTTCCCCATTAAATATATCTAATCTAGCTTAGTTCCTTCTATTAGTGCACAATAAAACAGTGACCAGACAAACCGCTCAACCACAGTCATGATAAAGGCACAATCTGGGATATTTCCTGGTGTTCAATGGCCACACTTCTCCAACCCCATCCTTCAGCTTTATACCAAACCAAGTTGCAGGCTTACATTATGGGTTCAAACATAAACTCAGGATTGTGCCTTTAAGGCCATTATTGCAAATTATGACAGACCAGTGAAGGCTCCTCAGTGCAGGAAGGGGAAGGCCATACTCCTCAGTAAATTATTTAAAAAATGTAAGTAGTGAAACATTTGACAAAGTTATTATTTTTAGATAAAACTAATATTAAATATATTCACGTCACCAAATAATTGATTAAAACACTGTTTTGTAAAGAAGGTCTACAGTAGCCTCAGCAGGGTAGCACCAGTAGGGTAGCACCATGGTGTAGCTGGAGGACAGCTAGCATCTGTCCTACTCTGGGTACATTGACTTCAATACAAAGCCTAGGAGGCCCATGGTTCTCACCCCATTCCAAAGACCTCCACAGTAATTATGACAGCTAAGGACCCTGGGACGAAAACACCTCCCTCTGCAACTGGATCCTGGACTTCCTGACGGGCCTCCCCAATGTGGTAAGGGTAGGTAACAACACATCCACCATGCTGCTCAGTCCACTCCTGTACTCCCTGTTCACTCATGACTGCACGGCCAGGCACAACTCCACAACACCATCATTAAGTTTGCAGATGACACAACAGACAAGACAGCATATAGGGAGGAGGTCAGAACAACAACCTCTCCCTCAACGTGATCAAGACAAAGGAGATGATTATGGACTACAGGAGGAGAACCGAGCACGCCCCCATTCTCATCGACGGGTCTGCAGTGGAGCAACAGACGAGACAGCATATAGAGAGGAGGTCAGAAACCTGGCAGTGTGGTGCCAGGACAACAACCTCTCCCTCAACGTGATCAAGACAAAGGAGATGATTATGGACTACAGGAGAAGGAGAACCGAGCACGCCCCCATTCTCATCGACGGGTCTGCAGTGGAGCAACAGACGAGACAGCATATAGAGAGGAGGTCAGAAACCTGGCAGTGTTGTGCCAGGACAACAACCTCTCCCTCAACGTGATCAAGACAAAGGAGATGATTATGGACTCTCATCGACGGGTCTGCAGTGGAGCAGGTTGAGAGCTTCAAGTTCCTTGGTGTCCAAATCACCAAGAAGCTAACATGGTCCAAACACAAAGGCAGTCGTGAATAGGGCAAACCTATTCCCTCTCAGGAGACTGAAAAGATTTGGCATGGGTCCTCAGATCCACAAACGATTCTACAACTGCACCATCGAGAGCATCCTGACTGGTTGCATCATTGCCTGGTATGGCAACTGCTCGGCCTCCGACTGCAAGGCACGACAAATTGTAGTGCGGTACAACCCAGTATATCACTGTGGCCAAGCTTCTTGCCATCCAGGACTTCTATACCAGGTGGTGTAGAGGAAGGCCCAAAGAATTGTCAAAGACTCCAGCCACCCTAGTCATAAACTGTTCTCTGTGCTACCGCACTAGAAGCAGTACCGGAGTACCAAGTATAGGTCCAGAAGGCTTCTAAACGGCTTCTTCCCCCAAGTCATAAGACTATTTGATCATCTAATCAAATGACTACACAGACTACCAATTTGTAAGTCGCTCTGGATAAGAGCGTCTGCTAAATGACTTAAATGTAAATGTAAATGTACTTGCATTGCCCCCCCCTCTTTTACGCTCCTGCTACTCTGTTATTATCTATGCATAAGTCACTTTAATTACTCTACCACATGTACAGTATATATTATCTCAATTACCTCGACAAACCGGTGCCCTCGCACATTGACTCTGTACCGGTATACCCTGTATATAGCTTTGCTATTGTTATTTTACTGCCGCTCTTTAATTATTGGTTACTTTATTTTTTATTTATTTTTAATAAAAACTGCATTGTTGGTTAAGGTGCTCGTTAGTAAGCATTTCAATGCAAGGTCTACTACACCTGTTGTATTTGGTGCATTTGACAAATAACATTTGATTTGAACTTCCGGGGGACATCCTCCAACCTATCAGAGCTCTTGCAGCAACTGCCATGTTTTCCACCTAATCAAAGGATCAGAGAATTAATCTAGTACTGAAAGCATCATCTACAGCTAGCTAGCACTGCAGTGCATACAATGTGGTGAGTAGTTGACTTAAAGAGAGAGAAAGACAATAGTTTAACAGTTTAACAGAGAGTTAGAAATATTTGGTAGTATTTTTTAAATACTTTCAAATTCACTTCCTAGCTAATGCAGCTAAGTAGTTTAGCCTACTCATACACCCAGTGTATTCATTCCGCCAATTCTGTTGATAAACATTTATTAAACGGAAGCGTAAATGGAATATGAATGACAGTCATCCAATATGCTGTAATAGAAATAAGGCCATGCTCATAAAAAACATACAATATCATCTGTCCTCATCTTAAACGGCACCCACCGCCACTGATAAAGACACCCCAAAAAAGGCCTTGACAAAGTTACGGTAAGACATGATGTGACAGAGGCAGAAAGACTAATGTAATTTCAGAATATATATGATCTCTACACCTGTCTGTGTGTGTCACTCTCGCAGCTACAGCCGCTGAGACATGTACATTTCTATCCCCAGGCCCAAATGTCACACCTACAGCAGGAGATTAAGAGACCGTCTGAGGCTTAAGTTTAGCTTTAAGGCATCATGAAAGCCTTGAACACGTTCAAAGCCTCATCTTTCATGTGAAAGGCCTTTTCCTAATATACAGGCAGGAGATATAAAGGTGTTAACTGCCCCTGTCTTTCGGCCTGATTCATCCTGCTGCATCAGCTCCACATTTTACGCTTTCTTCTTTTGCCTAACAGGCAAAAATTCGAAATGATGGACCAGTGTCTCAGGGAAATAATAGGGTCTGCTCAGCTGAATGGCTAAAATACAAATGTCACTGATCTGAATGTGCCAATTCCTTATGCTACTAGCACCACTACTGCTATTACAATCACAACCAATAGGGAATGTAATGCATGCTGTATACTACCACTACCATCCCTCCCAGCCTGATCTTAGAGCAAAACATATTTAATTTTACTAAAAGCCATGCCACTCTATTTAGTATGACATGTTACTTTACGCTAGGTTACATTACATTGACCAGACATAACATAGTAAACGTAAATCCGGGAGAGTCAAATTAGTATGATACAGTGTGTTAAATTTGGTATGGACAGCCAGTTACTGTAAGGGGTGCATAACTGGTGGCAGGGAAGTCAGACGCAGGAGAGCAGAACTAGGTAGTAGCCGGAGCAGTTTAATTCCAAAACCAAAGGCATCAAGAAAATAACAACTTGGGTACAAAACCTGAAAACCAGGGGTGTGGGAAAACAAGACAAAACAAATGGAAAATGAAAAAATGGATCGGCGATGGCTAGATGACCTGTGACGTCGACCGCCGAATACCGCCCGAACAAGTAGAGGAAACGACTTCGGTAGAAGTCGTGACAGTTACTTAAGGCAAAAATGAAAGGAGGATGGTTGGTCGGGTTGGAGTATAACGCAAACGTCTAGCAACCCAAAGGATGCATGTTCAAATATCGCAGAAAACTTTGGCATTTTAGCTAATTAGCAACTTTGCAACTACTTACTACTTTTTTGTTACTTTGCAACTACTTATCATGCTAACTAACCCTTCCCCTAACCCTAACCTTAACCCTTTAACATAACACCTAGACCTATCGCCTAAACTTAACCCCTAACCTAAAGTAGTATATCATACTAAAGGAGTCTAATGTAATATCATACTAAACGGGTCAAATGCGATCAAGACGTAGTATACTATACATCCTACAATTCATATTATATTGTACGACCGCTATTACATTGGTAGGCCAATGTAATATAGTAATATCATACTAAATGTAGTGGTAGGATTTTAGTAAAATAGACCAGGTTTTCCCTACGACTAACAAAATATATTAGGATGGATGAAACCTTGAGATGAGAAAGACCTTGGAAATTCAGACTTAATAATAGAACAGTTATGCTCCATCCCTTATATGTCCTCACACGTTACGTCACAGTGTCTTTGAATAAATAAAGAGCACAATACTTCACACATGCCACCATTATCTGCAGTGCATCTTCTCAGTCCTTCTCATGGAACCAAAAAGAGAGATAATCTCACCTCTACTATCCCCTGCATATTCATTTCCTTTCCACTTTAGCTTGTCGTTATCTGTGGACTGAGCAGCAGGCACACGACTTGGGCTTCCATGAGGTCCAGGGCAACCGGTCCTCCATTTTGAATACCAGTAGAGGGCTCTGAACATGACTTTTAACTGGTCTGGTAATCTGACCTGAGTGGTTGATGGTAACATGAGCCAAAAATCCCAGAACCACACAGGGGGACCTAGTGAATGACCTGCAGAGAGCTGGGACCAAAGTAACAAAGCCTGCCATCAGTAACACACTACGCGGCCAGGGACTCAAATCCTGCAGTGCTAGACGTGTCCCACTGCTTAAGCCAGTACATGTCCAGGCCCGTCTGAAGTTTGCTAGAGAGCATTTGGATGATCAGGAGAAGATTGGGAGAATGTCATATGGTCAGATGAAACCAAAATATAACTTTTTGGTAAAAACTCAACTCGTCGTGTTTGGAGGACAAAGAATGCTGAGTTGCATCCAAAGAACACCATACCTAATGTGAAGCATGGGGATGGAAACATGCTTTGGGCTGTTTTTCTGCAAAGAGACCAGGACAACTGATCCGTGTAAAGGAAAGAATGAATGGGGCCATGTATCATGAGATTTTGAGTGAAAACCTCCTTCCATCAGCAAGGGCATTGAAGATGAAACGTGGCTGGGTCTTTCAGCATCACAATGATCCCAAACACACCGCCTGGGCAATGAAGGACATTTCAAGGTCCTGGAGTGGCCTAGCCAGTCTCCAGATCTCAACCCCATAGAAAATCTTTGGAGGGAGTTGAAAGACCGTGTTGCCCAGCAACAGCCCCAAAACTTCACTGCTCTAGAGGAGATCTGCATGGGGGAATGGGCCAAAATACCTGTCATGCAGGTGAAAGAGGACCCAAAAGCGACTTAACAGAAACAGAGTTTATTTAAATCCAAACAGGGAATAACAAAAATCCTCTAGTCTGTAGAGGGGAATAACTAGAGAAGCGGCCACAGACTGCAGGTCGCCGGGTAGGCGCAGGCCGTAGTTGATAGAGCCACCTGCTCACACGCAGCATCTGATGAAGGCAAAAAACACGACAGGACAGGGCGAAACACAATCACAGCATGGTGAATACAAAACGAGGAACCGACGGGACAGGAACGGATCACAAAGGAATAAATAGGGACTCTAATCAGGGGAAAGGATCGGGAACAGGTGTGGGAAGACTAAATGATGATTAGGGGAATAGGAACAGCTGGGAGCAGGAACGGAACGATAGAGAGAAGAGAGAGCGAGAGAGTGAGAGAGGGAGGGGAGAGAGAGGGATAGAAGGAGGGAAAGAACCAAATAAGACCAGCAGAGGGAAACGAATAGCATGGGGAGCACAGGGACAAGACATGATAATAAATGACAAACATGACAGTACCCCCACTCACCGAGCGCCTCCTGGCGCTCTCGAGGAGGAACACTGGCGGCAACGGAGGAAATCATAGATCAAACGGTCCAGCACGTCCCGAGAAAGAACCCAACTCCTCTCCTCAGGACCGTAACGAAAAACGATAAAAAGGGAAACTAGGGTACTACTCTAAAAAAAAAATGAGAACTAGGGACAGACTGAGACACAGCAAGGGCAGGAACAAGAACAGGAGAGATGCGATGGCAGGGAACAGACTGAGACCCAGCAAGACCAGGAGCAGAAGCAGAAAAAAATTACCAGACTTCTTCTGCGCGCAGTCTGAACACGCAGCCACGAAACGGCGCGTGTCACGCTCCTGAGTCGGCCACCAAAAGCGCTGGCGAATAGACGCAAGAGTGCCTCGAACACCGGGATGACCAGCTAACTTGGCAGAGTGAGCCCACTGAAGAACAGCCAGACGAGTGGAAACAGGAACGAAAAGGAGGTTACTAGGACAAGCGCGCGGCGACGCAGTGTGCGTGAGTGCTTGCTTAACCTGTCTTTCAATTCCCCAGACTGTCAACCCGACAACACGCCCATAAGGAAGAATCCCTCGAGATCAGTAGAAGCCACAGAAGAACTAAACAGACGGGATAAGGCATCAGGCTTGGTGTTCTTGCTACCCGGACGGTAAGAAATCACAAACTCGAAACGAGCGAAAAACAACGCCCAACGAGCTTGACGGGCATTAAGTCGTTTGGCAGAACGGATGTACTCAAGGTTCTTATGGTCTGTCCAAACGACAAAAGGAACGGTCGCCCCCTCCAACCACTGTCGCCATTCGCCTAGGGCTAAGCGGATGGCGAGCAGTTCACGGTTACCCACATCATAGTTGCGCTCAGATGGCGACAGGCGATGAGAAAAATAAGCGCAAGGATGAACCTTATCGTCAGACTGGAAGCGCTGGGATAGAATGGCTCCCACGCCTACCTCTGAAGCGTCAACCTCGACAATGAATTGTCTAGTGACGTCAGGAGTAACGAGGATAGGAGCGGACGTAAACGTTCTTTTAGAAGATCAAAAGCTCCCTGGGCGGAACCGGACCACTTAAAACACGTCTTGACAGAAGTAAGAGCTGTGAGAGGGGCAGCAACTTGACCGAAATTACGAATGAAACGCCGATAGAAATTAGTGAAACCTAAAAGCGCTGCAACTCGACACGTGACCTTGGAACGGGCCAATCACTGACAGCTTGGACCTTAGCGGAATCCATCTGAATGCCTTCAGCGGAAATAACGGAACCGAGAAAAGTAACGGAGGAGACATGAAAAGAGCACTTCTCAGCCTTTACGTAGAGACAATTCTCTAAAAGGCGCTGTAGAACACGTCGAACGTGCTGAACATGAATCTCGAGTGACGGAGAAAAAATCAGGATATCGTCAAGATAGACAAAAACAAAAATGTTCAGCATGTCTCTCAGAACATCATTAACTAATGCCTGAAAAACAGCTGGCGCATTGGCGAGACCGAACGGCAGAACCCGGTACTCAAAATGCCCTAACGGAGTGTTAAACGCCGTTTTCCACTCGTCCCCTCTCTGATGCGCACGAGATGGTAAGCGTTACGAAGGTCCAACTTAGTAAAGCACCTGGCTCCCTGCAGAATCTCGAAGGCTGATGACATAAGGGGAAGCGGATAACGATTCTTAACCGTTATGTCATTCAGCCCTCGATAATCCACGCAGGGGCGCAGAGTACCGTCCTTCTTCTTAACAAAAAAGAACCCCGCCCGGCCGGAGAAGAAGAAGGCACTATGGTACCGGCGTCAAGAGACACAGACAAATAATCCTCGAGAGCCTTACGTTCGGGAGCCGACAGAGAGTATAGTCTACCTCGAGGAGGAGTGGTCCCCGGAAGGAGATCAATACTACAATCATACGACCGGTGAGGAGGAAGGGAGTTGGCTCGGGACCGACTGAAGACCGTGCGCAGATCATGATATTCCTCCGGCACTCCTGTCAAATCGCCAGGTTCCTCCTGGGAAGTAGGGACAGAAGAAACGGGAGGGATGGCAGACATTAAACACTTCACATGACAAGAAACGTTCCAGGATAGGATAGAATTACTAGACCAATTAATAGAAGGATTATGACATACTAGCCAGGGATGACCCAAAACAACAGGTGTAAACGGTGAACGGAAAATCAAAAAAGAAATAGTCTCACTGTGGTTACCAGATACTGTGAGGGTTAAAGGTAGTGTCTCAAATCTGATACTGGGAAGATGACTACCATCTAAGGCAAACATGGGCGTAGGCTTGTCTAACGGTCTGAAAGGAATGTTATGTTTCCGAACCCATGCTTCGTCCATGAAACAACCCTCAGCCCCAGAGTCAATCAAGGCACTGCATGTAGCACCCGAACCGGTCCAGCGTAGATGGACCGACATAGTAGTACAAGATCTAGATGAAGAGACCAGAGTAGTAGCGCTCACCAGTAGCCCTCCGCTTACTGATGGGCTCTGGCCTCTTACTGGACATGAATTAACAAAATGTCCAGCAACTCCGCAATAGAGGCACAGGCGGTTGGTGATCCTCCGTTCCCTCTCCTTAGTCGAGATGCGAATCCCTCCCAGCTGCATGGGCTCAGTCTCAAAGCCAGAGGAGGGAGATGGTTGCGATGCGGAGCAGGGAAACACCGTTGATGCGAGCTCTCTTCCACGAGCCCGGTGACGAAGATCTACCCGTCGTTTTATGCGGATGGCGAGAGCAATCAAAGAGTCCACATCTGAAGGAACCTCCCGGGAGAGAATCTCATCCTTAACCACTGCGTGGAGTCCCTCCAGAAAACGAGCGAGCAGCGCCGGCTCGTTCCACTCACTAGAGGCAGCAAGAGTGCGAAACTCAATAGAATAATCCGTTATGGACCGTTCACCTTGGCATAAGGAAGCCAGGGCCCTAGAAGCCTCCCTACCAAAAACTGAACGGTCAAAAACCCGAATCATCTCCTCTTTAAAGTTCTGGAACTTGTTAGAGCAATCAGCCCTTGCCTCCCAGATAGCTGTGCCCCATTCTCGAGCCCGGCCAGTAAGGAGTGAAATGACGTAAGCAACCCGAGCTCTCTCTCTAGAGTATGTGTTGGGTTGGAGAGAGAACACAATCTCACACTGCGTGAGAAAGGAGCGGCACTCAGTGGGCTGCCCGGAGTAGCAAGGTGGGTTATTAACCCTAGGTTCTGGAGGCTCGGCAGGCCAGGAAGTAACAGGTGGCACGAGACGTAGACTCTGGAACTGTCCAGAGAGGTCGGAAACCTGAGCGGCCAGGTTCTCCACGGCATGGCGAGCAGCAGACAATTCCTGCTCGTGTCTGCCGAGCATGGCTCCTTGGATCTCGACGGCAGTGTAACGAGCGTCTGAAGTCGCTGGGTCCATTACTTGGTCGGTTCCTTCTGTCATGCAGGTGAAAGAGGACCCAAAAGCGACTTAACAGAAACAGAGTTTATTTAAATCCAAACAGGGAATAACAAAAATCCTCTAGTCTGTAGAGGGGAATAACTAGAGAAGCGGCCACAGACTGCAGGTCGCCGGGTAGGCGCAGGCCGTAGTTGATAGAGCCACCTGCTCACACGCAGCATCTGATGAAGGCAAAAAACACGACAGGACAGGGCGAAACACAATCACAGCATGGTGAATACAAAACGAGGAACCGACGGGACAGGAACGGATCACAAAGGAATAAATAGGGACTCTAATCAGGGGAAAGGATCGGGAACAGGTGTGGGAAGACTAAATGATGATTAGGGGAATAGGAACAGCTGGGAGCAGGAACGGAACGATAGAGAGAAGAGAGAGCGAGAGAGTGAGAGAGGGAGGGGGAGAGAGAGGGATAGAAGGAGGGAAAGAACCAAATAAGACCAGCAGAGGGAAACGAATAGCATGGGGAGCACAGGGACAAGACATGATAATAAATGACAAACATGACAATACCAGCAACAGTGTGTGAAAAAGACTTACAGAAAACATTTGACCCCTGTCATTGCCAACAAAGGGTATATAACAAAGTATTGAGATAAACTTTTGTTATTGACCAGATACTTATTTTCCACCATAATTTGCAAATAAATTCATTAAAAATCCTACAATGTGATTTTCTGGATTTATTTTCTCTGTCATAGTTGAAGTGTACCTATGAGGAAAATTACAGGCCTCTCTCATCTTTTTAAGTGGGAGAACTTGCACAATTGGTGGCTGACTAAATACTTTTTTTGCGACCACTGTACCTACAGTTTTCAGCAAATAACCAATGGAGTAGAAATATACATATTTTTTGTTCACATTCAATACCAGTCAGCCCTGAGACATGCGTTGAGATTCAACGGTCTGGTGTCATCCACATCACAAACCGCTCCACACTAGAAACCAGTCACTCTACTGTACATTACTAATGCACCATTTCCCCAATTCCTACTTGATCGCCTCAGATGCCCCAAACTATTAAATACGTTCTGATGTCTTCTCATAAAAAAACAACAACAACAAGATGTTTGTGATCTTTCAAGGATGGTTACACCAATTTCTCAAGCTCTGACAGAGACACAAGACAAGGGCATGTCAACAGAGGCACTCGGCTGGTTTCGCACAAAGTCCTTCCCCCTTCCCTTTACAGAGGGTGGAGAGGGTAGAGAGAGGGGAGCCTTGTGTTGCATCTCTGTGTCCTCCTTGTGACTTCTTGGTCACACTGTGTCCCAGATTCGACTTTACATAACCTGGTTATGTGGGCAGTGCAGTGCAGATTATACACAAATACCCATGACAAACACAAATAGGAAAGGCACAGTCATTTCTCAGTGTCTCCAGCCTGCCTGACTATCCCATTGAGGAACACCTGTGCCTGAGGTTTGCTGTTTGCTTTTCTCAGCACAAAGCTGTTTGAAGTGAGGGGCTAAGGGATATAGGGAGTAAATTCAGTTGGCTGAAAGCAGTGTTCTTCCTGAACCCCCACCATGGTCGAGCACTTACAAGACCTTCAAACGAGCAAATCAACAAAATATCAAAGTATTGACTAGTTGAATTAGAGTTAGAGCTGGTCTGGAACAAAAGCCTGTACACCCTGTGGGCGTCCCCAGGGCCAAGATGAAAGAGAGCAGTGACAGCTGACAGTGTCATTTGAAAGCATTCAGCAGAGACACATCAACCATCCATCTATGGCTTTGTTACAAATGACACCCTATTCTCCCTGTAGTGCACTTATAGGGCTCTCTGGTCAAAAGTAGTGCACTATGGGAAATATGGAGTCATATGCGTAATGGCCGCCACTCAGCCTCTGACAGAAGCCCCTGATCTCTCCTCATTAGAGATCTTATTGGATTTTAAGAGGTGACAGCCGCAAAGAACCTCCTGCAACACTGAGCCATCACAGGCATTAAAGTTCCCATGACATGGTCTTGACTGTGGCAACAACCACCGTCTATGTGTGCTAGAAATGGTTCCAATGCTGAGATATTTCTTCTGCTACTAACCTGCCTTACATGAGACATTGTAGGAGATTCTCCTCACAGGGGGCACCCTTTCCGTAAGTACTTCTCCTCATACAGGGCACCATTTATGTAAGTACTTCTCCTCATACAGGGCACCATTTATGTAAGTACTTCTCCTCATACAGGGCACCATTTATGTAAGTACTTCTCCTCATACAGGGCACCATTTATGCAGAGGATTGTGCTGATACTTTATGTATTACTTACTAAAAGCTAAGTCTGTTCCAAAAATAACCCCAAGTCCCTTGACCTAGTCAAAACCCTGTCTGTGTGTGCACATCTAAATGAATTGTATAGGTATAAAGAAATGGCCGATGCTCCTCCAAGACCATTGCTTACACCTGTCTGTTCCCTTCAGATTTGCAAACACTGAAGGTTTTGGGGGTTAGTGGTAGGTTGTACGGATTGTTTGTGGGCTGTAAGTGGAAATCAAATTCCCTCCTGCTAGCTAGTATCTCTACCACAGCCACAGCCTAAATTTTAAATCATATCATATTTTTATGTTAGTTAGAGGGCATGCAAGCATTTTCCACAGATGATCCTGATTTAATGTGGTACTAGTGCGTATTTATTAAAGAGATGGTAATAATTAAATCACCATATTAATTATAAATTAATATTATTTAAATGGCATTGGACACATACTGAATGTCTCCTAATGGGAGTCCTGGGTGCCCCGGTGGCATACCAAACAACGTCAACTTTACAGCAGGTCAAGGAGAGGCCACAGCCTCATCTTATAAACATGAGACATAGGTCCACGGTGGACCATAATTACACCTGGGTGGCTCCTGTTTATTCATCCTGCTGGCTGTCAGATGGGTGTGTGGGTCTTTGTGTGTGTGTGTGTGTGTGTGTGTGTGTGTGTGTGTGTGTGTGTGTGTGTGTGTGTGTGTGTGTGTGTGTGTGTGTGTGTGTGTGTGTGTGTGTGTGTGTGTGTGTGTGTGTGTGTGTGTGTGTGTGTGTGTGTGTGTGTGTGTGTGTGTGTGTGTGTGTGTGTGCGTGCGTGCGTGTGAGTGTGTGTGTAAGAAAAAAAGACAGTGAGAGAGAGTGTGAGTATGTAAAAATGTGTGTTTGTGGACTAACTAACTATGTGCCTAACTAAATGTGTGTGGCAGTCAAGAGTGTGTGCTTGTCGGAATGTGTGTCTCGGTTAATGAATGCATTCACCAAACACCCGGGCTTACCACTAATCCCGGACATTGACGCATCCCAGAATGCAATACGAGGAGGGTCTAAATGTCAAAAAAGTTCATTTTAATTAAAGCGACTTTAACTACAAGGCTGATTGTTTTTTTTAGAAGGGGGGACAGGGACAGGGGGCGGATTGGTGGCAATCTTCCCCCCGCTATACATAAACATCATAGTAACGCTTAATTCTTACGCCACATCAGAATCTGTCAGACTTAATCCAAAGCTCCCTCCTCACACACAGATAACCACCGTGAGCTTCCTGAGACCACATTAGCATATTCAGCCAACAGCAAATCGGCCTTGACCTGATCAATGGTTTAGGAGCCGAGGGGTTCTACCTGGGTGTTATGAGACCAAACTAAGCCACGCAGAACTTCGATAGTGTCTATGTTTTATTTTAAGTTTTTTATTTAACCTTTATTTAACCAGGTAAGCTAGTTGAGAACAAGTTCTCATTTAAAACGGCGACCTGGCCAAAATAAAGCAAAGCAGTGCGACACAAACAACAACACAGAGTTACACATTGAATAAACAAGCATACAGTCAATAACACAATAGAAAAAAATAAAGTCTATATACAGAGTGTGCAAATGGCATGAGGAGGTAAGGTAATAAATAGGCCATTGTAGCAAAGTAATTACCATTTAGCAGATTAACACTGGAGCAGATGATGATAAGCAGATGATGATGTGCAAGTAGTGAAACTGGTGTGCAAAAGAGCAGAAAAGTAAATAAAACCAATATGGGGATGAGGTAGGGTGGGCTATTTACAGATGGACTATGTACAGCTGCAGTGATCGGTCAGCTGCTCAGATAGCTGATGTTTAAAGTTAGTGAGGGAAATATAAGTCTCCTGCTTCAGCAATTTTTGCAACTCATTCCAGTCATTGGCAGCAGACAACTGGAAGGAAAGGCAGCCAAAGGGGGTGTTGGCTTTGGGGATGACCAGTGAGATAAACCTGCTGGAGCACGTGCTACGGATGGGTGTTGTTATCATGACTAGTGAGCTGAGATAAGGCGGAGCTTTACCTAGCATAGACTTATAGATGACCTGGAGTCAGTGGATCTGGCGACGAACATATTGCGAGAGCCAGCCGACTAGAGCATACAGGTCGCTGTGGTGGGTGGTATAAAGGGCTTTGGTAACAAAACGGATGGCACTGTGATAGACTGCATCCAATTTGCCGAGTAGAGTATTGAAAGCTATTTTGTAGATGACATCTCCGAAGGCGGGGATCGGTAGGATAGTCAGTTTAACTAGGGTAAGTTTGGCGGCGTGAGTGAAGGAGGCTTTGTTGTGAAATAGAAAGCCGATTCTTGATTTGATTTTGGATTGGAGATGTTTGATATGAGTCTGGAAGGAGAGTTTACAGTCTAGTCAGACACCTAGGTATTTGTAGCATTTTCCGGCAGACACGAGCAGGAATTCCAAGAAGGCCGCCAGGTTTCAGACAGTTCCAGGTACCTGTTACTCCTGCTGCCGAGTTTCCAGAACCTGAGAACCTTGTCCACGTATTCTAGGTCAGAACCGTAGTAGTGATGCTAGTTGGGCGGGCTGGGCAAGGGAAGGGAATGGTTGAAAAGCATGCATTTGGCGTTTAAGAGCAGTTGGAGGCCACCGAAGGAGTGCTGTATGGCATTGAAGCTCGTTTGGAGGTTAGTTAACAGTGTCCAAAGAAGTGCCAGATGTATACAGAATGGTGTCGTCTGCGTAGAGGTGGATCAGGGAATCACCCGCAGCAAGAGCGACATCGTTTATATTTATAGAGGAAAGAGTCAGCCCAAGAATTGAGCCCTGTGGTACCACCATAGAGACTGCCAGAGGTCCGGACAACAGGCCCTCTGATTTGACACACTGAACTCTGTCTGCAAAGTAGTTGGTGAACCAGGCGAGGCAGTCATTTGAGAAACCAAGGCTATTGAGTCTGCCGATGAGGTTACGGTGATTGACAGAGTCAAAAGCCTTGGCCAGGTCGATGAAGATGGCTGCACAGTACTGTGTTTTATCGATGACGGTTATGATATCATTTAGTACCTTGAGTATGGCTGAGGTGCACCCATGACCAGCTCGAAATCCAGATTGCACAGCGGATTCGAAATGGTCAGTGATCTGTTTGTTAACTTGGCCTTCGAAGAGTTTAGAAAGGCAGGGCAGGATGGATATAGGTCTATAAGTTTGGGTCTAGAGTGGCACCCCATTTGAAGAGGGTGGGATGACCGCAGCAGCTTTCCAATCTTTAGGGATCTCGGACAATACAAAAGAGAGGTTGAACAGACTGGTAATAGGGGTTGCAACAATGGCGGTGGATAATTTTAGAAAGAGAGGGTCCAGATTGACTAGCCCAGCTGATTTGTACGGGTCCCAATTTTGCAGCTCTTTCATAACATCTGCTATCTGGATTTGGGTGAAGGAGAAGCTGGGGAGGCTAGGGCAAGTAGCTGTGGGGGGTACGGAGCTGTTGGCCGGGGTAGGGGAAGCCAGGAGGAAAGCATGGACAGCCATTGAGAAAAGGCTTGTTGAAATTTTCGATTATCATGGATTTATCAGTGGTGACCGTGTTATCTAGCCTCAGTGCAGTTGGCAGTTGGGAGGAGGTGCTCATGTTCTCCATGGACTGTACATTGTCCCAAAACGTTTTGGAGTTAGAGCTACAGGATGCAAATTTCTGTTTGAAAAAGCTAGCCTTTGCTTTCCTGACTGACTGCGTGTATTGGTTCCTGACTTCCCTATACAGTTGAATATCGAGGGGACTATTCAATGTTATTGCAGTCTGCCACAGGATGTTTTTGTGCTGGTCAAGGGCAGTCAGGTCTGGAGTAAACCAAGGGCTATATCTGTTCTTATTTGTAAATTATTTGAAAGGGGCATGCTTATTTAAGATGGTGAGGAAATTACTTTTAAAGAATGACCAGGCATCCTCGACTGATAGGATGAGGTCAATATCCTTCCAGGATACCCGGGCAAGGTCGATTAGAAAGGCCTGCTCGCAGAAGTGTTTTAGGGAGCGTTTGACAGTGATGAGGGGTGGTTGTTTGACCGCAGACCCATAGCGGATGCAGGCAATGAGACAGTGATCGCTGAGATCCTGATTGAAAACAGCAGAGGTGTATTTGGAGGGCAAGTTGGTCAGGATAATATCTATGAGGGTGCCCATGTTTATGGATTTAGGGTTGTACCTGGTGGGTTCCTTGATAATTTGTGTGAGATTGAGGGCATCTAGCTTAGATTGTAGGACTGCTGGGATGTTAAGCATATCCCAGTTTAGGTCACCTAACAGAACGAACTCTGAAGATAGATGGGGGGGCAATCAATTCACATATGGTGTCTAGGGCACAGCTGGTAGCTGAGGGGGGTCTATAACAGGTGGCAACAGTGAAATATTTATTTCTGGAGATATTCATTTTTTAAAATTAGAAACTCGAACTGTTTTGGTATAGACCTGGAAAGTATGACAGAACTTTGCAAGCTATCTCTGTAGTAGATTGCAACTCCCCCCCCTTTGACAGTTCTATCTTGACGGAAAATGTTGTGGTTGGGTATGGAAATCTCCAAATTTTTGGTGGCCTTCCTAAGCCAAGATTCAGACACGGCAAGGACATCAGGGTTGGCGGAGTGTGCTAAAGCAGTGAGTAAAACAAACTTAGGGAGGAGGCTTCTGATGTTAACATGTGGCTTCACTTTCATGTACTGTATGTACGTGCCTGTGTGTGTGTTTGTGTGTCTGTCTGTCTGTTTTTGCCTCTGTGTGTGTGTGTGTGTGGCTTCACATGAAGGAACCAGGCCTGCCTGCTGTCCTGGGATCTTCTTCCTGTCCTGTTTGTTCCTTCCAGTGTTTTGGGCCAATCTGTGCCACATTGTGAGCTTAGTGCCGTAGTGATCTCAGGTGAAAGAACACACACCCCACATCCACTTAAGCTTTTCAATCTGCCAGTGACACGGTCGAACCCAGGAGACTGCAGAAGATTAAATCGATGGCTGCACGGTTGGTTGCTTGACGAAGCATTATCTTCCAAACCATTTCCTTTGTCAATACGGGCTATCACTCACACATAAAACACCTCTCTTCGCCCTTCTCTTCTTCTCC
Organism: Oncorhynchus gorbuscha; assembly: GCF_021184085.1. Classification (NCBI taxonomy): domain Eukaryota; kingdom Metazoa; phylum Chordata; class Actinopteri; order Salmoniformes; family Salmonidae; genus Oncorhynchus; species Oncorhynchus gorbuscha. The sequence continues at coordinate 61,007,348 of NC_060183.1, read as the reverse complement.
TCACCACCCCTTCCTTCTCTTATTTCTTCCATGTCTTGAGAGATAAGACACAGACACTATCATTGAGTTATACAGCCACCGTCATGGAGTTCATAAGTGCATTTAGAGTGATTGGTTTACTAAATGGTCAGTGTCGGGCGCTGCAGAAGGGGTGACTGATGGAGGTGTAATGGACTCAGCAATGAGTGTGTGTGTGTGTGTGTGTGTGTGTGTGTGTGTGTGTGTGTGTGTGTGTGTGTGTGTGTGTGTGTGTGTGTGTGTGTGTGTGTGTGTGTGTGTGTGTGTGTGTGTGTGTGTGTGTGTGTGTGTGTGTGTGTGTGTGTGTGTGTGTGTGTGTGTGAGGGAGGGGGTGTGTTCCACTCTGGCTGTAGTGAAACCTAATTTACAGGCTCACCCCAAAGGTCAGTCTGATGGGCCAGGTCCAAACATCAATCACACAGATCGGCTTTAGACTGCCGGCAATCCGCTTGCAAATTCCTTCTCCCTGCCGTTCTCTCCTGCCTGGAGACGGACTAAATCGCCCATGATACCTTGTCTCCTAAAATTCTCCCTCGACCCTCTTCATGTTCAAAGCCTCAGGACATAAAGCAAACGGATAGCCTGTAACATGGTTGATTGTATGTAGGTGTGTGCATGACGTTGCCAGAATGGATCTTGAGGTAGATTTTAAGAGTTAGTGTGTGCATGTATGACATCAAGTAAACAAACCTTGGGGAATAGTTTGTAGTTTTCCTTCTGACTTCTATATATACACACTCAGCTTCCCCCGGAGCTCACACTAGTCAGCAAAACATTCCTCCTTAAATAGCACATTCCTCTGCATTCCTTATTAATAAAAGTCCCATAAAACACAAGTTAACAAAATGGAGTTTGAACCATAAACAAAATGAAAATGTTCAAGACTCGGTATTACAACCCTGCAAACTACCCAACACTACCGGTTACATTTCTACAATCTTTGCAGTGCGAGACTAATGGTCAACACAGTGGCCCAAATGGTGAAGGGAATTGCTTTCCGATTCACTCTCGGCTATTTCTTTCCAATGGGAGTCTGTCTATTCAGCAGCTGCTAGGTGAAGGGTACTTTACTGAGAGGAAATATCAGCTAATATGGAAGGCTGACTTTAATTAGAGGTATAGTATCAGAGGACCTACTCTGAAGAGGTTTTTAGAGTTTGGGAAATGTTCAAATAATATCTACCAAACAGTGCTTGATGTGAGCCTAGAGAAAAGGACATTAGTGCTTTCACACACACACACGCACAGAGAGCAACGGTTGAAGTCAATTCACCTAGTTTTGAGATGCATATGTGTATCTCAATAATCTCAATAGTGCATGTGAAAACCACCGAGATCGAATTGAATTACCACTAGACCACCATCATGGGGCGGCAGGGTAGCCTAGTGGTTAGAGCGTTGGACTAGTAACCGGAAGGTTGCAAGTTCAAACCCCCGAGCTGACAAGGTACAGATCTGTCATTCTGCCCCTGAACAGGCAGTTAACCAACTGTTCCTAGGCTGTCATTGTAAATAAGAATTTGTTCTCAACTGACTTGCCTAGTAAAATAAAGGTAAAAAATTACAAATAAATACAAAAATCTCCACAATGTTCTGAAGCACAAATACTTCCAGAACGTCAACCTCTATTGTTCTGATGACTCATAGGACGTTGGAGGACCAACAATCTTGCAGAACCAGAACTGTGGAACACATACAGTGCATTCGGAATGTATTCAAACCCCTTGACTTTTTTTTGTTACGTTACAGCTTTATTCTAAAATTGATTAAATTACTTTTTTACCTCATCAATCTATACACAATAACCCATAATGACGAAGCGAAAACAGCTTTTTACAATTTTTAAAAATAGAAAACCGAAATACCTTATTTACATAAGTATTCAGACCCTTTGCTATGGGACTCGAAATTGAGCTCAGATGCAATCTGTTTTCATTGATCATTCTTGAGATGTTTCTTCAACTTGATTGGAGTCCACCTGTGGCTAATTCAATTGATTGGACATGATTTGGTAAGGCACACACCTGTCTATATAAGGTCCCATAGTTGAAAGTGCATGTCAGAGCAAAAACCAAGCCATGAGGTCGATCTGGGAAAGGGTACCAAAATATTTATACAGCTTTGAACACAGTGGCAAGAACACAGTGGCCTCCATCATTCTTAAATGGAAGAAGTTTGGAACCACCAAGACTCTTCTTAGAGCTAGCCGCCCAGCCAAATTGAGCAATTGGGGGGGAAAGGCCTTGGTCAGATAGGTGATCAAAAACCTGATGATCACTCTGACAGAGCTCCAGAGTTCCTCTGTGGAGATGGGAGAACCTTCCAGAAGGACATCCCTCTCTGCAGCACTCCATCAATCAGGCATTTATGGTAAAAGGCACGTGACAGCCCGCTCTGAGATTGCCAAAAGGCACCTGGCTCTCAGACCATGAGAAACAAGATTATCTGGTCTGAAGAAACCAAGATTGAACATGGGCCTGAATGCCAAGTGTTACATCTGGAGGAAACCTGGCACCATACCTACGGTGAAGCATGGTGGTGGCAGCATCATGCTGTGGTGATGTTTTTCAGTGGCTGGGAGACTAGTCAGGATCAAGGGAAAGATGAATGAAGCAAAGTACAGAGAGATCATTGATGAAAATCTGCTCCAGAGCACTCAGGACCTCTGGGGCGAAGGTTCACCTTCTAACAGGACAGCGAGCATAAGCACACTGGCAAGACAACACAGTAGTGGCATCGGGACAAGTCTATGAATGTCCTTGAGTGGCCAAGCCAGAGCCTGGACTTGAACCTGATCGAAAATCTCTGGGGATACCTGAAATTAGCTGTGCAGCAACGCTCCCCATCCAACCTGACAGAGTTTGAGAGGATCTGCAGAGAAGAATGGGAGAACCTCCCCAATTACAGATGTGCTAAGCTTGTAGTGTCGTATCCAAGAAGGCTTGAGGCTGTAATCGCTGCCAAAGGTGCTTCAACAAAGTACTGAGAAAAGGGTCTGAATACTTATGCAAATGTGATATTTCTGTTTTAAATTTTTCATACATTTTCAAACATTTATAAAAACCTGTTTTTGCTTTGTCATTCTAGGGTATTGTGTGTAGATTGACGATAAAAAATAGTTGAATCAATTTTAGAATAAGGCTGTAATGTAACAACATGTGGAAAAAGTCAAGGGGTCTGAATACTTTCCAAATGCGCCGTAAGGCATTTTCACACAGCACCTTAGCCCAGGGCTAACAGCCTCCTTAGCCCTGGGCTGAGGGAGAGTTTAGCACGGGGCTAAGCAAGTGTTCACACTTGCACATTCTAAATTGGGCTATTATCAACCTTAACCCAGGGCTAGCTGGTCCTGCTCGGGAGCAGGGTTAGCACCGACTTTTCGGGGTTAGACCCAGAAACACAGTGTCAAAATAGCTAGTGTGAAACATGGTGAAGAACCACGCCTGGAGTGCTGCACTGTCACTTAATTTATATATGCTCGTGATGCCAGCAATGCGTTCTACACATTATTTTGACAAGTAAATTATTACTATGTCATACTTCCATCTGAGGACAAAAACCAAAATACTTTATCTGTTCAAAAGCATTGGTTGCTATGCCTAACAAAAACGGTTGCTATGCAGGTTGGCTAACATCTAAAGCTAACTAAAGCCAACTAAAATGACAAAAACTCTACAACTGGAAGGTCAGCAAACGCATCACATTAGGATTTAGAATAGCCTACTAGTAATTTAATAGAAATACTAGTAATCTCTATGAGTAAATGCTCCATTTCTGTCTGTTTTCATAGCTTTTCTATTCACATGTAATTGGATATAAACACGATAATAATATTGTTCCATGATTTCACCTGGATCAGAAACCATGCACAGCATTCTCTACACAGGGGCCTGATCGAATTTCAAAAGTGAAACCTTTTTTCTGAGGTCAGACAGGTAGACAGCAAGGTTTATACAAACCATCACTGTTGGATATAAAATGTCGATGCCAGAAGCAACAGGACATGTCGTGTTAATAAATGACATTGCTTATAACATTGGTCACGTATCAGAGTTAGAATGTTGGTCGCATGTTGTGTTTGTCCATTGGAATACAAGTTTGAATCCTAAGCCCAGGGGTTAACAAATGAAGTTAACAAATGTGTGTGTGAACACAGGCTAATCTATCCCAGGGCCAGCCTGGGGCTAAAATAGCCTGGGGCTAAGAACAATGAAACGGCCTACGGACTACAGGTGCTTTTGGTAAAGGTTTCTGCTCAATGACTATGTTACTATTTTTTTTTTAAACAAAAAAACATTCATATTTTTTAAATATTATTTGAAAAAAAAAAGTGGAAACCAAAATGATTTGCTTTCCATCTTGTTTCTATGTCCTAAAAAAGACTATATGCTGTTGTGGAGGGAACTGTATAATTTATTTATTGGATGTCATGTTATAAGTTTACCTGAATAATCAACATCCACCACACAGTGTAGTGACAACTCAGATGATTAGTGGGGTGGAGTATTTGGGTCCAGGCTATGTTTAGGTGTGCTAATGTACCTAGCTACTCACGCACGCACACTTTCCCCTGTATTCACTAGGATGTGTTTACTAAGAAGTTTCACGCCTCCATTCTCCCCTCCAACAGGCCAATTAGGGCTATTGAACTGAGTATTTCACTTCAGCAGCCTCATTGACCTTTTCCTCTCCCTGGGCCGCCACGCATGCATGTACGCACACACGCAAACGCACAGTGCTGCCTGCTCACATACTCCTCAGTCCTCAGTTCATTAGTGGAACGTGCCCAATGCGGCCTACATTTCCCTGGGGTCCTCTATGAAAGGCGCACAACTCAGGTCCCCTGTGACATACAATACAGGCATCGACAACATAGATCTGTTTGGTGACATAATGGGACATGTATCCGACTGTGGAAGTTAAAACAACCTTTGGCCTTTGTGTTTCTCCTCCTCAGATGGGTTGTTCTCTCCTGCCTCATAGCATAACTTGTTAGACTGTCCACTGTAGTACCACTCCTCATAATACAGAGTATGTTTCCAAACCTATGCCCGCTAACGTGTGTGGTTGTGTATTTACAGAGTGCAGGGGTACCAACAGTTTTATTGAATACAGTCAGTATGCACTTGTTTTGATTTCTAGTGTTTCTAAACATCAGTGGAGCCATAAGATGAACATGTGTGTACGAGTATTCCTCCTTGTGTATGTGTGTGTGTGTGTAAGTGCATTCCTGTGTATGTCACATCTCTAATTGTGGGTCTGTGTCTGAGTGCTGACAGCAGACAGAATGAAGGAGTGTTTGTGTTCTCACTGAGACACCCTTGATGCTGACACCTCCTCTACACCATTGCCCTGACTCTGCCTCTTTACATCTCTCTCTCTCTCCATCTCATCTCTCACCATCTTGTTTGGTAATTCACCAATCTCTCTCTCTCTCTCTACACTCTCTTCCGCTTCTCTGGTTATGAAGTAAGCTATAATGGATCACTCAGCCCTCCATTCCTCCTCCTCTCCTCTCCTCTTTCCGCCTCTCTGCCTCCTCTCAACAGCCACTCCAGAGTACCCTGTTTACGTCTGGAAATCAGAATACATATTCTCAAAATGCATGTCAGACATTCTGCCTCTCCCTGTCTCTGCTTAAGCCTTCTTTACATTCACCTGAATTGGATGTGCAACATATTTTCCTGCAAAGAGAGCTGTGCTGAGTGGTCCCTGTGTTTATATCCAGATATGGAGCCGTGCACACAAACAATCCACCTAGGGATGTCTTTTATATGGAGGAGCTATTTGACTATTTGTGAGTAGCTCTGTAGGGGGATAAATGCCTCCCACCACTACTTCTCTATAAAAAGAGGCTAATGCATTTGTGGGGCCATATCCTGTATTATATATCCCTCCACTCTGGTGCTGAAACAAAGCGAGGGATCTTGTTATTTGTGCAGATGTTGAAAGGCAGGAAGAGGAGAAGGAGGAGAGGAGAAAGGAGGATGAGAGCCAGCTACTAATTTACATAAAAGTGGTAATTCCTCTGATGCTATTGAGAGAATACTGTGGATTTACTGTGTGGTAATGAGATGTTAGGCCTCTCACCCACCCACCTCTCTCTCTCTCTCTCTCTCTCTCTCTCTCTCTCTCTCTCTCCCTTTATCTACCTCTCCCACTTTCTCTCTTTCCCTCTCTACCCTTCTCTTTATCGCCCTCTCTTTACCTCCCCTCTCTCTCTCTCTCTCTCTCTCTCTCCCACCCTCCTCCCACTTTCTCTCTGTCTCCCCCCACTCTCTCTTTTCCTCTCGCTCCCTGATCGTATTTCTCCCACGTATGTGATGGTGTTAAAGCCTCTACACATATTGATCAGCCTGCTGTCTGCCTCACTGACTGTCTGGTGACTGTCTGTCTGTCTGTCTGTCTGTCTGTCTGTCTGTCTGTCTGTCTGTCTGTCTGTCTGTCTGTCTGTCTGTCTGTCTGTCTGTCTGTCTGTCTGTCTGTCTGTCTGTCTGTCTGTCTGTCTGTCTGTCTGTCTGTCTGTCTGTCTGTCTGTCTGTCTGTCTGTCTGTCTGTCTGTCTGTCTGTCTGTCTGTCTGTCTGTCTGAACGGCTGCTCTGACTACAGTGTAATTAAATACGAGGGTGGGGATGGATGGCACTAACAACCTGGAGTGGGGAAAAGTTGTTGAGATGAGAATCCCTAGTTTGGAACGCCTAGGCTCTGTTCCAATATTCCCAATAGCATCGTACTTACCATGAAGCAATGTCTTGGATAGCATTCAGAGATGTCTGAATGGATTTTCAAAATTCTTATTATGTGAGAATGACTGGGGTGTGGAGTGTGTCCTGGTCAGGTTTTACATTGTCAGGAAAAACTCCATCCATGGCTTTTTGAGACATGTGACTAATGCCCAACTGTGCATTTTACACCATTGTTAAGTTGTGTGATAAAGCCAAGCGTTAAACCAGATCTTAATGGCTTTTGGTTTCTGACTCAGCAAGACAACAAAAACCAACGTTAAACTTTACAAGACCATCTGGTTCAACAAACAGGATGACACACAGACAGACAAAGCTGAAATTAAGAGTTAACCTCTATTAAATCAAACAACAAAAACACATCACAGAGAATTTGCCATTCCCGGGTAAAATACTGAACATTCACCTCCGAAGTGTTTGGGGAGAGTCTGAGCAGAATACTAACTAGGAATCATGAATTTTTGGGGTATGAGAAACACTACTTTTAGGATGAAAGTACTGTATATTTCAGTCAAAACTGCTGACATCAGTACGAGGGGAATTGCAACACCCGTCATGAGTGTGGGTGCATACTAGATGTGATAGCAATGGGGGAAACGAGTGGACCAGGCCGTTCCAATGCCCTTTGATACACTACATTACCCACGATCCATCTGAGTGAGACGGGAACCCAATCCCTGATGCCTCGCATCACACATTGAGGTGGGCGGCTGTCGTGTTGATATACACCCGCATAAATATACACATATAAATACACACACACACACACACACACACACACACACACACACACACACACACACACACACACACACACACACACACACACACACACACACACACACACACACACACACACACACACACACACACACACACACACACACACACACACACACACACACACACACACACACGCAAGCATGCACACAAACACGTGATTGCACAAGTAGACACACATGCACACACATAAACCCAGCTAGCATGCGTAAGCCTTTTTCATGGGCCGTTTCTTTTCACTTGATCTTGGGGAGATGATGATGATCTCAGTTTTGTCATTTTAATTCCTAATCGCTCCAAGTGCATCCATCCCTTGCCAAGGATACTATCAGGGAGAGGGAGAAAGGGGATAGGGAAATGGAAAGCAAGAGGGAGCGAGAGGGGGGGAGGGCGAGCAAGGGAGAGCGAGGGAAAGGGAGAGGCAAATAGAGCGGGAATGGAGGCAGAAGAGGTAAAAAAGGGAGTATTGTTTCACGACTGAGAGAGCAACACGCTCAGGGGGCATTTTCAGTACTCTCCTTCCCACTCTCCCTCTCTTTCTCATATCCCCCCCATTTCCCTTTACCTCTGCACCTCTCTCTCTCCTAACTCTTCTATTTTCTGTATATCTCTCTTTGTACCATCCTCACTCCCTCTTTCTCGCTCTCCATCTGTCATACCTCTCCTATTCCTCCGTCAGAGGATAATATCTCTGACCTTCCAGTCCTCATCTCTCTGACAGCTCCCACATTCTTCTGCAATGAACGGTGCAATTATGAATCTTTACAATGAAACCTCCTTTACATTCCATCCCTTTGATAGATGATTGTAGAGTAGCTGTCTTATGAAACACAAGCTTTGGCGTCATGCTCCCTGACAGGCCTTGCAGGTCAATGCCAAAGTCTGCTCTTTGTTAGAGTTACAGTTTCAGTGGAAAATTTGACAAATGTATGAATTATAATGATGTACTGTATGGCTTGAGTTTTCCACATACACCCACGTATGCATACGCGCACACAAACGTCCTCTCTACCAACACACACACTCTCTACCCACTCACACACTTTTCACACACACACTGAATCTCTCCTCATTAAAGTCCTGTTAGGATCAGACAGGCTCCGACTACGCTAGCAGGCCAGTGAGACAGGAACAGGAACAGCCCTGTCCATCAGCCAACACGGCAGACAGGACATAACGAGGGCGAGACAGGAAGTATGACCCTCCTGCCCTCTACAGATAAGGCTGCTCGAGTTCCACATCTTTTCAAGTGTTAAGTGTCATTGATTGTGCTTGAAGTGCTGATGATCTGTGTCTTGTCGTGTGTGTATTTTCGAGAGTGAGAGAGAGAGTGAGTGTGTTCTGTGAAGGCATCACAACTAACTCTGCAGGGCAAAGGCTCACACGCGCACAATTGTTTGCAAGCACACACACATACTTCCTCTTGGGGACCTAAAATTGATTTCCATTAAAAATCCTATTTTCTCTAACTCTACCCCTTACCTTAACCAGTAACCCTAACTCAAACCCTAAACCTAACTACTAACCCTAAACCTTTCCTTATGACCCGTAACCCTAACTCATACTCTAAACCTAACTCCTAACCCCTAACAACCCCTCTACCCTCCACACAAACACACACAGAGACAAACACAGACACACACCCACAAACAGTGGCACTAAGTCTTTAATCATCTGTGTGATCATAGCTCTCTCTGGGCTAATTGGTGAACAGCACTGCTACTGATATCTGAGAGCTTCTCTCAGCACTCAAATGAGTCCTGTGGGATACAGTCATGAACTGGCTCCTCTTGTACATCACACGCAGGTCTTTAAAAAGAAGACAAGTGTATGCATATTCCCACACACACACACGCACGCACGCACGCACGCACGCACGCACGCACGCACACACACACACACACACACACACACACACACACACACACACACACACACACACACACACACACACACACACACACACACACACACACACACTGTCACACCCTGACCATAGTTTGCTTTGTATGTTTCTATGTTTTGTTTGGTCAGGGTGTGATCTGAGTGGGCATTCTATGTTGTGTGTCTAGTTTGTCTGTTTCTGTGTTTGGCCTGATATGGTTCTCAATCAGAGGCAGGTGTTAGTCATTGTCTCTGATTGGGAACCATATTTAGGTAGCCTGTTTGGTGTTGGGGTTTGTGGGTGATTGTTCCTGTCTTTGTGTTTATTACACCAGATAGGGCTGTTTTGGTTCTTCACATGTCTTGTTTTGTATATTGTTCATTTATCATCTTCATTTAAGATGTATCACAATAACCACGCTGCGTTTTGGTCCGCCTCTCCTTCAACAGAAGAAAGCCCTGACACACACTCACACACACTCACACACACTCACACGCGATGTGATATTATTGATTGTCGCAAGATTTAATGAGGGAAAATTATCGATACAGAAATGCAGATATAGCCAAACTACAACATACTACATCCATCAGCTAATACAACATCTTAACTCATACATGGAGTTATTGATGAAGATCAGCCATGCACAACACAGACAGGAGGGGAAGTAGTAAATGGAAGGAAGGTAGGAACATTTCCTATTCCATTTAAATCCATGCTTTATATACAACTAACAAACTATTTGATCTTGGCTAATTATAGTTGTATTATTATTTTTTTCAATATTTTTTTGACATGTGTCTTTTATCTATTCAGTGTTCGGTGGACGTAGAAATACATGCAGCAGTAGTCAATAACAAACATACATACACATACATACTCATACATACATACATAAAACATATCTGGTGAGAGAATATGTTATTGTTAATCAATAACTGACAGAAGGAAAGGGATGATTTGATTCACAGCGGTGAAGAAATATGAATTCAAAGAGCAGAACTTTAAGTTGTTCCCATAAGATCAATTATGTCAAATCCACATCAATACAGAACAGAGAAAAACATAGTTATATGCCAGCAATAAGAGCAGCGTGGGAAAATATGAAGAAAACAGATATTGGTCAATTGTCTCCTATGACAATAATGTGCACAGCTTGTTGGCATATAGAGAAACCAAATATCTATAAATCATAATCATTTGATATGGAACCTAAGATTACACAGTTAGGCTAACTGGTAATAACAATGCCAGTTTGACTTTTTGGTAATTACAAAACCCAATGATTTGTTACCACGTATTTAGAGTTCAATTATTTGAAGCATGGTGCCAGACAGTAGTTCAATTTTACACATCCTTCATCAGTGGGATAAATACCAAAATGCCAAATAACAGCTGAAAAAGGTCTGTACAATGAAGTGTTAGTGTTACCTATATCATTCCAATCAGAGCAGGAATATAGGCCACCCCTCACTGGAAGGAAAGAACAAAAGCTGTGTAAAGAAACATTTATGCAAATGTAGGCGCACTCTCTTGTTACTCCATTAAGTCAATACTTCAATAACGGCGCTATATCTGTCATTACTATTTGTAGAGTTGACTATGCCACAGTTTGATTGCATGTAAATGTCAGAGGAAATTGCTTTGAATCTAACTGAATCTCAACCCATAAAAGTATAACCTTTGTGGGGTTTCTAGGATGCAATTACAATCATTTTGAGTGTGATTACGCAGTCAGTGCAACAAAGTGCCAGTGGCATTTGCGTTAGTGCTATCTGATAAATCCCTTAGATTGTCTTTGGGCTGGAAATATGGCAGGATAATAGCTAATGCACATTCTAATTAATAAATCTTGAGCATCGGAATGTAAACAACTTAACATAACGTCTCACATTAGATGACACAGTGTAGGTTAAACTACGTGGTTAAGAATAGGTGATTAAATGGTTTCATTGCAATCCTCCGATATGGGGAATAAGAGTGGTGTGGGTTTACATATTCTATTTCTTTCTGTATTCCATATTTCCATATGTCTATTGCCACTATACCTGTGTAGTGAGTCAAGGCCGGACTACATGTCTGTACATAAATGTCTATACATTATGCCTTGAATCTATTCTACCACAGCCAGAAATCTGCTCCTTTTACTCTCTGTTCCGAACGCACTAGACAACCAGTTCTTTCAGCCTTTAGCCGTACCCTTATCCTACTCCTCATCTGTTCCTCTGGTGATGGAGAGGTTAACCCAGGCCCCGCATTCCCCAGTACTACACCTATTCCCCAGGCGCTATCATTTGTTGACTTCTGTAACTATAAAAGCTTTTGTTTCATGCATGTTAACATCAGAAGCCTCCTCCTCCGTCAGTTTGTTTGTTTCACTGCTTTAGCACACTCCGACAACCCAGATGTCCTAGCCGTGTCTGAATCCTGGCTTGAGAAGGCAACCAAAAATTCTGAAATTTCCATCCCCAACTACAACATTTTCCACCAAGACAGAACTGCCAAAGGGTGTGGAGTTGCATTCTACTGAATTGATCTGTCATGCTATCCAGGTCTGTGCCCAAACAGTAAGAGCTTCTACTTTTAAAAATCCACCACGTTTACATACACTTAGGTTGGAATCATTAAACACAAATTTCTTGTTAACAAACTATAGTTTTGGCACGTCGGTTAGCATATCTACTCTGTGCATGACACAAGTCATTTTTCCAACAATTGTTTTCATACAGATTATTTAACTTATAATTCACTGTATCCCAATTCCAGCGGGTCAGAAGTTTACATACACTAAGTTGACTGTGCCTTTAAACAGCTTGGAAATTTAGAAAATTATATAATGGCTTTAGAAGCTTCTGTTGGGCTAATTGACATAATTTGAGTCAATTAGAGGTGTACCTGTAGATGTATTTCAAGGCATACCTTCAAACTCAGTGTCTCTTTGCTTGACATCATGGGAAAATCGAAGGAAATCAGCCAAGACCTCAGAAAAAAATGTGTAGACCTGCACAAGTCTGGTTCATCTTTGGGAGCAATTTTCAAACGCCTGAAGGCACTACGTTCATCTGTACAAACAATAGTACGCAACTATAAACACCATGGGACCACGCATCCGTCATACCTCTCAGGAAGGAGACGTGTTCTGTCTCCTAGAGATGAACGTACTTTGGTGTGAAAAGTGCAAATCAATCCCAGAACAACAGCAAAGGACTTTGTGAAGATGCTGGAGGAAACGGGTACAACAGTATCTATATCCATAGTGAAACGAGTCCTATACCGACACAACCTGAAAGGCTGCGCAGCAAGGAAAAAGCCACTGCTCCAAAACCGGCATAAAAAAGACAGACTATAGTTTGCAACTGCACATGGGGACAAAGATCATACTTTTTGGGAGGCTTCCAAGCTGAAGAACACCATCCCAACCATGAAGAACGGGGGTGGCAGCATCATGTTGTGGGGGTGCTTTGCGGCCGGAGGACTGGTGCACTTCACAAAATAGATGGCATCATAAGGTAGGAAAATTATGTGGATATATTGAAGCAACATCTCAAGACATCAGTCAGGATGTTAAAGCTTGGTCGCAAATGGGTCTTCCAAATGGACAATGACCCCAAGCATACTTCCAAAGTTGTGGCAAAATTGCTTAAGGACAACAAAGTCAAGGTATTGGAGTGGCCATCACAAAGCCCTGACCTCAATCCTATAGAACATTTGTGGGCTGAACTGAAAAAGTGTGTGCGAGCAAGGAGGCCTACAAAGCCCTGCCTCCAACTGTTTGCTTCTATCTCAAGGCCATCAGACTGGCCACTAACATTGAGTGGCTGCTGCCAACATACTAACTCAACTCCAGCCACTTTAATGATGGAAATTTGATTTGATTTGAACTGGTCGTCTAGTGCGTTGGGGACAGAGAATAAAAGGAGCAGATTTCTGGGCGTGGTAGAATAGATTCAGGGCATAATGTTCAGACAGGGGTATGGGGGGGGGGGGGGGGGGTACAGTGGAGGTAATCCCAGCCACCGAGTGATGATAAGAGAGGTTGCATATCTGGACGGGCTAGTTAAGCTGGGTGAGGTCACCACATGTGTGAGAGGTGGGACAAAGGAGGTATCTGAGGCATGTTGAGTGGGACAAGGGGCTCCGCAGTAAACTAAGACAATAATAACTATCCTAAACAACAGTGTACAAGGCATATTGACATTTGAGAGAGACATAAAGCGAGGCATAAAGCAATCACAGGTGTTGATTGGGAGGGCTAGCTAAGGCAACAACAGGTTAAACAACAGCAGCAAATCAGATAAGACAACAACAGGTAAAATGGTGATGAATGGGCAGATAGGGTCGGTTAACTACACACAGGGCCTGAGTTGGGGCCGACAGATAAACTAAATGGATTAATGAACAGTCCAGCAGGCATCAGCTATGTAGCCAAGTTATCATAGATTCCAGTGAACAGCAATAGATGGAACAGGGAAGCCGCCGGCTAGTCATTACTATGCTAGCATGCGGGAGACAGGGCGTTTAAAGTTAGCAGGCCGGGTAAGTAGAAGCGTCTGCTCTGATGTCCGGCAAAGGCCGGGTTGAGGGCACAGCGGATGGAGTTAAGTCGGCGGACCAGTCGTGGTGGTACGGCGGTGTGCCGTGTCGACAAAGGGTCCGGACGAGATGGCGAAAGAGGTCCTTGTAGTTTGCCAGCCGGGAGATGCGCCTGGCTCGCGGTTAACTGGTGCTAGCTTCGGGGCCGGGACGTCATCCACTATAGCCAACCAGTAGCAGCAATGATCTGATGCACAGGTTCAGAGCTTACAGCAAGGATCCGGTGGAGTGATGGATTCTAGCAACGTTGGGGGAGTCCGGAAGGCATTGGCCGAGTGATCAGAGAGTAGGCTGGGATGTGGGCCTGGCTCAGGGCTAGCTTTGGGGCTGGGTCACTCTGTGGCAGCTAGCTACCTGTGATGATCAGGAGTAATGGTCCAGGATTTACGGCAGGAATCCGGCGTTATAGTGGAGAAAACAGTCCGATGCTGGTATTATCCAGGCTAAAAAACGTTTGGTGTCTGTGCAGAAGGAAAGGCTGCTAGCAGTGGCTATAAATGGCTAAATAGCTAGTAGCTAATTAGCTGGTTAGTTTCTGATGGCTAGTTTCTGATGGAGGTTCTGGCTATAAGGTCTAAAAAATAGCGGATCCGTGTCACATTGGGTGAGGCGGGTAACCGGAAGGTATATTTAATTTAAAAATGGAAAAGAGATTGAAAATAAATTGAAATATATACAAAAAAAGAAGAAAAATACAAAAGTATAAGAGAGGATGAGAAACCACGTCTGCACTGCTACGCCATCTTGGAGTGAGAAGCTTAATATACTCCGGCCGTCCTAAAATCTAAGTTCGATGCCCTCAAGCTCACACAAATTATCATGGAACCTACCAGGTACAATCTGTAAACTATCTGTAAACATGGGCACCCTCATAGATATCATCCTGACCAACCTGCTCTCTAAATATACATCTGCTGTCTTCAACCAGGATCTCAGCCGATCACTGCCTCATTGCCTGCATCAGTAATGGAACCGCAGTCAAATGACCACCCCTCATCACTCTCAAACGCTCCCTAAAACACTTCAGCGAGCAAGCCTTTCTAATCGACCTGGCCCGGGTATCCTGGAAGAATATTGACCTCATTCCGTCAGCAGAGGATGCTTGGATACTCTTCGCCCACGCAATATGCAACTTTTCGGGGAAGTTAGGAACCAATATCCACAGGCAGTTAGGAAAGCAAAAGGCAAGCTTTTTCAAACATAAATTTGCATCCTGTAGCATAAACTCCAAAATGTTCTGGGACACTGTAATGTCCATGGAGAAAAATAGCACCTCCTCCCAGCTGCCCAGTGCACTGAGGATAGGAAACACTGTCACCACTTATAAATCTACGATAATTGAGAATTTCAACAAGCATTTTTCAATGGCTGGCCATGCTTTCCTCCTGACTACCACTACCCCGGTCAACAGCTCTGCACCCACCCACAGCTACTTGCCCAAACCTCCCCCATTTCGCCTTCACCCAAATCCAGATAGCTGATGTTCTGAAAGACATGCAATATCTGGACCCCTACAAATTAGCTGGGCTAGACAATCTGGACCCTCTCTTCCTAAAATAATCTGCCGCAATAGTTGCAACCCCTATTACTAGCCTGTTCAACCTCTCTTTCGTATCGTCTGAGATCCCTAAAGATTGGAAAGCTGCCGCGGTCATCCCCTTCTTCAAAAGGGGAGACACCCTAGACCCAAACTGTTACAGACCTATATCTATCCTACCATGCCCTTGATCACCGATCATTTCGAATCCCCCCGTACCTTCTCCGCGATGCAATCTGGATTCCCGAGCTGGTCATGGGTGCACCTCAGCCACGCTCAAGGTCCTAAACGATATCATAACAGCCATCGATACAAAACAATACTGTGCAGCCAACTTCATCGACCTGGCCAAGGCTTTCGACTCTGTCAGTCACCGCATTCCTATGGGCAGACTCAACAGCCTTGGTTTCTCAAATGACTGCCTCGCCTGGTTCACCAACTCAAATCGAATCAGATCAACATTTATTTGTCACGTGCGCGGGATACAGTGAAATGCTTACTTACAGGTTCTAACCAATAGTGCAAAAAAGGTATTAGATGAACAATAGGTAGGTAAAGAAATAAAACAACAGTAAAAAGACAGGCTATACACAGTAACGAGGCTATAAAACTAGCGAGGCTACATACACCGGTTAGTCTGGCTGATTGAGGTAGTATGTACATATAGATATGGTTAAAGTGACTATGCATATATGATGAACAGAGTAGCAGTAGTGTAAAAAAGGGGTTGGCGGGTGGTGGGTGGCGGGACACAATGTAGATAGCCCGGTTAGCCAATGTGCAGGAGCACTGGTTGGTCTGCCCATTTGAGGTAGTATGCACATGAATGTATAGTTAAAGTGACTATGCATATATGATAAACAGAGAGTCGCAGCAGAGTAAAAGAGGGGTTGGGGAGGGGGCACACAATGCAAATAGCCCGGGTAGCCATTTGATTACCTGTTCAGGAGTCTTATGGCCTGGGGGTAAAAACTGTTGAGAAGGCTTTTTGTCCCCGACTTGGCACTCCGGTACCGCATGCCATGCGGTAGCAGAGAGAAGAGTCTTTGACTGGGTGGCTGGGGTCTTTGACCATTTTTAGGGCCTTCCTCTGACACCGCCTACTACCTCTCAGACAGAGTTCAGTGTATCAAATTGGAGGGCCTGTTGTCCAGACCTCTGGCCGTCTCTATGGGGGTGCCACAGGATTAAATTCTCAGGCCGACTCTTTTCTCTGTATACATCAATGATATCGCTCTTGCTGCTGGTGATTCTCTGATCCACCTCTACGCAGACGACACCATTCTGTATACTTCTGGCCCTTCTTTGGACACTGTGTTAAGAAACCTCCAGACAACTCCAACTTCTCATAAATGCTAGTCAAACTCAATGCATGCTCTTCAACCAATCGCTGCCCGCACCTGCCTGCCCGTCTAGCATCACTACTCTGGACGGTTCTGACTTAGAATATGGACAACTACAAATAGCTAGGTGTCTGGTTAGACTGTAAACTCTCCTTCCAGACTCACATTAAGCATCTCCAATCCAAAATTAAGTATAGAATCAGCTTCCTATTTCGCAACAAAGTATCCTTCTCTCATGCTGCCAAACACACCCTCGTAAAACTGTTTAGCCTACCAATCCTTGACTTCGGCGATGTCATTTACAAAATAGCCTCCAACACTCTACTCAGCAAATTGGATGCAGTCTATCACAGTGCCATCCGTTTTGTCTCCAAAGCCCCATATACTACCCACCACTGCGACCTGTATGCTCTCGTTGGCTGGCCCTCGCTTCATATTCATATATTCATCCCCAAACCCACTGGCTCCAGGTCATCTATAAGTCTATGCTAGGTAAATCCCCGCCTTATCTCAGCTCATTGGTCATTGTAGCAACACCCACCAGAAGCACGCGCTCCAGCAGGTAGATTTCACTGGTCACCCCCAAAGCCAACTCCTCCTTTGGCCACCTTTCCTTCCAGTTCTCTGCTGCCAATGAATAGAACGAATTGCAAAAATCAATGAAGTTGGAGACTCATAACTTTAAGCGTTAACTGTCAGAGCAGCTTACAGATCATTGCACCTGTACATAGCCCATCTGTAAATAGCCCACCCAACTACCAATATCCTCATATTGTTTTTTTATTTTTTGCTCCTTTGTACCCCAGTATCTCTACTTGCATATTCATCTTCTGCTCATCTTTTACTTCAGCGTTAATTGCAAAAAATATATATATTTTGCCGCTATGGCCTATTCATTCCCTTACCTCCCTAATCTTACTTCATTTGCACACACTGTATCTAGACTTTTCTATTGTGTTATTGACTGTACGTATATTTATTCCATGTGTAACTCTGTATTGCTTGTGTCGCACTGCTTTTCTTTATCTTGGCCAGGTCGCAGTTGTAAATGAGAACTTGTTCTGAACTGGCCTACCTGGTTAAATACAGGTGAAATAAAAAATACATTAAAATAAAATAAACATAACATAAACTTAGTTCATCAACCCTACCCAGGGCTGCAAACAGTATGCACGGTGGTAGAAGTATAGGTGTTGGGACTCGGTATTGGACAGTGTGTGAAAAAAGGGAAAATAGCGACGGAGGGAGGGCGGGAGAGAAAACATCTGAGAGTGACAGGCAGAGTGAAAAGGAGAAAGATGACCTAAGAGATTGAGAAAGAGCAAAGCATGACGAGAAAAATAGAGTATGGGAGAGTGAGCGACAGAGAAAGTAAGAGCTCGGCCCTCAACAACAGTCCCAGCCCAGTGGCTCTGACCGGTGGCCAGGTTATCAGGCCAGCAGAGCGTCGTCATGGACACACACACAAAGCTAGGATTGGCAGCCAACACCTGGAACTTGTCATAATGAGCTCCTTCTGTTTGCCATAAAGCTGCTTATATTCGGCTTCAAGGCCTTTGCTGCCATACTGGGGCCCCGGTTGAACGAACATTTGCTTCATTTACAAGGACGCTTATGATGGACTTGGTAATGCTACGGCTGATCCAGCCACAGCCCTGACACGGCTCTCTACACATAGCCTTGAGGAGCCATAATACAGACATACAGCATGTCTGTATCATTACGCTTTCTCTGCGGT
Source organism: Oncorhynchus gorbuscha (assembly GCF_021184085.1). Classification (NCBI taxonomy): domain Eukaryota; kingdom Metazoa; phylum Chordata; class Actinopteri; order Salmoniformes; family Salmonidae; genus Oncorhynchus; species Oncorhynchus gorbuscha. Next base: position 60,988,711 of record NC_060183.1, on the reverse strand, counting down.
GGCTCTGCATGGGCCGATGGTCATCAGTCATCACGAGTGACTTTATCGCTCAGGTGTCAAGGATAACAACATCAAGGAAACAGTGGACAGTAAACGGAGAGAGAGAACAAGAGAGAGAAAGAGAGGGAGTGAGAAAGGGAGAGGTGTGTATGTGTGACAGAGAGAGACAGAACACATTGAGAGAAAGAGAGAGCGAATGAAAGCGAGAGAAAAAAAGAGGTGGTCGAGGTGTAGGAAACACTATTAAGAGTAATGAATGTCAGTGTGCCTTTCCTCTCCTGACGATCCAGGTGCCTTTGCCAATTATCCTGACAGACAAAGGTCTGATTCATCTCCTCTGCCACCTGGGGATACTCTTCATCTCAATGCCAAACACTGGCCTCGTTAGAGGAGATAGCACAGGGACTAAGGCCACTCTCTCTACTACAGACCAATGGAGAGACGGGGACTAGAGGACTAGAGAGTGAGGCAAAGATGGTCACTCTTTACCACAGAGCAATGGAGAGAAGAGAGACTACAGAGTGATGCAAAGATGATCACTCTACTACAGACCAGTGGAAACAGTGGAGAGGCATTGTGGCGAAATCCTGCACAGAGCCTTCACCGTGCGCTGCCACTTTAAGAGCGCACCAGCTGTCAGGAAGGAGGATGTAAAAATGGCTCTTTCGTCTCTGTGTGGGAGTCTCGTTTGGTGCAGCACTTTTCTCTGTGTGTGTTTTTGGAGTGCTTAGTTGTGAAGGTTTTAAGTCAGACCGCCGGTGTACTGCTTTAATACGTGTTTGGAACACCGGCGATCTGACTTAAAACTTTCACAAATACTGGCAAACAGGCTTCATTCTAGGCAGTCAGAAAATCTGCCTGTCGTCCCAACAAAAATAGTTATCTTTAACCCTCTCTAACCCGCTACAACATGGACTTCTGTACAGAGCAGAGAGAACAGGTGGCTACGAGACCATGGAGAGACCGTGTCTTCCGTCTGTGTTGTCCGTCTTGCTAACTTATTTTTATTCCTGCTCCAAAGGAGACCTTTTGCCCCTTGCCAGGTCGTCATTGTAAATAAGAATTTGTTCTTAATTGACCTGCCTGGTAAAGAATAGGTTAAATAAGACTATAGACCTGAGAGAGATACGAACGTGAGACAGAGATGGCCACTCTCAACCAGTGATCAATAGTGATGCTAGAGAACAGAGAGAAAGAAGAATGAGGTAGACGCGATCACACTCTACAGACCAATGGAGTGACCAGAGAGACAGTAGAGGCAGAGATCATCACTCTCTAGTTACAAAGTGCCAAGAGAATAGAGACATTTGTAGCCAACAATAGGCTAATCTACGTCTATGCCACTGACAGTGGATAAAACTGCCCCTATCAATTTCACCAGCAGCTTGAGACATTGTGATAATGAGGCATTAAACAAACCATCCCCTTCTTGCTTATTCCCCGTCTCGGGTAAAGGATGTTGTGGGTATAAGGCCTCCATTTTAAATCAAGGCCACAATAAGGAAATTAAAGGGGCTTTTGTTCAGTTTGGAATTGTTAGGATAAATTAAGAGATAATTAGGGCATCATCCATCCTCCATAATGCGTGCAATCCTTTTGTCAACACTGCTCAGTGAGTTAATTGCACACAAAATATTCATAATCGTCTGGCCTGCTAACAACGAAAAAGGGAAGTAAATTAATATACCTATACATCAAAACACTAATGAATATTCAGAGCCTGGGGGTGTGGAAAATAAATAAATGATTACGGTTTCACAACACTTTGCAGAATTAATTTCGAGAATGCTTTTTCACCTAAAATGAACAATAAATTGCATAACTAATGAAGCACCAAGGAAATGTACAGTGTACAGCACCTCATTTCTAATCATGGTAGAGATAGAGGCTAGAGAAGCTGAGTTTAAAGTAGCACAAACATGCACATCTCTAAACAAATCAATTCCCAATCTTATGTTTGCTCAGTGCATTAAGGGAGATCATTAAAAAGTCAATTGTTTGAAGCATTGCGTTGCTTAACAATATTTTAAAGTCCACGGAATACACTCTCTCAAGGTATTGAATAAAACTAAATTGAACCTACAATTGTTCAGCCACACTAGCACTTTTAACATGACAACCAGGCTCTGTAGAATGGAGTTCTCATTTCTGAACACCATGAAAAACATTGTGTTCATGTCCAACCTTGACTACAGCAATGATCTAAAGACAATGTTTTGGCAAATTCTGATTGGAATGACATAATTATCCTTTTTCAAATAGCTCCAAATGCAATATTTCTCCTTCATATGGATCCTACTGCCATGTTTGTTTTCCGAGTAGAACTGTCCTATCCTGCTAAAGGAAATGACAGACAATGACTCATACCGCCTAAATAGCAAACTATTAAGAAACAGGGGTTTTATCACACTGGCATCCCCACTGGATTTGTCCTAGTACCGTAACTTTTTTCTACTTACGAAATTACTATTGAACGTACTTTGGATTCATTGCATTCAATTTTAAAGTGATAGTTCACAAAAAAAATGGCAGACCTCAATAGTGGTCTAATGTTGTAGTGTAGATCCAGCTATATGGCTCAAACCCAATGAATGGGAATCGACAGGCACCATCTCAACACTAGAACATCTCAACACTGTGTGAAAATGTCTGACAAACTTTGATTTTGTATTGAACTACCACTTTAATGCACCAGTCATGTAAACAAACATACAGTACTTTATCATTACATAACTCCCTGATTACTATTTGTGAGTGACTTGCATAGCTCTAAAGAAAATTGACGAAAAAGCAGCTCTCAAACTCAATTAAGAAGAGTCATGATGATGTTAATGAACCTGTTGACATCTCGTCTGCCACTTGATCATTTCAGTGTAGAGTTTGATGGCTTTAAATGCTTCCAAAGAAGCACTTCACACATCACTCATGATTCCACCTAGTCATTCAAGACACTCATAAAAGGCAATTAAAGTGTCATTTTCACCTCCCTGCATTCTTGCCTAAAAGTCTGTATCTGTACACAACGGTGTAATACAATGCATCATCTCTGACCCTGTACAGTAGCATAGGACACTAAAAGCACACTTGTTAGCCAGTTTATTATTTTTGATCTTCTCCGGTTATACATCAGTCTATATTTGGAAGACGGCATCTTTTCATAAACATTATAAAGCAGAGACCCTGTAGTGAAAGCTCATAGAACCCGGAGACTGGCTGAGAACATTATGTTCACAAACCCCATTGATTTAATAGAGAGGCCATTATGAGATGTTATCAAAGTAACCCGCCGCTGTGATTTCACCATTTCTACATAATTCACAATAATAATTACCTCACAAACTTCAAACTGTGGCAGTTACTGTTAATTGCAGTGTTGCTGGAGTGACTGTGGATTATCCCAGATTCCGCCACCTAGGCTCTCAAAGCCATTTTCAGGCTTTGATATGAGTTACATGGCATGTTATAAGTGATGTCTCACTGAAAAGCTGTAATTAAAAGTACAAATACGACAATATTTAGAGATGAAATTGGGATTAAAAAAAAAAGAATTCAGGCCAGGGCTGGAAAGCCAAAGTCTCTCTCTAAAGAATCTATCCCTTTATCTGAGGGATCACTTTAGAAATGACATACTCTTCACTGATGACCTTTTCTCTGCTCTCTCTCTCATGGCGCCAATAGAGACAATAGAGTCTTGTCGCCTGCTCCAACACAACTTTGCAGCTTTTTTTGTGTTATTTTAAAAACCTTGCTATTATTTCTTATGACCGCCAAGCAGTTTGTACATTAGGTCATTGGTTACATTTTGATTTTCCTGACATGGACACTTTTTCTCCGCTCTGTTTATCCTACCCAGTGTTTTTCCCAAGAGACAACAGCGTAGATGGGGCAGGACATCCAACTTGCTAGTAAGGCTGAGAAGAGAGGCAAATCTCCCCCCGCTTCCCAGTATCTTGCTAGACAATGCTCAGTCCCTGGACAATAAGCTGGATGATTGAGAACCTCCTTTCAACAAGATGTGAGAGACTGCAATGTCGTCTGCTTTGTTGAGATGTTGCTTACACCATTGGTACTCAACCCAGCCATTTAACCCGCTGGATTTTCCATCGAATGGTGGGATAGGACAAAAGCGTCAGGGAAAAGCAAAGAAGGGGGTACAATTCATGATCAACATCTCTTGGTGTGAACACAGAAATGTCAAAAAGCTTCTGTAATTCTGTTTCTGACGATAAAATGTCGACCCCATTATCTCCCGAGAAACTTTTGTTCCGTTATCCTCACGGCTGTATGGGCTGAGAACATTATACATTCCCCCAAGGGGGAATGTATACAAATCACGGATAATGAAGGGAAAACACTGACACATCACTTCCAGACAAGCTAAACACCTTTTTTGCTCGCTTCGAGAAAAACAACATTGATCCGCCGTTGCGGGCCCCCGCTGCTCAGGAGGATTGTGGGCTCTCGATCTCTGTGGCCGATGTGAGTTAGACTGTCAAGCGTATTGACACTCGCAAGGCTGCCAGCCTGGATGGCATCCCAAGCCGCGTCCTCAGAGCATGAGCAGACCAGCTGGCTGGAGTGTTTAAGGGCATATTCAAACTCTCCCTATCTCAAATCTGTTGTCCCCACATGCTTCAAGATGTTCACCATTGCTCCTGTACCCAAGCATGCTAAGGTAACTGAACTAAATTACTTCTGTCATCATGAAGGTGTTGGGTTCTGAGAATAGGAAATATACTTATTCATGTCACTGAGGGAGAAAGGGTAATGTATAACATTTACATTATGTCAGGACATGTTATTGTTAGCCATCAGGGATCCTATGGGAGGGATCCTCTGGGAGGAGAAGAGACACAGTCTGGCACCAGGCACCATGACAGCCGTGAGTTGGGGAGGAGTGAGCACTTTGGGGTAGAGGTCAGGTCAGATGAAGTGAGGAAGAACAGATATCACTAAGGTTCTGTCTAGCAACAAAGATGCATTGGCTGGTCAGATGTTTAGGAGGAGGCTCGGCCTAGGAGGAAGTGTTAAATATCAGTGCTTGTGTGAAATGTCGTTGTCTAATGCAGTTGTAATGATCACCTGGGAAGAATTAAATTTGTTTAAGCTTTCATAGTATCCATTGAGGTTTTACTCTGAGAATTAGAACCTAACAAAAGGACTTTGAGAGGCAAGTCAAGGACCATATCCCCTCCAGCTTCAAGTACCTTGGTGTGCAAATCGACACAATGGTGAAGAAGGCACATACAGTGCCTTGCGAAAGTATTCGGCCCCCTTGAACTTTGCGACCTTTTGCCACATTTCAGGCTTCAAACATAAATAAAAAAATACAGTTTTATATCTTTATGTTTGAAGCCTCAAATGTGGCAAAAGGTCGCGAAGTTCAAGGGGGCCGAATACTTTCGCATGGCACTGTATGCGCCTCTTCAATCTCAGGCAGCTGAAGAAAGTCGGCATGGCCCCTTAGACCCACACAAACTTCTACATATGTACAGTGGTTCCTCCTTTAAAAGTTGCGAGCTTATACTGTGGGACTTAGAGGTACCCAGCATCACGGCTTCATTGCTCCAGACCACCACAAGGGGGAGTTAGAGCAATCATATCGAGTGGTTCCAATGACGGATTAGACGCAGAGCCACCCCTCCCTGGTGGCTTTCTTCAGCAAAGATGGCTGACAAAACATTATGGGGAGGCAAATGTAAGTAGTTATAATGTCATAACGAGTCAGCCAAAAAAAAATACAATTGAGAGGAATATGTTAGTTACTGCAGAGACAAACAATTGTGCATTTTTTTTGTCATAAAGTTATTTTACAAAAGTTTTCTGTCATATCCAATACCAGGTGTATCAAACTCCATTCTTTTAATGATGCTGTGTCTGCATGTATGTATTACAATTATACACTTCAGCAGTGTTTACCACTCCTACTCCTGGGACATCAATGTGATTACACATTGTAACTATGCAATAGACTAGAAACATCATTTTGTAATTCATACATACAGAATAAAAAGACAGTACATTCACGCCCACAAGTGTGCTGAATGACGTGTGGAAGAGAGCGAGGAACCAGTTGGGAGTAACTATCCAGGCTGTTTGCTCTGAGACCGGCATAATAATGTAATGAAACAAGCAGGGAGCAGGTTTCGAACCCTCTAACATTCTAGCCCTAAATCCAGCACACTATCGACTGTGACCAAATGTATTAATTGGGGTTGGGGCCGTAAAAATACTTTATCTATTGGAATCTTTAACATGTGGAAAGGGTAAAGGTGTTAGGTGTGACCCCCCCCATTTGTGTCCATCTTTCCACATCTACCTAAACATGTATCTACCTAGACACGGTTAATGGTTTGAAAAATAAATAAATAAACACATATATATATATATATGTTTGAATTCAGTCTGTATCACAGGCTGGTGCTGGGGTAGGCTGGTGATGAAAATATAGCTAGGTTGTTATGCAAGTGTTGCACACCAACAGATGGAGAAAACCTACACCAGTCGAGCAATTAATTTCAACAATAATCTTCATTTTAATTTGACTTTACAAACAACAAGAGGGCTTAATTGGAGTCTATTTATTTGGGGCCTTGACCTATATAAAATAACTTAACCTGCTGAGGTAGGCTACGAGGCTTTATTAGGCCTACTTATAATTGCAACTGGTTAAAAATGTAGCATCCTACATAAAACAATCATTTAAAGACAAAAAGTCTGCACGTTTGATCTAATAATTAAAAGTGCACATTTCTAAATCCCAAACTATACAAGTAATTAGAAAGGTAGATACAAATTATGTGTGACACAAAGAATGTCAACAAGACGCTGTGTTTTTATTTACAGTAGTGATGGACAACTGGAGGCATTTTGAAAACAGGTTTTCAAACACTTGTTTTTCACAACTGTAGCAGGAGAAGCACATCATGCAAATGTTTCCTATTAGCAGGACAATAGACTTTTTATAACCCGGCTACTGTTGTGAAAATCTCCCAACTTGCAATGTATTCCATGCTTAAGTCCTCTAAAGTGTTACATTTCTAACTCAGAACAGCAGTACAGTACTTATTCAGCAACATCTTTGTTCTTTTGTCAATAAAATAATTAGAAAAAAGATGTTTATATAAACTACAAACAATAAACAACAAACTACGACCACAGGTAAAACCTTGCTGAGATGATCAATGTATTTGTTGCATTGTTACATCTTCAATCTTCTAGCGCCAAAACCTCTTGATGGCCTTGACCAGTTCATCTGTGCTTGTCGGCTTGGCAGAGTTACGGATGAATGTTTTCAGTTGATGCCAAACAACTTCGATTGGGTTTAAATCAGGAGAAATACATGTAGAGATTGAAATAATATTTTTAGATATACTGTAGGCTTACCGAAGGTGTTGTAGGTCTTTTATTTATGTCTTTTTTATTGAACCTTTATTTTACTACATAAAGGTCTACTTACTCTGCTGGCGTCTTGACCCAGTTATATGCCCTCATTTGCAATGCAAACCCAGGCGGCAGTGTGTTGTGGGTCATTGTCTGCATCTGGAGAAGAAAAAAATACTTTTAGCTTAACAGCCAAAAATTAGGTACAATAATAGAACTATACACGTAAATAGACCTAAACGTAACAAAATATTGCTATAATCCTACCTTGAAAGAAATTATGTGTACCCAGAAACACCTCTCTGACATAGGGTCCAGCATATCTCGATGATTTCTTCCTCAAAGAAATCTCGAGCCTTGATACCTGAAAAAGGAGGCAAGAGTGAATTATTGTGGAACACATAGCAGTCTGTGAGGTGTAGGCTACAATATTTGATGTACCGTTTGCTTTGTAAATAGCCAAACTTACCACCAAAAATCAAATATGGGCCTGTTCCCTGGCAAAAAATTGCCCCCCACACATGGAGTTTGAGAAGATGCTTGGGACTCGGCTTGCTTGATCGTCTTTCTTTTTTTTTTAGCAAATTGCTCAAGGGCCACGGTTGATTAGTCTGTGAATATGATGTTATTGAATGTCTCGCCAGCTTTGATCCATGCCTGGGCCTGCACGACGCAAAGTTTTTTGTTTGTCAGATGAATCATTGGGTCGAAACTACAGAACAGTAGAAAACAAACGAACACACTTTAACACAAAGGTTAATGTTCTGATCATTACATAAAAAAAAATATATATATATATATATATATATATATTTAAAACATTTCTTACCAAGCCTTTCCGTAAGTCCACCCAAGTTTAATCAACTGTCTTCTTACTGTAATTAGAGCGATGTTGATTTCGTGCCGTGATGTCAGCAGATTACAGATTGCCTTTGCTGATCGCTCGTCATCTTCATTCATCAGTGAGTCGATGGCTTGAATAGTCTTGCTGGAAATTAAATACAATGTGAAAATGTGCAGCATACACTATAGACCAGCAGTCAATTTATTTAAGCATTATTTTTAGCATTATTAGGCCTACATTAAAGTATCGTAGCCTACTGTACCTGTTAATTTTCCTGGACTTTCAAGTTCGGTGTAAAACAGACATCTGATGATAGTTTTTGCAATTAGCACTGTCCGTGACCAAAATCCCCAAGTCTACCAGTATTTATGAAATGCATCCAGTAGATTGTCCGTTCCTCCTGAAAGCCCTAATCTGCTCATTTCAATTAATAGAGATCCTGGTCATGGTGCTACAGTACAATCAAAGTGAGGACAATTGGCAATCTGCTGTATACTTATAGCCTATTGTAACCTGAAAGTCACGCCTTTTCTCACCATGCCCAAAACTCCACCCTTAACACAGTAACCATTCAAAAACTAGCTGTTAATTTTTAAAAATCACATTGCAACCAAAGAGAACAGATAAAATGGACATTGCATAACCACTAGCTTCTTTCTATGGTGCTACCAGTTCCAGGGTTAGGACTGTAACCACCAGCTTCTTTCTATGGTGCTACCAGTCCAGGATTAGGACTGTAACCACCAGCTTCTTTCTATGGTGCTACCAGTCCAGGGTTAGGACTGTAACCACCAGATTCTTTCTATGGTGCTACCCGGTCCAGGGTTAGGACTGCAACCACCAGCTTCTTTCTATGGTGCTACCCGTTCCAGGGTTAGGACTGTAACCACCAGCTTCTTTCTATGGTGCTACCCGTTCCAGGGTTAGGACTGTAACCACCAGCTTCTTTCTATGGTGCTACACGTTCCAGGGTTAGGACTGTAACCACCAGCTTCTTTCTATGGTGCTACCAGTTCCAGGGTAAGGACTGTAACCACCAGCTTCTTTCTATGGTGCTACCTATTTCAGGGTTAGGACTGTAACCACCAGCTTCTTTCTATGGTGCTACCTATTTCAGGGTTAGGACTGCAACCACCAGAGGACTTGAAAATGATCCGGAGCTGAGAGGATCACCAAAACTAAAGGTATTTCGGTTTCAGAGCATTTTATATATAAAAAGAGAAGGTATATAGCCTATCAATGTGTAGGCATACTGTATAATAAAAACGATAATTGTGTACTAAAAACATAAATGTGTTTTTGCAGCGCTTACAACCATGCCGACACCCATCCGTGGAGATCAGTGGACAAAGGGCTGGACAACGGGCCGCACCGAACAAACACATGGTTGCCAAGAAAGCGGTTAGTTAAGCTAGATTCTTAAAATGTGTACACAGCATTGGTGTCTTGGAGTCACTTTTAATTCTTTATTGATCTACCGTTTCTATCATAGGCCACTGTAATCGATGGGGGCTCAGGGCGGTACCATTCTGGTCATCTGATGAAGGTGCTCATGGGTGAGATTCAAACTTTGAAGACCGAGATCGAATCATTGAAGGCAGACCATCAGAAAGAAAAACATTCTCTGCGGGCAGAGATATGGGCGACAGCTGATGCATTGGTCCAGAGCCAGGCGGTATTGGCGGAGAGTCACTCCTCATCAGCGGAGAGTCAGGTGGCATTGGTGGAGAGTCAGGTGGAGAATGACGCGTTGAAATGACGGCTTATATCTTCAAAATGCTTTAAATGCTTTATTATCCATATGTAAAAGCATATACTGTACAGTACTGTATTTCTTCATCAATATCTTTATGCTTTTATTAATAAAATAATGATAAAAATACTCTTTCAAAATGATGTTATTTAGTTATGGATCCATAATGAATTACTTGCTCAAATATGCCATGATATTGTGTGTTGACTGAATATAAGCAAGTGATGTCTGCTTTTTTGACTTTTTCTTGCTCACTCAAGGTCAAATGAAAACGAAATCTCCAAAATATCCTTACTTTTTATACAAAATGATGATTATTAATTAATTTACAATTATATAAAAGCCCCTTAGGATCTGTGAGAATATGTACCGGAAAATGCCACTTAGATATCAATTTAGAGTTGTCCAATCCTCAAATGTAATTATCGGTGGGGAGTAACGACATTGAAAAAAATATTTTTCGATACCATAGGTGAAATGAGTCTCACTACCGTTGAGAAATGTTGAATGAAGGCAAACAATTAGGAATCCTCCAATTATGTTGCCTACTCACGACCATCACGTTGTACTGGCTTTATTTATAAATGAGTGAGAATGTCTCACCCCATGTTCAAGAATTGCCTTGTTCTCGCTCACTCTAGATTAAATGAAAACAAACCACTCCTCCTTCGATATTCTCAGATATTCTCACAGATCCTATCGGAAAATGCACCTTAGATATTAATATAGAGACCTTAAATCCTCTAAATGTAATTATTGGCAGAGAGTCAGGTCATTGAAAAAAATATACTCACTAGTGTTGAGTACTGTCTAATGTCTAATTCTGTAGCAGACATCACAACTATGTTGTGAAGACATCACAACTATGAAATAACACATATGGAATCAGTTAAGAACAAATACAGCCTACTCCTTCCTCCCTGTCAGGGTTCTCCGCACAACACAGGGATTCTTTAGCTAAATAACCCAGTACTGTACTGCCTACCGTCACATTGAACAGCGCCATATTTTCCGTTCCATTCTAACAGAAACCCAGAGGGCTTTTCGGAATAGAATGGAATAGAAACACCATAATATTAATCAAATTAATTAAGCAAGTACCAGTCAAATGTTTGGACACCTACTCATTTCAGGATTTTTCTTTATTTTACTATTTTCTACATTGTAGAATAATAGTGAAGACATCACAACTATGAAATAACACCGGTCTCCCGATGCCCTGCATTCTGTAGTACAGACAAGGCCTGCTCTCCCTTAAGGCCGAGCCGGTCACGGGTGCACCTCAGCCACACTCAAGGTACTAAACGATATCATAACCGCCATCGATAAAAGACAGTACTGTGCAGCCGTCTTCATCGACCTCGCCAAGGCTTTCGACTCTGTCAATCACCATATTCTTATCGGCAGACTCTACAGCCTCGGTTTTTCGGATGACTGCCTTGCCTGGTTCACCAATTACTTTGCAGACAGAGTTCAGTGTGTCAAATCGGAGGGCATGCTGTCCGGTCCTCTGGCAGTCTCTATGGGGGTGCCACAGGGTTCAATTCTCGGGCCGACTCTTTTCTCTGTGTATATCAATGATGTTGCTCTTGCTGCGGGCGATTCCCTGATCCACCTCTACGCAGACGACACCATTCTATATACTTTCGGCCCGTCATTGGACACTGTGCTATCTAACCTCCAAACGAGCTTCAATGCCATACAGCACTCCTTCCGTGGCCTCCAACTGCTCTTAAATGCGAGTAAAACCAAATGCATGCTTTTCAACCGATCGCTGCCTGCACCCGCATGCCCGACTAGCATCACCACCCTGGATGGTTCCGACCTTGAATATGTGGACATCTATAAGTACCTAGGTGTCTGGCTAGACTGCAAACTCTCCTTCCAGACCCACATCAAACATCTCCAATCGAAAATCAAATCAAGAGTCGGCTTTCTATTCCGCAACAAAGCCTCCTTCACTCACGCTGCCAAGCTTACCCTAGTTAAACTGACTATCCTACCGATCCTCGACTTCGGCGATGTCATCTACAAAATGGCTTCCAACACTCTACTCAGCAAACTGGATGCAGTCTATCACAGTGCCATCCGTTTTGTCACTAAAGCACCTTATACCACCCACCACTGCGACTTGTATGCTCTAGTCGGCTGGCCCTCACTACATATTCGTCGCCAGACCCACTGGCTCCAGGTCATCTACAAGTCCATGCTAGGTAAAGCTCCGCCTTATCTCAGTTCACTGGTCACGATGGCAACACCCATCCGTAGCACGCGCTCCAGCAGGTGTATCTCACTGATCATCCCTAAAGCCAACACATCATTTGGCCGCCTTTCGTTCCAGTACTCTGCTGCCTGTGACTGGAACGAATTGCAAAAATCGCTGAAGTTGGAGACTTTTATGTCCCTCACCAACTTCAAACATCAGCTATCCGAGCAGCTAACCGATCGCTGCAGCTGTACATAGTCTATAGGAAAATAGCCCACCCATTTTCACCTACCTCATTCCCATACTGTTTTTTATACTGTTTTTATTTATTTATTTTTCTGCTCTTTTGCACACCAATATCTCTACCTGTACATGACCTGATCATTTATCACTCCAGTGTTAATCTGCAAAACTGTATTATTCGCCTACCTCCTCATGCCTTTTGCACACATTGTATATAGACTGCCCATTTTTTTTTCTACTGTGTTATTGACTTGTTAATTGTTTATTCCATGTGTAACTCTGTGTTGTCTGTTCACACTGCTATGCTTTTATCTTGGCCAGGTCGCAGTTGCAAATGAGAACTTGTTCTCAACTAGCCTACCTGGTTAAATAAAGGTGAAATAAAAAATAAATAAAAAATGTAAGGAATTAGGCACTTTCCCATGTTTACTACATTATTTATTGTAGACTGCACAGTAGCCTAATTAACAAATAAACACATTTGGTTAATAAAATAATTATAAAAATTACTCTTAAAATGCAGATGTTGATTTAGTTATGGATCCATAACAAATTACTATGGGAATAAATATAACTGATTTACAGAAATATTGGAACAAAGTTGTCTTGTGAAGGCAGACAATTTAGAATCCTCCGATCATTTAGCCTACTCCCAATGTCACGTTATACAGCGCCATAGAAACCCTGAGGGTTTCGTTTTTCATTTTCTCTGAATAGAAACACCATAATATTAATCCAATTAATTAAGCAAGTACCAGTCAAATGTTTGGACACCTACTCATTTCAAATCAATCTCATATACCCTGTTATTACGAAAAAAGGTTTTAAATTATCTGGTAATGCCAATACGGAATACTATCAAATGCTTCTCAAAGATGCCCTCTGATGGTCAGAATGCTGAGGCAGCACAAGGTGTGCCGCACTATGACGCAACTTTTAAAGGAGGAACCAATGTACCATTGAGAGCATTCTTTCAGGCTGTATCACCTCCTGGTATGACAACTGAACTGTCCTCAACCGCATATTTCTTCAGAGTGTCGGGGGAATGCTGCCTGCCCTGCAGGACATCTACAGCACTCAGTGTTGAAGGAAGGCCAAGAAGATCATTAACCTCTTGAGTGTAGGGGGGGCTGATGTTTGGATGAAAAACATACCCAAATGAAACTGCCTATTTCTCAGGCCCAGAATCTAGAATATGCAACACTCTAAAGTTTCCAAAACTGTCAAAATATTGTCTGCGAGTATAACAGAACTGATATTGCAGGCGAAAACCTGAGGAAAATCCAACCCGGAGGTGACTTCTATGTTGAAAGCTCCATGTTCCATAGCCTGCCTTCGCTCCATTAAAAGGGATATCAACCATATTCCTTTTCCTATGGCTTCCCCATGGTGTGAACAGTTTTTAGACATAGTTTCAGGCTTATATTTTGAAAAATGAGCGAGAAAGATCACATCGCGTCATTGTATGGCTGGGTGCCAGCATCATTTTGTATGTGCAACAGCTTGGAGCAGACATTTTCTCTCTCTCTCCTATTGAAGAAGCTACATTTCCGGTTGATATATTATCGATTATATATTGTAAAAACAACCCGAGTATTGATTATAAAAAACGTTTGAAGTGTTTCTGCGAACATTAAGGATACTATTTGGAATTTTCATCTGCGATGTCGTGACCGCTCGAGCCTGTGGATTTCTGAACATAACGAGCCAACCAAATGGAGGTATTTTGGATATAAAAATAATCTTTATGGAACAAAAGGAACATTTATTGTGTAACTGGGAGTCTCGTGAGTGCAAACATCTGAAGATTATCAAAGGTAAGTGATTTAATTTATTGCTTTTCTGACTTTCGTGACCAATCTACTTGGCTGCTAGCTGTTTGTAATATTTTGTCTACTGAGAGAGATGTCCTTACATAAACGCTTGGTATGCTTTCGCCAAACAGCTTTATTGAAATCTGTATTGCACTTGTGATTTCATGAAAATTAAATATTTTTAGTAAATTTAGTAAATTAGTAAATTAGTAAATATTTTTAGTAATTTAATTTGAATGTGGCACTCTGCAATTCAGCGGTGGTTTACGAAAATGATCGCGCTAACGGGATGGGTGCATCAAGAAGTTAAGGACCTCAGCCACCCGGGCCACGGACGGTTTACTCTGCTACTGTGTGGCCTCTTGATCATGGCTCTGATGCATCTGTTATGTCACCAGGCCATCAGACTGTTGAACAGCCATCACAAGCCATCACAAGCCATCTATCGGGCCTGGCACTTTGTCCTGCACCTCGAGGCTTTTTTGTACACATACTCCCAAACTCACACAAAACACACACACACCTCATACCCATGTAGACTCCTGTATTCACCTATACACTCACACACATGCATAGGCCAATATTCACAAACAAAAGCACATACACGCACATTCACAGCCAATGCTGCTGTCCCATATATACAGAGACAATACTGTCATACTGTTTTTCAGTGTGTATTCATATATTGTATTCTTCACACACAGTGGGGTAAAAAAGTATTTAGTCAGCCACCAATTGTGCAAGTTCTCCCACTTAAAAAGATGAGAGACCTGTAACTTATAGCAACACTTCAACTATGACAGACAAAATGAGGGAAAAAAATCCAGAAAATCACATTGTAGGATTTTTTATGAATTTATTTGCAAATTATGGTGGAAAATAAGTATTTGGTCACCTACAAACAAGCAAGATTTCTGGCTCTCACAGACTTCTTCTGTCCTCCACTCGTTAACTGTATTAATGGCACCTGTTTGAACTTGTTATCAGTATAAAAGACACCTGTCCACAACCTCAAACAGTCACACTCCAAACTCCACTATGGCCAAGACCAAAGGACACCAGAAACAACATTGTAGACCTGCACCAGGCTGGGAAAACTGACTCTGACTCTGCGGTAAGCAGCTTGGTTTGAAGAAATCAACTCTGGGAGCAATTATTAGGAAATGGAAGACATACAAGACCACTGATATTCTCCCCCGACCTGGGGCTCCACGCAAGATCTCACCCCGTGGGGTCAAAATGATCACAAGAACAGTGAGCAAAAATCCCAGAACCACACGGGGGGACCTAGTGAATGACCTGTAGAGAGCTGGGACCAAAGTACCAAAGCCTACCATCAGTAACACACTACGCCGCCTGGGACTCAGATCCTGCAGTGTCAGACGTGTCCCCCTGCTTAAGTCAATACATGTCCAGGCCAGTCTAAAGTTTTCTCGAGAGCATTTGGATGATCCAGAAGAAGATTGGGAGAATGTCATATGGTCAGATGAAACCAAAATATAACTTTTTGGTAAAAACTCAACTCGTCATGTTTGGAGGACAAAGAATGCTGAGTTGCATCCAAAGAACACCATACCTACTGTGAAGCATGTGGGTGGAAACATCATGATCTGGGGCTGTTTTTCTGCAAAGGGGTTTTTCTGCAAAGGAACCAGGACGACTGATCCGTGTAAAGGAAAGAATGAATGGGGCCATGTATCGTGAGATTTTGAGTGAAAACCTCCTTCTATCAGCAAGGGCATTGAATATGAAACGTGGCTGGGTCTTTCAGCATGACAATGATCCCAAACAAACCGCCCGGGCAACGAAGGAATGGCTTCGTAAGAAGCATTTCAAGGTCCTGGAGTGGCTTAGCCAGTCTCCAGATCTCAACCCCATAGACAATCTTTGGAGGGAGTTGAAAGTCTGTGTTGCCCAGCAACAGCCCCAACACTTCACTGCTCTAGAGGAGATCTGCATGGAGGAATGGGCCAAAATACCAGCAAGTGTGTGAAAACCATTGACCTCAGTCATTGCCAACAAAGGGTATATAAGTCGCTCTGGATAAGAGCGTCTGCTAAATGACTTAAATGTAAATGTAAATGTATTGAGATACACTTTTGTTATTGACCAAATACTTATTTTCCACCATAATTTGAAAATGTTTTTTTCTGGATTTTTTCTCCCTCATTTTGTCTGTCATAGGTGAATTGTACCTATGATGAAAATTACAGGCCTCTCTCATATTTTTAAGTGGGAGAACTTGCACAATTGGTGGCTGACTAAATACCTTTTTGCCCCACTGTAGCTCATTCTAATCTATTTACTACTGTACATTCCACTTTTGTTACACTGCTTACACACACCACATATTTATATATTCGATTCTTGACATACTTTAGCTCACTCTAATATATCTACTACTGTACATCACATTTTTTGGGATATCTTTTCGGTGTATATACGCATAGATTGTATTTGGATAACTGATACAGTGTTATTTGGGCTGTTAATTGGATTCGTTCTGACATTTCTTGATTTCTTAATATTAGTTTTGATTATTTGTATATTGTTTGACATTTTACAGCACTGTTAGGCGATAATAACACAAGCATGTAGCTGCACCCTAACATCTGCTAAACTGTGTACTCAACCAATACATTTTGATAAAATTTTCTTTCATTGTTTTCAAAAACTTTAAATAAAGTCATAGCTTTGATCTTCAAGTTAGCTTTTCGACATGGAATTGGATCCCTCGACTACTCTAGTTGCCACAAGAGTTAGAATTGTTATAAATGTCCTTGCTTTTTCAAATCTTTATCTTGAAAAAAAATGTGCCCCTCCGTGTTGGAAAAAAAACAGTTTGCTTAATAATTCAACCACAGAAAAAACTTTGTTCTGGGCACATTTTGTAAAATTAATACATAGTGAATAATGCAAACTAACTCAACAAATACGGGGCAGGGCATTGTGGTTAATGATATTCTGATGCTGTGCTCGCCCATCAAAAGGTAGCTACTATTTGTTATTATTGACTCGACATGTAATACCATGCCGAGCTGTCATATCACAGATCCATCAAGCCTATATGTTCATTAGCCTACAAACAACATATTATTATTATCTGGAGCGAATACAAAGTGAGGCTAAATTAGCATTTAGATCATTTTAGTCCTAATGCATTAATCGCAACATGTTGGTACTCTGATGTTGCAGTGCTCTGTCATCTGGAGAAGGATGCTGGGATGCCAGCGTAGTCTGGTAGCCAGGTTTCCCAACCTGCAGACCCCCACTGTGGCAATCTGTGTGTTCATCCTTGTGGGGCCCGCATGGGGCCTGCTGATAGACCAGTGAAAGCAGGCCGACTGCATGTGGCCAAAGCCTAAACGATGAGGCGCCGCATGACGCCTGCAAACTAGGTCTCAACACCAGGAGGAGAGGTGAATGGAGGCAAACACAGAAAGGAGGGTTCGAAGGTATAAATGCAACAAAATAACCAGAACTACAGATGAACAAGACTGATCTCAATTCTTCCCCTTGTTAATCAAGACCACAACAAAGTCTGTCCCTCTCACATCAGTGATCATTATGGCTACAAAATGTCTTAAGCATTTCTGAAATTCTGTTATGACAGTAAAGACAACACACACTGAATCAAACGTGCAGATTAGGTGAAGTTCTCTTCTGCTGAGAAGAGATCATCAGAGCTGTAGTGTAAAAGACAGTTAAACAGACCTTGACTGGTTAGAGACGTGCAGAGTACGTCTGCACATATGTCCTTATAAGACATGGCACAAGCAACAGTGAAGAGGCAGATCTGTTGTGATAGTCTGGCTGACTTGAGTTTTTCAGGAAGCTATGGTATTGGGTTTCTTCAGAAGCCATTCCATGAGTAGGAGCCATTCAAATGCCTGATGTGTTTTTAAAGCATGGTTCTGTACAGCCATGAAATGGCCATAACCACTTCCAACTAAATGATAAATGCTGTTTATCTCTGTGCTGTTTGGAAGTGTAAGTGTGTGTCATTTTGTTCAAGTCAATGAGGTCAGGTATCTCATCCTTCAGTCATACTGTTAAGAGTGTATATATAGAGCAGAGTTAGACAGACATCATTAAGGAACATTATCACAACAAAACAAACTTCAAATCCAATATTTCCAGAAGCAAATCTGAAAAGACTCCCTGGACTCAAGTATATTGATCAAAATACACAGAAAAAGACATTGACACAGACACACAGACAACACACACAACAAGAAAGAATGTTAAAATGACTTTTCTTACCTAAATGAACACAGAATTATCATGGCAAAGGTCCACAGCACATGAAAGAAAATAGAGATACAAAATAATTAGGCATGTCCATCTAACACACAGACATGAATAAATCATTAAGATGTTTGAAATGTGACCTTATTTCCATGAGAGGTTGGTAATAGAATAAAAGCCATGTCATAATGCCAAACATCATATAGAAATGATTAGTGATAACAAAGAGCACATCAATGCCCAGCAGTGTTACATTAACAGGTATTCAGACTGAAACCTTGGGAAAAGCTCTGACAACCACAGACAGACTACAAAATCACACATGTTCTACTGGCAATCAGGGATACAACACAAAGGCCCTCATTTATCAAACAATCATACACTCAAATCTGGAGGCGTATAAAGCTATACTGACCAAAAATATAAACGCAACATGCAACAATTTCAAAGATTTTACAGTTCATATATGGAAGTCAGTCAATTGAAATAAATTCATTAGGCCCTAATCCTATGGATTTCACATGATTTGGAATAACGATATGCATTTGTTGGTCACAGATACCTTAAGAAAAAGGTAGGAGCGTTGATTAGAAAACCAGTCAGTATCTGGTGTGACCACCATTTGCCTCGTGCAGTGCGACACATCTCCTTCACATAGAGTTGATCAGGTTGTTGATTGTGGCCTGTGGTATGTTGTCCCATTCCTCTTCAATGGCTGTGCAAAGTTGCTGAATATTGGCGGGAACTGAAACACACTGTCGTACACGTCAATCCAGAGCATCTCAAACATGCTCAATGGGTGACGTCTGGTGAGGCCATGGAAAAACAGGGACATTTTCAGCTTCCTGGAATTGTGTACAGAACCTTGCGACCTGGAGCCGTGCATTATTGTGCTGAAACATGAGATGGCGGAAGATGAATGGCAAGAAAATAGGCCTCTCGTCACAGTATCTCTGTGCAGTCAAATTGGCATCGATAAAATGCTATTGTGTTCATAGTCCGTAGTTTATGCCTGCCCATACCATAACCCCACCGCCACCATTGGGAACTCTGTTTCCAACATCAGCAAATGCTCACCCACACAAAACCGTACACACTGTCTGCCATCTGCCCAGTACTGTTGAAAACCAGGATTCATCCCTTAAGAGCACACTTCTCCAGCGTGCCAGTGGGCATCGAAGGTGAGTATTTGCCCACTGAAGTCAGTTACGATGCCGAACTGCAGTCAGGTCAATTCCCTGGTGAGGACGACGAGCATGCAGATGAGTTACCCTAAGACGGTTTCTGACAGTTTCATCAGCTTTCCAGGTGGCTGGTCTCAGACAATCCTGCAGGTGAAGAAGCTAGATGTGGAGGGCCTGGTGTGGTTACATGTGGTGTGGTCTATGGTTGTGAGGCTGGTTGGACATACTGCCAAATTCTGTAAAATGACGGAGGCGGCTTACGGTAGAGAAATTAACATTCATTTCTCTGGCAACAGCTCTGGTGTACATTCCTTTGCTGTCCGCATGCCAATTGCAGGCTCCCTCACATCTGTGGCATTGTGTTATGTGACAAAACTGCACATTTTAGAGTGGCCTTTTATTGTCCCCAGCACAAGGATTATCTTGGCAAAGGAGAAATGCTCAGTAACAGGGATGTAGAGAGAGATGGGATGTTTTTTGTGTACGTATGGAACATTTCTGGGATCTTTTATTCCAACAATTTACATGTAGCGTTTATATTTTTGTTCAGCATTTATCGAAGCCTTTTATCCCTTCGCTAGTCATGTTAAACTAGTTGGTAGTACTGTAAGTTTATTTTTTAAATATATATTTACATAATACACTGACAGAATGCTGTCATGTCTTGAATTATGTAGTATTTCTGGGAAACCATTATCAACTCATTCTCCTCCTGCCCTACCTCCCTGTACTTCTCCTCCTGCACTACCTCCCTGTACTTCTCCTCCTGCCCTACCTCCCTGTACTTCTCCTCCTGCACTAACTCCCTGTACTTCTCCTCCTGCCCTACTTCCCTCTACTTCTCCTCCTGCCCTACCTCCCTGTACTTCTCCTCCTGCCCTACCTCCCTGTACTTCTCCTCCTGCCCTACCTCCCAGTACTTCTCCTCCTGCCCTACCTCCCTGTACTTCTCCTCCTGCACTAACTCCCTGTACTTCTCCTCCTGCCCTACCTCCCTGTACTTCTCCTCCTACCCTACCTCCCTGTACTTCTCCTCCTGCCCTACCTCCCTGTACTTCTCCTCCTGCACTACCTCCCTGTACTTCTCCTCCTGCCCTACCTCCCAGTACTTCTCCTCCTGTCCTACCTCCCTGTACTTCTCCTCCTGCACTACCTCCCTGTACTTCTCCTCCTGCCCTACCTCCCTGTACTTCTCCTCCTGCACTACCTCCCTGTACTTCTCTTCCTGCCCTACCTCCCTGTACTTCTCCTCCTGCCCTACCTCCCTGTACTTCTCCTCCTGCACTACCTCCCTGTACTTCTCCTCCTGCCCTACCTCCCAGTACTTCTCCTCCTGTCCTACCTCCCTGTACTTCTCCTCCTGCACTACCTCCCTGTACTTCTCCTCCTGCCCTACCTCCCTGTACTTCTCCTCCTGCCCTACCTCCCAGTACTTCTCCTCCTGTCCTACCTCCCTGTACTTCTCCTCCTGCCCTACCTCCCTGTACTTCTCCTGCACTACCTCCCTGTACTTCTCTTCCTGCCCTACCTCCCTGTACTTCTCCTCCTGCCCTATCTCCCTGTACTTCTCCTCCTGCCATACCTCCCTGTACTTCTCTCCTCTCCTCTGTTGGCCTGCTGCCCATGTCAGCTTGTGTAGCTAGGAGCCATCACTCCAGATTGCTTCCCATCTCCACATGGCCTAATGCAGGGGGAAGTCTTGCTGTTTTTCGGGGCTGGGCTGGAGGGTCTTTGTGTGTGTGTGTGTGTGTGTGTGTGTGTGTGTGTGTGTGTGTGTGTGTGTGTGTGTGTGTGTGTGTGTGTGTGTGTGTGTGTGTGTGTGTGTGTGTGTGTGTGTGTGTGTGTGTGTGAGTGTTTGTGTGTGCCCACATGCGTGTGTTATGCTGTGAGGTACAGGAAGATATGTACACTCAGCAGGTTTTAGTGGGGCCCTGCCAAGCCCATCTGGAGTTAGATCCACCACTGCCAAGTGTAATTACCTCCTCTGAGAGTCGCCGCTACTGCTTGTCACACTGGCCGTGTGTGTGTGGGGTGTGTGTGAAATAGATTCTCAATGTGTGCTTGTGTATGTGTTGTACTGTATATTGAATAGTGGCTGCATTGGGTAAAATAGTTTGTGTATGATTTGTGTGTGTGTACGTGTGTACGAGAGAGAATGTTTATTGTATTTGGTGGGTGAACAAAGGCATTTAACATTTATGTTTGTGATGCAGGCTGAACACTTCAACGCACATTCACAGAGCCAATTAGCATGATTTTTTTGTTTCTTTCCTTTATGTAACCACCAGTTTGAAGTAGGGGAAACTGTGCCCCGCAAAATGAATAACATAAATGCTCAAGTGGCCATGATCAAGTGTCCTATTAGCCCTGGCTAAATGTATTATGTGTGACTGTGTTTCTCTCACGCTCAGCTCACTTTTTAATGAGCAATTTTCCATTTTAACTTCTCTTGACATGCCACAAAACCAATTGTAGTCAGACAAAACAGAGACGCAGGTAGTCTCATGGGAACGTCCATCTGTGGAAGGACTGATAGCTGGGTTATGAAACTCATCCACACCACTGTTGTTGTGATCGTCATCATCACCACCACCACCACCACCACTTTAGTCATTGCCATAATTTTCCTTTACTTCTGTGTAAAGTGCACTTTCCATGCTAGGCTATTGTATGAGTTCACATGCATATACAGTGTCTTCAGAACGTATTCATACCCATCAACTTATTCCACATGTTGTTGTGTTGCAGCCTGATTTCAAAATGGATTAAATTGACTTTGTCTTCATACTCATCTACCCCGTAAGGACAAAAGAAAAATCTGAAAATGTTGCAAATTTATTGAAGATGAAATACAGAATACAGACATTGTTAATGTTGTAAATGACTATTGTAGCTGGAAATTACAGATTTTTTATGGAATATCTACATAAACGCACAGAGGCCCATTATTAGCAACCATCACTCCTGTGTTCTAAAGGCACATTGTGTTAGCTAATCTAAGTTTATAATTTTAAAAGGCTAATTGATCATTAGAAAAAACTTTTGCAATTATGTTAGCACAGCTGACAACTGTTGTGCTGATTAAAGAAGTAATAAAACTGGCCTTTAGACTAGTTGAGTATCTAGAGCATCAGCATTTGTGGGTTCGATTACAGGCTCAAAATGAGCAGAAACAAAGGACTTTCTTCTGAAACTCGTCAGTCTATTCTTGTTTTGAGAAATTAAGGCTATTCCATGCGAGAAATTGCCAAGAAACTGAAGATCTCGTACAACGCTGTGTACTACTCCCGTCATAGAACAGTGCAAACTGTGTCTAACAAGAATACAAAGAGGAGTGAGAGGCCCCAGTGCACAACTGAGCAAGAGGACAAGTGCATTAGCCTCAAGTCCTCAACTGGCAGCTTCATGAAATAGTACCTTCTCCAGTCTCAACGTCAACATTGAAGAGGCGACTCAGGAATGCTGGCCTTCTAGGCAGAGTTGCAAAGAAAAATACATATCTCAGACTGGCCAATAAAAATAAAAGATTAAGATGGGCAAAAGAACACAGAAACTGGACAGAGGAAGATTGGAAAAAGTGTTATGGACAGACAAATCTAAGTTTGAGGTGTTCGGATCACAAAAAAGAACATTCGTGAGATGCAGAAAAAAAGAAAAAGATGCAGGAGGTGTGCTTGTCGCCATCTGTCAAGCATGGTGGAGGCAATGTGATGGTCTGGGGGTGCTTTGGTGGTGGTAAAGTGGGAGATTTGTACAGAGTAAAAGGGATCTTGAAGAAGGAAGGCTATCACTCCATTTTGCAACGCTATGCCATACCCTGTGGATGGCTCTTTATTGGAGCCAACTTTATCCTACAACAGGACAATGATCCAAAGCACAGCTCCAAACTATGCAATAACTATTTAGGGAAGAAGCAGTCACCCGGTTTTCTGTCTATAATGGAGTGGCCAGCGCAGTCATCTGGATCTCAACCCTATTGAGCTGTTGTGGGTGCAGCTTGAACGTATGGAACGTAAGAATTGCCCATCAAGCCAATCCAACTTGTGGGAGGTGCTTCAGGAAGCATGGGGGGAAATCTCTTCAGATTACCTCAACAAATTGACAACTGGAATGCCTAAGGTCTGCAAGGCTATAATTGCTGCAAATGGAGGAATCTTTGAAGAAGGCTAAGTTTGAAGAACAATTATTATTTCTATTAAAAATCCTTATTTATAACCTTGTCAACGTCTTGACTATATTTCCTATTCATTTTCCAACACATTTGATTTTTTCCTTGAGACATCACTACAACTTGGAGTCCACCTGTGGCAATTTCAAATGTTTGGACGTAATTTAGAAAGAAACACACCTGTATATGTAAGTCGCTCTGGATAAGAGTGTCTGCTAAATGACTTAAATGTAAATGTAAATAAGGTCCAGTTGACAGTGCATGTCAACTGGACAGAAAGTATACCATGAAATCCAAAGAACTGGCCTTAGATCTCTGAGATCGAATTGTGATACAGTATATATCTGGACAAAGGTATAAAACAATGTTTAGAGCGTTGAAAGTTTTAAAGAGCACAGTGGTCTCTATCTTTGGGGAAAAAAATATGAACTACCCAGATTCTTCCTCGGAATTTGTGGCAAATTTCCAGCAAGAAAATTAAGGCCGACACCAATTAATCTGCTGGTCGATTGCTTGGTTGTTAGGCTGTTGGTCGACCGCAATTGTTTTAGTCGAGCAGTAACAACTACATTGCCTTCGGAAATTATTCAGACCCCTTGACTTTTTCCACATTTGTTATGTTACAGAATTATTCAAACATTTATTCAATTGTTGTTGTTTTTTATCATCAATCTACACACAATACCCCATAATGACAAAGCGAAAGCAGCTTTTAATAAGGCACCTTAGGCAGCGACTACAGCCTTGAGTCTCCTATGGTATGATGCTACAAATGTGACACACTTGTATTTGGGGAGTTTCTTCCATTCTTCTCTGCAGATCCTCTCACGCTCTGTCAGGTTGAATGGGGAGCGTTGCTGCACAGCTATTTTCAGTTCTCTCCAGAGAGGTCCTATCGAGTTCAAGTCCGTGCTCTGGATGCGCCACTCAAAGACATTCAGAGACTTGTCCCAGCCTGCGTTTTCTTGGGTGTGTGCTTAGGGTCGTTGTCCTGTTGAAGGTGAACCTTTGCCCCAGTCTGAGGTCCTGGGCGCTCTGGAACAGGTTTTTATCAAGGATCTCTGTACTTTGCTCAGTTCAGCTTTACCTCGATCCTGACTCGTCTCCCAGTCCCTGCCACTGAATGACATTCCTGATGCTGTCACCACCATGCTTTACCAGAGGGATGGTGCCAGGTTAAATATTGGTTTCATCAGACCAGCAGGTCCTTTATGTGCCTTTTGGGAAACTCCAAGCGGGCTGTCATGTGCCCTTTACTGAGGAGTGGCTTTCCTCTGGTCACTCTAACATAAAGGTCTGGTTGGTGGAGTGCTGCAGAGATGGTTGTCCTCCTGGAAGGTTCTCCCATCTCCACAGAGGAACTGGAGCGCTGTCAGAGTGACCATCGGGTTCTTGGGGACCTTCAATGCTGCAGACAATTTTTGGTACCGTTCCCCAGATCTGTGCCTCGACACAATCCTGTCTAGGAGCTCTTCGGACAATACCTTTGACTTCATGGCTTGGTTTTTGCTCTGACAAGCTCTGTCAACTGTGGGACCTTATATGTATAAAAGGTGTGCTTTTCCAAATCATGTCCAATGAATTGAATTGACCACAGGTGGACTCCAATCAAGTTGTAGAAACCTCTCAAGGATGATCAACGGAAACAGGATGGACCTGAGCTCAATTTCAAGTCTCATAGCAAAGGGTCCGAATACTTATGTAAATAAGGTACTTCTGATTTTTTTAAAAATGTTTAAAACATGAATTTAGTTTTTCCCGTATCAAGCACAAGTTTTAAATCAGCAAAGGATTATAATATCTGACTGTGTAGGTTTGACACAGCCAGATCAACTGTCGGGGCAATAGCATACATAATAATACATAATAATACATAATAATACATAATAATACATAATAATACCATCCGCATATACACGAAGTTCATCGTTTTAAAAAGATTGAACAATGGTGTTAATATAAATGGTGAACAGTTCCCAAAACCAACCCCTGTGGAACACCTTTATGTACTACAAAAAATGATGACTTAACCCTATCCATCACGATGGCCTGAGCTCTGTCACTAAGATAATCATGAAACCAAGAACAGGCAACAGAGCTCATGCCTAACGAGGACAGCATATTCAATAAAATAGCATAATCAACATTAAACAGATTTTGATAGGTCCACAAACAAAGCAGGACATTACATCTGTGTCTAAAGCATTGACAAGATCATCAACAACTAAAGTGGTTGCTAGTGCTATGCCCAGGCCTAAACCCTGATTGATTTAGTACAGTAATATATTTCTCAGATAAAGAAGGCAAAAGTTGCACATTTATCAATGATTCATGTATCTTAGCTAGACAAGGAAGCCTTGAGATGTGGAAATAATGATTAAGATCACTACTATGCCCACCCTTATGGAGTGGCAGCAATGGCTGAATTCCATACTATTGAAATACAAAAAAAATGTGTGTTATTGAGCCAACAATAATGGGCGATGCACACTTAAGCAGACCAGGATCCAATTGGTTGGCCCCTGTGGATTTAATGTTGTTTATTGCTAGCAAAGCATCCAGGGCTTCTTTTTCTGTAAATAGCCTAAAAGAAAATCTTTGACTATCATTTCTCTGATCATTCAGCAAGTTTCCCCTTGCAGCATCCAGCCCAATATCATTGTGAAGAGGCTTAGAAGTTATTTCAAAGAGATAGAATGGTGATTAAATGCATCAATGATGGCATTTTTTCCCTTAATGAGGCCAGTGTCTGAATTAATTTGTTGTGGCAGAGAGGAGGAAGTAGAACCTTCAGGGATTTGACTGTTTTCTAGAATTCAGCTGGGTTCGCATTACAATCTGAAAGAGCAGTTACATAAAAATCAGATTCTGCCTTTCTGATTTGTTAAACACAATGATTCCTCAGTTGCTTAAAAGCTTACCAGTCCGGACCTAAGCCTGTGTTCCTAGCCTTGATCCAAGCATCATCTCTTTTATGAATGACTTCTGATCATTCCGAGGTGTAGCAGGCACTCGATCTACCTTTAACTCTTAACGGAGCATGATTATCCACAATAGTATTGAAGAGATCTGCAAAGAGGCTCAAATCTAAATCAGGTTCAGGGACAGCTGAAATACAATCAAAGGTTGTTCACTGAAGTTTTCAAAGTTCCTCATTGTGATGACACGAGGCTTAGACTTATGTACTCTCACGTCTCTAAAACAAAAAACTGGGCAATGGTCACTATTGTCTTGGGTGAAGACACTAGTAGAAACATATTTCTCTGGTGTATTTGTTAAAATAAGATCAGTTGACTTTGAAGGATATCTAGCTTAGATCCTTAAAAAAATTGATTGCCTAAAGCCTGCATTTCCCAATCATAATTTAGCTCACCCAGGATAATAACGTCTGATTTGGTAAAATAAGACAACAAACAAGTTAATTTCTCAAGTGCACAAAGGTTAGGAAGGACGATAGACCCCTATAACCGTTATGAAATACATAGATAGTAGCACAAACTTTTTGTCAAGGGAAATGAATTTCAGTAAAGAGAGAATATTTTTTTTATAAAATGTCCACACCACCACCTCTACCCTGTCTGTCAGCTCTGAACACATGATAACCCTCAATATTAATATCAGAGACCAGAATGTCAACAGAGATCCACGTTTTAGTCAATGCCAGAATATCCAGATCCATTTGCATAGCCTAGATCTTGATGTATTCCAGTTTAGGAAGTAAGCTTCTACTGTTCAGATGCATCTTTAAGATTTTTAAAGTCACATGGAATCTCAATGTTCAATAAGCGGTTGCAGGTCCTGTCTGATAGTTGATTTGTGATCCACCACCTGGATTCGGCCCTATGTAGCAACATTTGTAATTGTGTAATTCAGAAAGTAGCAATTCAGACCTAGAAAATGGTATATCATACACTGCAGTTGAGAAACAATGGGAAAGTAATTCTGCATTGAAAGTTGATAAACGTGTAAACCCACTTTTGAGGAAAATGGCCCTTGAATGTTCTGGTACACCTACTTGAGAGCTCTTCGTTGTCTATAGCCATTCAGCATTGTTCACACCCTCCTAAGCCTTAGCCCCACCCATCTCTTTAAGGATTCATATGTGAGGCCATGTGCTAAACAGAGTGAGTAGTGTAGTAAACAACCAAAGATTTCAAGACAAAAAGTAGTGAAATTAGTAGCCTACAATAAGGTAAAACTCCAGGTAAAAAATACACTTTATCTAGTCCTTGGCCTATATCCTAATCTGACGTTGGTGCAGCTCATGTTGTTCTTCACATTACCGTCTCTAGTAAACACACACTACACATTATCAAATTCAATCTGAGGTTATTTGTCTCATGCCCAGGAAGCAGAAGGTGTAAATGGTACAGTGAAGTGATTACTTGCATAGTAGCAATTTCAAAAACAGAAAGTGTCCAGATACAACTATTTCATAATTATTAGATGACGCTTACCCAGACACACTTGTCTAAATTGATGGGTCATGTGAAAGAAAATGCTATAACCACACCCCAGCCACATCTAGCTAAGTGGACGGGTCACTATTTCCTAGACATGTACCCATGTTCATGAAATACAATAGATGGTTGTAATCACCCCCAGACACACCTGGCAAACTTGATAGGTCATGTAATTATCTGGCGAAGTGTAGTCTTTTGTTTAGACATGTAACATTAATCCCAACTTTGTCATAGCTGTAGCATGATTCTGCAGGTAGCTAAAGCTAACCAAATAGGTTCAATCTTAGCAAGCTTATGCACTTTGACTGTGCATAAGTAAGTGATTTGCTAGCGAATGCTACGGGTCTGGCTGCAGACCCATCCTCTGGCACCTGGGAGAGGACAGCACCTAATCCATTACTAGATGCGTCTACAGACAGCAAGAAAGGTCTACTAAAATCAGGGTGGGCGAGCATGACCTGATCAAGGAGAGATTGTTTCAATTGACTAAAGGCCTGTTTGCACTCACCAGTCCAGTCTGCTGCTGTGAGTTTCCTATGTATTCCTCTTTTCCTCTTGCTTTTCCCATGGCGTGGGACCTTCGTCCCAGTAGTCAGCCCATGCAGTGGCTTAGCGATGGTGGAGCACCCCTCAATGAACTGCTGGTAATAGACTATCATTCTGAGAAAGGACCAAATCTTCCCCTGGGAGGGCACGTCCGTGTTATCCTCCATGAGATCCTTTTCTGTTATCCCTGCAATAGCCTTCCCTTTTTCTGGGACTCCAAGTGCTGCAATCCAAGTTCTTCAGTCAGGGCGAAAACCAGCACATCGTCCAGGTAGCATAGAAGACTAGAAAAATGTTGATCCCCAAAACTGCTCAACATCATCCTCATGAATGTAGCTGGGATGTTGCAGAGTCCTTGTGGAAGACGGTTATATTCATATAACCAAAAAGGAGAAGTGAAGGCTGTAAACTTCTTGTCGTCTTCATGCACCTCCACATTGTAGTAGCCTGAGGTCAAATCCATTGTAGAGAAGAAGGCATTGCCACCCAGGGCCGCCAAAGTATCAGCTTGGTGAGGTAGAGGGTGAGCAACCTTTACGATGCGAGCATTGAGCCATCGGAAGTCTGTACACAGTCTCAGATCACCAGACTTCTGCCAGACCAGCACGAGCGGGGAGGCATACTCACTTCTGGATTTCCTGATTATCTCTCGCTCTTCCATCTCATCCAAGGCCTGCCTGAGCTTGTCATAATGGTTAGGGGAGAGCATACGGTAAAGGTAGCCTAAAAGGCTTAGTGTCACTGAGTCTGATGCGATGGACATATCCAGTAGCCTTCCCACAATCTAGTTTGTGCCGGGAGAAGATAGACCTGTAGAGGGCTATAAGCTGAACTAGCCTGGCCTTACACTGTTGCGATAACTTAGTGGACTCAATGTCAATGTCACCTAGCCCTAACTCGTGCAACACCTCACTTGTCACTCTGTGCGGTTTGACGGCACTGTCAACGGTCAAACTATCTCCACTACCACTGTCAAAGATTGGATTGTCATCAATTTTGTGTACCTGCTGCAACAGGGGTACCGGTTCGACAGTGGGCCCATCTATGTAGTCAGTGTCAAAGTCCTCTAATGCCAGGCAAGGAAAAACGTCCGCTATCTTGGCATTGCATCTCACTGTTACTGGCTTTGGTGAGGGATTGATAACTTTGACAGGGACCTAGCCATCGCTCCACAATGTCGCTACTGTTCTCCCCACTAGAATGTTTTTCGGTCTTGAGCATGCCCTCATAGGCTCAATAACAACAGCACTGCCCTAAATATTCCTGCATAGGCTCCAATGTGACCCCTCGCTTCAGCCTTACCGTGCCCACTCTTTCTGGCACTTCTGTCCCTTTCCATCTCTCTACATTAGCTAGCAGACGGAACAGTTTGTCATCTCCATTGTATTTCAGATGATGACATCTTCTCCCAGAAGTCACTTTATTCAGCTCCCTGATGTGGTGTTTTATCACGTTGCTGCCTAGGATGAGCTCATCACGTTGGCCATCCACTACTAGAACAGGGACAGACTGCTGTCATTCACAGACAGATTCAATTAACACACACCTACAGGCTTGGTCTTCAACCTCCCGCAGCCAACCAACACCACTTCAGTCGGACTGAGGGAGCCACTCTTGAGCACACCTGCTTTCTCAAGGCGTGGCACCACTGTTGAGCTCAATGTGCATGCCATAGAACCGCTGTCAATCATAGCGCTCATCTCTTTAAATAACATCCCCCAGTAACACACTAGTATAGAGTTCATCATTGTGGTGCACTCTCTGTGTATTTTGCATAATGACTTGTTCGTTCGACTTGACTTCATCACAAACACTTGAATATATTCACTCTGAAGCTACACCACTATCTGATTGGGGCACCTCACAAGGCCCAGCACTTCCCCCCACCCTGTGCGGGCCAGCTAGTTTTCCCTGCCGGTGGGTCGTGTCGCTGTTTGATGGCGTGATGGGAGTTACGATGAAGTGTGAGGACATTCTTGACGCGTGTGACCCACCTGACCCAGCTGTATAACAGAGGAAGCATAGATGGTTATAATAACAATGATCCCTTGTGCTGTGATTCACATCCCCACACACTTTGCATTGCAAAGACGGGTTCTCTCTTATAATAGCCGCCTACAGGTTGCTGTGGCCTCCGCTCCAAGACCCGGTCAAGCATGCCAATCACACCATCCAATGCCTTGGATGAGCCATTTGTGGGCTGCTGCAAGGGGTCCAGGCAGTTTGCAACAGCCGACACTGGCTTACTTACTCCCTGCATCAGTGTGGTAACCAGTGGGGCCAGCCGCAAGGGACGTGGAGCCTTGCACTTCCTCTGGTACTCCTCCAGCCTGTCATGGACCTATGCAGCCGTCCACTCAGGCAATGGTTTGCACATGAATATCAATGACAGCTCTGGGTTTGGACAGTGCTTGATGAACATGACAGTCAGAACACGGACTGATGGATTGTCTAGCTCCTTGTTCTGCCTCTTCAAAGAGTCCTCTGCCACCTCTATGGCCCTGTTCAGTCTGATCCAGTAATCAAATGGAGTCTCCCCTTCCATTGGCAACGTAGAATAAACATCAGCTAGGGGCATGTCAGAGTTGATTGTGTCGCTAAAGTGTTGCTTCAGAATGTCAAAAACCGGTCTAGGGCCCTGGCTTAAGTCAACTGGGTTACTGCGTAGGCTTACTTTTACCATGTCACGTGCCCGCCCTGTCTGCTTACCCAAAACTTTATCTGACCTCTCCTGCCCACCATAGCCCTTCTTCTGCATGTACACTAACATGGTCTCCTCCCACTCATGCACTGTGCATTCCTCTGAACCATCCCCCCTGAAACACACTGGTTCCCTGACATTTTTCACCACTACATTTAGACTAGAGCTGGCACCAACCTTGGTACCACCAACATAATCAACCTTCTGTCCCACCCCGTCTCCCATAGCCTTTCATGTCAAACAAGAGATCAGGGGAACGGTACCAACTTTCTGCAGCATTGAAGGTCCCGAAAAACACAGTGGCATCCATCGTTCTTAAATGGAAGAAGTTTGGAACCACCAAGACTCCTGACATTCAACAAAATTACCCAGGTGCTGGGTCAATCCCCAAACTCACTGGGTTGTTTTAACCAAGCAATATAATTTACATTTACCCAGCAGCTGGGTCAAGCACTCAACCCAAGGTACTAGGTTGGAAGCACAACCCAACCCCACTGGGTTGAATTAACCAATGCTATGTTTGGCCAATATTGACCCAGTGCTGGGTTGTGGAAATGACCCAAATTGTGTTATTTTTAAGACAGCATTTTTTTTAAAGTGTAACAATAATTAATTTTGGAAAATGATGAATTGCCATATTAGGCATTGCTAAATTTGTACCTCTTATGATGCCAAAATAAAATAATAGGCTTTGAACGAAGGACTTCCATAGTGTTCACAGTTCTCTCGTGTAAATGTTTTAGCTACATACAAATATTAAATAAACAATTTATTTGGTAAATATCCAGTCTTTTAATCTTTTCTTAATTTACCATGCTGATAGTTTTAAGTGGTATTGGATTTATATTTATTGTTTAAGACATTGAATACATGTTTAGTATATTTACTACATTTAGCATTTTCTCTGAGAAGTAAGTTAATTTAAAGTTGTGATTTGGTTTATGTAGATACAACATGTCAATGCTGTTAACAAACAGTAACCAAAAACCTGATACATTTGCATATTCATAATGAGTTTGCGGCTAATGTTCAGCAAACAGCAGAATGTTCACCACAAGTTTCCCAGAAGTTCAGTTGTTGCCGCAAATTTACCCCCACAGTTTGCAGCAAAACTTATTTGCATGTGAAAAAAATAGCTTGCCACACATTTGTGAGAAATTGGCCAAGTGTTTGCCACAACTGTTTGCCAGAGGCCTGTATTTTGTTGTTGTTGCCATCAGACAATACCGAGCAACCGGGCAAGAAAGACATTGGTCAGGGAGGTGACCAAAACCCAAATTGTGGCAGCATCATGCTATGGGGATGCTTTTCAGCGGCAGGGACTGGGAGAATGGTAAGGATAGAGGGAACAATGAATGGAGCCAAATACAGGCAAACCCTTGAAGAGAACCTGCAAATATTTAAGTTCCAACAGAACAATGACTACAAGAATACATCCAAATCAACACTGGAATGTCTTCAGAACAAGAATGTGAAAGACCTTGAGCGGCACAGCCAAAGCCCAGACTTGAAGATGGCTGTTTACCGCCACTCCCCATCTAACGTAACATAGCTTGATAAAATCTGCAAAGAAGAATGGGATAAAATCCCCAAATCCAGATGTGCAAAGTTGATACATGCCCCAAGGCGACTAAAAGCTGTAATCGACCCAGGGGAGTGAATACTTATGTAAATAAAAATATATATATATTTTTTCCATTTTGTCATTATAGGGAATTTTATATATATATATATATATATAATATATGGGTGAGAGAAATCAACGTAATACATTTTCAATTCAGGCTGTAGCACAACAATGTGGAATAAGTCAAGGGTTATGAATACTTTCTAAAGGGACCGTAAATCTCTAGTTTATTAGATGATATAGGAGTCTGTGTATATGTTTATGTGATGGACAGACTCCAGGGATAAAGTGGGGTTATAGCTGGAGCAACAATAAAGTCCTCAGTCCAGTCTAGAACACACAATAACTCTACGTCATTGACCCCAACCAGGGACACTGTACGACCCTGCAGCCTACCCTTTCCTCCTCCCCCAGAGTCCATTTCCTACCACTGTGGGGTAGAGGAAGCCCCGCTATGCAAATCAGGCAGGTTAGGAAGTGAACTCGCTGCTCCCAGGCACGCTGTTTCATTACCTGTCACATCACAGAGGAGAGGGAATAGAGGTAATAAAGAGTAAACAAAAAGGAGGGCAAAGAGCAAATCGCCCCCACCGCCGCACCTCCTGTGGTACATATTCATCAGCCACGCTTGAAAGACCACGGCACACAACCTCCGCCGAGGTTTGGCGAGGGACTCACTCAGCCCACCCAAATCACCCACCTTCTCGCTCTCTCTCTCTCCCCCATCCCCCCGGTCTGACCGAGGTTCCTCTAGGGCCTGCTCCATTGTGCCATAGGAAAATTGCCAATCTGGGGCGGCTTGATTGAACACTGAAGGCAGGAGTTTTATAAAGGAGCTGATTTGCTATTCATTACCCCTGCCTCTCTCTCCTCCAACTCACCCTCTGTACTTCTCCAAAGCTTGTTACCTTTCATAGTCTCTCTCTCTCTCGATGTACTGTACTAGTTGTGCACGGTTATTCGAATATTGTAATATCCAAACAGATGTTAGTATTCGAATATGTGTGTGAGTATTAATTTTAGCAATAAAAAAAATGATAGGCCAATTTTATTTTAAATTGAACATATCCATGTCACATTGTTAAATACAACATAATAAACTGGGAGCTTCGAGCCATGAATGCTGATTGGCTGACAGCCGTGGTATATCAGACTATGGGTATGACAAAACATGTATTTTTACTGCTCTAATTACATTGGTAACCAGTTTATAAAAGCAATAAGGCCCCTTCGGAATTTGTGGTATTTGGGCAATATACTACGGCTAAGGGCTGTATCCAGGAACTCCGCATTGCGTCGTGCATAAGAACAGCCCTTAGCTGTGGTATATTGGCCATGTGCCACACCCCCTCGGGCCTTATTGCTTAAATATACCATGACATTTGAAATGATTAATTTAATAAAACAAAAAAGTTTTCTACGTATTTATTAGACGTGTGTCCCATAAAAAGATCCAAGCCTTCCTGTGTGTGGCTTGACGTTTATGTTGGCCAATCAAAGTGACAAAGAAGTTCAATATATAGCAAGTGGAGTGAGATTTCACTAAGATTAAATCAAATTACGCTAGCTAGCACCTCTAGGCTACTCCAGTCAAGACAGGCACTGTTATATAGCATGACATAACATTGTAGCTGCTACAAATAGCTAGTCTTGGCTGTAGCCAAGTTGCCTTGGCTAGTAGTTACTGTGTCTCTCTCTCCCAACTCATTTAAAACATTTTTTAAATACATGCATTTCGAATACCAGGATATCTGAACAAACTTTATGATACTTTTCAAATAGTGAAATAATCCCTACTATGTACTATAACTTTCCATCTCATTCTGCCCTTTCCACTCCCTACCACAGCCTTACCTCATTTCTCCCTCCCTCCCGCTCTTTAATTATCTTGCAATGGTCATCAAAATCGTTAAGGTTGTTTTGAAAACAATTTGAATATATGCAACAGACGAAGATATTCAAAACATTTATTTTCAAATGTCACTATTACCCCCCTTAGAATGTACTCAAATATACATGTTCTACCAGTATTGTCACGTTCTGTCCATTGTTCGTATGTGTTTTCCTTGTTTTAGTGTTGGTCAGGACGTGAGCTGGGTGGGCATTCTATGTTGTGTGTCTGGTTTGTCTATTTCTATGTTTGGCCTGATATGGTTCTCAATCAGAGGCAGGTGTTAGTCATTGTCTCTGATTGGGAACCATATTTAGGTAGCCTGTCTTGTGTTGGGTTTTGTGGGTGATTGTTCCTGTCTCTGTGTTTGCACCAGATAGGACTGTTTAGGTTTTCGCTTTTCTTGTTTTGTATAGTCTGTTCATGTAGAGTAGTCTTTATTAAAAACATGAATAACCACCACGCTGCATTTTGGTCCGCCTCTCTTTCATCAGAAGAAAACCCTTACAAGTATCATGTAAAAAAAAAATTATTTGGTGTTAAAATAAAGAAAATGATCTGTGCTCAATTTGCATAAATGCACTGCATTTTGGTCCGCCTCTCTTTCACCAGAAGAAAACCCTTACAGAATCACCCAACAACCAAGGACCAAGCGGCGTGGTAAACAGAGGCAGCAGCAACAGCAGCAGCAGGAGAAGCGACAGGTGCAGCAGGAGCAACAGCAAAGGCAGCAGCAGGAGAAGCAACAGAGTCAGCAGCAGTGGGAGAGGCTGCACTAGGCAGCGAAAGCAGAGAGGCGGCATTATGAGGAGCTAGCACGGCAGAGCGGCTGGAAGCCCGAGAGGCACCCCCAAAAAATGTATTGGGGGGTGCACAGGGAGAGTGTGGCAGAGTCAGGAGTCAGACCTGAGCCAACTCCCCCTGTTTACCGAAAGGAGCCATGGATGGAATTGGAGCTGTCGGCGAAGCAGAGTGCGGAGTCTGAGAGTGTGGAGGATGTATTGGACAGAGTAGAAAGAAAGCTGTTGGCTTGGCATAGTATGCACGGCATACCAGTGCCAGCACCACGCATTGTGTCCCGCCTGTCCAGCGCTGCCGGTGCCTTCCTCCTCTCCAGCGCAGCCAGAGTCTCCCGCCTGTTCAGTCGGCCAGGATCTGCCAGTCGGCCAGGATCCGCCAGTCTGCCAGGATCAGTTAGATCTGCCATTCAGCCAGGATCCGCCAGTGTGCCAGGATCCGCCAGTCTGCCAGGATCCGCCAGTCAGCCAGGATCCACCAGTCAGCCAGGATCCGCCAGTCTGCCAGGATCCGCCAGGATCTGCCAGAACTACCAGTCAGCCAGGATCTGCCAGTCTGCCAGGATCCGCCAGTCTCCCAGGATCCGCCAGTCTCCCAGGATCCGCCAGAACCGCCAGCATCCGCCAGGATCTGCCAGTCGGCCAGGATCTGCCAGCCAGGATCTGCCAGTCGGCCAGGATCAGTTAGATCCGCCAGTCAGCCAGGATCCGCCAGTCTGCCAGGATCCACCAGTCAGCAAGGATCCGCCAGAAGTGCCAGTCAGCCAGGATCTGCCAGAACTGCCAGGATCTGCCAGAACTGCCAGTCGGCCAGGATCCGCCAGTCGAACAGGATCCGCCAGTCGAACAGGATCCGCCAGAACTTCCAGTCGGCCAGGATCTGCCAGTCAGCCAGGATCTGCCAGTCTGCCAGGATCCACCAGTCGGCCAGGATCCACCAGTCTGTCAGTCGGCCAGGATCCGCCAGTCGGCCAGGATCCGCCAGTCAGCCAGGATCCGCCAGTCAGCCAGGATCTGCCAGATCCGCTAGTCAGCCAGGATCCGCCAGTCAGCCAGGATCTGCCGGAACCACCAGCCAGCCAGGATCTGGTAGATCCATCAACCTGCCTGAGCTTCCTCTCACTCCTGAGCTTCCTCTCACTCCTGAGCTTCCTCTCACTCCTGAGCTTCCCCTCACTCCTGAGCTTCCCCTCACTCCTGAGCTTCCCTTCGGTCCCGAGCTTCCCTTCGGTCCCGAGCTTCCCCTCGGTCCCGAGCTTCCCCTCAGTCCCGAGCTACCTCAGTTCAGTGGGGCCCGTTGTTAGGTTTCCCAGGCCAAGGTTAGCGGCGAGGGTTGCCACTCAAGGGACCCTAAGGAGGTGGACTAAGACAATTATGGAGTGGGGTCCACGTCCAGCGCCAGAGCTGCCACCGCGGACAGATGCCCACCCAGACCCTCCCCTATAGGTTTAGGTTGAGCGTTCGGAGTCTGCACCTGGGGGGGGGGGGGGTTCTGTCACGTTCTGTCCATCGTTCGTATGTGTTTTCCTTGTTTTAGTGTTGGTCAGGACGTGAGCTGGGTGGGCATTCTATGTTGTGTGTCTGGTTTGTCTATTTCTATGTTTGGCCTGATATGGTTCTCAATCAGAGGCAGGTGTTAGTCATTGTCTCTGATTGGGAACCATATTTAGGTAGCCTGTTTTGTGTTGGGTTTTGTGGGTGATTGTTCCTGTCTCTGTGTTTGCGCCAGATAGGACTGTTTAGGTTTCACTTTTCTTGTTTTGTATAGTCTGTTCATGTATAGTCAGTCGTCTTTATTAAAAACATGAATAACCACCACGCTGAATTTTGGTCCGCCTCTCTTTCACCAGAAGAAAACCCTTACAAGTATCATGTAAAAAAAATATTATTTGGTGTTAAAATAAAGAAAATGATCTGTGCTCAATTTGCATAAATACACTGGGTGTATTTTCACCCAGTGAAAATTGAATTTGAAGTATTCAATTGAATTTGAAGCACGACATATCACTGACTGGCACCAAAAAATTTGCTAAGGATCATGGTGAAAGTGGCCGTGTCTAGCAAAGGATCATGGTCGATGTAATCATTTTCATCCTGCCTGAAAGAGTAAACCGGGAGCCTCCTTGTAGCCTGCCGGCCCGTGATTGGTCTGTGTCAGCACGTGATCCTGTGTGACGACAAATGTAGTAGTCAGAATGGATCACTATTTAACTAAATATCTCAATTTGTAGCGAACTTCTAAATAATTCACTATGGGGCTCGAACAGACCAGGGCTATTGGCACCTCTAGGTAGCCAACTAGGAGAGCTTGTGACTTCACATTCCAGATTGAACACCATGGGCCTGGTTTAATCCCCCCTGTTGAGACTGCTGTACAAGGCTGGGTAGATAGACTGTGGCTCTCTCAGATTTCTGTGGCCCTTTATGGGATCATTGCTGGTCAGACTGCCAATACTGCAAATAGTCTACTGAATGTCGGGTATGCCGACGGATTAACACACACACCTGCCTAAATCCTCAGCAAAAAGCCTCCCTGGGTCCTGGGAGTGCCTGAGCTAGCCATCCAACCAAATGCCTGATTACAAGTGACAGAGGAAATGAGGCAGTCAAGAGAGTCAAGTCATGAATGAATCAAAGAAGCAACACAGATAAACAATAAACGCGCCTGGCTCGTTCCTCACTGACTGACATGGCATCCTGTGGTGTTGGCGTACTCGCATTCAAGCTGTTTCGGCTTTTCAAAAAGTGCAAGCTTTACAATGACAATTGTTGTTTTTCAGCCGATGGAGTTGAGGGCAATTAGATTCGGTAGTTATAACCAATGCAAAATGGCTTCAAAGTATATTTTGCAGAATTCCCATTCCATGTTGATATCACTATAGCAGAGATGGGATGAAATTAGGTGAATTTGCAGTCATGGCTCTTATGACTTACTCATTAAACTTCAGCAACCATGATGGCCTCATATCAAAAGATTGGGGTAAAAGCCACCATTACCAAATCCATTTGTTAAAATTCTCTCCACCATACCAAACAGCGTGTAATTGCAGAAGAGCATCTCCGGCACACATATTTCATTATGCAGCATTTTTTTTTTACAATCATGCCAATGTTTAACAATAGCTTCCCTCCATTATGATATCTACTTCAATTTCACCTATGAAGGTTAGGTAAGCTTAGGTAACATTGACGAAACCTGAGGTAAAGGTAATTTTCTTATCCCATATAATGGTTACATTTGTAATGGGATAATCTGAATTTAGGTCTGTGGTAAAGAGCAACTTCTACGTACCAGCATCTTCTTAGGCTAAAATGCTAAATGTTAACCCTGGCTCTCCAGACGGGTGCCCTGTCTCTACAGACATCACCCCAGGCTTGCCATCCTTTTTCTGGGTAACCTCAGGGGGACATGTCCCCTCTGTGCACTGTCTGTCTGGGAGCCAGTCCCTGTGGCAAAGTCAGACAGAGGCAAAGTCCCCCAAGTCAGAGGTAAACAAATCCAAACAGGGAAATGCCTGATCTTTTTCAGACTCCCTCCAACTCTTATCCCCCCTCCTCCATTCCCCCACCCCTTAACACCCTATCTACTGAAGTGATTGGCTGAGCCCACAGGGTGTGTTTGGTCATGATCAGGAAGTGATGTTGGCAGCAAAACACAGGATTAGTGGAAACAGCGGGAGGGAACAGATCGCAACGGGACATCCACTGAGTCATCACTATATCATCTAAGACTCTGCTCGTTACTTTCCACTTCAAAAGTAGCAGGGCTGTCACGTGTGACTAGTGTTGCCAGCGGAAGTGTATTTCACATAGATTCCCGACATTAAGAGAAAACGATGTCGTCAGGTCAAAATATGTCTCTTAGACTTAGAAGTGGAGTTAGTTTCTGCTACTTCTTCTAGTCCTAGTATATAGAGTACCAGTCAAACGTTTGGACACACCTACTCATTCAAGGGTTTTAAATTGTACTATTTTCTACATTGTGCAATAATAGTGAAGACATCAAAACTATGAAATAACATATGGAATCATGTAGTAACTACAAGAGTGTGCTAAGCTGTCATCAAGCCAAAGGGTGGCTACTTTGAAGTATCTAAAATATTTTTGATTTGTTTTACACTTTCTTGGTTACCACACTGCTACTTCACTATTACTCTACAATGTAGAAAATAGTAAAAAATAAAGAAAAACCCTTAAATGAGTAGGTGTATCTAAACCTTTGACTGGTACTGTAGATATTATTCCAATGCATCTCAGACCAATGACGACTTATCTGGCACATACAGTATTTGAATATCTGCTAGTCGTTTTCATTTTTCTCAACAGTTGTTGACCTCTAGAAAGGTAAATCTATCAGTGGCTTTCTTGTTCTGAATGCTTCATGTATTAAATAATCATCACTGGGGTCAAATGGGATCCATTTCTCTGAAATCACCCTTGATGACTGAAAATGTTCTCTGGGCGATATATACAGCATTTCATGATAGGAGGCTAAATTGAATCATACTCTGAGGGAATATGGCATACTCAGGAATTCAATTTTCTGGTCGTTAAAAAGCAATCCACAAAAAAGGCAACACTAATCAAAAACTCTGGGATAAATTTTACTCACTGAAGCTTTGAGAATCCAATTGAATATTTAAGTGTTGGGCTGTTGCTGGAATCAAGTGAAAGTCTGAGCCCATGCAGTCGAGAGGATATCTGTAACTTGTGGAAAACTATCGCTGTGACTTTAACACCAGTTAATATTTACAGTGCATTCGGGAAGTATTCAGACTCCTTGACTTTTTCCACATTTTGTTACGTTACAACCTTATT
This sequence comes from Oncorhynchus gorbuscha, assembly GCF_021184085.1. Taxonomy (NCBI): domain Eukaryota; kingdom Metazoa; phylum Chordata; class Actinopteri; order Salmoniformes; family Salmonidae; genus Oncorhynchus; species Oncorhynchus gorbuscha. Next base: position 60,948,025 of record NC_060183.1, on the reverse strand, counting down.
TTAAATTAATGAAATAAACTCAGCAAAAAAGGAAACGTCCCTTTTTCAGGACTCTGTCAAAGTTAATTAGTAACTTTAAATTAATTAGAATCTTTACAGATCTTTACTGTAAAGGGTTTAAACTAGAGGTTGACCGATTAATCGGAATGGCCGATTTAATTAGGGCCGATATCAAGTTTTCATAACAATCGGTAATCGTCATTTTTGGACACCGTCATGGTCGATTACATTGCACTCCACGAGGAGACTGCGTGGCAGGCTGTCTACCTGTTATGCGGGTGCAGCAAGGAGCCAAGGTAAGGTGCTAGCTAGTGTCATGACGTTGGCCTGGGGGTAGGTTTATGACAGTCATAAATACCTCTTCTCCCCTTTTTCCTCTCTCTACCCTACTGAGGTTACATTTGCAAACCCTTTTGGTTAACATAGAGATTCTGGGAACATCAGAAGGTGGGGGGAAATGAACTATATTCTGGTAATCCGACCAATGGAACATATGTGGTGGTACTTAATGAATATGATATCAGTTCGGTTGTCATTCGAGACATGCTTATCAATGATAAGATGACTAATCTACAGTGGAAAGTCTACACATCAGAGTTGTCGGATTCACATGGAATTGTTGTTCAATTTAAATGTTTGAATATTAAATTATTTGTGATGGGATGAAATGTGATTTTAGCTTCTAAAATGTGAGATTTGGGTTTTCATAAGATAGGGCTCTGCTCAATCAGTGGCCCATCCCTGTGAAGGGACATGGTCCAAAAAAACAACATATTTGCAAATGTATATATATAAAAAAATAACATTTACATAAGTATTCAGACCTTTTACTTTGTTGAAGCACCTTTGGCAGCCTCTACAAGCTTGACACACCTGTATTTGGGGTGTTTCTCCCATTCTTCTTTGCAGATCTTCTCAAGCTCTATCATATTAGATGGGGAGCGTCACTGCACAGCTATTTTCAGGTCTCTCCAGAGATGTTCAATCGGGTTCAAGTCCGTCTCTGGCTGGACCACTCAAGGACATTCAGAGACTTGTCCCGACGCCACTCCTGCGTTGTCTTGGCTGTGTGCTTAGGGTCGTTGTCCTTCGCCCCAGTCTGAGGACCTTAGCCCTCTGGAGCAGGATTTCATCAAGGATCTCTCTGTACTGTTTCCCAGTCCCTGCCACTGAAAAACATCTCTGTTCATCTTTCCCTTGATCCCGACTAGTCCTCCCAGTCCCTGCCGCTGAAAAACATCACCATAAGGATGGTGCCAGGTTTCCTCCAGATGTGACGCTTGGCGTTCAGACCAAGAATATTTCGGGGCCTTTTGGCAATTTCCAAGCGGGCTGTCATGTGCCTTTTACTGAGGAGTGGCTTCCGTTTGACCACTCTACCATAAAGGCCTGGTTGGTGGAGAGCTACAGAGATTGTAGTCCTGGAAGGTTGTCCCATCTCCACAGAGGAAATCTGGAGCAATCTCACACAACTCCCTGACCAAGGCCCATCTCCCCCGATTACTCAGTTTGGCCAGGCTCAGAAGTGTTAAAATCCTAGGCCAGGAGTCTCCAACTCCATTTCCATGGAAAGCTAATGTGTGTGCAGGCTTTTGTTCCAACCATGCACCACTTCAGCTGTTTTAAACAATCTGCATTATGAACCATAAAGAGTTTAAACAGGTGTGTTAGTGCTAGGCTGGAACAAAAGCCCGCACACCAGTACTGTACCTCTCTAGAACCGGAGCTACACCCTAGACATTATCCTAGTGTTTACTTCTCCCGAGTTATGGAGTAAATTATATTTTTATTGTGTTTCATTAGGCTCAGCAAACAACAAACAGTATTGGCCAATGACCAGTGAGCTAATGATGTATTCATTATATACAGTGGTATTTATGTATTTCAATGTAACATCATAGTAAAGTGGGCTGGGACACTGTTTCAGTGTTCATGCTATTGCACGCTTCTCACTGTCTGCAGAATTAGGATTTGAGTGCCTTAAATCTTACAGACAATTAATTTGTTCCATCAGCTTCTTAAATTTACAGCAAAGGTTAAAGCCAGATTGGAAAAGTCAACCGTTTTAATAGCTTAATTAGTTATATACTCTTTCTCTATCTGTGACACCACAATTTTAACCATCAAAACATTATTTAATGAGTCATTTATGCAAAGAGCAAATCAAGTGTAGGTCAAATTGTTATCCTCGCTGTAACAATCCACAAAAAATATATATGTCATCGTAACCATGTGGTACTGTAGCTTCTTTTTTCAGAAGAATAAAGGAAGTATTATTAAAATGAGGCTGAGTGAAATCAGCCTAAACATATATTCAATGTTTAAATTCTTCAGTAGTGTTCTTCCCTCTGCTCCTTAGTGTGCTGTAAAATAGTAAGTAGCTGGCCTGGGTTAACCTCAGTGTAGGGTATCCAAACAGCCTTCAATACACAGGAAGTCCCAAACAGAATTGGCTTAGAGACAGATAGTCCTACATTAGATTTCTTTATCCTTATCAAACAATACCTCCAATAGAAGTTCAATGTTTTTCCAAATATGGCAGCCGATACTGGATAAATGGTCTAGTCCCGCTTCATAACTGGGTTGACGATCTGCTGCTACTCTGTGCTGTACTCCTCAGTATTTATTTTTGGCTTAACTACACTGCTTGTAATGACTATATGCTGTCTTCTTATACATGTACGACCTAATATGATTTTGTTTTATTTTGTGTATGTGTAAGTTAAGCTTTGTTTTGTCCTCTAAATTGGCCATCCCATTCAACAGTACAATTGCTGTCTTTTTTATTAGATTTTTTATTGTAAAATAATAAACATATTATTTAAAAAAATAATTGGCTTAGAGAGAGAAGAAAACAGCTAGCATTAAGTATACGGCACAACTATTATTATAATTTTTTTGCTATCCTTTATTTCGACAGGGAGGTATGCCGAGACCAATGTCTCTTTCACAGATGACCGCTGTATACACATCAATATGCACATCACTATACACCTCAATACACAAAAAGCAAAACACAATCATAGAAAACAACATTTTTCAGTAAAACGGTCCTCAAATCAGCCTTTTGAATTGCCCTAGAGACACCAATTAATCCAATTTTAGAGCCTTGGAGACTATTCCACAAGTAAGGTGCAAAGAAACTAAAAGCAGGTTTACCTAACTCAGTGGAGATCGAAGGGCTCTTCAGAGTTAACCTCCCTGAGACTAGGTCTGGTAGCTCGTACGTCTGTAAGTTAACAACGAAGTACTGTACGGCGGAAGTTTAAGCAGGGGGGCTTTATAACCTGTTAAGACTCTAGGGGCAGTATTTCATTTTTGGATAAAAAGACATGCCCGTTTTAAGCGCAATATTTTGTCACGAAAAGATGCTCGACTATGCTTGGAATTGATAGTTTTGGAAAGAAGACACTCTGACGTTTCCAGAACTGTAAAGATTTTCACTGTGAGTGCCATAGAACAGAATCTACAGGCAAAACCAAGATGTTTGAGTGACCAGGAAATCAACAGGATTTCTGGAGGCACGTTTTCCATGATCTCCTTATATGGCTGTGAATGCGACAGGAATGAACGGACACTTCCTATCGTTTCCCCCAGGTGTCTGCAGCATTGTGACGTATTTGTAGGCATATCATTGGAAGATTGACCATAAGAGCCTACAATTACCAAGTGTCCCGCACGGTGTCTGCGTGGAAATTGGTGCGCAAAAGTCAGGTACCAGTATTTTTCCATCCGAATCAGAGAAGAATGCACGCTTCCAGGGAAGGGATTTCAATGAAGAGATATATGACAAAACACCTTGAGGATTGATTCAAACAACGTTTTCCATGTTTCAGTCGATATTATGGAGTTAATTCGGAAAAAGGTTTGACGTTTATGTGACTGAATTTTCGGTTAGTTTCGGTAGCCAAATGCATAGTAACAAAACGGAACGTTGTGTCCTACACAAGCATCTTTCAGGAAAAACTGGACATCTGCTATGTAACTGAGAGTCTCCTCATTGAAACATCTGAAGTTCTTCAAAGGTAAATTATTTTATTTGATCCCTTTGCTGGTTTTTGTGAATGTTGCGTGCTAAATGCTAACGCTAAATGCTAAGCTAGCTATCACCACTCTTACACAAATTATTGATTTTCTCTGGTTCTAAAGCATATTTTGAAAATCTGAGACGACAGGATTGTTAAGAAAAGGATAAGCTTGAGGATAGGCATATTTATTTCATTTAATTTGCAATTTTCAGAAATCGCTAATTTTGCGTTATGGTAATGAGCTTGAGGTTGTCGTCACGATCCCGGATCCGGGATGGGGCGGACTAAGAAATCCACTATTTAATGAAAGGCATAACCTATTCCTATAAAATCAATTTTAATGATGAATTTCTTAACTAACTCATAAAGATGCTTTTTGAATGATTGCTTTTCATCAATCCAGATATTTATAAGCGGGACACGATCAATGAAGGCACCATCCGACATTCATATGCATAAATCATCAGATACATTTTAAGGTGATGTGGAGAATAACATATAATTTGTTGTACCTGCATTGAAAAGTAACAATTCCACTTCAACAAAGACATTCTGCTAAGCAATGAAGGGAGAGTGATGCTCCGAAAGAGCCTGGTCAACAGTTGGTGCAATAGCATACACAACATTGTCATCTGCATACCGGTGTATGTCATTGTTTTTGACAGAAAGACCAACATAAAATTGATCCCTGTGGGAAATATTTCCTAATAGCTAAACAAAATCACATTGTGTCCCTGTCCTGACTGTCAAGTAATTTTCAAACCAATTACATAACGCCTGTTCCATACCGTTTGTAGACCACCTTTGAATTAATAAAGATTGGGGTACTGTGTGTGTGTGTGTGTGTGTGTGTGTGTGTGTGTGTGTGTGTGTGTGTGTGTGTGTGTGTGTGTGTGTGTGTGTGTGTGTGTGTGTGTGTGTGTGTGTGTGTGTGTGTGTGTGTGTGTGTGTGTGTGTGTGTGTGTGTGTGTGCCGTGGTTGGGCTATATGGAACAGAAAAACCACATTAGGAAACCCACAAGGCCTCCGTCTCCCTACATCTCCTGTATCACACTCCTGATGACTATCATTTACATTACATTTACATTTAAGTCATTTAGCAGACGCTCTTATCCAGAGCGACTTACAAATTGGTGCATTCACCTTATGACATCCAGTGGAACAGCCACTTTACAATAGTGCATCTAAATATTTTAAGGGGGGGGGGGGGTGAGAAGGATTACTTTATCCTATCCTAAGTATTCCTTAAAGAGGTGGGGTTTCAGGTGTCTCCGGAAGGTGGTGATTGACTCCGCTGTCCTGGCGTCGTGAGGGAGTTTGTTCCACCATTGGGGAGCCAGAGCAGCGAACAGTTTTGACTGGGCTGAGCGGGAACTGTACTTCCTCAGTGGTAGGGAGACGAGCAGGCCAGAGGTGGATGAACGCAGTGCCCTTATTTGGGTGTAGGGCCTGATCAGAGCCTGGAGGTACTGAGGTGCCGTTCCCCTCACAGCTCCGTAGGCAAGCACCATGGTCTTGTAGCGGATGCGAGCTTCAACTGGAAGCCAGTGGAGAGAGCGGAGGAGCGGGGTGACGTGAGAGAACTTGGGAAGGTTGAACACTAGACGGGCTGCGGCGTTCTGGATGAGTTGTAGGGGTTTAATGGCACAGGCAGGGAGCCCAGCCAACAGCGAGTTGCAGTAATCCAGACGGGAGATGACAAGTGCCTGGATTAGGACCTGCGCCGCTTCCTGTGTGAGGCAAGGTCGTACTCTGCGGATGTTGTAGAGCATGAACCTACAGGAACGGGCCACCACCTTGATGTTAGTTGAGAACGACAGGGTGTTGTCCAGGATCACGCCAAGGTTCTTAGCGCTCTGGGAGGAGGACACAATGGAGTTGTCAACCGTGATGGCGAGATCATGGAACGGGCAGTCCTTCCCCGGGAGGAAGAGCAGCTCCGTCTTGCCGAAGTTCAGCTTGAGATGGTGATCCGTCATCCACACTGATATGTCTGCTAGACATGCAGAGATGCGATTCGCCACCTGGTCATCAGAAGGGGGAAAGGAGAAGATTAATTGTGTGTCGTCTGCATAGCAATGATAGGAGAGACCATGTGAGGTTATGACAGAGCCAAGTGACTTGGTGTATAGCGAGAATAGGAGAGGGCCTAGAACAGAGCCCTGGGGGACACCAGTGGTGAGAGCGCGTGGTGAGGAGACAGATTCTCGCCACGCCACCTGGTAGGAGCGACCTGTCAGGTAGGACGCAATCCAAGCGTGGGCCACGCCAGAGATGCCCAACTCGGAGAGGGTGGAGAGGAGGATCTGATGGTTCACAGTATCGAAGGCAGCCGATAGGTCTAGAAGGATGAGAGCAGAGGAGAGAGAGTTAGCTTTAGCGGTGCGGAGCGCCTCCGTGATACAGAGAAGAGCAGTCTCAGTTGAATGACTAGTCTTGAAACCTGACTGATTTGGATCAAGAAGGTCATTCTGAGAGAGATAGCGGGAGAGCTGACCAAGGACGGCACGTTCAAGAGTTTTGGAGAGAAAAGAAAGAAGGGATACTGGTCTGTAGTTGTTAACATCGGAGGGATCGAGTGTAGGTTTTTTCAGAAGGGGTGCAACTCTCGCTCTCTTGAAGACGGAAGGGACGTAGCCAGCGGTCAGGGATAAGTTGATGAGCGAGGTGAGGTAAGGGAGAAGGTCTCCGGAAATGGTCTGGAGAAGAGAGGAGGGGATAGGGTCGAGCGGGCAGGTTGTTGGGCGGCCGGCCGTCACAAGACGCGAGATTTCATCTGGAGAGAGAGGGGAGAAAGAGGTCAGAGCACAGGGTAGGGCAGTGTGAGCAGAACCAGCAGTGTCGTTTGACTTAGCAAACGAGGATCAGATGTCGTCGACCTTCTTTTCAAAACTATAAACAATTTACATTCAATAACATCTAACGTTTCCCCAATCCCTTCGCACCACTGAACTGTGACATCACTCACATTCCCTTCAATTCCAAACAGATATTATTCTCCTGCTGCCATTTTCAACTAATCGGGTAGGCTGAAACCCAGATTCAAAGTTCAGGTACCCAGTTATCATTAATGATTGGAACTCAGTGGATTTTTTCTAAGATCAAATATTGACCTTATTATGCAAGGTTTTCAGAAAGCCAATTGCTATTTCATATCAGTTGACATTGTATATGATAGGAATAACAGTGGTATGAAACTATTCATTCGACATTACCACAATACAGTAGTTTGAGGAAGACAGGCAGGCAAAATAGAAACCAGAGTAGAACCTTCAGGGTTTCTAATTCAGTTCTCTATATAATCTCAAACGAACCGTGCCAAATGACTATCCCCAGCGCCCATTATAAAAGCAGTAGTGATATTTGCTTTTTGTCACACATATGATTAGTAAAATGAATGAGGCTAGCAGATTTCCCCATGCCCATGTATTCCCTTCCACCCTTCCAATCAGCTCCTTGCTCTATTCCCTTCTCAGTCAACTGAATCGCCCTCTCCATCACCGCAAGCACTTCCGGTTTCGCCCGTTTCTGCAAAACGACCTGCAGCTAATTCCGATCGACTTGATGAATTCAAACAACTAAAACCCTGGCAGTTTAATAAAGGCAAGCCGTAATCAAAAACGGAATGAAAAGCGGAAAAGCTGCTGAATTCCTCCTCTACACCCCCCTCCCTCCCTCCAGGGGAATCACTCCTTGTCGTTTTTAGGCCGGAGGGAAACAGCCCCAAGTCATCATCCCGCTTGGCAATTACAGTGAACGTACGGCGAACGATGCCTCATCTGTTGCCTTCACCGTTCTCTGACGTCGGGATGAAAAACAGGGGTGTTTACCGAGAAGGGGGTGCCATTTACCAGGGTAAATATGCGTGTTCCGGGCCGGTGAAGGGTTGATGGTTGTGCGGGAGCGGAGTAGGGATCTGATATACGACCGGATCCAGCGAGAGGGGTGATCAAGGTTGCTTCCATCACTCACTTAGCTAATCTTTTCTGCCCGCGGGAAAAACAAATGACGCTCGCTAGAAGCATCAAACCGAGCTACGACGACCTGTCTGTGTCACAGCTTCATCCTGCTGGGTGCTGTAGAGACAGTCAGACGTTCTCTGTTTTAGGTAAATTTGGCATCTTGAGACATCTGACACGTGATTGATGAATTGATATGCAGTCGACTGATGAATGCAATGGCATGGGACTGTTGTGACAATGTGCACTAAAACGAGGCATGGATATAACCGGCAGTTTATCCACTTAAGCAGAGTTCACTTACCTAAAGTGCTCTCATCAGGAGTTTACTGTGAAGTATATTGAGACATTTCAGTTGCCTGCCCCAAAAAGTTGAATTCATCATCTAAGGACACAGATTCTTGACAGAAAGGTCTTTTCATCCCTGAAGGCCAGGATGTTTTAATGTGTGATAAATTAACAATGACAGCAGACAAGGTCAAGATAGAAGCAAGACATAAAAGACAGGATAGATTCAAACAGATTTGCGCTAGCCAACACCTGCATAGCGGTTGTTTTGCCAGTCTCTGTTGGAACTGCATTAGAGCTGTCAAATCCAAAAGCATCTCCTTGCGTTACTTTAACGTGGACACTGCCATTGGATGCGACGAAATCACAACCCGACTTTATAATCTGACAAATCCCATGCAGCCGCGCTATAAGTTCAAACACTCAAATGTGTGATGTTTTATTGTGAACACCTCTATTAAGACTAAATCCCCACATCTAAATGAACATGAAAACATGCAATAGCCTACACGTTTTGAACTAACAACACAGTAGGGATATTAAGAAAGGGAGTGGTTTATGACACACGAGAGCAGCCACTCACTGATTTCTCACCTCATACCACAGTGACACCTCCCACACAGCCAAAACATTTGTTATGCAGATATCGGCCAACACTAATTAAATCTATGCCTTTATTGAGACACTGTACGACACAGAAACCCAGATACAAAACTGACTAAACATTTCTGGGCACATCCATTCCTTGAGGTTCACTTTATTTTGATGTGTACGGTATCCATCTACCTACAGCTGTATCTCCTTAGACTAAGAATGAATACAGCAAAAACCCTACGTGATCAAATTTGCCTCGAGCCAAATGAGCTCCAATCTAATTCTACAGGGCAAAAACACGCAGCCATCCTGAATAAAAATTTGCGAGGCCATTTTACACTATTGCAGTATTTACTGCTGTATTTTCTAGCCTTTTGGCCTCCAATAGCCTCAGCTATATAATATTCCTTAATTTGTCAATGGAAGTAGAGGAGTCAGATATATACTGTACACACAGATGCATGATACACACTATATGGTAGACTAGAACCGTACTGTTCAGGCTCTGCCTTCTTTTCACGCGGTTCTTTCCAGAACAGTTCCAGTAACTATGGTGAAGGCATAACCAGGCTAGCCCAGTACAGCTTGGCTGTGAATCAGCCAAGAGTGCATCCTATGTCCAACAGCTCAGGCCTCTGTAAATTTCTGCGGTCCTCATCCTTGGAAGCTGTCACCTCAAGCAGCAAGGTGCATTGTGGGTACTGTGCATTCAGTCCGGTATTGCCGCAAACAGCGTATCGACCCCACCTGGAGGATCGGTACAAGTCAGCAACTTTATCAACAGCGAGCAGGAGAAGGAGAAAAAATTAAATTGCATTTTGATGATGGATGCACCTGTCGGCGGGAGAGAAAAACAAATGCCAACAACATCAGAGGCTAGAAATCTTCCCTTGAACATCAACGACCGTATGTTAATGCTAATCACCTCTGGATCCGATGCTGCCATGTTATTTATTCATATACAGTACAAAAAAACATTCTTACACACAATGTAGATTTACATATTGAAGAAATCTTACTAAGTCACTTTTCCTATGTAACTTCACAGTGCTTTAGTAGAATCAAAAAGCCTCTCCTCTTTCTTAAATAAGGCACTTACTACCTTGTCACTCACTTTTCCTACCTACTGGGACATACTGGTGAATCTATGTTGTTTCCATGTCATTTCAACAACAACATAAATCCATGCAATGACATCCATGCGATGACATCCATGCGGACAATTGATTGGATTTGAAAAAAAGTAATCAACCTAAGGGAATTTAGTTGTTTTTTTCATCCAACTTTTAACCTAAATCCAATGACATGGAGAAATGTTTAGTTGATTTGGTGAATTCTAACGTTCAACTAGAAATGTAAATCAAAACTAGACTTTGAACTGACGTCTGTGCCTAGTGGGTATGCACACTATCTTCACAGTGCTTTAGTCGAGCGTTGCAAAGTGGGGCACTAGTGATTGAAATGTAATTCCTTAGACAGAACAGAGAGGAGAGGATAGCAGCCGAGGCCTGAACATAATAACATACAACAGCCCTTTCTCCTTTACATTGACATAGCTAATGAGATCCCAGTGAGCTCCTTCATAATGGAAGATCTAGGAGGCCAATTGTCACGAATAATTATATGGTAATCACCTCTCTGCAAAAACCCACTGCACCGAAGACCTTGGGCGCGCGAGAGAGAGACCCGGCACAAATGGGCAGAAAGAGAGTGGGAGACGATGCAAATGAGCAAAGGAAGGGAAAAAGAGTGAGCAAAAGTTAGAGAGAAAGAAAGAGACCGAGCGGTAGAGTGTGAGAGGCAACAATCCCCTGCGTTTCAGCAAGTGATTAATAGGAGAAAGCGAGACCCAAATAAAAACAACAATAAATACCATGCGTAAATAAATGATGAACTAAAACAGTTGGTGGTTAGTCTTGATGCAGAGAGGGGGAATAGGGGGTGGTGGTGTGATGGATAGAAAGACATAGGGGCGGTGGTGGTTGTGGTGGAGGAGGGGGGTGGTTAGCTAATGTAGCTTTAATGTAGCCGCTCTCAAACGAATCATTCATCATAATGACGTGGCTCTTCATTTGCAACACAGTATGGTTGCCGCAGTCTGTTGGAGGAGACTAGCGCATTACCGGTAGCATTAGCATCACCGCTGGGGTCCACCACTAAGGCGGGACGAGGAGGTTGGAGGATGCTAATGGGAGCTAAATTGATTTGATCTGAAATCACTGTGTGTATAGTAATTAGGGGGACAGGGAGAGTCAGTACATATCATAATGGGCTCTATTGGGGTATTAAAATAAGGAGTTGACTTACTTAGGCTTCACCGGGCAGGCAGTTTCACATAGGGAGGAAATCAGAGAGAGTTGGAGGAGGTTGAGGGTGGGACTGTGATGCTGGGCATCAAGAGCGAGGTGGAGAAATGAATCAGGTATGTTACTGTGACAGACGTCGGCGACAGTTACGATAGGACTGGCCAGTGGCCTTCCCTGCTCTTAAATTACTGATGGGAAGAGAGTGATTACCATTCTACAACAGACTGAATATCATTAAATCGGTTGAAAAATGTAATACTATATGTCAAGGATAAAGACATGATCACAGATACTGGCCACATGATTGGATTAAAGTAGCCAGGGGGGTATAGGTGAAATGCCTGTTAGAGATGGCTCTTCCTACTGCTTTATTCCTCACACACACACTGACACAAACGTGCACGTGCACGTGCGCACGCACACACACACACACACACACACACACACACACACACACACACACACACACACACACACACACACACACACACACACACACACACACACACACACACACACACACACACACACACACACACACACACACACACACACACCTCCCTAATTAAATACTCACTCATTATGCATATGATAATAACATACAAATATCAACCAGCACTCCTCATATGCGTTAAAGACTACATGATTACTTATATTTAGAACAAAAAAGTAATGAATCATTTGAGATGATTTCCCCCATATGGTATAAACACATTCTATTTTGTGCCATAATTATTGCCCAGTAGGGATTTGTAATGCATTTGGTCTATTCAGAGCAGTCATTACAAATGAACAGTGAATGCGCTCTCTAGTGCACATGACCTCTTATTGATGGGTCAATAAGAACGCACCCTCAGAGTGTCGGCAACGATCAGATGCATCCGCTTTTCAGGGGAAATGGATGCGACTGTGATGCGACTTCTGCTTTTGGATGTTTAGAAGTATTGATGCATTAACAAGGCGATGCTCCATCTTAACTCCTCCACATTTACTGTATAGGTTCAACAGTGCAGAAGAGAACCTCCCCCAAAAGTGTCTTCTACATCAGGACCAGAAAGAAGGGAACGCCATTCAGGTGTTTGTTTTATGTCTACTACTTTAGGTTAATAAGAAAGAGAGAGACACAAAGATGATGAGAGAGACAGAGAAAGAGGAGGGAGAGGAGGCAGAGAAAGAGAGAAAAAGAAAGAAGGAGAAGAGGAAAGGAGCGACGAGAGAAGGATAAACAAAAGGAGAGACCTCCAGGGAGCGTGTTGGTCACACGGCCTTCGCATGCGTTCAGCTGGACCACTGGACCGTGACAGAGTGGCACTGGGGAAGCTAACGACCACAAATAGAGATCACTCAGCTCTCGCCCCAAACCAAGACAAAACCCTCAGACACGCAGAACATACATATTCATTTCAAAACACAAACAAATAACGTCACATGCACACATTTTTGACTGAATTAACAGTACACAGATGGTTTGGAGAGCAAAAAAACAACAACACATAGACATATAGTACAGAGCATACACACAAACCACAGGGGGCATATAGTGTCAGACAGAAAACACACACTAGCCTTTCAACCTCTTGCTTCTCTGCCATGTGCCTTCCCTGCATCACTCCCTGTTCTATTATGATGCCTCTCCACTATTTGCATGCATCTTCTATGGCGGTGCATCCTAAATGAACATAAGCATGCATCCTTAATTGACCAGCTCGTTAGTCCAAGTGATAATTGGCTATGGACCATCAACCTCTGGGATGTAAACGAGGTAGCACCCTCCAGGCTCGTTAGTTTGGGCTGGACCATTACACCGTGGGGTGTGTGTGTGTGTGTGTGTGTGTGTGTGTGTGTGTGTGTGTGTGTGTGTGTGTGTGTGTGTGTGTGTGTGTGTGTGTGTGTGTGTGTGTGTGTGTGTGTGTGTGTGTGTGTGTGCGTGTAAATATCAAAACATTAGATTATGAGGTCAGACAGAATGTAAATGAACCATAGAACATATCACAGCATCTCACGACATTCTGTGAAGCTGGAGGGCAAGCAAATCATGCTATGGAACTGTTAGAGAACTTTTCTGTCATGCTTAGTCATGTAGGTGTAACCTGTATTGCCATTATCCTCTGACCTTAGAATCAGTGTGTGTTGTGGGTGTCGTGTGTCTATTGTGTGTCATGTTGTACAGTATCTGTCTAGCAGAGGCAAGAAAGTCACGTACAGGAGGAACTGTATGTTGTTGTAATTAGAGTGGTTTGTATTTGTGTGTTAGCGGTGGCATGTGTTTCACAGCTACAGTAGTGTATGTAAGCTTCAAATGTGAAATCACATTTTCACATGTTAAATAGCAGTTTTCACATGTTGAGTTTAACTCATTTTATTTCAATTTATTTTTGTTCACCTTTATTTAACAAGGTATGACAGTTGAGAACAAGTTCTCATTTACTACTGCGACCTGGCCAAGATAAAGCAAAGCAGTGAGACAAAAACAACAACAGAGTAACATGTGGGATAAACAAATGTACAGTCAATAACAAAATAAAACATCTATGTACATTGTGTGCAAATGTAGAAGATTAGGGAGGTAAGGAAATAGGCCATAGAGGCAAAATAATTACAATTTAGCATTAACACTGGAGTGATAGATGTGCAAGTAAGATACTGGGGTGCAAAGGAGCAAGGAGATAAATAACAATATGGGGATGAGGTAGTTGGGTGTGCTCTGACAACTCATGCTTAATGTTAGAGGGGAGATATGAGTCTCCAGCTTCAGTGATTTTTGCAATTCGTTCCAGTCATTGGCATCAGAGAACTGGAAGGAAAGGCGGCCATAGGAAGTGTTGGCTTTGTGGGTGACCAGTGAAATATACCTGCTGCGCTATGGTGACCAGTGAGCTGAGATAAGGCGGGGATTTACCTAGCAAAGACTTAAAGATGACCTGGAGCCAGTGGGTTTGGCGACTAATATGTAGCGAGGGCCAGCCAACGAGAGTATACAGGTCTCAGTGGTGGGAAGTACATGAGGCTTTGGTGACAAAACGGATGGCTCTGTGATAGACAACATCCAGTTTGCTGAGTAGAGTGTTGGAGGCTATTTTGTAAATTACATCGCCGAAGTCAAGGATTGGTAGGATAGTCAGTTTAACGAGGGTATGTTTGGCAGCATGAGTGAAGGAGGCTTTGTTGCAAAATAGGAAGCTGATTCTAGATTTAATTTTGGAATGTGAGTCTGGAAGGAGAGTTTACAGTCTAACCAGACACCTATGTATTTGAGGTTGTCCTCATATTCTAAGTCAGAATCATCCAGAGTAGTGATGCTAGTCGGGCTGGCGGGTGCGGGCAGGAAATCGGTTGAAGAGAATGCATTTAGTTTTACTAGCATTTCAAAGCAGTTGGAGGCCACGGAAGGAGGGTTGTTTGGAGGTTGATTAACACAGTGTCCAAAGAAGGGCCAGATGTATACAGAATGGTCTCATCTGCGTAGAGGTGGATCAGAGAATCACCAGCAGCAAGAGTGACATCATTGATATATACAGAGAAAAGAGTCGGCCCGAGAATTGAACCCTGTGGCACCCCGGTAGCGACTGGCAGAGGTCTGGAAAACAGGCCCTCCGATTTGACACACTAGACTGAGAAGTAGTTGGTGAACCAGGCGAGGCAGTCATTTGAGAAACCAAGGCTATTGAGGCTGCCGATAAGAATGTGGTGATTGACAGAGTCGAAAGCTTTGGCCAGGTCGATAAAGACGGCTGCACAGTACTGTCTTTCATTGTTATGATATCGTTTAGGACCTTGAGCGTGGCTGAGGTGCACCCATGACCAGCTCGGAAACCAGATTGCATAGTGGAGAAGGTGTGATTCAAAAAGGTCGGTGATCTGTTCTTTAACTTGGCTTTCAAAGATTTTAAAAAGGCATGGCAGGATGGAAATAGGTCTGTAACAGTTTGGGTCCAGAGTGTCTCCCCCTTTGAAGAGGGGGATGACCGCGGCAGCTTTCCAATATTTGGGGATTTCAGATGATACAAAAGAGAGGTTGAACAGGCTAGTAATAGGGGTTTGAACAATTGCGGCAGATAATCCAGATTGTCTAGCCCTGGTGATTTGTAGGGATCCAGATTTTGCAGCTCTTTCAGAACATCAGCTGTCTGGATTTGGGTGAAGGAGAAGCGGAGGGGGAGGCTTGGGCAAGTTGCTGCAGGAGGTGCAGAGCTGTTGGCCAGGTAGAAAGCATGGCCAGCTGTAGAAAAATTGTTTTTGAAATGATCGATTATCGATCATAGCCTCAGTGCAGTGGGCAGCTGGGAGGAGGTGTTCTTATTCTCCATGTGCTCTACAGTTTCCCAAAACATTTTGGAATTAGTGCTACAGGATGCAAATTTCTGTTTGAAAAAGCTAGCCTTAGCTTTCCTAACGGACTGTGTATATTGGTTCCTAACTTCCCTGAAGAGTATCGCGGCGCCTATTAGGTGCTAATGCAGAACGCCACAGGATGTTTATGTGCTGGTCAAGGGGAGTCAAATCTGGGGTGAACCAAGGGCTATATCTGTTCTTAGTTTAGCTTATTTAAGATAGTGAGAAAAGCACTTTTAATGAGCAACCAGGCATCCTCTACTGACGGGATGAGGTCAATATCCTTCCAGGATACACGTGCCAGGTTGATTAGTAAGGCCTGCTCGCTGAAGTGTTTAATGGAGCGTTTGACAGTGATGAGGGGTGTTGGTTTGACCGACGACCATTACGAATGCAGGTTACTTCCGGCGCCGACTGAGATGGCCGCCTCGCTTCGCGTTCCTAGGAAACTATGCAGTTTTTTTTTTTTTTACGTGTTATTTCTTACATTAGTACCCCAGGTCATCTTAGGTTTCATTACATACAGTCGAGAAGAACTACTGAATATAAGATCAGCGTCAACTCACCATCAGTACGACCAAGAATATGTTTTCCGCGACGCGGATCCTGTGTTCTGCCTTACAAACAGGACAACGGAATGGATCGCATGCAGCGACCCAAGGAAACGACTCCGAAAAAGAGGGAAACGCGGCGGTGTTCTGGTCAGACTCCGAAAAAGGGCACATCGCGCACCACTTCCCAGTATTCTTCTTGCCAATGTCCAGTCTCTCGACAACAAGGTTGATGAAATCCGAGCAAGGGTGGCATTCCAGAGGGACATCAGAGACTGCAACGTTCTTTGCTTTACGGAGACATGGCTTACTGGGAAAACGCTATCCAGGGCGGTGCAGCCAACGGGTTTCTCCACGCATCGCGCCGACAGAAACAAACATCTCTCTGGTAAGAAGAGTGGCGGGGGCGTATGCCTCATGACTAACGGGACATGGTGTGATGAAGGAAACATACAGGAACTCAAATCCTTCTGTTCACCTGATTTAGAATTCCTCACAATCAAATGTAGACCGCATTATCTTCCAAGAGAATTCTCTTCGATTATAATCACAGCCGTATATATCCCCCCCAAGCAGACACATCGATGGCTCTGAACGAACTTTATTTAACTCTTTGCAAACTGGAAAACATTTATCCGGAGGCTGCATTCATTGTAGCTGGGGATTTTAACAAAGCCAATCTGAAAACAAGACTCCCTAAATTGTATCAGCATATCGATTGCGCAACCAGGGGTGGTAAAACCTTGGATCATTGTTACTCTAACTTCCGCGACGCATATAAGGCCCTGCCCTGCCCCCCTTTCGGGAAAGCTGACCACGACTCCATTTTGCTGATCCCTGCCTACAGGCAGAAATTAAAACAAGAGGCTCCCACGCTGAGGTCTGTCCAACGCTGGTCAGACCAAGCTGACTCTACACTCCAAGACTGCTTCCATCACGTGGACTGGGACATGTTTCGTATTGCGTCAGATGGGAATATTGACGAATACGCTGATTCGGTGTGCGAGTTCATTAGAACGTGCGTCGAAGATGTCGTTCCCATAGCAACGATAAAAACATTCCCTAACCAGAAACCGTGGATTGATGGCAGCATTCGCGTGAAACTGAAAGCGCGAACCACTGCTTTTAATCAGGGCAAGGTGTCTGGCAACATGACTGAATACAAACAGTGCAGCTATTCCCTCCGTAAGGCTATTAAACAAGCTAAGCGTCAGTACAGAGACAAAGTGGAATCTCAATTCAATGGCTCAGACACAAGAGGCATGTGGCAGGGTCTACAGTCAATCACGGACTACAAGATGAAATCCAGCCCAGTCACGGACCAGGATGTCTTGCTCCCAGGCAGACTAAATAACTTTTTGCCCGCTTTGAGGACAATACAGTGCCACTGACACGGCCTGCAACGGAAACATGCGGTCTCTCCTTCACTGCAGCCGAGGTGAGTAAGACATTTAAACGTGTTAACCCTCGCAAGGCTGCAGGCCCAGACGGCATCCCCAGCCGCGCCCTCAGAGCATGCGCAGACCAGCTGGCCGGTGTGTTTACGGACATATTCAATCAATCCCTATACCAGTCTGCTGTTCCCACATGCTTCAAGAGGGCCACCATTGTTCCTGTTCCCAAGAAAGCTAAGGTAACTGAGCTAAACGACTACCGCCCCCGTAGCACTCACTTCCGTCATCATGAAGTGCTTTGAGAGACTAGTCAAGGACCATATCACCTCCACCCTACCTGACACCCTAGACCCACTCCAATTTGCTTACCGCCCAAATAGGTCCACAGACGATGCAATCTCAACCACACTGCACACTGCCCTAACCCACCTGGACAAGAGGAATACCTATGTGAGAATGCTGTTCATCGACTACAGCTCGGCATTCAACACCATAGTACCCTCCAAGCTCGTCATCAAGCTCGAGACCCTGGGTCTCGACCCCGCCCTGTGCAACTGGGTACTGGACTTCCTGACGGGCCGCCCCCAGGTGGTGAGGGTAGGCAACAACATCTCCTCCCCGCTGATCCTCAACACGGGGGCCCCACAAGGGTGCGTTCTGAGCCCTCTCCTGTACTCCCTGTTCACCCACGACTGCGTGGCCACGCACGCCTCCAACTCAATCATCAAGTTTGCGGACGACACAACAGTGGTAGGCTTGATTACCAACAACGACGAGACGGCCTACAGGGAGGAGGTGAGGGCCCTCGGAGTGTGGTGTCAGGAAAATAACCTCACACTCAACGTCAACAAAACTAAGGAGATGATTGTGGACTTCAGGAAACAGCAGAGGGAACACCCCCTATCCACATCGATGGAACAGTAGTGGAGAGGGTAGCTAGTTTTAAGTTCCTCGGCATACACATCACAGACAAACTGAATTGGTCCACTCACACTGACAGCGTCGTGAAGAAGGCGCAGCAGCGCCTATTCAACCTCAGGAGGCTGAAGAAATTCGGCTTGTCACCAAAAGCACTCACAAACTTCTACAGATGCACAATCGAGAGCATCCTGGCGGGCTGTATCACCGCCTGGTACGGCAACTGCTCCGCCCTCAACCGTAAGGCTCTCCAGAGGGTAGTGAGGACTGCACAACGCATCACCGGGGGCAAACTACCTGCCCTCCAGGACACCTACACCACCCGTTGTTACAGGAAGGCCATAAAGATCATCAAGGACATCAACCACCCGAACCACTGCCTGTTCACCCCGCTATCATCCAGAAGGCGAGGTCAGTACAGGTGCATCAAAGCTGGGACAGAGAGACTGAAAAACAGCTTCTATCTCAAGGCCATCAGACTGTTAAACAGCCACCACTAACACTGAGTGGCTGCTGCCAACACACTGTCATTGACACTGACCCAACTCCAGCCATTTTAATAATGGGAATTGATGGGAAATGATGTAAATATATCACTAGCCACTTTAAACAATGCTACCTTATATAATGTTACTTACCCTACATTATTAATCTCATATGCATATGTATATACTGTACTCTACATCATCGACTGCATCCTTATGTAACACATGTATCACTAGCCACTTTAACTATGCCACTTTGTTTACTTTGTCTACACACTCATCTCATATGTATATACTGTACTCGATACCATCTACTGTATGCTGCTCTGTATCATCACTCATTCATATATCCTTATGTACATGTTCCTTATCCCCTTACACTGTGTATAAGACAGTAGTTTTGGAATTGTTAGTTAGATTACTTGTTGGTTATCACTGCATTGTCGGAACTAGAAGCACAAGCATTTCGCTACACTCGCATTAACATCTGCTAACCATGTGTATGTGACAAATAAAATTTTATTTGATTTGATTTGAATGAGGCAGTGACCGCTGAGATCTTAGTTGAAGACGGCAGAAGTATATTTAGAGGGAAAGTTGCTCAGGATGATATAGGGTTATACTTGGTAGGTTCCTTGATAATTTGTGTGAGATTCAGGACATCTAGCTTAGATTGTAGGATGTCCGGGGTGTTAAGCATATCCCAGTTTAGGTCACCTAACAGTACAAACTCTGAAGATGGATGGGGGCAATCAATTCACATATGGTGTCCAAAGCACAGCCGTGGGCTGAGGGGGGTTGATAACGAGAGACTTGTTTCTGGAAAGGTGGATTTTTAAAAGTAGAAGCTTGAATTGTTTGGGTACAGACCTGGATAGTATGACAGAACTCTGTAGGCTATCTCTGCAGTAATATATAATAATATATAATAATAATAATAATATATGCCATTTAGCAGACGCTTTTATCCAAAGCGACTTACAGTCATGTGTGCATACATTCTACGTATGGGTGGTCCCGGGGATCGTACCCACTACCCTGGCGTTACAAGCGCCATGCTCTACCAACTGAGCTACAGAAGTAGATTGCAACTCCGCCCCCTTTCGCAGTTCTATCTTGTCGGAAAATGTTGTAGTTGGGGATGAAAAAATCAGGAGTTTTGGTGGCCTGCCTAAGCGGAGTGGCCTTCCTTGGCAAAGTGTGCTAAAGCAGTGAATAAAACAAACTGACAGAGGAGGCTTCTGATGTTAACATGCATGAAACTAAGGCTTTAACAGTTACAGAAGTCAACAAATGAGAGCGCCTGGGGAATGGGAGTGGTGCTGGGGGCTGCAGGACCTGGGTTAACCTCTACATCACCAGAGGAACAGAGGAGGAGTGGGATAAGGGTACGGCTAAAGGATATAAGAACTGGTTGTCTAGTTGCAGTAGCCATGTTTCCACATATGGAATAGAAAATTCTGTAATGCCATTCTGTAAAAAGGTAACTTCGCCTACCCAAGTATAATAATTCAAGTGTGAGCCATCCAATTGGAGTGTTAATGCTGTAGGGTCACAGCTCTCTCTTTACAGTGATCGTTGAAAGAAGCCCAGTGAAAAGAACAGAGAAGCTAGCGCTCAGTGTCTCCTTATTTATCCCTTTTAACATGTTAAAATTAGCGCTGTCAGAGTTCGTAAACCCAAGTTAATATTTTTTTTTGCGCATTGTCTGAAATAGTTCAAAATACACTTAAAAGATACAAAATATATAATCTATACAACTAAAAACAACAATGCAATATCAAGACAAGTTTACTTTGAAGGTAAAGAAAGTGTGTTGATCAATTTACCAGATTTTGCAACCGCTACTTTGGACAAAAGGAAAACGGCAATATTCATGTCATGATTTTTGTTTGAAAAAATCCTAAATAACAGCTCAATTTGAGCAAATGATGAATTTCCTATTAAACGTGATTAATTAATCACAGCAAGTTACATTTTTCACGGGTTCTGCCATGTGGCTCCCAAGTGGCGCAGTGATCTAATGCACTGCATCTCAGTGCTGGAGGTGTCACTACAGACCCTGG
Source organism: Oncorhynchus gorbuscha (assembly GCF_021184085.1). Classification (NCBI taxonomy): domain Eukaryota; kingdom Metazoa; phylum Chordata; class Actinopteri; order Salmoniformes; family Salmonidae; genus Oncorhynchus; species Oncorhynchus gorbuscha. The sequence goes on along the minus strand of NC_060183.1, from coordinate 60,927,104 downwards.
TTCAATTCCAGGCTGTATCACAAGCGGCAGTGATTGGTAGTCCTTAGGGCGATGCACAATTGGTCCAGCATTGTCTGGGTTAGGGTGTGGCTGGGGTTGGCTGTCATTGTAAATAAGAATTTGTTCTTAACTTTCTTGCCTAGTTAAATAAAAATGTTTTTCTAGGTATTAGTAATGTCCTGTATGTATGCTGTTTAATACTGCTGTACATTCCGTGTGTGTGTGTGTGTGTGTGTGTGTGTGTGTGTGTGTGTGTGTGTGTGTGTGTGTGTGTGTGTGTGTGTGTGTGTGTGTGTGTGTGTGTGTGTGTGTGTGTGTGTGTGTGTGTGTGTGTGTGTGTGAAGAGAGAGAGAACAGCAGCTAAATCCAAAGGGGGATCTTGGCGGTAGCAGTAGAAACGGAGGTGGTGACGGAGGCCCTAGTCTGGCTGACACCTCACACGTTTAATCTCCAGACCCGTCACGTCCCTTCTGCATGCCCTCCTCGCCACCACCACATTCCCCACCACAGGAATAAAAATGACATTGTGTCGAGATGAGAGGAATAATCCCAAAACCTGAGGCACCAACATATAAAAAACAGAAAGAAATCAAAATTGAGGCTCGAAAGCAGTCGTCTTTTCCCCTGTCAGATCTAGCCGTATCACTGATGCAAAGGCGAAACCAAATCCATTACAAGCCAATTATAGTTATAAGATGTACTGGGCACGGGGCTAGAGCTGGCCGCTCGCCTGTGAACCGCGCTGCTTAATCCACAAAGAGGAACTAATAGGAAATGTGAAAATAGAATCCACACTTGAGTTACTTTGGAGGGATTTAGGCCGGATTAATGAACTGCCATCTTCACTGTCAACATGCTGGGGAGCACAATCCCTTACCAACCTCTGTCTGTCACTCAGATACACACACACACATACAGGGGAGCGCACACACACACACACACACACACACACACACACACACACACACACACACACACACACACACACACACACACACACACACACACACACACACACACACACACACACACACACACACACACACACACACACACACACACACACACACACACACGAAGAATGGAATGCTAAAATGGCTTTCTTACCTAAATCAGTGCAGATTGATGGTGGCACAGGTCCACGGCACATGAAAGAGAAAAGAGATACAAAATAATGAACTATTTCCATCAAGCCAAACATCAAGCCAAACATCAATCCACAAAGGTTCCCTTATTTCAGTGAGAGCTTGGTAATACACAAAAGGCTATACATCAAACATAAAGTACAACATACATGTTTGGATTTTCTCTCTCACATACTGTACACACACCCCACTGGACAAAAACTGGTTGGATTTTCTCTCTCACATACTGTACACACACCCCACTGGACAAAAACTGGTTGAATCAATGCTGCTTCCCAAAAATGTAATGTGACGATGTTGAATCAATCTGGAAAACTGTTTGGATTTGCAAAAAGTAATCACGTAAGTGAATTTCGTATGTTTTTCACCCAACACACAGACACACACACACACAATCCCCAACCCTCCAAACACAGGACGGCCCACTGCTCCAACATGAGTGAGGAGTCTTAATGAGGTCCCCTCCTGCCGCAGAGGCACCATGCCCCCCTGTCTGTCTGTCCTGCCCACAGGGACTTGCTCTGCAATCACATCCAGCCCTGTATTCACACTCCACATGGTTACAGACAGACAGAGGTCAGGACTGGATGGGAGGGGAGGAAGTAGAGTGGAGGAAGTGACAGGGAAGGCAAGAGAGAGGAAGGGGGAATAGGTTGAGGAATGAGAGACTGGGTTAAAGAGAGGGAAAGAGAGAGAGAGAGATACTGTAGCAATAGAAAGAGAGAAAGTCTGCACATATTCTGCCACTTGTGGGATGCACCCAGAGGAGACCATTACCACACTGGCAGAGCAGAGGGCAAATCCCAGAACCAAAATGGATGCCTAGCTGTGTAAATTCATTTGAGGGATAGAGGATGGCTAGAATGGATCCCATTTACATTCACCCAAGGTCCACTGTCAGACAGATCTGAATGTATGGAATATAATATAGAGATGCGGTAGAATATATTTTAGTCTCCAAAGAACAATATACTGTATATTTAAAGTTGAAGTCGGAAGTTTACATACACTTAGGTTGGAGTCAAACTTAAAACTTAAAACTTTAAACTTGTTATTCAACCACTTCACACATTTCTTATTAACAAACTATCGTTTTGGAAAGTCGGTTAGGACATCTTCTTTGTGTATGACACAAGTAATTTTCCCAACAATTGTTTACAGACAGATTATGTCACTTATAATTCACTGTATCACAAATCCAGTGGGTCAGAAGTTTACATACACTAAGTTGACTGTGCCTTTAAACAGCTTGGAAAATACCAGAAAATTATGTCATGGCTTTAGAAGCTTCTGATTTACTCAAATGATGTCAATTAGAGGTGTACCTGTGGATGTATTTCAACTCCTACTTTCAAACTCAGTGCCTCTTCGCTTGACATCATGGGAAAATCAGCCAAGACTTAAGAAAACAAATTGCAGACCTCCACAAGTCTGGTTCATCCTTGGGAGCAATTTCCAAAAGCCTGAAGGTACCGCGGTCATCTGTACAAACAATAGTACGCACGTGTAAACAACATGGGCCAACGCAGCCGTCATACCGCTCAGGAAGGAGATACGTTCTGTCTCCAAGAGATGGACGTACATTGGTGTGAAAAGTGCAAATCAATCCCAGAACAACAGCAAAGGACTTTGTGAAGATGCTGGAGGAAACAGGTACATAAGTATCTATATCGACAGTAAAACAAGTCCTACATCGACATAACCTGAAAGGCAGCTCAGCAAGGAGGAAACCACTGCTCCAAAACCGCCATAAAAAAGCTAGACTATGGTTTGCAAACTGCACATGGGGACAATGATCATACTTTTTGAAATGTCCCCTGGTCTGATGAAACAAAAATAAAACAGTTTGGCCATAATGACCATTGTTATGTTTGGAGGAGAAAGGGGGGAGGCTTGCAAGCCGAAGAACACCATCCCAACCGAGAAGCACAGGGGTGACAGCATCATGTTGGTGCTTTGCTGCAGGAAGGACTGGTGCAATTTATAAAATAGATGACATCAGCCCGTCTGGTGTTCAACCTTCCCAAGTTCTCTCACGTCACCCCGCTCCTCCGTTCTCTCCACTGGCTTCCAGTTGAAGCTCGCATCCGCTACAAGACCATGGTGCTTGCCTACGGAGCTGTGAGGGGAACGGCACCTCAGTACCTCCAGGCTCTGATCAGGCCCTACACCCAAACAAGGGCACTGCGTTCATCCACCTCTGGCCTGCTCGCCTCCCTACCACTGAGGAAGTACAGCTCCCGCTCAGCCCAGTCAAAACTGTTCGCTGCCCTGGCCCCCCCAATGGTGGAACAAACTCCCTCACGACGCCAGGACAGCGGAGTCAATCACCACCTTCCGGAGACACCTGAAACCCCACCTCTTTAAGGAATACCTAGGATAGGTTAAGTAATCCCTCTCACCCCACCCCCCTAAGTTTTAGATGCACTATTGTTAAGTGACTGTCCCACTGGATGTCATAAGGTGAATGCACCAATTTGTAAGTCGCTCTGGATAAGAGCGTCTGCTAAATGACTTAAATGTAATGTAAATGTAAAAAATGTAAATGAAAAAAAATTAAGTGGATATATTGAAGCAACATCTCAAGACATCAGTCAGGATGTTAAAGCTTGGTCGCAAATGGGTCTTCCAAATGGACAATGACCCCTACATACTTCCAAAGTTGTGGCAAAATGGACAAGAAAGTCAAGGTATTGGAGTGGCCATCACAAAGCCCTGACCTGAATCCTACAGAAAATGTGTGGGCAGAACTGAAAAAGTGTGTGCGAGCAAGGAGGAATACAAACCTGACTCAGTTACACCAGCTCTGTCAGGAGGAATGGGCCAAAATTCACCCAACAGGCTACCCAAAACATTTGACCCAAGATAAGCAATATAAAGGTAATACTGCCAAATACTAATTGAGTGTATGTAAATTGACCCACTGGGAATGTGATGAAAGAAATAAAAGCTGTAATAAATCATTCTCTACTATCATTCTGACATTTCACCTTCTTAAAATAAAGTGCTGATCCTAACTGACCTAAAACAGGGAATATTTACTAGGACTAAATGTCAGGAATTGAGAAAAACTGAGTTTAAATATATTTGGCTAAGGTGTATGTAAACGTCCGACTACTGTATATACACTGAGTGTAAAAAAAAATTGGAATAGCCTTAATTCGTCGGGAATGAACTACAAGGTGTTGAAAGCCTTCCACAGGGATGCTGGCCGATGTTGACTCCAATACCTCCAGTTGTGTCAATTTGGCAGGAAGTACTTTGGGTGATGGACCATTCTTGATACACACGGAAAACTGTTGAGCATGAAATCCCAGCTGAATTGCAGTTTTTGACACACTCAAACCGGTGCGCCTGTCACCTACTACCATACCTTCTTCAAAGGCACATACATGTTTGGTCCATCAATAAGGGATCATAGCATTCACCTGGTCAGTCTGTCATGGAAAGAGCATGTTTTGTACACAGTGTATATGGACTATATATTACCATACAAAGATCTAATGTAGAGAAATAAATCTGATGGTCTGATACTGGTATGAATGTAGGTATGCTAAATGCCTAGTTTAAGTAGATTATAATTGGCATACAAAGGAACTTCCTCTGGACTCATAGAAACCCATTTATGGACCCGGCTCATAGAAACCCATTCATAGACCCGACACTATATTCCAATTTTCCAGGTACAGTGCATGACCCCATGGTGAAAAACAAGTAATGCAAGCTCCGCCCCTGTCAGTCTCTCCTCCGCCTCGCTCCATCTTTCGTCTCCTCCCCCACAGTCAGTCTCTACGCTCCTCCACTCAGAGTCTTCTCAGTCTCTCCCTCCTCACCATCAATCTCTCTTCCACTCCTCCCTCTCGCTGTCTCCCCTGTCCCTCTATTTCATACCCTCTACCCACACAGCTCTCCTCCCCCTCCCAGTCTGTATCACATCCGGCAGTGATTGGGAGTCCCATGGGGCGATGCACAATTGGCCCAGCATCATCCGGGTTTGGCTGGGGTAGGCCATCATTGTAAATAAGAATTTGATCTTTAACTGACTTGCCTAGTTAAATAAAAGGTAAAAAAATCTCTCTCTCTCCAATCTGCCATCTCTCCTCTCCTTCCCAACCACCTCTCCTCCCCTGTTGTTCCATCAGTCTCTCCGCTGATCCCCTTCTCTCCTCTCGTCCTCCTCTGGTGGGGTTGTAGGGTTGAGTGAATGGGCGTACAGCCAGCCCTCTTGCCCTCTACTCTAACTGTTCTGCCTGTTTGCCTTTCATTTGTAGCACTCCATCTAGCACAGGGAACACAGCCCAGCTACACTTCAATTATCCTGTCAATCCATCACCACTCCCTAACCGCCTAACGTATGTTACATAAAGGAGGGTGAGGGTTATCCATGTCAATGTGTTTGTGTGTGGTGGGGGGGTTGCGCAAGTTCATTCATGTGCGTGTGTATGCTTTTATGTGTCTATGCACTCATATCCTCATGTCTGTCATTCCTCCAGGCTCTCTCCACCTTCTATGTGTGTTCCCTCCCGTCCTGTCCAGTACTACAACTGTATCATAGTAATAAGACTTGTCTGGTGATAATCCAGCAAAAGAAACAAGACATAATGCCTACTGCATGCACACGATACACATTGTTACATCCTCGTACCCGCTATCGATTTTCCACTAGATATGATCCATGTTTTTCCCTTTAACTGTCACATTTTATGTTCTCAGACACAATACTGATCTAATAAAACTGAATCTCAGCTCCAGAGCTAGTGGCCAGTACCTAGCAGTTAGCGTCCAGGCTAACTCTAACGTATTAGGCCAGAATTGCTCTTAGGACGATCTACTGCGTCAGAGAGAGCAAGAGCGAGAGAGAACGGACCTTTTCCCTTTATAATAAAGACAAGTGGCTGAAGTTCCTCCCTAAATTAAGGTGGATGTGGCAACAGCCCAGAGTCTTTTTGAATAGATAAGAGAAACTTAACTTCCCTCTCTGGTAAGCAAATGAAAGTCAATAAGGCCGAATTTAGAAGCTGTGTGAGGGAGGTTGCCGTGGGGAGAGTGTCTTTTGTCTCAAAATCTACTTTACATATTCTATGAAATGGTATTGGTCACATGCTTCATAAACAACAGTTGCAGACTAACAGTGAAAGGCTTACTTAGGGTCCTTCCCAACAATGCAGAGAGAAAGAAAATAGAGAGATAATTGAAAAGTAAAACGTAATAATACAAATAATATGAATAAATGACAATGAGTAATGAGAACTTGGCTATATACACGGGGTACTAGTACCGAGTTGATATGAGGTAATTGAGGTAGATATACACATATACCTAGTAATAAGGTGACAGTAAACAAAAAAGTTACTTAAAAAAAAAAGGTCAAGTCAGATAGTCCGGGTAGCTATTTGGTTAACTATTTAGCAGTCTTGTTTTTTTTATTTAACTAGGCATGTCAGTTAAGAATAAATTCTTATTTACAATGACATCCTACCAAACAGCAAAAGGCCTCCTGGGGGGACGGGGCCGGGATGAAAAAAAATATATAGGACAAAACACATATCATGACAAGAGAGACACCACAACGCTACATAAAGAGAGACCTAAGACAACAAAATAGCAAAGCAGCAACACATGACAACACAACATGGTAGCAACACCACATAACAACAACATGGCAGCAGCACAAAACGTGGTACAAACATTATTGGGCACAGAAGAGACCACAAAGGCAAGAAGGTAGAGACAACAATACATCACGCAAAGCAACCACAACGATCAGTAAGAGTGTCCATGATTGAGTCTTTGAATGAAGAGATGGAGATAAAACAGCTCGTTCCAGTCGGTAGCTGCAGCGAACTGAAAATAGGAGCGACCCAGGGATGTGTGTGCTTTGTGGACCTTTAACAGAATGTGACTGGCAGAATGGGTGTTGTATGTGAAGGATGAGGGCTGCAGTAGGTATCTCAGATAGGGGGAGTGGGTCTTGTGACAGGTATACAGAGATGACCAGTTTACAGAGGAGTATAGAGAGAAGTGATGTGTCCTATAAGGAGCATTGGTGGCAAATCTGATGGCCGAATGGTAAAGAAAATGTAGCCGCTCGAAAGCACCCTTATCCGCCAATCTATAAATTACGTCTCCATAATTGTTTGGGTGTAGAAGCTGTTCAGGGTTCTGTTAGTTCCAGACTTGGTGCTTCTAGAACAATGTTTCACATAGTCTCACAAGTCTCTGTCTAACAAAGTCTAGAAGAGTCAAGCACAGTCTTACAGTGAACAGAGCACAGTCTTACACTCACACAGTGCACAGAGCAGTCTTACAGTCACACAGTAAGAAGGTGACGGCAGATTTGGCAGCTCTGCTCCTCAGCAACTTTGCAGTATTTTGTTTTTTTTTGTGTGTTATTTCAAACGTTTTTTTGTGTTATTACATACAGCAGGAAATAACTTTTAAATATCAGATTGATGGTATCTCACCAGCATTATGTCCAGGAATACGACTTTCCCAAATTGTATCCTTTGTTCGTACCCCCCCAGGGCAATTGAACTTATCAAAGAGGCATTCGGCGGAGAAGAGGTATTCAGAGTGGACTTCTAGTTCAACTCAGGAGGCGTGCACACCATCCACCGCTTCAGAGTACAGTCTCAGTCAGTAAACGGGCTCAGGGCGAGGATCTCCTTCCAGAGAGACATCAGGGATGGTAACATACTCTGTTTCTGTCACGCCTGCTCCCGCTTCCCCTCTCCAGGCAGCCCATCATTACACACACCTGTCACCATCATTATGCACAACAGCGCTTCATTGGACTCACCTGGACTTCACTTTATTTGCCCCCTCTATATCCGTCTGTTCCCCATGTCAGCATTAATGTAATTTTGTTTCCCCTGTCCAGATGCTGTCCGTGTTTAATTTCATGTCCGTTATTTATTAAATGTTCACTCCCTGTACTTTCTCGTCTCCCAGCCTCTGTCCTTACAGTTTCATGGAATCATGGCTCTCTCGGGATATACTGTCAAATCAAATCAAAGTTTATTTGTCACGTGCGCCGAATACAACAAGTGTAAACCTTACAGTGAAATGCTTACTTACAGGCTCTAACCAATGGTGCCAAAAAAGGTATGTGTGTGTGTAGGTAAGTAAAGAAATAAAACAGTAGAATACAGTAGAATACATTTGAAAAAAGAGTAGGCTATATAGGCTATATACAGACACCTGTTAGTCAGGCTTATTGAGGTAGTATGTACATGTAGGTATCGTTAAAGTGACTGTGCATATATGATTAACAGAGAGTAGCAGAAGCGTAAAAAGAGGGGTTGGCGGGTGGTGGGACACAATGCAGATAAGCCCGGTTAGCCAATGTGCGGGAGCACTGGTTGGTCGGGTCAATTTAGGTAGTATGTACATGAATGGATAGTGACTGTGCATATATGATAAACAGAGAGTAGCAGCAGCGTAAAAGAGGGGTTGGGGGAGGGACACAATGCAAATAGTCCAGGTAGGAGTCTTATGGCTTGGGGGTAAAAACTGTTGGGAAGCCTTTTTGTCCTAGACTTGGCACTCCGATACCGCTTGCCATGCGGTAGTAAAGAGAACAGTCTATGACTGGGGTGGCTGGGGTCTTTGACAATTTTTAGGGCCTTCCTCTGACACCGCCTGGTGTAGAGGTCCTGGATGGCAGGCAGCTTTGCCCCAGTGATGTACTGGGCCGCACGCACTACCCTCTGAAGTGCCTTGCAGTCGGAGGCCGAGCAATTGCCGTACCAGGCAGTGATGCAACCAGTCCGGATGCTCTAGATGTTGCAGCTGTAGAACTTTGAGGATCTCAGGACCCATGACAAATCTTTTTAGTTTCCTGAGGGGGGAATAGGCTTTCTCGTGCCCTCTTCACGACTGTATTGATGTGTTTTGACCAATCTAGTTTGTTGTTGATGTGGACACCAATGAATTTGAAGCTCTCAACCTGCTCCACTACAGCCCCATCAATGAGAATGGGGACGTGCTCGGTGCATCTTTTCCTGTAGTCCACAATCATCTCCTTAGTCTTGGTTACATTGAGGGATAGGTTGTTATTCTGGCACCACGCGGCAAGGTCTTTGACCTCCTCCCTATAGGCTGACTTGTCGTTGTTGGTGAACATGCATACCACTGTTGTGTCATCAGCAAACTTAATTATGGTGTTGGAGTCGTGCCTGGCCATGCAGTCGTTGGTGAACAGGGAGTACAAGGAGGGGCATGAGCACGCACCCCTGGGGAGCTCCAGTTTTGAGGATCAGCATGGCAGATGTGTTGCTACCTACCCTCACCACCTGGGGGCGGCCTGTCAGGAAGTCCAGGATCCAGTTGCAGAGGGAGGATCCTTAGCTTGGTGATGAGCTTTGAGGGTAGTATGGTGTTGAACGCTGAGCTGTAGTCAATGAACAACATTCTCACATAGGTGTTCCTTTTGTCCAGGTGAGAAAGGGCAGTGTGGAGTGCAATAGAGATTGCATCATCTGTGGATCTGTTTGGGCGGTATGCAAATTGGAGTGGGTCTAGGGTTTCTGGGATAATGGTGTTGATGTGAACCATCAACACCATGTGAGCCTTTCAAAGCACTTCATGGCTACAGACGTGAGTGCTACGTGTCTGTAGTTATTTAGGAAGGTTGCCTTTGTGTTCTTGGGCACAGGGAATATGTTGGTCTGCTTGAAGCATGTTGGTATTACAGACTCAATCAGGGACATGTTGAAAATGTCAGTGAAGACACCTGCCAGTTGGTCAGCACATGCCCGGGGCACACTTCCTGGTAATCCATCTGGCCCCGCAGCCTTGTGAATGTTGACCTGTTTAAAGGTCTTACTCACGTAGGCTATGGAGAGCGTGATCACACAGTCGTCCGGAACAGCTGATGCTCTCATGCATGCGTCAGTGTTGTTGGCCTCGAAGCGAGCATAGAAGTGATTTAGCTCGTCTGGTAGGCTCGTGTCACTGGGCAGCTTGCGCATGTGCTTCCCTTTGTAGTCTGTAATAGTTTGCAAGCCCTGCCACATCCGACGAGCGTCGGAGCCGGTGTAGTATGATTGAATCTTAGCCCTGTATTGATGCTTTGCATGTTTGATGGTTTCGTCGCAGGGCATAGCGGAATTTCTTGTAAGCTTCCGGGTTAGAGTCCACACCTTGAAAGCGGCAGCTCTACCCTTGAGCTCAGTGCGAATGTTGCCTGTAATCCATGGCTTCTGGTTGGGGTATGTATTTACAGTCACTGTGGGGACAACGTCCTCAATGCACTTATTGATAAAGCCAGTGACTGATGTGGTGTACTCCTCAATGTCATCAGAAGAATCCCGGAACATGTTCCAGTCTGTGATAGCAAAGCAGTCCTGTAGTTTAGCATCTGCTTCATCTGACCATTTATAGACCGAGTCACTGGTGCTTCCTGCCGGCACCATCTTTCTTGGCTGGATGCTCACCCTAGCCCGGCAGATGCGGGGAGCTGGGATGTAGTGCAACGGGCTGTGAACGCTCACTGGAGACACCGTACGCTCCACCGCATAACACGGTGCATGACCAGTACGATGCTCACCAAGGTGAGTACGGGGAGTTGGCTCAGGTCTCCAACCCAACCTGACTCAAATTGAAACTGAAATTCCCCGTGCCTCTCGTGCCTGCTTCACTGACATTCCTCTTCATATCGCCGTCGCTCGCTCCTCCTTCGCTGCCGTTATCTCCTCCTTTGGACGGCGATACTCCCCAGCCTGCCTCCAGGGTCCCTTACCATCCAGGATCCTCTTTACCACACTGCTTGGTCCTTTTGTGGTGGGAAGTTCTGTCACGGCCGTTGAAAGAAGAAAACCAAGGTGCAGCGTACTGAGCGTACATATTCCTTTACTTATATGATGCAGACTAAAACAATAAACAATCCAAAACAACCGTGAAGCTAAAGGGCTATGTGCCACAAACAAAGTTAACTTCCCACATAGAAAGGAGGGAAAAGGGCTACCTAAATATGGTTCCCAATCAGAGACAACAATAGACAGCTGTCCCTGATTGAGAACCAAACCCGGCCAAAACATAGAAATACAAAATCATGGAAAAACAAAACATAGAATGCCCACACCCTGACCAAACCAAATAGAGACATAAAAAGGCTCTCTAAGGTCAGAGCGTAACAGATGCTGCCACCCTGTGCTTCACGGTTGGGATGGTGTTCTTCGGCTTGCAAGCCTCCCCCTTCTTCCTCCAAACATAACTATGGTCATTATGGCCAAATAGTTCTATTTTTGTTTCATCAGACCAGTGGACATTTCTCCAAAAAGTACGATCTTTGTCTCCATGTGCAGCTAGGGTCTGTGTTTTCAGATTATGTCAATATAGGACTTGTTTTACTGTGGATATATATACTTTAGTACCTGTTTCCTCCAGCATCTTCACAAAGTCCTTTGCTGTTGTTCTGGGATTCTCCAAGCTGTTTAAAGGCACAGTCAACTTAGTGTATGTAAACTTCTGACCCACTGGAATTGTGATACAGTGAATTATAAGTGAAATATCAGCCTCCAGTATTTATGCTGCAGTAGTTTATGTGTCGGGGGGCTAGGGTCAGTTTGTTTATCTGGAGTACTTCTCCTGTCCTATTCGGTGTCCTGTGTAAATCTAAGTGTGCGTTCTCTAATTCTCTCCTTCTCTCTTTCTTTCTCTCTCTCGGAGGACCTGAGCCCTAGAACCATGCCCCAGGACTACCTGACATGATGACTCCTTGCTGTCCCCAGTCCACCTGGCCATGCTGCTGCTCCAGTTTCAACTGGCCTGGGCCCTAGGACCATGTCCCAGGACTACCTGACATGAGGACTCCTTGCTGTCCCCAGTCCACCTGGCCATGCTCCTGCTCCAGTTTCAACTGTTCTGCCTTACTATTATTCAACCATGCTGGTCATTTATGAACATTTGAACATCTTGGCCACGTTCTGTTATAATCTCCACCTGGCACAGCCAGAAGAGGACTGGCCACCCCACATATGCTCTCTCTAATTCTCTCTTTCTTTCTCTCTCTCGGAGGACCTGAGCCCTAGGACCGTGCCCCAGGACTACCTGACATGATGGCTCCTTGCTGTCCCCAGTCCATCTGACTGTGCTGCTGCTCCAGTTTCAACTGTTCTGCCTTATTATTATTTGACCATGCTGGTCATTTATGAACATTTGAACATCTTGGTCATGTTCTGTTATAATCTCTACCCGGCACAGCCAGAAGAGGACTGGCCACCCCACATAGCCCGGTTCCTCTCTAGGTTTCTTCCTAGGTTTTGGCCTTTCTAGGGAGTTTTTCCTAGCCACCGTGCTTTTACACCTGCATTGTTTGCTGTTTGGGGTTTTAGGATGGGTTTCTGTACAGCACTTTGAGATATCAGCTGATGTACGAAGGGCTATATAAATAAATTTGATTTGATTTGATTTGAAATAATCTGTCTGCAAACAATTTTTGGAAAAATGACTTGTGTCATGCACAAACTAGATGTCCTAACTGACTTGACAAAACTACAGTTTGTCAACAAGGACTTTGTGGATTGTTTGAAAAATGACTCCAACCTAAGTGTATGTAAACTTCCGACTTCAACTGCACATAGAATCACTGCCACTTTAATAATGTTTGTATACTGCGTTACTCATCTCAATACTATATTCTATTCTATTGTATTTTAGTCAATGCTACTGATATTGCTCGTCCTAAGATTTCTATATTTCTTAATTCCATTATTTTACTTTTAGATTTGCATATTGTTGTGAATTGTTAGATACTAATGCACTGTTGGAGCTAGGAACTCAAGCATTTCACTACACCCATAATAATCTGCTAAATATGTGTATGTGACCAATAAAATGTAATTTGATTTGTAGTCTTACACAGTCTCACTAATATAGCGTCACACAGTCTAGCACATTTTGACACAGTCTCAAAATCTGACAGTCTAACAGAGTTTGATTGATGTAGTCATTACTGCGCCAGGTGAGCAGGGGAGGGGGACATGACAGGGAAAAAAGATCATCTCTTTAATCTTGATAAAAGATAATGCACTTAGAGAGATAAAGAGATATTTCAGTTAGCAGATAACATTCTGTGGGTGAATTGCACATATGCGCTGTCTTGAGCTATTAAAGTTGTAAGAGTTGCTTACTAAAACAGTAAATGAAGACAAAATGGTGGCACATATGGCGTCGGGAACATCGGGTACACTGGACGGAATAGTGTTTGAAGTGTCAGCCCCCCAGGCAGGTGTTCTGAGGATGCATCGCTCTTATGTCTTATCGCTGAAGTTGTCTGACGTTTCCTCCTCGGAAAATAGATAAATATGAAATATGAGAGCTTTCAGTACTGCTTAGGCTGGCAAAATAAGTCAATTAGTTACGGCAGGCGGCAGTCAAATGGAGATTCCTCGACACGAGCCTCGTAACGAGGGCCACCGAGGACAAGCATCCGACAGCTCATTAAATGAATCCTCTGGGTCTGCTGCTAGTTGACTGAGGCACGTGTGTGTGTGTGACCTGCTCATATCCTCCACACCATAGGACACACTCATCATAAACATCATTCACACACACACACACCAAAGGTGGTTGGTAGCATCTTAATTGGGGAGGACGAGCTCGTGGTAATGGCAGGATCGGAATGGTATCAAATACATCACACACATGGCTACCATGTTAAGGAACAGCGCGGACTGTGAAGTAACGCAAACATAGACACATGCATACAAACACATAACATACACACAAGTACACATGGATTTTGCGTTGTAGATATGTGGTAGTGGAGTATGGGCCTGAGGGCACACACTTAGTGTGTTGTGAATTCTGTAATGAATGTATTGTAATGTTTTGAAAATTGTTTAACTGCCTTAATCTTGCCAGACCCCAGGAAGAGTAGCTGCTGCCTTGGCAATACAAAATACAAATGCCATGTGTTTGACGCCATTACTTTTACTCCGTTTCAGCCATCATTATGAGCCATTCTCCCTTCAGCAGCCTCCACTGACACACACGATGGGGAACTGATGAGGATGATATATGACAGCTTGGCGTGAGAGGCCTGAGTGTGTTGGCCTGGTTTACTGGACAGCTGAGAACAGCTACAGTTCAGTGTGTGTGTGTGTGTGTGTGTGTGTGTGTGTGTGTGTGTGTGTGTGTGTGTGTGTGTGTGTGTGTGTGTGTGTGTGTGTGTGTGTGTGTGTGCGTGTGTGCGTGCGTGCGTGTGTGTGTGTGTGTGTTTTGTTGTGCGTAGGTGGTACTAATGGGCCAGTGGATAGTAGAATGGACAGTGGAGAGTGACTGACATAGCTAAGACCACCCACACCAAAAACACACAGACACAACACTCACCACACTTCAACACTCACCCCCAGACCCACTCATAGTGAAATATAAACACTGTGAATTTTTAGCATATTGGGACTCTCCATCTCCATTTCTCTCTCCCTCTCCCCTCTACCCCTCTTCTCACCCCTTCTCCCTTTCCCTCCAATCCCACATCCTCATTTTCTACCTTCATTCCTCCTCTCTCTCCTTCTATCCCTTGTACATTACTCTCCCTTCATCTTCTCTAGTCATCAAAGAGTCAGTGTCGGGTCTTCTGCCAATCTCATATCACAGAGCAGTCTCACGGGAGACCCTCTCAAACTGTCTGATGAATATCAAAGAAAGAAAATATATCAGAAAACAGTATGATTTAACTGGCCTAGCCCATGACCACCTATGTCCAAGTCTCACTGGGGTTCATGTTTAATGTATTTTCTTATGGCCGTACACAGATAGGAAAATACATTTCTAATAAACCCCAACTCCTAAGACTGTCCAGACTAGAGGTCGACCGATTAATCGGAATGGCCGCTTGATTAGGGCCGATTTCAAGTTTTCATAACAATCGGAAATCGGTATTTTTGGACGCCGATTGAAAAAAAATATATATATTTTTTTTACAACTTTATTTAATGAGGCAAGTCAGTTAATCTTGGAACTACCCATCGAGAGAATTGTCATCAACTACACTAATTAGCATAGCGCAACGGTCAAAAAATATTACTAGAAAATATTCATATTCATGAAATCACAAGTGAAATATAGTGAAACACAGCTGAGCCTTTTGTTAATCACCCTGTTATCTCAGATTTTGACATTATGCTTTACAGCCAAAGCAAGACAAGCGTTTGTGTAAGTTTATCGATAGCCTAGCATAGTATTATGTCCAGCTAGCAGCAGGAAGCTTGGTCACGAAAAGCAGAAAATAAATCAAATTAACCGTTTACCTTTGATGATCTTTGGATGTTTTCACTGACGAGACTCCCAGTTAGACAGCAAATGTTCCTTTTGTTCCATAAAGATTATTTTTATACCCAAAATTAATCAGTTTGTTTGTCACGTTATGTTGAGAAATCTACCGGAAATAGCGGTCACGACAACGCCGGGGAACAAATTATAATTATATCCATAATATCAACAGAAACATGGCAAACGTATTTTATAATCAATCCTCAAGGTGTTTTTCAAATATCTATTCGATAATATATCAACCAGGACAATTGGCTTTTCAGTAGTAGCGAGAGGAAAAACTTCCTGAATGGATTTTTATTAGGCTTTCGTCTGCAATATCATTTCTGTTATACTCACAGACAATATTTTAAAAGTTTTGGAAACTTTAGACTGTTTTCTATCCTAAGCAATCAATTATATGCATATTCTAGCATCAGGTCCTGAGAATTAGGCGGTTTACTTTGGAAACATTATTTTTCCAAAAATAAAAATAGTGCCACCTAGTTTCAAGAGGTTTTTAGAACACATTCTAATTTTCAATGACAGCCTAGTAACGGTGGGTTAACTGCCTTGTTCAGGGGCAGAACAACACATTTTTACCTTATCAGCTCAGGGACTCAATCTTGCAACCTTACAGTTAACTAGTCCAACGCTCTAACCACCTGCCTCACGAGGAGCCTGCCTGTTACGTGAATGCAGTAAGAAGCAAAGGTAAGTTGCTAGCTAGCATTAAACTTATCTTATAAAAAACAATCAATCATAATCACTAGTTAACTACACATGGTTGATGATATCACTAGTTTATCTAGTGTGTCCTGCGTTGCATATAATCGATGCGGTGCACATTCGTGAAAAAGGACGGTCGTTGCTCCAACGTGCACCTAACCATAAACATCAATGCCTTTCTTAAAATCAATACACAAGTATATATTTTTAAACCTGCATATTTAGCTAAAAGAAATCCAGGTTAGCAGGCAATATTAACCAGCTGAAATTGTGTGTCACGCCTTGGTCATTGTATCTTGTGTTTTTGTTATATGTTTGGGTAGGCCAGGGTGTGACATGGGTTTATATGTTGTATTTCGTATTGGGGTTTGTATTAATTGGGAGTGTGTATTAGTAGGGGTGTGTCTAGTTAGGCTTGGCTGCCTGAGGCGATTCCTAATTGGAGTCAGCTGATTCTAGTTGTCTCGGATTGGGAACCGTATTTAGGTAGCTTGAGTGCGCGTTGTATTTCGTGGGCGATTGTACCTGTCTCTGTGTTAGTCACCAGATAGGCTGTATTAGTTTCACTCGTTTGTTGTTTTCATATTTTCAGTTATTTCATGTACCGCTTTATCTTTATTAAAAGTCACGAGTAACCTACACGCTGCATTTCGGTCTGACTCTCTACAAACAACAGACGAAGTTCATTACAGAATCACCCACCACGATTCACAGACCGAGCAGCGTGTGAACTGGCAGGATCTGAAGGTGGACGTTATGGACAACAGAAGCAAGGATTATACGACGTGGGAAGAAATCGACAGGTGGGCGGCCGACCCAGAGCGAGTGCAGGAGCACGCCTGGGATTCCCTACAGCAATGCGAAGAGGGCTATACACGGATGGAATCGAAAAGGAAAGCACGGCTATACAGAGCGAAAACCGTAGGTAACGGGGGAAAGCGCAGAGAGAGAGTGGCAGAGTCAGGAGTCAGACCTGAGCCTACTCTCCCTGTTAATTGTGAGGAGCAGCAATATGAGGACTTCTGGTCTTGGGAGATGATATTAGACGGAAAAGGACCCTGGGCGCAGCTGGGAGAATATCGCCGTCCCAAGGAGGAAATAGAAGTAGCTAAAGCGGAGAGGCGCGAGTATGAGGAGGCAGCACTGCAACGCGGTTGGAAACCGGAAAGTCGCCCCAAAAAATGTATTGGGGGGGGCTAAAAGGGAGAATAGTTATGCCAGGTAGGAAACCTGCGCATACTCCCTGTGCTCACCGTTGGGCTAGAGAGACCGGGCAGGCACCGTGTTATGCTATGGAGCGCACGGTGTTTCCAGTGCGGGTGCAGAACCAGCTGCGACTCATACCAGCCCTTCCTATTGGCCGGGCTAGAGTGGGCATCGAGCCAGGTAAGATTGGGCAGGCTCGGTGCTCAAGAGCTCCAGTGCGCCTGCACGGTCCGGTCTATCCAGAGCCACCTCTACACACCAGTCCTCCGGTAGCAGCTCCCCGCACCAGGCTTCCTGTGCGTGTCCTCGCGCCAGTACCACCAGTTCCAGCACCACGCACCAGGCCTCCAGTGCGCCTCGCCTGTTCAGCACAGCCAGTGCTTTTCTCCCCTCCTGTGCTATCGGAGTCTCCAGCCTGTTTAGCGCAGCCAGAGCCTTTCTCCTCTCCTGTGCTGCCGGAGTCTCCTGTCTGTCCAGCGCCACCAGTGCTACCAGTCGGCCCAGCGCGTCCAGTGCGCCTCGCCTGTTCAGCGCAGCCAGAGCCTTTCTCCTCTCCTGCGCTGCCGGAGTCTCCTGTCTGTCCAGCGCCACTAGTGCTCCCAGTCGGCCCAGCGCGTCCAGTGCGCATCGCCTGTTCAGCACAGCCAGTGCTTTTCTCCCCTCCTGTGCTATCGGAGTCTCCAGCCTGTTCAGCGCAGCCAGAGCCTTTCTCCTCTCCTGCACTGCCGGAGTCTCCTGTCTGTCCAGCGCCACCAGTGCTACCAGTCGGCCCAGCGCGTCCAGTGCGCCTCGCCTGTTCAGCGCAGCCAGAGCCTTTCTCCTCTCCTGCGCTGCCGGAGTCTCCTGTCTGCCCAGCGTCACCAGTCTGCCAGGATCCGCCAGAAGTGCCAGTCTGCCAAGATCTTCTAGATCGGCCAGACAACCTTAATCATCCAGGTCCACCAGCCAGCCAGGATTTACCGGAGCCTACTACCTGCCTGAGCTTCCTCTCAGTACTGAGCTTCCTCTCAGTACTAGGATTCCTTTCTGTACTGGGCTTCCTCTCTGTACTGGGCTCCCTCTCAGTACCGGGCTTCCCCTCAGTACCGGGCTGCTTCGGTCCAGGGCTGCCCCGCTGTCCCGGTTTGCCCCTCTGTCCTGAGATGCCCCTCTGTCCTGAGATGCCCCTCTATCCCGAGCTGCCCCTCTGTCCCGAGCTGCTCCTCTGTCCCGAGCTGCTCCTCTGTCCCGAGCTGCTCCTCTGTCCCGAGCTGCCCCTCTGTCCCGAGCTGCCCCTCTGTCCCGAGCCGCCCCTCTGTCCCGAGCCGCCCCTCTGTCCCGAGCCGCCCCTCTGTCCCGAGCTGCCCCTCTGTCCCGAGCCGCCCCTCTGTCCCGAGCCACCTCCTCTGTCCCGAGCCGCCCCTCTGTTCCGAGCCGCCCCTCTGTCCCGAGCTGCCCCTCTGTCCCGAGCTGCCCCTCTGTCCCGAGCTGCCCCTCTGTCCCGAGCTGCCCCTCGGTCCTGAGCTGCCCCTCAGTTATGTGGGGATCAGGGTGAGGACTATTAGGCCATGGTCGGCGGAGAAGGTGGATTATCCTAGGACGCGAAGGGGAGGAACTAGGACATTTATGGAGTGGGGTCCACGTCCCGAGCCAGAACCATCACCATGGACAGACGCCCACCCGGACCCTCCCTATGCTCTTGAGGTGCGTCCCGGAGTCCACACCTTAGGGGGGGGGGGTTCTGTCACGCCTTGGTCATTGTATCTTGTGTTTTTGTTATATGTTTGGGTAGGCCAGGGTGTGACATGGGTTTATATGTTGTATTTCGTATTGGGGTTTGTATTAATTGGGAGTGTGTATTAGTAGGGGTGTGTCTAGTTAGGCTTGGCTGCCTGAGGCGATTCCTAATTGGAGTCAGCTGATTCTAGTTGTCTCGGATTGGGAACCGTATTTAGGTAGCTTGAGTGCGCGTTGTATTTCGTGGGCGATTGTACCCGTATCTGTGTTAGTCACCAGATAGGCTGTATTAGTTTCACTCGTTTGTTGTTTTCATATTTTCAGTTATTTCATGTACCGCTTTATCTTTATTAAAAGTCATGAGTAACCTACACGCTGCATTTCGGTCTGACTCTCTACAAACAACAGACGAAGTTCATTACATTGTGTCACTTCTCTTGTGTTCATTGCACGCAGAGTCAGGGTTTATGCAACAGTGTGGGCCGCCAGGCTCATTGCGAACTAATTTGCCAGAATTTCACGGAATTATGACATATCATTGAAGGTTGTGCATTGTAACAGGAATATTTAGACTTATCGATGCCACCCGTTAGATAAGATACGGAACGGTACAGTATTTCACTGAAAGAATAAACGTTTTGTTTTCGAGAGTTTCCGGATTCGACCATATTAATGACCTACGGCTCGTATTTCTGTGTGTTGTTATGTTATAATTAAGTCTATGATTTGACAGAGCAGTCTGACTGAGCGATGGTAGGCACCAGCAGGCTCGTAAGCATTCATTCAAACAGCACTTTCGTGCGTTTTGCCAGCAGCTCTTCACCGTGCTTCAGGCATTGAGCTGTTTATGACTTCAAGCCTATCAACTCCCGAGATTAGGCTGGTGTAACCAATGTGAAATGGCTAGCTAGTTAGCGGGGTGCGCGCTAATAGCGTTTCAAATGTCACTCGCTCTGAGACTTGGAGTAGTTTTCCCCTTGCTCTGCATGGGTAACGCTGCTTTGGGGGTGTCTGTTGTCGATGTGTTCCTTGTTTGAGCCCAAGTAGCGGCGAGGAGAGGGATGGAAGCTATACTGTTACACTGGCAATACTAAAGTGCCTATAAGAACATCCAATAGTCAAAGGTATATAAAATACAAATCGTATTGAGAGAAATAGTCCTATAATTCCTATAATAACTACAACCTAAAACTTCTTACCTGGGAATATTGAAGACTCATGTTTAAAGCTTTCATATGTTCTCATGTTCTGAGCAAGGAACTTAAATGTTAGCTTTCTTACATGGGACATATTGCACTTTTACTTTCTTCTCCAACACTTTGTTTTTGCATTATTTAAACCAAATCGAACATGTTTCATTATTTATTTGAGGCTAAATTGATTTTGTTACTATATTAAAATAAGTGTTCATTCAGTGTTGTTGTAATTGTCATTATTACAAATAAATAAAAAATAAATACATTTAAAATCGGCTGATTAATCGGTATCGGCTTTTTTTGGGCGTCCAATAATCAGTATCGGTATCGGCGTTGAAAAATCATAATCGGTCGACCTCTAGCCCAGACTGCAATTTATTCTTCCATCTTTGTTTCCCAGCCATAACAAACAGTCTCTCTCAGCACACAACACGCACTGCCTGTGTATTGTTACATGGACAAATATCTCCTGTGTAAAAAATGTTTTCCTCCATCTGGGTCTGTCTTTGTACAATAGGGATGATGACTAGGCAATCGGTCTTCATCACAAACAGCTTTGAGAAATTCAGGTCCATTGCCATCATGTTAAATTGAGTTGGGGTCGTCTAGTCTGTGCAATATAATGGGGAAGCATTTCTCCATGCGCTCAACGGAAAGAGGCATCGGGAGGTGTGAAGAGGCCGTTTCCTCCTATTCATCAGAAGCCTTTCCACTCAATGCCAGATGAAATTGCAGAAAAACACTTTTTCCTCCCGGATCGAGAGGTTTATTCCCTCTTCTGTAGAAGGAGAATCTAATCTTTGTGACTCATTTGTGAGACTTTGTTTTTCCCTCCTCATAGTTTTACCGGAGTAAAGTCACCCTAATCCCAGCGCTTTGAAACGCAATTACCACAGGCAGCAGGCTGCGTTACCGCGCTCAGAACAAATGAGACCGAGAAGAGACAAACACAATAGTAATCTATACTCTGAAAGTGGGGAGAGAAACATAAAAAAGAGAGAGGGAGAATGGAGATGAGGGATAGAAGAGTAAAAAGAGAGAAAGGGGAGAGGCAGAGATAGATCAGAAGGTAGAGAGAGTTAGGAAGAAGGGACACCGAAGGAGAGAGTCGTGAGAGAAAGAACAAACACAATACTGAAATACTAATGTTGATATGTAGAGAGGCAAAGAAACGGTGCTGTCACAATACTTCCTCACACATTAGAGTAATATCCCTAACAATTGTTTGCCATGAATGTACGGTGCATATGGAAATTATTCAGACCCTTTGACTTTTTCCACATTTTGTTACGTTACAGCCTTATTCTAAAATTGATTAAATAGTCCCCCCCCCCTCATCAATCTACACACAATACCCCATAATGACAAAGCAAAAACAGGTTTATACACATTTTTGCAAATCTATAAACTCCAAGCACACTGTCATGTGCCTTTTACTGAGGAGTGGCTTCCATCTGGAAACTCTACCATAAAGGCATGATTGGTAGAGTGCTGCAGAGATGGTTGCCCTTCTGGAATGTTCTCCCATCTCCACAGAGGAACTCTGGAGCTCTGCCAAAGTGACCATCGTGTTCTTGGTCAACTACCTGATCAAGGCCCTTCTCCGCCGATTGCTCAGTTTGGCCAGGCAGCCAGCTCTAGGAAGAGTCTTGGTGGTTCCAAACTTCTTCCATTTAAGAATGATGGAATGAGAATGATGGAGGCCACTGTGTTCTTGGGGACCTTCAATGCTGCATACATTTTTTGGTACCCACCACATGCATATGAACACATACTCAGCTGAGTTCTTACAGGACCTGCATTTCATATAATATTCAAGACATTAATGTAGCAGTAAAACAAATATCACAATATCGGAAGATAACGTCAACTAAAATAAATCAATGTAGGCTACAGCAGAACACATATGAGAATATATAGTCCTCCTTCCTTTGTGAAAATATGAAGTACATATTCAGACTAACTTCATGGTACAAGTTTGTAAAGGGAAAAAAAAGTGTCCGAGCTCAGTTTTTGAAACCTCCCACAATGACTCTCCCCATGTCAAGTCCATTTAACTCCTGACAGTCAATATCTTGCTCAAAGCCATAAGCGGCGGGCCTGTGGCTGTGACGTTTAGCCTCCTTCTAACTGTTCTGAAGACTCTGACTGTAGTGCTTATTTTTTTCCATTCTGAGTTAACTATAACCTGGGTGTCCTCTTTAGCCTTGTCTACAATGCTTACTGCCACTAAATGTGCCTTTGTTTTCGGGAATCTTCAAAGATCTTTTTTTCCTGAGGGTTCTTTGTTGTTGTTTTTATGTCAGAGGCAGAGGATGTTACTGTACATCCCCCCGCTCTTTTGCTAGCTAATCCCTCCAGTCCATTCCTAGACCCAAGTTCCCTTCCTTTTTGCATGTTGTACAGCCCAGCGAAAGGTCGCTGGTTCGCATACTGGAGCCTACAAGGTGAACAATCTGTCGGTGTGCACTTGAGCAAAGCACATAACCCTAATTACTCCATGGGCATTGGACAATGGTATCCCTGGCCGTGACCCCACTCCCTGCAGGTGTCTCAGGTGGAGGAATACACATTTACATTACACACTTGCGTAACAGGACAAATATAAGCACCCCCAAAATGATGTTTGTGTGTGTGTGTGTGTGTGTGTGTGTGTGTGTGTGTGTGTGTGTGTGTGTGTGTGTGTGTGTGTGTGTGTGTGTGTGTGTGTGTGTGTGTGTGTGTGTGTGTGTGTGTGTGTGTGTGTGTGTGTGTGTGTGTGTGTGTGTGTGTGTGTGTGTGTGTACCTGTGGAAGTGAAACCCTTGAGTTGTCAGGGCACTCAACACAGCCATCCATTACATTGGATGGCTGTGGTGGCAGCGAGACACTCCACTGCCATGTGATACAGCCAGCAGCTCTGCCTTATTCATGGCTCTCTTACAGACCTATGCATTTTAGAGTGTGTGTGGGGAGGGATCTGTGCGTGTAAGAGAGCGTGTCAGTGTGGGTCTTTGTGCAAGCCTCCTTGTGTGTGCGTGTGTGTGTGTCCTCTGAATGATTCTGTGTGTTATTTCCTTAGATTCATGAGTTTCATTGTCTACTGGTTTGTGTACCTACAGTGTGCTGTATCACCATGGGTAAACCAGAGGTTATCGAGAACCTAGCCTTTCCCAAGTCCCCAATAACTGGATGTTCCGGTTTTCAGTGGAAATGGAAAAAGAGCCTGGGACTTGAATTCCACTTTTGGACGTTAACCAGGCAACACTCCATTTTAGCTCCTCCTCCACATTTACTGGATTGGTTGAACAGTGAGAACCTCCCGTGACATTTCCTTTTCTTTGCGTCAATACCAGTATGTAGGGGATCTAGTTTCAGGCGTTTCTATTAAGCATGCTATGTTATCTCAATATAGGCATATAAAGCTTATTACTGTATACTGTTAGGTTATCGAGAACCAAAACTCACTGAACATCTCAATATAGGCATTTTTATCTATTACTGTATACACATCATATCCCAACAACAACTGCACAATAACTATTACACTACTTAGCTACTTTCCCAAGCCATATTTATAAATGGTAAATGGGTATTAGCATGACTATATATTACAGTAGTTTGCCAAGCCATATGTCCTGATGGGGTTTATGGGATCACATAGATCACTAACTCTCAGCATTAACTTAATATTGTGGTGCCTTGCTTTGCCACCAGAGTGACTGGAGCCTAAGCAGGGATTATGGATGAACTTTCTTCGGTACATTCACACAGTGCATCACCACGGCTTGCTGCTCTTCTATCTCCTCTCTGCTCAGACAGGTTTTCCAGCCCAACAGAGAGCAATCCCACCTGCTTGCAAACCCTCTCGCCCCTTCCCCTCCTCTACTCCCCCCGCTTTCGCAGTCCAAGCACAACGCTGGTGTGAGCGGCCGAGACACCACCCAGGGGTTTACCAGTATCCACTCAATATTTCCTCATCAGAAGAGAAGTGGCAGACCAACAGGAAGAGGAGGCTTGAGAAATAACAGGCCAGGCAAACTACCAGTGGTGGGTTAGAGGAAGTGTGTGCATGCGTGTTCATACTTGTATCTGTATGTGTGTGGAGGATCTGGTGTTCACTGACAATGCACCTTGCACCTCCCTATAGGAACTTGATTAATCAATGGCATTGATTGACCAGCTATTCCTCCTCTCACCTTTCCAAGGTCGGATTGGGAGGCTGACAAATAGGAATTGGCAAACGAAGCAGTCCTATAGGATTGCACATAATGGCCAAATACAATGAGAGGATAGTGTTGTTTGAGAGGAGAGAAATGCACTAAGGAGTAGAAAGGTGGAGACAATATCATGGTGGAGAGAGTGAGAGAGAGTGACAGAAAAACAGATTATGGGAACCATATTGGGTGGGTTAGGAGGACTGCTCGATCAATTGAATGCATAATGAATCCTAACAAGCTTTCTTAGTGTCTTAAAAAATGCCTATTCTACCCATTTAATTTCCATGGCTGACCCATAGTTCACGTCCCTTTGAACTTGATGGAAACAGACAAGTCTCTCCCACACCAACACACCATCTTCAACTTGGCTCAATCAGTAAGATGGAAAGCACAGGTTTCCGGAATGAAATGAGCACACCATTCATAAAACATCAGGAGAAGATTTTATTTATTTAATTGTTAAATATGTTCCTTTCTCAAGAAAGGGATATGAAGCCCCAAGGAACACGTGAAGCCATATAAGCCTCCGTCGGAAGACGAAAAAAGAAGAGCAAGGGAAAGATAAGAGGCGACATTAGACTCCTACACTCATTAGTTTCACTGTACGCCTCCTCCCTGACCGCCTACCACATAGCACTTCACTGAAGGGTACTCTACTTAGTATGCATTAGTGTACTAAACCTCAGAAGTGAACTTAAATTCAAACCTCAGTTTGTGATGATACCCAAGCAAAGAAATCCTGGCGGATGAGGCTCATATTGCACTTACTACTTTCAACTAAGTGATGATCATCGACTCATACAGAACACTTCAGTGAGCAAAACCCTCACACATTCTGACCTTAAGTCCTTGAACATCATGTAGTTCACACCACTGAGACTGGTAGGAAAGCTGAGGCTGTGTGTACTGATATCTGTGTGAGTGGTATGATGTTCAAGACGGGAGCTAGAAGGGATGTCACATACTGCTCTGTGTGTGACAAACCTGACTCAGGCAGCTCTGACCTAATAGATTGGCCATGTAAAACGCTACTGTGTGTGTGTGTGTGTGTGTGTGTGTATATATATATATATAGTATATATGTGTTTGTGTGTGATGCCTGGGTCCAGTTGGGGAGATGGTGACCCACTTCCAGTAACTGATGAAGGTGAAAAAATAGAACGCGTGATTACCCCTGACACCATTTTAACTCGGCTCCACAGCGGATGAAGGTTATTAGACCTTTTTATACAAGTGGTCAAATATAGAAGGAGACAATTAGAAGATGTGGTTCTACAGACCTCACTGGAGACCCAGTCAGTCCTCTTTGACCTTGGTGGGACTTTAGAATGTAGTAGTTTGATTAAGGACTGATTTGGATAGGTCAAGATTAAGTCTAGCCCCAATTACTATCATTGTTATTGTTATCGTAATAATCATAGTCACCATCATCATCCTCCTCCTAATTTATGTAATCTCTGTTATTATTTTAATCCCAGCATGAATGTCCTTCTCCATCTCCCATGAACACCTCCCATCACTATAACCCATATACTGAGCAGCGCTGTAGTAGCATGCCATTCATCCTGCAGCATTCGTTTCCCCTCTCAGTTTTACTATTTAAAGAGGCAGGCCAGATACAGTATATATTGTACAGTGAAGACCTTAGCAGGACTGAACAAAACACTATGTGAGTGAGTGAGAATATGAACGGTATAGAGGCCAGCAGGTAGCCCAGGCCTGTAAAATCCTCACCTACACCACCTCCTACCACAGGCTTACTGGCGTCTCCTACGAACAGAGATGCACACGCAGAGAGAGACTTGCACACACAAAGACACACACACACCACAAATGAAATAGAATTGATTCCATTCTCTTTGTTGTCTGTCAATACATTGTATCTATTAGGCATGAATTTATTTATATTTTTTATTTAACTGGGCAAGTCAGTTAAGAACAAATTGTTATTTAGAATGACGGCCTACCCCGGCCAAACCCCAACGACGCTGGGCCAAATGGGCGCCGCCCTATGGGACTCCCAATCACGGCTGGTTGTGATACAGCCTGGAATCAAACCAGGGTCTGTAGTGACACCTCTAGCACTGAGATGCAGTGCCTTAGACCACTGCCCACTCGGGAGGCATATGCATATGCCATAAAAACATGTGTACGTACAAAGCACAAATATGTACACACACAAGACATTTACACCACTGTGTGTGTAAAAATACTTTAAAGCACTTCTTAAGTCGTTTTTTGGGTTATCTGTACTTAACTATTTATATTTTTAATAACTTTTATTATACTATATTCATAAATAAAATAATGTACTTTTTACTCCATACATTTTCCCTGACAACTCCAAATAGTTGTTACATTTTAAATGCTTAGCAGGACAGGAAATTGTGAAATTCACACACTTATCAAGATAACATCTACTGCCTCTGGTTTGGCAGAGTTTGCTCCTGGCGATCCATACATTTTAAAAACAAGAAAATGGTAATACAAGTCATTTGAAATTATTTATACTTTTAGTATTTTACTGGGTGACTTTCACTTGAGTAACTTTTACTCAAGTATGACAATTGGGTACTTTTCCCACCACTGCATACACACACACACTCTTTTTCCACCACTGCACACACACTCTTTTTCCACCACTGCACACACACACTCTTTTTCCACCACTGAACACACACACTCTTTTTCCACCACTGCACACACACTCTTTTTCCACCACTGCACACACACACTCTTTTTCCACCACTGCACACACACTCTTTTTCCACCACTGCACACACACACTCTTTTTCCACCACTGCACACACACACTCTTTTCCCACCACTGCACACACACTCTTTTTCCACCACTGCACACACACTCTTTTTCCACCACTGCACACACACACTCTTTTTCCACCACTGCACACACACACTCTTTTCCACCACTGCACACACACTCTTTTTCCACCACTGCACACACACACTCTTTTTCCACCACTGCACACACACTCTTTTTCCACCACTGCACACACACTCTTTTCCCACCACTGCACACACACTCTTTTTCCACCACTGCACACACACTCTTTTTCCACCACTGCACACACACTCTTTTGACACATGAAGTGGTGAAACGCATTGGTCTGTATGTGAAATGGGCCTTGAGCTCTACAGTATATCTGCTGCCTAGCTACTCTGTGATAGTGAAATGTAATTACCATCTCAAGCCGCCTCTACCTCTCTGCCTCTCCCACTGAAGGATGTGAGGGAGCGGGGACTCTGATGTGTATTTGATGTGTATTCCTTCAGTCCTGACACTCCAATTACTGAAGGCCTTTAAAGGGAAAACCTCAAATATCTGAGTTCTAAATTCCTCCATTACCCAGCCAGAGACTATACTATACTCTGTAGACCTCCCAAAAGCTTGGGTTGGCTTGTTTTAATATTTAGCACCTCTCTAAAAAATAGAATAGTAATTTGAAACATTGTTAATGTCAAGTTTCCTCATGCCACTTTTGCTGCAAAATGTGGATGAAATGCAAGAGATTCTTTCTAAACAGATCAATCGAAGCACCACCGTTCTCTCATCTTGGACTTTGCATGCACCTACGTACAATGTTTTATGAGTTGCACTTTCCTCACAGGTAAATCTAAATGTTTTTGTGCATATCTCAACACGGTTAACGCTGCTATAAGAGGCAGGTGTTAATGGTGCCTTTCACAACTTTGTGCTTACAATATATTCCCTTTTTGAAACAATGACAGCATGTTTCTTCATTTCACATAACTACTTTATTGTATTCTACCAGAAACCTGTGACTTCACACTGGTGTGTGTGTGCATATATACAGCATCTAAATGTTTGCATAAATTAAGGGTGGAAGGATAATAGGATTTCAGCACTTTATAAAAAAAGGAAGTAAAGAGCTTGATCGCTGCATTGCTTCCGAGCGATGATGAACATCATGTTAGTAGAAGAGTCTTCGCGGTTCAGTTTCGTGACAGAGGTGGGCGAGCGCATTTGTGCTCATGAAACTTTTCCCCGAGTTGGGTTTGGTGTTGCTAAGCACGGAGACAGAGAAGTGGAGAAGCATGCTGATAGCCATGGAGAGAGTGGGCGGCCATGACAGCAAGAGGTTGCGACCCGCCCACTGCAACACTGGGTAATCAGACGCAATTAAAAAGTAATAAAGAGAATACACATGCAGACACACACACAGACTAAACACATCAAATATGACATTAGATGTGGCCCCCAACCTGCACAAGCTACTGTGGTGGAGCCCTGTGGTGCAGTGTACCAAGTTGACCGTCTCTCTCTCTGCTCTAATCTGAGCTGATGGCAAGGTTGCCACCTCTTTATGTAAGTGGAAAATGTTTAGGTGATGAAGAGAAGGAGGGGAAGAGGAAGAAATAGAGCAAGTGAAGGAGAGAGAGAGACTGAAGGATAGAAAGGGCGAGAGAGAGGGTGAGAAATTGTGAAGGAGAGAAATAGAGAGAAAGAGAGGGCGGGTGGGGAAATAGAGAGAGAGAATTTAGCAACAGCCAAGATTAGATCAAAGAAAGGTGAAGTAATTCAGTCTGAGAGAGGAGATGAATAACCTGCCTGGATGTAGGCGCAGATATTAACAGTACCCTGGGGCACTCCAACCTTTGGGTCCAAGTCATAATTAAATTTCACATTTCAGACAGATGCTGCATGGTGCAACACAAGTTATTCTCCATGTCAGGAGCTATTAGCAAGAAAACTAAAAGTTTATTGGCTCTTCCTAACCTTTTTTGCTATATAATGGCAAAGTAGTCAGGTTTGACAAACTGACTCATGCGCTCGTGTCTGTTACAGACAGAAGATGATCCTGTCACCTAAAAGAGGAGTTGTATGGGCTAGTGGAAGTAGTAGAGGCAGACTACAGTGGATAACCATCCAGTCAGCACAAGCAAACAGAAGAAAGCCAAGGAAAAGGAAAACCAAAAGACGGACAAAATAAGAAAGTATCGGAAACAAACAAAAAACTGTAAATATCCCCAGCTTTCAAAAACTGAAAAAGCCTCAAAGCATGTTAGGGAGGCTGGGAGACAGAGAGGAGTTAAATCTGTGCCAACAGGTACAGGATCAGAGTATTTAGGAGTTGCTATGTTTCCGTTGGCATTTCCTCTTGGATTTTCGCAGCTAGCAAAGTGTTCCCGTCAGCACAATCCACAGTGTGGGGCTTTATTGGAAACACCATGGCTAATACGGACGAGATTACAGAAAATATGAAAGGACGGCACTATTTCTTCATCATAAAGCAGTGTGTCTGTTTCCATCAGCGTTTTGCTGGACAGACTTAAAACATTATGGTTACTCTGGTCTAGTGTAGTCATCTATTCAGGTTCCCACTGAAGATCAAAGGGACAAGGAAAGTCATCAATTTTAGTTCCTTATCCCCCCCAAAAATTAGAGCGAAGAAAAAAATGATTTGAGCGGTAGCGTTTTTTGTTGAGCGAATGCAAAAATAATTAGAGCATTGCCAGCGTTTTCCCAGGGTGAGCGCTCCCTTGTTGTAGTAACTAATCACTTAAATGAACTCGGAGCAGGTTTTTTGAAGCAGCACTAATAGTTGCACACCAGGGTTATTTCATTTCAATCCCGGTTTGTGATTTGGCTCCTCTTGTCCCCCTTTGAATAAACGCCATTTACAGACAATCCCCTTGATTTTCTTGAACGATCAAAAATTACAACCTCCACCAAAGATGGCCCACCGCAGCCAAACCCAGAAATCAATTGCTCAGCCAAACCCAGAAATCAATTGTTCAGCCAAACCCAGAAATCAATTGCTCAGCCAAACCCAGAAATCAATTGCTCAGCCAAACCCAGAAATGTGTTTCAACAAAGAACTGCTTTCCTGGCATTGTATTTTCTTTTGAGGACAGTTCAGTCCATCCCACAGTGACTCATAGAAAGCTTTCTGGTGGTTTCACCGTGGGTTGTCCTTGTTTGTCCTGTGTCAACAAGGGTCTGTTTGGAGCCATGGGCTCTCCTGACTTACTGCAGGAATGAGATAAACACGCAGGCACATTTGACACTTTCTTTTAGAAGTTGTGTTGTTTACTGTGTTCTGTGGATACAGTTGAGCCTGCTAGATAGAAGAATGGGAAAATGCTTCAAGAGAATTTCTGATGTATGTGTTTGAATGTAGTGGAGAGAGACATGAGTTTGGGGATTTCTCCTCTGTTCAGGGGACACAGTAGAGTGATTGCTAAAGAAATGGTGTGCCTAAAGTCAGTATGGAACCTTCGTCAACTGAAATGAAATCCCAAAAATATGTTCTTTGCCTGTCTTCTCCAAACTCTCTGTTTGTCTCTCCTTAGCTCACTCACAGACACACACAAGCTTTGTTCTTCTTTAGATGGGGACCTAAAATTAATTTCCATTCAAAATCTTATTTTCCATAACCCCTAACCCTAACCCTAACCCAAACCCCTTACCCTAATTGTCACCCTAACCCTAAACCTAAAATTGCCTTTGTCCTCATGGGGACGAGGGAAATGTCCCCACGAGGGAGAATTGTCTTTGTTTTACTATAACCAACCCACACACACACACATCCAGCCAATTGACAGACCACAGGTGATGGAAAGAAACAAAGCACATGAACGTAGAGGTATAAACACCTGTGTGACAAAAACGTCCCTGGGCTCCTCCCTGAAAACGTCCCTGGGCTCCTCCCTGAAATCTCTGGCTACAAGCTTACTATGCGGACACAATGGGGATAGAGATGGAAAAATGACAGAGAACGTTAGAAACACACCGACAGCCAAACAAAAAGCAGCAGAACACAAAAACTGAAAAATAAGTGTGAGAGGAAAAGAAAAAGAATGAAAACAAGAGTGCAATATGTGCTTTCTGTCACTTTATTTCATTTCGTCTGCAAGTTGAAACTCACACGTTTCTTTGCTCCTCTCTCCCATGGAAAGAGTAACTGACAGGCAACCGGAATCAGTCGGTGAATAAGTCATGAGGCCCCCTTTCAAAAAGTTGAGCAGGTCCCTTGTCGGTCACATGGAAATCAGTCGAATCCCAAAATAACAAACGCCCGAGCTTCTGCTCCCTTCATCTCACTCTACGACTCCATCTGTCACAAGACACTGCTAGGCTACTGTATCTGCAAAAGCTGACAAAAATATCGAAGCTAAAGTACATAAACTAGAACAGAACAAGAGAGAGAGCAAGGGAAGAAACTAGAGAACGAACCATATGGGTTTTTAAGGGCTGACGCGATACTGATTTTGGGGGGTTCAAGGAGGCCAATGGATGATATTTTATGCCAATAAAAAAATATATATTTTTTGCATTTTGATAAGAATTCTCCCACAGACAAACGAATTATACAACCATACAATCAATTAGACTATGTTTTTAACAATCTAACTACATAATGATAATCATTTATTTGAATGATAAATCTCTTGATAAACTGGCTAAATCAAGATGGCATAGGCCTACTCACCACACAGGTGAATTCATGTTCAATAAGACTGCGCATGCATTGAGTTTTGAGTTAATTGTTGCTGATTTCAGTGGTCTATTGGGCTACAGTTGACTACTGTTAATGTTAATCCTACCCCCTACTTTTTCGAACATTCTGTTAAAAATCGTGCAACATTTCAGCGCCCTGCTACTCATGCCAGGAATATAGTATATGCATATGATTAGTATGTGTGGATAGAAAACACTCAGACGTTTCTAAAACTGGTTAAATCACGGCAGTGACTATAACAGAACGTGCGTTTCATCGAAAAGCGCAGGAAAATCTGATCACTGAAAACTGGAAAATATATCAATGCGCCTCAAGTGGCGCATTGATGTATTAACATGTATTGTTGAATAGAAACCACATTAGCTGGAGCCGAGGTTGCAATTACCTACAGCTTCCACACGATGTCAACAGTCTTGTCATTTGCCTAGGATTTGTTTCTTGGTCAAACGAACAAGAGACAGCCCATTTCTTCCGGTCTCCGACAGGATATTTTGGTTGAGATTTACCCGGACATTATTTCAAGACGTAGAGCTATAGAATACATCGCCCCGTGATCAATTTCATCGATTATTAACGTTTACTAATACCTAAAGTTGCATTCCAAAAGTATTCGAAGTGTTTTGTGAAAGTTTATCGTCGACTTTTTTAATTAAAAAAAATGAAGTTCCGTTATAAAACGCTGTTTTTTTCCTTGATCACACAGTCTTCATAGATCGATATCTAGGCTATATATGGACCGATTTAATCGCAAAAAAGACCCAATAGTGATGTTTATGGGACATCTAGGAGTGCCAACAAAGAAGATCGTCAAAGGTAATGAATGTTTTATATTTTATTTCTGCATTTTGTGTAGCGCCGACTATGCTAATTATTTTGTTTACGTCCCCTTCAGGTATTTCGGGGTGTTGCATGCTATCAGATAATAGCTTCTCATGCTTTCGCCGAAAAGCATTTTAAAAATCTGACTTGTTGGCTGGATTCACAACGAGTGTAGCTTTAATTCAGTACCCTGCATGTGTGTTTTAATGAACGTTTGAGTTTTAACGAGTGCTATTAGCATTTAGCGTAGTGCATTTGCATTTCCAGATGTCTAGATGGGACGCCTGCGTGTCGGGTGGAGGTAAGAGGTTAACCTTCCACTTGAGACCATGTTAGGCCTACTGATCAACAACATTTTCATAGAAGTAGCCAATTATCTTCTTTTCCTCTTCAAGAGAAAAGACACCACTTGGGTAGCCAGGCAGTTCAAGAGAAAGGACACCACTCACCCCTCATGTAGCCAGGTGGTTTGTCTCAGCAAGGTAAAGACAATAATAATACATGGGACTTATATAGAGCTTTTGAAGGACAAATAGTTACTTTACAGTAGTAGACAAGTCATTTAGCAGGGAATTAACAATATTTTTGGTGACGATCAGCTTTGAAATGGACATATTTAGCTTTATGGTTAGCTATATTAAAAAAAAAAATTTAGGGTCGTGAACTGACATTAGCTTCATAGCTAGAAGTTAGCGCTATGAATGCAATGTCGCTTTGTAAAGTGCTGCAGCCTGTAAGGACATTGTTTTGCTGAACAGTAAAATTAATGAACAATTTCAACATTCCATGAGGCATCATTCAAGTGCGCTAAAAGTATATGCAGCATGAGTGGATAGCTTGCAAGCAGACTAGAGGTGCGAGAACAGGCTAACTAGCAATGTGTGGTGTCGGTTTGCAGGAGTTTCACACAAGAGGCAAGTGCGTTCGCACTATAAAGGGGAAATCGGTAGCTCCTATACTCAAGGACTAATATCGGCCCGACTGATTATCAGTCGTTCTCTAGATGAAACGAACAAACAAATTCAAACAGGCAGTGCGCTAGCCAGCCGTATGCTAAGACACAGTTGAGTGATGTCGGATTTCAGATACATGATAAATTGAATCCAATTAAAATGAACATGGGCCAAGTTGTAAGGCTGGTCATCGTTACCCAGAGGCATAGCAGCCCTTTACACACACAGGAACATGGCCAGACACAGGGGCAGACCAGCAGGATTAAAAGTGGCACGAAACATCCTTGGTCTTCTGTGACAGAGAATGGCCCGGAGCTAGGGGGGATTAATAGGGGGAGGAAACATGATGCAACATGAGTTAATGGTGGAACCAGCTAGCATGTGGTGCTTCAGGGGAATAGAAGGAGAGAAAAGAAAAAAGGATCATTATGGTTCATCGAAGAAGATAGAGGTACGGGAGAAAGAAGGATATAAGAAACCACAATGGAGATGCAAATTTAGTTCACGCTTTGAAAGAGCATATTTCAATATATTCAACTGCTCTTTGCAAATATAGGGTTGATGTATTCAACAACTGTCTCTGCTTGTTCTTTTTCTATTACTGTGTCAAAAAATATGTTAACCTGTTCAACCTATGGGGGCGCAATGTCATTATTGGATAAAAAGACGTGCCCGTTTTAAGCGCAATATTTTGTCACGAAAAGATGCTCGACTATGCATGGAATTGACAGCCTTGGAAAGACAAAACTCTGACGTCTCCAAAACTGCAAAGATATTATCTGTGAGTGCTCCAGAACTAATGCAACAGGTGAAACCAAGATTAAGTTTCATACAGGAAATGCCCCAGATTCTGAAGGCGCTGTGTTCCAATGTCTCCTTATATGGCTGTGAATGCGCCAGGAATGAGCCTGCGGTTTCTGTCTATTCTCCGAGGTGTTTGCAGCATTGTGACGTGTTTGTAGGCATATCATTGGAAGATTGACCATAAGAGACTACATTTACCTGGTGTCCCGTGTGCGTAATCTGTAGGTCCATGCGCGTTCCATTTCTTCAGAAGAGAAAGTAAAATGCCACAATGGATTTTATCGTCGATAGATATGTGAAAAACACCTTGAAGATTGATTCTAAACATCGGTTTGCCATGTTTCTGTCGATATTATGGAGTTAATTTGGAAAAAAGTTAGCGTTTTAACGACTTAATATATATATATTTTTTTCCCTCCCCAAATGTGATGAACAAAACGGAGCGATTAGTCGACACAAATAATATTTTTTTGTAAAAACGGAACATTTGCTATCTAACATTCTCCTCATTAGTCTCCTCATTGAAAACATCTGAAGTTCTTCAAAGGTAAATTATTTTATTTTAATTATTTTCTTTTTTTTGCGGAAAATGTTGCATGCTGAATGCTAACGCTAAATGGTACGTTAGCCATCAATACTGTTACACAAATGTTTGTTTTGCAATGGTTGAGAAGCATATTTTGAAAAACTGAGATGACAGTGTTGTTAACAAAAGGCTAAGCTTGAGAGCAAATAGATGAATTTAATTTAATTTGCGATTTTCATGAATAGTTAACGTTGCGTTATGGTAATGAGCTTGAGGCTGTAGTCACGATACCGGATCCGGGATGGCTCGACGCAAGAAGTTAATTGCATCATAGTTGACAAGTAGTCAGTCGTCTTCTTCCAAATACAAGTGTGATGTACACAGGGCCGCTCCTGGCCGTTCTGCCGCCCTAGGCAAGACAAAAGAAAATGCCAAATTACGTTGAAAAGACTTCTAAAATACATCATTTTCCAGACGTTGAAGCTAGGTTCAATTTAGGTTCTGAATGAAAAGGAAAAGTTGAAATCAGGCTCATTTTCCGTTCCGGACCAGACTAAAAAACAACTTCCGTGGATGTGGAAATCGAGGCCAGTCCGGACTGCACCAAAAGGACATTCAAAAGGAGTCAGTATCGTTTTGTGCTTACTGAGGTATAGCCTACAGCAGGGATGAGCAACTCCAGTCCTCGAGGTCCGGAGTTATGTCACACTTTTTCCCCACCCGTAGTCAACACAGCTGATTAAACTAATTGCATTCTAAGGTGACTATCATGATTAGTTGATTAAATGGTGTCAGATATGTTGGGTTTGGGGCAAAAGTGCGACACCAATCAGTCCCCAGAGGACTGAAGTTGCCTAGCCCACAGTGTCACCTGAAATGCTGTTTTAGGAATGCCCATTTGTATTAGACCTACCGTTTGTAAAACACCAATAATAAAAAGACATCCAAAAGACCTAGGCGTCGGTCTCTGCTTACTGGGGTGTGTGTAGCCTACCATGTCGGCCCGCAATGGAATTTTATGAATGCCCATCCATGTGGTAGGCACACCGTTTGTAAAACAGGAGGAGGTATCCTGAGCCTATTTACAATGTTTTATGCTATGATCAGCTCGTAAAACATGTATGAATACAAACTTGAAACCACTGATCATGACAATTTAGCCTAATGGATGAAACTCAGACAGCAGTTGCGAGTAGCCTGATTGTCCATTCCATATTGTCCATTTTACTTTGATCTGTCCTGTTTTTAGGATGTTTGTTAACATGTCAGCACATTTTTTATTTGATTAGGCACCATTTGGGTTAGGCTATTTGATCAGAGAAACCTGCATTATGTAAAAGGTTTGTCTCATTACATTGTATCTCCAGCCTATAGGGTACAGAAAAGGCCACATACACTTTCTACCATATGCTAAAACTGCTATATGATTTATGTTAGATCATTTTATTGACGGAATGTTTATAGAGCGCTGCAGCGACGCATCTCCCCAACAGCACCCTGGAGAGGCGCTCTGGGAAAGGACAAAATACATATTGAGTCCCTGCCTTTAACAAAGTGGGCACTGCTTATCATAGGGCTGCATCCGCGCTCACCTAAAAAGCCCATATGCCACTGGTTGAGAAAAATTGTTGTTGGGCAGAATTGTGTGAGGTTTTATGTGTTGTTGGAGGTGAGTCTTGGTCAGTTTAGCTCAGAAATCCTAATCATGCTTAATGAGTGGGCTGGCAATGGATGTACAACTGAGATAGAAATTGACTGTGTTCTTCTTCAGCCTTTGAAAGAGCCTGTTTCAATGCAGCATATTGAACTGCAAGAGATAGAGCCGTTAATGACCACAGAAAGGAGTACAGTGACATGTTATAGAACAGCGCTTACTGTAGATTAGACTAGACACACATTCTGGGCCTGATAATGCAAAACAGCCCTGAACAAATATCCAAACTTTAGTTCCAAAAAACTGTTCTCAGCATGTCATCATCAAGCGGTGTGAGGTGTACTGTACACTGCTATCAGTCAGGGGACTTATCCGCTCCAGTTAACCGCCGTTATAGGTACAGTAAACTATTAATACAGACAGATCTGACTGGTAGAATAGATCTTGATGGATGGAGGCAGAGAGGGAGGGGCAGACAGACTGATTGACAGGCAGACAGATGAAATGGACAAACATAAAGACACTGTGCCCTATGCTGAAACACATTAACTACCTTCTGTGTTTCACAAAGAGAAGGTAAATCATATGAGACAATGTTTTTCTCCCCCCTCTATTGTCTCTGTACTTCCCTCGCCCCTTTTCGCACTCTAAACAATTCTTGCTCATCAATGCCTATGATCAATGATCAATGCAAGAGGCCAGACTCTGCTCTGTACTCCGCTCACTCACCTTGCCCTGATTCATTATGTCTGAATGCTGGCCCATACATTCAGGGGGACATTATCATCACCATCATCAACACATCGGTTTTAGACATTTCCACTGGACCCCATCTCTAAGAAAGCCCAATGCCCAGCCCCAGTCCACAGTCTGAAAAAGAACATGCTGGGGCCTCCCGGGTGGCGCAGTGGTTAAGGGCACTGTACTGCAGCGCCAGCTGTGCCATCAGAGACTCTGATTTCGTGCCCAGGCTCTGGTTTCGTGCCCAGGCTCGGTTACTCTGTCGTAACCGGCCGCGACCGGGAGGTCCGTGGGGCGATGCACAATTGGCCTAGCGTCGTTCGGGTTAGGGAGGGCTTGGCCGGTAGGGATGTCCTTGTCTCATCACGCACCAGTGACTCCTGTGGCGGGCCGGGCGCAGTGTGTGCTAACCAAGGTTGCCAGGTGCACAGTGTTTCCTCCGACACATTGGTGCGGCTGGCTTCCGGGTCGGATGCGCGCTGTGTTAAGAAGCAGTGCGGCTTGGTTGGGTTGTGGATCGGAGGACGCATGACTCTCAACCTTCGTCTCTCCCAAGCCCGTACGGGAGTTGCAGCAATGAGACAAGATAGTAGCTACTAAAACAATTGGATACCACAAAAATTGGGGAGATTTTTTTTTTTAAATCTATATATATATATATATTTTTAAACATGCATTTTGTTGTGTATGACAGGATTTTTCCTGTCCAAAACCCTTTGATTTCACAGCCCTTCAAAATCAAATTGTATTCGTCATGTACTCAGTTTACAGCAGGTATAAAAGGTGCAGTGAAATGTTTGTGTGCTAATAAGAAGTTATTTTCTCATGTTTTGAAATCAGTCGTTAATTCTAAATCATTCTATTAATTTGACGTTGCTATGTTAAACAAATCATTGGCATGTAGTTAGCTAGCAGAGTTTCAATGAAGATGAGAGATAAGAACTTAAATAATGATTCAATAAATATCCACTGGGCAACAACTATTATGGTTGGCGAGTCCGAGCTAACCAAGCTTGTTGGTGACGTTAGTAGTGATGTTTCACTTGAACTGTCCATGGTCCTGGCGCTGGTTGGTCACAGCCAGTGCTTGCCTCTTTGACAGAGAATTGGACGTCCCACTCACATCGTTGCCAGCTAAAATGGCACTCCAGTGCTTTCTGTCCTCCATGTTAGGCTGCCAATAACTTGAGTGAGCGCTCACACCGATGGCCACTCACAGCCATTATTTCCCTTGCCTCCAGGCCGGCATCAGATACATTTTGAATGAATGTGCTTTGGAGGCAGTGATTGGCATAGATCATGGTGTCAGCCTACATATTTTGGGTAACGTTGTGGCGAGTGTGTTTTTTCCCCATGGGCTCTCGAGTGAACTACACTCTCTTCTCACTCTGAAGGCTTCACTTCGGGTGGAGATAAGGAGGGGGGAGGAGAAGGGAGAGGTACTTCTCCAGTGATGCGACGGACAGAGGCGATCTCCCAGCAGCTCAAACATGAATCCCCACCCTCCTTGTTCCTCTCTTTGTAGGTCTTAGTTTGCTTGTTATACATCATTGTAGCATACTTCATATCGTAAACAATTTCTTAATGCAGAATGTGTTGTGCTTGAACCTCTGTTTCCCTCGTTTCCTCTCCTCCCAAAGTGGAGTGGGATATCAAACTAAACTTTTTCACTAGCCCCGCAAGTGTGTCTGGGTCTAATGCACTGGAATTCTTGATCTTCTCATATTCCTGCTGCATGATGATGTATTTTGTCCTTTGCCTGTCGCCGCAGCTGCTCGACTTAGCCTACGAAGACGTTGTTGAACGTCATGAACTCAGTCTTTCATAAGACACAGAGGAAATGCTTAGAGGGTCGTTGATGTAACGGTTCAACCTGGCACAGAGACTCGTGAAGCTACTCAGCTCATACACTTCACCCTTAGCATTCCTCACAGTTCAATAAAACTACAGCAGAATAGCAGTTAACTCTTCCTTTGTCATTGTCTCAGACTCAAAAGAGAACACTTTTCCTTGAGCCAGTCAGAGGAACATTTCACTGCCCAGTTAATCTGCTTCACTGTGTTGGCTTCATTCCGGCTCTTTTCCAGGGAGTTCTCCTCCACCTGTGGGTGTCGGATGGTTATTTTGGGATTGTCGCCCCCTCCAATTTCCAGTGCTCACCACTCTCGCAAATACATGTCTGCCCAAAGATTACAATTAATGTCAAACTCCTCCAAATGTTGGTTTTATTTGTAGACTAGTAGCTGCACTACACTGGTTAATGAATAAATGGAATTCTGAGTGCTTATGGTTTCCATGGTGAATTATTATTTCTCATTCATTATTGGGCTTGACAGCCGACCAGCACAAGAGAAATCGCATTTGTAAAAGAATACATTGTTGCACAGGTCATAGAGACAGACAGGTAGGTTTATACAACTGTTGCAAAACAAATAGTAGCATGAAAAAAATACTGTGTAGATGCTTTTTTCCTGAGGCAAATTAAGTTGATGAATTCCCTGCCTGGGCTAGGGACGGTGGAATTATGACATTAACACATCATAGTATTTCAACCAATCAGCATCCAGGAACCAAACAGTGTAGATGATAAACTGGGTGGTTCGAACCCTGAATGCTGATTGGCTGAAAGCCGTAGTATATAAGACCGCATACCACGGTTATGACAAAAAAGTACTTGTTTACTGTTCTAATTACATTGGTAACCAGTTTATAATAGCAATAAGGCACCTTGGGGGTTTATGGTTTATGGCCAATATACCACAGTTAATGGCTCTAGCCAGGCACTCTGTGTTGCGTCGTGCGTAA
The DNA here is from genome assembly GCF_021184085.1 of Oncorhynchus gorbuscha. Classification (NCBI taxonomy): domain Eukaryota; kingdom Metazoa; phylum Chordata; class Actinopteri; order Salmoniformes; family Salmonidae; genus Oncorhynchus; species Oncorhynchus gorbuscha. Next base: position 60,886,848 of record NC_060183.1, on the reverse strand, counting down.
GAGCAGCCCTTAGCCGTGGTATATTGGCCACATACCACACCTCCTGGGGCCTTATTGCTTAATTATACCACAGCATTGTTGAATACTAATTTCTGATTGGCTAGAAGGGCATTCTAGAATGTGCATTAAAACCAGATAACGGGACAGTTGGAAAAGATATCGGGACAGCTTGAAATCATGACGCAATATGCGCCTACACATGCAGACCGCAAGTTACAGAAAGCTAAACCAACAACCACACAAACCCGAAATTGGATACATTGTAAACGCTGGTTCAATGAGGAAGAACATCCAGCATTGATTTACTTTTGCAGAGACTTCTTCTTTTTTTTTTGAGCATCTGACAAACATGAATTTCTCCGGTCCCTACTGTTGCAGTCATGACGCAAGTGGCGCTATGCTGTCAAATCCTCCCACATGTTTCTATATAGTTCGACCAGCTGTTTTCAGCAACTGATATCTCTCATGCCTCAATGGAATTAGAAAGAACATAACTGAGAAAACAGCAATCAAAGATTCTGTTAACTTCTTAGTTGAAGTCAACTTTTTAAGTCTCATAACTCAGTAATTTATTGGTTTGGGACCGTTTGTAGTTTTCAGAACCATAAGAAAATTGGTCCACAGTTGAATAAATAGTATTTAATAGAACAGCAATATTGACAGTGTGTGTGTGTGATGTGTGTAAGGGTATTCAAGTCAGGTCTGTATTTGTATTCAAGTCAGATCTTCAAAGCGGTATTATGTAGTCAACTCTATTAAAACCCATTTGGCGGCTCTGTGAAAAACACTGTTATGTCCTATGAAACCACTGATGTGAAAATGATAACTTATTTACATTCTATAAGTATCCAATCCGGTTACACCAATTATGCGCAGCTTTGGCTTTAGGTTCATTCTTGCAGCTATTCATATTGATATATTTGTGCAACAACGTCGCAGGGCTCTATTAATCATGTCTGAGCTATTGATGCCCGGAACCAATGTTGTAAACACTATGACACTTCCTAATTTCTGCTGGCTAATGCTCTCTGAACCATGGGTGCCCACTTACAGACCAAGAGAGAGAGAGAGAGAGAGAGAGAGAGAGAGAGAGAGAGAGAGAGAGAGAGAGAGAGAGAGAGAGAGAGAGAGAGAGAGAGAGAGAGAGAGAGAGAGAGAGAGAGAGAGAGAGAGAGAGAGAGAGAGAGAGAGAGAACATACAATAGATAGATGGAGGGGAAGAGTGGGAGAGAGGGGTAGAGAACGAGAGGGGGAGAGAGACAGGAGGGAGAGAGGTGAGGGGAAAATGAAAGGAGTGAGAGGTAAACGCAGACATAGAGAGAGAGAGGGAAAGACACAGAAAGTTAAAAAGCTTCCTTATGTCGAGGGCTTTCATACACCCTGTAGAAAGGAGCAAGGCAAGGTTTTCTCATGGTCACGCTTTTTTTATAGAGAAAAGAGAAACCGTGTCATTAAGAATGATACTATGAGAGAGAGAACGGAGCTAGAGAATGTATGAGAGAGAGGAGAACCGTAGAGAGAAAGAGCTCTGTGTTTCTCTCTCAAATGACACTATGTTAGCCCCCTCTTGATCCAACAGCCACCTCAGCCTGGGAGAGAGCAGCACGTCCTGGGCACGCAACACCAGCCACAGCCCCTTAACGGAGGTAGAGCAGGGGTTCCGAAACTCTTTTGGCCCGTGACCTCATTTTAATAATTAAACAAATTTGCAACCCCACCATGTAAAACAATTGGACGAAATCAACAGACAATGTTTACTTTTTTAATTGGGGTCATGACAGTTTATTACCAATCAGTACGACAGAGCTTTTGACAGTATTTCAATTTGAAGGAAGTATGGTTTGAAGTGACTGGATATACCTGTCCATCAACATTTACAGTATATATGTCACGCCCTGGTCAAAGTATTTTGTGTTTATCTTCATGTATTGGGTCAGGCCAGGGTGTGGCATGTGGTTTTTGTATTGTGGTGTGTTTTGTCTTGGGGTTTTGGTGTGTATGTATTGGGATTGTAGCTAGTGGGGTGATCTAGCAAAGTCTATGGCTGTCTGGAGTGGTTCTCAATCAGAGGCAGGTGTTTATCGTTGTCTCTGATTGGGAACCATATTTCGGCAGCCATATTCTTTGAGTTTGTCGTGGGTGATTGTCCTTAGTGTCCTGATATCCTTGTTCTGTGTTAGTTTACACAAAGTATAGGCTGTTTCGGTTTTCGTTACGTTTATTGTTTTGTAGTGTTTGTGTTTTAGATTCGTGTTACGTTTTTTGTTCATTAAACATGGATCGCAATCTACACGCTGCAGTTTGGTCCGACTCTCCTTCACCACACCTAGAAAACCGTCTATATGGATATACCTGTCCTATACTTGTCTATCAACATATTAATTGATTTACATAGTAGTTAGACCATAAGGGTTTAGACTCAGCTTTCTACCGGAGAGAAAACAAGGAATGATTAAAATAAAGAATGGACAGGAGAAGAATAATAATAATAATAATTAATCCAGTAATTTAATCCTTGGCCCTCGCAAGGGATTGGTAGCCTGGCTGACACGACCAACGTGACTCACAGCACTGGCAGAGTTGTGACCACACTGGTCTGGAAATGAAGCCGGTTTGTTAATGCAATTGTCGCTGTGAAATTGTGCAACAGGTTTGATTGGTTCTCTGAAATGTATTTTTTTTCTCTGAGGTTAAGAACTCGCATTGTTAAGATTTGAAAATCCAACATTGTGCCGACAACATCAAAGAGCCATTCCAGACTCTAAAGTCAGGAGGACTTCGAGAGTTAGGTGTTAACCAGACTAAGGGATTGGCACTGTCATGTCATCACACACACACGTGCGCAAACACACAAGCGCTCAACCCTGAGACTGCTGCAGCAGTGTTTAATCCTGCCTGCAATATCCTGTGTGCCAACAAAAAATGATTCATGAATTATTAAACCGGGCAAGATCACAGAGGTCTATTCTAGACAGATATCAAATGAAGGGTGACTCGGGATCAGGCCCTTTGGGTCTCCTTGTATCGTATTTTCAGTGGGAGATGAAGGATCGCTTTTGCTGAGGCATAGAATTGTAATGGTAGCAGAAATGTATATTTTGACGTTTCAGAAGCTCCCAGCGGATTTAGACTATTTCAAAACACACTCAATAAAACAACCACACAGTGTGCTGATTCCTTGTCTTATACGTAGTGACAAAAATAAACACTATTTCTATGAATAGGGGACAGAATTTTCCAGAAGCTTCATAAAATAAGAGAAAATGATCTCAGGTAAATAAAAGAAATGCAAATATTGATTGGTATAACCAATTGAATAAAATACCTCAAATCAATATCTAAAACCCTAAACATTGGTTAAAGAAAAAAAAACATCATACTTGTATTGAACATTTCAAAACACCTAGCTAACCAATATCCCCAGTTAGTAACCTTATCAGTAGAGCGTTATCTAAATTATCTGGATCAATACCTGAACTAATGTTCAACACAGACACCAAATCTATCTCAACAATCCCAGCCAGTGTTAAGTATCCAACATGCATACGCTAACTAGCTAGTCACAGCAATTGTTGTTGCCAGTCAGAAGAAGACCTAAAAGCATTATCCCTGCTAAATGCTTGTCATTAGCTGAGCCTGTCATTTCCTTTTAGTCAATTAGCAGACACTCTTATCCAGAGCGACTTAGAGGAGACATTCAGGTAAATGCCTTGCTCAAGGTCACATTGACAGATGTTTCACCTTGCTGGCCCAGGGATTTGACCCAGAGACCTTTCGGTTATTGACTCAACAATCTTAACCGCTAGGCTACCTGCCGCCCATTATCAAATCCATCAAAAACAAGTTCAAGTTCTTTGTCTTTGAGGTATGTGTCTGATGTAAAAAATAAAAATAATAATAAACTGAATATAAACTACAACAAAAATCAACACCAGCTATACCCTAGCTACCTACCAGTTATGTTATACGTATCACTCCCAGCTCTATACACTGGTTGTTAGGATGTTATGAAACGAGAGGCGACCATGCTTATCTGTGGTGGTAGCGGTCACACAGAGGAGAGTGGATGACACAGACCGCCAGGAGCTCTTCACCCTAGCCCAGCTTTTTGGGACACTCATTCATGTTGGGCGTTTGAACTAGAGGGTCACTGTTGGCCCCACACTGATCTAACCTGGCAACAGAGGGCAGATCAACACCACAAGTCACACAATGAAAGCAGGGGGCTATTTTGTCATATCACCACTGCTATGAGTAATCAGGATGATCAAGCTGTGTCTGATGTTGTCTGTCACTTTAGATTGTGCCACATTGTCCTCTATTGGTTTTGACCCATGGGAAATGCGTGGGAATTGTTGAATGTGCATGTAGGACGCTGTCATGTCCGGTTATCATTTTGACTAGCATCAGGGTCTGTTGTAAAATGTAGCTAACAGAGTTGACAGATTAACTTTCTTAGTCTGTTTCTTCAATGTCAACACACAGCTCAACGGGTGAAAGAGCCGTTTATCACATACACATTTCACTGCACCTACAGTGTATGTGATAAAAGTTGTATTATTTTTTTCACCTCACAATTCCACCATCTCATACAGCTCTCTTTGTCTTTGAGAAACCACACCTACGACCCTGGGGGAAGACGCATTGATCTTCAGAGAGACTGTTGGTATACCGTTTCTTTTTATTTATTTATTTTTACTGTAAAACTTGAACCCAACGTGGGTAAGCTTCGTAGACCTTATTCTCTCCAACCTCCTGATGGGAAAACCTAATTGAGTGCACTTTCATTCATTAGATTTGAAATTCCATGAGACCACCGATATAAGCCAGCATATTAATGAATATGAAATGAGAATAATTCACCATTCTGGCAATGCGGCCAACAGTGTTTCTATTCAGCAGAGGCCGTTCGGCTCAAATCCCCCCGGTTCTTTGTTTCCTTTGGGCTGCTGACAAAGAGCTTTGAAAAAGTTACCCCGTCACACTTCTTTCTCTCTCTCTCTTCCTTGTCCAAACCACTGTAGCCCAACTCACGAGCCAGAGCAAGGACTTCAAACAGCAAGAATTAGTTGCTCGGTGGTGTAAGTGTGAGGGAGTGAAAAATCAGCAGCTGCTCTCTTGCACTGAAAACAGTGAGGCTTCGCATCAAGAGTAGAGTCAAACCTCTAAGGAGCAGAGTGTTGAGAACTTTGACCCTAGAATACATTTTAAAAAGCACCCGCAGCTCAGGAAAAAAAGAACATATGGAGTGAGAGAGGGAAGAAGGCCCTCTTACTCATACCCGATCAAAAATGAACAACAAATCAGTTGGGAAAGAGAGAATGGTGGGAGTGTGGAGGAAAGGGCCCCTTACAGGCCGTGGGCCTCCCACTCTAGTCTAGCTAGCAGTGGGGATGCGGAGGGATAAGTGTGTGCGGTCGCTCAGGGGGGAGTTCCGAGGCTCGAGATCAGATCGATAAATGCCCCCGTTGGTCAGAGGTTGACATCTCCCCGAGGCGTTGGCATTTCTCTGTCAACTCCCATTTCCAACCCCCATACGAGTAAACATCATCACAGAATTCCAAAATAGAAACCAAGGGAGTTAAACTGCTGCAATGAACGATCTGAGGAGGATCTATAGAGATGCCTAATTAACAGCTAATGAAGAGTCGGGAATAGAGAATGTAAAATTCGGTTAGTTTGCGAAATTACTAATAATAAAATATAATTTGACTTGTTTCAAGAAACTAGGCGTATATCGCGGGTCACTACTTCACAGGAGAGCCATTTGAACGTAAACCTTTTTTTTAAGTAAAAATGAGTTTTTTTTGGCAGAAATACCTTCTGGAACATGAAAACTTGCATGTGCCTTAATAACAAACTTATATGCCACTTTAAATACGATTTTTTATTTCACCTTTATTTAACCAGGTAGGCTAGTTGAGAACAAGTTCTCATTTACAACTGCGACCTGGCCAAGATAAAGAATAGCAGTGTGAACAGACAACACAGAGTTACACATGGAGTAAACAATAAACAATTCAATAGACAGGGCTCTAACTCCTCTATCTCCACAATGAAATAGGGTGCTGGCCAGGCAGCAGGCTGTTAGCCAGCCTGCCAGCATAGTGGAGTCTGTCACTAGCACAGTCAGTGTAGTCAGCTCAGCTATCCCCATTGAGACCGTGTCTGTGCCTCGACCTAGGTTGGGCAAAACTAAACATGGCGGTGTTCGCCTTAGCAATCTCACTAGGATAAAGACCTCCTCCATTCCTGTCATTATTGAAAGAGATCATGATACCTCACATCTCAAAATAGGGCTCCTATAGTTAGATCCCTTACTTCAAAGGCAATTATAGTCAATTAACTAATCACTGATCATAATCTTGATGTGATTGGCCTGACTAAAACATGGCTTAAGCCTGATGAATTTACTGTGTTAAATGAGGCTTCACCTCCTGGCTACACTAGTGACCATATCCCCCCGTGCATCCCGCAAAGGCGGAGGTGTTGCTAACATTTACGATAGCAAATTTCAATTTACAAAAAAAAAATGACGTTTTCGTCTTTTGAGCTTCTAGTCATGAAATCGATGCAGCCTACTCAATCACTTTTTATAGCTACTGTTTACAGGCCTCCTGGGCCATATACAGCGTTCATCATTGAGTTCCCTGAATTCCTATCGGACCTTGTAGTCATAGCAGATATTATACTAATCTTTGGTGACTTTAATATGCACATGGAAAAGTCCACAGACCCACTCCAAAAGGCTTTCGGAGCCATCGTCGACTCAGTGGGTTTTGTCCAACATGTCTCTGGACCCACTCACTGTCACAGTCATACTATGGACCTAGTTTTGTCCCATGGAATAAATGTTGTGGATCTTAATGTTTTTCCTCATAATCCTGGACTATCGGACCACCATTTTATTATGTTTGCAATTGCAACAAATAATCTGCTCAGACCCCAACCAAGGAACATCAAAAGTTGTGCTATAAATTCACAGACAACACAAAGATTCCTTGATGTCCTTCCAGATTCCCTCTGTCTACCCAAGGACGCCAGAGGACAAAAAACAGTTAACTAACAGTTAACTAATAGTTAACTAATAACTAACTATTAGTTAACTAACAATTAACTAATAGTTAACCACCTAACTGGGGAACTCAATTGAACCTTGCGCAATACCCTAGATGCAGTTGCACCCCTAAAAACTAAAATAATTTCTCATAAGAAACTAACTCCCTGGTACACAGAAAATACCCGAGCTCTGAAGCAAGCTTCCAGAAAATTGGAACTGAAATGGCGCCACAACAAACTGGAAGTCTTCCGACGAGCTTGGAAAGACAGTACCGTGCAGTACCGAAGAGCCCTTACTGTTGCTCGATCATCCTATTTTTCCATCTTAATTGAGGAAAATAAGAACAATCCGAAATTCCTTTTTGATACTGTCGCAAAGCTAACTAAAAAGCAGCATTCCCCAAGAGAGGATGGCTTTCACTTAAGCAGTGATAAATTCATGAACTTCTTTGAGGAAAAGATCATGATTATTAGAAAGCAAATTACGGACTCCTCTTTAAATCTGCGTATTCCTTCAAAGCTCAGTTGTCCGGAGTTTGCACAACTCTGCCAGGACCTAGGATCAAGAGAGACGATCAAGTGTTTTAGTACTATATCTCTTGATACAATGATGAAAATAATCATGGCCTCTAAACCTTCAAGCTGCATACTGGACCCTATTCCAACTAAACTACTGAAAGAGCTGCTTCCTGTGCTTGGCCCTCCTATGTTGAACATAATAAACGGCTCTCTATCCACCAGATGTGTACCAAACTCACTAAAAATGGAAGTAATAAAGCCTCGCTTGAAAAAGCCAAACCTTGACTCAGAAAATATTTAAAAAACTATCGGCCTATATCGAATCTTCCATTCCTCTCAAAAATTTTTGAAAAGGCTGTTGTGCAGCAACTCACTGCCTTCCTGAAGACAAACAATGTATACCAAATGCTTCAGTCTGGTTTTAGACCCCATCATAGCACTGAGACTGCACTTGTGAAGGTGGTAAATGACCTTTTAATGGCATCAGACCGAGGCTCTGCATCTGTCCTCGTGCTCCTAGACCTTAGTGCTGCTTTTGATACCATCGATCACCACATTCTTTTGGAGAGATTGGAAACCCAAATTGGTCTACACGGACAAGTTCTGGCCTAGTTTAGATCTTATCTGTCGGAAAGATATCAGTTTGTCTCTGTGAATGGTTTGTCCTCTGACAAATCAACTGTAAATTTCGGTTTTCCTCAAGGTTCCGTTTCAGGACCACTATTGTTTTCACTATATATTTTACCTCTTGGGGATGTCATTCGAAAACATAATGTTAACTTTCACTGCTATGCGGATGACACACAGCTGTACATTTCAATGAAACCTGGTGAAGCCACAAAATTGCCCTCGCTAGAAGCATGTGTTTCAGACATAAGGAAGTGGATGGCTGCAAACTTTCTACTATTAAACTTGGACAAAACAGAGATGCTTGTTCTAGGTCCCAAGAAACAAAGAGATCTTCTTTTGAATCTGACAATTAATCTTAATGGTTGTACAGTCGTCTCAAATAAAACTGTGAAGGACATCGGCGTTACTCTGGACTCTGATCTCTCTTTTGAAGAACATATCAAGACTGTTTCAAGGACAGCTTTTTTCCATCTACGTAACATTGCAAAAATCAGACATTTTCTGTCCAAAAATGATGCAGAAAAATGAATCCATGCTTTTGTCACTTCTAGGTTAGACTACTGCAATGCTCTACTTTCCGGCTACCCGGATAAAGCCCTAAATAAATAAAATTTGATCATATTACTCCAGTGCTAGCCTCCCTACACTGGCTTCCTGTCAAGGCAAGGGCTGATTTCAAGGTTTTACTGCTAACCTACAAAGCATTACATGGGCTTGCTCCTAACTATCTCTCTGATTTGGTCCTGCCGTACATACCTACACGTACGCTACGGTCACAAGACGCAGGCCTCCTAATTGTCCCTAGAATTTCTAAGCAAACAGCTGGAGGCAGGGCTTTCTCCTATAGAGCTCCATTTTTATGGAATGGTCTGCCTACCCATGTAAGAGACGCAAACTCGGTCTCAACCTCTCCTCAAGTCTTTACTGAAGACTCATCTTTTCAGTGGGTCATATGATTGAGTGTAGTCTGGCCCAGGGGTGGGAAGGTGAACGGAAGGCTCTGGAGCAACGAACCGCCCTTGCTGTCTCTGCCTGGCCGGTTCCCCTCTTTCCACTGGGATTTTCTGCCTCTAACCCTATTACAGAGGCTGAGTCACTGGCTTACTGGGGCTCTTTCATACCGTCCCTAAGAGGGGTGCGTCACTTGAGTGGGTTGAGTCACTGATGTGATCTTCCTGTCTGGGTTGGCACCCCCCCCCCCCTTGGGTTGTGCCGTGGTGGAGATCTTTGTGGGCTATACTCGGCCTTGTCTCAGGATGGTAAGTTGGTGATATCTTCATATCCCTCTAGTGGTGTGGGGGCTGTGCTTTGGCAAAGTGGGTGGGGTTATATCCTTCCTATTTGGCCCTGTCCAGGGTTGTCCTCGGATGGGGCCACAGTGTCTCCTGACCCCTCCTGTCTCAGCCTCCAGTATTTATGCTGCAGTAGTTTATGTGTCGGGGGGCTGGGGTCAGTTTGTTATATCTGGAGTACTTCTCCTCTCCAATTCGGTGTCCTGTGTGAATTTAAGTGTGCTCTCTCTAATTCTCTCTTTCTCTCTTTCTTTCTCTCTCTCGGAAGACCTGAGCCCTAGGACCATGCCTCAGGACTACCTGACATGATGACTACTTGCTGTCCCCAGTCCACCTGGCCGTGCTGCTGCTCCAGTTTCAACTGTTCTGCTTTATTATTATTGGACCATGCTGGTAATTTATGAACTTTGAACATCTTGGCCATGTTCTGTCATAATCTCCACCCGGCAGAGCCAGAAGAGGACTGGCCACCCCACATAGCCTGGTTCCTCTCTAGGTTTCTTCCTAGGTTTTGGCATTTCTAGGGAGTTTTTCCTCGCCACCGTATTTCTACACCTGCATTGCTTGCTGTTTGGGGTTTTAGGCTTGGTTTCTGTACAGCACTTTGAGATATCAGCTGATGTACGAAGGGCTATATAAATACATTTGATTTGATTTGATTTGAATAACACAGTAGAAAAGAAATAGTCTATATACAGTGGGGCAAAAAAGTATTTAGTCAGCCACCAATTGTGCAAGTTCTCCCACTTAAAAAGATGAGAGAGGCCTGTAATTTTCATCATAGGTACACTTCAACTGTGACAAAATGAGAAAAAACATCTAGAATATCACATTGTAGGATTTTACATGAAGTTATTTGTAAATTATGGTGGAAAATAAGTATTTGGTCAATAACAAAAGTTTATCTCCATACTTTGTTATATACCCTTTCTTGGCAATGACAGAGGTCAAACGTTTTCTGTAAGTCTTCACAAGGTTTTCACACACTGTTGCTGGTATTTTGGCCCATTCCTCCATGCAGATCTCCTCTAGAGCAGTGATGTTTTGGGGCTGTTGTTTGGCAACACAGACTTTCAACTCCCTCCAAAGATTTTCTATGGGATTGAGATCTGGAGACTGGCTAAGCCACTCCAGGACCTTCAAATGCTTCTTACAAAGCCACTCCTTCATTGCCCGGGCGGTGTGTTGATGATCAATGAGATACACCTGCTGGAGCGCGTGCTACGGATGGGTGTTGCCATCGTGACCAGTGAGCTGAGATAAGGCGGAGCTTTGCCTAGCATGGCTTTGTAGATGACCTGAAGCCAGTGGGTCTGGCGACGAATATGTAGCAAGGGCCAGCCGACTAGAGCATACAAGTCGCAGTGGTGGGTAATATAAGGTGCTTTAGTGACAAAACGGATGGCACTGTGATAAACTGCATCCAGTTTGCTGAGTAGAGTGTTGGAAGCAATTTTGTAGATGACGTCGCCGAAGTCGAGGATCGGTAGGATAGTCAGTTTTACTAGGGTAAGCTTGGCAGCGTGAGTGAAGGAGGCTTTGTTGCGGAATAGAAAGCCGATTCTTGATTTGATTTTCGATTGGAGATGTTTGATATGGGTCTGGAAGGAGAGTTTGCAGTCTAGCCAGACACCTAGGTACTTATAGGTGTCCACATATTCAAGGTTGGAGCCATCCAGTGTGGTGATGCTAGTCGGGCATGCGGGTGCAGGCAGCGATCAGTTGAAAAGCATGCATTTGGTTTTACTAGCGTTTAAGAGCAGTTGGAGGCCACGGAAGGAGTGTTGTATGGCATTGAAGCTCGATTGGAGGTTAGATAGCACAGTGTCCAATGACGGGCCGAAAGTGTATACAATGGTGTCGTCTGCGTAGAGGTGGATCAGGGAATCGCCCGCAGTAAGAGCAACATCATTGATATATACAGAGAAAAGAGTCGGCCCGAGAATTGAACCCTGTGGCACCCCCATAGAGACTGCCAGAGGACCGGACAACATGCCCTCCGATTTGACACACTGAACTCTGTCTGCAAAGTAATTGGTGAACCAAGCAAGGCAGTCATCCGAAAAACCGAGGCTACTGAGTTTGCCGATAAGAATATGGTGATTGACAGAGTCAAAAGCCTAGGCAAGGTCAATGAAGACGGCTGCACAGTACTGTCTTTTATCGATGGCGGTTATGATGTCATTTAGTACCTTGAGTGTGGCTGAGGTGCACCCGTGACCGGCTCGGAAACCGGATTGCATAGCGGAGAAGGTACGGTGGGATTCGAGATGGTCAGTCACCTGTTTGTTGACTTGGCTTTCGAAGACGTTAGATGGGCAGGGCAGGATGGATATAGGTCTGTAACAGTTTGGGTCCAGGGTGTCACCCTCTTTGAAGAGGGGGATGACTGCGGCAGCTTTTCAGTCCTTGGGGATCTCAGACGATATGAAAGAGAGGTTGAACAGGCTGGTAATAGGGGTTGCGACAATGGCGGCGGATAGTTTCAGAAATAGAGGGTCCAGATTGTCAAGCCAGCTGATTTATACGGGTCCAGGTTTTGCAGCTCTTTCAGAACATCTGCTATCTGGATTTGGGTAAAGGAGAACCTGGAGAGGCTTGGGCGAGGAGCTGCGGGGGGGCCGGGGCTGTTGGCCGAGGTAGGAGCAGCCTGGCGGAAGGCATGGCCAGCCGTTGAGAAATGCTTGTTGAAGTTTTCGATAATCATGGATTTGTCGGTGGTGACCGTGTTCCCTAGCCTCAGTGCAGTGGGCAGCTGGGAGGAGGTGCTCTTGTTCTCCATGGACTTCACAGTGTCCCAGAACCTTTTGGAGTTGGAGCTACAGGATGCAAACTTCTGCCTGAAGAAGCTGGCCTTAGCTTTCCTGACTGACTGCGTGTATTGGTTCCTGACTTCCCTGAACAGTTGCATATTGCGGGGACTGTTCGATGCTATTGCAGTCCGCCACAGGATGTTTTTGTGCTGGTCGAGGGCAGTCAGGTCTGGAGTGAACCAAGGGCTGTATCTGTTCTTAGTTCTGCATTTTTTGAACGGAGCATGCTTATCTAAAATGGTGAGGAAGTTACTCTTAAAGAATGACCAGGCATCCTCAACTGACGGGATGAGGTCAATGTCCTTCCAGGATACCCGGGCCAGGTCGATTAGAAAGGCCTGCTCTCAGAAGTGTTTTAGGGAGCGTTTGACAGTGATGAGGGGTGGTCGTTTGACTGCGGCACCGTAGCGGGTACAGGCAATGAGACAGTGGTCGCTGAGATCCTGGTTGAAGACAGCGGAGGTGTATTTGGAGGGCCAGTTGGTCAGGATGACGTCTAAAATACACATGCAGGGTATTGAATTAAAGCTACACTCGTTGTGAATCCAGGCAACAAGTCAGATTCTTAAAATGCTTTTCGGCTAAAGCATGAGAAGCTATTATCTGATAGCATGTAACACCCCAAAAGACCCGCAGGGGAGGTAAACAAAATAATTAGCATAGTCGTCGCTACACAAACCGCACAAATAAAATATAAAACATTCATTACCTTTGACCATCTTCTTTGTTGGCACTCCTAGATGTCCCATAATCACTATTGGGTCTTTTTTTTATTAAATCGGTCCATATATAGCCTAGATATCGATCTATGAAGACTGTGTGATAAACGGGAAAAATTGCGTCTTATAACGTAACGTCATTTTTTTTTAATGAAAAAAGTCTACGATAAACTTTCACAAAACACTTCGAAATACTTTTGTAATGCAACTTTAGGTATTAGTAAACGTTAATAAGCGATCAAATTGATCACGAGGCGAAGTATATTCTTTAGCTGTCCGTCTGGAAATAATGTCCGGGTAAATCTCAACCAAAATATCCGGTCGGAGACCGGAAGAAATGCGCTGCCTTGCGTCTGTTTGACCAAGAAACAAATAGTAGGCAAATGACAAGACTCTAGACAACGTGTGTAAGCTGTAGGTATTGCAACCTCAGCCCCATTAAATGTGGTTCACCTTTATCAATGGGTTCAAGTCGCGCATGGATATATTTTTCCATTTTCAGTGATCAGATTTTCCTGCACTTTTCGATGAAACGCACGTTCTGTTATAGTCACAGCCGTGATTTAACCAGTTTTAGAAACGTCTGAGTGTTTTCTATCCACACATACTAATCATATGCATATACTATATTTCTGGCATGAGCAGCAGGGCGCTGAAATGTTGCACGATTTTTAACAGAATGTTCGAAAAAGTAGGGGGTAGGAGTAACAGGTTAATGGACAGTCCAGCGTGCATCAGCTATGTAGCCAAGTGATCATAGTGTCCAGGGGGCAGCAGTAGATGGAACAGGGAAGCCGCCACTATGCTAGAACGCGGGTGACTCAGCGTTTAAAGTTAGTATCCCGAGGCTAGTAGGAGCGTCTGCTCCGACGGAGGCCGGTTGAAGGCACAGCGGATGGCGTATTCGTCGGCAGACCAGTCGTTGGTGGTGCGGCGGGGCATCGTGTCGATAGAGAATCCAAGCCATATGGCGAAAGAGGTATTGTAGAATTTACTTTGCTAGCCGGGAGATGTGCCTGGCTCACGGCTAACTGGTGCTAGCTTCGTGGCAGTGGCGTTAATCACTATAGCCAATCGGTAGCAGCGGTGATCCGGTGCCAAGGTCCAGAGTTTACAGCAAGGATCCGGTGGAGTATTGGGCTCTAGCCGTGTATGAGTTAAAATAAAATGATGCCGACACCTTCTAAAATATAATATCCCAACTGATGCGGCATAGTGGCTATAAATAAATAGGCTGATATACCTATCTGTATTTACCCCATTGGTGTTAATCATTAGCTAGATCCCAAATGTGATCTTATAACTAGTTAGCATCCTATTGATGAATTTCATGTCCCAGAGTTAATATAATGTAGGCCTAGGGTACTGGGGTAACCTGCCAGCCGGGGCAACACGACCCCTGCATGTACTTCTAACTAAAACCCCTTCATGTCACCATTTCTTCCCGCAACACTATCCCTGGTTACCACTTCTCTTGCTCAACTGAAAATGTAATCTCTCTCATCACAAAAGTAATTGCAAGAATTGTTGTGCCTAGATTGCTTGTCAGAATGCATGTTTCCCTCCCTAAAGCACTCGTAACATGAATGCGCCTCGAGATAAATATTTATTTATCTCACATAGAACACACAACAACAAGCCGGCTAGGAAATAGAAAAACTATTCTACTATGGGGTTGTCTGTTTTTTGTATTCATTATTCGTTTTGTTTGCAGAGGAAAAGTAGATGTAAACCGTTCTAGCATCTTCAAAGTGCGCCTTTGCAGATTTTTTTTAATGTTCCATATTTTTGGGGGCATGGCAGCAATGATTTTGCCGTAGCGCAGCGCCACAGCTAAATGACTTTAGCGGAAAACACTGGTCATTTCTTTGTTTATGGTGGTCTTGTGTATCCCTTATTAAAGTGATCTCCACACGACAACACTAAAACACTCTCGGCTTATCTGTTCCATCACATCTCATCAAAACAATTATAGACCAACAGATCCAGGCCAGACCCCCTCAACAGACTTATGCTCTGCCCACACCCCAATGACATTCATCAATGTTGTGGTTGTAAATATGTATTTTATTATTTCTATTTGTATTATTATTTCTATTGTTTTATTTCACTTGGTCCCCACACCCCCTTAATGGTCACGTCGTCTGTCTGCTTCTCCCCCTATGGTCATCCACCTCACCCCTTCAGTCTTTACTCTGCCTCCACCCCAATGGACACGTGTTATTCATTCATCCCTGCTTCTACTATGATGTATATAGTGCTCTTTCTATTGTTGTTGTTTTTATGACCATTTCATTGTTTTATTTGACTTACTGCAGCATGTTGGAGCTCGGAGCCTAAGATTGTCACTGTACCCTGCAGTCATACCTGCAACCATGTACATGTGGCTAATAAACACTGAATCTGAATCACACCCAACACCCTTTAACCGGCCAGAGAGCACAGAGGGGCCAGAAGGGTCGAAGCAGGAGCCCTTACCCCTTCGCTTTCTCTCACACCTCCTGTCTACTTCAAAGCTTCTCCTATCCGCAAAAAGGGCAGCTGGTTGAAAACACATGGCACTCAGACTTGAGGCGGAGACTTTTTTTATATAACCTTTATTTAACTAGGAAAGTCATTTAAGAACAAATTATTATTTACAATGACGGTCTACACCGGCCAAACCCGGACGGCGCAGGGCCAATTGTGTGCTGCCCTGTTGGACTCCCAATCACAGCTGGTGTGATACAGCCTGGATTCAAACCAGGGCGTCTGTAGTGATGCCTCAAGCACTGAGATGCAGTGCCTTAGACCGCTGCTCCACTCGGCAGCCCTGTTGGACTTAGCTGGGTCCCGATGAAGACTGAGGATGACTACGGCTCAGTCGAGGAGCTTCTCCATTGGAAAGCAACAAACTGCAAACAAAGTGCCTCAAAAACTCTTATTTCCTCAAGGAAACAATGTAAATGGGTTTAAAATAACATGGTTAAAATGTGTGTATAATAAGACCTTGTATTTAGGATGTTTGATATACGTATTTTCCTGACAGTTAACAGGTCCGAGGAAAAGTATATTGTTTGGTATCTGTGCGACCACACAGTCTCCACACAGACTTTAGAATATGTTTTGAGAGTGTACAAAATACCCTCTCTTCTGTGTGGACAATTTATTGAGTCAAAGGCTGCGCAGGGCATTAGAACATCGCAGGCGATGAATGGGGGCGGACTCGGCCACTGGAATGTTTCCCTTAATAATTGTACACACTCCCTTACACAATGCAATCATCAGAGGTCAAAGTTAGTACAAACCATACAATACCAACAACCTGTCTGACAGCTAGAGGTTGGATGGCGCATAACACAACACAACCTCATCTCACCTAATAAGATGTGAGTGGGATAACGCCTTTTCCAAAATAATAGCAAATATTTCTCACCAATAGGACAGGTATGACTATGAAATACATTTTCAAATGGCTAGCACTCTGAGTAGGCAAAGCACTCTGTGTCTGATATCTGGCATCATTCATTTTCAGTGTTTGTCAGTCAAGGTGTGCCTGCCCCTGCTTGTTGTAATGAAGGAGGTAGAGAGTGTCACAGAGGGGACAGGACAGGGAACTACACAACCATCCCTTACCATCCCTCCGAAGACAAGGCCACACCAGTTCTAGGCAATAGAGACAGATATGACTCACAAATTGATGGCCATGCCCCCGCTGCCATCTCTGTGTTGACAAAACAGAAACACCCCTCCATCCGTGCCGCCACACAAACATAAAAGATTTCCACTGATGTTCTGGCATTGAGGTAGCCGTAGGAAAATCTATAGGGAGTTAAAAAAAATAATCGCCCACAGGTAGAGGACTGGGAGAAAGAGGCGAATGCTATAACCGCACATCGTTGCCATCCATCAAAAGTAAGGAAATGCATAAACAAAGCACAGGGAATAGATGCATGGTGACATTCATTTAGGTTCTGCATGGAACAGAGGGCTGAGCACACCATCTCTCTTGGTGGGCAGGCTCCTCGTCCTCCACTTTTCGAAACCTATAACTTATGAATATACAATTTTTTCTGCTGTGTGGTTACAGAAAACAAGGAATCAATGGCCCATAACTGCATAATGTGACAAGTGACCTGACAAGAGTCATATTCTGTGCTGTTATAAAATGCTTCAATATCAAATACATGCAATGGTTGGTTCCGCCTAATGCATGCAAAATAAATACCATTGTGAGGAGTCAGGAAGACAGGAACAGGCAGAAGAAACTTACAGTGGGTGAATGGACACAATAATTGAAGAATTCCTCTGTTTACAGGTAGAAGGTTGAGGTACCTTGTGTACCTTATGAGAGAGCAACAACATGCTAGGAAAAACATTCCAGGTGTTATTTTCAGTCCAATTATTTGCATGTGTTGGGGACAGTGACCTTTCAATGCCTGGGGGTCCCTCTAGAGTTAGCCAGACCTAGACAGGCAGCCAGCCATCATAAAGAGTTTATTTGCTCTGTTTATTCTTAGCCTTTTCTTAAAGGTTAGAACACTGGACCTGTCACACTTGATACCGATCAGCTCACTCTGTGTGTCAGACAGAAGCCACAGACCCACCATGAAATAGGGAGAAAGAGAGAGATAGCAGATGGCTACGGGTGCTATAGCTAGCTTCATTTCATCTTTTGATCTCATATGAACTATTAGCATAGCTGTTGTCTACACACTGCCCCTTGGATCCCATCACTGTCACCAAAAACAGCTCCATGTTTATTTCTATGTACTGTACAAACCTCATCTGGCATTCAGCAGCAATTTCCCGGGCCCAATGTACCTTCCTTTGAAATATAAACGTTGCTACTTTCCATTAAATCATATATGATCTCCAGTGACCAGTTAAATATAGGACTATATTAGGACTATAGATATTACACACTGCAGTGATATTGCACCAAGCGTTGTGGCTCTTAGAGTAGGATAATATAGCTACCCTTGCTGAGCTCCTGTATCTCTCATGGAGGATATAACAAGGTGCCAAATTAACATCACATAAAAGAACATAGCTGTGTAATGTGAACAAAACTGATGGACTTCAGCTGGAGCTATACCCTGCAGGAGAGGAGACAGAGAAACACATGGGGTGAGGTTGCCCAAGGCTTCATAATGGTGATCAAAATCGATAAAATTACATATTGCAGTATTATTTTGGTATGATATTATGCCAATATTTGACTCCAAGTAGCAATCTGTAAAAAATAATATATATATATTTCTACTGTAGGTTTCGCTAGCTAGTGCTCCTCGGCTGTAGCTGCGCCAAAACTGTGTTTTATTATGCACTCTCGTCTCTCTGCAGCATATACAGTATATGTCAGGATTTGGACAGGGTTGTTCCGGTTTTTGGTCACTAGATGCCCTCATTGTGACCTTTTTGACCTTTTGTTTTCCCTTGATCCCCATTATTATTTGCACCTGTGCCTTGTTTCCCCTGATTGTATTTAAACCCTTAGTTTTCCTCAGTTCTTTGCTATGTGTTTGTATGTTAGCACCCAGCCCTAGTATTCTGTGAACTCTTGTTGATCCCGGTGGACTCTCTTATGGAATTCTGTTTTTGTTCTTGTTTATTTATTTTTGAGTATCTTTTGAGGCTTTTTATGCTATACCTACCACCTTGTGGATTTACCTTTTTTGTCTTGGAGGATTACCTTTGTTCTTGTGGAGTTACATGTTTTCCTGAAGGACTTCGCTTTTTACTTCATTAAATACACGTCTCAAGTACTGCTGTGTCTACCTCATTTCTGGGTTCTGCCGACTATTCGTGGCTCAGTTGGTTAAGTAACTGTTTCTCACTCCGGAGAACTGGGTTCGTAACCGGGTCCTGACAGTATAGTCAGCAATATGTTTGGAAACTGCAAAAAAAATGCAGTATAAAATACATATAGAATTGTAAGAATTGAGAGAATATCAATATATATTGTATCGGCACATAACTATTGTGAATATTTTATCATGAGGTCCCTGGCAGCCCTACTTCGTAACTGAAATAAAGTCCATTGTAGGCAATGGAAGAAACATTCTTAGGGATATGGAAAACTCACCCTTGTACTGTAGCAAGACAACAGTGCAGTTTGAGACAAAAGGAGATACAAACATTTAGGATCTGATGATGTTAGTAAATGCACTGTTAAAAACAGACTCTTAAAAATGTACAGTATAAAGTAATAAACCTCAGGCATTAAGTTCAGTAATAGAGAATGCATGAATAAATACTGTTAATTACTGGCCTAATGACTGGGATTCAGTGGGATTAAACAGCAATGTAAAAGCGATTAAGCATATACCAGCTTTCGACAGATATTGTTCCCTTCTGCTTCCTGCGTTACACTTTCATTTCCACAGTTTTCAGTTGATTATAAACCATATTAAGCTCACAGAGAAAACCAGGATATGTGGGGGATGGATTAGCAAAATGCGCTTTGACTCCATGCCAAGAACATTCATGCAAATCACAAAGACTGTTTACGAAACTGTACATTGCTAATTGGTGGAGTAACTCAAACGCTTGCATAGGAATTCAAGCGTTCCCTCTTATAGGCCCTATACAGCCTGATGTTGTAAATGGCTTCTGCAGTTACAAAGTATGGAGGTAGTGTTCGTGATAAATTCCCCCATGCCTTCCTTGCATGTAGGCTACAGCCAGGTCCCCACATCTCATAGCGTGCTAGCACACATTCTTCAGATAAACACACACTGGTGGCGGTGCTACGAAACATCAGGCCCAGGGTGGAGGGGCGACTCTCTGACAGATCAAAGGCTACCCCCCCATGCCGCTGCCTCTGCTCTGGGTGCGTGAGCAGGGTTCACAGAGCCAGGCACCAGAGAACCAAAGGGACCGTGGGAGGCCCCACGCTTCCCGAGCTCAAACCCCCTCAGTCCCAGCACTCATTACAGAGACACTGGCTAAAGGTTAATGTTCTACTACCTACAGAGGAGCAGGGGGAGGGAGGGAGGTAACGTGAAACTGTCAAAGGAGGGTGAGGGTGCATCGAAAGGATGCACATTTTGGGATGCATTCCCAATCACTAGAGTCTGTCTGAGAAACAACACTTGTTCTCTGAGAACAAGTGTCAACAACCAAGTCCAATGTTGACACTCGCTTACAAACAAACATGTTATAGAGGAGAGTGGGGTAAGTTGAGCCAAAGGGACAGTTGACCCACCCCTTGTTTCTTGGAAACCATTCCGAAAATGTATCATGAAAATGCATCCTTGTAGCAGTATGGGCTATTATAGTCAAAATGTTTGCCATGGGGTAAGTTGAGCCAATGGCCATCATACCCTTTACAAATGATGATTACATTTTCTCAGGTTTATGCATAATAGTGCTGAGCGATTAACCTTTTCAATGTAAATGTATTTTATTTTGTTATTAAACAACTAACTGACCGATGTCATTACATTTCTTGAATTCCATTTAGTTCGGGTTGTTTTGTTAGCACAATGTGCCATTTCTCTAGCAAGGAAGCAAATCATTCATAACATAAATCAAGTCAAGAACTAGGTGGGACATTGGGCTGAAGGAAGTGGTAGTTTTAATTAAGCAAATATTCAACCTAGTTCAGTGCAGAAAAGTAGTAATTGCCATAATCCATTGCGCCTGTTTTTTTCCCAGCTCGGACAAAGACGGATCAGAAAGGAAGAGGTAAAGCGAGAGGTTTCACTCTCACCAAAATAAGTCCAACGCGTTTCTATGGGTATATTTGTAATTTTTTTCACCTTTATTTAACCAGGTAGGCTAGTTGAGAACAAGTTCTCATTTGCAACTGCGACCTGGCCAAGATAAAGCAAAGCAGTTCGACACATACAACAGTACAGAGTTACACATGGAATAAACAAACATACAATCAATAATGCAGTAGAAAATAATCTATATACAGCATGTGCAAATGAGGTGGGATAAGAGAGGTAAGGCAATAAATAGGCCATGGTGGCAAAGTAATTACAATATAGCAATTAAACACTGGAATGGTAGGATGTGCAGAAGATGAATGTGCAAGTTGAGATACTGGGGTGCAAAGGAGCAAGATAAATACATACAGTATGGGGATGAGGTAGATTGGATGGGCTATTTACAGATGAGCTATGTACAGGTGCAGTGATCTGTGAGCTGCTCTGACAGCTGGTGTTTAAAGCTAGTGAGGTAAGAGTCTCCCTCAGCATCTCGTCATTATATACAGATCTCTGGACAGATACACTTTTACGCCTGCTATTTTAGGTTATTAGATACACATACACCACATGATAGGAATATACTGTACACAACGACGAGAGGGACAGAGACAGTTTGTGAAAGTATACCTTATCTACTTTAAAGAACTAGTCAAAGGATTCCATCAGACAGCTCTGCAGCATACTTAGGCAGGCTAGCTAAATAGGATGACTAAAGACAGTACAGTCTGTGGAAGACATAACTATTAGCAATACTAATTGCTTGCTGACTCCTACTGCCTCAGCAGACGAGATGATGACTATGAAATTCAAAACAATAAAGTAAGCAAATAAAAACTAATTAACCTACACAATTTAAATATTTTATTATTTCACAGTCATTTCCTGTTTTTCAATTCATGTCTACTCCATGTGGACCTGACAGAGACAATGGAACGTTTTGGCAATGGAATGTTCACAATTTTTATAGTGTATTTTTTACTCATTGGGAAGGGCTTGTAAGTAAGCATTTCATGGTAAAGTCTACACTCGTTGTATTTGGCGCATTTGACAAATAAGATTTGATAAAAGCAGCTGCTGGTTTGAGAATGTCGAGAGGCAGAGCTATTGGGACTCAGGCAATGCAGCAACTGCAGCACGTACTCAATCAAAATTACATTACAGGGACAGTTGGCTGTGCTATATAAATTGACTCACAAAGAGTGGCAGGCCACGGGTACATATGGTATAAACTAAGTGTGTAACTTGACATGAATATTGTACCTGTTACCTCTCCCAACATAAAAATAACAAAGGAAATAAAAACTTGGTAAAAAAATAAATATGCAAAACACAAGTTACATATCTTGAAAAGCTGATTGCTAACTAAAAATATTTTGTGACTATATCAACAATGGACAAATTGTTAAACAAATACCAAATGATAGCATGGGTGGAATCTTTAACTGTAGTGGCCTCTAGGGACTATTAACAATACTAATGTGCAGAATATACAAAAGATCCTAGATATTGCGCTAAATTTGACTTTGACAATTCTCTACACACAGTGAGTCCATACTTACGAACATTAGAAAAAGTGTCTCAAAATGGGCATCAGTCCAAAAAATAAAATAGCAGACGAGGTTGCACGTGATACAACGCTACATGACCCAGTATATTCCTAGACATACAAAGGGGTTTTGAGGTGTTTACCTAGTGTTATATAAAAGACCATTACCATAAATATACCTCTCTGGATGAGGGCTACAATCTATATATGGCTTGGTTGGTATATGTGGAGACAATCTGAAATCTCTCCTCTTGTAAACCGTATGAGACCTGCACAGAGTGGAAGCAGTGAACCAGAAAGCATGTGTTTCTAACAACCAAGCTCCCTCCCACCACTTTACAACAGGGCGCCATGCTCTCCCATCATGACTTTAATCTTGTAATCAGTATACACCATGGAGCCAAGTTGGCACAGAGTCAGCTGTTTGGTGATGCAGTCCACATCACATCACCGAGGTAGTGTGGTGTAGGTAAGGCCTCAGAGGGGTTGTTGACAACATAGAGACAGCGCTTTATGAAATAAATAGAGAGCGAGAGGGAGAGAGAGGGGGGGGGGTAGAGACACTGAGCAAAGCGAGAGAGAGAAAAAAATGAGAAAAAACTGAGTTAAAGAAAAAGAGAGTGAGTGAGTGGGGAGATGAGAGAGAAAAGAGAGAGTGTGAAAAAAAGATAAAGAGGGTGAGATAAAGAAAAGAGAAAAAGAGAGAATAAACACTGGCCAGTGTCCAATGGAGAATGGAATAGATGCGTGTGTCCACCATGAGGGAACACTGATCCTGAACATCAACATTTGGTGTGCTGATGCTGGATAAACACCAATATTTGCCTAGCCTTCTATTTGTTTGACTTTGGTAAACACGGGTGAATATACCGCTCCGTGGGATTCGAACAAGCAGACCAAAGACATGTAGTGATCCACAACAGCTAGAGGTGGACTATCGAAAATGTGGTTATTTTACTCCTCAGTAAAAGGCCCATGACAGCCCACTTGGAGTTTGCCAAAAGGCACGTAAAGGACTCTAACCATGAGAAACAAGATGCTCTAGTCTGATGAAACCAAGATTGAACTCTTTGGGCTGAATGCCAAGCGTCACATCTGGAGGAAACCTGGCACCATCCCTACAGTGAAGCATGGTGGTGGCAGCATCATGCTGTGGGGATGTTTTTCAGCAGCAGGGACTGGAAGAGTAGTCAGGATCAAGGGAAAGATGAATGGAGCAAATTACAGAGAGATCATTGATGAAAACCTGCTCCAGAGCGCTCAGGACCTCAGACTGAGGCGATGGTTCACCTTCCAACAGGACAACGCCCCTAAGCACAACTCTGAATGTCCTTGAGTGGCCCAGCCAGAGCCCGGACTTGAACCTGATCGAACATCTCTGGAGACTGTGCAGCGACGCTTCCCATCCAACCTGACAGAGCTTGAGAGGATCTGCAGAGAAGAATGGGAGAAACTCCCCATATACAGTTGTGCCAAGCTTGTAGCGTCATACCCAATAAGACTTGAGACTGTAATCACTGCCTCAAGGAGCTTCAACAAATTACTGAGAAAAGGGTCTGAATTCTCAACTAAATGTGATATATATTTATATATATATTTTAAAAAATAGCAACCTGTTTTTGCTTTGTCATTATGGGGTATTCTGTGTAGATTGACGAGGGGGATTTAAAAAAAATCAATTTCAGAATAAGGCTGTAACAAAACGTGGAAAAAGTCAAGGGGTCTGAATACTTTACGAATGCACTGTATATCAAAATATATAAAATACAAATATCTAACATACGGTAACACCAATAATGATGAAAGGGTTGGATGTAATAGGGTTGAATAGGGTGCTAGGATAGATGGGTGAGCTAAAGGAGGGGGTAGAGTGAGAAATCAATAGCTTCTATAACCTTAATTAGACCACATGGGATCTGTAAAGTACCCTTCAGAGGAGCACAGAATATGCACCTACACACATGCATACACACACCAACTCACAATCCCTACTCCCTTCATAAACACATACTGTATACACACAGGCACACAAGCATACGCACGCACGCACACACACACACACACCAACAACCCTAGAGGGCTTCACCGATGACCAAAGCGTCTACATTTAAACACAATGAGGTGCAAGACACCAAAATGAGACTCCGGTAATCATTAAAAATCATACAGAGACAGAACGAGGGAAAGGAGAGGGAGAAAAGCAATCCTAAATCATTCCTCCATTGACAGAATCTCATTTTGGAAATAATTGGGCCGTTATGGCATCGAGCAGCATGTCATTACCTTTCTATTAAAGAGCCGCCTCCTCCCGGAATCCACCCATCACCCCAACCCCTCCTCCCCATCACCATCCCACCTCCATGCCACAGAACGCTGGATTGAAAAGGAGCGGGAATGGGTGACCATTAGCCTAATGTGGAATTAAGGGGCGCATGAGGAAGTGTGGCGGGGGGGCTCCTTAGCCCTCCTCATGCACACCTAATTCTCTGTTAGGGATCACGAAGGCCAGGACGGATCCGCTGGCGCATTGTATGATCATGGGAATCAGGGGAAGTGATCCATGGGTTGGGGTGACGAGAGGGCACAGAAGGTAAGGAGCCTATTTTCCTGCACAGCAGTAAATGCAAATGTTATTTCCACTTAAAAGACTTGATTTGCGATTTATGAACACAAACCAAAAAACATTGGCATTTATTAAAATCCACATTTCCTGTTGCTGCAGCAAATTGGCTCAAATTAAGATCCTACATCTATAGGCCCCGGACCTGGGTGGAACAGAGCAGCTCATAGGAGCAGGATGCACACAGTGCAGCCATTATGATATACCACAATATGGTGGCTGCTGGCTATAATGTAGTCATGTCTTTATATAATGTTCTAGTTCAGACAGGAAACACTACATTTCAGTCTAACCATTTATTCAAAGATAAAAACCTCTTATGTGACCTTTCATCTCAATTTCCACCTAAAATGTCATACCCAAATCGAACTGCCTGTAGCTCAGGACCTGAAGCAAGGATATTATTGATACTATTTGAAAGGAAACACTGAAGTTTGTGGAGATGTGAAATTAAGGGAGAATATAAAACAATATATCTGGTAAAAGATAAAACAAACAGAAAAACATGTGTTTTCTATTTACATTTTTGTTGCATCATCTTTGAAATGTAAAAGAAAGGCCATACATTGAGATAGGGAGCTGGGTAAAATGTAGATGGTGTCCACAACAGATCAACAGTGTGTGTTCAAATTTCAGACTGATACATTCAAGAATGGAGAGCTACAGTTGAAGTCAGAAGTTTACATACACCTTAGCCAAATACATTTAAACTCACTTTTCACAATTCCTGACAATTAATTCTAGTAAAAATGCCCTGTCTTATGTCAGCTAGGAATACCACTTTATTTTAATCATGTAAAATGTCAGAATAATAGTAGAGAGAATGAGTTGAGCTTTTCTTGCCATTTGTTGAGCTGACATTGCTTCCAGAAGCAGTTTGGAACTTGGTAGTGAGTGTTGCAACCGAGAATTGACGTTCTTTTACACGCTACGCGCTTCAGCATTCGGCCTTCCCGTTCTGTGAGCTTGTGTGACTTTTTTTCTCTCCCCAATGTCGTGGTATCCAATTGGTAGTGGTTACAGTCTTAAACACCGTACACCTGGAGACCTGGTCAGCGTGCACTGTGCCCGGCCCACCACAGGAGTCACGAGTGCGCGATGAGACAAGGATATCCCTGCCGGCCAAACCCTCCCTCACTCGGCCCAGCGTCATCCGGGTTAGGGAGGGTTTGGCCGGCAGGGATATCTTTGTCTCATCGTGCACTCGCGACGCCTGTGTCAGGCCGGTCGCAGTGCACGCTGACCAGGTCTCCAGGTGTACGGTGTTTCCTCCGTCACAACATTGATGCGGCTGGCTTCCGGGTTGGATTTGCATTGTGTCAAGAAGCAGTGCGGCTTGGTTGGGTTGTGTTTCGGAGGACGCATGGCTCTCGACCTTCGCCTCTCCCGAATCCATACGGGAGTTGCAGCAATGAGACAAGACTGTAACTACTACCAATTGGATACCACGAAATTGGGGAGAATAAAAAGCCACACAAGCTCACAGAACGTGAAGGCCGAGTGCTGAAGCGCGTAGAGTGTAAAAAATGTCTGTTCTGCAACACTCATTACCGAGTTCCAAACTGCCTCTGGATGCAACGTCAGCTCAAGAAATGTTCGTCAGGAGCTTCATGAAATGGGTTTGAATGACCTGCTGCACACAAGCCTAAGATCACCATGCGCAATGCCAAGCAATGGCTGGAGTGGTGTAAAGCTCGCCACCATCGGACTGTGAAGCAGTAAGCGTGTTCTCTGGAGTGATGAATCACTCTTCACCATCTGGCAGTCCAACAGCAATCTGGGTTTGCTGGAGAACACCACCTGCCCCAATGCATAGTGCCAAATGTGCCAAAATGTAAAGTTTGGTGGAGGAGAAATAATGGTCTGGGACTGTTTTTCATGGTTCGAGCTAGGCCCCTTAGTTCCCGTGAAGGGAAATTTTAACACTACAGCATACAACAACATTCTAAACGAGTCTGTGCTTCCACCTTTATGGCAACAGTTTGGGGAACACCCTTTGCTGTTTCAGCATGACAATGTCCCCATGAACAAAGCGAGGTCTGACTTCAACCCAATCGAACACCTTTGGGATGAATTGGATCGCCGACTGCGAGCCAGGCCTAATCGCTTAACATCATTGTCTGACCTCACTAATGCTCTTGTGGCTGAATGGAAAGGGAAACAGGGATACCTAGTCAGTTGTACAGCTGTGTGTACAGCTAAATGTGTCTTCCCCATTTAATCCAACCCCTCTGAATCTGAAGCAAGTCCCCGCAGCATTGTTCCTACATCTTGTGGAAAGCCTTCCCAAAAGAGTTGAGGCTGTTATAGCAGCAATGCAATATTAATGACCAAGATAGGCCTATATCTCACTGTATAATTTACAGTGCCTTCAGAAGGTATTCACACCCCTTGAATTTAAAATGTTTAAAATGTATTAAATTGAGATTGTATCAACATTTTAAAACATCTGAAAATGTAACAAATTAATTTAAAAAATGCTTAAATGTCTTGAAAATAAGTCTTCAACCCCTTTGTCATGGTAAGCATAAATAAGTTCTGGAGAAAAAATGTGCTTAAAAAGTCACGCTATTATGTGGGCAATAATAGTGTTTAACAAGATTCTCATCTCTGTAAGGTCCCTCAGTCAATTATTTATGTTTTTAACCTTTATTTAACTAGGCAAGTCAAATTCGTATATACAATGACAGCCTACCAGAGAAGAATGGGTTAACTGGCTTGTTCAAAGGCAAAATTACATTTTCACCTTATCAGCTCAGAGATTCGATCGAGCAACCTTTCGGTTACTGGCCGAACCCTCTAACCACTAGGCTACCTGCCTCAATCAGTGAATTTAAAAAACAGATTCAACCACAAAGACCAATGGCGTTTTCCAATGCCTTGCAAAGGACACCTTTTGCTAGATGGGTAAACAAAAACAGACATTGAATATCCCTTTGAGCACGGTGAAGTTATGATTTACCCATTGGATGGTTTATCAATACACCCTGTCACTACAAAGATACAGGCTTCCTTCCTAACTCAAATCAAATCAAATCGTATTAGTGACATGCGCTGAATACAACAGGTGAAACGCTTACTTATCAACCCCTAACAAACAATGAAGTTTTAAAAAATACAGATAAGAGATAAAAGTCATTAAAGAGCAGCAGTAAAATAACAATAGCGAGACTATATAAAGGGGGGTCCTGTGTCAATCTGTGGGGGCACCGGTTATTTGAGGTAGTATGTACATGTAGGTAGAACTATTAAAGACACTATGCATAGATGACAACAGAGTAACAGTGGTTGGGAGAGGGTGGAGGAGGCACTGCAAACAGTCTGGGTCTTATGATTAGGGGGTAGAAGCTGTTAGAAGCATCTTGGACCTAGACTTGACGCTCCGGTACCACTTGCCGTGCGGTAGCAGAGAGAACAGTCTATGACTAGGGTGGCTGGAGTCCTTGACAATTTTTAGGACCTTCCTCTGACACTGCCTGGTATAGAGGTCCTGGATGGCAGGAAGCTAGGCCCCGGTGAAGTGTTGGGCTACCCTCTGTACACACTACGCTCTGTAGTGCCTTGCGGTCAGAGGCTGAGCAGTTGCCAGTGATGCTCTCGATGGTGCAGCTATAGAACCTTTTTAGGATCGGAGGTCCCATGCCAAATCTTTTCAGTCTCCTGAGGGGGAATAGGTTTTGTCGTGCCCTCTTCACGACTGTCTTGGTGTGCTTGGACTATGTTAGTTTGTTGGTGATGTGGACACTAAGGAATTTGAAGCTCTCAACCTGCTCCTCAGCAGCCCAATCGCTGAGAATGGGGGTCTGCTCAGTCCTCTTTTTCCTGTAGTCCACAATCATCTCCATTGTCTTGATCAAGTTGAGGGAGAGTTTATTGTCCTGGCACCACATGACCAGGTCTCTGACCTCCTCCCTATAGGCTGTCTCGTCGTTGTCGGTGATCAGGCCTACCACTGTTGTGTCATCTGAAAATTGAATGATGGTGTTGGAGTCGTGCCTGGCTGTGCAGTCATGAGTGAACAGGGAGTACAGGAGGGGACTGAGCACGCACCCCTGAGGGGCCCCTGTGTTGAGGATCAACGTGGCAGATGTGTTGTTACCTACCCTTACGACCTGGGGGCTGCCCGTCAGGAAGTCCAGGATCCAGTTGCAGAGGGAGGTGTTTAGTCCCAGGGACCTTAGATTATTGATGAGCTTTGAGGGCACTATTGTGTTGAACGCTGAGCTGTAGTCAATGAATAGCATTCTCACATAGGTGTTCCTTTTGTCCAGGTGGGAAAGGGCGGTGTGGAGTGCATTGGAGATTGCATCATCTATGGATCTGGTATGCAAATTGTTGTGGGTCTAGGGTTTCTCTGATGATGGTGTTGTTGTGAGCCATGACCAGCCTTTCAAGGCACTTCATGGCTACAGATGTGAGCGCTACGGGTCGGTAGTCGTTTAGGCAGGTTACCTTATTGTTCTTGGGCACAGGGACTATGGTGGTCTGCTTAAAACATGTTGGTATTACAGACTCGGACAGGGAGAGGTTGAAAATGTCAGTGGAAGACACTTGCCAGCTGGTCAGTGCATGCTCACAGTACACGTCCTGGTAATCTGCCTGGCCCTGCTGCCTTTTAAATGTTGACCTGTTTAAAAGGTCTTACTCACAATGGCTGCGGAGAGCGTGATCACACAGTCTTCTGGAACAGCTGGTGCTCTCAGGTATGTTTTAGTGTTAATTGCCTCGAAGGAAGCATATAAGTATTTTATCTTATATATATGCCATTTAGCAGACGCTTTTATACTTACAGTCATTTTATTCTCTCCCGCTCCCCATTCCTTCTCGGGATCGAACCCACTACCCTGGTAGGCTCATGTGCATGGGCTGCTCTCAACTGATGCTTCCCTTTGTAGTCTGTAATGGTTTGCAAGCCCTGCCACATCGGACGAGTGTCAGAGCCAGTGTAGTACGATTCAATCTTAGCCCTGTATTTTCCTGTTTGATCATTTGGAGGGCATAGCAGGATTTCTTATCAGCTTCCGGGTTAGAGTCCCGCTCCTTGAAAGCGGCAGCTCTAGCCTTTAGCTCAGTGCAGATGCTGCCTGTAATCCATGGCTTCTGGTTGGGATATGTACATACAGTCACTCTGGGAACGATGTCATCAACGCACTTATTGATGAAGCCAATGAATGATGTGGTGTACTACTCAATGCCATCGGAGGAATCCCGGAACATATTCCAGTCTGTGCTAGCAAAACAGTCCTGTAGCTTAGCATCTTCTTCCTCTGACCACTTTTTTATTGATCTAGTCACTGGTGCTTCCTGCTTTAATTTATGCTCGTAAGCAGGAATCAGGAGGATAGAATTATGGTCAGATTTTCCAAATGGAGGGCGAGGGAGAGCTTTGTATGAGCCTCTGTGTGTGGAGTATAGGTGGTCCAGAGTTCTTTTTCCTCTGGTTGCACATTTAACATGCTGATAGAAATTTGATAAAACAGATTTAAGTTTCCCTGCATTAAAGTCCCCAGCTACTGGGAGTGCCGCCTCTGGGTGAACGTTTTCTTATGGCGGAATACAGCTCATTCAATGCTGTCTTAGTGCCAGCCTCTGACTGTGGTGGTATGTAAAACAGCTAAAAAGAATACAGATGAAAACTCTCTCGTTTGGTAGTGTGGTCTACAGCTTATCATGAGATACTGGATTTTTGTTTTAGATTCCATCTCTCACAGTTGAAGTGTACCTATGATAAAAAGTACAGCCCTCTACATGCTTTGTAAGTGGGAAAATCTGCAAAATCGGCAGTGTATCAAATACTTGTTCTCCCCACTGTAAATGTAATAGATTTTGGATTCCGGCTGTAACACAACAAAATGTGGAATAAGTCAAGTGGTATGCATACTTTCTGAAGGTACTGTATTCTAGTACTCTAGTATTCTAGTACACTGCATGTCTTGCTATTAAAGTGCCAAAGCTTTTGAACATACTCTTCAAACGAGTGAATTGCAGGGCAATGGTTGAGATGCGTGGATGATCGTCACTCCAGCACCATCTTGCCGGAAAGTAAGGGGACCATTTGACCCTTCCCTCCTTGGACAAAGGGGACCATTTGGGGGCATGGCAGGGAAAGAAATGCTAAAGCCGGGAGCAGTGTAACAGTGTTAAGATTCCCCCTGAGGTGAGTCATTGTGTCAGTGTTATATTTGTGGTTGTCTGGAGAGTGCTCTCTGATGGCCTTTTCAACTGAGCGCTGTTGGGTTATTAAACACTTTGTAGAAACGCTGGGTCTGCAGGGAGAGGGCCAAATGTCAACAACCGGTCGGTGTGGTAATGTGAGGACTATAATAAACACTGCGATAACCTGACAAGGAGGACATAAAGACATAAAACACGCAGAAAAACAGAGAAATGCACACACTCATCAAATAGCCTATAGTCTCAGTGCAGCAGCCAATTCTCTCTGCTCTGCACCGTGCTGGGCTAGACCAAGCGGAGCCTGGCTGGGGTAGCTACCTTGTCCTTTCTGCTTGTTTCAGGGCAGTTTTCCCCCTCCAGTCCCCCCCGCCCAGTTTGCCCTCAATAACAAATAAATAACACATTGATCAACAAAATGGACAATAAAAAAAATCTGATGTGCAAGTAAGACGCAGAGTTCGAGGTAATGGTAGCCTACACCTCCCAAATGTAACTACCTGTGAGTAATAGTGGGATTTTGTTTCCCCTTCCTGTGGGACCATGCTCAGGTACACACTCATTGGGTTCGACTGGGTAGGCCCGGCAGTATTGAGCGGGGTATTGATCGTGTCCACTCTGCTTCGGTGTGGTGAGGAGAGGAGCAGCGGTTTAGCAGCCGGCTCTGCCATGGCGTTTCTTTAATTAGGCCCCCAAGGGCCTGCCTCACACACCAACTCTTCACAGAGATTCCCCTAGTGTCCTCTGCTGGAGTTCCTCCTCTCCCTCTCCTCTCCATCGCCCCATCGATTCACTCACTCTATTACTTTCCCTTTCGTTTCTTTTCTTCGTTCTTTCTAACGATTCCAATCAGCCCAGACGGTCAGGCCGGTTGGTCGTTCTTTGGGTAAACCACAAAGGTGGAGATAGATAAAGTGATGGATGAGACAGAGGAGAGGAGAAAATGTCTAGGACAAAGTAGGGCTGGGATGGTATATAGTATTTGACTAAATGCCGGTATTGACTTGTTTGGGTGTTTACTTTACCTTGTATAATGGTATTTCAAAGCTGTAATAAGTCACTTTTTGGGCAACCCATCTAATTCACATAGAAATATGAGTTACTTGAATAATCTCAAATATAAAATATATTTAGATTTGTTTAACACTTTTTTGTTTA
The DNA here is from genome assembly GCF_021184085.1 of Oncorhynchus gorbuscha. Classification (NCBI taxonomy): domain Eukaryota; kingdom Metazoa; phylum Chordata; class Actinopteri; order Salmoniformes; family Salmonidae; genus Oncorhynchus; species Oncorhynchus gorbuscha. The sequence continues at coordinate 60,854,621 of NC_060183.1, read as the reverse complement.
CTACATTACTCCATATGTTATTTCATAGTGTTGATGTCTTCACTATTATTCTTCAATGTAGAAAATAGTACAAATAAAGAAAAACCCTTGAATAAGTAGGTGTTCCAAAACTTTTTACCAGTAGTGTAACTGCCCTTTTTCTGGCCCGCAAATTTCATTCGACAAACTCATCGGTAAAAAGCTAAATCAGAATTTTTAAATCCCGATGTGGTCCTCAAGCCAGAATCATTGCCCATCCAGCCTTAGGACTGTTGTCACAATGACGTGGCAGAATGGCAATGGTTAGCATGACTAACATACTGTATTTATGGTGGTATGTGTTTTCTATTGTAGTGCTAAAATAGCTCTAACCACAAAAGACAGTGAAGCCTCTCTTGAGGATTTAGCATGTTAGCCCAAGGCTTGGTTATGCATAATTTGTTAAACCATAACTGTGACGTAGTTACAAACATACCGGTCTGGTTTTGCCTGTGGAGGTACCCACACAAGCGATGTTACTGGTGCTGGTCCCTCTTCTCAATTTGAGGGCTGTTCACTTCAACTTGACATTTCAATTTAAGATGTGTTCACTTTATTGCGGTGAACACAGGCCTTGTCAGGACATGTGTAGCTGCTATGTTTGGAGTAGGGGATTAAACTGACACTTACAAGAATAATACACCAGAAGAAAACGGACCCTTTTCCCCTCTAATATGTAGCTAGCATCACATCTTGACTACAGAAAGAGGGCTATTAGATGCAAAGCTGTGCCAGCGCATACGCCGGTGGCGATTTGATATCGCTGGTTAACCTCATCACTCACTAGTATAAATGTTGATCAAATATGTATGTGGGTTTGTGATTAGGCGCGATACGAGGGCATGTGTCAATCAAACACCAGATATTACAGAGTACAGCAGAAGGATGCAAAGACAAAATATCAACTCCAGGGCAGAGTGTAACTGTTAACTTATGCAGAAGTCATCCTCTGCTTTTCTCTCTCTCTCTCTAGCCATTATAATGCGTATATACAGTATGAGAGTCATGCAGGGCGCTGTGGCTCGAGGCTGGTTTGTCCTCTGCTCTGAAGGAAAAGCAGTGAGTGCTTTAAAAACCATGAGATTAAATGAAACAGAGATCTTTATCGATTCGGCCTCCCTGTGTTGCGAAGCAAAGGTAGCCTAGATGAATACGGTCCGTGGACTCCGCATCGATGAAAACAATAGATGTTATCAGTCTTAAAATGGTGGACAGAAGTCCTTGGGCTGAAGGAGACACTCATCAAAGTTCCCTCTCTTTACTCAACATCGTGTAACCTTGCTACGGCCTTGTCACTCAAACACATCGAAAGGAGACATTAACCTACAACAGTGTCCCAGTGGATAAACAGATTTAGATTCCGCTGTTCAACTCAATATCCCCTCTGCCTATAAACAGGAAGGAAGAGAGGAGGAATTCAGAATCAGGAACACCTCTGGCTGAATGGTAATAAACACAAAGCGGCTAGTGGATAAAGGCAGGGGGCTCGTGTTACCATACTCGCTCGAATTTCACTTTTAAATGAATAGTAATTTGTTTTCATTTAAATGTAAATCAGGGGGAGCAAATGGAATTACGTTGACAGTCATCGGTGGAGTAAACCGACTCACCCACCCGCCCACCAACGCCGAGCACCGGAGGGCCCTGGGCCACCTACTCACTGACGGCCGGGGAAAAAAACAACAAGCTGATGTGCAGTAGGTGACCTCAGGGGTAGACAGACAAGTGCGGTGGCTCCCCCGCCCCCACCGTCCAGCTTGCCATTTTAAGTTCCGGTGGCATTGTGCCATAGCGGCATGATTTTGTATGCTGATTAAACCCATAATGCATTCCTGTTGTAGACACACAATGGCATAGCACATTAGAGAGGGGGAGGGGGGAGAGAGGGGAGATAAAAAGGGAGCGAGAGTGACATAGAAAGGGAGAGATAGAGAGAAGGGAACAAGTGGTATGAGAAGGAGATGAGAGAGCTTGGTATGAGACGGAGATGAGAGAGCTTTATCTAGAGGGATAGAGTGAGGGAGCGAGAGACCATTATTTAGAGGGATGTAGAGGGAGGAAGAGATGGCATTATCTAGAGGGATGTAGAGGGGGAACAAGATGGCATTATCTAGAGGGATGTAGAGAGAGAACGAGATAGCATTATCTAGAGAGATGTAAAGAGGGAACGAGAAAGCATTATCTAGAGGGATGGAGGGAGCAAAATAACATTATCTAGAGGGATGTAGAGAGGGAGCGAGAGAGCAGTATCTAGACGTCTAGAAGGATGTAAGAGAGGGAGCGAGGCATGAGGCGTGGAAAAGATTTGCAATAATTCGCAGGGATGTATCCACCATCTGCTGCAGACACAGGTGTGCCTCTCAGTCCCGTAGTGCTCTGTCTCCCACCACGGAAGCACAGCAGGAGGATTGCTGTTGTACATCCAACCACCAAAATACTCTAACAAAGGCAAACCCCTCTCTGAGGAGAAAAGCACAGCTCTCATAACGAGGAACAAAGCGCCTGGCTCTGCAGCAGGGGCCAAGTTATCTAATCCAGGTTGTAACGTGGTAAATTAAAGAAAGTGTGCCAATGTTTTTAGAAGTAAGAGTAACTTGTTAAAATAAATGTGTTTGTGTTGATGAATAATGGGGAATAAATTGAGTGATTATGCAAATCCTTCGGCAGGTAACTAGAGTTTTAGTTGCATGTGATTATGATTGCCCAGCAAAACCTATAAGCCGTCTAAGAGCTTCAGTTCAAGGCTGATGGTGAATGCTCATTTTGAAAGCCTCCATTGAATTCTAATATTGCATTAGATAATTTTTTGCAGAGTTGAGAATTTCTGAAAAGAGAGCGTAGAAGAAATCTTCAAAGGGCCTTGGAAATTCATTCCCCATTTTATTGTAAGGAAGAAAATGCCTTGTCGGTTTTACAAGCTGTGGTGCCTGAGGTGAGGAAGCGAGGCAAGGGCCTTTTCTCAATTGGATTTGCTCAACTCCTGCGTCCTCTCTCGCCTGCTTTTCAAGAAGGCCAATGGCAATAAAAAGGAGAGGCAGCAAGGAGAATGAACGTGGACAAAAATGCGCTGTATGAAAGGAGCAACTCCTCTCCATTTGTCACATCAGGCAAACAATGGTACATAAATATTTAAAGTGAAAACGTTTATTTAGCTAGTAGTGCAAGACATTTTATGCATAAAAGGATACGTAGCTTATAATTTAAATATTTGCATACTTTCTCCTTCGGAAAAAAACAACTGAAAAAGTGGTCTGGCAGATATCAAAACTCTTCAGTGAAGGACATGAGTAGGATACACATGGCTACCCTTGTTGAAAGGTAGCACTCTCCTCAACCACTTTTCGGTTTCCGGGTCACGGAGGAGAGAGACGGAGGAGAGAGAACGGAGGACAGACTTTTTCCAAAATGAGAAAATGTAAGAGTTAATCCATCGAGAGGCTATGCTGCACCACACTGACACTCACAAACACTTTAATCAGCCTAAGAGGACAGACCGACGGACAGACAGGGCAGGGGTGCTATGACTAATTTATGAGCGGCAGGTAGCCAGTGGTTAGAGTTTTGGGCGAGTAACCGAAAGATCACTGGTTTGAATAACCTGAGCCAACAAGGTTAAAAAACGGTCGATGTGCCCTTGAGCAAGGCACTTAACTCAACACTTTTCTTCAGGGGTGTCGTACTACTATGGCTGACCCTGTAAAACAACACATTTCACTGCCCCTATCTGGTGTATGACAACATATACTAAACAAAAATAGAAACGCAACATGTAAAGTGTTGATCTCATGTTTCATGAGGTGAAATAAAAGATCCCAGAAATTGTCCATATGCACAAAAAGCTTATTTCTTTCAAATGTTTTGCACAAATTGTTTACATCCCTGTGAGTGACAATTTTTTCTTTGCCAAGATAAATCCATCCACCTGACAGGTGTGACATATAAAGAAGCTGGGGGCAATAAAAGTACACAAATGTATAGTTTTGTTACACAACACAATGCCACAGATGTTCCCAATTTTGAGGGAGCAAGCAATTGGCATACTGACTGCAGGAATGTTCACCAGAGCTGAACGCCTGAGAAAATATTGTTCATTTCTCTACCATAAGCCAGCTCCAATGTTGTTTTAGAGAATTTGGCAGTACGTCTAACGGGTCTCACAACCGCAGACCACATGTAACCACGCCAGCCCAGGACCTCCACATCCAGCTTCTTCACCTGCGGGATCATCTGAGACCAGCCACCCGGACAGCTGGTGAAATTGTAGGTTTGCACAACCGAAGAATTTCTGTCAGAAACTGTCTCAGGGACAGTTCAGGTGTGTGCTCGTCGTCCTCAACAGGGTCTTGACCTGACTGCAGTTTGGCGTCGTAACCGACTTCAGTGGGCAAATGCTCACCTTTGATGGCAAATAGCATGCTGGAGAAGTGTGCTCTCCTCCACGGATGAATCCCAGTTTCAATTATATCGTGCAGAAGGTAGACAGCGTGTATGGTGTCGTATGGGCGAGCGCGTTGCTGATGTCAACATCATAAACACAGTAACCCCATGGTGGCGGTGGGGTTATGGTATGAGCAGGCATAAGCTAGGGAAAACGAACACAATTGCATTTTATCGATGATAATTTGAATGCACAGTTTGATCCTGAGGCCCATTGTCCTGCCATTCATCTGCCTACATCACCTCAATGTTTCAGTATGATAATGCACAACCCTATGTCGCAAGGATCTGTACACAATTCCTGGAGGCTGGAAATGTCCCAATTCTTCCATGGCCTGCATACTCACCAAACATGTCACCCATTGAGCACGTCTGGGATGCTCTGGATCCACATGTACGAGAGCGTGTTCCAGTTACCGCCAATATCCAACAACTTCGCACAGCTATTGAAACAGAGTGGAACAACATTTCATAGGTCGCAAATGAGATTTGTCGTGCTGCTGACTAGTTTTCTGATCCGTGCCCCTACCTATTTTTTTAAGGTATCTGTGACTAACAGATGCATATGGGGCGGCAGGTAGCCTACTGGTTAGAGCTTTGGACTGGTAACTGATTGGTTGATAGATCAAATCCCAGAGCCGACAAGGTAAAAATCTGTTGTTCTGCCCCTGAACAAGGCAGTTAACCTACTGTTCCTAGGTCGTCAATGAAAATAAGAATTTGTTCGTAACTGGCTTGCTTAGTCAAAATAAACATCTGTATTCCCAGTCATGTGAAATCCATAGATTGGGGCCTAATGAATTTATTTAAATGGACTGTAACGGCCGTTGTTGGTGGTGGAAGAAGGTGAGGACCAAGGTGCAGCCTAGTAAGTGTTCATACTTTTAATACATTTACATTTACATTTAAGTCATTTAGCAGACGCTCTTATCCAGAGCGACTTACTAATAAACTGAACTCAACACTAAATACAAAGTAACAAAAGAGAACAACCGAAACAGCTCCGTCAGGTACAAAACACACTAAACAGAAAAATAATCACCCACAACTCAAGGGTGAAAACAGGCTGCCTAAGTATGGTTCAATCAGGGACAACGATTGACAGCTGCCTCTGATTGAGAACCATACCAGGCCAAACACAGAAAGACCAAATCATAGAAAAAAGAACAGACTGCCCACCCCAACTCACGCCCTGACCATACTAAAACAAAGACATCACAAAGGAACTAAGGTCAGAATGTAACATTGACTGATTTCTGTATATGAACTGTAACTCAGTAAAACCATATTTTTGTTCAGTGTAATATTTTTTTTAACCTCCCAATCTAGTCCTCCCTCACTTCCACGCTACAAAGAACACGCCTCATTGGAATTCACAAAATGGGGGACCAATGGCAAAATTGGGATTGGAGAACGGATGACTGGTCAGGCCAGCCACCTTGCCAAGTATTGCCTCACTTGGTCCCTTCATGGTTAGTGAGGTATCTGACAGTAATGAAACGTCTTACGTCTGTGTGAGAAGTCTGTCTTGTCCATGACAGACACAGAACGCTAATATGATTAGCGAACTGCTAGTGTCAAACACGGCCACTTCCAAGTTAATAGATTTCCTTATAACCACCCTTATAACCACCCTGGTTGAGCTTGGCTAAGTCCATAATTTCCTACACTGAGATGTATCAGTAGACCACATTTTTGGGGTGTTTTAAAAATACAGACAATCCTCTCTGAAGCTTGCTAATTTCAATTGGCACGGTAATGCTCGTTCCTGTAAGTCACTGACCTATTATTATACATTACATGATGCTACTTGCATATGATTAAGTTTATGGCAAAGGTTATATTGTTGATATACAGGTACACACAAAAAAATCTGGGTTGTTTGGATGAACTAACTGCTATGTTGCAGGCATTGGGTCACTTAGTTGGGTTGCTTTCTTTAAAAAGAGCAAGGTTGGGTTGTTGATGCTGGGTTATTAATGCTGGGTTATTGAGATATGACCTAGTCAGATCAGAAGACTGGAGGAGTGGCTTATGAGGGGCTTATTCTTGGCCACCTGTGGGAGAAAATGTAACTAACAGTTAATCAGCCCTGTTGTATTGTTATCACGTGTTAAGGTTGAACCGTGACATTTTGTAGCTTTAATGAGGCTTACACAAGTGTATGAGTTCCTTATTAAGAGCCTATGCTAATTCCAATGTTGGGATGGTTCCTACTTTGTTACCAATATGTTATATTAAAATATGTCATCATTTGAAAACTTAACATGATGAACATGAATGACATTTACTCTCACAGGTGGCCAAAAACGTATATCTGAAAGCCACACCCCTAATAAACCATGCCTCCTGAAAATAACCTAAGGATTACATTAAAAAAGACCTAGCTGCTGGATCAACCCAAAATGTAAATGAATAAAAACCCAACTCATGGTAAATTAAACCATGTTTGGGTAATCCCAACAACCCAACATGTTGGGTTATTCACAAAACCCAACTGGCTGGGTCAAAATAAGCAGTAGTACAGTATTGATGATTGTATTTGTTCTTGTCTGATCTTTCAAACGAGATGGATGTGTTACAAGCATTGAGTCATTTATTCAGGCACACAGTCTACAGCCATTGAATCTATTTTGCTCTATATTAGTATTACCAATTTTGCTGTATGGCATCAATAATATATTATGCACTAGCTGCATATTGGTTGATTGTGGTGCTGGTGTTTTCACACATCCCCAAGGACTAGCACTAGCCATATTAAGAAAGGTATCAATGTTGTCTAAGTGTATACTCATTGATTCATCCAGGCACCAATCTTTACTTTCTACCTTCCGGTACCAAAACCCTTCTAAACACACCTTTTTTCCCTTCTTCTCAGCCCTCGAAGTCATTAAATATTTATTTGCTTTTGATTACCTTTAAAATTAATTCATCAGGGAGCGAGGTGACAGATGCTTGCTGTTATTGATGAATGCTGCCATGGCAATGACGGATAACATCAGATACCCCAGCATGCCACTCTCCAAACCTCCTGCCTTCTTCCCTCTCCCTAGTCCCCCTCTATCTCCATCCCTCCCTCTCTCTCTGTCTTCCTCCCTTCATCAGGTGAGGAATAGCTCCAGAGCCAAAGTATTTGTCACAGCAACAATCTGCTGAAACTAAATTACACTGACAGGAGCTGCAAGGGAGGGAGGGAAAAAACGGAGGAGAAAGGGAGGGGATATTTATTAAATGTAAGCTTTCTGGAGGACAGTTAAGTGTTTCCCATTGGCGGAGCGGGGCAAAAGGTTGAGAAGTTGAGAGAGAGAGAGAGAGAGAGAGAGAGAGAGAGAGAGAGAGAGAGAGAGAGAGAGAGAGAGAGAGAGAGAGGTGGAGAGAGAGAGAGAGAGAGAGAGAGAGAGAGAGAGAGAGAGAGAGAGAGAGAGAGAGGTGGAGAGAGAGAGAGAGAGAGAGAGAGAGAGAGAGAGAGAGAGAGAGAGAGAGAGAGAGAGAGAGAGGTTGAGAGAGAGAGAGAGAGAGAGAGAGAGAGAGAGAGAGAGAGAGAGAGAGAGAGAGAGAGAGAGAGAGAGAGAGGTTGAGAGAGGTTGAGAGAGAGAGAGAGAGAGAGAGAGAGAGAGAGAGAGAGAGAGAGAGAGAGAGAGAGAGAGAGAGAGGTTGAGAGAGGAGAGAGAGAGAGAGAGAGAGAGAGAGAGAGAGAGAGAGAGAGAGAGGTTGAGAGAGAGAGGTTGAGAGAGAGAGGTTGAGAGAGAGAGGTTGAGAGAGAGAGAGTGTTATGCAGGTGAATGAGGACCCAAAAGCGACTTGGCGAAAACAGAGTCTTTAATCCAGTAAAGCAAATCTACAATCATAAGACATAATTCCACTCGTAATGACGAGAACAGACTGGAGACTCGATCAAGAACTGCAGGTTGCCTCGGGAAGGCACTTGAACGTAGCAGACTCAGACACCTGCTCACCACGCAGCATCTGAGGGAAACACGACACGACAGGGCGATACACAGACACAGCACGGTGAACAATAGACAAGGATCCGACAGGGCAGGAACGGAAAACAAGGGGAGAAATAGGGACTCTAATCAGGGAAAAAGATATGGAACAGGTGTGGGAAGACTAAATGATTGATTAGGGGAATAGGAACAGCTGGGAGCAGGAACGGAACGACAGAGAGAAGAGAGAGAGGAAGGGAGAGAGAAAAAGGGGAACGAACCTAAAAAGACCAGCAGGGGGAAAACGAACAGAAGGAAAAGCAAAATGACAAGACAATCTAAGACAAAACATGACAGAGAGAGAGAGAGAGAGAGAGAGAGAGAGAGAGAGAGAGAGAGAGAGAGAGAGAGAGAGAGAGAGAGAGAGAGAGAGAGAGGTTGAGAGAGAGCTGCATTTCCTAACCTCTTGCCAAATGTATGACCATATTAGAGACACATATTTCCCTCAGATTACACAGATCCACAAAGAATTCGGGAAAAAAAAAACAGATTTTGTTAAATTTCACCCATATCTACTGAGTGAAATACCACAAATACCAGAGGCGGTGAATGGTGAATTGAGGATGGGCAGTTATCTCCAAGGCTCCCCTTTCAGCAAACGCTTGACAGCAACACAATGTTCCTATCGAACACAGAGAGGAAAGCTCAAAGGCTGCAGAGAGACAACGGCTGCAGAGTGGTGCAGCACATCTGCAGCAGAGTGGAGTTGACAACACTTGAGGCTTCAGCACATCCCATACACATATGAAGAGAGAGACAAACTAAAACACATAGCTGAACATACATGCACAAACACACACACACACACCAAAACAGTGAGGGAAATCACGGGAGGTTCGTAATGACAACAGCTCATCTACGCCAACAAAGATACCCCCACAAAGATGTCAAATGAGAAACAAATCCACACATACAAATCCACATAAATCCATGGATGAGGAATATGTTAAAATAGACCGTCTGGATTTATCTCTCTCTGCCCCATAGCAAAATGAACATTTGTTATAAAATTGAAAAGTTCTCTCTGCCCCATTGTAAAATATGTAGAATTGCAGAAAACTTGCCTTAAAAGGTCCAATGCAGCCAGATGTAGCTGACCGCAAGACTATCGAAACTTGTAGTAATCATGGTCGAATCACCGACAGTGGGGTCCCCATTGATTTTCTTGTAACTCTCAGTCTTATATCAAGTAAAAACTGCATTTCTCTCCACCCTATGGCAAAATTTGTAGAGTTGCAGGAAAATAGCTGTAAAACTGCGTAGTTAGTGAGTTATTATCCCAATTATAAATCATTTGTAATTCAGCAATGAGGGAGTGATTGCTTCCTACAAGCGCACAAAACATGCCCATTCCTAGACTTCTTTTTGTCTTAAAGGGACAATGTTGTATTTTGAGACAGGTTTAAATAAAATTCACCAATAGGCTGAGGTTAGCATAATTTGTCTGATTGTCTGAACTAATGGTATTTAAATGATAATGCATTTTATTTTGAAAGGTGGTTTCTTGCATAAAAACACAACATTTTTAGTCACGTACTTGTCTGAAGGACAAGTGGATAAGCAAGTTAATGTCAAGAATCTAATTTTTTTTGTTTGTGATTTGTCTCACGGAATGTAAGGCCAACATTGAACACCACACATTGGCTGATACTGTAGGCTGAATGACAGAGTGTTCAGGCTGTGAATAACCCTTATACACCTCCAGGCTGTATAAGGGCTATGTGACCAAGAATAAGAGTGATGGAGTGTTGCATCAGATGACCTGTCCACCACAATCACCCGACCTCAACCCAATTGACATGGTTTGAGATGAGTTGGACCGCTAAGTGAAGGAAAAGCAGCATATATGGGAACTCCTTCAAGCCTGTTGGAAAAGCATTCCAGGTGAAGCTGGTTGAGAGAATGCCAAGAGTGTACAAAGCTGTCATCAAGGCAAAGGGTGGCTATTTGAAGAATCTCAAATATATTTTGGTTATTACATGATTCCATGTGTTATTTCATAGATCTGATATCTTCACTATTATTCTACAAATAAGAAAAAAAAGCCTGGTATTAATAGGTGTGTCAGAGTAAAAATTCCCCGTCTTGGGTCAATTAGGATAATAACTTTATTTTAAGAATGTGAAATGTCAGAATAATAGTTGAGAGAATGATTTACTTCAGCTTTAATTTCTTTCATCACATTCCCAATGGGTCAGAAGTTTACATACACTCAATTAGTTTGGTAGCATTGCCTTTAAACTGCTTAATTTGGGTCAAACGTTTCAGGTAGCCTTCCACAAGCTTCCCACAATAAGTTGGGTAATTTTTGGCCCATTGCTCCTGACAGAGCTGGTGCAACTGAGTCAAGATTGTAGGCCTCCTTGCTCGCACACACTTTTTCAGTTCTGCCCACAAATGTTCATCTGATTGAGATCAGGGCTTTGTGATGGCCACTCCAATACCTTGACTTTGTTGTCCTTAAACCACTTTGCAACAACTTTGGAAGTATGCTTGGGGTCATTGTTATGTTGCTTCAATATATCCACATCATTTTCATGAAGTGCACCAGACCCTCCTGCAGCAAAGCACCCCCACAACATGATGCTGCCACCCCCATGCTTCACGGTGGGGATGGTGTTCTTCAGCTTGCAAGCCTCCCCCTTTTTCCTCCAAACATAACAATGGTCATTATGGCCAAACAGTTCTATTTTTGCTTCATCAGACCAGAGGACATTTGGAGCGGCAGGGTAGCCTAGTGGTTAGAGCGTTGGACTAGAAAGGTTGCAAGTTCAAACCCCGAGCTGACAAGGTACAGATCTGTCGTTCTGCCCCTGAACAGACAGTTAACCAACTGTTCCTAGGCCATCATTGAAAATAAGATTGTGTTCTTAACTGACTTGCCTAGTTAAATAAAGGTTCAAAAAACATTATAATAATTCTCCAAAAAGTACAATCTTTGTCCCCATGTGCAGTGGCAAACCGTAGTCTGGCTTTTTTTAATGGCGGTTTTGGAGCAGTGGCGTCTTCCTTGCGGAGCGGCCTTTAGTGTTATGTCGATATAGGACTAATTTTACTGTGGATATAGATACTTTGTAACTGTTTCCTCCAACATCTTCACAAGGTACTTTGCTGTTGTTCTGGGATTGATTTCAAACCTGGATCTGTAGTGATGCCTCTAGCACTGCAATGCAGTGCCTTAGACCGCTGTGCAACTCGGGAGGTCATGCATGTATATTTTTGCTCAGTACATATCTGAGAGTAGAGGTCAGAACGACATATTTAGAGTGGCAGAACGACATATTTTTACCTTATTTTTACCTTGTCAGCTCAGGGATTCAATCTTGCAACCTTACGGTTAACTAGTCCAACACTCTAACCACTCCACGAGGAGCCTGCCTGTTACGCGAATGCAGTAAGAAGCCAAGGTAAGTTGCTAGCTAGCATTAAACTTATCTTATAAAAAACAATCAATCAATCATAATCACTAGTTAACTACACATGGTTGATGATACTACTAGTTTATCTAGCGTGTCCTGCGTTGCATATAATCGATGCGGTAAGCATTTGCGAAAAAGGACTGTCGTTGCTCCAACGTGTACCTAACCCTAAACATCAATGCCTTTCTTAAAATCAATACACAAGTATATATTTTTAAACCTGCTAACATGATTTTCTTTTAACTAGGGAAATTGTGTCACTTCTCTTGTGTTCTGTGCAACTGAGTCAGGGTATATGCAGCAGTTTGGGCCGCCTAGCTCGTTGCGAACTGTATGAAGACTATTTCTTCCTAACAAAGACAGCCAACTTCGCCAAACAGAGGATGATTTAACAAAAGTGCATTTGCGAAAAAAGCACAATCGTTGCACGACTGTACCTAACCATAAACATCAATGCCTTTCTTAAAATCAATACGCATAAGTACACTGCTCAAAAAATAAAGGGAACACTTAAACAACACAATGTAACTCCAAGTCAATCACACTTCTGTGAAATCAAACTGTCCACTTAGGAAGCAACACTGATTGACAGTAAATTTCACATGCTGTTGTGGAAATGGAATAGACAACAGGTGGAAATTATAGGCAATTTGCAAGACACCCCCAGTAAAGGACTGGTTCTGCAGGTGGTGACAACAGACCACTTCTCAGTTCCTATGCTTCCTGGCTGATGTTTTGGTCACTTTTGAATGCTGGCTGTAATTTCACTCTAGTGGTAGCATGAGACGGAGAAGTGAGACGGAGTAGTGCAGCTCATCAAGGATGGCACATCAATGCAAGCTGTGGCAAGAAGGTTTGCTGTGTCTGTCAGCGTAGTGTCCAGAGCTTGGAGGCGCTACCAGGAGACAGGCCAGTACATCAGGAGACGTGGAGGAGGCCGTAGGAGGGCAACAACCCAGCAGCAGGACCGCTACCTCCAACTTTGTGCAAGGAGGAGCACTGCCAGAGCACTGCCAGAGCCCTGCAAAATGACCTCCAGCAGGCCACAAATGTGCATGTGTCTGCTCAAACGGTCAGAAACAGACTCCATGAGGGTGGGATGAGGGCCCGACGTCCACAGGTGGGGGTTGTGCTTACAGCCCAATACCGTGCAGGACATTTGACATTTGCCAGAGAACACCAAGATTGGCAAATTCGCCACTGGCGCCCTGTGCTCTTCACAGATGAAAGCAAGTTCACACTGAGCACGTGACAGACCTGACAGAGTCTGGAGATGCCGTGGAGAACGTTCTGCTGCCTGCAACATCCACCAGCATGACCGGTTTGGCGGTGGGTCAGGCATGGTGTGGGGTGGCATTTCTTTGGGGGGCCGCACAGCCCTCCATGTGCTCGCCAGAGGTAGCCTGACTGCCATTAGGTACAGAGATGAGTTTATCAGACCCCTTGTGAGACCATATGCTGGTGTGGTTGGCCCTGGGTTCCTCCTAATGCAAGACAATGCTAGACCTCATGTGGCTGGAGTGTGTCAGCAGTTCCTGCAAGAGGAAGGCATTGATGCTATGGACTGGCCCGCCCGTTCCCCAGACCTGAAAGCAATTTGGAGGAGTTGCAGGAGTTGGAGGATGCTTTAGTCCAGGTCTAGGAGGAGATCAGGACACCATCCGCCACCTCATCAGGAGCATGCCCAGGCGTTGTAGGGAGGTCATACAGGCACGTGGAGCCACACACACACTACAGAGCCTCATTTAGACTTGTATTAAGGACATTACATCAAAGTTGGATCAGCCTGTAGTGTGGTTTTTCACTTTCATTTTGAGTATGACTCCAAATCCAGACCTCCATGGGTTGATAAATTTGATCTCCATTGATAATTTTTGTGTGATTTTGTTGTCAGCACATTCAACTATGTAAAGAAAAAAGTATTTAATAAGAATATTTCATTCATTCAGATCTAGGATTTGTTATTTTAGTGTTCCCTTTATTTTTTGAAGGAAATCCAGGTTAGCAGGCAATATTAACAAGGTGAAATTGTGTCACTTCTCTTGCGTTCATTGCACACAGAGTCAGGATATATGCAACAGTTTGGGCCGCCTGGCTCATTGCGAACTAATTTGCCAGAATTTCACGTAATTATGACATAACATTGAAGGTTGTGCAATGTAACAGGAATATGTAGACTTATGGATGCCACCTGTTAGGTTCCATATTTCACTGAAAGAATAAATGTTTTGTTGTCGAGATGATAGTTTCCGGATTCAACCATATTAATGACCTAAGGCTCGTATTTCTGTGTGTTATTATGTTATAATTAAGTCTATGATTTGATAGAGCAGTCTGACTGAGCGGTGGTGGGCAGCACCAGGCTCGTAGGCATTCATTCAAACAGCACTTTCCTGCGTTTGCCAGCAGTTCGTCGCAATGCTTCAAGCTGTTTATGACTTCAAGCCTATCAACTCCCGAGATTAGGCTGGTGTAACCGATGTGAAATGGCTCGCTAGTTAGCAGGGTGCGCGCTAATAGTGTTTTAAACGTCACTCGCTCTGAGACTTGCAGTAATTGTTCCCCTTGCTCAGCAAGGGCCGCGGCTTTTGTGGAGCAATGGGTAACGATGCTTTGAGGGTGGCTGTTGTCGATGTGTTCCTGGTTCGGGCCCAGGTAAGGGCAAAGAGAGGGATGGAAGCTATACTGTTACACTGGCAATACTAAAGTGCCTATAAGAACATCCAATAGTCAAAGGTATGTGAAATACAAATGGTAAAGAGAGAAATAGTCCTATAATTCCTATAATAACTACAACCTAAAACTTCTTACCTGGGAATATTGAAGACTCATGTTAAAAGGAACCACCAGCTTTCATATGTTCTCATGTTCTGAGCAAGGAACTTAAACGTTAACACATTTTGCACTTTTACTTTCTTCTCCAAGACTTTATTTTCGCGTTATTTAAACCAAATTAAACATGTTTCATATTTTATTTAAGGCTAAATTGATTTTATTGATGTATTATATTAAGTTAAAATAAGTGTTCATTCAGTATTGTTGTAATTGTCATTATTACAAATAAATAAAAATTGGCCGATTAATCAGTATCGTGTTGAAAAATCAGCCGATTAATCAGTATCGGCGTTCTTTGGTCCTCCAATAATCGGTATCGGTGTTGAAAAATCATAATCGGTCGACCTCTATCTGAGCGATATATGAAAGTTCTGGAATATTTATAAAAAAATAACAATATTTTTTTTGTAAAGTATTTAACACCTTTTTTGGGCACTGGTACAAGACTTTAAACTGCTACAAGGATACCTTCAGATGAGTGTTGTGAGGCTTGTGAGTGTCCTAGAGCAAAATAACCCTAGACTTTTTCCACATTATCTCTTACATTTAGATGTATTTTGTCACTGGCCCACACACAATACTCATATTGTCAAATTGGAATTATGTTTTTAGAAATGTTTACAATTTTATAACAAATGAAAAGCTGAAATTTATTGAGTCAATAAGTATTCAAACCTTTTGTTATGGCAAGACTAAATAAGTTATGAGGAAAAATGCGCTTAATAAGTCACATAAAAAGTTGCATGGACTCGCTCTGTGTGCAGTAATAGTGTTTTAACATTGCTTTTGAATGACGACCTCATCTCTGTACCCCACCTATACAATTATCTGTAAGGTCCTTCAGTTGAGCAGTGACTTTCAAACACAAATTTAACCTCAAAGACCAGGGAGGTTTTTCAATGCCCCACAAAGAAGGGCACCTTCTGATAGATGGTTAAAAAAAATAAAAGCAGACATTGAATATCCCTTTGAGCATGTTGAAGTTATTAATTACACTTTGGTGTATCAATACACCCAGTCACTACAAAGATATAGGCGTCTTTCCTAACTGAGTTGTCGCAGAGGAAGGAAAACACTCAGGGATTTCACCATGAGACCAATGGTGACTTTAAAACAGTTACAAAGTTTAATGGCTGTGATCGGAGAAAACTGAGGATGGATCAACAACGCTGTAGTTACTCCACAATACTAACTTAATCGACAGAGTGAAAACAAGGAAGCCTGTACAGAATAAAAATATTCCAAAACATGCATCCTGTTTGCAACAAGGCACTAAAGTAATTCTGAAAAAAAAACGTGGCAAAGCAATTCACTTTTTGTCCTGGATACAAAATATTATGTTTGGGTCAAATCCAATACAACACATTACTGAGTACCACTTCCCATGTTTTCAAGCATAGTGGTGGCTGCATCCTGTTATGGGTATGCTTGTAATCGTAACGTTAAGCACACAAAATCCTGAACAAAAACCTGGTTCAGTCTGCTTTCCACCATACACTGGGAGAGGAATTCACCTTTCAGTGGGAGAATAAACCCAAAACCAGGCCCAATCTACACTGGAATTACTTACAAGAAGACAGTGAATGTTCCTGAGTGGCTGAGTTACAGTTTTGACTTAAATCACTGTAGGTGTTACAATTTGTAGTCACTGTACGTGTTATAAAATGTTAGAATTTGTATTCCAATTTGTCATTAGAGTATTTTGTGTAGAATGTTGACCAGAAATGACATTTCAATCTATTTTAATCCCAATCTGTAACACAACAAAATTTGGAAAAGGTAAAGGGGTTAGAATACTTTCTGAAGACACTGGACGCGTTTGTGAGATTCTCATCTTTCGATGGTAGGGTCATATTAGTGTGTAGCCCAAACAGTTCAGCCACTACAGACAGAATGTGGCAAATCAGCAGTACCGATTTCCGACGCTTCGTGGAGCAAAATGGAGAAAACCACCATGTTTATGAGATTCTAATCTTTCCATATTTGTTTGTTGACCAAACTGTTTGGACGCTACAGATATGAGAAGACAATTTTCCACAGATGTGGTCGGCCGACAATGGCGGATGCAGTGGATTGCGATGCATTCCATACAAAAAACTGATATCTCTAGCTTAAACAGGTGGATTTTGGAGGGGATGTTTTTATTATGCTAATTTGATTTCCACAGGGGGCGTGGATATCGGCTCTAGGGGGTTAACCTAACTCCTAACCCTAACCCCTAGCCATCTAGCCACCTAGCTACCATTAGCCACAACAAATCATATGAATTGCAATTTGTAACATATCATACGAAATGAACAATGGACATCCACAAATTAATAAATACCATACCAAATGTAACATATAATACTAATTTGAGTGTCCCGGATTGTCGTTTACCATGTTACGCCTACCCCAGAGTCCAGTATGTGATATTGAGCTCATGAATTCCTCCCGTTTAATGTCAGTTAAATCAAAGTGGTGGCTGGAGAGATGGGTTGCCATATTTGAGATAAATTAAACATGAGTTCTCCCACAGATGACTCCACTATATAGCCATTTATTCATACCCCTCCCCCCCTCTATATCAGATGGTGAGAGTCGCAACTGAAACATCCAACAGCACTGTGTCAAACCTGCTGCTGCTTCTGTGTGTCTCTGTCTCCTCTCCTCAGCCCCAAAACTCAGGTCACTCCATTTAACTTAAAAAGTTTAAGTTGGAAGTTTACATACACCTTAGCCAAATACATTTTTCACAATTCCTGACATTTAATCAGAGTAAAAATTCCCCATCTTAGGTCAGTTAGGATCACCCTTTAAGAATGTGAAATGTCATAATAACAGTAGAGAGAATTATTTATTTCAGCTTTCATTTCTTTCTTCACATTCCCAGTGGGTCAGAAGTTTACACACACTCAAATAGTATTTTGTAGCATTGCCTTTAAATTGTGGGTGAATTTTGGCCCATTCCTCATGACATAGCTGGTGTAACTGAGTCAGGTTTGTAGGCCTCCTTGCTCATACACGCTTTTTCAGTTCTGCCCACAAATTGTCTATAGGATTGAGGTCAAGGCTTTGTGATGGCCACTCCAATGCCTTGACTTTCTTGTCCTTAAAAACCACTTAAGCCTACCCCCTACTTTTTTGAACATTTTGTTAAAAATCGCGCAACATTTCAGCGTCCTGCTACTCATGCCAGGAATATAGTATATGCATATGATTAGTATGTGTGGATAGAAAACACTCAGACGTTTCTAAAACTGGTTCAATCACGGCTGTGACTATAACATAACGTGTGTTTCATCGAAAAGCGGAAGAAAAACTGATCACCAAAATCTGGAAAATATATCAATGCGCCACTTGCATGTGTTGTCTATTGGAAAGCAAATTACATGGGGCTGAGATTGCAAGTCCTACAGCTTCCACACGATGTCGCCAGTCTTGTCAATTGCCTGGGCTTTGTTTCTTGGTCAAACGAGTAAGAGAGAGCCCATTCCTTCCGGTCTCCGACAGGATGTTTTGGAGGAGAAATTTCCGAACATGATTTCAAGACGTGGAGCTATTGAATACACATCACCCCGTGATCAATTTGATAGATTATTAACGTTTACTTATACCTAAAGTTGGATTACAAAAGTATTTCGAAGTGTTTTGTGAAAGTTTATCATCGACTTTTTTAATTTAAAAAAATTACGTTGCGTTTTAAAACGCTGTTTTTTCCTGGATCACACACTTTTCATAGATCGATATTTAGGGTATATATGGACCGATTTAATAAATAAAAGACCCAATAGTGATGTTTATGGGACATCTAGGAGTGCCAACAAAGAAGATCGTCAAAGGTAATGAATGTTTTATATTTTATTTCTGTGTTTTGTGTAGCGCCGGCTATGCTAATTATTTTGTTTACGTCCCCTTCAGGTATTTCGGGGTGTTGCATGCTATCAGATAATAGCTTCTCATGCTTTCGCCGAAAAGCATTTTAAAAATCTGACTTGTTGGCTGGATTCACAACGAGTGTAGCTTTAATTCAGTACCCTGCATGTGTGTTTTAATGAACGTTTGAGTTTTAACGAGTGCTATTAGCATTTACCGTAGTGCATTTGCATTTCCAGATGGCTAGATGAGACACCTGCGTGTCGGGTGGGCTTAACAGGTTAAGCCATTTTGCCGTAACTTCAGAAGTATGCTTGGGGTTATTGTCCATTTGGAATACCTATTTGCGACCAAGCTTAATTTCCCAACTGATGTCTTGAGATGTTGCTTCAATATATCCACATCATTTTCCTCCCTCATGATGCCATCTATTTGTGAAGTGCACCAGACCCTGCGGCAGAAAGGCATCCCCACAACATGATGCTACCACCCCCGTGCTTCACGGTTGGGATGATGTTCTTCAGCTTGCAAGCCTCCCCATTTTTCCTCCAAACATAACGATGGTCATTATGACCAAACAGTTATATTTTTGTTTCATCAGACCAGCGGACATTTCCACAAAAAGTATGATCTTTGTCCCCGTGTGCAGTTGCAGTCTGGCTTTTTTTTTTTTTTTTTTGCGGTTTTGGAGCAGTGGCTTCTTCCTTGCTGAGCGGCCTTTCAGGTTATGTCGATATAGGACTTGTTTTACTGTGGATATAGATATTTCTGTACCTGTTTCCTCCAGCATCTTCACAAGGTCCTTGTGAAGGTCTGTTGTTCTGGGTGGTATGGCGGCTGCATGGTCCCATGGCGTTTATACTTGCGTACTATTGTTTGTACAGATGAACGTGGTACCTTCAGGCGTTTGGAAATTGCTCCCAAGGATGAACCAGACTTGTGGAGGTCTACAATTTCTTTCTGAGGTCTTGGCTGAGTTCGAAGGTAGGCCTTGAAATACATCCACAAGTACACCTCCAATTGACTCAAATGATGTCAATTAGCCTATCAGAAGCTTCTAAAGCCATGAACTAATTTTCAGGAATTTTCCAAGCTGTTTAAAGGCACAGTCAACTTCGTGTATGTAAACTTCTGACCCACTGGAATTGTGATACAGTGAATTATAAGTAAAATAATCTGTCTATAAACAATTGTTGGAAAAATTACTTGTGTCATGCACTAAGTAGATGTCCTAACCGACTTGCCAAAACTATAGTTTATTAACAAGTAATGTGTGGAGTGATTGAAAAACAAGTTTTAATGACACCAACATAAATGTATGTAATCTTCCGACGCTACTCTGTACAACTGCAGGCGATGTCTCGATTGTGCTTCTGATATAGTGGATCATGAAACAAGTATACATAACATAATAATATAACATGGAAACAGGCATTAGGATATTATCACCAAAGGATGAGTGAGCACACATAAGAGCTGATCAGTTTTATCAATGGTCTGGATATATCCATTATCCTCTATTGAGATGCAGAACAACGAACATCAGGGATAGGAAGCTACTGGTGCCAAGACATTAAGAATGAGGAGAAAAATGACAGAGGAGGGAAGAGTAAGAATGACAATACGTGTTATTTACAAGCCTGAAAGGATGGGGATGGATCCAATGCCTTATTAATAAACTTAAGCAGACCGATGCAGCGTTTCCCAACACACAGTATCTCAACCTACTCGGCCACAACCCCAACAGCTGAATAGAGTTCTAAATCTAATATTTATATTATGCAGGTTCAAGTTGATTTCAATACTTGATATGCAAGAATCAAATCCTTAGGGCTATTTCGCTAATTGACTTGCAAATGCCTCATTGTAAGATATGGTTTACGTTAAGTGGGTGTCAAGAGGTCAGGGTTGATTCAACAGGGAGGAGAACATCGTGATAGGGTCCAGTGAGACCCATAGCAGGACTTACAGTGCATTCAGAAAGTTTTCAGACCCCTTGATTTTTTCTACATTTTGATACGGTACAGCCTTATTCTAAAATTGATTAAATTAAAAATGTTCTTCATCAATCTATACACAATACCCCATAATGACAAAGCAAAAAAAAACATTTAGAAATTGTGGTATTAAAAATAAAATACAGAAATACCTTATTTACATAAGTATTCAAACCCTTTGCTATAAGCTTCAAAATTGAGCTCAGGTGTCCTGTTTCCATTGATCATCCTTCTACAACTTGATTGGAGTCCACCTGTGGTAATTCAATTGATTGTACATGATATGGAAAGCCACACACCTATCTATATAAGGTCCCACATTCGACAATGCATGTCAGAGCAAAACCCAAGCCATGAATTGTCCGTAGTGCTCTGAGAAAGGATTGTGTCGAGGCACAGATCTGGGGAGGGTACCAAAATATTTCAGCAGCATTGAAGGTCCCCAAGAACAGAGTGGCCTTCATCATTATTAAATAGAAGACGTTTGGAACCACCAAGACTCTTCCGAAAGCTCACGGCCAAATTGGGGGGAGAGGGGCCTTGGTCAGGGAGGTGACCAAGAGTGGGAGAAACTCCCCAAATACAGGTGTGCCAAGCTTGTAGCATCATACCCAAGAAGACTCGAGGCTGCAATTGCTGTCAAAGGTGCTTCAACAAAGTATTGAGTAAAGGGTCTGAATACTTATGTAAATGCTATATTTCCATTTTATTTTTATTTTATAATTATTTTTATTTTTTAATATCTAAAAACCTGTTTTTGCTTTGTCATTATGGGGTATTGTGTGTTGATTGATGAGAGGAAAGTCAAGGGGTCTGAATACTTTCTGAATGCACTCTATCAGTCGAATCGTACCAAACAGTCTAATGATCATGTTATTCACCCTAACACAATTTAATTCTCAAACGAGGTTAAGTTGCAATTAGAACGTTTTCCAACTCCACCTTTTCCAACTCAATAAAATATGTCCAAGCTGTCACTATCAACTATGTGTTACATAAAAGAGCAGTATTTGGGATGTGAACCATTCACTCTCTCCTGGAGAGACCATCACAGCAACACCTGTCAATGAATAGAAGAACTGACAGAGCGGTGCGAAATGAGTTTGAATTCACTCACGCTAAATACCAATAAGCGTCTCTCCGGGAAACATTTGGACCATCATGAACAGAAAGTCAGTCAGTCTTTATCTTGAATATTGTCGCGTGATTAATTGTAGCTTCACTTCAGCCTTCTGTACTGTGTGTGGGTCGATGGAATAGGCTACACCGCATTACATCCACGGGTGTCCCCGCTACGCATCACATCATGCAAAATATCTTGACAGTTAGTGGCCATGGAAATCAAATGTGTTTTATATGTTCTAGCTTGAATTCACAAATGTTATCGTAAAAACATCCGTAACAGCAACTGATGGCGACATGTGTAGCCTAAAAGTTCATCAAGGCAGAGATTAATCAAACAGTGAGCGTGGTTCGGGTTCACATGCCTGTTGCAATTTCGATCCATACGCAGGTCCATGACACAGTTCAAAACCGGGGATAAAACGCAGCATAGAGAAACATTTTAACTCCCTAGAATAATCATTCCAAAGGTCAAATTTGATGGAACAAAATATTTGCACCATATAAACTCACATGCATAGGCTATAACAGGTGCTACAACTGCGGACTTGTGTTGAGAAGAAAGGGAAATATTTAAAATGCGGATAAAATAACACAAATAATGGCAAAGTTTAGCCTTGTGCAATTGGATGCCATAAAACACACCCTGCCAACTTTAGAGCAAATACCTGCACGTGCACAACACAACAACAAGCAATGCTGGTCTATCAAAAAAAGTCACATTTTAAACTGTTCTTACCTCGGGCCAAGGTAGTCGGGAACTGCAAACAGAGAAACACAACGATGCCCAAACTCAGGTAGCATCCTCCCGAAAACTGTCCCATCACTGCGCCGGTTTTCTTCCTTCCTATCTGACCCGGGGATTCTGCGCGCGGAACTTGAGCATTTGCAATCGTTGACCTTGTCACCAGTAACAGGTTACCCCGCACTGATGACGTTTAGACAGGGCCAGTCTGTCGCCACCTCAGCCGAGGAAGGCTAACAGTGGCGGCATATCTGGTTCGCAGAGCAGACAGTGAGATGGATAGACGTGTGTGTTTCGGTGTTCGGGCAGCCTGTGAGAGAGAGTGAAATAATTAAACCTCGCAAGCCAATAGCTAGCTCTCGGTTTTGGGGCGGAGAGAGAGAGAGAGAGAGAGGGGGCTGGGGTAGAGGTGATAGGCTACTGAGGAGAGAAATCCAGATTATCGACAGAGAAACCACAGATGACCACTGTGTGAGTCATCGAATCAATTTAGCGACACAATTATCTATCCAGTTTTTCCTTAATGTCAGTGCGGAGTCATTTTGAATAGATGTTATCCTTATGATGCAAACCGCCAGTCACTTAGCTGAAAACAAATGCTTGTGATTTATTTACTTGTGAATTATTTTTTGAGTCCTTTTAAAGTGAAAATGTATGAACACATTACCAACGAAATTGGATTCTATGGGTATAGGTTTCAGGGAATCATTCAAATAGGTGGTAGACTACAATAAAAGATGCCTGATGTCCTCCTGCCCACCCCAGCCAGATAAACCAGCCATGGGGCACACCTAGGACTACAGGTTTCATTAACCCAATGATTACATGATTATGTGTTGTTAACATATCCTGAGGCATTCTTAACCACTTTGATTGATAATATTGTAAACATTATTGTGCAGAATACAATAGGCCGTCAGCCTCCCAGCCTTTCATTTCCCATCTGTTCCATGGACTAATGCTCCACAGAGTGGATTGACATTGAGTAGTTATGTTAACCAACATATCAACGCACAAGGCGTGACCCAGATGCAGACACAGGAGGCAGATGGTTGGAGTCTTACAATGTTTATTAATCCAAAAGGAGTAGGCAAGAGAATGGTCGTGGACCGGCAAAAGGTCAAAACCAGATCAGAGTCCTGGCAGTACGGTACAGAGTGGCAGACAGCCTTGTGGCCAGGCAGGCAGGTACAGAGTGGCAGACAGCCTTGTAGGCAGGCAGGTACAGAGTGGCAGACAGCCTTGTGGCCAGGCAGGCAGGTACAGAGTGGCAGACAGCCTTGTGGCCAGGCAGGCAGGTATAGAGTGGCAGACAGCCTTGTGGCCAGGCAGGCAGGTACAGAGTGGCAGACAGCCTTGTGGCCAGTCAGGCAGGTACAGAGTGGCAGACAGCCTTGTGGCCAGGCAGTACGGTACAGAGTGGCAGACAGCCTTGTCGCCAGGCAGGCAGGTACAGAGTGGCAGACAGCCTTGTGGCCAGGCAGGCAGGTATAGAGTGGCAGACAGCCTTGTGGCCAGTCAGGCAGGTACAGAGTGGCAGACAGCCTTGTGGCCAGGCAGTACGGTACAGAGTGGCAGACAGCCTTGTGGCCAGTCAGGCAGGTACAGAGTGGCAGACAGCCTTGTGGCCAGGCAGTACGGTACAGAGTGGCAGACAGCCTTGTCACCAGGCAGGCAGGTACAGAGTGGCAGACAGAATGGTCAGGCAGGCAGGAACAGAGTGGCAGACAGAATGGTCAGGCAGGCAGGTACAGAGTGGCAGACAGAATGGTCAGGCAGGCAGGTACAGAGTGGCAGACAGAATGGGCAGGCAGGCAGGTACAGAGTGGCAGACAGAATGGTCAGGCAGGCAGGTACAGAGTGGCAGACAGAATGGTCAGGCAGGCAGGTACAGAGAATGGCAGACAGGCAGGTACAGAGTCAAGAAACAGGCAAGTGTCAAAACATGAGGAGTAGAAAAAGGAGAATAGCAAAAAGCAGGCAAATGGGAAAACCGCTGGTTGACTTGGAACATACAAGACAAACTGGCACAGAGAGACAGGAAACACAGGGATAAATACACTGGGGAAAACAAGACATTTACATTTACATTTAAGTCATTTAGCAGACGCTCTTATCCAGAGCGACTTACAAATTGGTGCATTCACCTTATGACATCCAGTGGAACAGTCACTTTATGATAGTGCATCTAAATCTTAAAGGGGGGGGGGGGGAATACTTATCCTATCCTAGGTATTCCTTAAAGAGGTGGGGTTTCAGGTGTTTCCGGAAGGTGGTGATTGACTCCGCTGTCCTGGCGTCGTGAGGGAGTTTGTTCCACCATTGGGGGGCCAGAGCAGCGAACAGTTTTGACTGGGCTATGCGGGAGCTGTACTTCCTCAGTGGTAGGGAGGCGAGCAGGCCAGAGGTGGATGAACGCAGTGCCCTTGTTTGGGTGTAGGGCCTGATCAGAGCCTGGAGGTACTGAGGTGCCGTTCCCCTCAAGCTCCGTAGGCAAGCACCATGGTCTTGTAGTGGATGCGAGCTTCAACTGGAAGCCAGTGGAGAGAACGGAGGAGCGGGGTGACGTGAGAGAACTTGGGAAGGTTGAACACCAGACGGGCTGCGGCGTTCTGGATGAGTTGAAGGGGTTTAATGGCACAGGCAGGGAGCCCAGCCAAGAGCGAGTTGCAGTAATCCAGACGGGAGATGACAAGTGCCTGGATTAGGACCTGCGCCGCTTCCTGTGTGAGGCAGGGTCGTACTCTGCGGATGTTGTAGAGCATGAACCTACAGGAACGGGCCACCGCCTTGATGTTGGTTGAGAACGACAGGGTGTTGTCCAGGATCACACCAAGGTTCTTAGCGCTCTGGGAGGAGGACACAATGGAGTTGTCAACCGTGATGGCGAGATCATGGAACGGGCAGTCCTTCCCCGGGAGGAAGAGCAGCTCCGTCTTGCCGCGGTTCAGCTTGAGGTGGTGATCCGTCATCCACACTGATATGTCAAGAGACACCTAGAGGGGGTGGAGACAATAACGATAGGTGAAACAGATCAGGGTGTGACACAACAAAAAAAACAACGCCATAGAAAACCAATCCGCATCTGCATTCCATGTAAATCAGTGGGAGTTGACTTTCTGAGGCACAGTTACCCTATTCGGTGAAGATTCAATAGTTTATTTCCTAGGGTCCTCATCGGAGGTCAGCCCTTTAGATGGGGTTAAGTGCTTGATATCATTGCTCAAGCAGGCATAACCAGCACTATAAATGGAACCTTCACAGCTATACACTATGTGGGGTGTTTTTCCAGTTTCCCTACATAATTGTGAATGATGAGAGGGTGTTCCAGACATAATTATACACTATAGCTATATTTTTGATTTTTTTTGAACCAATAACATCATTGGGTGATTGAGCCTGCTGTATGATATAAAATGAATGGAGTTATGTGTTGTAGCAATTATTGTGGCCTTTGGGTTTCGCCGATTGCATGATCACGCTAGCACCAAGTAGATATGCTTGTTCTTGTTCAATAGAGCCATTGGACTTATCTCAACTATGTTCCTATTTGCCAGGATATTGCAGGATATCTAGGTTGACTCATTTTCCCTGGCTTTGTAAAATGGGGACGGTCCTAGTTTACAGGTTCACAGAATTTATGTTACCATGCACTGTCGATCTGAGATTGCTAAACAATGGTCTTCAATGGCTGTTTCTGATGATTCCTCTTTCCAAGAAGAGCTGGACGGCGAAATAGAAATGTTATTTTACATCGGAACACACAGCCCTATTTATTTGAGCCAGAATACACGAAAGAGGAGTTGAGACAGAGATAAATAGAATTGCGAAACCAGCAAGCAGTAAGCATTTCACTGTAATACCTATTGTATTCGGCGCATGTGACAAATAGCATTTGATTTGATTTGACAGACTAATATACTGTTTTATTAAAAACTGTTTACTGGTCAACAAATTCAAGTTTAAATGATTCACCAACTCCCTGCATCATTTGACTGAAGCTAGTTTATCCCAATACATTTCATTAATATCACAATTAATTGAACCAAAATGTCATGCCCTGACCTTAGTTTTCTATGTTTTATGTATTCTTTTGGTCAGGTCAGGGTGTGAAGAGGGTGGGTATGCTTGTGGACCTATCTAGGTTTTTTTGTATAATTAGGGGTGTTTGTTAGTCTAGGTTAATTATAGGTCTATGGTGGCCTGAATTGGTTCCCAATCAGAGACAGCTGTTTATCGTTGTCTCTGATTGGGGATCCTATTTAGGTTGCCATTTTGGTTTTGTGGGTTATTGTTTATGTGTAGTTGCCTGTCTGCACTTGTGTCTTTTGTTTGTTTAGTGGTCTTCGTGTAATAAAAGAAGAATGTATTCTTATCACGCTGCGCCTTGGTCTCCTCATTATGACAAATGTGCCACGGAAGTTGAAGTTAAATAATTTATTGGTTTCTGATGCAGCTGGAATCCTTCAGTCACATGTCAGTACACTTGTAAAAAATATTATATAAAACATCAATATACACTACCGGTCAGAAGTTATAGAACACCTATTCATTCAAGGGTTTTTCATTATTTTACTATTTTCTACATTGTAGAATAATAGTGAAGACATCAAAACTATGAAATAACACATGGAATCATGTAGTAACCCAAAAAATGTTAAACAAATATATTTGAGATTTGAGATTATTCAAATTGTCACCCTTTGCCTTGATGACAGCTTTGCACACTCTTGGTATTCTCTCAACCAGCTTCACCTGGAATGATTTTCCAACAGTCTTGAAGAAGTTCCAACATATGCTGAGCACTTGTTGGCTGCATTTCCTTCACTTCGGTCCGACTCTTCCCAAAAAAATTATATTTAGTTGAGGTCCGGGAGATTGTGGGGGGCAGGTCATCTGATGCAGCACTCCATTACTCTCTTTCTTGGCAAAATAGCCCTTACACAGCCTGGAGGTGGGTTGGGTCATTGTCCTGTTGAAAAATAAATGATAGTGTTACTAACTCCAAATCAGATGGGATGGCATATTGCTGCAGAATACTTTGGTAGCCATGCTTGTTAAGTGTGCCTTGAATTCTAAATAAATCACAGACAGTGTCACCAGCAAAGCACCCCCACACCATAACACCTCCTCCTCCTCCATGCTTTACGGTGGGAAATAGACATGCGGAGCTCCTCTGTTCACCTGCACCACGTCTCACAAAGACACAGCAGTTGGAATCAAAAATCTCCCATTTGGATTCCAGACCAAAGGACAAATTTCCATCGGTCTAATATCCATTGCTCGTGTTTCTTGCCCAAGCAAGTCTCTTCTTATTTTTGGAGTCCTTTAGTAGTGGTTGCCCGGTAGTATATATACTGAACAAAAATATAAACACAACATGCAACAACTTCAAAGATTTTACGATTCATATAAGGAAATCAGTCAATTTAAATTAATTAATTTGGCCCTATTCTAAATAGATATGCAACTGTCAGTCATAGATATCTTTAAAAAAGTAGGGGCATGGATCAGAAAACCAGTCAGTATCTGCCGTGACCACCATTTGCCTCATGCAGCAAGACGCATCTCCTTTGCTTAGAGTTGATCAGGCTGTTGATTATGCCCTGTGGAATGTTGTTCCACTCCTCTTCAATGGCTGTGCAAAGTTGCTGGATATTTGCGGAACACGCTGTCATACATGTTGTTCCAGAGCATCACAAACATGCTCAAAGGTTGACATGTCTGGTGAGTTTGCAGGCCATAGAGGAACATTTTCATCTTCCAGGAATTGTGTACAGAAGAACCCTTTAAAGTTTTAGATTGCGCCTTTTTTTCATAGCACCTTCTTTTCTAAGAGTGTACTTATTATGTTAGTGGGGCCAAATCAAGTGTAGTCTATTACCCAGATGACATTTTTTAATTCATCCTGGGAAAATGCCTTTGCTGACAGTGGTGCTAAACTCAAATATTTTTTTTGCTTTTCAATGTTCTGTTTAGATTGGCAGGTAGGTCCAGGGGGAACGCATCCCCACCTCAACTATCTCTCTCTCTCTCTCTCTCTCTCTCTCTCTCTCTCTCTCTCTCTCTCTCTCTCTCTCTCTCTCTCTCTCTCTCTCTCTCTCACGCATGTGTCCCTCCCACCGCTTCTGGTCTCAATCAAACTCTTTCTTTGGGTTTTCAGCCCGGCAGCCCGGCAGTCCACAGTTGTTATTAATGTTCCCTTTTATGTGACTTCTGATAGCAAACTCAGGTGGACTGCATCGCAGTGCTAGCTGTGCCATCAGAGACTCTGGGTTCGCGCCCAGGCTCTGTCGCAGCCGGCCGCGACCGGGAGGTCCGTGGGGCGACGCACAATTGGCCTAGCGCCGTCCGGGTTAGGGAGGGTTTGGCCGGTAGGGATATCCTTGTCTAATCGCACACTAGCGACTCCTGTGGCGGGCCGGGCACAGTGCACGCTAACCAGGTCGCCAGGTGCACAGTGTTTCCTCCGACACATTGGTGCAGCTGGCTTCAAGGTTGTGAAGAATGTGTTAAGAATCAGTGCAGCTTGGTTGGGTTGTGTTTCGGAGGACGCATGGCTTTCGACCTTCGTCTCTTCCGAGCCGGTCGGGAGTTGTAGTGATGAGACAAGATAGTAACTACTAACAATTGGATACTACGAAATTGCGGAGAAAAGGGGGTACATTTCTTTTTTTATAATACGAAATGGCCGACCTGCAGACCTCCAGCGAGGGAGTCAGTGACACAGCCTCATCAAAGCTGTTTGGCAGGTCCTATGCAGAAATCGCTCTGCATTTCCTGGTTGCTAAAATTCAAATAGTTAGCCTAATCATTATACCATCGAAACTGCTCTGGAATATATTTTCCATAACCAAAAATATTGTATTTTCAGCTATTTGAAGCTGGTGTACGAAACCAAAAGTAAAAGACGCAAAAACAAACCTTAAGAACAGAAGCATAGAAATAACGCACATACAACAGATCGGCCTCTTCTTAGATTTGCTTTCAAAGAAATGACAGATCTATAACTCAAATTTCTAAAGGATATTGGTCGGGTTGCCCAAAACGTTACGTATTGAAGCTTTAATGGCCCCTGTTGTGATAAACCAAAATTCCTTCCAAATGAATGTGGAAAGACTGTAGTAATACCCCTTGAAGGGGACTTTGATGTGTGTGGATATGAGGGACTCTGTCTGTCAGCCTTTGAGCTTTGTTGGTCTGAGTAACTCTCTGGTAGATATTAACTTTAGAGGTTAGATATTGTCCATCGGTGAAATAATGACATAATGACATGGTCACCATCAGCAACAACATGTCAAACAGGATCTATATATAGAGTGGCAAACAAACCGCTAGTTTCACCAATATATTTAAAAAAATATATTCTAATGTTGTTTCCGACAACAGAAATACATGACCAAAAGTATTTGGACACTTGCTCATCGAACATCTCATTCCAAAATCATGGGCATTATTATGGAGTTGGTCCCCCCTTTGCCGCTTTAACAGTCTCCACTCTTCTGGGAAGGCTTTCCACTAGATGTTGGAACATCGCTGCAGGGGCTTGTTTCCATACATCCACAATAGCATTAGTGATGTCGGGCACTCGTGTTGGGTGATTTAGGTCTGGCTCGCAGTTGGCAATCCAACTCATCCCAAAGTTGTTTGATGGGTTTGAGGTCAGGGCTCTGTGCATTTCAAGTTCTTACACACTGATCTCGACAAACCATTTCTGTATGGACCTCACTGTCACGACTTCCGCCGAAGTTGGCCCTTCTTGTTCGGATGGTGTTCGGCGGTCAACGTAACCGGCTTTCTAGTCACCACCGATCCATGTTTCAGTTTCGTTTTGTTTTATCTGTATTACACACACCTGGTTTCAATTCCCATATCATGTTCCTTATTTAACCCTCTGGCATACATTTCTGTTCTGTCCGTGATTGTTGGTGTCTTTAGTGGTTGTTGATTGTGCTAGTGTGTATGTATGTTCCTATTTGGAATTTTTGCTTGACTTTTTTGAGTAAACGCCGTTGTGTTGCTCAAAACCTGTGTCCTGCGCTTGACTCCGCTACATCTCTGCACTCAATCGCTGACACTCGCTTTGTGCATGGGGGCATTGCCATTCTGAAACAGGAAAGGGCTTTTCCTCAAAATGTTACCACAAAGTTGGAAGCACAGAATTGTCGAAAATGTCATTGTATGCTGTAGCATTAAACTTCCCTTCACTGGAACTTAGGGTTTCTAGCCAGAACCACGAAAAACAGCCCAGACCATTATTGCTCCTCCACCAAACTTTACAGTGGGAACTATGCATTCGGGCAGGTACTGTTCTCCTGGCATCCACCAAACCCAGATTTATCCGTCGGACTGCCAGATGGTGAAGCATGATTCACCACACCAGAGAACTAATTTCCACTGCTCCAGAGTCCAATGTTGGTGAGCTTTATACCACTCCAGCTGACGCTTGGCATTGAGCATGGTGATCTTAGGCTTGTGTGCTGCTGATCGGCCATGGAAACCCAATTCATGAAGCTCCCGACTAACAGTTCTTGTGCTGACGTTGCTTCCAGAGGCAGTTTGGAACTCGGTAGTGAGTGTTGCAACCGAAGACAGGCGATTTTTACGCGCTACATGCTTCAGCACTCAGTGGTTCCGTTCTGTAAGCTTGTGTGGCCTACCACTTCGCGGCAGAGCCGTTGTTGCTCCTAGACATTGCAACTTCACGGTAACAGAACTTACAGTTTTCAGGGCAGCTTCAGCAGGGCATAAGTTTTACTTACTGACTTGTTGGAAAGGTGGCATCCTATGACGGTGCCACATTGAAAGTCACTTAGTGCTTCAGTAAGGCCATTCTACTGCCAATGTTTGTCTATGGAGATTGCATGGCTGTGTGCTAGATTTTTACACCTGTCAGCAACGGGTGTGGCTGAAATAGCCAAATCCACTAATTTGTTCACATACTTTATATTGTATATGTCAGGGGAGGGGAAATTGCACTCGAGAGTGTCTAGTTGAAAAATAGTAAAGTCACAGAAAAACTCAGATAGCAGATAGCATATATAGCTCAATAATCATCATAATGCATGGTACTGCCCAAAGTGCTGTATGAAATGAACACACTGAATTGTAGACACTTTTTATTTGGTTAGGCTAATCAACATGAATCAACTTTGTCTACGAGTAGAAACTGAGTAGCATGGAGGTCTGGTCTGTGATGAATGAATTACTTTCCCATGGTGGAGAGATGAAAGTGTGATTGAAATCTTCGCTTTTTCCCGGAAGTCAAAGAGTTTTGGCCCCCTGGCCTTGGAGGTTGCTGCACCATCGTCCTCTACCCTGCCCAGATGCCATCCCTAGCCGCGTCCTCAGAGCATACGCTGACCAGCTGGCTGGTGTGTTTACGGACATATTCAATCGCTCCTTATCCCAGTTTGCTGTTCCCACATGCTTCACGAGGGCCACCATTGTTCCTGTTCCCAAGCAAGCTAAGGTAACTGAGCTAAAAGACTATTGCTCCGTAGCACTGACTTCCGTCATCTTGAAGTGCTTTGAGAGACTAATCAAGGATCATATCACCTCCACCCTACCTGACACACTAGACCCACTCCAATTTGCTTACCGCCCAAATAGGTCCACAGACGACGCGATCACACTGCACACTGCCCTAACCCACCTGGACAAGAGGAATACCTATGTAAGAATGCTGTTCATCGACTACAGTTCAGCATTTAACACCAGAGTACCCTCCAAACTTGTCATTAAGTTCAAGACCCTGGGTCTCGACCCCGCCCTGTGCAACTGGGTCCTGGACTTTCTGACTGTATGCCCCCAGGTGGTGAGAGTAGGAAACAGCATCTCCACCCCGCTGATCCTCACCACTGGGGCCCCACAAGGGTGCATTGCCAGCCCTCTCCTGTACTCCCTGTTCACCCATGACTGTGTGTTCATGCACGCCTCCAACTCAATCATCAAGTTTGCAGACGACACTACAGGGACGAGAGGGCCTACAGGGAGGAGGTGAGGGCACTCGGAGTGTGGTGTCAGGAAAATAACCTCACACTCAATGTCAACAAAACAAAGGAGATGATCGTGGACTTCATGAAACAGCAGAGGGGGCACCGCCTATCCACATCGACGGGACACTAGTAGAGAAGGTGGAAAGTTTTAAGTTCCTCGGCGTACACATCACGGACAAACTGAAATGGTCCACCGACACAGACAGCATGGTGAAGAAGGCGCAACAGCGCCTCTTCAACTGCATGAGGCTGAAAAAAACTGGGCCTGTCACCAAAAACACTCACAAACTTTTACAGATGCACAATCGAGAGCATCCGGTCGGGCTGTATCACTGCCTGGTACGGCAACTGCTACGCTCACAACCGTAAGGATCTCCAGAGGGTAGTGAGGTCTGCACAACGCATCACCTGCCCTCCAGGACACCTACACCACCCAATGTCACAGGAAGGCCAAAAAGATCATCAAGGTCAACAACCACCCGAGCCACTGCCTGTTCACCCCGCTATTATCCAGAAGGCGAGGTCAGTACAGGTGCATCAAAGCTGAGACCGAGAGATTGAAAAATAGCTTCTGTCTCAAGGTCAACAGACTGTTAAACAGCCATTGCTAACATTGAGTGACTGCTGCCAACACACTGACTCAAATCTCTAGCCACTTTAATAATAAAAAATTGGATTGGATGTAATAAATGTATCACTAGTCACTTTAAACATTGCCACTTTATATAATGTTTACATACCCTGCATTACTCATCTCATATGCATATACTGTACACTATACCATTTACTGCATCTTGCCTATGCCGTTCGGTCATCGCTCATCCAAATATTTATATGTACATATTCTTATTTATCCCTTTGCAATTGTGTGTAAAAGGTATTTGTGAAATTGTTAGATTTCTTGTTAGATATTACTGCATGGTCGGAACTAGAAGCAAAAGCATTTCACTCGCATTAACATCTGCTAACCATGTGTATGTTGATTTGAAGAGCTGCAGTTAGTTTTAGAATGGTTGGCAAGTAATAAGCTAGTCTTAAATAAAATAAAAACAATTTTAAAAAGCATTGTATTTGGGACACATAATTCAATAAACCCTAAAGCTCAACTAAATCTTGTAGTGAATAATGTGGAAATTGAGCAAGTTTAGAAGACTAAACAGCTTGACGTAACCTTTGATTGTAAACGGTCGTGGTCAAAACATATTGATACAATTGCAGCTAAGATGGGGAGAGGTCTGTCTGTAATAAAGAGCTGCTCTGCTTTCTTGACATCGCTGTCAACAAAACAAGTCCTAAAAGCCCTAATTTTATCATACTTGGACTACTGCGCAATTATGTGGTCAAGTGCCACAGAGGAACATTGCAAAATTACAGTTCACCCAGAAAAGAGCAACACAGCTGACCCTTAAATGTACACAGAGCACTAACTACTTGTTTTTGTGAGATGTATTGACATGTTCAAGTTGACTGTTCAAACAACTTGCACACAGCTCAGACACCCATGCAGACCCAACAAGACATGTCACCAGGGGTCTCTTCACAGTCCCTAAGTCCAGAACAGACTCTGGGAAATGCACAGTACTACATAGAGCCATAACTACAAGGAACTCTATTCCACATCAATTAACCCAAGCAAGCTGTAAAATCAGATTTAAAAAACAGATAAAACTACACCTTATGGAACTACGAGGACTGTGAAGAGACACACACAGGCACACACACACGCATACACACAAACGTACACATTGTAATGTTGTAATATTGT
Organism: Oncorhynchus gorbuscha; assembly: GCF_021184085.1. Lineage (NCBI taxonomy): Eukaryota > Metazoa > Chordata > Actinopteri > Salmoniformes > Salmonidae > Oncorhynchus > Oncorhynchus gorbuscha. The sequence goes on along the minus strand of NC_060183.1, from coordinate 60,820,444 downwards.
TGTATTGTGGTTTTATACATTTTGTATTGTAGACGTAGTGGTAGATTAGTGGTGTAATAATGTTTTGTATGGTGCTTTAATCTTGTTTCAACCCCAGGAAGAGGGACCCTTAATAAATACAAAAAAGTAAAGCAGCAATTGAAATGTGTAATTGACTTAGAACAAAAACACAATTTCCAATGGTTTCTATGATGCACTTCACTAGTGGTGGTTGAAGTGTTTCTCCAACCTACTCATCCTTTGTCCCACAGCCATAGGCCTAGTCTTCCAAGAAAGGCTTAAGGGGGCTATAGCCTTCGTTAGAGTACCCACAACACTTCATCTAAGTTATTTGTCCTTTGCACAAATTCTAAACAAACTCCTCATCCATGCTTTGGTGGGATGGAGTTTTGGCCTAACTGGTGACATCACCAGGCGGTAAATTAGTTAATAGGCCAATTATAAAGAGAGTTCCAAACCTCACTGCCAATAACAGTTCATTTCCATTTTCCCCTCCCCACTCAGACTGCTCCCAGAAGGTCTTGGCAAAATTATTGCTTGAGAAATAGCTCTTTGCTAAGATTTTTGCTTGATTCTTTTTGACCATTTTAATTGACAACAATCGCAGTAAGGTACTTAATTGTTACGCAGAAATAATTTGATTTTGAGATAAAAACAGCTCCACGGGACCATTAAGAGACTAGACCCAAGACCTCATTTCATTTCCAACCTTGAATATGGATTCACAATGTTTCTTTAAATGCACCGCAGCCTCCACAAAGGCCAGAATACGCTGTCAGATAGGGCTTTCAGCGTTGAGTTACGTGTGGGTTTTAAGCCAGACACCTTTCTCCCTCTTGGCTAATTTGCAACTGAAGCTTCACAAGGTCTCTGCGAAGACATATGCAACAGAGACGCTTTGGAGAGGGTTGGAAGTGTCACCCTCCACCAGATGGAACATTAGAACCCTCGCACTTTGATGGTGGAGGAGGTGGCATCGAACAATATAAAATTATGCTGAACTAGTTTGTTGGCTAATGGAATAAAGACAGGTGCTGATTGCTTCTCACAACACTGGGAAATGATCACTTTTAATAGACGAGCGAGACAACCTGTGTTCACGCTCAAAGAAGACCTGTATTAATTTCATGGTCCAATGCAGACCCGACTGGCTGGTATACTTTGTGGGGACAGTTTTAGGACCGAACAAGATAAGAGTTCTTATCTTGGCTTCCAGAATTATATAATATTTTCTGTGTTTCGCTACATCTCCAAGTTATTTTTCAAATTGTTATTTTACTTTACATCAACAATATGTTCATGCTACATCCATATCAAAGCGAAAGTAAACAATATGCCATATGTGAGATCAATAGGATAATTTGTCTTTTAACTGAAAAGCTCAAAGTGCTGAGGTGGAGGGAGAATTCACATTTTTGCTTTCGCCTCAAGACAAAGTACATCTCACACTGTATAGGGGAAATGATAGGTAACTACATTATTTGATAGCGCAGTGTTTTTCAATCTATTCCTGGGGGAGCCCAACGTGGGGCAAATTTTTGTTTGAGCCCAACATTTATAGTATGTACTTGCAGGTTTTAGGTTTCAACAAGTATAAGAAATAATGTTTTTCCATGTGTTGCTTATAGGTTTGGGTGGTATCCAGATTTTCATACCATCCTTCAGCCAACCCAAGGTTTATAGTATTACCGGTATAGTACACATTCGGTGTCTATTTGTCACGTTCTGACCTTAGTTCCTTTGTTTTAGTATGGTCAGGACGTGAGTTGGGGTGGGCAGTCTGTTTGTTTTTCTATGTTGGTTTTTGAGTTCGGCCTAGTATGGTTCTGAATCAGAGGCAGCTGTCAATTGTTGTCCCCACACGGTACTGTTTCGGTTTTGTAAATTCACGTCATCGTTGATTGTTTTGATTCAGTGTTCAGTGCTTTCTTCAATTAAAATCATCATGAACACTTACCACGCTACGCTTTGGTCCGATCCTTACTCCTCCTCAGACGAAGAGGAGGAAATCCGATACAGAAACACCCACCACAAAAGGACCAAGCAGCCTGGTAACGGGCAGCAGCAGCGATCGCAGGACTCATGGACTTGGGAGGAGATTCTGGACGGCAAGGGACCATGGACACAGGCTGGAGAATATCGCCGCCCCAAGGCTGAGGTGGAGGCAGCGAAAGCCGAGAGGCGGTGGTATGAGGCGGCAGCATGGCGGCGCGGCTGGAAGCTAAAGATCCAGTTGGACTTCCGGCGCCGACTGAGATGGCCGCCTCGCTTCGCGTTCCTAGGAAACTATGCAGTTTTTTGGTTTTTTACGTGTTATTTCTTACATTAGTACCCCAGGTCATCTTAGGTTTCATTACATACAGTCGAGAAGAACTACTGAATATAAGATCAGCGTCAACTCACCATCAGTACGACCAAGAATATGACCCAAGGAAACGACTCCGAAAAAGAGGGAAACGCGGCGGTCTTCTGGTCAGACTCCGAAAAAGGGCACATCGCGCACCACTTCCCAGCATTCTTCTTGCCAATGTCCAGTCTCTCGACAACAAGGTTGATGAAATCCGAGCAAGGGTGGCATTCCAGAGGGACATCAGAGACTGCAACGTTCTCTGCTTTACGGAAACATGGCTTACTGGGAAGACGCTATCCAGGGCGGTGCAGCCAACGGGTTTCTCCACGCATCGCGCCGACAGAAACAAACATCTCTCTGGTAAGAAGAGTGGCGGGGGCGTATGCCTCATGACTAACGGGACATGGTGTGATGAAGGAAACATACAGGAACTCAAATCCTTCTGTTCACCTGATTTAGAATTCCCCACAATCAAATGTAGACCGCATTATCTTCCAAGAGAATTCTCTTCGATTATAATCACAGCCATATATATTCCCCCCCCCAAGCAGACACATCGATGGCTCTGAACGAACTTTATTTAACTCTTTGCAAACTGGAAACCATTTATCCGGAGGCTGCATTCATTGTAGCTGGGGATTTTAACAAAGCGAATCTGAAAACAAGACTCCCTAAATTTTATCAGCATATCGATTGCGCAACCAGGGGTGGTACAACCTTGGATCATTGTTACTCTAACTTCCGCGACGCATATAAGGCCCTGCCCCGCCCCCCCTTTCGGAAAAGCTGACCACGACTCCATTTTGCTGATCCCTGCCTACAGGCAGAAATTAAAACAAGAGGCTCCCACGCTGAGGTCTGTCCAACGCTGGTCAGACCAAGCTGACTCCACACTCCAAGACTGCTTCCATCACGTGCATCAAAGCTGGGACCGAGAGACTGAAAAACAGCTTCTATCTCAAGGCCATCAGACTGTTAAACAGCCACCACTAACATTGAGTGGCTGCTGCCAACACACTGTCATTGACACTGACCCAACTCCAGCCATTTTAATAATGGGAATTGATGGGAAATGATGTAAATATATCACTAGCCACTTTAAACAATGCTACCTTATATAATGTTACTTACCCTACATTATTCATCTCATATGCACATGTATATACTGTACTCTACATCATCGACTGCATCCTTATGTAACACATGTATCACTAGCCACTTTAACTATGCCACTTCGTTTACTTTGTCTACACACTCATCTCATATGTATATACTGTACTCGATACCATCTACTGTATGCTGCTCTGTACCATCACTCATTCATATATCCTTATGTACATGTTCCTTATCCCCTTACACTGTGTATAAGACAGTAGTTTTGGAATTGTTAGTTAGATTACTTGTTGGTGATCACTGCATTGTTGGAACTAGAAGCACAAGCATTTCGCTACACTCGCATTTAACATCTGCTAACCATGTGTATGTGACAAATACAAATTGATTTGATTTGATTTGATTTAAAAGACACCTGTCCACAACCTCAAACAGTCACACTCCAAACTCCACTATGGCCAAGACCAAAGAGCTGTCAAAGGACACCAGAAACAAAATTGTAGACCTGCACCAGGCTGGGAAGACTGAATCTGCAATAGGTAAGCAGCTTGGTTTGAAGAAATCAACTGTGGGAGCAATTATTATTAAATGGAAGACATACAAGACCACTGATAATCTCCCTCGTTCTGTGGCTCCACGCAAGATCTCACCCCGTGGGGTCAAAATGATCACAAGAACGGTGAGCAAAAATCCCAGAACCACAAGGGTGGACCTAGTGAATGACCTGCAGAGAGCTGGGACCAAAGTAACAAAGCCTACCATTAGTAACACACTACGCCGCCAGGGACTCAGATCCTGCAGGTCATTCGTGTCCCCCTGTTTATGCCAGTACATGTCAAGGCCCGTCTGAAGTTTGCTAGAGAACATTTTTACACCTGCATTGTTTGCTGTTTGGGGTTTTAGGCTGGGTTTCTGTACAGCACTTTGAGATATCAGCTGATGTACGAAGGGCTATATAAATAAATTTGATTTGATTTGATTTGATTTGGATGATCCAGAAGAAGATTGGGAGAATGTCATATGGTCAGATGAAACCAAAATATATTTTTTTTGGTAAAAACTCAACTCGTCGTGTTTATAGTACAAAGAATGCTGAGTTGCATCCAAAGAACACCATACCTACTGTGAAGCATGGGGGTGGAAACATCATGCTTTGGGGATGTTTTTCTGCAAAGGGACCAGGACAACTGATCCATGTAAAGGAAAGAATGAATGGGGCCATGTATCGTGATATTTTGAGTGAAAACCTCCTTCCATCAGCAAGGGCATTAAAGATGAAACGTGGCTGGGTCTTTCAGCATGACAATGATCCCACACAAACCGCCCGGGCAACGAAGCAGTGGCTTCGTAAGAAGCATTTCAAGGTCCTGGAGTGGCCTAGCCAGTCTCCAGATCTCAACCCCATAGAAAATCTTTGGAGGAAATTGAAAGTCTGTGTTGCCCAGCAACAGCCCCAAAACATCACTGCTCTAGAGGAGATCTGCATGGAGGAATGGGCCAAAATACCAGCAACAGTGTGTGAAAACCTTGTGAAGACTTACGGAAATCTTTTGACCTCTGTCATTGCCAACAAAGGGTATATAACAAAGTATTGAGATAAACTTATTTTCCACCATAATTTGCAAATAAATTCGTTACAAATCCTACAATGTGATTTTCTGGATTTTCTTTCTCATTTTGTCTGTCATAGTTGAAGTGTACCTATGATGAAAATTACTGGGCTCTCTCATCTTTTTAAGTGGGAGAACTTGCACAATTGATGGCTGACTAAATACTTTTTTGCCCCACTGTACATTCAATTAGTATTTGGTAGCATTGCCTTTAAATTGTTTATCTTTGATCAAACGTTTCGGATACACTTCCACAAGCTTCCCACAATAAGTTGGAGAATTTAATTACTTTTATTTCTTATTCTTATCTGTATTTCTTTAACTGCATTGTTGGTTAAGGGCTCGTAAGTAAGCATTTCACTGTAGGGTTTACACCTGCTGTATTCGGCATGTGTGACTAATAAAATTAGATTTAACAAAGAAACCCCATGGGAGGAAAAATACAGAGTTCCAAATGGTACCAAATTGGGTCTCGCGGGTAATCTCCACAATTCTCTCAACACAGCTTTTTCCCAAAGAAAATTCTCTTTTTCCATAAACAACATCAAGATGACAGAAAGCCACTTGGTCGAGTGCGTTGGGGCTACAACTGTAGTTGTATCCCTTGTTTCCAACAGGCTCTGTGGGCACCAAATGACGCTTGTTAGAGAAATGGATTTTACCACCTGGAAAAAAAGACAGATTTATCGGAAAGTCTCCACAGAGCTACACCACTTCTGCCAGACACTCATGTACGCACACACACACACACACACACACACACACACACACACACACACACACACACACACACACACACACACACACACACACACACACACACACACACACACACACACACACACACACACACACACACACACACACACACACACACACACACACACACACACACACACACACACACACACACCTTTTGTCTAGGGTGTGCTTTGCAAGACTAAGTGTGTTTTAGAATTGAGCTAATTCAGTAATAAAGTCTCTCGGAGAATAAATAAGCTTACAATTTATTTGAGCAAGAAAAAGGGAATAAATTGCATCAAGATGCAGATGTAATCATCAGGCCTAATTATCGGCTTCCTACACGCTGAGCTACTTCCTTTACTGAACATCAACATGTCCTCAGCACTTCAGGAGAAATGTAAGCATGTGCATACTGGTTGAATTCATTATTGCTGTATTAATTAGTATTTCACATCCTTTGGATAAAAAAACTGACTTGTTACTGAATCAATTGTCTTGGTGATGAACAAAAATATTCACATGTTTTTATCAGAGAGCAATACAAGGGAAAAACCCTTTGGAATATAAAAACATTAACTGGAAAAGCAATAACTTTTTGCACAGAAACAGGCTTAACATATGTCCCAGGCCTCCCACAGTAAAAAAGCTGAAATTCAGTACTTTCATTACAGTTTTTTCGATTGCTAAACGACAGTGGACACAACTGGAGTCACATGTGCAAAACTCTAACTACAGTCTGCACATCAGCAGTTCATGTGGACCAAACTCTAGTTCGTTTTTCATTGCTTGACACAGTTTTCAAAACTCTACACACTTATCCCATGACTTTAACCACAACCTGCACAACACTGTGGATTTACAGCACTTTGTTCAAATGCTAACACACTGCTGTCAAAATTGTGAACCACACATTCAAAACGGAATAGATTTCAGCCTTGTGCCTTTCAAACACTGCTGATTGCAATTTCAGCTGAAAGGCTAAGCAGGTGTCTTGTTTTAGACTTGTTAGTGAACACACACACATATTACAGTATATATAGGTAGAGCTCAGAAAGACTCATTTTGGAAATGGAACAAGGAAGATGGGTTCGTGGAGGGAGAAGGGTGGCAGGGAGAGGGCGGATGCGTGGAGGAAGACAAAGAAGACAAAGAGCTGTTATTTCAGATGAAATAAGGGCTACACTTATAGACCATGTCGTGAACCATGATCTCTCATTGAGAGAGGCAGGGTTGAGGGTGCAACCCAATCTGCAATGCAAATTTTCCATCATGCAAACAGGTGAGAGTTACATCCTTACAGTAAATGAAAACATTACAGGAATCTATTTTGTATTGCAATTATATAATATTTACACAGATATATATTACAGTAAGTTTGACTGTAAAATATATTTTTACAACAGGACCCAAAGGCTGCCCCCAACAGGGGGAAGAGGAAAAATATTTTCAGATGCGCAGGAAAATGCTATTGTTGACATGGTTGTTGTCAACAATGCAATAAAACTGCGGGAGATTCAAGATAGAGTGCTGGCTGATAATGATATATTTGAAAATGTTAATTCTGTCAGCACAACAACTATTGCTCGAGTCCTAGAGAAACACCAAGTTACAATGAAACAGTTATACACTGTACCGTTCGAGAGAAACAGTGAACGGGTAAAAGAGCAAAGATACCAATATGCCCAGGTAAGACGTCTGAGGTTACGTACACAGCTATACAAAATATTTACAGTAAAAAAAACACTAGCATTTCTACAGTAAAACTGTGCACTTACTGTTTTTCAGAGAGTAATGGAGGTGGAAGCACTGGAAAGACCACATTCATTTGTATTTATCGATGAAGCTGGATTTAAACTTGCCAAAACACGGCGCAGAGGAAGGAATGTTATAGGTCAAAGGGCCACTGTGGAGGTTCCAGGCCAAAGGGGGGGAAATATCACCATGTGTGCTGCAATGGCCAATGATGGTTTGCTTCTCAACACACCACTCATTGGCCAATACAACACAGAAAGGCTTATAGCTTTCCTAGAACAGCTCTATGTTCAGCTAGTGTCAGCAGAACAGGGGGAGCCAGTAAGAAACCCCCAAGTTTTTGTCATAGTTTGCAGCACATAACAAATTTATGGTTTTGTTGCTATTCACCACTCTGCAGCTGTCACAGATTGGTTTGCAGCACATCACAGATTTATGGTTTTGTACCTGCCTGCATATTCACCCTTCCTCAACCCAATAGAGCAGTTTTTATCTGCCTGGAGGTGGAAAGTGTTTGGTCACCACCCACATGACCAAATGTCTGTTTTGGAAGCCATGCGTGCCGGATGTGAGGACACGAGTTCAGAGGACTGCCAGGGATGGATAAGGCACTCCAGAAGGTTCTTCCCCAGGTGCATGGCAAGAGAAAACATTAGATGTGATGTTGAAGAAAACCTGTGGCCTGATGTACATAGCCCACCTATAATTTAGCCCAAACAACTACCTCTTTCCCAACTGTATTTAATTTATCTAGAGAGTTTTACTTGCTATATTGTATTTACTTTGCCACCATGGCCTTTTTTGCCTTTACCTCCCTTCTCACCTCATTTGCTCACATTGTATATATACTTGTTTATACTGTATTATTGACTGTATGTTTGTTTTACTCCATGTGTAACTCTGTGTTGTTGTATCTGTCGAACTGCTTTGCTTTATCTTGGCCAGGTCGCAATTGTAAATGAGAACTTGTTCTCAACTTGCCTACCTGGTTAAATAAAGGTGAAATATTTTTTTATATTTTTTAAAACAGATCACAACAGGTTACATGTGCGTGTTCATGAGAGTCTCAGCTTTTCATATTTTGTAGTTGCGACTTTAAAGACATTTTTGTAAAAAGGACCATTTTAGGGATCTGCCCTTGTCTCTCAAACACTGTCCTAGCTCAGACCCAGACTAATCACACAAAGTAATGTTCAAATAGACAAATCTAAGGAGAAATAGATTAATCCAATGCAACAACCCAGCAGTCTGTAGATCAACCGCACAACATTTAAAAGAGGTTAGAAGTCCAAAACGTGCCGGCGATACCTTGGGACTCAAGAGACAGAGGAGACAGTGACATACATAACCTTATCTAAGCATGAATTACACTGTTACCAAATATCTTACATGGGGGTTATTCTGTGTAAACTTCTCAGAGACCCCAGTCACTGTCCATGGCTCTGAAAATTCTCATGGACATTGCAGTTCCATGGAGGAGTATACAGTATATACTGAACATTCCAGTAATTGTTCAGCACATGGATACTGCTCCAAGTGCACTGCACTGACTGACCTTCTCAGTGATTGTGTACTAGGAGGTTGAGGTCAATTGGAGAGGAGAGGGGAGTGGAGGGAGGGGAGGAGAGCCGGGGAAAGGAGAGGAGAGCTGTAGAGACAAGTAAGTTGTAGTTATAGAGGAATCTTAGCTCAATAGTTATATAGTATATAGGTTCAACAGAAATAAGAGCGGCATTGATCTTTAGCCTGGAGAAATGTACCATTAACTAGGGTCATTCTAACCGTCAAATAATTTCCTGGTGAAGAGCAATTCACATTATCATCATCAATATTACCACTGTAATCAACCAACGCCAGCTGTGACTGGAGGACTGAAATAATGACAACAAGTTGTCAATTGTTCTTGCTAGTATCGGATGTGACTGGACGCTGGTGCAATGTGTTTTGGCCATCTAATTAAATTGAGTCTACCATTCACACACTAAATCAGTCAGTTCAATAAGGGGGAAATAAAAATGTGGTATTTTACTTACAACCTTTTCAAATGGTTTAAATATTTTGAGCAAACACACACACACACAGCAAACAATTACAAATGATTTTCAAAATTGTACACACACAGTTGAAGTCAGAAGTTTACACACACTTAGGTTGGAGTCATTAAAACCCGTTTTTCAACCACTCCACACTGTCACGCCTTGGTCTTAGTGTTTTGTGTTTTCATTGATAGTTTGGTCAGGCCAGGGTTTGACATGGATTTGTTTTGTTGTATTTTGTATTGGGGTTTTGTGGTTATTGGGATTGCGGCTGAGTAGGGGTGTTGTATGGGCTTGGCTGCCTGAGGCGGTTCTCAATCAGAGTCGGGTGATTCTCGTTGTCTCTGATTGGGAACCGTATTTAGGTAGCCTGGGTTTCGCTTTGTATTTCGTGGGTGATTGTTCCTGTCTCTGTGTAGTTTCACCAGATAGGCTGTAATTAGATTTCACGTTCCGTTTGTTGTTTTGTATTTTGTAATAGTTATTTCATGTATCGCGATCCTTCATTAAAGATCATGAGTAACCACCACGCTGCATTTCGGTCCGACTCTCTTTTGACAAACGAAGAACACCGTTACAGAATCACCCACCACACACGGACCGAGCAGCGTGTTAACAGGCAGCGACAGCATGAGCAGCGAAAGGAGGATGAATTATTCGGAGAATGGACAAGGGAGGACGTTATGGACAGCAGAGGTATGGAGTATACTACGTGGGAAGAAATAGACAGGTGGGCGGTCGACCCAGAGAGAATGCCGGAGCCCGCCTGGGATTCGCTGGAGCAGTGCGAAGAGGGCTATAGGAGAATGGAGTCGAAGAGAAAGACACGGCATCACAGATGAGCAGCGAAAGGAGGATGAATTATTCGGAGAATGGACATGGGAAGACGTGTTGGATGGCAAAGGTTGTTACACTTGGGAGGAGATACTGGCCGGAAGAGATCGCCTCCCATGGGAACAGGTGGAGGCACTAAGGAGAGCAGAGGCAGCCGGAGATAGGAGCCGACGATACGAGGGAACACGGTTGGCAAGGAAGCCCGAAAAGCAGCCCCAAAAAATTATTGGGGGGGGCTTACAGGGAGTATGGCTATGCCAGATAGGAGACCTGCGCAAACTCCCTGTGCTTACCGGTGGGCTAGAGAGACTGGGCAGGCACCGTGTTATGCTATGGAGCGCACAGTGTTTCCAGTGCGGGTGCATAGCCCGGTGCGGTTCATACCAGCCCTTCGTATTGGCCCGGGCTAGAGTGGGCATCGAGCCAGGTAAGGTTGGGCAGGCTCGGTGCTCAAGAGCTCCAGTGCGCCTGCACGGTCCGGTCTATCCAGAGCCACCTCCACACACCAGTCCTCCGGTAGCAGCTCCCCGCACCAGGCTTCCTGTGCGTGTCCTCGCTCCAGTATCACCAGTGCCAGCACCACGCATCAGGCCTACAGTGCGCCTCGCCTCTCCTGTGCTGTCGGAGTCTCCTGTCTGTTCAGCGCTATCAGAGCCTTCCTTCCCTCCTGCGCTGTCGGTGTCTCCCGCCTGTTCAGCGCTATCAGAGCCTTCCTCCTCTACAGCGCTGCTGGAGTCTCCTGTCTGTTCAGCACTATCAGAGCCTTTCTCCTCTCCTGCGCTGTCAGAGTCTCCCGCCTGTTCAGCGCTATCAGAGCCTTCCTCCTCTACAGCGCTGCCGGAGCCTCCTGCCTGTTCAGAGCAGCCTGAGCTGTCAGTCTGCATGAAGCAGCCAGAGTTGTCAGTCTCCAAAGAGCTGTCAGTCTGCAAAGAGTTGCCAGTCTGCAAGGAGCTGTCAGTCTGCAAGGAGCTGTCAGTCTGCAGGGTGCTGTCAGCCTGCATGGAGCAGTCAGAGCTGTCAGTCTGTATGAGGCAGCCAGAGCTGTCAGTCTGCATAAAGCAGCCAGAGATGTCAGTCTGTATGAAGCAGTCAGAGCTGTCAGCCTGCATGGAGCAGTCAGAGCTGTCAGTCTGTATGAAGCAGCCAGAGCTGTCAGTCTGTATGAAGCAGCCAGAGCTGTCAGTCTGCCTGAAGCAGCCAGAGCTGTCAGTCTGCAAAGAGCTGCCAGTCTGCATAGAGCAGCTAGATTCACCAGTCAGCCATGATCTTCTAGATCTGCCAGTCAACCAGATTCTTCCAGATCTGCCAGTCAACCAGTCTCCTCCAGATCTGCCAGTCTGCATAGAGCAGCTAGATCCGCCAGTCAGCCATGATCTTCTAGATCTGCCAGTCAACCAGAATCTTCCAGATCCGCCAGCCAGCCAGGATCTACCGGAGCCTACTACCTGCCTGAGCTTCATCTCAGTACTGGTCTTCCTCTCAGTACTGGGCTTCCTCTCAGTACTGGGCTTGCTCCTCAGTCCCGGGCTGCCCCTCAGTTCCGGGCTGCCCCTCAGTCCCGAGCTGCCCCTCAGTCCCAAGCTTCCCCTCAGTCCCGCGCTGCCTCAGTCCCGAGCTGCCCCTCAGTCCCGAGCTGCCCTTCAGTCATGAGCTGCTCCTCAGTTCAGTGGGGTTCTGGGTGAGGACTACAAGGCTATGGTCGGCGGTGAGGGTGGATTATCCCGGGACGCGAAGGGGAGGAACTATGACTTTAATGAAGTGAGGTCCACGTCCCGAGCCGGAACCGCCACCATGGACAGACGCCCACCCGGACCCTCCCTATGGTTTTGAGGTGCGTCCGGGAGTCCGCACCTTAGGGAGGGGGGGTTCTGTCACGCCTTGGTCTTAGTGTTTTGTGTTTTCGTTGATTGTTTGGTCAGGCCAGGGTGTGACATGGGTTTGTTTTGTTTTATTTCGTATTTGGGGTTTTGTGGTTATTGGGATTGTGGCTGAGTAGGGGTGTTGTATGGGCTTGGCTGCCTGAGGCGGTTCTCAATCAGAGTCAGGTGATTCTCGTTGTCTCTGATTGGGAACCGTATTTAGGTAGCCTGGGTTTCGCTTTGTATTTCGTGGGTGATTGTTCCTGTCTCTTTGTAGTTTCACCAGATAGGCTGTAATTAGATTTCACGTTCCGTTTGTTGTTTTGTATTTTGTAATAGTTATTTAATGTATCGCGATCCTTCATTAAAGATCATGAGTAACCACCACGCTGCATTTCGGTCCGACTCTCTTTTGACAAACGTTACACACACATTTCTTGTTAACAAACTATAGTTTTGGCAAGTCGGTTAGGACATCTACTTTGTGCATGACACAAGTAATTTTCCCAACAATTGTTTACAGACAGATTATTTCACTTATAATTCACTGTATCACAATTCTAGTGGGTCAGAAGTTTACATACACTAAGTTTACTGTGCCTTTAAACAGCTTGGAAAATTCCAGAAAATTATGTCATGGCTTTAGAAGCTTCTGATAGGCTACTTGACATAATTTGAGTCAATTGGAGGTGTACCTGTGGATGTATTTCAAGCAACATCTCAAGACATCAGTCAGGAAATTAAGCTTGATCGCAAATGGGTCTTCCAAATGGACAATGACCCCAAGCATGCTTCCAAAGTTGTGGCAAAATGGCTTAAGGACAACAAAGTCAAGGTATTGGAGTGGCCATCACAAAGCCCTGACCTCAATCCTATAGAAAATATTTCAGACCAAAAGGGCGTGACCATACATTTTTCTTGCCTTTCTTTAATACATTTTAGTTAATATTTCGTTATCTTTTAATAAATTAAATGAAAAACCATTAATAGGATGTCCTAGACACGAAGGAGAACTGCAGACAAGTGGAGGAAGGTGGCCATTTTCTTTTCTTTATTCTTTCTTTGCCCTTTTTTAATGACTTTAATATCATATGACCTCTAATTAGTGCTGTTTGTGCTCCACAAGTCTCTTCATGGCCACAATGTATGTGCCTTTCTATTACACCATTGAATTGTCCATTTAAAAGCACACACCCCACCACTTGGACTGTGTTTCAAGTGTTTCATTTGGAATGCATAAGTACAGTGAAAATGGCCTTTCTTGCAAGCTCCAAATCCAACAAAGCAGTAATGAATATCTACGTAGCACAAAACACAACATAAGGTAGAACAAAAACACACAAGAACTAAAAACAAGAAATCAGAAGAACACGAGTAAGTAAGAAGCTGTATACAGGATCAGTTCCAATACCATATTTACAATGTGCAGCGATACTGGAGTGATAGAGACAGATGTGAGTAGCAGCAGCGTAAATTATGACTGAATATGTGTGTGAGTCAGCATAAATGTGTGTGCATGCTATGTGAATGTTGGAGTGTTTGAGTGCGTTTTTGAAAAAGTATACACACAAGGGTCAACTCGGTCTGTGTAACCATTCTGTTAGCTATTCTGTTAGCTATTTATCAGTCTTATGGCTTGAGGATAGAAGCTGTTCAGGAGCCTTTTGGAGTCAGACTTGATGCACCGGTACCACTTGCCTTGTGGAAGCAGAGAGAACCGTCTATGGGCTTGAGTGGCTGGAGTCTTCAATGATTTTCCCGGGCCTTCCTTTCACACCACCTGATATAGAGGTCCTGGATGGCAGGGAGCTCGGCCCCAGTGATGTACTGGGCTATCCGCACCACCCTGTTGCCATACCAAGCAGTGATGCAGCCAGTGACAACGCTCGCAAAAGTGCAGCTGTAAGAACTTTTTGAGGATTTGAGGGCCCATGCCAAACGTTTTCAACTTCCTAAGGAGGAAAGGAACGACCACAGTCCTGGTCCACTCACGACTGTGCGGGTGTGAGTGGACCATTTTAAGTCCTTAGTGATTTGGACACCATGGATTTTGAAGCTCTCGACCTGCTCCACTGCAGCCCCGTTGATGTGGATGGGTACGTGCTCACACGTGATGATGGTGTTGAAGTCGTGTGTGGCCATGCAGTCGTGGCTGAACTGGTAGTACAGCAGGGGACTAAGCACACACGTCTATGGATCTGTTGGTGCGGTATGCAAATTTGGTCTAAAGATGGAGTTGGAGTTGATGTGTGTCATAACCAGTCTTCCAAAGCAGTTCATGAGTATAGGTGTAAGTGCTACAGGGCAGTAGTCTTTGTGGCATGAAGCCTTCAAGTTCTTGGGAACAGGAATGCTGGTAGTCCTCTTAAAACGTGAGGATTACAGACTGGGACAAGGAGAGGTTCAGAATGACCATGAATATGCCTGCCAGCTGAGTTATGCATGCTCTGAGAATGCCTCACGACCTCACGAGTGTTGACCTAATCGGCCACAGAGAGCAAGATCAGCCAGTCCTCTGGGTCGGTGGGGGCCCTCACGCATAGTACGGTGTTGTTTTTGTTGAAACGTGCATAAAATGCATTGATTGCGTCTGGAAGAGAGGCATTATTCGGCAGATCCCGACTGGGTCTTCCTTTGTAGTCCGTAATGGACTGTAGCCCCTGCTACATACGGCGGGCGTCGGAGCCTGTGTAGTATGATTCCACCTTATTCATATACAGTGAGCTCCAAAAGTATTGGGAGAGTGACAATTGTTGTTGTTGTTTTGGCTCTGTTCTCAGCACTTTGTATTTGAAATTATACAATGACTATGAGGTTAAGGTGCAGACTGTCGGATTTAATTTGAAGGTATTTTCATCCATATCACAATGACTAAATCAAGCTTGTGACTCAAAAAATTTGTTGGATACATTTAATGTTTGTTTTGGTTGTGTTTCAGATTATTTTGTGCACAATAGAAATTAATGGTAAATAATGTATTGTTTCATTTTGGAGTCACTTTTATTGTAAATAAGAATAGAATATGTTTCTAAACACTTGTGCGTCTTTAACTTTCTCATTCAACATTATTCACGATTCCTTCAGGACTATCTGTAACCATGGTAGCATCCACATGAATGTAGAAGTGTTAAGAAACATATTATATTCTTATTTACCATAAAAGTGACTCCAAATTGGCACAATACATTATTTTTACCATTTCTAATAGGGCATAAAATAATCTGAAACACAACCAAAGCAAACAGTAAATGCATCCAACAAAATAGAGTTACAAGCTTGATGTAGCCATTGTGTGCTATGACTTAACTTTTGATGACTTTAATACACAAAAGTCAATTTGTCCCAATACTTTTGGTCCCCTACAATGGGGGGACTATGTACAAAAAGTACTGTAATTTCTAAACGGTTCACCCGATATAGATGGAAATACCCTCAAATTAAAGCTGACAGTATGCACTTTAACCTCATAGTCATCCCCTTATAAAAAATATTACAGTTTTAAAACTGCAGTAAATTGCAGTGTTATTTTGGAAGCAATAATTGCAGTATGACTGCAATTATACAGCACTCTAACTGCAGTTACACTGCAAAATGACTGCAGTAAAAAATAAAGTGCTATTTTGGACGCAGTACTTGACGCATACTGCAGTTATCTTTGTTCGTAAGGAATTGTTTCGTTTCAAATCCAATGGGGTGGAGTACAGAATCTAAACAACCAAAAATGTGTGACTGTCCCAATACTTTTGGAGCTCACTGTATTGTCCTTTTGCTCATTTGATGACTCTGCTGAGGTCATAGCAGGACGTATTGTACGTGTTCCTGTCCTCAGCAGTAGCATCAGGATTGTTTGCAATAGCTCTGTGTGTGGTGGCCCTGTCCTTTAGTTTAGCACCAACCTCAGTGTTCATCCAGGTCTTTTGATTGGGGAAGCAGAGAACCTTCGCCGTGGGGACAACGTCCCCGATGCATTTCCAAATGAAGTCAGTGACGGAGGTGGTTAGCTCGTCGGTGTTATCCGCAGTCCTGAAAGTCCTGAAACATATTCCAATCAGCGCTAGCAAAGCAGTCCTGTAGCATAATCTCTGATTCTGATGATCATTTCTCAACGGAGCGAGTCACTGGTACTTCCTGTTTGAGCTTCTGCTTGTAAACAGGGTGCAGGAGTACGGACTCGTGATCTGGTTTGCCGAATAGTGGACAAGGGAGGTCCTTGTGTGCTTGCTTGTGGGTAGAGTAACAGTGGTCTAGGACTTCATCGCCCCTAGTGATGAAGAAGATGTGTTGATGGAAGTTGGGCATCACGCGTCTTAACTTCTTCGAGATAGGGGGCGCTCTTTTAATTTTTGGATAAAAAACGTTCCCTTTTTTAAACCAGATATTTTTTCACGAAAAGATGCTCGACTATGCATGTAATTGACAGCTTTGAAAGAAAAAACTCTGACATTTCCAAAACTGCAATGATGTTATCTGTGAGTGCCCCAGAACTAATGCTACAGGCGAAACCAAGATGAAGTTTCATACAAGAAATGCCCCAGATTCTGAAGGCTCTGTCTTCCAATGTCTCCTTATATGGCTGTGAATGCGCCAGGAATGAGCCTGCCCTTTCTGTCGTTTCTCCAAGGTGTCTGCACCATTGTGACGTATTTGTAGGCATATCATTGGAAGATTGACCATAAGAGACTACATTTACCAGGTGTCCGCCCGGTGTCCTGTGTCAAAATTATTGCGTAATCTCTAGGTCCATGCGCGTTCCATTTCTTCAAAAGTGAAAGTCAACTGCCACGAAGGACTTATCATCGATAGATATGTGAAAAACACCTTGAGGATTGATTCTAAACATCGTTTGCCATGTTTCTGTCGATATTATGGAGTTAATTTGGATAAAAGTTTGCGTTTTAATGACTTAATATTTTCTTATTTTTTTCCTTACCAAAACGTGATGAAGAAAACGGAGCGATTTGTCAACACAAATAATATTTTTGTAAAAACTGAACATTTGCTATCTAACTGAGAGTCTCCTCATTGAAAACATCTGAAGTTCTTCAAAGGTAAATTTTATTTTATTTGAATGCTTTTCTGTTTTTTTGTGAAAATGTTGCATGCTGAATGCCAGGCATAATCCTATGCTAGGCTATCAATACTGTTACACAAATGCTTGTTTAGCTATGGTTCAAAAGCATATTTTCAAAATCTGAGATGACAGTGTTGTTAACAAAAGGCTAAGATTGAGAGCTAGTATATTGATTTCATTTCATTTGCGATTTTCATGAATAGTTAACGTTGTGTTATGCTAATGAGCTTGCGGATAGATTTCCACAATCCTGGATACAGGTTTTTTCCGTAACTAAACGTGACGCAGAAAACGGAGCGATTTGTCCTAAACAAATAATCTTTCAGGAAAAACTGAACATTTGCTATCTAACTGAGAGTCTCCTCATTGAAAACACCCAAAGTTCTTCAAAGTGTAACGACGTTCGTCTGTTGAATGAAGAGAGTCAGACCGAAATGCAGCGTGTAGGTTACTCATGACTTTAATGAAAGTATCGCGGTACATGAAATAACCGATATAAGAAAACAACAAACGAAACGTGAAACTAATTACAGCCTATCTGGTGACTACAACACAGAGTCAGGAACAAACACCCACAAAATACAACGCGAACTCAGGCTACCTAAATACGGTTCCCAATCCGAGACAACGAGAATCACCTGACTCCAATTGAGAATCGCCTCAGGCAGCCAAGCCTAACTAGACACACCCCTAATCATACACAATCCCAATTAATACAAACCCCAATACGAAACACGACATATAAACCCATGTCACACCCTGGCCTACCCAAACATATACCAAAAACACAAAATACAATGACCAAGGCGTGACACAAAGGTAAATGATTTTATTTGAATGCTTTTCTGGTTTTTGTGAAAATGTTGCCTACTGATTGCTAATGCTAAATGCCATGCTAGCTATCAATACTGTTACACAAATGCTTGTTTTGCTATGGTTGAGAAGCATATTTTGAAAATCTGAGAAGACAGTGTTGTTAACAAAAGGCTAAGCTTGAGAGCTAGAATATTGATTTAATTTCATTTGCGATTTTCATGAATAGTTAACGTTGCGTTATGGTAATGGGCTTGAGGCTGTAGTCACGATCCCGTGTCCGGGATGGTTTGACTCGAGAAGTTAATGGCTAGTAGCAAGAAAGTCAGCCTCCGTTGCTCTTCCTTTTCTGGCCACAGAGCCTGTAGGGATGGGCATTGGCAGTTGAATCTGAATAAAGGAGTAGGGGAGAGCGAGGTAAGTTGTCACACGGGTAATTTGTCAAACTGTTCATAATTCCAACACTTGAATCTCAAAAATCAAATAGATACTTTGTGTGACTACATGTTCTATGGTCAACTTCCTGTTCACATGTGGTCAAGGTTACTCTAATCTGAGGGGAGCACTGAGTAGAGGAGACAATGATGTGTCTTTTGATACTTTAGCTGCAGTCCTATGTTGAGCTAACCTTGAGATTTAGCCAACATTAGGCAAGATGTCTCAATGATCTTGGGGCAAGTCTTCAAATCAAATCAAATCAAATCAAATTTATTTATATAGCCCTTCGTACATCAGCTGATATCTCAAAGTGCTGTACAGAAACCCAGCCTAAAACCCCAAACAGCAAACAATGCAGGTGTAAAAGCACGGTGGCTAGGAAAAACTCCCTAGAAAGGCCAAAACCTAGGAAGAAACCTAGAGAGGAACCGGGCTATGTGGGGTGGCCAGTCCTCTTCTGGCTGTGCCGGGTAGAGATTATAACAGAAAATGACCAAGATGTTCAAATGTTCATAAATGACCAGCATGGTCAAATAATAATAAGGCAGAACAGTTGAAACTGGAGCAGCAGCACAGTCAGGTGGACTGGGGACAGCAAGGAGCCATCATGTCAGGTAGTCCTGGGGCACGGTCCTAGGGCTCAGGTCCAGCATGGTTGAATAATAGTAAGGCAGAACAGTTGAAACTGGAGCAGGAGCATGGCCAGGTGGACTGGGGACAGCAAGGAGTCCTCATGTCAGGTAGTCCTGGGACATGGTCCTAGGGCCCAGGCCAGTTGAAACTGGAGCAGCAGCATGGCCAGGTGGACTGGGGACAGCAAGGAGTCATCATGTCAGGTAGTCCTGGGGCATGGTTCTAGGGCTCAGGTCCTCCGAGAGAGAGAAAGAAGGAGAGAAGGAGAGAATTAGAGAACGCACACTTAGATTTACACAGGACACCGAATAGGACAGGAGAAGTACTCCAGATAAACAAACTGACCCTAGCCCCCCGACACATAAACTACTGCAGCATAAATACTGGAGGCTGAGACAGGAGGGGTCAGGAGACACTGTGGCCCCATCCGAGGACACCCCGGACAGGGCCAAACAGGAAGGATATAACCCCACCCACTTTGCCAAAGCACAGCCCCCACACCACTAGAGGGAAATCTTCAACCACCAACTTACCATCCTGAGACAAGGCCGAGTATAGCCCACAAAGATCTCCGACACGGTACAACCCAAGGGGGGGGGGAAACCCAGACAGGCCGACCACAACAGTGAATCAACCCACCCAGGTGACGCACCCCCCAGGGACGGCACGAGAGAGCCCCAGCAAGCCAGTGACTCAGCCCCGTAACAGGGTTAGAGGCAGAGAATCCCAGTGGAAAAAGGGGAACCGGCCAGGCAGAGACAGCAAGGGCGGTTCGTTGCTCCAGAGCCTTTCCGTTCACCTTCCCACTCCTGGGCCAGACTACACTCAATCATATGACCCACTGAAGAGATGAGTCTTCAGTAAAGACTTAAAGGTTGAGACCGAGTTTGCGTCTCTGACATGGGTAGGCAGACCGTTCCATAAAAATGGAGCTCTATAGGAGAAAGCCCTGCCTCCAGCTGTTTGCTTAGAAATTCTAGGGACAATTAGGAGGCCTGCGTCTTGTGACCGTAGCGTACGTATAGGTATGTACGGCAGGACCAAATCAGAGAGGTAGGTAGGAGCAAGCCCATGTAATGCTTTGTAGGTTAGCAGTAAAACCTTGAAATCAGCCCTTGCTTTGACAGGAAGCCAGTGTAGAGAGGCTAGCACTGGAGTAATATGATCAAATTTTTTGGTTCTAGTCAGGATTCTAGCAGCCGTATTTAGCACTAACTGAAGTTTATTTAGTGCTTTATCCGAGTAGCCGGAAAGTAGAGTATTATATATATAATGGAATAGAGCTAAGCACATGCAAAATCCTATAGGATAATCTGGTTCAGTCTGCTTTCCAACAAACACTGGGAGACAAATGTACCTTTCAGCCGAACAATAACCTAAAACACAAGGCCAAGTACACACTGGAGTTGCTTGCCAAGACGACATTGACTGTTCCTAAGTTGCCTAGTTACAGTTCTGACTGATAATAAAGCGCAAATATTGTACAATCAAGGTGTGCAAAGCTCTTAGAGACACACCCAGCAAGACTCACAGCTTTAATGTTTTCACTTTCTTATTATGAGGTATTGTGTTTAGATGGGTGATATTTTTTTTTGATTTAATCAATTCTGAATTCAGGCTGTAACTCAATGAAATGTGGGATGAGTCAAGGGGTATGAATACTTTCTGAAGGCACTGTAATGTGAGAGAGTAATTCTACATATGTTTTTATTTTATTTCACCTTTATTTAACAAGGTAGGATAGTTGAGAACAAGTTCTCATTTACAACTGCTAACTGGCCAAGATAAAGCAAAGCAGTGCGACAAAAAATAACAACACAGAATTACACATGGGATAAACAAAAGTACCGTCAATAGCACAGTAGAAAAATCTATATACAGTGTGTGCAAATGAAGTAAGGAGGTAAGGCAATAAATAGCTCATAGTGGCGAAGTAATTGCAATTTAGAAAATGAACACTGGAGTGATAGATGGGCATGTGCAAGTAGAAATACTGGTGTGCAAAAGAGCAAAAAAAAGTAAATAAAAACAATATGGGGATACAATGAGAGAGAGTGGGTTTAGAGTCATGTAAACACTGTAGGGGACAAAAACACCACTAGGTGAGAAGAACAAATGGCTGTGAACTACAAATATGAACATGAGATACAATTCTCCAAGTGTGAATATGAAAGGGTACATCAGGCATAGTATAGTTTACAGGACCTTCATAGAGACCATATATAACTCTTGGCACTAGCATTGTTTTATCTAACAATGCCTTAAAGGCGGTGCCAAAACCTGTGATCTTGCTGTGTTTCCTGAAGGTATCACCACAGGTAAAACAAGTTATTTACCTTCTAATAAAACAAATCTCTTTAGGTTCCCTATGCTAATTAAACACCAGACCCTGTACAGCGAGTATACAAAACATGAAGAACTCTTTTTCTTTCCATGACCAGGTGAATCCAGCTGAAAGCTATGATCCCTTATTGATGTCACTTGTAAAATCCACTTCAATCAGTGTAGACAAAGGGGAGGAGGCAGGTTAAAGAAGGATTTTTAAGCCGTGAGACATGGATTGTGTATGTGTGCCATTCAGAGAGTGAATGGGTAAGACAATAGATAGTGTGCCAGGCACACCGGTTTGAGTGTGTCAAGAACTGCAATGCTGCTGAATAAATGTTAGACGCTCTACAAGGTGTCGAAAGCGTTCCACAGAGATGCTGGCCCATGTTGACTCCAATGCTTTCGGTGTGTATCAAGAATGGTCCACCACCCAAAGGGCATCTAGCCAACTTGACACAACTGTGGGAAGCATTGGAGTCAACATGGACCAGCATCTCTGTGGAATGCTTTCGACACCTTGTAGAGTCCATGCCCCGATTAATTGAGCCTGTTCTGATGGCTAAAGGGGGTGCAACTCAATATTAGGAACGTGTTCCTAATGTTTGATATACTCAGTGTATAAGAGCCTGTATTGTCTGTGTGATTGTGCTTGTGTGAGAGAGAGAAAGCAAGAGAATGTGGGAGAGAGAAGAGACAGAGTGAGAGGGGCCAAACCCATTTTGGTGAGGCAGAAAACCAACACGGAGAGCACAAACGGTTATCTGAGACTGCTGTCCTTGTAAACAGAAAGTGGTTATGCCAAAGACATTTAGCCAACGTTTAGCCAACATGTCCTTGTTCTTCTCTCGCATGAGCTACCGCTAGCCTCAAGGCTATTAGCCAGGGAGGTGTTTAATGTCTACATGAAGTAACCCTGTAGTAGGGTTGTTGCTGTTATTCTAGGGGAGTAGAAGAGACTAAGGAACATGGAGGGAAAAAATCATGCTGTTCCACCTCAAGTCCCTTGATGCACAGAGCAATAATGTTTTATACATTCCTTCTCTGAAGTAAACATGATTCAATCCTTCCTTTCCAAACTAAACAGAGCTGGTTGAATCACAAACGTGTGGTTCTGACATACTCAACAGGTGGGGAACTTCTGAGTCATACCAATTCACAATTAAGACCTGCTTCTTTTTCCTTTTTGAAAGCATCAAAACTGTATTCAGTCCGTAAATTCTCCCTTTAACATAGTGTTGATGCATTGCTCACCCTCGTCAACGAGAACAGCAGCTCAGCTTATCAGCAGCTCAACAAACAGCATAGTTCTGCCTGGTGCGTGTAGCATTCAGTCGCCAAGCTGATTCAAAGTGGTTTGTGTATCTACAAGTCTCCCCCTATGAGTGAGCGAGTGTGCACAGACACGGCACAGACAAGCATGTACGGACTCACACACACACACGCAAAACCACACATGCGCATACAAACACACACACATATCCACACTCCCTCATTCTCCACAATCACCGGGGGACCGGCATCTGCTACCTGTTTACTTTGAGATACAGTACACAGCTCGACCTGACACAACACCTAGCCCCCCTCCCTTCCCTGCACGTTGTTATTCACAACATATTTTTATCTTGTTTTTGCTAAAATGCCTCTTCTCCTTTAGCTGTTTGACAGTCCCTTGTCTTGTGGATTAGGAATATCCAGTGGACTTTGTTTATAATTCACTACCAGAATTTAATTTGTGAAAAGTTACCAGAAAGCGTGGATTGGTATGAAACAGAGAAGAAATTAAGGTACACTACTGTTCAAAAGTTTGGGGTCACTTAGAAATATCCTTGTTTTTGAAAGAAAAGCAATTTTTTTTGTCCATTAAAATAACATCAACTTTATCAGAAATACAGTGTAGACATTGTTAATGTTGTAAATGACTATTGTAGCTGGAAACGGCTGATTTTTAAGAAATTTCTACATGGGTGTAGAGGCCCATTATCAGCAACCATCACTCCTGGGTTCAAATGGCATGTTGTGTTACCTAATCCAAGTTGATCATTTTAAAAGGCTAATTGATCATTAGAAAAACCTTTTGCAATTATGTTAGCACAGCTGAAAACATTGTGCTGATTAAAGAAGCAGTAAAACTGGCCTTCTTTAGACTAGTTGAGTATCTGGAGCATCAGCATTTGTGAGTTCAATTACAGGCTCAAAATGGCCAGAAACAAACACTCTCTTCATCAGTCTATTCTCGTTCTGAGAAATGAAGGTTGGCTATTTCAATGATAAACTTGGATTAGCAAACACAATGTGCCATTGGTGATGGTTGCTGGTAATGTGCCTCTCTACGCTGATGTAGATATTCCATTAAAAATCTGCCGTTTCCAGCTACAATGGTCATTTACAACATTAACAATGTCTACACTGTATTTCTGATCAAGTTTATATTTTAATGGAAAAAAAGTGCTTTTCTTTCAAAAACAAGGACATTTCTAAATGGCCCCAAACTTTTGAACCGTAGTGTATGTCTTTAAGAGGATTTCGATGAATTTGGTAAGATCCTAATCACTCTCCTACTGTGACTGAAGTAGAACAGGCACAATATTTTATTTCACGTGTGAATTTGACTGTGGTTTATTTACCTAAAAAGTGCCAAAACAGAGAAGTGTAGTTGACTTCTGTCACTTGATAAGTTGCTCTTTGCTTAACTTTAAGAAACTCTTTATCGTTCACTTTATCTTTCTTGCCGAAGCGAAATAATTTAACTAGACAAGTCAGTTAAGAACAAATTCTTGTTTACAATGCCGGCCTACACCGGCCAAACCCGGATGACGCTGGGCCAATTGTGCGATGCCCTATGGGACTCCCAATCACGGCCGGTTGTGATACAGCCTGGATACAGCATTCATGGTATACACGCCCCCCCCCATGATATCTGACATAAAACAGAATTGGAAAGACATTTTCAGAGGTTTCGGATAACACAGGAAGCAGAGCTAGTTTATAACCATACTATAAAAATATGTGTTAAGATCTGATTTGACACCAGTAAGCCTTGTTTTTAATCACACTGTCAAACTGTGACATGGTGAGGTTGGACCCAGGTGCAGAGAAGAGACCAGACGAGGAATCTGTGGTTAAGGATAAACATAATACTTTACTGAGAACCTGTAGCCGCAGGATCACAGTACACTTGAACACTAGCAAACACTAAGTCTCAAAACCACACTCAGGAAACAACCGCACACGGTAAACAATTCAAAGGAAAGGAAAGGAAACCAGAAAACACCTCTTTTAACAGGGAAATCATAATGAGTGATAGGACACACCTGAGTGTCTTTAATGTCTCTAGGACGGTCTCTGCCGCCCCCTGGTGACAGGTGGAATCATGGCACATACTGCAAAAAGTGAAATCTTAGCAAGCCAAAATATCTCATATTGAGTGATAATTCACTTAAAATTGTTGTTTTGTTCTTGTAAATTATCTAAAGTCATTGCTTATTTTTTACCTTAAAAAAGCCTTAGAGCAAGTAATTTATCTTATTTCAAGAAAAAAATATCTTGAAATAAGATAAATGACTTCTAGTAATCTGGATCAGCAATGGTAAGGCACCAACGTCCTTGACCCCGCAGGATCATTCCACTAGCGCCAATTACAAACCCTAAAATGCACTTTTCCCAACAAACAGTTTTAGGATTTCTTCAGGAAATTAATAAAATATCACTTTTTCTGGGAGGATGCAGGGTGGATATGGAATCCCTATTGATGGATTTCATATTTTGATTGTATTTGAAAACTTCCAGTATAATGTTTCACTCAGCTTGTTTTCTAGTGCCTTTAAGTGTTTCAGGAGGCAAATCTCTCTCAGATATATACTCACCCACAGTGAAGTGCACTCGGCTCTGATGGGTGCTCTATAAGTGTCCTTTTGAATGACACTCTGAAGAGTTTGATTAACAATTTACATGTCATGACAAAATATATTAATTTAAACCTTGCATTTGTGCATTGGTACTAGTAGACCTACATCTACAGAACTACATATCGCTCACTTTCTCTCTCTTTTTCCCTCTGGCACGCATGAACACGCACACACTCCCACCACCCCTCCCCACACACACACTGAACTATTATCTGTTGCTGTCTCTGTATGGTAGTAAATTCATAATAGCTTTAATGAGCTGAAATATTTGAATCAGACCCAGCGAGTAGTGAGTGACCTAGGTAAATAAGATACAGATAGATAATGCTCTGTGAGAAAATGATTTGGTTTCCTTCCCTGTCTCTCCCTCTCCACCACCTTCTCCCTCTGTCTTCTCCCTCTCCCCTTTTAAAACTTGATTGGAAACGACTCGCTCACAATGCATTTCTCCACAGAGGAATACACAGGGCGGTGCATCGGTGAGTTCATGTTACATGCTTCAGGATCTGTAACCGGAGACATAGAGTATCATCAGCAAGCAATATAAAAATGTCAAGACGAAATCACAGGTTGCCATCGCCGTGAATGTAAAGTAGAAAACTCCTTGCGTCTGATAGACACGGAAATGAGGAAAGCATTATGCTGCTGATATGGCTTTTCTGCTGAAGTCTGTCACCTCATCCACAGAATCGACAAAATATTTAAAAAATGGCACCAATATGTGAACAATCAGTAGACGGATCGCTAATTTAACTTTGAAACAGGATGGGATTGGATGGAGAAATACTGATAACTGAACAGGGCATACACTATCCTTAAACATAGCCACAGAAAGAAAAAAATGTGGCCATGCTACAGACGTCTATATTGGTCTGCTAATACAGGACTAGTAAAGGCCCAGTGCACTTCATTGATTTTTTGTTTGTTTTTCAAAATAAATAAATTAGATTCATATATTATTTTTTTCAGAATTATTATAATACATGTTTTTGCCCCCTAAAGCACTTGTGTAGATCTGGAAAGGTTGTATAGGTTTAGCAATATGCCAAAAATGTCCACCGGGCATAGAAGGCAAAGCGGAGCTGCCTGTTGTCATATTGCTTGAACACATCACATCTTCTCTAATCTAGACAAGTTTCTAGAGGGGTTAGGGGCTATACACCAGGCGTTAGGGACTAGGGTTTAATTTGGTACAGGGCCTTGGCTTTCTCTCAGTATCTACCTTCACTTTCCACAGTCACTCCCACGTCAGACACAGAGTAGCCTCTCTCTCCTCTCCAACACTAAGAGACTCTATAACCGGCCACTCCACGGGCTCTCTGTGCTTTGTGCCTTATTGCTGCATCTCTCTCTTTCTTTAGGGGAAGGTGGGAAAAGGAGGGAGGGAGGGGAGGGATGGGGCAAGAGCTTGTGGAGGAGGTTCACCTAGCAGTATAAATTGCTTCTGAAGAACTGTTTGAGAGGAGAAAAGATTACAGAGAATGAGGATAGAGGAAGAGTGGTGGGGAGCGAGAGGATAAGGAGAGAGGGTGGAAAGAGAGAAAGAGTAAGAGTCTATAGAGAACGGGGTCTGAATTACTCTCCTCTTCCATACCTGGCACTAATGGCTCCTGGTGGAATGGCTGCACCCGCCTGTCATGGATGTGTGACCCCTAGGGCAGCGAGCTGAGTGCCGCTGAAACACAGTGACTACATTGAGTGAGACACTGCCACATTTCCATTTCAGAACCTTGTCACACATACATCTCTGTCTCCCCCCACCCTTGCAGGGTTTGTCAGGCAGGCTGCAGCATTACTGTAGCCAAGTTACCACTCTCTCTGTCTCGGTCTCTGTCCCTCTCCCTGTTTTTTTCCTCGTATGGAGACAAATACATTGCTGGTAGCAATGAGTACAATTTGATATTTTGCAGCTTTGGAGAAATGGTGGATGCAGCAGTGCTCTCTTCAAATCTCTCTCTCTCTCTCTCTCTCTCTCTCTCTCTCTCTCTCTCTCTCTCTCTCTCTCTCTCTCTCTCTCTCTCTCTCTCTCTCTCTCTCTCTCTCTCTCTCTCTCTCTCTCTCTCTCTATATATATATATATATATATATATATATATATATATATATATATATATATATATTGCTTATTTTCTCTTGTGGTAAATAACAGGTTTGAACATCTGTGTTTTTGATCACAGCGTTTAGAGCCATTATAGGTGTTGCCTTCTCCACCCTGGTGGAGTGGAGTATGATTGTGAGTTCCTTTGTATGTGTACATCCATGTGTGTGTGTGTGCATCTGAGCATTTGTGTGTGAATGAGGGTGAGTTCATGTGTGTGTCTGTGCATCCATCCATGAACATGTATGTGTGTCTGTGTGTGTGGGCATCCATTCATGCAGGTTGAACTTTATTGTCTGATAACCGGGTGATTTCCCCTTAGATAGGCCAGCTGCAAAGTCAAAATTGGCTATAATGTAAAAATGTATGCAAACAAAAATGTGGGTAATGTAAAGTTAGGGTTAGGCATTAGGGTTAAGGTTAGGTTTAAAGTTAGGTTTAAAATCAGATTGTATGAATTTGTGGCTGTGCTAGCTAGTGACCACTCTGTAGAGCTGCCCTCAGAACATGATTCATAACCAAAAACGCTTACCTGCTCCATTCGTGCATGTGTGTGTGTGTGCATTCGTCTGTGCACATGTGTGTGTGTTCCAAAGTGATGGCTCCTCCTTGGCCAGCCTCCTTCCTGGCTCCCAGTGACATGGTTAGGGGCCCCGGTGGTAATAAGACCGCTGGGAGAGGCTCTTAGGCAGCACTTTCTGCTATTGATACTTAGCCATTCTCCACACACAAGGGCACAGAGAAGCTCAGCCCAGTCTGAAGGTCTTCCTCTCACCTCTCCATCGACTGAGCTGCATGGAATGGAGTGTGTGAGTGAGAGTGCTGGGGTGGGCGTGTGTGTGGTGGTGGTGGTGGGGGAGGTTGTGTGTGTGTAGGAACGTTGACTGTGAAGACTATAGGGTCTTAGGGAACGGTTATTTGGAATCTGTCAATACACCAACCCTCCTAGCTTTTAAGTCTATATTGCTATTTCACTATGCTGTTTCATGCACTATTTTCTCAGTAGCGACATCTTTACTTACAAGCAATACATATACCCCCCCCCCCCCCCCCCACACACACACACACACATACACACTTGATAAAGTAAGACATCTTTTGGAGAAAAAAATAACATTTTGGCTTGATTTCTCCGCAGATGTCAATATGTATTTTTTTAAACTTAAGCTTTATTTTAACATGGAAGACATATTGAGACCTAGGTTATAATTCCTTGAATTCATTGAATAGATATTACTCCACTTCTGTCACGTTGGTATAAAGGGATCTTGAGACAGGCGCAGGAATGCGTAAAAGGTTTTTTTATTTACCCAAATTACAGCGTGCCATGTAAAGGCCCTGGGACAAACACCAAACAAACACGAACACAAAACACAGGATTAAAACCCAAACAAAAGAGCGAGGAGTACCTTGAATAAATACACTGCAGCGAGACCCGTAACATACAAGTGCACAATGATATCACGAAACCTGTAATCATCTGCGCAATACAAGAGGCATGAAAGCCAAAGCAACACAGCACATGTACTCACACGAACAATGGACATTGGAACAATAATCAACAGGACAATGGTCAACACAGGGCACACTAATACAATTCCTAATCAATGGGAATAGGGACAAGGTGTGCGTAATGACAGTTCCGGAGAGATCTGTGACAAATTCTATGAAAACAACTACATAAAACAGGTGCCAGAATAGTTTTAGGCCGATTTTAGACTGGTCAGGGTTTGTTTACCTTGTCCAAAACACTTTCACTCAAGGTCAGAGAGCACTAGCCTCTCTCTCTGCACTGGTAGTATTGACAGAGCCGGATTTGATTGGAAGTGTGGGAAGTTGGGTATTTCCAACCAATCAATCCACAGACAGTTAGGTACACAGCTTCCTGTGTTTTATGGAAATCAGATGTCAGAATCGACTAATCAAATCCCCCAAAGCTTCCAGAGTAATCTTGCCCCGAAGCGTTGGGATTTAACCCAAAAACACGCGGTCAGCTCTCCCCCATGATTGGTGGACGGCTACTCTGAGGCTTAGACCTTGGCCAGTCAGGAGCCTTGAAACTAGGTGAGTAGTAGTTCCATCCAAATTCAGTCTGTCAAGAGCTTTTTTTCTCTCTGTATAGGAGCTTGAAAATATTGACGGAGGGAAAGTGCAGAGGCTGAAATGTAGAGTACAAATAAAGTTATACGTTAGGTGCCAGATTCCAACCCACTTTATGACTTGATTTCATTACTGTAGACTCGGTTCATATTTCCCTATGCAATTGTTATACAGTAGGTCTCATTAAACTGAGCGAATGTTAAGCTTAGTATAAGTAATGCAGGTGAATAATGTGGACAGAGCTATAGCTCATTCCTTCGGTTGGGAGGTGAATATAGGGCCAAATCTGAATCTCAATGAATACTCGATTAAGCCTATTCTCTGGTGAGTGTTTTACCTCACCGGTCAGTTTATTAGGTACACCACCCCTGTTCGCTCCTACAGACAGTCACGTGGATGTGGCTTGTTATATAAAGCAGGCAGACAGGCATCGAGGCATTCAGTTACTGTTCGATTGAATGTTAAAATGGGAAAAACAAATGACCTTCCTGGGATTTTCACGCATGGCAGTGTCTAGGATTTACTGACAATGGAGCGACAAACAAAACACATCTACTGTAGTCAGCAGCAGTCCTGTGGACAAAAACAGCTCATTGAGGAGAAAGGTCGAAGGAGAATGGCAAGACTCGTGCAAGCCAGCAGGCGGGCCACTAACAGACAAATAATGGCGCAGCACAACAGTGGTGTGCAGAACGGCATCTGGAAATCACAACTCATCTACCCTTGTCACGGATGGGCTATTGAAACAGACAACCACACCAGCTTTGACTCCTATCAGCTAAAGATAAGAAGATGCGGCTCCAGTGGGTCCGCGACCACCAACACTGGACAACTGAGGAGTGGAAAAATATTGCCTACAACATGACAGCGAGTTCAGTTTTTTTGAGTGGCCTGCGCGGTCCTCAGACCTTCACCCAAAAGAGCATGTTTTAGATGAGATGGAACGGGCTGTTCTCAGCATGAATGTACCGCCGTCCAATCTGCAGCAACTGCGTGATGCCATTGCGTCAGCAAGGACCAACATCCCTGTGGCACGTTTCTGACACCTTAGAAACGTAAAATGCCCCGAAGAATTCAGGCGATTCCGGAGGCAAAAGGAGGTTCGGCCCGGTGCTAGATGGGTGTACCTAATAAACTGGCTTGCTGAGCTCTCGGCACCCCAGATATAAGATATTCAAATATGATTTGGAATGATCATTAATCACGTTTGCCGAATTTTAACACTAAGCAATAATCATTATTCTTCTGCAGTCTAAAAGGCCCAGTGCAGTCAAAAATGTGATTTTTCTGTTTTATATACATTTCCACAATATGAGATTGGAATAATACTGTGAAATTGTGAAAATTATGATAATGACATTTTTGTGTAATAGCAGTTTGAAAATTTCAGACTGTTTTGGTGGGATGTAGCTTTGGCCTGGTGACATCAACAGGCGGTATAATATTTAATAGACCAATAAGAAAGAGAGTTCCAAACCTCTCTGCCAATATCAATCTTTTTTCTCTCACTCAGATCACTCCCAGACAGTTTTAGCAAAATTTCTGCTTGAGAAATTGCTCTGCTAAGAAGCTTTTTTTTGTTTATTTTTTACAATTTGTGTTTCATTTTGTTACCCAGAAATGATTTGATATTGAGACAAAAACAGCTGCCTTGGAACTTTAATGTACCCGGGCACACATGCAGGCACAGATACTGAGCATACTTTCACACTGGCAGCCCATCTGCATAATGGACACTTGCATTAACACACACACATGGACACACACGCAGGGAGAAATTAAACCATCTCTTAGTTCTGACTTTCTCTTTTAGAAAGAGCAGGGGGAGCAAGGTGGGAGCCGATATTAACCAGACTGTTTCGTGTTGCTATTGTTCCCTGTTCAGACATATTCTGGATGGCACCACACAGAGTTTCACCCCGTCACACAAGACAGGACAATACAGGATGAAAATGTTTGATTAAATGATATCTTAAATTTAATGGAAAGATCTTAGCTGGAACCTGACCAAGGCCAACTCCAAGCTGGAGAGAGATGAGGAGTTTTACTTTTTTGAAGCTGTTACTTTTTTTGGTGCATTTGATTCATTTATGTTACATGTTGGTTATCTGTGTACGTTATTTGTTCTATTCTGGCACCAGAACATCTAATTCAACTTGTCAAGTGCTTGACGATTAGTTGACTGGCTAAGTCAGATGTACTATCGCTCCGATCGAACAAACATGTTCAGTGATCTTGTCAGATCCTACAGCAGCTGTACACCACACGCCCAATAATGGATGAAGTAGTCCAGATTCTTCAGTGATTGGCATTCCCAGTGAATGCTAGAAAAGACTGACATGAATGTGCCACATATGATAACCTGTAATCTGACTTGTTAACAGTAATTAAGATCACATTAATGGAGCAAAAAAATGCATACATCTCTATTTAATAAGGGTCATGGGAGAGGGCAAGAGGGCGAAAACATTCCCCAGGCCTTGGATTGGCATCAAAACGCAAAGGCACCGGTGTTTCGCTTGTCTGCCACTGCGAAATATTCACTGAGAAGCCAGAGTGACATATCTTTACCCTCCTTCTTCACTGTTGACCTTCAGCTGAAAAAAACATGGGAGAAGAGGGTTCGGGGATAGGCTTTGACTCAAACCAGAACAGTCACCTGTCCTCCCCAATCATTCCTACCCAGCATTCCTATCCTCTATAAAGATGGAGAGAACAAGAGAGAAAAAGACAGAGAAAAACACACAGGAGAGTGTCATTTCAGACAAATGAGAGGTCTGGCTCTCCTGCGACCCTGTGGGTTAACTCCGTGTCTCTCCCCCACTCGTGGTGCTCTGTCCCTGGGTAGAGTACGTCAGACGTTGGTCGAGGCAATGGGTTGTGACATGGGTCTCCATCGGGGTCCCAGAGGGAGAGGAGGTGAAGAGGTAAGGGCCTGGTTGATGTGCGGCGTAGTCGGCGCAGGGTGGGTGATAAGAGTGAGAGGGAAGGTTCTGTGGTAACATGGTGGGTTGATGGATGGCCGGCGGAGGTGGGGATGGCAGGCAGGGTCGCTGTGTATCAGCAGAGGACACAGGCTCTATCAGGCTGGAGGAGAGCAAATTGGTTCAGCTTTCACTCCAGCACAAGCTAGCCAACACGCTATGAAAGGGATTGCATTGGCTACCATAACCAACGTGCTATGAAAGGGACAGGCCATTGGGTAGCATACCCGATATGCTTGTGATGGAGCTGTGGATACCATGAACTTCTATTGCTGTACTGGTGATACAGAGAAGATTAGTTGGACTGTTTCAGAGTCATATCTGAGACTTGGGCCATTCAAAATTATCTCCAAACAACTCGTCTTTTCTCTTCTGTCTACATCTGTATTGCCTCCTCAAAACTTAGATTCACTTCCAGCCACATCCAGAGTAGGGAACAGTTCATCATCATATTGTTTCAGGGATACACTTTGTCACACCGCACCGCCATGCTGTGTGTGTACAGAGATCAAGTGTCCCTGTGATGTGTTAATCAGAGCTCCCCTGTTGACTCTGTTTCCGACCGGCAACACGCTTTATCACAAGGAGCGTAGGCTGGGGAGGTTTTTAATTGTCGACCTGGGGCAAATTAACGACTTTCACTAATCACCCCCACATGAAGGGATTTCCTAAAAGGACACAATCATAAAGCCATCTCCCTAATTAGAACACATGATATGACGAGTTTGATAACATGAGGTGACAATAAAATTGCTAATGACTGTGATGTAGGGAGGCTCACGTGTCAGTGTTTATCAAGGGATTGATGCGTTTTGACGGCATTGATCACACAGTCGATCAACCAGGCCTAAATCATTGTTATAAGAAATGTAATTGGTGTCATTTGCATTCCGAGAAAATAAATGTATTGTATTCTGATCACATTCTGAGAATGATCTCTATTAATTATCTATAAGGAAAATGTATAGGAGGACTCAGAAAGCACATAAACATCAGTTAAAAATGAGATGTTTCTGCCACGCGTAACCTGCTTTAATTTATTGAGCACTTTTATTATCCCTGAAATAACCATTTTCTTTAATCTAGATAATGTAATCTGCATACATTTCAGCACATGGCCAGTGTAGCTCTCAGCCATATGCCTCCGACTGAGTGCTTGCATGTATTATGCATGGTCTCTTCAGGATCACTCAAAAATCCCCCTCCTCTTTTCTTCCCCGACCGCAGCTGATTCTACAAGGACAATGATGGCACATCTTCTCACCAGACACAGGAAATATGGGAAACAAAAGGCGGCCTTCAGTATGGTAAATGCATTAAGAGGCCTTAGAACAAAGGAGCAACTAAACAGAATTAACAACTGAACAATGTGAGTGAAATGTAACGTTGATGATTTTAGCCTGTCACTTTGCCTTTACTGTGGAGGTTGAGAGAAAAAAGGCGAAATGCGACAAACGACAATCACTGTGAATGTTTAATGGATTCCTCAGCAGTTTGAGTGTTCATTTAAACAGCCATTGATAATTGTAGATCAAAGCAAATTATCATAATTAAGTACGCTGTCATGCAATGATTTCTTTCGGCTGCTTTCAGTGCTACAGCCTGGCTGGCTCAGTCTCCCTCCCTCCCTCCCTCCCTCCCCCTCCCTCCCTCCCTCCCTCCCTCCCTCCCTCCCTCCCTCCCTCCCTCCCTCCCTCCCTCCCTCCCTCCCTCCCTCCCTCCCTCCCTCCCTCCCTCCCTCCCTCCCTCCCTCCCTCCCTCCCTCCCTCCCTCCTCCCCTACAGTTGAAAGGAATAAATCATTATCATAACCACCTCTCCCTAAATGATTTTACTTCAAGCACCACACACTACGGATCATGACGTGTCTACGTTGACACATGGTAATCAATGCGACACATGGCGATCAATGTGTTCCTAATCACATACATTGACCATTGCTGAAGCCAAACAAGTCTACTTAGATATCTACTTTCGTTCAGTGGTAGTTTTATTAGAACTAGTTTCTTGGCTTCTGCACCTTGGTTGTCACACTAAAAGGATATTGTGCGTCAATCACAGATTTAATCTTCTCTATTTTTTTCACACTCTTCACCTCTCTTTCCTCCTTTCCTCTTTCTCTCTAATAGACTCTTTCCTTTGATTTCCCCTCTTCTTTTATGTTCTCTACCTTTCTTTACCTCTCAAGTCTTCTATTGAACCCTTTTTGTCCGCTCTCTTTCTACCCTTTTGCTGCGTCTCCGTTCATTGTTACTGTCTGAGTAGATGATGTGGAGCTCCACAGGGGTCCCTTCTCCCTCCACCCTGCCCAGTGAGGGTTACTCTCAGCCTGGGGTCTGGTTTGTCCTTGGCCCCTTCAGAGACAGAATCTCCAGGGGGTCATCAGTCTCTGAGGCTATCAGCCCAATTGTCTTCCATAACACTCCTTTTGTGATTGATGCCAATTAGGAACATGGGAGAGAGAGAGAAAGAAAGAGAGATATCTCTGATCTACAGTATGAAGTGGCAAGAGTAGAGACACTGTTGGAAGAGCACAACTGTGGTAGAGCCAGTTTTGAAAGTAACAACTACAATACGTTGGATGTATGGAGATATATTGGTAAAATAATTGGTCATGAACCTTTGTTATTTCCTTCTCTATAATCTGGCATAGCAGAGAGATGAATGGAGAAGCTTTTTGTTTCTCCTGCCAGTATTCCATTTGTTTACAGACCCTGCAGAAGTAGCCTAACACTTTCCATTCAATCTACAACTGGGACAACAATACATCAGAAACATACGATAAAACCAGGAACAGCAAACCCACAAGGGACTCTCTTTGACTATGTCAGCTTGGGCGGTTTGTGAACTGGGCTGATAGGGCAGCTGGAGGCTGTAAAATGGAGGGAACCAAGGTAAAATAGGTCCTTTTTTGATGGGATTATGGGTAGGGAAAAATCGGGAAGCAAACACAGGAAGTACACAAACAAGCCCATTTCAAACAGTTCTGCAGCCTGGAAAAAGGAGACAGGCAGCTGGCTAAGCAGTGGTGTGGCACACCTGGCAAAGAGCTGATAGAACAAACTAATCTCAGAGAACAGGTAACTCTGGCACCAACCCTCCATAAATACACAAGCAGTTGGCGTTGGTCTGTTTTGCTGCTAGTTGACGAGTATGTAAGCTATACTGCTACAGAAAGAATAGGCCAAGATTGAGAAGTAAAGAGGGACTGTAACGTAACTCCCCACCCCCACCAAAACCTGTTCTGATGATCACTCTCATAGAGATAGTTAAGGAACTTCGACATTTTCAACCTGTTAAGTGCATAAATACATGTTTATGCTTACTATTTACTATTGACATTAAAGAGTGATTTACACTTCTCAAGTGAGGAATCTTAAGGATAACAACAAGGCTCCTCTCTACATCCAAACCTAATTACTGATGTCCTTGAGCCTCTCTCCAGTCCGTCTCCTTACTGACATAGACCAGTTACCACTGTCCGATCATCGTTACTCTTCCTTAACATGATACTCCAATAATAGTCCCTGTCATTGGCCGGACTTTGGAGAGAGATAATGCCCCCCGAGATGCTGTTTCACACTGGGACTTCATAGCAACCTCCTACTGTATAGGGGGCATGTGAAATGACCTAGGCCTGAGTACAGTCATTGGTGATAGAGATAGCGATAGCACCTAGAAGATAACTCTCCATATACACTACCTTTCAAAAGTTTGGGGACACTTAGAAATGTCCTTATTTTTGAAAGAAAAGCCTTTTTTGTCCATTAAAATAACATCAAATTGATCAGAAATACAGTTTTGACATGGTTAATGTTGTAAATTACTATTGTAGCTGGAAACGGTAGATTTAAAAAAATGGAATATCTACATAGGCGTACAGAGACCCATGATCAGCAATCATCACTCCTGTGTTTAAATGGCATGTTGTGTTACCTAATCCAAGTTTATAATTTTAAAAGGCTAATTGATCATTAAAAAACCCATTTGAAATTATGTTAGCAAAGATGAAAACTGTTTAAAGAAGTCCTGATGAAAGAAGCAATACAACTGGCCATCTTTAGACTAGTTGAGTATCTGGAGCATCAGCATTTGTGGGTTCGATTACAGGCCTGATAATAATGGCCTGAAACTCGTCAGTCAGTTCTTGTTCTGAGAAATGAAGGCTATTTCATGCGAGAAATTGCCAAGAAACTGAAGATGTCATACAACGCTAGGCACTACTCCCTTCCCAGAAAAGCACATACTGGCCCTAACCAGAATAGAAAGAGGAGTGGGAAACCCTGGTGCACAACTGAGCAAGAGGACAAGGACATTAGAGTGTCTAATTTGAGAAACAGACGCCTCACAAGTCCTCAACTGGCAGGTTCACTAAATAGTACCCGCAAAACACCAGTCTCAACATCAACAGTGAAGAGGCGACTCCGGGATGCTGGCCTTCTAGGCAGGCTCATCTGTAAACGAGAACTTGGTCTCAGTATGACTCCCTGATAAAATAAAGGTTAAATAACAAAAAGGTCAACTCTATCAGGTGTTCGGAAGCCTGCTATACATTAGTTGGTGTGTTTTACGTTACTGAGAGAATAGTCTCGTGGTCTTGTGAACGTTCTAACCGAAAGCCCTTTATCTTCTTTTATGAGAATGCCAAAGTGAAATGGTCTCATAGCAACAGGCTCAGCCTTTATTTGAGGGCAGGAAGCAGCTTGTTTAAAGTGAGTTGTCACCAGCAGCCAGTGCTAGGGCTCAGTGTCCATGCAGTGTCAACAGCAGTTTGAACTCAGGTAGACCTTTAACGAACAGCAACCTGCTCTGAGGTAGGGTGCTAGAGCCCATGGTCCGTGGTAACAGCTCAAGTGTGTAAATTGTGCGGCAGAGTACAGCTCAAGGGAGGAGGGGGAATCATATTGAAATACATCAGTCTGCAGATTGCATCTGTAAATTGCATTATAATCTGTGACAATGAAGAGATTGGTTGAATCTCTGCTCCGTTGCGTTTGTTTCTGCAGATCAAATGATACCGAGAGATTGAGTAATAGTAACAGGAAAATTGTAACTGTAACAATTGCATATTATTGTCAAACTTGCTCTACAAATTCATGGATTGCAGGTTATGCATATGTAAATTACAGAACGCATAGGCAATTCCAACCAAATTGTACCTTAGTCAGTTTACATTAAGGCAGTGCTGAAGGCGTGCTTCAATATTGGAAATCATTTTATCATTTACATGGTGAGAGATTTTTTGATTGAGGGATTTTCTTTTCCTTCCAACCATAACCACACATCTACTTTTTCACTGTACACAATCACGACTACATTTGTGTTTTCCCCGGCGCGTGTGTTAATTACATTTCCCTTTGTAGGAATTCCATATTCACTGTTGGAGAAAAATATTTTTCATTTCCATGGACCCCTGCTTTCCCTTACATAAGACCACCCATACAGTAGATTAAAGTAACATACCTACCAAACTCCAGACCAGGCTGCTGAAGTGCAGGAAGATAGTAGACGAGAGAAAATGAGAGCAAATATTTTAATTGATTTTGGTTTGTCCTTGTATAGTAACGATGAATGGAATTTGGTCTCAATGTCAATGAAACATTGCTGTTCGGAATTGTATGTAAAGACACTGTGGACATGAGCTATGTTGATTTGGTGCAATATTTTTCTGTGAACTGTTCCCCCATGGATATGCATGGTGTATAGGTAGGTGTGTTACCGGTAAGGTAAGATAAGCTCGAGAGAGATACAACTAAACCTTCACATTCATTTGTTATGAAATAAAGCATGACTGATGGTCTTTAGAGAGAGACTAACCTGACTAACCTGGAGTGATGGATGAACTTTACTCTGGAGGAGCAGGAGAGTAAGAGTGCATCTTCCCCCCACTACCTCGAGGTAAACGCTTCCTTGTTCACTCACTCAGCCAGTCAGTCAGTCAGAAGATAGCCAGTCAGCCAGCCAGTCAGTCAGTCAGAAATGGATTGAGGCCTAAATAAACCTATTAGATCCATCCATCATCTCAGTATTTCAGCTGAAGACAAACAATGATGGATCCCCCTCACAGACACTGTCAAACAGCCATAAAAATGTCAGACGCTCCTCTTCCTGATGTGTGGCTTTGGAAGTTTGTGTGTTTGCGTTTGTGTGTGTGCTGTGTGTGCCAGTGTTTTGTTTTGTGCTTGTGTGTGTGTGCGCCTGTGTTTTGTTTTGTGCTTGTGTGCGTGTGCATAAGTACAGTGCCTTGCAAAAGTATTCAGACCTCTTAGATTTTTTCAAATTTGATTGTGTTACCAAGTGGGATTAAATTTAAAACGTTTTTAAAATGTTTTATTATGTAGTCGTTCCATAAGTATTCAGACCCAAGCCTGAATTAGTTCAGGACTAAAATTTGGCTTCAC
This sequence comes from Oncorhynchus gorbuscha, assembly GCF_021184085.1. Lineage (NCBI taxonomy): Eukaryota > Metazoa > Chordata > Actinopteri > Salmoniformes > Salmonidae > Oncorhynchus > Oncorhynchus gorbuscha. Next base: position 60,781,376 of record NC_060183.1, on the reverse strand, counting down.
AAATCACACATTTTCATGGACTCACTGTGTGAAATAATAGGGCTTGACATGATTTTTGAATGGCTAACCCTTCCTCTGTCCCCCATACATGCAACATTTGTAAGGTTCTTCAATCAAGTTGTCATGCCCTGATCTGTTTCACCTGTCCCTGTAATTGTCTCCACCCCCTCCAGGTGTCGCTTAATTTCTCCAGTGTATTTATCCCTGTGTTTCCTGTCTCTCTGTGCCAGTTCTTCTTGTATGTTTTCCAAGTCAACCAGCATTTTTCCTGTTCGCCTGCTTTTTGCTATTCTCCTTTTTCTAGTCCTCCTGGGTTTGACCCTTGCCTGTTTCTGGACTCTGTACCCGCCTGCCTGCCAGACTTTCTGCCTGCCTTGACCAGGAGCCACTCTGTACCTCCTGGACAACTTGCAGACTTGTTTACATGCTGCTGTACGTTTTGTTGCTAACCTTACTTTGCTACCTGACAATTTTACGGTTTTTACTTTTTAATTACCGTTTATATTTGTAGTTTTTCCCTCACTCACTCAAATATATATATATTTTTCTTCATACAACTTTTTCACCCCGGGCGCTTATCTGGATGTGGTTCGTCAGGATGCCTTCTTATTGCAGTCGCTATACTCATAATATACAGCAGAAGGATTGCCTTAAGGAGAGGATAGCTGTGCTGCAAGCCCAGCTTCAGACGCAAGGGTAATTTCAGTGTAGGAAAGGATGAAACAGTGTCTGTGTCATGTATTGTCATGTTATGTCTTGTTCCTGTTCTTTCTCTTCTCTTCGTTTCCCCCTGCTGGTCGTATTAGGTTACCTTCTCTCCCTCTATCTCTCTCTCTCTCTCTATGGTCCCTTTCCTTCTCCCAGCTGTCCCTCATTCTCCTCTAACGACCTCGTTTACTCTCTCACACCTGTTCCCTCTTTTCCCTCTGATTAGGTCTCTATTTCTCTCTCTGTTTCTGCTTCTGTCTTTGTCGGATTTGCGTTTGCTTCGCCCTTGTTCTGTCCTGTCGTAATCTGCCTCTTCATTAGATGCTGCGTTTGATCAGGTGCCTCTGTCCTCTACGGGCCGCGACTACCCGGAGGGACCTGCAGTCTGTTGCCGCTAGCCCTGCTATTCTCCTCTGCTGCTAGAAGGGTACTAGTCAACTGATACATCTGAAGAGGATTTATGTTTTCCCTGTGTTTGAACATTAAAAGACTCTGCTTCTGTTAAACCGCTTTTGGGTCCTCACTCACCTGCATAACAGAAGAATCCGACCAAGAATGGACCCAGCGACTTCAGATCCTCTCCACTCAGCCGTCGAGATCCAGGGAGTGATGCTAGGCAGACACGAGCAGGAATTGTCTGTTGCTCAACATGCCGTTGAGACCCTGGCTGCCCAAGTCTCCGACCTCTCGAAACATATTCACCATCTCCGCCTCGATCCCCCGGCTATTTCCAGGGCTTCCGAGTCTCCGGAGCCCAGAATTATTAACCCGCCGTGTTACTTTGGGGAGCCCACTGAATGCCGCTCGTTTCTCACCCAGTGTGATATTGTGTTTTCTCTCCAGCCCAACACGTACTCCAGGGGCACAGCTCGTATCGCCTACGTCATATCTCTCCTTACTGGACAGGCTCGGGAGTGGGGCACGGCAATCTGGGAGGCGAGGGCTGAGTGTACTAACCAGTATCAGAACTTTAAGGAGGAGATGATACGGGTTTTTGATCGTTCTGTTTTTGGGGAAGAAGCTTCCAGGGCCCTGTCTTCCCTATGTCAAGGTAATCGATCCATAACGGATTACTCTATAGAGTTTCGCACTCTTGCTGCCTTCAGTGACTGGAACGAGCCGGCTTTGATCGCTCGTTTTCTGGAGGGTCTCCGCGCGGAGGTAAAGGATGAGATTCTATCCCGGGAGGTTCCTTCCAGTGTGGATTCCTTGATTGACTCGCTATTCGCATAGAACGACAGGTTGATCTTCGTCACCAAGCTCGTGGAAGAGAGCTCGCGTTATTCGTTGCCCCTCTCTCCGCATCACTACCATCTTCCCCCACTGGCTCAGGTGCTGAGCCTATGCAGCTGGGGGGTATTCGCATCTCGACTAAGGAGAGGGAACGAAGAATCACCAACCGCCTCTGTCTCTATTGCGGTTCCGCTGGTCATTTTGTCATTTCATGTCCAGTAAAGGGCCAGTGCTCATCAGTAAGCGGAGGGCTACTGGTGAGAGCAACTACTCAGGTCTCTCCTTCAAGATCCTGTACTACCTTGTCGGTCCATCTACGCTGGACCGGTTCGGCAGCTTCCTGCAGTGCCTTGATAGACTCTGGGGCGGAGGGCTGTTTTATGGACGAAGCCTGGGCTCGGGAACATGACATTCCTCTCAGACAGTTAGGGGAGCCCACGGCCTTGTTCGCCTTGAATGGTAGTCCTCTCCCCAGGATTCAGCGTGAAACGCTACCTTTAACCCACACTGTCTCTGGTAATCATAGCGAAACCATTTCTTTTTTAATTTTCCGTTCACCTTTTACACCTGATGTTTTGGGCCATCCCTGGCTAGTGTGTCATAATCCTTCTATTAATTGGTCTAGTAATTCTATCCTCTCCTGGAACGTCTCTTGTCATGTGAAGTGTTTAATGTCTGCTATCCCTCCTGTTTCCTCTGTCCCTTCTTCACAGGAGGAGCCTGGTGATTTGACAGGGGTGCCGGAGTAATATCACGATCTGCGCACGGTGTTCAATCGGTCCAGGGCCACCTCCCTTCCTCCGCACCGGTCGTATGATTGTAGTATTGATCTCCTTCCGGGTACCACTCCCCCCCGGGGTAGACTATACTCTCTGTCGGCTCCCGAACGTAAGGCTCTCGAAGATTATTTGTCTGTAGCTCTCGACGCTGGTACCGTTGTCCCTTCCTCCTCTCCCGCCGGAGCGGGGTTTTTCTTTGTTAAGAAAAAGGACGGGACCCTGCGCCCCTGCGTGGATTATCGAGGGCTGAATGACATAATGGTTAAGAATCGTTATCCGCTTCCCCTTATGTCTTCAGCCTTCGAGATCCTGCAGGGAGCCAGGTTTTTCACTAAGTTGGACCTTCGTAACGCTTACCATCTCGTGCGCATCAGGGAGGGGGACGAGTGGAAAACGGCGTTTAACACTCCGTTAGGGCACTTTGAATACCGGGTTCTGCCGTTCGGCCTCGCTAACGCTCCAGCTGTCTTTCAGGCATTAGTGAATGATGTACTGAGAGACATGCTGAACATCTTTGTTTTCGTTTACCTTGACGATATCCTGATTTTTTCACCGTCACTCCAGATTCATGTTCAGCACGTTCGACGTGTCCTCCAGCGCCTTTTAGAGAATTGTCTTTATGTGAAGGCTGAGAAGTGCGCTTTTCATGTCTCCTCCGTCACATTTCTCGGTTCTGTTATTTCCGCTGAAGGCATTAAGATGGATCCCGCTAAGGTCCAAGCTGTCAGCGATTGGCCCGTCCCTAAGTCACGTGTCGAGCTGCAGCGCTTTCTCGGCTTCGCGAATTTCTATCGTCGTTTCATCCGTAATTTCGGTCAGGTGGCAGCTCCTCTCACAGCCCTTACTTCTGTCAAGTCGTGCTTTAAGTGGTCCGTTTCCGCCCAGGGAGCTTTTGATCTCCTCAAGAAGCGTTTTACTTCCGCACCTATCCTTGTTACACCTGACGTCTCTAGACAGTTCATTGTCGAGGTTGACGCGTCAGAGGTGGGCGTGGGAGCCATCCTTTCCCAGCGCTCCCATTCTGACGACAAGGTCCACCCTTGCGCTTATTTTTCTCATCGCCTGTCGCCGTCGGAACGTAACTATGATGTGGGAAACCACAAACTGCTCGCCATCCGCTTAGCCCTAGGCGAATGGCGACAGTGGTTGGAGGGGGCTACCGTTCCTTTTGTCGTTTGGACTGACCATAGGAACCTTGAGTACATCCGTTCTGCCAAACGACTTAATGCGTGTCAGGCTCGTTGGGCGTTGTTTTTCGCTCGTTTCGAGTTCGTTATTTCTTATCGTCTGGGCTCTAAGAACACCAAGCCTGATGCTTTATCCCGTCTCTTCAGTTCTTCAGTAGCCTCCACCGACCCCGAGGGGATTTTCCCTGAGGGGCGTGTTGTCGGGTTGACTGTCTGGGAATTGAGAGGCAGGTAAAGCAAGCACTCACATACACTCCGTCGCCGCGCGCTTGTCCTAGGAACCTTCTTTTCGTTCCCGTTCCTACTCGTCTGGCCGTTCTTCAGTGGGCTCACTCTGCCAAGTTAGCCGGCCACCCCGGCGTTCGGGGTATGCTTGCTTCTATTCGCCAGCGTTTTTGGTGGCCCACTCAGGAGCGTGACACGCGTCGTTTCGTGGCTGCTTGTTCGGACTGCGCGCAGACTAAGTCCGGTAACTCTCCTCCTGCCGGCCGTCTCAGACCGATTTCCATTCCCTCTCGACCGTGGTCTCACATCGCCTTAGACTTTATTACCGGTCTGCCTTCGTCAGCGGGGAAGACTGTTATTCTAACGGTTGTCGATAGGTTCTCTAAGGCGGCTCATTTTATTCCCCTCGCTAAGCTTCCTTCTGCTAAAGAGACGGCACAAATCATCATTGAGAATGTTTTCAGAATTCATGGCCTTCCGTCAGACGCCGTTTCGGAGAGGGGTCCGCAATTCACGTCTCAATTTTGGAGGGAGTTTTGTCGTTTGATTGGGGCTTCCGTCAGTCTCTCTTCCGGTTTTCACCCCCAGTCTAACGGTCAAGCAGAACGGGCCAATCAGACTATTGGTCGCATCTTACGCAGTCTTTCCTTTCGTAACCCTGCGTCTTGGGCAGAACAGCTCCCCTGGGCAGAATACGCTCACAACTCGCTTCCTTCGTCTGCGACTGGGCTATCTCCTTTTCAGAGTAGCCTCGGGTACCAGCCTCCTCTGTTCTCGTCCCAGCTCGCCGAGTCCAGCGTTCCCTCCGCTCAGGCATTTGTCCAACGTTGTGAGGGCACCTGGAAGAGGGTCAGGTCTGCACTTTGCCGTTATAGGGCGCAGACTGTGAGAGCCGCTAATAAGCGTAGGACTAAGAGTCCTAGATATTGTCGCGGTCAGAGAGTATGGCTCTCCACTCGTAACCTTCCCCTTATGACAGCTTCTTGCAAGTTGACCCCGCGGTTCATTGGTCCGTTCCGTATTTCTCAGGTCATTAATCCTGTCGCAGTGCGACTTCTTCTTCCACGACATCTTCGTCGCGTCCACCCGGTCTTCCATGTCTCCTGTGTCAAGCCCTTTCTTCGCGCCCCCGTTCGTCTCCCCCCCCATCCTTGTCGAGGGCTCACCTATCTACAGGGTCCGGAAGATTTTGGACATGCGTCCTCGGGGCCGTGGTCATCAGTACCTAGTGGATTGGGAGGGGTACGGTCCTGAGGAAAGGAGTTGGGTTCCATCTCGGGACGTGCTGGACCGTTCGCTGATCAATGATTTTCTCCGTTGCCGCCAGGTTTCCTCCTCGAGTGCGCCAGGAGGCGCTCGGTGAGTGGGGGGGTACTGTCATGTTATGTCTTGTTCCTGTTCTTTCTCTTCTCTTCGTTTCCCCCTGCTGGTCGTATTAGGTTACCTTCTCTCCCTCTATCTCTCTCTCTCTCTCTATGGTCCCTTTCCTTCTCCCAGCTGTCCCTCATTCTCCTCTAACAACCTCGTTTACTCTCTCACACCTGTTCCCTCTTTTCCCTCTGATTAGGTCTCTATTTCTCTCTCTGTTTCTGCTTCTGTCTTTGTCGGATTTGCGTTTGCTTCGCCCTTGTTCTGTCCTGTCGTAATCTGCCTCTTCATTAGATGCTGCGTTTGATCAGGTGCCTCTGTCCTCTACGGCCCGCGCCTACCCGGAGGGACCTGCAGTCTGTTGCCGCTAGCCCTGCTATTCTCCTCTGCTGCTAGAAGGGTACTAGTCAACTGATACATCTGAAGAGGATTTATGTTTTCCCTGTGTTTGAACATTAAAAGACTCTGCTTCTGTTAAACCGCTTTTGGGTCCTCACTCACCTGCATAACAGTCTGTGCCACCAGTAAGTACAGATAGTAGTATAAATCCCCTCGCACAATCGCCGCAGCCGGACAACTTTCTCATGACTTCTGGAGGGAAATGCTGTAGGAATGCTCAACCGGTGTCGCTCATTCAGCTGAAAAACTTTCAACCGGTTCTCCCCATTAAGCAGCGAGTCGGAGTCAGAGGCCGAGCCTTCTCTGGTCTCTACTTCTCCCGTTACGGGGTCTGAGACGCCGAAGCCTCCCACCATTAACTCTGACAAATTGAAAACCCTAGTCATTGGCGACTCCATTACCCACAGTATGAAACTTAAAACGAATCATCCAGCAAACATACACTGTTTACCAGGGGGCAGGGCTACTGACGTTAAGGCTATTCTGAAGATGGTGCTGGCTAAAGCTAACACTGGCGAGTGTAGAGATTATAGGGATATTGTTATCCACGTCGGCACCAACGATGTTAGGATGAAACAGTCAGAGGTCACAAAGCGCAACATAGCTTCAGCGTGTAAATAAGCTAGAAAGATGTGTCGGGATTGAGTAATTGTCTCTGGCCCCCTCCCAGTTAGGGGGAGTGATGAGCTCTACAGCAGTCTCACAACTCAATCGCTGGTGAAAACTGTTTTCTGCCCCTCCCAAAAGATAGAATTTGTAGATAATTTGCCCTCTTTCTGGGACTCACCCACAAACAGGACCAAGCCTGGCCTGTTGAGGAGTGACGGGACTCCATCCTAGCTGGAGAAGTGCTCTCATCTTATCTACGAACATAGACAGGGCTCTAACTCCCCTAGCTCCACAATGAAATAGGGTGCAAGCCTGCCAGCTTAGTGGAGTATGCCACTAGCACAGTCAGTATAGTCAGCTTAGCTATCCCCATTGAGACCGTGTCTGTGCCTCGACCTAGGTTGGGCAAAACTAAACATGGCAGTGTTCGCCTTAGCAATCTCACTGGAATAAAGACCCCATTCCTGCCATTATTGAAACAGATTGTGATACCTCAAATCATGTTAGAAATGTTAGATCCCTCACTTCCAAGGCAGTTATAGTCTATGAACTAATCACTGATCATAATCTTGATGTGATTGGCCTGAATGAAACATAGCTTAAGCCTGATGAATTTACTGTGTTAAATGAGGCCTCACCTCCTGGTTACACTAGTGACCATGTTCTCTGCGCATCCTGCAAAGGCGGAGGTGTTGCTAACATTTACGATAGCAAATTTCAATTTACAAAAAACCCCAGACGTTTTTGTCTTTTGAGCTTCTAGCCATGCAGCCTTCTCTAGCTATGCAGCCTACTCAATCACTTTTTATAGCTACTGTTTACAGGCCTCCTGGGCCATATACAGCATTTCTCACTGAGTTCCCTGAATTCCTATCGGATCTCGCAGTCATAGCAGATAATATTCCAATTTTTATTCACTTTAATATTCACATGGAAAAGTCCATAGAACCACTCAAAGGCTTTCGGAGCCATCATCGACTCAGTGGGTTTTGTCCAACATGTCTCCGGACCTACTCACTGCCACAGTCATACTCTGGACCTAGTTTTGACCCATGGTAAATATTGTGGATCTTAATGTTTTTCCTCATAAGTTTGGACTATCGGAACACCATTTTATTATGTTTGCAATCACAACAAATAATCTGCTCAGAGCCCAACCAAGGATCATCAAAAGTCGTGCTATAAATTCTCAGACAACCCAAAGATTCCTTGATGCTCTTCCAGACTTCCTCTGCCTACCCAAGGACGCCAGAGGACAAGAATCGGTTAACCACCTAACGGAGGAACTCAATTTAACCTTGCGCAATACCCTAGATACAGTCGCACCCCTAAAAACTAAAAACATTTGTCATAAGAAACAAGCTCCCTGGTATACAGAAAATACCCGAGCTCTGAAGCAAGCTTCCAGGAAATTGGAGAGGAAATGGCGTCACACCAAACTGGAAGTCTTCCGACTAGCTTGGAAATACGGTACCGTGCAGTATCGAAGAGCCCTCACTGCTGTTCGATCATCCTATTTTTCCATTTTTTCCTTAATTGAGGAAAATAAGAACAAACCTAAATTAATTTTTGATACCCTCGCAAGGCTAACTAAAAAGCAGCATTCCCCAAGTGAGGATGGCTTTCACTTCAGCAGTAATAAATTCATGAACTTCTTTGAGGAAAAGATCATGATTATTAGAAAGCAAATTACGAACTCTTTAACCTCTTGCTCCTACCTGACACGCAGGCATCCCATCTAGACATCTGGAAATGCAAATGCGCTACACTAAATGCTAATATTACTAGTTAAAACTCAAACGTTCATTAAAATACACGTGCAGGGTATTGAATTAAAGCTACACTCATTGTGAATCCAGGCAACAAGTCAGATTTTTAAAATGCTTTTCGGGGAAAGCATGAGAAGCTATTATCTGATAGCATGTAACACACCAAAAGACCCGCAGGGGACGTAAACAAAATAATTAGCATAGTTGTTGCTACACAAACCGCACAAATAAAATATAAAACATTCATTACCTTTGACCATCTTCTTTGTTGGCACTCCTAGATGTCCCATAATCACTATTGGGTCTTTTTTTCGATTAAATCGGTCCATATATAGCCTAGATATCGATCTATGAAGACTGTGTGATAAACGGAAAAAAATAGCGTCTTATAACGTAACGTCATTTTTTTTAAATTAAAAAAGTTGATGATAAACTTTCACAAAACACTTCGAAATACTTTTGTAATGCAACTTTAGGTATTAGTACACGTTAATAAGCAACCAAATTGATCACGAGGCGATGTATATTCTTTAGCTGTCCATCTGGAAATAATGTCCGGGTAAATCTCAACCAAAATATCCGGTCGGAGACTTGAACAAATGGCTTGTCTCTTCTTCGTTTGACCAAGAAACAAAGCCTAGGCAAATGACAAGACTGTTGACATCGTGTGGAAGCTGTAGGTATTGCAACCTCACCCCCATTTATTGTGGTTCGCCTTTTTAAGTGGCGGATGGATATATATTTCCATTTTCAGTGATCAGATTTTCCTGCGCTTTTCGATGAAACGCACGTTCTGTTATAGTCACAGCCGTGATTTAACCAGTTTTATAAACGTCTGAGTGTTTGCTATACACATATTAATCATATGCATATACTATATTCCTGGCATGAGCAGCAGGGCGCTGAAATGTTCCGCGATTTTTAACAGAATATTCGAAAAAGTAGGGGGTAGGAGTAACAGTTTAAATCTGCGTATTCCTTCAAAGCTCAGTTGTCCTGAGTCTGCACAACTCTGCCAGGACCTAGGATCAAGAGAGACGCTCAAGTGTTTTAGTACTATATCTCGACACAATGATGAAAATAATCATGGCCTCTAAACCTTCAAGCTGCATACTGGACCCTATTCCAACTAAACTACTGAAAGAGCTGCTTCCTGTGCTTGGCCCTCCTATGTTGAACATAATAAACGTCTCTCTATCCACTGGATGTGTACCAAACTCACTGAAAGTGACAGTAATAAAGCCTCTCTTGAAAAAGCCAAACCTTGACCCAGAAAATATAAAAAACTATCGGCCTATTTCAAATCTTCCATTCCTCACAAATTGTTTAGAAAAGGCTGTTGCGCAGCAACTTACTGCCTTCCTGAAGACAATGTATACGAAATACTTCAGTCTGGTTTTAGAACCCATCATAGCTCTGACACTGCACTTGTGAAAGTGGTAAATGACCGAGGCTCTGCATCTGTCCTCGTGCTCCTAGACCTTAGTGCTGCTTTTGATACCATCGATAACCACATTCTTTTGGAGAGATTGGAAACCCAAATTGGTCTACACGGACAAGTTCTGGCCTGGTTTAGATCTTATCTGTCAGAAAGATATCAGTTTGTGTCTGTGGATGGTTTGTCCTCTGGTGTTCCTCAGGGTTCCGTTTTAGGACCACTATTGTTTTCACTATATATTTTACCGCTTGGGGAAGTCATTCGGAAACATAATGTTAACTTTCAGTGCTATGCGGATGACACAAAGCTGTACATTTCGATGAAACATGGTGAAGCCCCAAAATCTCCCTCGCTGGAAGCATGTGTTTCAGACATAAGGAAGTGGATGGCTGCAAACTCTCTACTTTTAAACTCGGACAAAACAGAGATGCTTGTTCTAGGCCCGAAGAAACAAAGAGATCTTCTGTTGAATCTGACAATTAATCTTAATGGTTGTACAGTCGTCTCAAATAAAACTGTGAAGGACCTCGGCATTACTCTGGACCCTGATCTCTCTTTTGACAAACATATCAAGACTGTTTCAAGGACAGCTTTTTTCCATCTACGTAACATTGCAAAAAGCAGAAACTTTCTGTCCAAAAATGATGCAGAACAATGTATCCATGCTTTTGTCACTTCTAGGTTAGACTACTGCAATGCTCTACTTTCCAGCAACCCGGATAAAGCACTAAATAAACTTCCGTTAGTACTAAATACGGCTGCTGGAATCTTGACTAGAACCAAAGAATTTGATCATATTACTTCTAACCTACAAACCATTACATGAGCTTCCTCCTACCTATCTTTCCGATTTGGTCCTGCCGTACATACCTACACGTACGCTACGGTCACAAGACCTAATTGCTGTCCCCAGTCCACCTGGCCGTGCTGACCTGTTGCACCCTCGTAAACCACTGTGATTACTATTATTTGACCATGCTGGTCATTTATGAACATTGGAACATCTTGGCCATGTTCTGTGTTACAGATACAGGTATTCTGGGGGGGTATTTGTATTTCTCCTCTGTCCTAGTAACAGGTGGCAGTCATGCGTCGCATCAATCTGAAGACACACCTACTCCTGTTTCCCTTACCCAATCACATCCCCTTTCCCTTGGTTTTCCCAGTGGCTCTCACTGTTGTGACTTGCATGAGATATGTTACGGGTCTCACCCCCCCCCCCCCCCCCCAGACTGCTGGAGAAAGGGGGTTCCTAACATTCTGTTATAATTCTCCACCCGGCACAGCCAGAAGAGGACTTACCACCCCTAATAGCCTGGTTCCTCTCTAGGTTTCTTCCTAGGTTTGGGCCTTTCTAGGGTGTTTTTCCGAGCCACCGTGCTTCTAAACCTGCATTGTTTGGGGTTTTAGGCTGGGTTTCTGTACAGCACTTTGAGATATCAGCTGATGTAAGAAGGGCTATATAAATACATTTGATTTGATGATCTGGTTTTGACCTTTTGCCTGTCCACGACCATTCTCTTGCCTACTCCTTTTGGATTAATAAACATTGTAAGACTCCAACCATCTGCCTCCTGTGTCTGCATCTGGATCTCGCCTTGTGTCATGATACAAGTATTGCATTTCAAGCATAGATTAAACTACAAAGACCAGGGAGCTTTTCGAAAGCCTTATGAAGAAAGTCAGTGTTAGATGGGTAGCAATAACAAATCAGACACTGAATATATATTTAAGCATGTTCAAGTTAATAATTATGCTGTGGATTATGTACTAAACCACCCAGACACATCAAAGATACAGTCATCCTTCTGAACTGAGCTGCAGGATAGTTATGGAACTGCTCAGGGATGTTACTCTGAGGCCATTGATTTTAAAACAGCTACATAGTTCAACGGCTGTGATGGGATGAAATGAGGCTGGATCAACAATATTGTAGTGATTCCACAATAATGATTTCAATTACAGAGTTAAAAGAAAAATACAAATATGCAGAATATACAATATTCCAAAACATGCATCTTGTATAAAACAAGGCACTAAAGTTATTCTAAAAAAAAACAGCAAAGGAATACACTTTTTGGCCTAAATGCAAAGCCTTATGTTTGGCGCAAATCCAACATAACACATCACTGAGAAACTGCCTCATCATTTTCAAACATGGTGGTGGCTGCATCATGATATGGGTATGCTTGACATCTGCGAATACTGGAGTTTTTCAGGATAAAAAGAAATGGGATGGAGCTAAGCACAGGCAAAATCCTATACCAAAATCTGCTTCAGTCTGCTTTACAACAGAAACTGGGAGAGGAATTCATATTTCAGCAGGACAATAACCTGCAACATAAGTCCACATCTACACTGGAGTTGCTTACCAAAAATACAGTGAATGTTCCTGAGTTTCCATGTTACATTTGTGACTTAAATCAGCTTGAAAATCTATGACAAGACTTGAAAACTGCTGTCCAACATCCCCAACATCTTGATAGAGCTTGAAGAATTTTAAAAAGAATAATGGGCAAAAAATGCACAATCCAGGTGTGGAAAGCTCTTAAAGACTAACCCAATAAGACTTAGCTGTAATCAATGCCAAAGTTGTTTCTAACATGTATTGACTCAGGGAGGTGAACACTTTTAAATACTTTTAAAATACTTTAAAAATACTTTTTGAATTTGTCTTCCGTTTTGACATCACAGAGTATTTTCTTGTTGACAATCCATTGTTGACAATTTTTATTTAAATACATTTTAATCCCACTGTGTAACGCAATAAAATGTGAAGGGTCTGAATAACTTTGCAAGACACTGTATGCGTTATGCGCTTGTGCGTATGTGTGTTTGACTGGTGCATCACTTCATCAGTACTAGCATGACAAAGTGTGAGATGATAAGGGGGTTTGAGAAAAGAGAGAGGAAGAAGACAGTTGGTGTGTTTAACATTCTAAACGAGTGCCCTGCGTAGAGAACAGAACACAGTGAAGCTGCATGTTGGGCTAAAGCCGCTTAAAGGGGAACTCCATCTCTCTCCATTTGTAACGCTGTTAATCATTTGTGTCATCAAGCAAAACCTAGATCAAAGAATACGATAAGAAACATCCTGTTGTTTTCCATTTTTTCCTTCCCTCTCTTCCTCGTTTAATCTCGCCACTTTGCAATAGCTGCTTGGTGAGTGAAAATGGAACAAAATGATGAATTGTTACATGGACATCTTTAGAATCATCCCCTGTGTGGTGGGAGAAACCTGAGAATAATCACAACTTATTACCATAGCTAAACTGAGAAGCCACGACACCACTTATTCCAAGGGGAGGATATCATCGGAATACCTTGATGATCTGAGATGGGATCACAGAGGGAGATTCATTCCTTCACGCTCTTGAATAAGAAGCTATTTATTACAACAATATACATGTATATAGGAGATAACTGAGAATTTTGTATTTCTGTTTCTGTGGTTTTATACTATATGTATTCACATGTTGTCTGGTGCATCTACCATTACTCCATCAATCACTCTGAAATACTATCTTTGATACATTTGATCAGATAAACATAATAAGTTCTTTATTAATTCCTTTCCAAGACCAATTATTTAACATCTTGGACCCACACTTAAATCATTTACCATTTTCTGACCCTCTATTTGTGGAGTTTTCAGTTCTCTAGATCAGTAGCTCTCAGTGATTCTGAGTGCACTGCAGTGTGATGGAGATTCATTAGAAGGCTGTAACAACCTCCAGTTCTCACCAGATACAGTATGAAGAGATGGCCTCCGAGATGTTGCTGATTTATTCTATACATTATCATGTTCTCTCAGTGTGATACAGTATGAAGTGATGGCCTCCGATATGTTGATGATTTATTCTATACATTAGCATGTTCTCTCAGTGTGGTACAGTATGAAGAGATGTCCTCCGAGGTGTTGCTGATTTATTCTATACATTAGCATGTTCTCTCAGTGTGATACAGTATGAAGAGATGGCCTCCGAGATGTTGCTGATTTATTCTATACATTAGCATGTTCTCTCAGTGTGATACAGTATGAAGAGATGGCCTCCGAGGTGTTGCTGATTTATTCTATACATTAGCATGTTCTCTCAGTGTGATACAGTATGAAGAGATGGCCTCCGAGATGTTGCTGATTTATTCTATACATTAGCATGTTCTCTCAGTGTGATACAGTATGAAGAGATGGCCTCCGAGATGTTGCTGATTTATTCTATACATTAGCATGTTCTCTCAGTGTGATACAGTATGAAGAGATGGCCTCCGAGATGTTGCTTATTTATTCTATACATTAGCATGTTCTCTCAGTGTGATACAGTATGAAGAGATGGCCTCCGAGATGTTGCTGATTTATTCTATACATTAGCATGTTCTCTCACACAGTCACATGCATTCATGTACTCAGACATGCACATACACACACTGAAGTTGCCATCACAGTGTCAAAAGCTCACACTTGCTCCACACACACCCAAAACACACCAACTGAAATGAATACATGAGATACAACATGGGAACAATATGGGAACAACAACAACAAACCCCTTGAAACCTGCAAACACACCAGACATCTGGGCAATGTAACGACTTGCGGCAGAACCAGGATCAGTAAAGATTAAATGTAGGGGAGGGCAGAACTGCATGATGATCCCATTCTAGTTACAGTACAGGCATACATTTGTCTCGGGCCTTAGGCCTACATGTGTGTTACTGGCTACACTGAGTGTACAAAACATAAAGGAACCCCCCCACACCCATACACATACTTCTGCCCTCAGAAAATCTTCAATTCTTTGGGGCATCGAAAGCTTTCCACAGGGATACTAGCCCATGCTGACCCCAATGCCTCCCACAGTTGTGTCAAGTTGGCTGGTTGTCATTTGGGTGGTTGACTATTCTTGATACACACGGGAACCTGCTGAGTGTGAAAAACCCAGCTGAGTTGCAGTTCATGACACAAACTGGTGCGCCTGACACAAACTACAATACCCTGTTCAAAGGCACTTAAATGTTTTGTCTTGTCCATTCACCCTCTGAATGGCACACATACACAATCCATGTCTCAATTGTCTCAAGGCTTAAAACTCATTTTTTAAACTGTCTGCTACCCTTCATCTACACTGATTTAACAAGTGACATCAATACGGGATCATAGCTTTCACCTGGATTCACCTGGATAGTCTATGTCATGGAAAGAGCAGGTGTCAATGTTTTGTACACCCAGTGTACAGTAGATGCACTATTGCAGAGAGTTGCACTCTGCTGTATTACGTGGAAGTGTCAACTCCATCCAAGACATGCTGCTCTGCAAATCGAACAGACTTCTTAGTGTCAGTGTCAATCCCTTCCCAGAAGAGTGGAGGCTGTTATAGCAGTAAAGTGGGGATCAACTCCAAATGAATGCCCATGATTTTGGAATGAGATGTTCGACGAGCAAGTGTCCACATACTTTTGGTCATGAAGTGTAATACTCCATAATGTCAAATTGGAATTATATTTTTAGAATGGTTTCACAAATAAATTACAAATAGCTGAAATGTCTCGAGTCGATAAGTATTCAACCATTTGATATAGCAAGTTTAAATTGTAACGATCGTCGTAGGTGGAAGAAGAGGAGGACCAATCCGCAGCGTGGTAAGTGTCCATGTTTTTAATAAAATAACTGAACACTAAACAAAAATACGACAAACGAACAGTCATGTACGGTGAATGGAAAAACACTGAACAGAAAATAATCACCCACAAATTGCAGTTGGGAAAAGGATACCTAAGTATGATTCTCAATCAGAGACTACGACACCTGCCTCTGATTTAGAACCATACCAGGCCAAACACATAAACGCAACATAGAAAAATGAACATAGACTACCCACCCCAACTTACACCCTGACCAAACTAAAACAAATACATAACAAAGGAACTAAGGTCAGAACGTAACATAAATACTGTAAGTTCAGGAGCAAAAATGTGCTTAATAAGTCACATAATATGTTCCATGGACTCACTATGTGTGTTATAATAGTGTTAAACACAATTTTTTAATGATTGCCTTGTCTCTTTACCCCATACATAAAATTACCTGTAAGGTCACTCAGTCGAGCAGTGGATTTCAAACACAGATTCCACCACAAAGACCAGGGAGGTTTTTCAATGCCTGGCAAAGATGGGCACCTATTGGTAGATGGGTATAAATAAAAAATCAGACACTGAATATCCCTTTGAGCATGGTGAAGTTATTAATTACACTTTGGTGTACCAATACACCCAGCCACCACAAAGATACAGGAGTCCTTCATAACTCAGTTGCTGGAGAGGAAAGAAACCGCTCAAGTATTTCACTATGAGGCCAATGGTGACTTTAAAACAGTTACAGAGTTAAATAGCTGTGATAGGAGAAAACTGAGGATGGATCAACAACATCATAGTAACTCCACAGTACTAACCTAAATGACAGTGAAAAGAAGGAAGTCTGTACAGAATACAAATATTCCAAAACATACATCCTGTTTGCCACAAGGCACTAAAGCAATACTGCAAAAAATCATTGACAAAGCAATACACTTTTTGTCTTGAATATAAAGTGTTATGTTAGGGGCAAATTCAATACAACAGATTACTGAGTACCACTCCATACTTTCAAGCATAGTGGTGGCTGCATCATGTTACAGTGCATGCTTGTAATCATTAAACGACTGGGGATTCTTTTCAGGATAAAAAATAAACTGAATGGTGCTAAGCACAGGCAAAATCCTAGAGGAAAACCTGGTTCAGTCTGCTTTCCACTAGACACTGGGAGATGAATTCACCTTTCAGCAGGACAATAACCTAAAACACAAGACCAAATCTACACTGGAGTTGCTTACCAAGAAGACAGTGAATGTCATTGAGAGCCCGAGTTGACATAAATCTACTTGAAAATCTATTGCAAGACATGAAAATGGTTGTCTAGCAATGATCAACAACCAATTTGACAGAGCTTGAAAATCTAGAAAATAATAATTGTGTTGCACAATCCAGGTGTGGAAAGCTCATGAAAAACATGTATTTGGTTGTATCAAAATTAAATGTTATTGCTAAAATAACAAAAGTAAAATAATTTCACATTCTTTATATTATGCTGTTATGGTAACCAGACGTCGTGATTTTCACATTTTTATTTATTTACAGAGAGCCAGGGGCACACTCCAACACTCAGACATCATTTACAGATGAAGCATTTGTGTTTAGTGAGTTCACCAGATCAGTAGCAGTAGGGATGACAAGGGATGTTCTCTTGATAAGTCTGTGAATTGGACCATTTTCCTGTCCTGAAAAGCATTCGAAATCTAGTACTTTTGAGGATCAGGGAAAATGTATGGAGTAACAAGTACATTATTTTCTTTAGGAATGTAGTGAAGTAAAAGTAAAAGATGTCAAAATATAAATAGATATGTGATGTACAGATACCCCCCAAAACTACAGTACAAACACACTTTAACGCAAGCATGGACACTCACATATGCACTGTAATTCACAGGGTTATGTAAGTTCCTGTGGCTCGTTGGCCAGGTCTTATTTGGTCCTGCATTATTGAGTAGCTCTCAGTCGATGAAGTACTGTAGTAAGACATGTATCCTACAAACTGCACTGGTACAGCTGAGGAGCAGATGGAGTCATACTTTATTTATGGCTAACATCAACATCATACTGTGTATACACACATCAGATAGACATAACCATGAATACACACACACACACGCACACACACACACACACACACTCAGACAGCACTGTTTCTGGAAGTCTGTTTAATCACTGAACTTTCTTGCACTTGCGAGTCTGACAGAACGACTTTGAAATAATAGCAGAATAATGCTGTTTAAGTCCCTCTTATGCTCTGAAGTGTTTACACAATCCACCAATGGCTTTGCAATTTCAAAGCACGAATTTGAGCTAATTTTATTGGACGCTGATTCAAGTCCGGTTCTCCTTGAGTTGGCCAAACAATGACGCCCCATAGAGCCTGTTCCTCCTCCAACCCAGTGAATCAGGCTTTGTCCTCCAGCTCTCTCAAAGACACAGCCTCTCAAAACCTAACTGCCTGCAGTAATGCTCCATTCAATTAACTTTATATAAGCCAGGTTTGTTTATTGTGTATGAGAGTGAGTCTGTACATGTGTATGTACACGACTGTGTGTGTGTGAGTGTGTGTGCTTGAGCTCGTGCATGCGTGGGTGGGTGAAAGAGAGAGAGAGTGAAAAGAAGAGCTTTACAGAAAAACTGTTAAAACAGCTTTAGTGAGAGTCTATTCTTCCATGAGAGACGAGTGAGTCTTTCATCCTTTGATCATTGTCTTACTCATGCAAATCAAATGAAGCAGCAACTCCACAGCTCTCTGCTCACAACTCTACATTCACCTTATTTTACAGTCTGCCTATGTTTTCTTGCATCAGCCGCATGACAAACTTCACATCTGAGAGAAAGAGGAGGCCAGTGAAATGGCTGTCCATTAATAAACATGGTCATGGGGGTTAGGCTCTGCATGGGTTTGTTAGCGATAACATCAGCAAATGGAAAAATCCCCAGAGGAATACGCTAAGCTCTGACTCGGAGAGCTAACACACTGCTGCAACGGCTTCAACGCACGATAATAAGTCCAAAGCGAATCGAGACGGTCACAGATTTGTGTTTATTTCGAGACCGAGAGAGAGAGAGAGAGAGAGAGAGAGAGAGAGAGAGAGAGAGAGAGAGAGAGAGAGAGAGAGAGAGAGAGAGAGAGAGAGAGAGAGAGAGAGAGAGAGAGAGAGAGAGAGAGAGAGAGAGAGAGAGAGAGAGAGAGAGAGAGAGAGAGAGAGAGAGAGAGAGAGAGAGAGAGAGAGAGAGAGAGAGAGAGAGAGAGAGAGAGAGAGAGAGAGAGAGAGAGAGAGAGAGAGAGAGAGAGAGAGAGAGAGAGAGAGAGAGAGAGAGAGAGAGAGAGAGAGAGAGAGAGAGATGAGGGAGCGGCAAGAGAGAGGGCACAGAGGAATCATTTTGTTTTGCTCCTTCCTTGTTTCCCCCCGAGAGAACTGAATTTCAGGCAGATTATTGTCTGTCTAGCTCAGTGTCAGCCATGTTTGTCAGCCTATTCAGAATAGCATTATCGCTTATTTTTAGGGTAGAGATTGGGTTTTATGGTGCGGCTGTTTCCAATCCCAGCCAGAAAGCATCTTCCTCTTCGATTGGACTCGCCATCTCTCCTAGAAAAACACACACACTTCAGATTAAGACCCATGTAAGGTCTCTCTTTGAGATGCAAGATGTTTTGAGTTCCTCCATGTAATGATAATCACACTTAAAAGTTGTATTTTTCTCTACGTCTACCGCCGAGATGGAGGGGGCGAGGGGGGGAAGTTCTTAGGAGTAGTGTCAGATCTCCCGTGCTATCGCTAGACGTCTGCCTGTCCAGATCTGTGCGCCAGCAAGCCGATTACTGAAGTGTGAACTTCCTGCACTCCATCTAGGGCTCCCACAGGATTGTCTGAGGATAGCACCTTTAAATGGAGATCTAGTTACTTTGAACATACACCAACATTTAGACTTCTGTTGCAAAGTGTTTAACCCCTGTTTTTTTCCTTACTTTCAAACACTGAGGGACATTGATGATGAATTTGAATATGTTTCAGTGCTCTGTTAAGAAGTTTGTTGATATGTACAGTGCATTCTTATAGAAGATTAATCTGTTAAAAAAAACACAGGTCACAAGCCACCAGTGGCGTAAAGTACTACTTATGTAGTTTTTTTGGGTATCTGTACTTCACTATTTATTTTGACAACTTTTACTTGACTACATTCAATAATGTACTTTTTACACCATACATTTTCCCTGACACCCAAAAGTACTCACTACATATTGAATGCTTAACAGGTCAGGAAAATGGTCCAATTCACGACAGGGCTTTGGGGAAAGGATGGCCTTGGCCTGGATTAGAGCCACTATTCAAATCAAAACTGAATCTATATAGAACACATGATGTTGGGGACAATTTGAGATCAAAGCAGCGTGGTGAGGTAATTAGAACACATTTCACATGATCAGGGTTCTCCAGGGCAAATGTTGGCCATCCCCATCTGGCTGATGCGCTAAGCTGGTCTGGTCCTCCAAACCCATCTCTTACACCCGACTGCCATTCATCTGACTCCAGTTCAGGTTGCTTTCTTTCAAAAAAGAATGATTCTGTGGTGAATCAGGCCCCTATTCTGCAGCCCTGACTTCTATATAACCCCCATCACAACATTCAACTCTCTCTCCCTCCCTAGTCCCGACCACATGGTTGCCATAGCACCTTGTGTAAACCCCATTAAAACAGCGGCAGAAACGTAATTAGACTTTAGGCATCACTAAGCATCGGCTCAGCGATAATTCACTCATTTTCTCTCTCTTTACTCTTCTCCATCCTTCTTCCTCCCCTCTTGACAACTGAGAAAGGGATGAGGGAGGAAGAGGATGCAATTTCCTGAGGATCCGGGATTCAGGGAAATGCTTATGGAGGATTAAGCAGGAAATACAAAGACCCCTGTATTCTTGCATTAGACAGGCTTAGGTTCTGCAATAGGGTATGTATAGAATCATTTTTCCTCTATGATGTTCTTTATGCTGGCAACCTAAGAAAAGGCATACACAGTATATGGAGAAATATACAGTATATTTGCAACTCCTCATACTGCAGCCTTCTGTCAGAATCAGAGCCTTTTCTGTGGTGATACAGTATTACACTATTAAAAGTATTTCCTATTCAGCAGGCAGTCATCAATATAAAACAGTCAAATTAATCTGACTGTGGCTAGCCCGTTGACTGTTTGCCATGTCTTCCCCTGCAATAAGTTAATTAATTAGATAGCCCAGTGTCAGCTATAAGCACCTGTCGAAAGATGAAAAATAAATGAAGAAAGCTGATAAAAAATGCATTGTACAGTCTATTAGTGACAAATCATGTCTCGTGATTTAAATCCTGTGATTAATATGCGAATGGGCATATGGCGGAATGTAGAGAATATGAAATGAACTTTTAAGATCTGAGCCCTGTGGGTGGCATGAATACGATTAATAGTGATGAATGACTATCAAACGTTTAATTGGCGGGTATAGCGGGCGCACACAGGATATTTGGCGTTCGTGTACACGCAACACTGCTCTGTGTGAAATTCATCCCTGTGTTAAGGCTTCTGGATCTAATTAAACCAATTGAGGCGGTGCAGTGGCAAACTGGATTGGCGAATGTAGCGCTGTGGAATAAGTGGAGGCAAACCCAGGGAGTTTAGAGTTGCGTGGCAACCTGTGCTGGCGAGCCTCCGATAAAAGCTTTGCTGATCTTCAGTTTGTGTGGGAGGGGCTGGTTGTGTGTGTGTGAGTGTGTGCGTGCGCAAATGTGCAGAAAACTTGTTTGTTCAGAGGGCTTTAAGCAGCCACATATTGCTCTCAATTAGTGCCACAGCAGGAAACTATGGCTACTTACTGGAGGAAGTTTGAGGGGAGAACGTTTACCCTCTCACTCTACTCCATAGTTGAACCCCAATTAACCACATTTACCATTCAAAACACCAACTCAGAACAACATACAGAAACACTTTATTCTTCATTGTTTCCTAGAAAACTGGTCATATTCCCAGAGGTTAGACAGATTTCAGGTGTTGCTATTTATGTTTGGGTTAAAGTATTTGAATGAGTTAAGCAAGCTGCTCATGAATAATGAATAAGCAAGCTGCTCATACAGCTAAATATACTGAACAAAAATATAAACGCAACATGCAACAATTTGAAAGATTTTACTGAGTTAGAGTTCATAGAAGGAAATCAGTCAATTCAAATGGATTCCTTAGGCCCCAATCTATGGATTTCACATGACTGGGAATATAGATATGAATCTGTTGGTCACAGATACCTTAAAGAAAAAGTAGGGGTGTGGATTAGAAAACCAGTCAGTATCTGGTGTGACCACCAAATTGCCTAATGCAGCACGACACATCTCCTCCGCATAGAGTTGATCAGGCTGTTGATTGTGGCCTGTGGAATGTTGTCCCACTCCTCTTCAATGGCTGTGTAAGTTGTTCAGTGGGTGACATGTCTGGTGAATATGCAGGCCATGGGACATTTTCAGCTTCCAGGAATTGTGTACAGATCCTTGCGACATGGGGCCGTGCATTATCATGCTGAAACATCTTGTCACGGTATCTCTGTGCATTCAAATTGCCATCGTTAAAATGCAATTGTGTTCATGGTTCTTAGCGTATTCCTGCCCATACCATAACCACAATGCACTCTGTTTAAATTGTTGACATCCGCAAACTGCTCGTCCACACAATGCTATACACGAGGTCTGTGGTTGTAAGGCCGGTTGGACGTATTGCCAAATTCTCTAAAAGGACATTGGAGATGGTTTATGGTAGAGAAATTAACATTAAATTATCTGGCAACAGCTCTGGTGGAAATTTCTGCAGTCAGCATGGCAATTCTACACTCCCTCAAAACTTAAGCCATCTGTGGTATTGTGTTGTGTGACAAAACGGCACATATTAGAGTGGCCGTTTATTGTCCCCAGCACAAGGTGCACCTGTGTAATGATCATGCTTTTTGATATGCCACACCTGCCAGGTGGATGGATTATCTTGGCAAAGGAGAAATTTACACTAACAGGGACGTAATCAAATATGTGTACACCATTTTAGAGAAATACGCTCTTTGTGCGAATGGTACATTTCTGGGATTTATTATTTGAGCTCATGAAACATGGGACCAACACTTTACATGTCCAGCCTATAGGCTACAGTAGTTTGAATGAGTACAGAGTAGAGGAGTCTGGACCAAGATTGCATCTGCAGAGTCCCAGACTGGGAGTGATTAAATTACTAAGGTACCGACTGTACGAAGTGTCATTTCTCCCATCACCTTTCCTGCATATATCTGAATGCTTCATGACATTTGTCATTCCTTTTAATTCTCTCTCTCTCTCTCAAATTCAAGCTGCTTTATTGGCATGAAAAACATTGTGTCAATATTGCCAAAGCTACAATGTATCCAATATACACTGTAAGAAAATGATAAACAATAACAAATAATAATAATATAAAATGGTAGTAAATAATAATACAAAATGAAATACAAAAATAACAACAATATATTAGAAATGTAAAAAATATTAAAAGCTAAACATGGAAAATGAAACTATTACGAACTTATAGCTAAATAACTGTCATCTTCACCATTACATCAGTACTACAACTACCATCATCATTATCCCTACTACTACCACCACCATCATTAAACTACTATCATTACCATCACCCTACTACCCACTACTATTTGGAATGATAAACAACAATAATAATAGACATAACAATAATAGTAATACCAATAATAGTAATAATAATGATACTAATAAAGAGTAAGTTACTATTCACTATGCAGATGTTATTATTCAGTGTCCCTCAGGCTATGGCAGGCAAATACATATTTGGTCCTTCGCCCATGAGTATTTTTAATTTTTCCTCTGGGTTTAATACGTTAAAATTTGGAATAAATGTAGTCATTTCTGTGAATATTGAATCTCTTGGTGAGGATTATTTCTCACAGTAAAGGAGAAAGTAAATCTCTGTTTCTACTTCCCCTGTCATGCAGTGACCACATACACACTCCTCTTTGGTTAGCCATGTCTTTTTATGTCTGCCGGTTCCTATTGCTAATTGGTGGTCATTCAGCCTGTACTTGGTAAGGATCTGTCTCTGCTTCATATCTCTGACAGAGTAGTGATAATCAGCCTGTTCATATTCTCTGTTTAGTGTCAGATAGCAATTTGGTCGGCTTTGGGATTTTGTTTAGTTTTTCCAATGATGTAAATATAAGTCCTCTGATTGGTTCACGATTTTATTTATTGGAATTCTTTCTTTTGAAGCAGTGCTGGTGTCAGCTTGGTTGGTTAGGTCCAACACCTCCTCTTTTGAGGAGGAGAAGCGAGAAGGATCTGAGGACCAATGCGCAGCGTGGTAAGTGTCCATAACGTTTAATGTTAAGATATAAACTGAACACTATGAAAATACAAAACAATAAACGTGAACATGAACGAAACCGAAACAGTACCGTGTGGCAACAAACATACACACGGAAAACAAACAGCCACAACTCAAAAGTGAAACCCAGGCTACCTAAGTATGATTCTCAATCAGAGATAACTAACGACACCTGCCTCTGATTGAGAACCATACTAGGCTGAACTCAAAACCCCAACATAGAAAAACACACAGACTGCCCACCCCAACTCACACCCTGACCATACTAAATAAAGACAAAACAAAGGAAATAAAGGTCAGAACGTGACATACATGCACATGGTTGGTGTATTTCTCTGGACTTGTAGAATTTTCCGACAGAATTGGGTGGTCCCCAAACCTCACTTCCGTAAAGAGCTATTGGTAGGATACACTGTCAAATATTTTGGTCCAAATTCTAATTGGCATGTTGATATTGAATAACTTCATTTTTATTGCGTACAATGCTCTGCGGGCTTTTTCTTTGAGTACATTCACTGCCATATTAAAGTTTCCCGATGCAGATATGGTCAGACCAAGGTATCTGTAATTTTTTGTGTGTTCAATTATTACATTTACATTTAAGTCATTTAGCAGACGCTCTTATCCAGAGCGACTTACAAATTGGTGCATTCACCTTATGACATCCAGTGGAACAGTCACTTTACAATAGTGCATCTAAATCTTAAAGGGGCGGGGGGGGGGGGAGGGAATACTTATCCTATCCTAGGTATTATGGTGTTGTGTTCAGGGTGAATTTATATTTGTGTTTCTGACATATGTTTTTTTGGGGGGGAAATTACCTTACCTTTTGGAGGGGAAAATTAACCTTACCACCAAGCCCACTTTGGAGAATTTTGTAGAATAGCCCTTTGTGCCAAATAGAATCAAATGCTTTTTTAAAGTCAATAAAGCAAGCAAAGATTTTGCCCTCGTTTTTTTGGTGGACATGTTTATTAGTGTGTGTGTAAGGTGTGCATATATGGTCAGTAGTGCGATGGTTGGGGAGAAAAGCCAATTTGACATTTACTTATCATTTACTTATTTATTTTTTCTTGAAGAAAGGTTTGAATTCTTGAATTCAAAATGCTACAGAAAACCTTTCCCAAGTTGCTGTTTATGTAAATTCCCCTGTAAATATTGGGGTCTGATTCGTCTCCACTTTTGTGGATAAGGGAGATGAGCCCCTGGTTCCAGACATCAGGTACGCAGCCAGAAGTTTAAACCATGTTGAACAATTTAAGCAAAGCATTTTGCAACTCAGGTGGGCTGTTTTTCAGCATTTCATTTCATTCATTGATTTTTAGAGATTTGAGCTTTTCGTTTAGTTCTTGTTGGGTTATTGGGTAATCTAATGGAATTTGGTTGTTTTTAATGAATGATTCAAGGATGTTCAATTTTTCTTGAATTTCTGATTGGTTCTTTTTGTGGGATGTTTTTGTAAAGATAATCAAAATAAGTTTCCCCAAATTCTTTCATCTTCTAGGGCTAATTATTGTGGCTTTGTCATGCTTAAATTGTTCCACATGTCCCAGAACTGATTTTGGTTAATTGCATTTTCAATTTCATCAAGTGTCTTGTTGAATTCAAGTTCTTGCATTTCAGTGTATGTTTATACTGTTTCAGAGTTTCTTAGTATACATAGCGTAGCTCTGGGTTGCTTTGCTACTTGTGTTTTCTAATTGTTTTACATTCGTTATAAAACCATTTTTACGAACATTTTGTTTTATGTTTCTGATGCTGTATTTCTTTGGTTTTCTCAAATTTGCCTTCGATGCTGCTTTTTGGAACATGCAATTGATATTTTGTGTAGCCAAAATTGACACTTTCTTTATCATTTTTGTTTTGTGAGTTATTGAAGAACTGTATAGAGTTCATCATTTCATTTGAGTTCAATGTTTCAATGAATCTCTCTGCACTGTTTTGAGCCCATCTGTACGATTGGTTTATGTTGTAGAGTTTATTGGGCTGTTTTTATGAATATTGCCGGTTAATTTCTTCAGAAACATGTTGATCTGACTGTGATCTGACAATGGTGTCTGTGGTCTGACAGTGAATGCACTAATGGAGGAGGGGTCAATGTCAGTGATGGCATAATCGACTACACTTGTCCCAAGAGCTGAGCAGTAAGTAAACCAACCTAAAGTGTCCCCTCTGATTCTACCATCAAGCATGTACAGGCCTAAGACTCGACGGAGATGCACTAACTCCTTCCCATTTTTGTTCAGTATTTGGTCAGGACTGTTTCTATTATGTATAATATGTGGTGGTTACCTCCCGCATCAGTGTCATCAGGCTCAGAACCTGTACTTGCATTG
This sequence comes from Oncorhynchus gorbuscha, assembly GCF_021184085.1. Taxonomy (NCBI): domain Eukaryota; kingdom Metazoa; phylum Chordata; class Actinopteri; order Salmoniformes; family Salmonidae; genus Oncorhynchus; species Oncorhynchus gorbuscha. Next base: position 60,755,303 of record NC_060183.1, on the reverse strand, counting down.
AAATCTCCACAAAGAAGCACTTTACCCTCTGCCTGAAATGTAATGATTTTTGTAAGGAGATCTTCAAAAAACTGATCATCATACTATGATGAATCTGAAGGAGGAGCATAAAGCTGCACATATGTATACATCATTGTCACAATAGAATGTACCTTTGTTAAGTTTTAGCCAACCTTTTTTAATTTCATTCAGTGCTAAGTCCTGTTTATGCCAAATGATGATTTCACCTGAGTCCCGGCCCCGTTTAACATTTTTATGATTGATTGATGGTAGTAAACTTTCTCTATAGCCTGAGGGACACTAAGTTTCTATGTCTCCACGACACCATGTTTCCAGTAGGATTATGATGTCCTGTCCCTTGATGTTATTAATCAATTCTGGATTTGTTGTTTTATAACCAAAATGTGAAGAGTAAAATAATAATAATAATAATATATTACATACATACATACATACATACATACATACATACATACATACATACATACATACATACATACATACATACATACATACATACATACATACATACATACATACATACATACATACATACATACATACATACATACATACATACATACATACATACATACATACATACATACATACATACATACATACATACATACATACATACATACATACATACATACATACATACATACATACATACATACATACATACATACATACATACATAGTATAATGCCAGTGCAAATAAAATAAAGAATAGTTGTAAACAAATGAATCAGAATGGAATAAGATTGCACAAAAATGAGTACAATGCAAGGCAATCTGCAACCCTGTGTGTGTTTGTGTGTGTGAGTGAGTGAATTAAAGGGTCTGCACCTCTCCTATCTCTGATTGTTCTAGGTGTATTTTGCCAGAGGTTACCTCAGCATACATAGGCCTATGATCTGAATGATACATGGTGTGGACTGCATCATGTCGTGTTCTGACTGACCTTAGAGTAGTGGTCAGTGCTGTGTTGTGATGGGCCAGGTCCAGTAGAGCTGTGTTGGGATGCGACAGGTCCAGTAGACCTGTGTTGTGATGGGCCGGGTCTAGTAGAGCTGTGTTGTGATGGGCCGGGTCTAGTAGAGCTGTGTTGTGATGGGCCGGTCCTAGTAGAGCTGTGTTGTGGTGGGCCGGGTCTGGCCGTGCTGTCCAGAGGCGGACGGGTTTGGTCTGGTAAATCTGTGCTGTGTTAGGCCTGATCTTGTAGAGCTGTGCTGTAATAAGCCATCTCTTCTCTCCTGTGGATGGTGTGGGTACTGTTGTTTCAGAAAGTGGAGCCTCTGCTGCTGGGGTGGTGGGTGTGTGGGTCCATGCCAAGTGCTGCATCCTTTAGATTCTTGTCAAAGGTTCTGATACGGTCCTGATCAAGATGTACATTATCGTATAAATGTTCACATGTCAGAGTGAGCCGTTCTGACGATGAGCAGTGAGGCATAGTCCAAAGTGATCTGTTGATTTATTTTTTCAATTGTCTTTCCTGGGAAGTCTTTCCTTGGTAGGAGGGTGGACACAACTATATTGGTTGTTGGGAACATAGCCTGTGCCCGTTCTGGCACTCTTCTAACTGCCCCAGATATATTTTCACCTTCGGCATGAAGGTCGCTTGTGCCAGTGTGGATGATGGTGTTGTCAGGGGTGTCGATCCTGGTCTGACTGAGTAGCTGCATTGCACTCTCAGTTGTAGGACACCTGGTGTCTAGGGAAGCATCTTTCCTGGACTAAGAACTTCCAATTTTAATCAATAAGGATAGCAGTTGTGGGTGATTGTCTGGGTGGAGTAGACTGGGAGGCTGGTTGGCTGACTTGGGCTGGAGCAGACTGGGGGCTGGAGCACACTGTGCTGGAGCAGACTGGGAATCAGGTAGGCAGACATGGGCTAGAGCAGACTGGAATGCTGGTTGGCTGATCTGGGCTGGAGCAGACTGGTAGGCTGGTGCAGTGTCATCAGGCTGTGTGGTGGAGGCCATGCTGGTCTCAGGTTCTGCTTGTGTTGTAACAAGCTGTTGGACATGTTCTCTTGTTGCAAAGGACATAATGACTAGCTGCTGGTTGAGGGTGTCAATGTAGCTCTCTCTTTGTTCGAGCTCCTTTCTTGTTGTGCTCAGATGATCTCTGAGGTCAACATTTGTCTGACTCAGTTTGTCCATTCTGCTTTCTAATTTAGCAATAGATGCTCTGCTCTCCTCCCTGAACTGTTTCATTTCTTATTTTAGTTTCTGGAGTTCTATGACCTCTGCCTCGACAAGAGAGAGCAAGCTTCTTCCAGGAGAGTCCCTAGCAACTGCTTAGCAACTGGAAAATAATTCAGCTAGCTAAGATAACTGTACAATTTTATGAAAAATAGTTACTTTTTCAAAAGCCTATCTTCGTTTGTTGCTTGTTTTGTCTCGTCTCCTATTCATTCTTTCAGTATTACTTTGCTTTTTCCCAATGTACTTCACTCTAAAAACCATGTAAATTTCAATATAGGTAGGAGCTCTCTCTCTCTCTCTCTCTCTCTCTCTCTCTCTCTCTCTCTCTCTCTCTCTCTCTCTCTCTCTCTGTAAGCCACATATCAAACATAATTAGAGGATATGTACAGTATGTCTTGTTCCCCTATCCTTATAAATATAGCAGAACACACGTCTGTATGCCTGCCACTAATGTGTTCTGTTATGTAAAATCAATGCCATTTTCCTGCACTCTCTTCGTGTCCCCTGTGAGTTCGCCATAAGCCATAAGCCCTGTGTTAACGGGAGAACACCATTAACTACCGCATTGAGTTATGATCACGATTAGTGATGAGGAGATGAGGAATTTACTATGGGGTTGGGAATTGGGGATGGGTGGGGTTAGGAGGATTGGCAGGGAGGGAGAGTTTTCATTGCTGATGCTGCAAGGGGAGACTGCATAGCATGTAGAGGAGGTGGTGAGATATTTGTGTGCGTGCTTTTGTGTGTGTGAATCTAACCAAAATCATCACATCAGACCTGCTTAATCAAGTCCAGACTACTGCCGCATGTGTGTCTACATAGAGTATTTACTGGGAATGAGAACCTAGTCAACGTTGCTGCCGCAGCTGCTGCCTGACATGAGTGATGTGTTCGATATGCAGAGGGAAAGGCCTGGAGGGGTGGTCCTATGACTGATGCTATGGCTCCACTGCCAGGTCTCTGGGTCTTTGACTTGGCTTTAGCTCCCTTTCTCGTATTTGCAGAACCTCTTAATATTGGAGGGGGCCAACTGGCTATCACCATTTATACCATTTCATAAACCATGTTTCTAGGCGAATAAAGTCATATCGTATGAAAATAATTCACAACAGCTGAGATGGAAACAGGACCTTTCGGTGTAATTTTATAAATGCTGATGGCTCATTTGTTTGTTCGACAAATTAATTATGTGGGAATTGGCTTATGTGCAAATATTACTATAATAACATTCATATCGAAGTAAATTTCGAGTCACGCAATGATTTGGTGTGCGTCCTCCCACTATGACTCGGGAAACCATGCAGTTTATTAGGCTACAGATGAAATAAGTTATGATGAACTTTCCAATAAATCTCGAGGGTCCAATTCTGGCGACATGATGATCGATGCTTGACTTCTGTTTGACAAATACACACATTTTTGCTCTCATCCATAATAATCTCATGTAGACTTCACTTCCCGCGCCGACAGAGATGGCCGCCTCGCTTCGCGTTCCTAGAAAACTTTGCAGTATTTTGTTTTTTTTATGTGTTATTTCTTACATTGTTACCCCAAGAAATCTGAAGTTTTATTGCATACAGTCGGGAGGAATTATTGGATATAAGAGCAATGTCAACTCACCAACATTACGACCAGGAATACGACTTTCCCGAAGCGGATTCTCTGTTTGGTCCACCACCCAGGACAATGGATCGGATCCCAGCAGGCGACCCGGATCCCAGCCATTGACCCAAAACAATGGCGCCGCAGAAGGTACAGACGGAGCGGTCTTCTGGTTAGGCTCCGGAGACGGGCACATCGCGCACCGCTCCCGAGCATACTACTTGCCAATGTCCAGTCTCTTGACAACAAGGTAGACGAAATCAGAGCAAAGGTTGCCTTCCAGAGAGACATCAGAGATTGTAACGTTCTTTGTTTCACGGAAACATGGCTCACTCGGGATATGTCATCAGAGTTGATACAGACAACTGGTTTCTTCACGCATCACGCCAACAGAAACAAACATCTCTCTGGTAAGAAGAAGGGCAGGGGTGTATGCCTTATGATTAACGAGACATGGTGTGATCATAACAACATACAGGAACTCTAGTCCTTTTGTTCACCTGACCTAGAATTCCTTACAATCAAATGCCGACCACTATCTACCAAGAGAATTCTCTTCGATCATAATCGCAGTCGTGTATATCCCCCCCAAGCAGACACATCGATGGCCCTGAAAGAACTTAATTTGACTCTATGTAAACTGGAAACCACATATCCTGTGGATGCGTTTATGATAGGTGGGGATTTTAACAAGGATAATCTGAAAACAAGGCTCCCTAAATTTTATCAGCATATCAAATGCGTAATCCAGGCTGGCAAAACCCTGGATCATTGTTATTCTGACATCCGCGATGCATATAAAGCCCTCCTCCGCCCTCCTTTTGGAAAATCTGACCACAACTCCATTTTGTTGCAATCTATTTTGTAGCACTCACTTCCGTCATCATGAAGTGGTTTGAGAGACTAGTCAAGGACCATATCACCTCCACCCTACCTGACACCCTAGACCCACTCCAATTTGCTTACCGCCCCAATAGATCCACAGATGACTCAATCGCAATAACACTGCACATTGCCCTAACCCTCGTCCCAGGTGGTGAGGGTAGGAAACAACATCTCCACCCCGCTGATCCTCAACACTGGGGCCCCACAAGGGTGCGTTCTCAGCCCTCTCCTGTACTCCCTGTTCACCCATGACTCTGTGGCCATGCACGCCTCCAACTCAATCATCAAATTTGCAGACGACACTACAGTGGTAGGCTTGATTACCAATGACGAGACGGCCTACAGGGAGGAGGTGAGGGCCCTCGGAGTGTGGTGTCAGGAACACAACCTCACACTCAATGTCAACAAAACAAAGGAGATGATCATGGACTTCAGGAAACAGCAGAGGGAGCACCCCCCTATCAACATTGATTGATTGATTGATTTATTTTTATATATTTTTTATTTCACCTTTATTTAACCAGGTAGGCTAGTTGAGAACAAGTTCTCATTTGCAACTGCGACCTGGCCAAGATAAAGCATAGCAGTGTGAGCAGACAACACAGAGTTACACATGAAGTAAACAATTAACAAGTCAATAACACAGTAGGAAAAAAAGGGGAGTCTATATACATTGTGTGCAAAAGGCATGAGGAGGTAGGCGAATAATTACAATTTTGCAGATTAACGCTGGAGTGATAAATGATCAGATGGTTATGTACTGGTAGAGATATTGGTGTGCAAAAGAGCAGAAAAGTAAATAAATAAAAACAGTATGGGGATGAGGTAGGTAAAAATGGGTGAGCTATTTGCCGATAGACTATGTACAGCTGCAGCGATCGGTTAGCTGCTCAGATAGCAGATGTTTGAAGTTGGTGAGGGAGATAAAAGTCTCCAACTTCAGCGATTTTTGCAATTCGTTCCAGTCACAGGCAGCAGAGAACTGGAACGAAAGGCGGCCAAATGAGGTGTTGGCTTTAGGGATGATCAGTGAGATACACCTGCTGGAGCGCGTGCTATGGATGGGTGTTGCCATCGTGACCAGTGAACTGAGATAAGGCGGAGCTTTACATAGCGTGGACTTGTAGATGACCTGGAGCCAGTGGGTCTGGCGACGAATATGTAGCGAGGGCCAGCCGACTAGAGCGTACAAGTCGCAGTGGTGGGTGGTATAAGGTGCTTTAGTGACAAAACGGAAGGCGTGAGTGAAGGAGGCTTTGTTGCAGAATAGAAAGCCGACTCTTGATTTGATTTTCGATTGGAGATGTTTGATATGAGTCTGGAAGGAGAGTTTACAGTCTAGCCAGACACCTAGGTACTTATAGATGTCCACATATTCAAGGTTGGAACCATCCAGGGTGGTGATGCTGGTCAGGCGTGCGGGTGCAGGCAGCGAACGGTTGAAAAGAATGCATTTGGTTTTACTAGCGTTTAAGAGCAGTTGGAGGCCACGGAAGGAGTGTTGTATGGCATTGAAGCTCGTTTGGAGGTTAGATAGCACAGTGTCCAAGGACGGGCCGGAAGTATATAGAATGGTGTCGTCTGCGTAGAGGTGGATCAGGGAATCGCCCACAGCAAGAGCAACATCATTGATATACACAGAGAAAAGAGTCTGCCCGAGATTGAACCCTGTGGCACCCCCATAGAGACTTCCACAGGACCGGACAGCATGCCATCCAATTTGACACACTGAACTCTGTCTGCAAAGTAATTGGTGAACCAGGCAAGGCAGTCATCCGAAAAACCGAGGCTACTGAGTCTGCCGATAAGAATATGGTGATTGACCAAGTCGAAAGCCTTGGCAAGGTCGATGAAGACGGCTGCACAGTACTGTCTTTTATCGATGGCGGTTATGATATCGTTTAGTACCTTGAGTGTGGCTGAGGTGCACCCGTGACCGGCTCGGAAACCAGATTGCACAGCGGAGAAGGTACGGTGGGATTCGAGATGTTCAGTGACCTGTTTGTTGACTTGGCTTTCGAAGACCTTAGATAGGCAGGGCAGGAACGATATAGGTCTGTAACAGTTTGGGTCTAGGGTGTCTTCCCCTTTGAAGAGGGGGATGACTGCGGCAGTTTTCCAGTCCTTGGGGATCTCAGACGTTATGAAAGAGAGGTTGAACAGGCTGGTAATAGGGGTTGCGACAATGGCGGCGGATAGTTTCAGAAATAGAGGGTCCAGATTGTCAAGCCTAGCTGATTTGTACGGGTCCAGGTTTTGCAGCTCTTTCAGAACATCTGCTATCTGGATTTGGGTAAAGGAGAACCTGGAGAGGCTTGGGCGAGTAGCTGCGGGGGGGTGGAGCTGTTGGCCGAGGTTGGAGTCGCCAGGCGGAAGGCATGGCCAGCCGTTGAGAAATGCTTGTTGAAGTTTTCGATAATCATGGATTTATCGGTGGCGACCGTGTTACCTAGCCTCAGTGCAGTGGGCAGCTGGGAGGAGGTGCTCTTGTTCTCCATGGACAGTGTCCCAGAACTTTTTGGAGTTGGAGCTACAGGATGCAAACTTCTGCCTGAAGAAGCTGGCCTTAGCTTTCCTGACTGACTGTGTGTATTGGTTCCTGACTTCCCTGAACAGTTGCATATTGCAGGGACTGTTCGATGCTATTGCAGTCCGCCACAGGATGTTTTTGTGCTGGTCGAGGGCAGTCAGGTCTGGAGTGAACCAAGGGCCATATCTGTTCTTAGTTCTGCATTTTGTTGAACGGAGCATGCTTATCTAAAATGGTGAGGAAGTTACTTTTAAAGAATGACCAGGCATCCTCAACTGACGGGATGAGGTCAATGTCCTTCCAGGATACCCGGGCCAGGTCGATTAGAAAGGCCTGCTCACAGAAGTGTTTAAGGGAGCGTTTGACAGTGATGATGTGTGGTCGTTTGACTGCGGCTCCGTAGCGGATATAGGCAATGAGGCAGTGATCGCTGAGATCCTGGTTGAAGACAGCGGAGGTGTATTTGGAGGGCCAGTTGGTCAGGATGACGTCTATGAGGGTGCCCTTGTTTACAGATTTAGGGTTGTACCTGGTGGGTTCCTTGATGATTTGTGTGAGATTGAGGGCATCTAGCTTAGATTGTAGGACTGGGGTGTTAAGCATATCCCAGTTTAGGTCACCTAACAGAACAAACTCTGAAGCTAGATGGGGGGCAATCAATTCACAAATGGTGTCCAGGGCACAGCTGGGTGCTGAGGGGGGTCGGTAGCAGGCGGCAACACCTTCTCCACTAGAGAGTGATGGGACACTAGTGGAGAAGGTGGGAAGTTTTAAGATCCTCGGCGTACACATCACGGACAAACTGATATGGTCCACCCACACAGACAGCGTGGTGCCTCTTCAACCTCAGGAGGCTGAAGAAATTTGGCTTGTCACCAAAAACACTCACAAACTTTTACAGATGGACAATCGAGAGCATCCTGTATCACAGGCTGTATCCCCACTTGGCACGGCAACTGCTCCGCCCACAACCGCAAGGCTCTCCAGAGGGTAGTGAGGTCTGCACAATGCATCACCAGGGGAAAACGACCTGCCCTCCAGGACACCCAATGTCACAGGAAGGCCAAAAAGATAATCAGGACAACAACCACCGAGCCACTGCCTGTTTAACCCGCTATCATCCAGAAGGCGAGGTCAGTACAGGTGCATCAAAGCGGGGACGAGAGACTGAAAAATAGCTTCTATCTCAAGGCCATCAGACTGTTAAACAGCCATCACTTACATGGCTGCTGCCAACATACTGACTCATCTCTAGCCACTTTAATAATGCAAAATTGATGTAATAAATGTATCACTAGCCACTTTAAACAATGCCACTTTGTATAATGTTTACATACCCTACATTACTCATCTCATATATATATATACTGTACTCTATACCATCTACTGCATCTTACCTATGCCATTCGGCCATCGCTCATTCATATATCTTTATGTACATATTCTTATTCATTCCTTTCCACTTGTGTGTATAAGATAGTTGTTGTGAAATTGTTAGATTACTTGTTAGATATTACTGCATGGTTGGAACTAGAAGCACAAGCATTTCGCTACACTCACATTAACATCTGCTAACCATGTGTATGTGACAAATAAAATTAGATTTACCCGCACTGTATCTGTTGTTGGCTTGAGCAAGCTTTCCCAAACTCGGTCCTGGGGCCCCGCATGGTTGCACATTTTGTTTTTTGCCCTAGCACTAATCAACTGATTCAAATAATCACCTAATTTTTAAGCTTTGATGATTTGAATCTTGGTGGTGCCTTACCTTACAACTTACTTTCGCCAACTTTTCTTAATCGGTAGGTTACCTTTATCCTCTTTTGTTTGGTTTTATGCCTTCATCGAAATAACACGTGAAACTCGGTGCAAATGTATAGTAACTTTGGCCCTAGGGTGGTAGACTAAAGAGACAGTAAGTCAGAGGGTGTGAGATGAAAGAGAGATTATAGGAGAGAAAGAGAGTGATTGCTGATGCTGAGATATGCCTCCTATATGGAATAATGACGGGACTTATATCAGAATTCAATAATAGAGTCAATAATATGGCTCAGCAGCCTGGCCAGACTTACAGCAACAATGTTTTGATTATGCAATCAAATGGTTTATTTATTTTGTAGTCTGTTATTTGCTTAGAAATGCCTTGTTAGAATAAAGGAAACATTATTACACAGTAAAATGGTGCTTATTTAATAATGAATATACTAAATAATACATTTCTCTGCATCAGCACAAACTACTGCCGTGCGTGTGTGTGTGTGTGTGTGTGTGTGTGTGTGTGTGTGTGTGTGTGTGTGTGTGTGTGTGTGTGTGTGTGTGTGTGTGTGTGTGTGTGTGTGTGTGTGTGTGTGTGTGTGTGTGTGTGTGTGTGTGTGTGTGTGTGTGTGTGTGTGTGTGTGTACGTGTACGTGTGTGTGTGTGTACGTGTGCGTGTGTGCACAAGGGTGCATGTGCGTGTGTAGACAGACAAGCTCTGCCTAAAACTTGTGGTCCAGCTATAGCTAGTGTGTGCATGACGTGAAGGTCATGTGTGTGTCTGCATCATCTCTCATGTTGATCCTGGCTAATTTCCTGTGCAGTCACTCCTTTTTCTCACTCTCTCTCTCCACTGTTCCTGGCTGCATGCCCGGGAATTGTTATCGACTTCATTGACAGCTTACCTTTTGGCCTAACTGTAAAAATATACACACTCATCAAATATTCTAAACCTTATTACGTTATTGCGTATCATATTTGGCGGGCAGTGACACAGGGGACAGAGTCATTTTTCTGCTCCCTTTGCATTTCCTTAACCTTGAAGGCTGGGGCTTTGTCCTCGTGCACCTCCTCTGTACCCTTTGATGGTTTTATTTGTCAATCCACTAAGAAAAATGGGACTCTGCCCGACATGTAGTTTGAATGAGTACAGAGTAGAGGAGTGTGGACCAAGATTTAATCTGCAGAGTCAGACTGGGAGTGATTCAATTACTAAGGTACTGACTGTACAAAGTGTCCCTTCTCCCATCACCTCACCTTTCCTGCATTGGCCTGAATCTCTCTCTCTGGATCCATTCTCCCCAGGTACAAAGCAGATCGGAATGGGCCTGTGGCTGGAAGCTGCTGGACTGAAAAGAGAGACACCTCTTCATTCACAGAGTTGAAGGGATATGAAATGGCTTATTTTCTTGTAACTGCACCACTAGTGTCCGTGAACAGGACATTATGGACTTTTAGTCAGGGAGTGGATTTTGCCTAGGGAACAAAAGGAACGAGGAGAGATCGCAGGCTTGAGAAAAGAGCAACATTTTAGAGTTTGTAAAGTGATGCTAAATGAACACATGGCCAATTTATCATGGAAACACTGCTTAAGCCAAAGATGAGTATCTATAGGCTTCAAAGTATTTGACTAGCTCCCCTGCCTGCATGTAATGGTAGAGGACAGTTGAGACCCTGCTGTGTTAATGCTATTCTCATTCAACCCTTGTAATTAGCAGTCACATGCATAATGATTATTTTGCAAACATGGACAAATAATTTAAAGTCCAAAATGCTAGGGTATTTGGATAGTGAAATTGCATCCTTCATTGGCAACAGTGGGATCTTTAGAAAGCTGTGCTCAATGGAGTCAAATATGGATGGCACTGTATTGAATTACAGGCTGCTTAGCTATTCAGTTTCACAGACCTGTAATAATTGGCTAACCAGACTTCACACTGTATTTGAGGTTAAATTCCTGCAGGTAGCTGTTAACCTTTGATGGTTTGATGAATTCACTTTGCCTAATTATCAACCATGGGAATGATCAGAATGTCAGCAAAACAGAATTTGCACAACTTCCACATAAAGTTACCCTCTCTTAATTGGGTATACTCACCATGGGACATCAGACACCCATTGCCTTCAATTAAAAAAACTGTTATAATTATTGTGTTAGACATGATATCAGGGTGTTAGTTACTAAAATACAAAACTTTGTAAGAATTAATTAAGCAGTGTGTGTGTGTGTGTGTGTGTGTGTGTGTGTGTGTGTGTGTGTGTGTGTGTGTGTGTGTGTGTGTGTGTGTGTGTGTGTGTGTGTGTGTGTGTGTGTGTGTGTGTGTGTGTGTGTGTGTGTGTGTGTGTGTGTGTGTGTGTGTGTGTGTGTGTGTGTGTGTGTGTGTGTCAGGCTGTGATGAGACTGATGGGGATCTGAGTTCTGAGAGTAGAGATGAGCTCTTCAGGTAGAGAGACTCTCTTTCAATTGGCTTGTAAATAAATGCAACCAGCCCCGTACATACGTCTGTGGAGGAATCTAGCAAAGGTAGTGAGCCTTACAGTACATCACCCCTCAGTATGACTATAGTGAACATGTGTCTAACTTGCACCGTTATGCAATTATTACGAGACTAGATACAGATAGTTCATCCTGGCAACCAATGTTCTAGCCTTAATTTATTGAGGCAAGCAGATCAGAGATGTCTTGGTGGTACCTAAGCATGTGTAATGTATAATGTAAATAACAACTACCAACAGACCTATTAAATATAAGCATATAGTCAATCAAAGAATTACTCCGTAAAACAGGGAATGCATTTACTCAATTCAACTAATAGAATTTTCAGTTCAGAATCATCTCCAAGAGAAAAAAACTGTGTGTGTGATACACACAGGAGAATGGTAACAAGTTCTCAAAGCATGTACTTATTCACTGTCCTTTTAACCAAATTCAAGCAGAACTCACACCCAACCTGAATTCATCTTTGCACTTTGCTAGAAAAAACATCAGGGGTGTATAGTACATAAGTAAAAATACTTTCAAATTCTAAATAAGTAGTTGAAGTCGGAAGTTTACATTCACTTAGGTTGGAGTCATTAAAACACATTTTTCAACCACTCCACAAATGTCTTGTTAACAAACTATAGTTTTGGCAAGTTGGTTTGGACATCTACTTTGTGCGTGTCCAGCAATTGTTTACAGACAGATTATTTCACTTATAATTCACTGTATCACAATTCCAGTGGGTCAGACGTTTACATACATGAAGTTGACTGTGCCTTTAAACAGCTTGGAAAATTCCAGAAAATTATGTCATGGCTTCAGAAGCTTCTGATAGGCTAATTGACATTATTTGAGTCAATTGGAGGTAGTCTCTGTATTTCAAGGCCTACCTTCAAACTCAGTGCCTCTTTGCTTGACATCATGTTAAAATCAAAAGAAATCAGCCAAGACTTCAGAAACAAAATTGTAGACCTCCACAAGTCTGGTTCATCCTTGGGAGCAATTTCCAAACGTCTGAAGGTACCACGTTCAACTGTACAAACAATAGTACGCAAATGTAAACACCATGGTACCAGGCAGCTGTCATACTGCTCAGGAAGGAGACGCGTTCTTCCTCCTTGAGATGAATGTACTTTGGTGCGAAAAGTGCAAATCAATCCCAGAACAACAACAAAGGACACTGTGAAGATGCTGGAGGAAACAGGTACAAAATTATCTATATCCACAGTAAAACGAGTCCAATATCGACATAATATCAACACTGTTCCAAAACCACCATAAAAAGCCAGACTACGGTTTGCAACTGCACATTTTGGAGAAATGTCCTTTGGTCTGATGAAACAAACATAGAACTGTTTGACCATAATGACCATTGTTATGTTTGGAGGAAAAAGGGGGAGGCTTGCAAGCTGAAGAACACCATCCCAACCATGAAGCACGGGGGTAGCATCATCATGTTGTGGAGGTGTTTTAATGCAGGAGGTACTGGTGCACTTCACAAAATAGATGGCGTCATGAGGAAGGAAAATTATGTGGATATATTGAAGCAACATCTCAAGACATCAGTCAGGAAGTTAAAGCTTGGTCACAAATGGGTCTTCCAAATGGACAATGACCCCAAGTATACTTCCAAAGTTGTGGCAAAATGACCTAAGGAGAACAAAGTCAAGGTATTAGAGTAGCCATCACAAAGCCCTGACATGAATCCTATAGAAAATGTATGGGCAGAACTGAAAAAGTGTGTGCGAGCAAGGAGGCCTACAACCTGACTCAGTTACACCAGTTCTGTCAGGAGGAATGGAACAAATTTCAGCCAACTTATTGTGGGAAGCTTGTGGAAGGCTACCTGAAACGTTTGACCCAAGTTAAACAATGTAAAATTAATGCTACCAAATACTAATTGAGTGTATGTAAACTTCTGACGCACTGGGAATGTGATGAAAGAAATAAAAGCTGAAATAAATCATTCTCTCTACTATTATTCTGACATTTCACATTCTTAAAATAAACTGGTGATCCTAACTGATCTAAAACAGGGAATTTTTTACTCAGATTAAATGTCAGTAATTGTGAAAAACTGAGTTTAAATGTATTTGGCTAAGGTGTATGTAAACTTCTGACTTCAACTGTATGTGTATGAGTCCATGCAGTTGCCCCCGTATGAGTGTGTTTGTGTGCGTGCCTTCATGCATGTGTGTGTGTGTGTGCAGCGTGTGCACCACAATTACACATTATTCTCCTGGAGGATGTCAGGTGACTCTTAGCCAAATCAATAGCTGCTTACGATCAGGGGAGAGGAGACCAAGTTAGAGGAGACCAGAGGAGAGGAGACCAGGGTATATGAGACCGGGTAAGAGGAGACCAGGGGAGTAGAGACCAGGGGAGTGGAGACCAGGGGAGAGCAGACCAGGTTAGAGGAGACCAGGGGAGAGGAGACCAGGGGAAAGGAGACCAGAGGAGAGGAGACCAGAGGAGGGGAGACCAGGGGAGAGGAGACCAGGGGTCTAAAACCTGCGACAGCACTGCTAGTTTCTGCTCTGCTCTATTCATCAAGCCAACAGTTAATTGATTAACTGTAATGTACTAAATGGAGTGCGTCTACTGTACAGAATGGCTGAAAGTCACCTCAACATGGTTTTTCCAAGTGTGAATTAGTTGTTGTGTGGTCAATGGTTTGCTGAAAGGTAAGGATTTAGGTAAAGCCAGAGTAATATGTTTCTAAATTCAAATAATTACTCCAGCTACTCACACAAAGAGGTCAATATGTCACCATCAGTGACATAAGTAATGTGTTAGCTAGTCTAAAATGGTCAAATGTCACTATGTTTTACATACTATATTCTAATGAGACAATGTAGGCTTCTGTAGAGGAAGTGTAAGGTATGTCTACTGTACAAACTCTCTCTGTGAGGTTCACAGACATGTTCATCAACCCTCTATACTACCGAAAGACTGCTCCAAAAGACGGCTTGAAACCGTGCCAAAACCATACATGTCTTTTTGGCCACAGCTTCGCACAAGCTTCACACGTTAACCTCTTGAACCTATGGGGGCGCTGTGTCATTATTGGATAAAAAGACGTGCCCGTTTTAAGCGCAATATTTTGTCAAGAAAAGATGCTCGACTATGCATGGAATTGACAGACCTTGGAAATACAAAACTCTGACGTCTCCAAAACTGCAAAGATATTATCTGTGAGTGCCCCAGAACTAATGCAACAGGCGAAACCAAGATGAAGTTTCATACAGGAAATGCCCCAGATTCTGAAGGTGCTGTGTTCCAATGTCTCCTTATATGGCTGTGAATGCGCCAGGAATGAGCCCGCGCTTTCTGTCTATTCCCGAGGTGTCTGCAGCATTGTGACGTGTCTGCTCTCATCCTTCTAGATCTATCGGCTGCCTTCGATACTGTGAACCATCAGATCCTCCTCTCCACCCTCTCCGAGTTGGGCATCTCCGGCGCGGCCCACGCTTGGATTGCGTCCTACCTGACAGGTCGCTCCTACCAGGTGGCGTGGCGAGAATCTGTCTCCTCACCACGCGCTCTCACCACTGGTGTCCCCCAGGGCTCTGTTCTAGGCCCTCTCCTATTCTCGCTATACACCAAGTCACTTGGCTCTGTCATAACCTCACATGGTCTCTCCTATCATTGCTATGCAGACGACACACAACTAATCTTCTCCTTTCCCCCTTCTGATGACCAGGTGGCGAATCGCATCTCTGCATGTCTGGCAGACATATCAGTGTGGATGACGGATCACCACCTCAAGCTGAACCTCGGCAAGACGGAGCTGCTCTTCCTCCCGGGGAAGGACTGCCGTTCCATGATCTCGCCATCACGGTTGACAACTCCATTGTGTCCTCCTCCCAGAGCGCTAAGAACCTTGGTGTGATCCTGGACAACACCCTGTCGTTCTCAACCAACATCAAGGCGGTGGCCCGTTCCTGTAGGTTCATGCTCTACAACATCCGCAGAGTACGACCCTGCCTCACACAGGAAGCGGCGCAGGTCCTAATCCAGGCACTTGTCATCTCCCGTCTGGATTACTGCAACTCGCTGTTGGCTGGGCTCCCTGCCTGTGCCATTAAACCCCTTCAACTCATCCAGAACGCCGCAGCCCGTCTGGTGTTCAACCTTCCCAAGTTCTCTCACGTTCACCCCGCTCCTCCGTTCTACCTCCACTGGCTTCCAGTTGAAGCTCGCCTCCATCCACTACAAGACCATGGTGCTTGCCTACGGAGCTGTGAGGGGAACGGCACCTCAGTACCTCCAGGCTCTGATCAGGCCCTACACCCAAACAAGAGCACTGCGTTCATCCACCTGCGCAGCAGCGCCTATTCAACCTCAGGAGGCTGAAAAAATTTGGCTTGGTCCAGATCAGTACAGGTGCATCAAATCCTGGGGAGAGACCTGGCCTGCTCGCCTCCCTACCACTGAGGAAGTACAGCTCCCGCTCAGCCCAGTCAAAGCTGTTCGCTGCTCTGGCCCCCCAATGGTGGAACAAACCCCTCACGACGCCAGGACAGCGGAGTCAATCACCACCTTCCGGAGACACCTGAAACCCCACCTCTTTAAGGAATACCTAGGATAGGATAAGTAATCCCTCTCACCCCCCTTTAAGATTTAGATGCACTATTGTAAAGTGACTGTTCCACTGGATCTCATAAGGTGAATGCACCAATTTGTAAGTCACTCTGGATAAGAGCGTCTGCTAAATGACTTAAATGTAATGTAATGTAATGTAGGCATATCATTGGAAGATTGACCATAAGAGACTACATTTACCTGGTGTCCCATTTTAATAATGGGAATTGATGGAAATGATGTAAATATATCCGCCACTTTAAACAATGTGTCTTGTGTGCGTAATCTGTAGGTCCATGATACCATCTACTGTATGCTGCTCTGTACCATCACTCATTCATATTCCATTTCTTCAGAAGAGAAAGTTAGTTAAAATCCATCGAACTGGCAGTTATCGCATTAACATCTGCTAACCATGTGTATGTGACAAATAAAATTTGATTTGATTTGATTTGATTTGATTTGGATCTCGATAGATATGTGAAAAACACCATCGTGGCAGTTATTGAGTGAAAAACACCTTGAGAATGATTCTAAACATCGGTTTGCCATGTTTCTGTCGATATTATGGAGTTAATTTGGAAAAAAGTTTGCGTTTTAATGACTTATTATTTTTGTTTTTTCTTACCCAAACGTGATGAAAAAAACGTAGCGATTAGACGACACAAATAATATTTTTTGTAAAAACGGAACATTTGCTATCTAACAGTGTCCTCATTGAAAACATCTGAAGTTCTTCAAAGATAAATTATTTTATTTGAATGCTTTTATGGTTTTTGTGGAAAATGTTGCATGCTGAATGCTAACGCTAAATGGTACATTAGCCATCAATACTGTTACACAAATGCTTGTTTTGCAATGGTTGAGAAGCATATTTTGAAAATCTGAGATGACAGTGTTGTTAACAAAAGGCTAAGCTTGAGAGCAAATAGATTAATTTCATTTCATTTGCGATTTTCATGAATAGTTAACGTTGTGTTATGCTAATGAGCTTGCGGATAGATTTACACAATCCTGGATACAGGTTTTTTATCGTAGCTAAACGTGACGCAGAAAACGGAGCGATTTGTCCTAAACAAATAATCTTTCAGGAAAAACTGAACATTTGCTATCTGAGAGTCTCCTCATTGAAAACATCTGAAGTTCTTCAAAGGTAAATGATTTTATTTGAATGCTTTTCTGTTTTTTTGTGTAAATGTTGGCAAGGTGGCTTTGTCAATGAAGGTCGGCCTTGGCGATCTGGCCTTGGCTGGGATTGCGTGCGATGGTGATGAAAATGCTTGGGGGCAGAAGTCTGTGCAAAGTGGCATGGAAAAGCAAAGGGAAAGCAGAGAGAAGAAAAATATTATGGCCATAAAAGATTCATAAACAACAGTACTGTGTGTGTCTGAGTGAATAGACGAGAGGGTCAATTCTGATCCCCGAGAGGTTCTCTCTCTACTTCACCAGATTATTAATCTGTCCATTAACCTTTCAGTTAGATTCTGTCAGATTATCACATTTCAAGTAAGACACAAATACAGGCTGTGTTGATGTAACAATGTTTATTACAGCAACAGGGGCAGGCAAACGACAGACCAAGGCAGGCAGGGGACGATAATCCAGAGTAGTAGGGCAAAGGTACAGGACATCAGGCAGGCTTAGGGTCAGGACGGGCAAAAAAGGTCAAAACCAGGGAAAACAGGACGCATCAATAGAGAGTAACAGAGGAAAAACCGCTGGTAGCCTTGACGAAACAAAACAAACTGGCAACAGAGAGCACAGGTATAAGTACCCAGGGGATAATGGGGAAAATGGGCGACACCTGGAAGGGGGTGCAGACAAGCACAAGGACAGGTGAAACAGATCAGGATGAGACACATGTACTGCAACCATTGGTATAATCAGTTCTAAACGGTTTAGGGTAAAGACACTTTGATGGGATCCATGTGTTATGGATTATGTATGTGGTCGTATGTAGGATGACATCTTTGAATGGACAATAAAGTCATATTCAATTCTGTTCTGTACTAGGAGTTCTCAGCAGACTCCTCAGCAACTTAACTCTGCTAAATAGTCTACAACAGCAAAACATGATCTAACAACTAGTGAACCAACAGTCCAATTAAGTTGTCTTCCCTTAATTACATTACCCAATTACCACAGTCTTTTCTCTGGAACAACACAAGCTAAAGTCACATTGTTGGTTTTGAGTAATCCTGCTTAAGTCTATGTTTTTGTTTTCTAAAAAAATAGTTTAGATATTGTCTTATGCATCTTTTACATTGGCCTAATTTTAGTCAACCAATAAGAATACAACGCCATCTAATTTTCCACTGTGTCAGATGGAATCAGCATTTCCACAATGTGGAATAGAGATACAAGAGAAATACAATGAGAAATCAATGTATTGCAGTATATTGTATTTCAGTACATACTCACTATCCAAGGGGATTTGATCATAATTTAAAGGAGACACAGGCATCCATTGTCACGACATTTCTATCGAAGTCGATGCCTGTCCTTGTTCAGGCGGTGCTCGGTGGTCGACGATACACACGACTCTTACAGAATCTCTGACTAAGCATGAAGTCAGCAGGAGAAGGTACCCCGGCTATGGAGGTGGAGGAGCGCGTCATGGAACATACAGAGATGATTTACAATCTGAGCACCGCCATGGATCACGTTGTCCAGAATATGACTGCTGGGAGACACAGGGAGTTTTTCCAGCACCTCCACCAGCACAACCGGGTCTCTCCTGAGCGCCCCTTTCCCGCCTGAACCCAGCAGGATCCATCTATCCAAGCCACAGGGGTACGACAGAGATGCTGCCGGCTGCCGGCTGCCAGCGTTTTCTCCTCAAATTAAGCCTGTACCTGGCCACAGTCCACCCAACTCCATCGGACCGTGAGAAGAGTTTCGCCCACGTCTCGTGCCTCACCGGGAAAGCCCTGGAGTGGGCCAGCGCTGTATGTGGAGAAGAAGATGCGGCGTTGGACCATTTTGAGGAGTTCACCTGCAGTTTCCGGGCAGTATTCGACCACCTACCCGAGGGCAGAGCGGCGGGTGAGCGCCTCTACCATCTAAGGCAGGTGACGAGGAGTGGCCAGGAGTTTGCGCCTGCAGAGACACCACCCTCACCTCCGACCAGCTGGTTGACCTGTCTATCTGGCTGGACAACCTGCTGGCTACTCGTGGACGTCCAGATCTGGGTCTGGTTGTTCCATCCTCCCGCACACCCTCTCCGTTACCCATGGAGCTGGGAGGAACGGAACACAGGAAGACCGGAGGGGTGCACCATATGTGGTCGAAGAGGTCACACTGCTGGTTGGTTCCTCTGGGAAATGAGGTAGCAGGCAGGGCACTCTGGTATCACCCCAGGTGAGTAGGCACCATTCTCATCCAGAGCACTCTGTTGCACATATGTTTGTCTCTGTCACTTTTCCTGAATTTTCCCCGCATTCCCAGGAAAAAAATGGTCTTTTCCTTATTGATTCTACTGCGTATCCGGTGGTGCTGGGCCTACCCTGGTTCGCTTGTCATAACCCAACTGTTTATTGGCCACAGGCCTCTCACGGGGTGGTTGCGAGAGTGCTCAGGTAGGGGTTTAGGTGTTTCTGTTGGTGCTACTACGGTGGAAAGTCCAGACCAGGTCTCCATCGTGCGCATTCCCCCAGAATATGCCAATTTGGCTCTCGCTTTCTGCAAAAGGAAGGCGACTCAATTACCACCCCATCGACGGGGGGATTGTGCGCTAAATCTCCTGGTAGACGCTGCACTTCCCAGGAGTCATGTGTGTCCCCTGTCGCAAGAGGAGACAGTGGCTATAGAGACATATGTCTCCGAATCCCTGCATATGGGGTACATTCGGCTCTCCTCAAGTTAATTTTTTGTGAAGAAGGATGGAGGTATGCGGTCGTGCATTGATTATCGAGGTCGCGGTGAGGTACAGTTACGGTGAGGTACAGTTACCCTCTACCACTTATCGCTACGGCGATTGAGTCAATGCACGGGGTGAGCTTCTTCACTAAACTGGATCTCAGGAATGCGTACAACCTGATGCGTATCCGGAAGGGAGATGAGTGGAAGACGGCAATTAGTACCACCTCAGGGTAATTATGAGTACCTAGTAATGCCGTATGGGTTGATGAATGCTCCATCAGTCTTCCAATCCTTTGTAGACTAGATTTTCAGAGACCTGCAGGCAGGGTGTAGTGGTGTATATCAATGACATTCTGATATACTCCGCTACACGCGCCGAGCATGTCTCTCTGGTGCGGAGAATGCTTGGTCGCCTGTTGTAGCCTAACCTGTACGTCAAGGATGCGAAATGCCTGTCTTTCAACAGTCCGTCTCCTCCCTAGGGCATCGGAAATCCACTTCAGGAGTGGAGATGGAGAGTGACCGCATTGCATTTGTGCGTAATTGGCCGACTCCCACCACAGTAAAGGAGGTGCAGTGATTCTTAGGGTTTGCCAACTACTACCGGAGGTTTATTTGGGGTTTTGGTCAGGTTGCTGCTCCCATTACCTCACTGCTAAAGGGGGCACCGGTGCGCTTGCAGTGGTCAGCTGAGGCGAACAGGGCTTTTAGGCACCTGAAGGCTCTGTTTGCCTCGGCTCATGTGTTGGCTCATCCAGATCCCTCTTTGCCGTTCATAGTGGAGGTGGACGCATCCGAAGCTGGGATAGGAGCAGTGCTCTCTCAGTGTTCGGGTATGCCACTGAAGCTCCGCCCCCGTTTCTTATTTTCGAAGAAGCTCAGCCCGGTGGAACGAAACTATGATGCGAGGGACCGGGAGCTGTTGGCTGTCGTCAAGGCTTTGAAGGCGTGGAGACATTGGCTTGAGGGGGCTAAACACCCTTTTCTCATCTGGACTGACCATCGCAATCTGGAGTCCATCAGGGAGGCGAGGAGACTGAATCCTCGCCAGGCAAGGTGGGCCATGTTTTTCACCCGTTTTATGTTTACCAACTCTCTTACAGACCAGGCTCCCAGAACGTTAAGGCCGACGCACTGTCTCGGTTGTATGACACAGAGGAGCGGACTCCCATACTTTCAGCCTCTTGTTTGGTGGCACCAGTAGTGTGGGAGCTGTACGCAGACACTGAGCGGGCGTCTCTTGCAGAGCCCTCTCCCCCTCAGTGTCCAGCTGGGCGTCTGTACATTCCGTCTGCTATCCGCGACCGACTGATCTATTGGGCCCACACGTCACCCTCTGGTCATCCTAGGATAGGTCGGACGGTGTCTTGATGGGAGGTACTGGTGGCCCAGCTAAGGACGTGAGGGTTTATGTTTCCTCCTGCTCAGTGTGCGCCCAGTGCAAGGCTCCTAGACGCCTGCCCAGAGGTAAGTTACAACCCTTACCTGTTCCACAACGGCCATGGTCGCGCCTGTCGGTGGATTTCTTAACTGATCTACCACCTTCACAGGGTAACACCACAATCCTGGATCGTTTTTCTAAGTCCTGCCGTCTCCTCCCTTTTCTCGGTCTCCCTACGGCCCTACAAACTGCGGAGGTCCTGTTTACACACGTCTTCCGGCACTACGGGGTGCCTGAGGATATAGTGTCTGATCGTGGTCCCCAGTTCACGTCAAGGATCTGGAAGGCGTTCATGGAACGTCTGGGGGTCTCGGTCAGCCTTACCTCAGGCTTTCAACCCGAGAGTAATGGGCAGGTGGAGAGAGTTAAGCAAGATGTGGGTAGGTTTCTGCGGTCTTATTGTCAGGACCAGCCGGGGGAGTGGGCAAAGTTCGTGCCCTGGGCTGAGATGGCCCAGAATTCGCTCTGCCACTCCTCCACTAGCCTTTCACCCATTCAATGTGTATTAGGGTATCAGCTGGTTCTGGCTCCTTGGCATCAGAGTCAGACCGAGGCTCCTGCGATGGACAATTGGATCCGGTGCGCGGAGGAAACCTGGGAGGCCGCCCACGCCCACCTTCCCCTCTGCCTGCCCTGCCAGAAGCTGGGTCCTCGGTTTGTGGGGCTGTTTAATGTTCTGAGGAGCGTGAACGAGGTATGTTATAGGTTACAGCTACCCACCAATTACCGTATTAACCCCTCGTTCCGTGTCTCTCCTCAGGCCAGTGGTGGCTGGCCCGCTCCAGGAGGCTGAAGTGCGTGATGTTCCTCCGCCCCCTCTGGACATCGAGGGGGTCCCGGCGTACGCCGTTCGATCCATCTTGGATTCGAGATGTCGGGCGAGGGGCCTTCAGTACCTCGTGGACTGAGAGGGGTACGGTCCGGAGGAGAGATGCTGGGTTCCCGTGGAGGATGTGTTAGATCCTTCCCTGCTGGGAGAATTCTACCGTCTCCATCCGGATCGACCTGTGCCTCGCCCTCCGGGTCGTCCCCGAGGCCGGTGTACTATCACGACTTCTGCCAAAGTCAATGCCACTCCTTGTTCGGGCGGTGCCCGGCAGTCGACGTCACCGGTCTTCTAGCCATCATTGATCCATTTTTCATGTTCCATTGGTTTTGTCTTCCTACACACCTGGTTTCAATCTCATTCATTACCTGTTGTGTATTTAACCCTCTGTTTCCCCTCATGTCCTTGTCAGAGATTGTTTGTTGTTCAGTATTTGTGTTTTAATTGGTGCGCGACGGGTCCTTGTATGCACTTTGTTTTATTGTAATCGTGGTTTTGGAGTTATGTTTGTTTTCAAGTTATTAAACAACTCCATTGCACTAAGTTTGATTCTCCTGCGCCTGACTTCTCTGCCACCTATACACACAACTCTGACATCCATATTGTGCCTCTGTAGTGTCTGGAAAGAGTGGGGGCTCCTCAGAGGAGGAAGGGGAGGCCCATCCTACTCAGTGAATTTAAAAAAAATGTTTTAGATAAAACTATACTAAATATATTCACGTCACTTAATAACTGACTAAATCACACCGTTTTAAGGTATACAGTAGCCTCAACAGAACCCTCTAGGGTAGCACCATGGTGTAGCCAGAGTACAGCTACTTCTCAGTTCTCCTCTTGGCACATTGACTTCAATACAAAGCCTAGGATGCTCATTGTTCTCACCCTATCCATAGACTTCCATAGACACAGAAAATATGACGACTTCCGGAGGATGTCCCCCAACCAATTAGAGCTCTTGCATTTTGAGCTGACATGTGGTCCATCCAATCAACGGATCAGAGAATGAATCTAGTACTGAAAGCATAAGCTACAGAGAGCTTGCACTGCAATGTGGTGAGTAGTGAACTCAAAGCGAGAGAAAGACAATAGTTGAACAGTTATGAACAAGTCAATTTTGTTGGTATCCAACACTGCAACTCTAAGTCAAGGTAAGCTTTCGGTTTTAAATATTTATTGCCACTGGGGCCCGCCGGAGTAACTGCTAAACTGCTTGCTATACAATGTTCTGCTTGATTGTACACATGGATTGGATTGTGGGTTTAGTAATGCATTAATTATAGTTTGACTATAATGTTAATATGGTGACAACGATGTAGGCTGTGTAATGGTTAGCGGTTATGGTATGGAGGTTTGGCTTGGAGAGGTTTTGGCGCCTGGTCACAAACAGATGTGTTGAGCACTGAAGTCTACAAGCAAAGGGAAAAGGTGAGAAGAGGAGAACGCATAGATGCAAGCATAAATTATACAACAAGCAAAGTAATGATGCTGTATGTGGCGGCTATGCAAGTATGTATGTGCATGTGCATATGATTAGGGATGTATTCATTCCGCTGATTCTGTTGCAAAACATTTCTTAAATGGAAGCAAACGGGACGAAACGGGGAGGGACATACCTGAATTTGTCCAAAAGAAACTCTAATTTTAGTAGCAAAAACGTTTTGAAACTGTTTGGACTAATGATTACACCCCAGATGAGCTAGATGCAGAAAAGAGTGTGCAAGGTGGTATTTAATCTGTCACTGTCTGTCACCTCGATTACTCCAATTTGTATCTAAACCTGTGTACCTATGTTATAAACTTTAATTTGTAGGCTAGGTTGTTGCAACCTATTGCTGTTACATTGAGCTGGGTGAATGGAATATGAATGACACTCAACCAATATTCTGTAATAGAAATAATAACGGCATGCTCATAAAATAAAATGAATCGGCCTCCCTAATCTTAAATGGCACCAAGCGCCACTGTCCAGAAGGCATTATGGGGTCATGCGGGGTCAGCTGTAATGGCTGAATCCATTGACTGAGCAGCGATTCAGGCCATGGGAACAATGTGATGAGCCATTACGGAGAATGACCGTTGACCACTTAATCCTCTGTCAGTTTGACATCTGGTTCTCCTATTATATGAATACATTACCGTAGGGAGGTGGATAACTTCTCACCTCATGTACTGTCTCTGTTCACTGAAGGTTTTTAATCCTGAAGAGTCTAAGCCAATATTATTTGATGAAACACTGAGTTTACTGCCATTAGCCCATAGAAACGCATTAAATAATAGATTCATACATGGAAAAAAAGGTAATTTTATGTTTTAAAAGTGTCTGTCCTATATCTGAGAGATATAAGACAGAACAGGAAACTAAACTAAACTTTTTGGCACTAAACCTCTTCCATGTATACGGTACTTCCATAAAATGTTTTAACTGGTACTGGGCTACCTTCAGACGAGTCTTAAAAGACATGTGGGCATCCTAGAGCAAATCAACCGACATATATTGTATATGTCATGAGAATTTCCCCTTTCCATTCCAGTGGTCCTATTAGTTTGGATGCTACAGATATTTTCTTGAGAAGACTGATTTTCAGGATGTCTCATGGTCTGACAAACATGGCTGTAGCTGGGCCAACTTCCACCGCAGATGCGGAAACTGCTGATATCTCTAGCATAAACAGATGGATTTTGATGGGGATTTTTTATTGTGCAAATAATATTTCCGTGGGTACGCGGACATAGACTCTAATTTAACTACACTGCAGAAAAGTTTGATTTAAAATGAGTAGTCATCCCTTATGAAGAAAATATGCATAGTTAAAAGTAAGGGTGACTGTTTGGAGGTGAAATATTCATGTACGGTTTTCTTTCAGAGATAAGACAATGAAATACAGAGAACAAAGATAAAGTGTAAAGGAGAGCAAGAAAGTGAGAACATGAAGTAAAAAAGAGAGTGGGGGATTGATTTCTAAAGCTTTTGAACCTTTGTGAAGTTTTCTCCACTTAAAAAAGACATAAAAGATAAAAAATATCAAGTTTAAAAGCTTCAAGTGAATCATTTTTCCTTTCTCTCTATTCTGTTTTGGTTAAAATTAGTACAAACTTGGCACTACAGTCTAAAACTTGCTGTAATACACTGTAAGTGTATTACACTGTAAGAGGGAGTATGTACATAATGCAATGGTATTCCTTTGTATTTGTACATGTTGATTGATTGTTGTGCACAGAAAGGTCTCACTTTGAACAACTACTGTTTTTACAAAAAACATTGAAAGACTTTTTGAAATGGAAGTGAAAGTGAAACCAGTCATTTGTTTTGCCTGGCTCAAATATTGATATGTTCTATCAATCTTCTAAATGTGTCTGCCTGTATGGATTCACAGAAGATATTTACATGAGCTGTACAGGGCTCTGTAGCATCAAACAGATGTTAGACATTCCGATACTGTATATCCAAAGACTGTTAACTCCAATGATACACCCAGGCAAAGGAATTCTGTTCTCTCCATCGAGAATCCACTCCTGGAAGAAATATAGTCACCACACAACACTTTCTGTAAGACAAAAAATACATACATTATATACTATTGTACAGTTTTAACTACAGTGGAACTGTGCCAGCAGAACATCAACATTAGGGTAGGCTAGTTGAACATTTAGAACAATATCTAGCCTGATAGAAAGAAATGTGGCATAGCTCTTAACTTTTGCAGTGACCAGGCAGTACAAATGTACCCAGGTAGAGATAGAGTGCCTAGCTACAGCCATGTCTAACAGGCATGCTTAGGCAAATATATCTCTAGTAAGACAAGATCAATAGTTTCAAAGATTTACAACAGTAAATGGTTGTATTATTGTTTCTCCTCACTGTTAGTAAACGTATCTAGTTAGCTAGTTATTTACATCTGTTTGGAACCATAACTTTATCTTGTGTCATGGCTTTAATTGAAATGTATCCCCTTTAAAAATCATAATCAATATGTCAACCCTTGTCATTTATACTAAATAACTAGCTAGTAAAATGATTTAGATTTACAGTGGATGATGTTACACATTTGCTAACAAGTTACAAACGTGAGGCTTCGTGCAAAGCAAGCTAGAAGGTACCAGGCTAACTAGCCAACTCCAATCATGCAATAACATTTGCTGGTAACATTAAAACTAGCTTTGGGTGGCTGGTTGTAATGTTAATAGCTTTCTGTTTAGTAGCCATATCTATGAAGAAAAAATTAAATGTTTTACAATCAAGAAACGGTAGCTAGATCTCAGCATGTAATACCTCTTCTCTTTTTAGTCATAGATATGGGTAGCTTTTTAGCTAACTTAGCCAGCTACCTTAGCTAGTTACAGTGGGGCAAAAAAGTATTTAGTCAGCCACCAATTGTGCAAGTTCTCCCACTTAAAAAGATGAGAGAGGCCTGTAATTGTCATCATAGGTACACTTCAACTATAACAGACAAAATGAGAAAAGAAATCCAGAAAATCACATTGTATGATTTTTTATGAATTTATTTGCAAATTATGGTGGAAAATAAGTATTTGGTCACCTACAAACAAGCAAGATTTCTGGCTCTCACAGACCTGTAACTTCTTCTTTAAGAGGCTCCTCCACTCGTTACCTGTATTAATGGTACCTGTTTGAAATTGTTATCAGTATAAAAAACACCTGTCCACAACCTCAAACAGTCACACTCCAAACTCCACTATGGCCAAGACCAAAGAGCTGTCAAATGACACCAGAAACAACATTGTAGACCTGCACCAGGCTGGGAAGACTGAATCTGCAATAGGTAAGCAGCTTGGTTTGAAGAAATCAACTGTGGGAGCAATTATTAGGAAATGGAAGACATACAAGACCACTGATAATCTCCCTAGATCTGGGGCTCCACGCAAGATCTCACCCCGTGGGGTCAAAATGATCACAAAAACGGTGAGCAAAAATCCCAGAACCACACGGGGGACCTAGTCAATGACCTGCAGAGAGCTGGGACCAAAGTAACAAAGCCTACCATCAGTAACACACTACGCCGCCAGGGACTCAAATCCTGCAGTGCCAGACGTGTCCCTCTGCTTAAGCCAGTACATGTTCAAGCCCGTCTGAAGTTTGCTAGAGAGCATTTGGATGATCCAGAAGCAGATTGGGAGAATGTCATATGGTCAGATGAAAATGAAAATATAACTTTTTGGTAAAACTCAACTCGTCGTGTTTGGAGGACAAACATTTACATTACATTTAAGTCATTTAGCAGACGCTCTTATCCAGAGCGACTTACAAATTGGTGCATTCACCTTATGACATCCAGTGGAACAACCACTTTACAATAGTGCATCTAAATATTTTAAGGGGGGTGAGAAGGATTACTTTATCCTATCCTAGGTATTCCTTAAAGAGGTGGGGTTTCAGGTGTCTCCGGAAGGTGGTGATTGACTCCGCTGTCCTGGCGTCGTGAGGGAGTTTGTTCCACCATTGGGGAGCCAGAGCAGCGAACAGTTTTGACTGAGCTGAGCGGGAACTGTACTTCCTCAGTGGTAGGGAGGCGAGCAGGCCAGAGGTGGATGAACGCAGTGCCCTTATTTGGGTGTAGGGCCTGATCAGAGCCTGGAGGTACTGAGGTGCCGTTCCCCTCACAGCTCCGTAGGCAAGCACCATGGTCTTGTAGCGGATGCGAGCTTCAACTGGAAGCCAGTGGAGAGAGCGGAGGAGCGGGGTGACGTGAGAGAACTTGGGAAGGTTGAACACTAGACGGGCTGCGGCGTTCTGGATGAGTTGTAGGGGTTTAATGGCACAGGCAGGGAGCCCAGCCAACAGCGAGTTGCAGTAATCCAGACAGGAGATGACAAGTGCCTGGATTAGGACCTGCGCCGCTTCCTGTGTGAGGCAGGGTCGTACTCTGCGGATGTTGTAGAGCATGAACCTACAGGAACGGGCCACCGCCTTGATGTTAGTTGAGAACGACAGTTTGTTGTCCAGGATCACGCCAAGGTTCTTAGCGCTCTGGGAGGAGGACACAATGGAGTTGTCAACCGTGATGGCGAGATCATGGAACGGGCAGTCCTTCCCCGGGAGGAAGAGCAGCTCCGTCTTGCCGAAGTTCAGCTTGAGGTGGTGATCCGTCATCCACACTGATATGTCTGCCAGACATGCAGAGATGCGATTCGCCACCTGGTCATCAGAAGGGGGAAAGGAGAAGATTAATTGTGTGTCGTCTGCATAGCAATGATAGGAGAGACCATGTGAGGTTATGACAGAGCCAAGTGACTTGGTGTATAGCGAGAATAGGAGAGGGCCTAGAACAGAGCCCTGGGGGACACCAGTGGTGAGAGCGCGTGGTGAGGAGACAGATTCTCGCCACGCCACCTGGTAGGAGCGACCTGTCAGGTAGGACGCAATCCAAGCGTGGGCCGCGCCGGAGATGCCCAACTCGGAGAGGGTGGCGAGGAGGATCTGATGGTTCACAGTATCGAAGGCAGCCGATAGGTCTAGAAGGATGAGAGCAGAGGAGAGAGAGTTAGCTTTAGCGGTGCGGAGCGCCTCCGTGATACAGAGAAGAGCAGTCTCAGTTGAATGACTAGTCTTGAAACCTGACTGATTTGGATCATGAAGGTCATTCTGAGAGCGGGAGAGCTGACCAAGGACGGCACGTTCAAGAGTTTTGGAGAGAAAAGAAAGAAGGGATACTGGTCTGTAGTTGTTGACATCGGAGGGATCGAGTGTAGGTTTTTTCAGAAGGGGTGCAACTCTCGCTCTCTTGAAGACGGAAGGGACGTAGCCAGCGGTCAGGGATAAGTTGATGAGCGAGGTGAGGTAAGGGAGAAGGTCTCCGGAAATGGTCTGGAGAAGAGAGGAGGGGATAGGGTCGAGCGGGCAGGTTGTTGGGCGGCCGGCCGTCACAAGACGCGAGATTTCATCTGGAGAGAGAGGGGAGAAAGAGGTCAGAGCACAGGGTAGGGCAGTGTGAGCAGAACCAGCGGTGTTGTTTGACTTAGCAAACGAGGATCGGATGTCGTCGATCTTCTTTTCAAAATGGTTGACGAAGTCATCTGCAGAGAGGGAGGAGGGGGGGAGGATTCAGGAGGGAGGAGAATGTGGCAAAGAGCTTCCTAGGGTTAGAGGCAGATGCTTGGAATTTAGAGTGGTAGAAAGTGGCTTTAGCAGCAGAGACAGAGGAGGAAAATGTAGAGAGGAGGGAGTGAAAGGATGCCAGGTCCGCAGGGAGGCGGGTTTTCCCTCATTTCCGCTCGGCCTTCCGGAGCCCTGTTCTGTGAGCTCGCATTGAGTCGTTAAGCCACGGAGCGGGAGGGGAGGACCGAGCCGGCCTGGAAGATAGGGGACATAGAGAGTCAAAGGATGCAGAAAGGGAGGAGAGGAGGGTTGAGGAGGCAGAATCAGGAGATAGGTTGGAGAAGGTTTGAGCAGAGGGAAGAGATGATAGGATGGAAGAGGAGAGAGTAGCGGGGGAGAGAGAGCGAAGGTTGGGACGGCGCGATACCATCCGAGTAGGGGCAGTGTGGGAAGTGTTGGATGAGAGCGAGAGGGAAAAGGATACAAGGTAGTGTTCGGAGACTTGGAGGGGAGTTGCAATGAGGTTAGTGGAAGAACAGCATCTAGTAAAGATGAGGTCGAGCGTATTGCCTGCCTTGTGAGTAGGGGGGGAAGGTGAGAGGGTGAGGTCAAAAGAGGAGAGGAGTGGAAAGAAGGAGGCAGAGAGGAATGAGTCAAAGGTAGATGTGGGGAGGTTAAAGTCGCCCAGAACTGTGAGAGGTGAGCCGTCCTCAGGAAAGGAGCTTATCAAGGCATCAAGCTCATTGATGAACTCTCCGAGGGGACCTGGAGGGCGATAAATGATAAGGATGTTAAGCTTGAAAGGGCTGGTAACTGTGACAGCATGAAATTCAAAGGAGGCGATAGACAGATGGGTAAGGGGAGAAAGAGAGAATGACCACATGGGAGAGATAAGGATCCCTATGCCACCACCCCGCTGACCAGAAGCTCTCGGGGTGTGCGAGAACACGTGGGCGGACGAAGAGAGAGCAGTAGGAGTAGCAGTGTTATCTGTGGTGATCCATGTTTCTGTCAGTGCCAAGAAGTCGAGGGACTGGAGGGAGGCATAGGCTGAGATGAACTCTGCCTTGTTGGCTGCAGATCGGCAGTTCCAGAGGCTACCGGAGACCTGGAACTCCACGTGGGTCGTGCGCGCTGGGACCACCAGATTAGAATGCTGAGTTGCTTCCAAAGAACATCATACCTACTGTGAAGCATGGGGGTGGAAACATCATGCTTTGGGGCTGTTTTTCTGCCATGGGACCAGGACGGCTGATCCGTGTAAAGGAAAGAATGAATGGGGCCATGTATCGTGAGATTTTGAGTGAAAACCTCCTTCCATCAGCAAGGGCATTGAAGATGAAACGTGGCTGGGTCTTTCAGCATGACAATGATCCCAAACACACCGCCCGGGCAACGAAGGAGTGGCTTCGTAAGAAGCATTTCAAGGTCCTGGAGTGGCCTAGCCAGTCTCCAGATTTCAAGCCCATAGAAAATCTTTGGAGGGAGTTGAAAGTCCGTGTTGCCCAGCAACAGCCCCAAAACCTCGCTGCTCTAGAGGAGATCTGCATGGAGGAATGGGCCAAAATACCAGCAACAGTGTGTGAAAACCTTGTGAAGACTTACAGAAAACGTTTGACCTCTGTCATTGCCAACAAAGGGTATATAACAAAGTATTGAGATAAACTTTTGTTATTGACCAAATACTTATTTTCCACCATAATTTGCAAATAAATTCAGTAAAATCCAAAAGTGTTTTTGTACTATATCGCTTGACACAATAATGAAAATAATCATGGCCTCTAAACCTTCAAGCTGCATACTGGACCATATTCCAACTAAACTACTGAAAGAGCTGCTTCCTGTGCTTGGCCCTCCTATGTTGAACATAGTAAACAGCTCTCTATCCACCGGATGTGTACCAAACTCACTAAAAGTGGCAGTAATACAGCCTCTCTTGAAAAAGCCAAACCTTGACCCAGAAAATATAAAAAACTATCGGCCTATATCGAATCTTCCATTCCTCTCAAAATGTTTAGAAAAGGCTGTTGCGCAGCAACTCACTGCCTTTCTGAAGACAAACAATGTATACGAAATGCTTCAGTCTGGTTTTAGACCCCATCATAGCACTGAGACTGCACTTGTGAAGGTGGTAAATTACCTTTTAATGGCATCAGGCGGAGGCTCTGCATCGGTCCTCGTGCTCCTAGACCTTAGTGCTGCTTTTGATACCATCGATCACCACATTCTTTTGGAGAGATTGGAAGCCCAAATTGGTCTACACGGACAAGTTCTGGCCTGGTTTAGATCTTATCTGTTGGAAAGATATCAGTTTGTCTCTGTGAATGGTTTGTCCTCTGACAAATCAACTGTAAATTTCGGTGTTCCTCAAGGTTCCATTTTAGGACCACTATTGTTTTCACTATATATTTTACCTCTTGGGGATGTCATTCGGAAACATAATGTTAACTTTCACTGCTATGCGGATGACACACATCTGTACATTTCAATGAAACATGGTGAAGCCCCCAAATTGCCCTCGCTAGAAGCATGTGTTTCAGACATAAGTAAGTGGATGGCTGCAAATGTTCTACATTTAAACTCGGACTAAACAGAGATGCTTGTTCTAGGTCCCAAGAAACAAAGAGATCTTCTGTTGAATCTGACAATTAATCTTAATGGTTGTACAGTCATCTCAAATAAAACTGTGAAGGACCTCAGCGTTACTCTGGACCCTGATCTCTCTTTTGAAGAACATATCAAGACCATTTCAAGGACAGCTTTTTTCCAACTACGTAACATTGCAAAAATCAGAAACTTTCTGTCCAAAAATGCAGAAAAATTAATCCATGCTTTTGTCACTTCTAGGTTAGACTACTGCAATACTCTACTTTCCGGCTACTCGGATAAAGCACTAAATAAACTTCAGTTTGTGCTAAATACGGCTGCTAGAATCCTGACCAGAATCCAACATTTTTATCATGTTACTCCAGTGCTAGCCTCCCTACACTGGCTTCCTGTCAAGGCAAGGGCTGATTTCAAGGTTTTACTGCTAACCTACAAAGCATTACATGGGCTTGCTCCTACCTATCTCTCTGATTTGGTCCTGCCGTACATACCTACACGTATGCTACGGTCACAAGACACAAGTCCCCTAATTGTCACTAGAATTTCTAAGCAAACAGCTGGAGGCAGGGCTATCTCCTATAGAGCTCCATTTTTATGGAATGGCCTGCCTACCCATGTAAGAGTCGCAAACTCGGTCTCAACCTTTAAGTCTTTACTGAAGACTCATCTCTTCAGTGGGTCATATGATAGAGTGTAGTCTGGCCCAGGAGTGGGAAGGTGAACGGAAAGGCTCTGGAGCAACGAACCGCCCTTGCTGTCTCTGCCTGGCCGGTTCCCCTCTTTCCACTGGGATTCTCTGCCTCTAACCCTATTACAGGGGCTGAGTCACTGGCTTACTGGGGCTCTTTCATACAGTCCCTAGGAGGGGTGCGTCACTTGAGTGGGTTGAGTCACTGATGTGATCTTCCTGTCTGGGTTGGTGCCCCCTCCCTTGGGTTGTGCCGTGGCGGAGATCTTTGTGGGCTATTCTCGGCCTTGTCCCAGGATGGTAAGTTGTTGGTTGAAGATATCCCTTTAGTGGTGTGGGGGCTGTGCTTTGGCAAAGTGGGTGGGGTTATATCCTTCCTGTTTGGCCCTGTCCGGGGGTGTCCTCGGATGGGGCCACAGTGTCCCCTGACCCCTCCCATCCCAGACTCCAGTATTTATGCTGCAGTAGTTTGTGTTGGGGAGCTAGGGTCAGTTTGTTATATCTGGAGTACTTCTCCTGTCCTATTCGGTGTCCTGTGTGAATTTAAGTGTGCTCTCTCTAATTCTCTCTTTCTTTCTCTCTCTCAGAGGACCTGAGCCCTAGGACCATGCCTCAGGACTACCTGACATGATGACTCCTTGCTGTCCCCAGTCCACCTGGCCGTGCTGCTGCTCCAGTTTCAACTGTTCTGCCTTATTATTATTTGACCATGCTGGTCATTTATGAACATTTGAACATCTTGGCCATGTTCTGTTATAATGTCCACCCGGCACAGCCAGAAGAGGACTGGCCACCCCACATAGCTTGGTTCCTCTCTAGGTTTTGGCCTTTCTATGGAGTTTTTCCTAGCCACCGTGCTTCTACACCTGCATTGCTTGCTGTTTGGGGTTTTAGGCTGGGTTTCTGTACAGCACTTTGAGATATCAGCTGATGTACGAAGGGCTATATAAATACATTTGATGTGATTTGATTTGATATTCCTCTTGTGTAATTACACTAATTGTCAACCCAACGCTAGTGTTACAGTAGGATTTTACAGTACGCAAAATCCTCAGGTGATTTTATTTGAGCATGGGAAAAGTAGCTACAGTAGGCTTAAATACTGCAATATGATTACATTGAAATGTTCCATTTGGAGGTTTCCGTCCGAGAGGATTCAGTCACTACTTACTCATCGAGCATTACTTTGAGGAAAAGCACGTTTAGCGTCACGGGACCTCAAGGGAAGGAAATGCAAAAACAGAACTGGGAACCCAACTACTGTCCGCAACATCTGGTTGTTTTTAGGTTGCACCTAAACATCCTTTGATTTCACGTGTTACGTCTTTCTAAAAATGTTTCTGAAAGGGTGTCACGTGACATCTGTGTGCATGCGTGTGTGTACGTTTGTGTTTCAGAGAGCGAGAAACACATTCAAACAACTTTACTCAAGCAACAATTAACAGGCATATATTAAAAACCATGCTGATGACATACCTCCACAGCCATGACATTATGTTATCTCCAGTTGAACTGGTAAAGATGTGAGTGAGTTAATCAGACAGGACCGGGAGCTAAAGAACTCCTGGTATATTATCTATCAACCATCAGAGTCCCCTAAACAGGGACACTTCTCTCTGGTCCTAATGGCTCTGACTACATGAGATTATTTGCATAGAGGTTGTAGATGACAACAGCTTCCATAGGACACAGTGAGAAAGGGGGAGGGGGAGGGAGGGAGGGGATATAAAGAGAGCAGAGAGGGAGAGAAAGAGGGAGAGATCATGGAGTGTTTGCTACCCTGATCCATAATAGTAAGCATGTGTGAAACGCTAATGAACTCTGGCTGAAATGAATCCTGGACCTAAGTGAGTAGCAGGTCCAAGATCCAGGACCAGAGTAGAAGGTATTGTGACGTGACATAGCGAGTCGCATGGCATATTTTGCCCATTGTAATCAAGATAGCTTGTGCATCTCGCAAATTACATTTTGTAGAATTCTCACAAACCTTTGAGGAAACCGAATCAGAGTACTGAATGTGAAAAAGCCCATAGTTTACCTGATGAACAGCCAATGACACTTGTAACATAACCAGCCTATGTATGTGGAAAACAAACTGTTTCCGAGGAATTCCATTACTGTCCAAGGGATTCATTATCATAATTTACATAGGCTCCCACAGGACAGATAGAGACGGAGGGTCTGCCACAGTTGATCTGTGTAATGAACAGCATAGGAAACCAAGGCTAGGCCATGCGGCCTAGGAGAGCAATGTTCCCTCATCAGCAGATGGATGTCTACCCTCAGATAACAATGTTTCTGAAGGAGGGAAAGACAGAATTCAGGAAATGAATCACATTAATCGTCATACATTTAATGTACCCTCTATGTAGCCTACATCCATCCTCATCAGACATCGTCTGGTATGAGAGAATAATCAGAAGAATAGAAGTGGTCTCTCTCGTGGAGATGACAGTGAAAAACACAGTAGAGAGGAGATCTGCTTTGCTTGGAACTCCTGGGATGCCTCTGTCTTATAGAGACTTCCCATGTAGAAATCTGTCAATATACCGCAATCAAATCACATTGTGGGAGACCAACATGCAATGCATACAGTACCTGCATTTCAAGGAATGGATATTATCATAAACATACCATTTATTTGAGATCTCTTTTCCAGAACTACTGCAGTATTTACTCCTGTGCTGTTTATCACCACCCACCCCCCTGAGTTGAACTACTGTAATAGAGGAAACTTTTTTCATTTCCTTTTTCCTTCTTTTGTGTATAAATAAGGTGCCGATGTAATTTCCTTCCTGGATCCATATAGTACACAAGAGGGCTTCAATCAGAGCCAAAGTGCCTGCTGCTAGTGCCAGGTGATTCTGGGGCTTGCACTGTTGCACTGGCAGCTCCAACACAGTCAAGTGATTTATAAAGCTGTTTATGTACTCTGGAAAGCAGTGCCAACGAACACCGGAGGGAATACAGGGCAGGGCCTGCTTTTAGAGTCAGACCCTCTCACTCTTCTAACCAGGCGACTGTGTGCTTCCCTTCACAAACTCCCACACAATTCTTTCTACAGACAATGGGTTCTATTATTGTGCCTGAGAGGGAAGTGACAATACCTCTGCACTCTGCTTTGTAGCAATGTTGCTGCACAGCACAGGCACTAGGCTACATACAGTACCTCTCACAAACACACATTTACATTCACACAGCACGCATATCCGCATCTCACAAGAGAAAGGGTGGTCGGGAGTGAAAAAGTGGATATTCTGGGGGGGACCAGCGTTCTCCCCCAATCTTCATTTCAGGCTAATGGTACATGGAGGGAGGGGATCATTAGGCTGCCTCCTGGACTATAGCAACACCTATTACTGTGCTATAGCGTTGCTCTCCCCCGACGGGCCCGGCACACTCTATCATTGCTTACCCCAGACCTTCCCCGGAAGGTCAGCCTTCGCTAATGACTCGTGACTTGAGTGATAAGGAGAGGGTGAGGGAGATGGAGAAAACAACGGAGAGAGGGAAGGAGAAAAGAGAGTGGGGAAAAGAGGGAAAGAAGTGAAGAGGGTGAGGGAGAGATGGAAATTGAGAGAATAACCTCCAGAGAGAGAGACAGGAACAGAAAGAAGGAATGAAGAGAGTGAGGAAGGGAGAGAGAGAGGTGGATAGCTGAATGGAGAAAAGAGCACCCAGAGAGAGAAGGGGGAAGAAAGTAAGATAGTGATGGTGAAAGAGAGGAAGATATGGGTGAGGTTGAGATAGATGGAGAGGTACAGTAAATTGAGAAAATAGCCTTCTGTGAGAAAGCAGGAGAGAGAGGGAAGGAGAACCAAAGAGAGAAGGAAAGAGAGGTACTATTAAAAGACACAAGAATGTGAGAGAGTGAGATGGAGAGTTAAAATTGAGAAAAAAAAAGCTTCCGGAGAGAGAGGGAGAGATGAAGGGAGGGAAGGAAGGCAAGAACGAGAGACAAGGTGAAAGAGAGCGAGATGGAGAGCGAAAGGAAGAAATTAAGAAGGTGAGCGAGATTAAGAGTGGAGAACGCCCTGAGGGACCTCAGCTCCGTGGCAGTTCTGTGGTGACACACTGGGTCACAAAGGTCATTCGGGAGTCATTGTGAGGTCACCAGTTAAGCTCCTCAGAGAATCTATTGTTGGGCTCCAATTACCCCCACTGACCAGTAACGCAGTCTCCCTTTTACACCGTGACAGGAAGTGAGGGCCTTTTTTCCCCCCAAACCCATAGATACACACACTGCCCACTGTTATTGGCTGGTTATTGTCCATTTGCCGCCTCTTTGGACTGTGACGAGTCCTTGACGTTTATTACAGTGTCAGAAAGGTACAAGTGTGGGTCTAATCTCGCCATCAGACTTCATAGACCTGAGAGGAGAAGGAAAAGAGAGCATCCAGGAAAATAACTTCTGATGGGTCCTGATGGGCTTACTACTAGCTTGAACTTGAATCTTCCTGCTTGTTGTTGGTAAAAATAGAGCAGGGAAGGAAGTAGCCAAAGGCAGATAGATCTTCAGAGACAACTTGCCTTACATTTTGATAGAGCTGTTAGTCTGTGAATTGAAATATCTGCATATCTAGTGTCTAGCAAAGGAGAAGTGTCTTTAGACATCCAACTATTTGGAATTTGGCACAAGGCATACTTCAGCACCCACACCTTCATTAGAGTGTCAGTAGCTACTGAACAAGGATGCATGGTTTCACACACATCATTCATGAGGGATTAGAACAGGGGTGACAGGTGTTAGTTGAGTTCTTAAAGCAAAATCACATGCAAGCCATGTCTCTTTACCACACACACACACACACACACACACACACACACACACACACACACACACACACACACACACACACACACACACACACACACACACACACACACACACACACACACACACACACACACACACACACACACACACACACACACACACACACACACACACACACACACACACACACACACACACACACACATCACCAAGCGCAACATTATTCCTGTGCAAAGCCAGAGGAATGCCAAACCTTCTCTCTCCTATCCTCTTCTCTCTGTAGTTGTGTGTGCGTGTGCATGTGTGTGCGTGTGTGTATTAGAGAGATCCTTACTATTCATTAAGACGGCAGGACTGCGTCGACTTCTCAAAGAGTCTCCCAGTCAATTGACTCTCAGGCTTTGCAAACAGACCTGCCTGCATTCCTTTTATTTTTTAACAACCTTATGAACTTAACACTGCACTTGTATGATGTTGGCTTGGCTGAGAATCTCTATGAATCTCTATGCACCCCCCCCCCCTCTTGCATACAGTTAACTAGCACTGTAAAATTATTTTACAAGAGAAATCAGAGAAATTCGATAAATGTAATCTGAAGCATATTGACTCAAAACTAAATAAGATTGTGAGTGTAATTGTGTTTTAAGGAACGACCTACAGAAGTCTTAAAAAATAATCTTCCGTAATTTTCCCAAAGATTTCTACGTGACTTCCTCTAAGTGAAAATAAAATTCCCTACCCTAGTTGGTTGACACGTACAGTATGTGTCACGACTTCCACTGAAGGTAACTCCTCTCCCTGCTCGGGCGGCGCTCGGCGGTCGTCGTCACCGGTCTACTAGCTGCCACCGATTCCTTTTTCTTTTCTGTTGGTTTTGTTTTGATTGTTTTCACCTGTATCTTATTTGTTGTTAATTAGGGGCTATTTAAACTCCCAGGTCCCACCTGCTTTTGTGCGGGCTTATCCTTTATGTCAGTGGTGTGTTATTGTTTTGCTCTTACGTGTTTGCTGTCCGCTATTTTCCCTGTTTTTGGGGGTCATTTTGCCTGGTTGTTGGCTGGACCCAGCTGAATAAAACATATTCATTGGAAGCACTGCTCTCTTCGCCTGACTCTACACCCACCACTCCTAGCGATCCGTGACAGTATGTCTCTGCCAATTGAAATGTTCCTTGCGTTTCTAGAAAAACAGTTCTGTGGGAAATCATTTTCTGACACGGGGAACAGAACACCCCGAGTGTCTAACAAGAGAAAAAACAAGACCTGGCTGAATGTATTGGCAATTATGATAAATTCCGTTAATTACCCACAGATTCTCGAGAGGCCTCTTTAGTCAGAGGCTGTGACAGAGGCAGCAGCAGCACAGAACAGAAAGTGTGTGTACCACTGGGTCCTCTCTACTAGGGGCGGCACAGCTGGCTGAGACAAGCAAGGGAATGAGGGAAAGTAAGGAGGGAAATCTCAGTGGAGAAGTGCTATTCATAATGATAAGACTGCTGGACCAGAGAGGAGGAGAGGACAGAAGGAGAGGAGAGAGGACCAGAGAGGAGGAGAGGACAGAAGGAGAGGAGAGAGGACCAGAGAGGAGGAAGGAGAGGAGAGAGGACCAGAGAGGAGGAGAGGACCAGAGAGGAGGAGGACAGAAGGAGAGGAGAGAGGACCAGGACAGAGGAGGAGAGGACAGAAGAGGACAGAAGGAGAGGAGAGAGGACCAGACAGAAGGAGAGGAGAGGACAGAGAGGAGGAGAGGACAGAAGGAGAGGAGAGAGGACCAGAGAGGAGGAGAGGACAGAAGGAGAGGAGAGAGGACCAGAGAGGAGGAGAGGACAGAAGGAGAGGAGAGAGGACCAGAGAGGAGGAGAGGACAGAGGGAGAGGAGAGAGGAACAAAGAGGATAAATGGGGACCACATGCTGATAGGATTTCCTACACACCTACTTCTTCACACACACACAGTGCTGGCAAGTGTTGGTATGTTGGCATGCATACACCCAGGAACCCACAAACAGATGTGCACAACTCGTGTACATACCTGCACACTCACTTTGATCGAAACACACATTACACTCACAGAATTCCTTCCTCCTAGTGTTTCTTTCGTAAGCATGCACACACACACAAGCAAAAATACACACAATTTCACTTCAGTTGTCTTCTATCTGAAATGAGAGAAACTTTAACTAAAAGCTACAATGAAAAAAGTAATGTAATTTTGAGTCTGGATGAGTAGGATGTAACACTACAAGTCTGAGTGGCTGTGTCTAGTGGAAGAAAGAGGGAGAGAGAAAGACAGAGAAAGAGGGAGACGGGAAGAACGAGGGTCAGATACAGAGAGCAAGAGAAAAGTGGCTGTACATTGAGGTGGTAGTGATTAGTAATAGTACCAATACTGAGGTCAGTGGCTGAAGTTGCTGGGAATTGTTTTTAGGTGCAGTTACTCTGGATTGTGGCTGGGCAGTCAAACAAAGGATATAAGAATGGAGTGGAAAAGTCCAGTTTATAGTGATAGTGCTATAGTGCAGGTGGGTAGGGGTACTGTCACTAGCAGTAAAACTAGGACTGGACATTTGCTAGCAACACACATAGCAACTTACCCGCTAGAGACAAAACAGAAGAACAAAATGAGTGGTCATTTTTTCCCAATTGATGTTTACTACATCAAATGTCTTCAGCTGTCACATTACTGATGTGATCCCTTTTCCTAGCTTATCACTTCAGTAAAAACAAGTAGCAGCAGCTTCCGTTAGCGGCTACAAGTTGGAACAGTGACAGTGATGATAACGGCTGGTCACAAAGTGAGGCGACACCACTGAGAGGATACACCTCGACTGCTAGCCATCTCGCTAACTTGCTCAAACATTTCAACACATCCTGATCTCCCTGTCCTGATTTAGCCTATCAGCTCTGAACCAGGCACAATGTTTTATAACACCCGAAGTCTGGGCACACACAGCTGACAGGGGGAACAAAGAAGAGCTAGATTGATAGGTTGGGGA
Organism: Oncorhynchus gorbuscha; assembly: GCF_021184085.1. Lineage (NCBI taxonomy): Eukaryota > Metazoa > Chordata > Actinopteri > Salmoniformes > Salmonidae > Oncorhynchus > Oncorhynchus gorbuscha. Next base: position 60,715,004 of record NC_060183.1, on the reverse strand, counting down.
CACAATATGACATCACACCGCCAGATAGGCCTACTGCACACACAGTTACAAGACACTAAGAGCTGATAATGTCAGCCAGTGATTGGAAAGTAATTGCTTTCAAATGAACGAGCTGCATTTGCCTCAAATATCTCCTGTTGCACCTCCCTCCCACCGACATTATGAGAAGATACGGGTATCAGGAAGCATAAGCAGAGAGCTGTGGAGCAGTGGTAGGTTAAAGATGATTATGCGTCTTCTGTGGAGTTCGACTGAATCACGGCATTGTGGATTCCTCATCAAAACAGTTCATGTGTGTGATGGGAGGTTGTGCATGTTGTGTCTTTGACTAGGCAATTTGAAAGCCAGTCAAATTTCCATTTGAAGTGTTTCAACTTGTGTTAGTACTTTATAATGGTTAGTTAGCACTAATCTGAAAACTGCTAATAGAGAAACAAAGCAAGGCACAAATATTATGTAAAGAATTATGTGTATTCACAAAGCTGAAATACAATCAAATGATATTTGTCACATGCGCCAAACCCAACAGGTATAGATAGACCTTACAGTGAAATTCTTACAAGCCCTTCCCAATGATGCAGACTTAAAAATAAGAAAAAAAACAAGATAAATAATACACGCAAGAATGAAGCTAAGGTATCCAGCAGTACCAGTACCATCTCCATGTTTAGGTGTACAAGGTAGTTCCCCAATCAACTCAAATGTATACAGTAGGCTCAGCCTCGGAATCACAAATTAAAATCCAAAATCAAGTCTCTGTTTTAGTTGAGCAATAATAGCGCTGGCTATCACAGGAGGATTGCAGCAAATATTGTCCTCCATTGAAAGTAAATGTTTAATTCAGTTTAATCCCAAAAATCCAGGAAAAAATGTCACCTGTTCAGTTGCAATGCTGTGTTAATAATATGTGGAGGAAATTGGAAAATACTACTTGTAAACTGATTGTTGAGTTGAATAATGTTTTAATGTTTTATTGTTGTATTTAACTGCTGGAAAGTCTGTTATCTAGGTAATTTCCTTAGTATGTGAAGTCAAAGTTTAGCATGCCGGAAAAGTCAGAGCTCAGAAATGCTAGACGAGTTTTCCACTAGTAATTACCAATTTGAGGGGAGTTCAAGTGGAGTTTTTCCAGTCTAATGCTGTTATTTATGAGATGTTATGAACTCAGCATTAGACTGTGTAATAATCCAAAGCAAAGCAGTCCACAGAAGAAAAACCCAAAGGCCGAGAAATAGCCTTCCAAACTTTGGTCCTCGACAGAGAGAACTTCTCGACAATCAATCAAATATTCCTTTAGCAAGTCTTAAGCAAGAAAACATTTTCTCACTTGTATGGATTTGAGAAAACCAGATGTTTAAACTACAGTTTCCTAGTTACAAACATCTTCACCACGAAAAGCAGTCCAGAAAAATGTAATGCTTTGGTCTGCACAATCCTGGATCTGTAACGGTGGGTGAGTGATGGGTGAGGAGTCAAATGCAAATGGGAAAAACACTTTAATGTCCTTAACAAAGTAACAGGTCCAAACATGGGTGAAGCCCTAAAACAGAGGTGCAAAACAAACCCAATACCTAGTTACACAAACCCGGACAGCGAAAACCCAAAACCGACGATACACCACAAACGTAACAAACACAACAAGCCCGCACAAACACCAGCGGGCAAAACAAACTTAAATAACACCCATCCCAAAATCCCAACAAGGAACAGTTGGAAACAATTAGACAAAAACAAACGAAAAGGAAAAAGGGGTAGGTGGCAGCTAATAGACCGGCGACGACGACCGCCACCCGAGCAGGAAGGGGAGCAACCTTTGGTGGTATTCATGACAGTACCCCCCCCTGACGCGCGGCTCCCGCAGCGCGCTGATACAGGCCTCGGGGACGACACGGGGGGCGAGGCGCAGAGCGATCCGGATGGAGGCGATGGAACTCCCTTAGTATAGTGGGATCCAATATATCCCCCACCGGGACCCAGCACCTCTCCTCCGGCTCGTAACTCTCCCAGTCCACGAGGTACTGCAGGCCCCTCACCCGGCATCTGGCGTCCAGAATGGACCATATCGTGTACGCCGGGGACCCCTCGATGTCCAAAGGGGGCGGAAGGACCTCTGGAACCTCACTTTCCTGCATGGTACCAGCTACCACTGGCCTGAGGAGAGACACATGAAACGAGGGGTTAATACGATAATACGAAGGGAGTAACAATCGATTACACACCTCTTTTATTCTCCTCGGGACTTTGAATGGCCCTACACACTGCGGACCCAGCTTCCGGCAGGGCAGGCGGAGGGGAAGGTATCGGGTCGAGAGCCAGACCCTGTCCCCCGGTGCAAACACAGGGGCCTCACTGCGGTGACAGTCAGCGCTCTTCTTCTGCCGTCCACTCACCTGACGCAATGACTCCTGGACGACTCTACAGGTATCCTTAGAGCGCTGCACCCACTCCTCCACCTCAGGAGCCTCGGTCTGGCTCTGATGCCATGGTGCCAGAACCGGCTGGTACACCAACACGCACTTAAACGGTGACATGTTGGTAGAGGAGTGGCATAGTGAGTTCTGGGCCCATGGGATGTATCTCGCCCACTCCCCTGGCCGGTCCTGGCAATACGACCACAGAAACCTACCCACCTCCTGGTCCACTCTCTCCACCTGCCCTTTACTCTCCGGGTGATAACCCGAGGTCAGGCTGACCGAGACCCCCAGCCGCTCCATTAACGCCTTCCATACTCTGGACATAAACTGGGGACCCCGATCAGAAATTATATCCTCGGTCACCCCGTAGTGGCGAAAGACATGGGTGAATAGTGCCTCCGCAGTCTGCAGGGCCGTAGGGAGACTGGGCAACGGGATAAGACGGCAGTACTTAGAGAACTGATCCACAATGACCAGGATCGTTGTGTTCCCCTGAGACAGGGGAAGATCCGTAAGAAAATCCACCGATAGATGGGACCACGGCCGTTGCGGAACGGGGAGGGGTTGTAATTTCCCTCGTGGCAAATGCCTAGGAGCCTTATTATGAGCGCACACCGAACAAGAGTAGACATAGAATCACACGTCTCTCACCAAGGTAGGCCACCAGTACTTCCCTCTAAGACTTCGCACCGTCCTCGAAATACCCGGGTGACCTGATGAGGGAAGACTATGTGCCCATTCCCTCATTCCCTTGATTGTCTCAAGAATTTGTTATTAGCTGACTTAGTTAAATAAAGGACTTTGTTTTAAAAAGATACCTTAGAAAAATCACCCAGTCACCCAATGAAAGTCACCCAGTAAAATACTACTTGAGTAAAATAGCATATTAAAAGTCTTAAAGTATCTATTTTAAATGTACTTAATGTACAGTGGTGGATAATAATCAATTATCATACTTGAGTAAAAGTACATGCTATACATCTAATTCATTATATTAAGCAAACCAGATGGCATGATTTTCTTGTTATTTAAATTTACGGACAGACAAGGGCACACTTCAACACTCAGACATTGTGGCTGATTTATATTAAAAGAAAGTGGCCAAGGAAATATTCCTGGTTGTTCTCAGGGTATATAGTACAGTCAGAAAGGGAGACTTTCAAATAGGGATTATATAAAGGAAATGCAAATATGTTTAATTATTTTGAGCAACTATAAGCATGGCTAGCCTCAAAAGATGGACAAAATGACTTTTTTATCACTGAGTCTAATAATATATAATAATAATATATGCCATTTAGCAGACGCTTTTATCCAAAGCGACTTACAGTCATGTGTGCATACATTCTACATATGAGTGGTCCCGGGGATTGAACCCACTACCCTGGCGTTACAAGCGCCATGCTCTACCAACTGAGCTACAGAAGGACCACAACATGGCTATTGACTTACTTTTGTTGTTCTTCATTATAAACATGTTTTTTGTCCACATGTATTTTATGCCTGCTACATTAGGTTAGCCTTGAACGGAGCCTGACAGGATTTGACTAAAGGGGATTGGTTGACGACATGACATTGGCCTATGTCTTGTCTTTTTTAAATTGCGCTGCGCAGAATATCAGATCTCAAAACAATTGGAACAGTGTTTGACATCACCAGTGCCACATCCATATGATATACACTCCCCTATGTATTTATTTGGACAGTGAAGCTAGAACTTGCAATTTGGCTCTATACTCCAGCATAAATGTCAGTGTTTAAAACGTAAACATTAGGCATTTATAATAGCCAATAAGTGGTCTCATCGTAAACACAGGCATTTAGAATGCAAGATTAAACATGATAGTCAGATTTTCCCAGTCAGTTTCCAACCAGAACACCTATATCTCCGTAGTGTTCATATTTGAACCACTGGTGTTTACTTTCCCATTGTCCAGTTTAGAGTGCATTTAGTCATCAGAAATTCATGTGACTTTCCATGCCTGTTATGCAGATCAGTGTTAGAAATGTCTGTCACCTTACTTACATTTTCTGAACAGGACATTTGATTCAAAAAATATTTTCAATTGTGTTACTCGATTGGGTTGAGTTCATTTCTGTCTGAGTGAAAAAGAGGGGCTCATTATCATATTTCCCAGCATGCTTTGTTGCAGGTTGATTTTTAGAATCGTTTTAATATCTGTTTCATCGTGCATATTGATTGAATAATTGATCATTTACAGATTAATAACTTACATCTGTCTATACTAATCCAATCTGTAAGGGGTAGGATTTATTGCACACTGGATTTTCTTTGACATTCTAAATGCCTTGACAGGTTTAGTGTTACAGAAAAGTACTTAGTTGTGTTTTCAGATCATAAATATTTGGTTTAACAGTGTATGAGACAACAATAAAGAATGTTACCATTTATTTGAGGGTATTTTCATACATACAGTGCCTTTGGAAAGTATTCAGACCCCTTGTCTTTTTCCGCATTTAGTTAGGTTACAGCCTTATAAAATGTATGAAATTGTTTTTCACACCTCATCAATCTACACACAACACCCCATAATTACAAAGCAAAAACAGGTTTTAGAAATGTTTGCTAATTTATGCTAAAACAAAACTGAAATTTCACATTTACATACGTATTAAGGCTCTTTACTCAGTACTTTGTTGAAGCACCTTTGGAGCGATGCTGCAAAGCTATTTTCACGTCTCTTCAGAGATGTTAGATTGGGTTCAAGTCTGGGCTCTGGCTGGGCCACTCAAGGACATTTAGAGACTTGTCCCGAAGCCACTCCTGTGTTGTCTTTGCTGTGTGCTTAGGGTTGTTGTCCTGTTGGAAGGTGTACCTTTACCCCACTCGGAGGTCCTGAGCAGGTTTTCATCAAGGCACTCCCTGTACTTTTCTCTGTTCATCTTTGCCTCGATCCTGACTAGTCTCCCAGTTCCTGCCGCTGAAAAACATCCCCACAGCATGATGCTGCCACCACCATGCCTCACTGTATGGGATGGTGCCAGGTTTCTTCCAAACGTGACGCTTGGCATTCAGTCCAAAGAGTTCAATCTTGGTTTCATCAGACCAGAGAATCTTGTTTCTCATGGTCTGAGAGACTTAAGGTGCCTTTTGGCAAACTACAAGCAGACTGTCATGTTCCTTTTACTGAGGAGTGGCTTCCGTCTGGCCACTCTACCATGAAGGCCTAATTGGTAGAGTGCTGCAGAGATGGCTGTCCTTCTGGATGCTTCTCCCATCTCCACAGATGAAGATTATAGCTCTGTCAGAGTGACCATCGGGTTCTTGGTCGCCTCCCTGACCAAGGCCTTTCTCCCCGATTGCTCAGTTTGGCAATTAAAGCACAGTTAGAAATTAAAGAACTTTAAATGTATTTGGAGAGATTAACTTAATCAAAGTTTAGTATTTTGATCCCGTATTCCTAGCATGCAATGACTACATCAAGTTTGTGACTCTTCAAACTTATTTGATTCATTTGCAGTTTGTTTTGGTTGTGTTTCATATTATGTTTGGTCTAACAGAAATGAATGGTAAATAATGTATTATGTCATTTTGAAGTCCCTTTTTCTGGAAATAAGAATGGAATATGTTTCTAAACAAATAGTAGATACTACCATGATTACAGATAATCATGAAAGAAATCGTGAATAATGATGAGTGGAAAAAAAAGCCACAGAGGCATGAATATCATACCCCCCAATGTTTTTTAAATTCTTAGTTATTGTACTCTCTCTGTGTTGCTCAGCAACAGTGTCTGTGTAGCAAATGACTATATGAGAGCATATAAACATATGCAAGCCAGATGGAACCAGTTAATCTTCTCTGTGCTTGATGTGGTGAGATAACCTTTCCACTGTTCTGCTTGAATGCCAATGCAAAACAAGAGCGGTTCACGATGAAGCTGAGAGAAAATTGCACAGATGAGGATCAAAATGAGGACATCGAGTCTACTGTTGACTATGGTGAAGAATCAGGCTCCATTGCTACAGTAACTTCCATTGAAATGCTGTGAAGGTTTTGTTCTCTTTGCTTCATCGTTATGAATAAAATAGAACATTGCTCAGAAGACAATTCAAATTAAGAAAACTGGTCTAGTGTCACCTACAGTGAAGAATTGGGCTCCACGTCAAATATATTCATTTAAAGATGGAATCCGCAGTAGGTGGAAACAGCGCCAATGGCCGCCCCACCACCATTGTTATTGTTTTTGTTACCGAGCTGAGGAGCCCGCACAGCATGGTAAAACATAATTGCAGTACATATTGTGCTCCTCCATCGCATGTGAAATGATGCAAGAGGGGGAAAAACTGTGTTCCTTGTTTGCAGTAACTTCTTTGTTGTTGTAATTTATCAAAGGGATGTAGTTGTTTCACCATTAAGAATGCCAGCTTCAAAAGGGTTATGAATGGCGATGACACCTTATGACAGGAAAGGTGCTAAGTCATGTTGATAAAACTGATCACATGAAAAAGTGATGGGAGTAATGGGTTCTATCAGTGCTTCTGTCAGAGAGAGGAATTTGTCAATGAGGGTCACATTATGGGAAATTACACATTATCTCCATCATACTCACCTTGCATTATAAACTCTCTATTTCTTTCTGTCTGTCTCCCTCTTTTTCTCTGTCTCTTCATCTTTGTCTCTGTTTCACTCTGTATTTCTAACTCTCACTCTCTCATTGCTCTATTTCTTTCAGTCTTAGGTAGAACTCTGGTCTCACTCTGGTCTGAGGAGGAGTAAGGATCGGACCAAAGCGAAGCGTGGTAAGTGTTCGTGATGATTTTAATTAAAGAAAGCACTGAACACTGAATCAAAACAATAAACAATGACGTGAATTTACAAAACCCGAAACAGTACCATGTGGCCCAAACACTCACACGGAAACAAACACCCACAAACCAAAAGTGAAACCCAGGCTACCTAAGTATGATTCTTAATCAGAGACAACTAACGACACCTGCCTCTGATTGAGAACTATACTAGGCCGAACACAAAAACCAACATAGAAAAACAAACATAGACTCCCCACCCCGACTCATGCCCTGCCCATACTAAAACAAAGAAAAAAATAACAGAACTATGGTCAGAACGTGACACAGTTAGGATCACCACTTATTTTAAGAATATGAAATGTCAGAATAATAGTAGAGAGAATTTCAGCTTTTATTTCTTTCATCACATTGCCAGTGGGTCAGAAGTTTACATACACTCAATTAGTATTTGTTAGCATTTCCTTTAAATTGTTTAATTTGGTTTAAATGTTTCAGGTAGCCTACCATAAGCTTCCCACAAGAAGTTGGGTGAATTTTGGCCTATTCCTGACAGAGCTGGTGTAACTGAGTCTGGTTTGTAGACCTCCTTGCTCGCATAAGCTTTTTATGTTCTGCCCACAAATATTCTATAGGATTCAGGTCAGGGCTTTGTGATGGCCACTCCATAACCTTGACTTTGGAAGTATGCTTGGGGTCATTGTCCATTTGGAAGGCCCATTTGTAACCAAGCTTTAACATCCTGACTGATGTCTTGAGATGTTGCTTCAATATATCCACATAATTTTCAGTCCCTCCTGCAGCAAAGCACCCCCACAAAATGATGCTGCCACCCCTGTGCTTCATAGTTGGGATGGTGTTCTTCAGCTTGCAAGCCTCCCCATTTTTCCACCAAACATAACGATGGTCATTATGGCCAAACAGTTCTATTTTTGTTTCATCAGACCAGAGGACATTTCTCCAAAAAGTACGATCTTTGTCCCCATGTGCAGTTGCAATCCATAGTCTGGCTTTTGTTATGGCAGTTTTGGAGCAGGGCTTCTTCCTTGCTGAGCAGCCTTTCAGGTTATGTCAATATTGGAACCTTTTGTACTGTGGATGTAGATTATTTTGTACCTGTTTCCTCCAGCATCGTCACAATTTCCTTTGCTGTTCTGGGATTGATTTGCACTTTTCGCACCAAAGTATGTTCATCTCTAGGAGACAGAACGCGTCTCCTTCCTGAGCTTTATGACGGCTGCCTGGTCCCATGGTGTTTACACTTGCGTACTATTGTTTGTACAGATGAACATGATACCTTCAGGCATTTGGAAATTGCTCCCAAGGATGAACCAGACTTGTGGAGGTCTACAATCTTTTTTCTCCCATGATGTCAAGCAAAGAGGCACTGAGTTTGAAGGTAAGCCTTGAAATACATCCACAGCCACACCTCTAATTGACTCAAATGATGTCAATTAGCCTATCTGAAGCCATGACATTTTCTGGAATTTTCTAAGCTGTATAAAGGCACAGTCAACTTAGTGTATGTAAACTTCTGACTCACTGGAATTGTGATGCAGTCAATTATAATTGAAATAATCTGTCTGTAAACAATTGTTAGAAAAATTACTTGTGTCATGCACAAAATAGATGTCCTGAACGACTTGCCAAGACAATAGTTCGTCAACAAGACATTTGTGGAGTGGTTGAAAAACAAGTGTTAATGACTCCAACCTAAGTGTATGTAAACTTCCGACATCAACTGTATCTACCTCACTTACCTCATACCCCTGCATATTGACTCTGTACTGGCATCCTGTGTATATAGCCAAGTTATCATCGACTCTGTACTGGTATCCTGTGTATATAGCCATGTTATCATTGACTCTGAACTGGTACCCTGTGTATATAGCCATGTTATCATCGACTCTGTACTGGTACCCTGTGTATATAGCCATGTTATCATTGACTCTGAACTGGTACCCTGTGTATATAGCCATGTTATCATCGACTCTGTACTGGTACCCTGTGTATATAGCCATGTTATCATTGACTCTGAACTGGTACCCTGTGTATATAGCCATGTTATCATTGACTCTGAACTGGTACCCTGTGTATATAGCCATGTTATCATTGACTCTGAACTGGTACCCTGTGTATATAGCCATGTTATCATTGACTCTGAACTGGTACCCTGTGTATATAGCCATGTTATCATCGACTCTGAACTGGTACCCTGTGTATATAGCCATGTTATCATTGACTCTGAACTGGTACCCTGTGTATATAGCCATGTTATCATTGACTCTGAACTGGTACCCTGTGTATATAGCCATGTTATCATTGACTCTGAACTGGTACCCTGTGTATATAGCCAAGTTATCATTACTCATTGTGTATACATTATTACTTTATTAAAATCATTTCCCTATTTTCTTTCTCTCTGCATTGTTGGGAAGGGCCCGTAAGTAAGCTTTTCACTGTTAGTCCACACCTTTTCTTTACGACGCTTGTGACAAATAAAATCTGATTTGATCTGCCAAGCAATATCGGAGTATCGCCTCTCAGATAAACAGGCTGGGAAGCTTCTACCACCATGCCATCCAACTGCTGAAAAGCTGAACCTAGCTGTCTCCCTGCACAGACCTGCACCTTAGAGACAATTTGCACCAGAGAGACTAGATGCACCTTAGAAATTATTTGCACTGACTACCCACACATCCAACCCTTACACACAAACATAAACACAAACACACATACAAACACCCATAAACACACACACAAGCACACACAGTCAATACTTCTGTTCTAATTCTATTGATTCCACAACCCACTTCATATTTGTAAATGCTGCTTAAATACAGTCCATTATTACCATGCCTACTACCTCCTCTATTACTTTACTACTTTATATTGTAAATGCAGTGTAAATACAGTTCATTATTACTATGCCTACTACCTCCTCTATTACTTTACTACTTTATATTGTAAATGCAGTGTAAATACAGTCCATTATTACTATGTCTACTACCTCCTCTATTACTTTACTATTTTATATGGTAAATGCAGTGTAAATACAGTCCATTATTACTACCTACTACCTCTTCTATTACTTGTTCTTTTTAAATTGACTTTTTATTCTTGATTATTGTAATGTTAAGGGAGCTAGCACACAAACATTTCACTGCACCTTTTAAACCTGCTTTAAAATGTGTACGTGACAAACAAATTATTTGATTTGATAGTGACAGTTGTCAACAAGGAACAATCCCATCCAACTATGACATCAAATCAAATGTTATGATTTGGTTAGGGGGTGCTCCCTCTGCTGTTTCCTGAAGTCCACCATCATCTACTTTGCTTTGCTGATGTTGAGTGAGAAGTTGTTTTGCTGACACCAGGAGGGGGCTGAGCATGCATCCTTTTGGGACCCCAGTGTTGAGGATCATCGAAAAGGAGACGTTGTTTCCTACTTTCATCACCTGGGGGGAGCCCGTCAGGAAGTCCAGGACCCAATTGCACATGGCGGGGATGAGACCCAGGGCCTCTGGCTTAATGATGAGCTTGGAGGGTACTACGGTGTTGAATGCTGAGCTATAGTCAATGAACAGCAGTCTTACATAGGTATTCCTCTTGTCCAGATGGGATAGGGCAGTGTGCAGTGTTATGGACGTATTGGGGCGGTAAGCAAATTGAAGTGGGTCTAGGGTGACATGTAAGGTGGAGGTGATATGATCCGAGTCTCTCAAAGCACTTCATGATGACAGAAGTGGGTGCTATAGGGCAGTAGTCATTTAGTTCCATTCTCTCAAAGCACTTCACGATGACAGAAGTGAGTGCTACAGGGCAGTAGTCATTTAGTTCAGTTACCTTTGCCTTCTTGGGTGCAGGCACAATGGTGGCCATCTTGAAGCATGTTGGGAAAGCAGACTGGCATAGGGAGCAATTGAATATGTCCGTAAACACACCAGCCAGCTGGTCTGCGCATGCCTTGAGGACGCTGATAGGGAGGCCCTCCGGCAGCCTTGCAAGGGTTAACACATTTAAACGTCTTACTCACGTTGGCCACGGAGAAGGAGAGCCCACAGTCCTTGGTAGCGGACCGCGTCGGTGGCAGTGTATCATCCTCAAAGCGGGCAAAGAAGGTATTTAGTTTGTCTGTAAGCAAGACTTCGGTGGCAGTGACGTGGCTGGTTTTATTTTTGAAGTCCGTGATTGTCTGTAGACCCTGCCACATACGTCTTGTGTTTGAGCCGTTGAATTGCGAGTATGTGACCGGAGTTGAGGGGTAGGCAATCACGCTCATGGCTCATGGAGTGCACTGCTTGTAGTGTGCTCCATGTCCTTAAAACTGCTCCACTAAAAACTGCTCCTTGGTCACAGGAAAGAAACTGCTGCTCCATATTTGCTCCATTCATTAAAATGACCCTTTAAATCAACACCCATCTTTTTTTGTGACTACCTGGACCTACCATTTGGTTTTGAAGTATTGAAACCAAACCATATGATTTGAATAAAAAGTATTTTAATAAACAACATGAAAAGGTGGCTGTAAGAGGCACTCATCATTTTTCAAATAGTCTACATGTCATATTAAACAGCACAAACTCTAAATAGGTCAGGAGACAGACAGGTAGCCTAAGAATGAACGAAAATGAATTCTTAGGCTATATTATTAGACAATTATTTCAAGGCTATAGCCTACAAATAAATGCATTGTGAAGCATTTGCGAGTGCGACACACTAGGCTGTCAGGATTATTGAGTGTTATCTTAAATAATTATAGTCTATATATTGAGCATAATTCTGTGACATGAATACCATTTTTATGAAAAATGGCTTATTAGGCTCAGTTTAGGCTGCAGTCACGGCTGTTGAAGGAAGAACTGGACCAAGGTGCAGCGTTGTGAGCGTACACACTTTTAATAGTAGATGTCGCCAACAATACAACAAACAATACCAAAACAAACCGTAAGGCTATGTGCCAACAAACAAATTCAACTTCCCACAAACACAGGTGGGAAAAAGGGTACCTAAGTATGGTTCCCAATCAGAGACAACGATAGACAGCTGTCCCTGATTGAGAACCATACCCGGCCAAAACATAGAAATCATAGAAAAACAAAACATAGAATGCCCACCCCAACTCAAGCCCTGACCAAACTAAAATAGAGACATAAGAAGCATCTCTAAGGTCAGGGCGTGACAGGAGCCTTTGAATTCACTTTTAGAAACATGAGTTTGGCTAGAGTCTGTGGCTTCAGGCTCATGCAATGGTGTCTGGAGAGCAGACTAGCAGCGGAGAATACCCTCTCCACGCTTGCAAAGCCACTGGGGATGCTAAACACCCTTCGGGCCACTCTTGCCAGGTTGGGCAGGGATAGGTAGGCCTAAAGGATTTTAGGTAAAATAACCCAATTAAAACAAAAAGCTCCTTGAAATAGGTAACATGTTAGGCCTAAATCAACGATGGCCCTATTGTATGGATGAAAGAACGAAAATGAACAAAACTATATGATTATTTGTTTATAAATGGTTTGCCACAATGACACACTTAGCTAGCTACCCACCTCATTCCGTTCTGTTAGCATGTGCTCATAGTACACCATCATACTTTTGGGATACGTGTCTTTTCAGATTCCACAATGATTCTTTAGTTGTGGACACACACACTCCCTTTCTTGCTCTTGGTCCTTCTCATCATTGTAAGTCACCTTGAATTGCACCTGTGTGTTTTATCAGTTTCTTTATGAAAATATTTTGCGAACTCCGTGGCAGTAGCTAAAGAAAGGGGCTATAGCAGCCTACACAGCTTGTGAAGTGAATTGAGCGCTAGTGGAGCAGTACTGGAACAAATTTGGAGCGGGCGAGTAGGCCTTTGGGAAACTCCAGCTTTTGGGATCAGCTCAAGTCAAATTGGGCATGCTCTCCACCTCGCTCGGCTCCAGCTCTGCTCCGCTCACATACATGATATTATAACACCTGGCCAAACGAGATGAGAGACAGGGGAAGGAAGAGAGAAATAGAAAAAGACAAGGACACAGAGAGAAAGAGGACTGTCCCTCAACTGTCTAACCTGTCTAACAAAAACAAAAAGGGTGTGGTGTGTGTACATGTGTGTTCATAGGCTATGTCAGTGTGTCTCTGTGTCTGTGCGTCTTTGTGTGTTGCCGGGCAGGAAGCAGATTACAGAGTTGTGTAGTGGTGGAAGTTGCTTTCTGCCCCGTGGTGAGCCAACAATGTGCAGGATTAATCAAGCTAGCTGGCTGCCGGGCAGGGAAGCAGATTACAGAGTTGTGTAGTGGTGGAAGTTGCTTTCTGCCCCGTGGTGAGCCAACAATGTGCAGGATTAATCAAGCTAGCTGGCTATCCACTCAGGTTAATTAGGGTTAAGGGATAATTAGGACGCCATTAAAAACGCAGGCAACCACAGAGGACCCTTAATCTGCACGCTGGTGTGTGTCTGCACACAGTTGTTTGTGTGTGTGTGTGTGTGTGTGTGTGTGTGTGTGTGTGTGTGTGTGTGTGTGTGTGTGTGTGTGTGTGTGTGTGTGTGTGTGTGTGTGTGTGTGTGTGTGTGTGTGTGTGTGTGTGTGTGTGTGTGTGTGTGTGTGTGTGTGTGTGTGTGTGTGTGTGTGTGTGTGTGTGTGTGTTTTTGTATTAATGCTGGTGCAGACAGATTCCTGGTTGAAGCGTGACCTGGTTGTAAATTATTTGACCTTGTGAACCTGTCACAGAATGTTGTTTTGGTGGCTTTACAGCCAAACACTAACACTCACTAATACATCACTGGGCTGTAGCACCATCTCCCTCATAGTCACACAGTGTGTTATGTGTTTAAACGTGTTAACCCTCAAAAGGCTGCTGGCTCAGACGGCATCCCTAGCTGCGTCCTCAGTGCTTACGCAGACCAGCTGGCTTTTGTGTTTACAGACATATTCAATCACTCCCTATCCCATTCTGCTGTCCACACATGGTTCAAGATGGGCACCCTTGTTCCTGTACCCAAGAAGGCAAAGATAACTGAACTAAATGACTATCGCCCCGTAGCACTCACTTCTGTCATTATGAAGTGCTTTGAGAGACTAGTCAAGGATCATATCACCTCCAACTTACCTGCCATCCTAAACCCACTTCAGTTTGCATGCCGCCACAAGTGATCCACAGACCATGCAATCTCAATCACACTGCCCTAACACATCTGGACAAGAGGAATACCTATGTAAGAATGCTGTTCTTTGACTACAGCTCAGCATTCAACACCATAGTACACTCCAAGCTCATCATTAGGCTCATCATTGGGTCTCAACCCAGCTCTGTGCATTTGGGTCCTGGACTTCCTGACGGGCCGCCCCCAGCTGGTGAAGATAGGAAACAACATCTCCACTTCGCTGATCCTCAACACTGGGGACCAAGAAGGGTGCATGCTCAGCCCCTCCTGTACTCCCTGTTCACCCATGACTGTGTGGCCATGCACACCTCCAACTCAATCATCAAGTTTGCAGACGACACAACAGTAGTGGGCTTTAGCAACAATGACGAGACAGCCTACAGGGAGGTGATGAGGGCACTCGGAGTGTGGTGTCAGGAAAACAAAATCTAACTCAACGTCAACAAAACTTAGGAGATGATTGGACTTCAGGAAACAGCAGATGCAGCACCCCCCATCCATATCGACGGGACAGCAGTGGAGAAGGTGGAAAGTATTATGTTCCTCGGCGCACCACAGAGAGTGTGGTGAAGAAAGCGCAACAGCGCCTCTTCAACCTCAGGAGGCTGAAGAAATTTGGCTTGTCACCTAAAACCCTCACACACTTTTACAGATACACAATAGAGAGCATCCTGTCGGGCTGTATCACCACCTGGTACAGCAACTGCACTGCCCTCAACCGCAAGGCTCTCCAGAGGGTGGTGCGGTCTGCACAACGCATCACTGGGTTCAAACTACCTGCCACAGGAATGTCAAAAAGACAATCAAGGACAACAATCACCCAAACTACTGCCTGTTCACCCCGCTACCATCCGGAAGGCGAGGTCAGTACAGGTGCATCAAAGCTGGGACCAAAAGACTGAAAAACAGCTTCAATCTCAAGGCCATCAGACTGTTAAACAGCCATCATTAACACAGATAGGCTTTTGCCTAGATACAGACTTGAACCATTGGCCACTTTAGTAAATGGATCACTAGTCACTTTAAACAATGCCACTTCAATAATGTTACTCATCTCACATGTATATACTGTGTTTTATACCATCTATTGTATCTTGACTATGCCGGTCAGTCATCACTTATCTATATATTTACATGTACATATTCTTATTCCATCCCATTAGATGTGTGTGTATTAGATAGTTGTGGAATTGTTCGATTACTTGTTATATATTACTGTCGGAACTAGAAGCACAAGCATTTCGCTATATCTGCTAACCATGTGTATAACATCTCCCTTTAAGACAGCAAGCCCAGTTGAATGTTTGGTGATGTAAGTCAAATGCTTGGGGCATCAGTAAGAGAAATGAAACTCATGCAAATGAGAATGTAATAGAATAGAATATAGTAGAATATAATAGAATGAATACAATAGCAATGTTACTGTATCTTTAATTTCTCCTATATCTTCATCCACAAATATCTACAAATAGAGCAGCTTACTCATGCACAGTAAGTACACCATATACAATAAGAACTAATCTAGTGTAGTTTCAATAACACCAGAGTGCTGTACATGAAGTGAATTGGTACTCTAAAGCACATGAAGGCTCCTGTCCTGTCATGGTGGCTCGAGAAATGTGAGTAAAACCCAGAATGACTAGCAGCATTGTAGCTGATGACACATGCATGTTTCGGGGGTGACCTGAGTCATCCTCTTTGGCCCCATCCAACAACTACAAAAAATGCTCCCATTTTGTGCTGTCAAATGTGACCTTTGAATGTTTAAGTTACAAATTGAAATTGATTCAAGCCCTGGCTGAGATTTCTGAGGTTGCGACCCTAGATGCTAAAAAGCATTTTTGGAAGATTAGCATTCAACACAGCGCCCCGTGCCTACCTCGCTGGCCACATTTCACAGCATGAATAAAATCAATTGCTATTTTCTCGCTTTTTTTCTCACCTCACCTCGAGATTTTTGTAAATTGCTCTGGCATTTAATGGACAAACATTATTCCTGGTTTACATGAGGTTTGGGTGTCAGAGCGAGCCATCTGATACACAGTATGTTAGACCAAGGCTTTATATTTTGACACCATCGGTTCTGTTCTAAAGTATCAGAACAAATTCCCTACATTCAAAGACACATGAGGAAAATGCATGGCAAAAAAATGTATTTATGCACTTCGTTTGAATTATATTCATTCACATGAGTCATGCAAGTGGTGTTATGATAAAACACTAACTGCATTATGGGTCATAGCCCTACTCATTTACCATTATTAGTGAGAAAAAACTGTTTTAAGTGAGAAGAAGAAATGAAGTCACAAAAGAAAGGAAATTCACATCACAATGCCTACTTCACCCATGCTCTACCAAGGTTTTCCAGCACACAGATTTGACCTACTACATTAGCTTTGTTGGTCTATTGTACTTCAAACAATGTGTAGGAAAGTTGCTTAGGATTCAAACCATCTCAAACAACCTAATGTTGAATAAAACATTTAGTTTACTGTAGATAAATTCATACCATACTTAACGATTAGTCACTCTCATTTATGGAACAATTCCTCTTAGAATATCTCCTTCTCTTAGAATATCTCCTTACAGTATACATTCTGAGCTGTTAAGTTAGGCGTCAAGATATATTACTTCATTAGAAGTAGTGAAGTAGGTTTCAAGGGAACCTCAATGAGTGCTGTAAATATTTCATCATGGTGTAAAACACCAACTAGCAGTAGTACACATCTTCACATCAATCCTACCATTCAAATGGAATGAAGAAAACATAAGGGAAAAACATTTCATCCTCACCATGAACTTCAGCTCTTATAGACCACCAAGTTGAACAAACTGAAGGAAAGAGAACATCATTTGGCCCGAGAAGGACAGCCCAGGCCCACGCTCTGGTATATGGTGGGTGATAGCAGCCTAAACTGCGACTCGCCTTCCATCCCAACTCCTCAGCCAAGCAGACAGACAGTCTGATGAGGGGAGGAGGATAGGGGAGGATGGGCAAGCCCAGTTTATCAGGGCAAATAGCCAAAGGCACGCTTCAATGAGAACGGGCCCGGCTTAGCAAACACACTGATAGCCCAGAGCCGCACTGGGCACTTTATGCCATTTTTATTATTATTTCTGCCTTGGAAGGTGATATCTGTGGGCCTCCGTGAACTGATTGCGTCTGTGAACTGATTGCGTCCTGACTGGGTAATTCCAAGCCGGAGATAAGGGGCTGGATAAGCATAATGAGGTTTAGAGGTGTGAAGTTTTTGCTTACTTTAAATGGAGATGGCGATTCTCTGGCACTTCTTACACCTCCTCGCTTATTTACAGCCAAGGCTGTGGCCAGGAATACCAATGGAGGTTTTGATTTACAGACAGTTCTGTTCTGGGTTCAGTGTGTGTGTTTCTTCAGGACTCTATCTTGAACCTTGCATTGTTCCACCTCCCTCCTGATGTGTATGTGAGATAGGCAGTGTGTTGATCTGGTGGTAGTGTGTGCGTGTATGTGTGTGTGGGGGGGGGGGGGTATTGGGGGGCTGGCAGAGGGGGTCTTTATCTACTTACCCAGTTTGCCTCGTCAGCAGAAGTCAACATAGATACAGTAGAGAGAGAAAAAAACATCTTCTTTTCTCTCTTCTTCTCAGGCCAATCTCCATAAGCCTCTATCAAGGTCATAAGAACCACACTACAAAACACACGTATTTTTCATTTGCCCTTCTCCTAAGTCTTTCAATTAAAGTTTTCAAAGTCAACAGGGCTCCATGCTGCTTAGAGGGCCATTTTATGGAAGGTGCTGTCTTTGCCTCACAGTCCTACCACAGTGCATGAATTAAGGAGCAAAGTGAATATCTGAAAGGTGCTAAGACACTTGATGGACAATGATAGTTGTTATCACCCCTTGAGTAGCTTGATGAAAGGCTGCAGACTCCAAAACATGCAGATTTTTCATGATAAAGAAGTGATGATTTTTCTATTGAGCTTCCGTTGTCCTTCGAGAGGCTGGGCGGATATCTAATTATATCTTAAATCAATATTTTTTTATAAGGCATCCTGTTCCACTACACCCTACACCCCACTGAGCTGAATGCGCTCTCTCTCTCCCTCTCTCCCTCTCTCTCTCTGAGGATTAATGCAAGGCGTGCTTGTGCATGCGGACGGATCTGGGCGCTGAAATGACAGCCAGCACATTGGGCCGATTATCTAAAGGCCTGATCTACACAGCCGTCTTATCTGACAGATCCATCACTGCACACATACGCACAAAAAGGCTCTTGGAGAGGAAATAAAAGTGTGTGTGTGTTTGCAGTATACACAGTATACAATATATGACTCATTATTACTTTGCATTATAATATGCTGTAATGACATGCTCAGGTATGAAAGCAGGGGCGTAGGAAGCAAAACACCGGCCATTACTGTGCATTACACTCTACAGGCACCATTCTCCGAGCACTAAACCCATTAAATGGACCTCCTACGGACCTCCTACACATCCTTTTCATTTTGACGGAGGTGTTGTACTAGCTCTCTGACATCCCCCTGTTGTAGTGTGGTTAACCCCCCTGAGACAGGAACCCTGGGTAGAAGAATCGCTACACTTTGATTAATCAGAAAACATCTGGATCAGAGGAACCAGCGTTGTACAGGAGGGTAGGGTTGAGGGAGTGTGTGTATTGGGGGGCTGAACACGGGAGACCGGAAAGAGCAATTCACATAGTTGAAGAGTGAAGAAAAACACAATTACTAGGAAGGCAGAGGAAGAGAAAAAAATAGAAAAAGGAGTGGTGATGAGATGCATGAGTGTGAAGCAGAACCAATCATTGGCCGTCTTTATTCCAACGTATGGACCGCGCCTGCATTCAACACAACGAGAAAACATATTGAGCACCCCACTATCTATCTCTTTATCTTTCTATTTTTCTACCTCTCTCCCTGTCCTCCTTCTCTTTATACTTGTGCATTGTTATTGAGCTTATCATGGTGGAACCACAGTGTTTTGGAAGGGTATTCTATATCGCTTAGTTCTCTGTGGTCAACCAGGCCCTATCAGTCTGGGTGGGAAGACCTGCCCAATCTGCAAGCAGTGAGGTTAGACTCATACGTCAGACAGTATGTAACACTTTAACGACCAAAACTTTAAAGACAGTCCATGACGAATGATACATGTAAATTCATTGATGGACTGTGTCAACTTTGTGCATGCGTTTGGAGGGTGGGACTTAACACGAGGGAGCTATGATTAAACTCAGAACCATACATAGAATGAGTCTGAGAAATCTGGAAGTGACATGTGAATATAAAGGACAGGAATGACTGTTGTAGGATGTAAGTTCAGTTTCGGTTCAGTTGGTGAGGAGTAGTTTCTATGTAAAGTGATTAATCTGTGCATTTGGCGGTGGTAGAGGCGGAAGTCTGGGTTTGTGTGTGTGTGTGTGTGTGTGTGTGTGTGTGTGTGTGTGTGTGTGTGTGTGTGTGTGTGTGTGTGTGTGTGTGTGTGTGTGTGTGTGTGTGTGTGTGTGTGTGTGTGTGTGTGTGTGTGTGTGTGTGTGTGTGTGTGTGTGTGTGTGTGTGTGTGTGTGTGTGTTCTGAGTCCATCAGCACAACCATAAATCATCAAGGTCAGAACTATTGCACTGTACATTTCACCCATTGAACTGCAAGTAAAAAACACACACACACACACACACACACACACACACACACACACACACACACACACACACACACACACACACACACACACACACACACACACACACACACACACACACACACACACACACACACACACACACACACACACACACACACACACACACACACACACACACACACACACACAAAGCAGGAGAAAGGGCATAAAAGGGGGGAAACAGAAATCAATAACATAAGGAAGGAGAGAATAGTCCTTTGAGGACTGAGCTCTAGCTCGAGGAATAGCAGATCTGTTTACCAAACCATTTCATTTCCAATCACTCCTCCTCCAAAGTCAGATTGCTCAGGGATCTGTTAAATCCATAAGCAAAAACAAATGACCCACCATATGATGTCTCGGTAATGCCTGAGAGAATGGAATACATAAAACACTTCAGCCCTTAAAAAGCACATACAAATAGACTAAATCGAATTATTCATTATCTTTACTAATTGTAGAGATAATTATTAATTGTATTATATTATTATGTTTAGTGTTATATTCATCATACATTAATTCCAACACAATATCAAAAGGTTTATATCAGAGGTTTCGTCATTAGGGAACTAAACCATTATATGAAAACGTGACAAAAAGGTGCTTTGTGTTTGTTACAACATTTCACAACACTTCACAGAGACATAACAGCAAGAACTAATCTAGTACAGATTTCCCCATTAACAATCTATCAGACTCGGGTGTCAGATCTTGGGTGTAAAGGTCTTTGTTTTTCATATCGTGACATTTATCCCTATCAATGTGGGGTTTGTTATGGAACGCTGGTCGTTAATTGGAGCCAGGCGAGAGTTGAAAAGGTCGCTGATGGAGACATTCACTGACCCAGCCGGGTGACGTGGCTGGGCCCGGGGAAACGGAGAGGATGGAGAGGAGGGATAGAGAAATCATCCTCCTCCATAAGCTAGAGGAAATGTCAGCTTTTGTCACTACTCAATGACATGATGACACCGTCCTAGGTACATGTGATACCATCATTCCTGATGTAATCCACTATTGCTGCGTTTAGACAGGCAGTCCAATTCTAATATATTTTCTTCACTAATTGGTATTTTGACCAATCAGATCAGCTCTGAAAAAGATCTGATGTGAAAAGATCTGATGTGATTGGTTGATGACCAATTTGTGAAAAACAATGTCAGAATTGGGCTTCCTGTGTAATTGCAGCCAATGTCAGCTTGCTGCTAGAACCGGCAGAACCACTCATACCTAACAGGGAAAGCGATGATGTTCCTATAGTATAATTATAATCATGATTACTGATATACTGTATACCTGATATACTGTACAGTACACCAATGTTCTCCACATCGAAATAACATAACTCTATTATTATCAATTGCCAGATGCACTGTTTATTTAGTCGAAATGCATAACAACTCTTATTCTCCTTGAAGTGGATGGTAAGCAACAAGTAAACAAGTTAAAGAAACAACCCTAAAGCACTAACTTTCTATTAACACCCACACACACTGTAACTACTGTAAATATCCTGTGTCTATATAGATCTGTTTTCCATGTCACATATAAAGACTTTCAACAGCGGTGGGAGCATTCCAACATTCTCTGCTTTTTTCTCTTGATTAGACTGCAGGTCAAGCCGGCAGCGATTTCGGTCAGAACCACTCTGCTTTGATTTGCCTCATTCAAAGCATCTATTCACAGTGCATAGTGATCCTCTGACGTGTTGATTGAATTAGACAAAGAACCTCCATGAGAGGAAGAAGACAAAATGCAATCATATTCCCATTAGAGTATGGCATAGTGGGAGCACCGACGTCTGCCATGGCCTTTTCTCTCTGGCCTTCCATTTTGAACATTAATTACTGTTCATTTCACCCGTTCACTTGTATTCTTTCACTCTTACATTTTTCTTTACTGCCACACCGTCAATTGAACCCCACCACATTAGGTCAGCTACCCACTCCTCACTCGCACTTCCCCCTTCAACTCTTCAAGAGTGGGCTTTGAATTTAGAACTGAATAGAGGGTCAGACACAATGGTCTTTTTGAGCGAGCGAGCCAATGTATTACTTATTATACTTCGACTTTTTGAACGAGCTCATTTTAATTTAGAGGGGAAGTCAGAATTGAAATTCATGAAGGGTTGGATTAATTTGATGTCTGCTGAATACACACATCATACAGCAGTGAGTGAGAGTCGTGGAAGAGGACTGGGGTTGGGGGTATACATACACTGATGTACATAGAACCTTATAGGGAGAGAGGACAGTGTCCCTAAACTCGCTCTGTTTCTGTCAATGACACCTAAAGGCTTTGTCTGGAGGTAATTGTCTTCCTGTGTGTTCGTCACCGTCACATGTCCTACAGGTTACACTCCAACTGCACAACTCTGTCTTCAAGTGTGACTCACATTTTGAACTTCACGGCAAAGCCAGTGGGCCTTTACTTGGATAACCTTAGTCTTATTATTCTGTGTTGTGGCAAAGGAAAATGGATGAATCTGAAATGCCTGCTGTGAGCGAGTGTGTGTTTGTGAGTGAAATAAGTATTCAGACCCATTGACTTTTTCCACATCTTGTTACATAACAGCCTTATTCTAAAATTGATTACATTTTCTCTCATGAATCTACACACAATACCCCAAAATGACAAAGCAATTTTTTGTGTGTGTGTGTGTGTGTGTGTGTGTGTGTGTGTGTGTGTGTGTGTGTGTGTGTGTGTGTGTGTGTGTGTGTGTGTGTGTGTGTGTGTGTGTGTGTGTGTGTGTGTGTGTGTGTGTGTGTGTGTGTGTGTGTGTGTGTGTGTATGCTTGGCTGAGGGGAGTAAGGTGAGCAAGAGAAAGGTCAGGCCCCTATCCACTCTGAGGAGTCTAGCTGTCTGTTACCAAGCCTGCTTTCTCATAACCTGTGGAAAGGTAATGTAGAGTTGCACATAAGACAAAAACAAGGCTCGCAAAGACAGAGGGAGAAAGAAAATAAGCTGTTTGTTATTGCAGTCGAGGATTGGGATTGTACAGCACCTTGTGAAAGTTCACGCCCTTGGCATTTTTCCAGTTTTTTGTTGCCTTACACACTTACACTTACAGTCTCAAATCTCTGGAAGACTGAAACAGTTTCTCAAGAATTTCCATGTATTTAGGGCCATCCATCATTCCTTCAATTCTGACCAGTTTCCCAGTCCCTGCCAATGAAAAATATCCCCACAGCATGATGCCGTCACCACCATGCTTCACTGTGGGGATGGTGTTCCCTATGGTGTTCTCAGGGTGATGAGAGGTGTTTGGGTTAGCGCCAGACATAGCGTTTTCCTTGATGGCTAAAAAGTTCAATTCTAGTCTCATCTGACCAGAGAACCTTCTTCCATATATTTGGGGAGTCTCCCACATGTCTTTTGGCGAACACCAAACATGTTTGCTTATTTTTTTCTGGCTACTCTTCCATAAAGCCCAGCTCTGTGGAATATACGGCCTGAAGTGGTCCTATGGACAGATACTCCAATATTCGCTTTGTATCCTTGGTTTATTTGTTGCATCTCTGATTAATGCCCTCCTTTTTTTATTTTACCCCGTTTTCTCCCCAATTTCGTGGTATCCAATTGTTTAGTAGCTACTATCTTGTTTCATTGCTACAACTCCCATACGGGCTCGGGAGAGACGAAGGTTGAAAGTCATGCGTCCTCCAATACACAACCCAACCAAGTACTGCTCCTTAACACAGCGCCATCCAACCCGGAAGCCAGCCACACCAATGTGTTGGGGGAAACACTGTGCACCTGGTAACCTTGGTTAGCGCGCACTGTGCCCGGCCCGCCACAGGAGTGGCTGGTGCGCGATTAGACATGGATATCCCTACCGGCCAAACCCTCCCTAACCCGGACGACGGTAGACCAATTGTGCATCGCCCTAAGGACCTCCCGGTCGCGGCCGGTTACGACAGAGCCTGGGCGCGAACCCAGAGTCTCTGGTGCAGTACAGCGCCCTTAACCACTGCGCCACCCGGGAGGCTCGATTAATGCCCTCCTTGCCTGGTTTGTGAGTTTTGGTGGGCAGCCCTCTCTTGGCAGGTTTGTGTGATGCCATATTCTTTCCATTTTTCAAGAATGGATTTAATGGTGCTCCGTGGGATGTTCAAATTTCTGACATTTATTATAACCCAGCCCTGATCTGTACTTCTCCACAACTTTGTCCCTGACCTGTTTGGTTAGCTCCTTGGTCTTCATACTACTGCTTGCTTGGTGGTTCCCCTTGCTTAGTGGTGTTGCAGATTATGGGGCCTTTCAGAACAGGTGTATATATACTGAGATCATGTAACACTTAAATTGCACACTGGTGGACTTTATTTAATTGCACACAGGTGGACTTTATTGAACTAATTATGTGACTTCTGAAGGTAATTGGTTGCACCAGATCTTATTTAGGGGCTTCATAGCAAAGGGGGTGAATAAATATGCACATACTACTTTTCCATTTTTTAAATTATTTTTTAAAATAAGTAATTTTTTTCATTTCACTTCACCAATTTGGACAATTTTGTGTATGTCCATTACATGAAATCCAAATAAAAATAAATTTCAATGACAGGTTGTAATGGAACAAAATATGAAAAATGCCAAGGGGGTGAATACTTTGGAAGGCACTGTATTACAGTAGTGTAGAATAGTATTTTTTCTTCATTCTGTCAAGTATCTCTTTTCTGAGGCTGTGGTCTGATGGTTTCCATGTGAAAGAGCTGGATTTTCTCTGGCATCTCGAGCTGTGTTTGTCAAACTGCGACGTGCATTAGTATTGAATCTGATTCACTCGGTGGAGAGAAAGATGAAAGTCATAGAACTTGACTCGTGCCTTCACCATCTCCACACAAACTTCTAAAGTGCCCTCATTTCTGCACCAAGCCGCAGTCTTAATACAACTACGATAACGAGCTCCCATATTACAACTTTTAAAAATGGATGTTGTGATATCGAACGTTTGAATTGTCAAAGACAATTGTCTCTGGAGTGTCTTTAATGACCGTTGCCTCTGTCTGTAGATACAGCTGTATTTGAACATGAACTTGTGTTAGGAAAGGGGGATACCTAGTCAGTTGTACGACTGAATGCATCCAACTGAAACATGTTATCTGCATTTAACCTCTGAAACAGAGAGGTGCAGGGGGCTGCGTTAATCAGCATCATCAGTGCCCAGGGAACAGTGGGTTAACTGCAATACTCAGGGGCAGAAAGACAGATTTTTACCTTGTCAGCTCGGGGATTTGATCCAGCAACCTTGCAGTTACTGGCCCAACGCTTCTACCATCTGTGTTTTGAAACCAGGTTCATGCTTAATTTGAGCAATATGAGATGAAAGGGAGTTCCATGCCATAATGGCTCTTTACGATACTGCACACTTTCTTGAATTTGTTCTGGATTTGGGGACTGTGAAAAGAACCTTGGTGGCATGTCTGGTAGAGTAAGTGTGTGTGTCAGAGCTGTGTGCAAGTCAACTATGCAAACAACTTTTCAACACATTCATGTTTATTATAAACAGAAATGATGCTGTCAGTCTCTTTAACTCTTAGCCATGAGAGACTGGCAGCATAGCATTTTTATTAGCCCTCTGATTACAATGAAGAGGAAGATGTGCCGCTCTGTTCGGGGCCAGCTGCAGCTTAACGAGGTCTTTCCTTGCAGCACTGGACCACACGACTGGACAATATATAAGACAAGACACAACTAGAGCCTGCAGAACTTTCTTTTTGTTGGAGTGTGGTGTCAAAAAAGCAGAGCATCTCTTTATTACGGACAGACCTCTCCCCATCTTTACAACCATTGAATCTATGTGTTTTGACCTTGACAGTTTACAATCTAAGGTAACACCAAGTAATTTAGTCACCTCAGCTTGTTCAACAGCCACACCATTCATTACCAGATTCAGCTGAGGTCTACATAGTATGGACTCATAATTAACTTTAATATCCCAACAGACACTGGGCATAGCACATTATTTTCATTGAACATACATTTTACTCTATTTTATGTGTTTACTCCAAACCAAAGATATCGGTTCCAATTATGAGAATGTTGTTTCTTAGAATTCCATTGTTTCTTAGAATTCCATCTTGTTTCTCCGAAGTCCTTTTTTGTCCCCGTCTCATGTTCTGATTGGACAATCCTTCTTTTCAGAGAAGCTGATCAGTGCAGACAGCCCAATAAGCAAGAACGCAAGCATAACTTAACAAATCTGTTGTGGCTTTCTAGGAACAAACTTCTTAAAGATGAATCGTCCATTTATATTCCCATCTAAATGATGACTGATTTTCAAGGTAATATGACAGTAGTGTTCCACGTGATTTTGGACTTTAACATAACTGATGATGATTCTGTGTTCATCCATTCACTGTTACATTACATTACATGTTCGAATCTCAGAATTCAGACAAACAACTGTGTCCCCATTGAGGATGTCATCATCTCAACATGTAAAGTCTGACTTCTGACATTTGACATGGAAAAACACTCTGACCCATCTGTAAAAGCTTCGCTGGATCCTGGTGCAATGGTGGTGCTGATTTAGGATCCGTTTTGTTACATATCCTAGATCAACACTCCCACTGTGAGACGCTTTGAAAAATCGGGACCAGGCCTAAGCATGACGGAACCAGCTGTATATTTATGTCATGTTCAGTCATTCCGTCAGTGGAAACCCTATGAGGTCCTATTCCCATCCCTGAGTGTTAGCCAACACCTGTCTTTCTCTGTATTATGTTGGGCATGACAGTAATCGCAGTGCTCCTTAGTCATTTTACCAGGGTAATTTAGCAATGCTAACAGCTGCCAATAATCTTTATCAGAGAAGAGGTGATGAAGTGATCCACCTTGAAAAAGGGATTACTTGAGTGTTTCCTTCATAACTTTACTGCCGGGAACATCTCCACCATCACCACGAGGCCCGCCATTCTGGGAGCGAGACAGCTGCTGCTATTTGCAGACTTATATTTATATTATCTATCCACTCACTCACACAGAGTATGCAAAAATATCTCAAACTAATTGTTTCTCCCATTATTGCACATTTATCACTTCACAATGTCTATTGCTGCATTGGTTCATTGTGCTGCATGATAAATACCAAAGACACTTGTGAGTTGTGGCGGAGAGAATATAAAAAAATCACATCTTCCACAATGACAGCCGATCCCTCAGAGTTTAAATAGTTCCTAATGTGTATTGTTCCAACGGCAATGAATCTGTTTTAGTTTACTTTGTTGCCCGCGCGTAAAGTAAACAACATTATCATTTGACAAAGCTCTCTCTTATTCATGGCAAAATTAATTATATTATGGGGAGGAATCCAAAGACTGTTTAGACACAGCATGACAGATTCTGATCCATAGTATTGTAGAGTAAACAGATAGCAGTGGAGGCTCCTTGGAGGAGAAAGGGGACGACCATCTTATTCAGTGAATTTCATAAAATTTTAAAAAGTGAATGTGAAGTTAGCTTTAAAAAAAAAATATATATATATACACTGAGTGTACAGTCATGGCCAAAAGTTGAGAATGACGCAAATATTAATTTTCACAAAGTCTGCTGCCTCAGTTTGTATGATGGCAATTTGCATATACTCCAGAATGTTATGAAGAGTGATCAGATGAATTGCATTTCATTGCAAAGTCCCTCTTTGCATGCAAATGAACTGAATCTCCAAAAAAACATTTCCAATGCATTTCAGCCCTAACACAAAAGGACCAGCTGACATCATGTCAGTGATTCTCTCTTTAACACGTGTGACTGTTGACGAGGACAAGGCTAGAGATCACTCTGCCATGCTGATTGAGTTCGAAAAACAGACTGGAAGCTTCAAAAGGAGGGTGGTGCTTGGAATCATTGTTCTTCCTCTGTCAATCATGGTTACCTGCAAGGAAACACGTGCCGTCATCATTGCTTTGCACAAAAAGGGCTTCACAGGCAAGGATATTGCTGCCAGTAAGATTGCACCTAAATCAACCATTTATCTGATCATCAAGGAGAGCAGTTCGATTGTTGTGAAGAAGGCTTCAGGGCGCCCAAGAAAGTCCAGCAAGCACCAGGACCGTCTCCTAAATTTGATTCAGCTGCGGGATCAGGGTACCACCAGTACAGAGTGCATCTGCACGCACAGTGAGACGAAGACTTTTGGAGGAAGGCCTGGTGTCAAGAAGGGCAGCAAAGAAGTCACTTCTCTCCAGGAAAAACATCAGGGACAGACTGGTATTCTGCAAAAGGTACAGGTATTGGACTGCTGAGGACTAGGGTAAAGTCATTGTCCGGAGAAGACAAGGTGGCGCTACCATCAGTCCTGTGTCGTGCCAACAGTAAAGGTTCCTGAGACTATTCATGTGTGGGGTTGCTTCTCAGCCAAGGGAGTGGGCTCACTCCCAATTTTGCCGAAGAACACAGGGGCATACTCCAACACTCAGACATAATTTACAATTGAAGCATTTGTTTAGTGAGTCGCCAAATCAGACTCAGTAGGGTTGACCAGGGATGTTCTCTTGATAAGTGTGTGAATTAGACCATTTTCCTGTCCTGCAATTTGGTGTCAATGGAAGTAAAAAGTAGTAAAAAGTATATACTTTTCTTTAGGAATGTAGTGAAGTAAAAGTAAAAGTTGTCAAAATATAAATAGTAAAGTAAGGTACAGATGTTCCAAAAAACTACTCAAGTAGTCCTTTCAAGTATTTTTACTTGTTCTTTACAGCATTGACTGCCTGTACAGAGGTGCGGGAAGCGGGTCGAGAGTTTCAAGTTCCTTGTTGTACACATCACCAACGATCTATCATGGTACAAACACACCAAGACAGTCATGAAGAGGGCATGACAAAACCTATTCCCCCCCAGGAAACTGAAAGGATTTGGCATGGGTCCTGAGATCCTCAAAAAGTTCTACAGCTGCACCATCGAGAGCATCCTGACCGGTTGCATCACTGCCTGGTATGGCAACTGCTTGGCATCTGACCGTAAGGTGCGACAGAAGGTAATGCGTATGGCCCAGTACATCACTGGGGCCAAGCTTCCTGCAATCCAGGTCATATATAATAGGCAGTGTCAGAGGAAAAACCCCAAAATTGTCAGACTCCAGTCACCCAAGTCACAGACTGTTTTCTCTGCTACAGCACGGAAAGCGGTCCCGGAGTGCCAAGTCTAGGACCAAAAGGTTCCTTAACAGCTTATACCCTACACGCCATAAGTCTGCTGAACAATTAATCAAATGGCCACCGGACTATTACAATGAACTCGCCTTCTGGATGGTAACGGGGTGAACAGGCAGTCGCTCGGGTAGTTGTTGTCCTTGATGATCGTTTTGGCGTTAATATGACATTGGGTGCTGTAGGTGTCCTGAATGGCAGCTAGTTTTCCCCCGGTGATGCGTTGTGCAGACCGCACCACACTCTGGAGAGCCTTGCGGTTGTGGACGGTGCAGTTGCCGCACCAGGCGGTGATACTGCCCGACAGGATGCTCTCAATTGTGCATCTCTAAACATTTGTGAGAATTTTAGGTGACAAGCCACATTTTTTCAGCCTCCTGAGGTTGTAGAGGCGCTGTTCGGCCTTCTTCACCACACTGTCTGTGTGGGTGGACCATTTCAGTTTGTCCGTGATGTGTACGCCGAGGAACTTGACTTGAAGCTTGACTTGAAGCTTTCCACCTTCTCCACTGCTGTCATCTCTTTTGTTTTGTTGATGTTGAGTGAGAAGTTGTTTTCCCGACACCACACTCCGAGTACCCTCACCTCCTCCCTGTAGGCTATTTCTTCGTTGTTGCTAATCAAGCACACTACAGTTGTTTCGTCTGCAAACTTGATGATTGAGTTGGAGGCGTGCATGGCCACGCAGTCATGTGTGAACAGGGAGTACAGGAGTGATCAGCAAAGTGGAGATGTTGTTTCCTTCCCGTCAGGGAGTCCAGGACCCAATTGCACAGGGCGGGGTTGAGACCCAGGGCCTCAAACTTAATGATGAGCTGTAGTCAATGAACAGCATTCTTACATAGGTATTCCTTTTGTCCAGATGGGAGAGGGCTGTGTGCAGTGTGATGGCGATTGCATCGTCTGTGGATCTATTGGGGCGGTAAGACAATTTAAGTTGGTCTAGGGTGTCTGGTAAGGGGGAGGTGATATGATCCTTGACTAGTCTCTCAAAGCACTTCATGATGACAGAAGTGAGTGCTATGGGGCGATAGTCATTTAGTTCAGTTACCGTTTCCTTCTTGTATACAGGAACAATGGTGACCATGTTGAAGCATGTAGGGACAGCAGACTGGGATAGGGAGAGATTGATTATGTTAGTAAACACAACAGCCAGCTGGTCTGCGCATGTTCTGAGGACACGGCTAGGGATGCTGTCTGGTCCGGAGCCTTGCGAGGGTTGACATGTTTAAATGGCCGCATCAGTGGCACTGTATTATCCTCAAAGCGGGCAAAGGTGTTTAGTTTGTCTGGAAGCAAGACGCCGTTGTCCGTGACGTGACTGGTTTTCTTTTTGTAGTTGAAATGTGACTCCACTTTGTCCCTATAACAACATTTCACTTGTTTGATTGCCTAGGGGAGGAAATAACTACACTGTTTGTATCCAGACATATTCCCAGCCATCTTTCCATGCTTAAATGTGATGGTTCGCACATTCAGTTTTGCGCAAATGCTGCCATCTATCCATGGACATATAAATGGACTTCCAATGGACTTCCTTATAAACTCACTCATCGAATCAGCGTATAAATCCATATTATTCTATGAGGCTTCCCGGAAGATTTCCCAGTCCGCGTGATCAATCTTGAAGAATGGATTCCGATTGGTCAGACATCCTGTTTGAGTTTCTACCTATAGGACAGAAGGAGAAAAATTGAGTCGTGGTCAGATTTGCCAAAGGGAGTGCGGGGGAGGGCCTTGTATGCATCGCTGAAGTTAGAGTAGCAGTGATCCAGTGTATTTCCCTCACGAGTGCTACAATCTATATGCTGATAGAATTTAGGTAGCCTTGTTCTCAAATTTGCTTTGTTAAAAATCCCCAGCTACAATAAATGTAACCTCAGGGTATTTGATTTCCAGTTTGCATAGAGTCCAGTGAAGTTCCTTGAGGGCTGTCGTTGTATCAGCTTGAGGGACAAACACTGTGACAATAACAAACAATAATTCTCTTGGGAGATATTATGGTCGGCATTTGATTGTGAGGAATTCTAGGTCAGGTGAACAAAAGGACTTGAGTTCCTTTATGTTGTTACGATTACACCATGAGTCATTAATCATGAAGCACACACCCCCGCCCTTCTTCTTCCCAGAGAGGTGTTTATTTCTGTTGGAGCGAAGCATAAAGAATCCCAGTGTACCGACTCCGACAACATATCCCGAGAGAGCCATGCTTCCGTGAAACAGAGTATGTTACAATCCCTGATGTCTCTCTGGAAAGCAGCCCTTGCCCTAATTTTTTCTACCTTGTTATCTATTGACTGGACATTTTGTGAGTAATATACTCGGAAGCGGTGGATGGTATGCACACCTCTAAAATCTGACTAGGAGGCCATTCCGTCTACATCTTATGCGGCGATGTTGTTTTGGGTAGGCCTCTGGAATCAGATCAAATGCCCTGGGTGGTGGTGTGAACAAAGGAGCCGCTTCAGGAAAGTTGTATTCCTGGTCGTAATGTTGGTAAGTTGACATCGCTCAACTTAACAATAATTCTTCCCGGCTGTATGTAATAACACTTAGGATTTTCTGGGCTAACAATAAAATAAATAATACATAAAAAAACAAATACTGCATAGTTTCCTAAGGACTAGAAGCGAGGCAACCCTCTCTGACGCTAATGCAGCTAGCTAATTTAGCCAACACAACCACCTGGCTCAAACACAGAGGAATGCTATTTATGTTAGCTAAATGGCTAAGGCTATCCAACACTGGAACTCTTCCAAGTCAAGGTAAGCTTTCGGTTGTATTAATTTATTGCCACCGGGGCCCGCCAATGTAGCTTTCTGCACACTGTACTGCGTAATTGTAACAGGTTTACTAACGCTTTAGTTATCGTAGCTATGTTGACTATGACGTTTGCTAATATGGTGACATTGACAATGATGTAAGCTGTGTGTATTGGTTAGTGGTTATGTTATGAAGGTTTTTTCACCTGGTCAAAGACAGCTGTCGTGTTGGGCAATGACATCCAAAAGTGGAGGGAAAAGGTGAGTGGAGAAGAGTGCGTAGATGCGAGAAGGAATTATAAAACTTAGCAAAGTGATGATGCTGTTTGTACTGCTATGAAAGTGAACTGTGTGTGTGGATGATTAGGTGCATATTCATTCCGCCGATTCTGTTGAAATACTTTTCTTAAACGGAAAGAAATGGGGATAAACCTACCAGAATTTGTCCCATGGAATTTGAAACTGTTTGGACTAATGATTACACCCTAGATCAGCTAGTTGCAGGCAAGAGTGTGCAAGGAGATATTGAATGAGTAACTGTCTGTCACTTTGATTACTCCAATTTGTCTCTTGACCTGTGTAGCTACGTTATGAACTTTCATTTGTAGGCTAGGTTGTAGCAACCTCTTGATGGATATAAGGAACATTTTTGTATTATGTAGTAGCCGAAACCCTATCAATGTTACATTGAGCTGGATGATTTAAAAAAAATTGTCCTTCCTAATCTGAAACGGCACTGACCGCCACTGATAGATAGAGGTCCAGGGTCTTTCTGCAGATCCAGCCTATGCACAACATGCATGCATGAATAGGAATAACCACATGATGGTGCCATGTCTTTCATGTATACAGTATAGTGTATGTGTAATAGTGTGTGTGTCTATATATGTTTGTGTATATGTGTGTATTTGTGCATGTGTATATGCCCAAAGTAGGATATTGGGTTGTATGTACAGATGGCTGGATGTTTTTTGACGCAGTTGCGTGAATTGTCCTTCTAACCTAATCTGAAATTTAGGGACAGGCTTAATTTTGGGCCTACTTTTTTTCACAGTCCCGGCACTCAGAGCGAGCTACGGTCAGGTGGGGCATCTCGTTGAACTCGGAAGGGCCTAGAGACTATGGTGATGCAATATTTAGTGTTGATTTCAGTCTGTCATTTTGGTGATGGTTCATCACTGTTTAAACATTTTGCAAGATGTGACTTTTTTAACCCTTGAAACAGCTCCTATGACTCCCATTTAAGGCATTTCTGGTTGGAAGTAAACACATATCCTCATTGTGGTAGGCTGAGTTTAAAGTATTTATGTTAAGAATTGACTGATTTACAAAGGGTTGAATGCAGTGATTTTCAGTAACTGCAGGTTTGGTACATCAAAACCCCTTCTGGTTGCTCCAGGAAGCTTAGAATCAACACAGGTAGACCTCATAGTTGCTTGATTAATTGTCATCTAAGATAGGTTCATAAGGCATTCATAACCCACATAGGCTTCAGGTTGCATTTAGGGGAGCAGGCAATGTATTCCTATGGGGAGAGAAGTCATTGCAAACTGTTTGATGTAAACACCTTCTTTTAACTGTTAAGGGTTAATGTCACACGGTCAAGGTTAGGTTTGCACAGATCGGGAGGACCTCAGGAACATTCCTGGGGTCAAATTGTGTTTCTAACCCAAACGGTTATCCTGCTGGCGCCCAAAAGCACCTGAAATTTAGGGCCAGGCTACTTTTTTTCATGGTCGCTGCGCTCAGACCGAGCGAGCTACGGTCAAGCGGGCATATCATTGAACTCAGCACAGCCTAGAGATTATGGTAATGCCATTGCAGGTTCTGTGTGTGTGTGTGTGTGTGTGTGTGTGTGTGTGTGTGTGTGTGTGTGTGTGTGTGTGTGTGTGTGTGTGTGTGTGTGTGTGTGTGTGTGTGTGTGTGTGTGTGTGTGTGTGTGTGTGTGTGTGTGTGTGTGTGTGTGTGTGTGTGTGTGGCCATTGTGAAGAGATTGGAGTCTGTTTGATTGAGTGTGTGGACAGGTGTCTTTTATACAGGTAACGAGTTCAAACAGGTGCAGTTAATACAGGTAATGAGTGGAGAACAGGGGGGATTCTTAATTAAAGAAAAACGAACAGGTCTGTGAGAGCCGGAATTCTTACTGGTTGGTAGGTGATCAAATACTTATGTCATGCAATAAAATGCAAATTAATTACTTAAAAAGCGTACAATGTGATTTTCCTGATATCTGTTTTAGATTCTGTCTCTCACAGTTGAAGTGTACCTATGATAAAAATTACAGACCTCTACATGCTTTGTAAGTAAGAAAACCTGCAAAATTGGCAGCGTATCAAATACTTGTTCTCCCCACTGTATGAAGTTTTGGAAAGATCTGACCTTTTTAACCCTTCGAAACAGCCCCTATGACCCTAATTTAAGACACTTCCGGATGACACAGGAAGCTGAAAGTGAATACATATCCTCAATGGGGAATTTTGAGTTAAGTCTTTACGATAAGAACGGACTGATTCAGAGAGTGTTGAATGAGTGTGTGTGATTTCAGAAATTCACAGAAATCTCGCAGAGCTCCGAAACCCGCCTAACTTTTTTGAAAAAATAAAATAATTCTTTGAACATCACCAATTGTACATTGTACGATTTCTCTTCAATTATGATAGATAAATGTCTGGTTCTTTTTTCCTGACACCGTAGGTTCATGTACTTTGATGTGAAGCAGTCAAATTAGTGCTCTATTTTAGTTTTTGACCTTTAATCCCAGAAAAATGGCCTTAACTCAAAAAGCGTTGAGGCCTCAACGCCATCTTGTTTCTGGGCTAATAGCCCATTAGTCCAAACCTATGCTCACCAATTTTCTTCTTCGAAGTCTTTTCCATTTAGGAGAAATGGCCATGTCATGATTGGTGATGTTTTGTACATGTGCAATAAGATTCCATTCACCATCTGGTGGAATTTACTGGGACAGTGGAAAAAAATTGCGAAAATGTAAACATTTTATAAAACGCAAACCGAATGTCTGAGAGACTTTGTTCGATGACTTCTCGGGAAGATCAGGCCCCGGTGCATGACCCGCCGTCGCCGACGAAAATGTACAAACATTCACGGACGTCTAGTAAGGGACCGTACATTTGCAATATGGAGATTCTCATCAATCATACAGCAAATGCCAAAAAGTGCCATTCTTTTTATGGAAGGCCCGTGATGAAATCCATAGAGAGATGGGATCAGGGTCAAGAAGGTGTTGGCAGTGGATGAAGAAGCCCCAGAGACTGCTGGAGAGGAGTCTTGTTCTGGGTGCAAGGTAGGGAACTGCCTCCCTCACTACAGTCTCTTTACTCCAGGACACCAGGCGCAAGGATGAGTGACCTGGGGATGATGGATTCAAGCAGCCAATCCTCACTGGAGCTGGGGAACTGGTGAGAAAGGACATCTGAACCAAGTGAAGAAGAGAGCCCAACAAGCCTGTCAGGGGTTGAGGTGTTTAGCCTACTGGATGTAGGCCAGGTTGGGGTCATTCCAAACTGTAAAGGGATGTTTCCGAGCACTCCAACCAGTGCT
The DNA here is from genome assembly GCF_021184085.1 of Oncorhynchus gorbuscha. NCBI lineage: Eukaryota > Metazoa > Chordata > Actinopteri > Salmoniformes > Salmonidae > Oncorhynchus > Oncorhynchus gorbuscha. The sequence goes on along the minus strand of NC_060183.1, from coordinate 60,679,527 downwards.
GCCACTCCTCCAAAGCCAGTTTTACCCCAAGAAGCTCCCGTTTGCCGACATCATAGTTCCTCTCCGCTCCTACCTTTTGGGAGTTCATCAGTACATAGCCCTGAGACACAATGTACCCCAGGAAGGAGATCTGAGGAACCTGAAACTCACACTTTCGGCCTTCACAAACAAGTGATGAGCGAGGAGATTTTGAAGAACCTGGCAGACATGTTTGACATCTTCAACCGTTGACTTGGAGAAGATGAGGATGTCATCCACGTACACAAACACAAACTGGTGAAGTCGTGCAGCAGATCATTGATAGGGGCCTGGAAAACGGCTGGAGCATTAGTAAGTCCAATCGGCATGACCCGGTACTCATAATGTCCATTAGGAGTGTTGAACGCGGTCTTCCACTCGTCTCCCTGTCTGATGCGCACCAGATTGTACACATTCCGTAAATCCAATTTAGAGAAAACCGTAGCTCCCTGTAGTCTCTCAAAAGCTGATGACATAAGAGGAAGGAGGTAACGGTTCTTGATGGTAATGTTCCCCCATTCTTCTTACAAAAAAAAAAAAAAAAAACTCTTGCAAGTGGATGGCCAAATAAAATCAGCTGCCAGAGCCTCCTCAATATAACTGTTCATGGCTGCAGTCTCTGGACCTGAGAGAGAATAGAGCCCTCCTCTCAGAGGAGTGGTGCCAGAAAAGAGGTTGATGGCACAATCATAGGGCCTGTGAGGGAGTTTGCTGGCACTTTGTTTGCTGAAGACCTGACCCAAATCCCAGTAATCCCAAGGTACGCGGGAAAGATCAGGCTTGTCATTCCCAGCCAGAGGAACAGGAGGATCGGAAGGCTCCAGACGAGCAGAATTGGAAAGGTGTGGAGAGAGTTGCTGGCAGGTTAACTGGCATGAAGCATTCCATCCCAGAACTCTTCCCGAAGTCCAGTCAATTTGAGGATTATGGGTGGAAAGCCATGGATGTCCAAGAACCAGGGGAAGCTCAGGAGAGTCCACCAGATGTAACTGGATAAGCTCCACATGGTCATCCAGAACTCGTAGCTGAATAAGAATGGTGAGTTGCTTCACCTTCCCTGACCCTAGGGGTTGACCATCCAGCGCAGTGACCGACAACAGAGTGTCCAGCTTAGTGCCTGGCAGCTTCTGTTGGCGAGCTAATGCGCGACCTAGAAAACAGCCAGAATGTCCAACTGTCCATTATCCTACCGCAGGTTGGCTGGAAGCAAGGTGCGTACCGTATCGGCCGCAGGAGACTGTATCTGACCCTTCATGGTGAAAAGTCTGGTGCCTCCCTATTGCATCGGCTCCTCTGAAGGATATGAAGGAGAATCATAGCCAAATTGGTAAACCTGACGGGGTACAGGACAAGCAGGCCCAGCATACGGCAGTGGAACAAATGAAGAATCAACTCCCTCAGCGGGGCCCGAAACACTGGAACCAACTCAGGACCCCTCCGTCCTCTCATGACGACGTTCCTGAAGCCGGGTGTCAATCCGGATGGCCAGAACAATAAGTTCCTCCAGAGCGTCAGGGTTGTCCCGGAAAGCCAGTTCATCAAGACTGAGTGAAGTGCCTCTATATTCCAACCACTCTCAGCGGCGAGTGTCCGAAAGTCAGTGGTGTAATCAGCTATTCCCCGGCTGCCCTGCCGAAGTCCATTGAGTGTGACACAAACAACAACACAGAGTTACACATGGAATAAACAAACATACAATCAATAACACAATAGAAAAGTCTATATACAGTGTGTTCAAATTAGGGAAGATAAGGGAGGTAAGACAATAAATAGGCCATAGTGGCAAAATAATTACAATTTAGCAATTAAACACTGGAGTGAGAGATGTGCAGAACGTGAATGTGCAAGTAGAGATACTGGGATGCAAAGGAACGAAAAATAAATAACAGTATGGAGAAGGGGTAGATGGATGGGCTATTTACAGATGGGCTATGTACAGGTGCAGTAATCTGTGAGCGGCTCTGACTGCTAGTGCTTAAAGTCAGTAAGGGAGATATGAGTCTCCAGCTTCAGTGATTTTTGCCATTTGTTCCAGTCATTGGTAGCAGAGAACTGGAAGGAAAGGAGGCCAGTAAAATATACCTGCTGGAGAGCGTGCTACAGGGGGGGGGGGGGTGCTGCTATGGTGACCAGTGAAGGCGGGGCTTTACCTAGCAGAGACTTGTAGATGACCTGGAGCCAGTGGGTTTGGCGACGAATATGAAGCGAGGGCCAGCCAACGAGAGCGCACTCTCTACTCGCAGTGGTGGGTAGTATATGGGGCTTTGGTGACAAAACGGATGGCACTGTGATAGACTGCATCCAATGTGCTGAGTAGAGTGCTGGAGGCTATTTTGTAAATGACATCGCCGAAGTCAAAGATCGGTAGGACAGTGAATTTTACGAGGGCATGTTTGGCAGCAAGAGTGAAGCATGCTTTATTGTGAAATAGGAAGCCGATTCTAGATTTAATTTTGGATTGAGGATGCCTAATGTGAGTTTGCAAGGAGAGTTTACAGTCTAACCAGACACCTAGGTATTTGTAGTTGTCCACATATTCTAAGTCAGAACCGTCCAGAGTAGTGATGTTGGACCGGCGGGCAGGTGCAGGCAGCGATCGGTTGAAGAGCATACATTTAGTTTGACTTTTATTTAAGAGCAGTTGGAGGCCATGGAAGGAGAGTTGTAATGGCATTGAAGCTCATTTGGAGGTAAGTGTCCAAAGAAGGGCCAGAAGTGTACATAATGGTGTCATCTGCGTAGAGGTCGATCAGAGGACATCATTGATGTATACAGAGAAAATAAGCCCAAATCAGGGTCACCTGGATATTAGAGAAAACCCAAGGGTGCTCTCCAGTGGCAAACACAGGCAGTACACTCAAGGAAGAACCCCTGACCTGTGACAATGGCAATGGGTGGCTATTTGAAGAATTTCAACTATAAAATATTTGTCTAACACTTTTTGTTACTACTCGATTCCATATGTGTTATTTCATAGTTGTGATGTCTTCACTATTATTCTACAATGTAGAAAATAGTAAAAAATAAAGAAAAACCCTTAAATGAGTACCGTAATTTCCGGACTATAAGCCGCTACTTTTTTCCCACGCTTTGAACCTCGCGGTTTATACAATGACGCGGCAAATTTATGGATTTTTCCCGCTTTCACAAGATTCATGCCGCCAAAAAACTGAGCACCGTCACATAATGTGACGTAAATCGAGCGCACTCCACCTTCCCATCATTCTGATTACGGTAGTCATTTTGTCACCCACATCATGGCAAAGACACGGAGAAATGCATATTATGCAGCTTTCAAGTTGAAGGCGATCGATCTGGCTGTTGGAAAAGGAAATAGAGCTGCTGACAGCGTGGAGCATTATCAAAAATCCACTATCATCAACGGGTTTCGAAAAGCTGGACTGCTGCGTGTTGAAGAGGGCAGCGATCTGACATCGGATGAAGCAATTCTCAGGCTATTCAACTCCGACACCGAAGGAGATGACTTCAGTGGTTTCAGTGCACAGGAGGAGGAAGATAGTGACCAATAACTTTCTTGGTAGGCTACTGTTTACTGCTATTTAAAAAAAAATTACAAGCCGTGTTTTGTTTAACAGCTGTGTAAATTTCATTTGTTTCAATGTACCGTTAGGCAACTGCGGCTTATGTGCAGCTTATTTATGTACAAAATAAAAATCAATAAAAAAATTCAGTGGGTGCGATTTATATTCAGGTGCGCTTAATAGTCCAGAAATTACGGTAGGTGTTCTCAAATATTTGACTGCAACAGTGATGAATGTCGTTGGGTTGGGGGCGGAGTAAAAGTCAGTTGGGGTTTCTGGGGGAAAATCTCCATGGGGGAGCAGCATGAAAGGTAAGTGACTTGAGGGGTGTGGGGGAATGTCCCTCGTGGGAGCAGCATGTACGGTCAGTGACCCTTGAGAAGGTGTGGGGTGAAAATGTCCATAAGGGGCATTGCAGAGGGGAGAGGGAATAGGAAGCTGACTAGTGTTGGTCTGAGGGTAGAAACTATTGGCCTGTCTTCCAGTTTCTGCCATGATGCTCCTGTACCGCCCATGTCTGTTGATGAGGATCGGTCCAGCCTGATTCCTCCTGAAGTCCACAATCAGCTCCTTTGTTTTGCTAACGCTGAGGGAGAGGTTGTATACCTTGCACCATGTCGTCAGAGTGCCTTACTCCTCTCTGTGGGCTGTCTCGTCATTGTTGGTAATCAGGCCTATTTACCGTTGTGTCGTCAGCGAACTTGATGATGGAGTTGGAACTGTGTGAGACCACTCAATCGTGGGTATACAGGGAATACAAAAGAGGACTGAGGACGCACCATTGTGGGACCCCTGTGCTGAGAATCAGTGTGGAGGAGGTAATGTTGCCTACCTTCCCCACCTGAAGGCGGCCCGTCAGGAAGTCCAGGACCCAGTTGCATAGGAAGGAGTTCAGACCCAGGGCCGTGAGCTTCCTAATGAGTTTATATTGGACTATGGTATTGAATTCTGACCTGCAGTCAATGAACAGCATCCTCACATATACATTTCTTTGCCCAGGTGAGTAAGGACAACGTGCAGTGCAATGATTGCGTCATCCGTGGATCTGTCAGAGTGGTAGGCGAATTAGAGAGAGTTGAGTGTGTTGGGAAGGTAGAAGGTGATATGGTCTTTGACTAGCCTCTCAAAGCACTTCATGATGAAGGAAGGTAGTTCTACTGGTCTGTAGTCATTCAGTTAAGAACTTTCTCATTCTTGATCACGGGATGATAGTAGAAATCTTGAAACAGGTGGGTATTGCGGCCTGAGCTAAGCAGAGATCGAAAATGTCATGGAACACAACTGGGTGATTGGGCACGACAATAGATTGAAGTGCCTTTGAACAGGGTAGGGTAGTAGGTGACAAGAGCACCAATTTGTGTCAAGAACTGCAACGCTGCTGGGTTTTTCATGCTCAACAGTCTCCTGGGTGTCTCAAGAATGTTCCACCACCCAAAGGACATCCAGCATTGGAGTCTACAGAATCCCTGTGGAACGCTTTCGACACCTTGGAAAGTCCATGCCCCGAAGAATTAAGGCTGTTCTGAGCGCAAAAGGGGGGAGTGCAACTCAATATTAGGAAGGTGTTCCTAATGTTTGGTATACTCAGTGTAAGGATGAGATGAGTCATATGTCTCCAAGGTTTTGAGTGATGCTGCTTTTGAGCTTCCCTCAGCCAATCCCGATGTCAAAAAGAGGGCACAAAGAAATCTCTAAACCCATTTCATTTCAGCTTCATGACAAGCAATTTCACAGCTCAAGTGTCAAACACAGGGATCAAGTTGCAGCATTACGCAGAACACCAAAGTACAAAGAGAGAGTAGAGAGGGAGAGCACAGGTCTTCCTTTCAATGTGCTGAAGGAAAGGGTCTTCAGAAGAAAAGAGAATGCATTCATTACAGACCCATTGACTGGCTGACGGTCGCTTTGAACGGTCAAGTATTCATCTCTTGACTCATGCTCTCCAAGAGATGGATGGCAGGACTTTGACAAGTGGAGAAGAGAGAGAACAGAGGGAGAGAAAGAGAGGAGAGCAAGTTAGAAAGAGAAGGAGAGAGAGTGACAATTATCGACTGAAAGAGAAAGTGAGGGAGAGACAGAGAGAGAGAGGTACAGTGAGGAAAACAGTGAATTCAAGTCGAATTAATACAGCGGAGTACTATCACGGCAGGTCAGCGGCCTGCAGTCGCTCCGAGGTGGGTTACATTTCTTTGAACAAAAGTGTAAGAAGCTCCTCTCTCTCTCTCATATATATATATTTCCCCCATTCCACATCATCCTGTTAAATTGTTTTTATTTCTACATATCTTAATGTCTATAGCACAGTCTGTATTTATCAGCTACAGTGTTCATAGTGTACATACCGCATGTGGATTTGTGTTAATTCTGAGTCTATTTTGTTGTCTGTAAATCCTTTTCGTCATCTGTATATTCTGTTTGATGCGGCGGCACCATTTCACAGAGTCAAATTCCTGCACATGCAAATGTATTTGGCTAATAAAGGTGACTCCGGGTAGGCCGATAATGTGATTCTCCCCAAGGGAATCCAGGTCACATCGTTATCCACTGCAGTCTGAATACAATGACATTTTCAATCTTTAGTGCTCATCCTTGTACCGGCCGGCTGAAATTCTTGCAGATAAAACTGTACACGATGAAGGAATGGAGAATCAATATACACACGTAGGTAGGCACACACACACACATACTTACAGAATCTCGATTTAAGCAGAAATTGTAATGCTTGACTGATGTATAAGTATTACAGCTATACATTCCATTCCTTCTATTCAACTGTTCAGCTCTGGACTACCTCTTTACTGGTAAACAGGTTTGTCTCGAGACCAAAACAAGCATTGTTGTTGCCTTTCCCACTTTTCCATTTATTTGCATTATTTATTATTAGTAATTAGTCATTGTTGATTGCTCAACTGCCTCTGACATCCATTCGTTCTCAAGGACTATATGACATTTTCCTTTCAGCAGTCTACTTCATAAAACACAACATGTTGCCACCACAGTACTTGAAGCACTAAGGACATTGCACTCCTATATGTAATTACAATGTATAAGTGTTCATTCATTGAAGCAATTTTGTATTTAAAAAGTCCTTTGATTTTTTTTTTTTTTTTTTTTATAATAGCCTCACATGTGATTCTTTGTTAATAAAGGCTCAGGTGGTGCCTAATTAGTCACTTGAGTTCTGTTTTTCTAAGAAAGTATCTTGTTTAAAAAAAAGCCTACAGAGTATATCTATTTTTAGCTGTTTTTCTAAAATGATAATGTACAATAATTATTGCCTCAGGCGGTACTGAGGTGTAACAGTCTTTGTTCTCCCGTGGTTCCCTGGACAAACTGTTCTATTCATCACATTGTCCGACAATAACATTGCTACTGAATCCTTCACTAACTAGCCAATTTCCCTAAAGTTTCCTGTCAACGTTATCACCAACACTGATAAGCTAATACTTTTTAAAAACACACTGTGAGACCCCCCATTCCTGAGACCCAGTAAAAACAAGTTGTTTAATTATTACTATTTATTATTACAAACTTTTTTTACAAAGAACATTTTGGGGAAGAAATGTGTATTTATTTAGTATGGTATGTGCACTGTAGGAATCAGTTGATAGTAAATATGAAAAAATTTAACATTACAGTAAATGCTTACACACAGACAGAAACTGAAACTGAAACTGAAACAATGACACTTGGGGAAGGAACCAAAGGGAGTTACATATGTAAGGCAGGTAATCAAGGAGGTGATAGAGTCCAGGTGAGTGTCATTATGAGGGTAACGCTGGTGATAGGTGTATAACGAGCAGCCTGGTGACCGAGAGTCCGGAGACGGAGCACACAGTATAGTAGGTAAAAAACATAGTTAGTGTATCCTGATGTCCACTTCAGAGGATTTTTTAAAGAAGCTCTATTTAGCTCTTATTTAATGTGAACAAATTATTACACTGCTCTGAAAAGTCACCAAGCTATTCTTGAGATATTTACTTACTTGAAGCAATTCAAATATCAAATGACACATTTACACACACTTGCCCTTCTTCTACTATAGAATGTGCTAATTGTGTTTGGCAGCCATTTAAAAAAACAGGTAAAGATAGTGATCCAGGTCACACCCCCACACATATGATATCATTATAAAGCCCAGAATGTCTTCTCAATGAGGGACAACAGGACTTAACACAGTGGCATGTATGGCAACAAAGATATGGACCAAAAGCCAATGACCTTCAGAGTGGACAACAATTAATTGCTGGGTCTCAGGAGGACATGAAACCTGCTTCCTACATTAAATAACTAGCTGTTGTCCTTTTGACCCTCTGGTCTTTGATAAACATTGATACACACAATACATCCTGTCCTGTATTATCTCTACTGTATCTAAGATGCTCTCCTTACCCCCTCCTATTTCCTGGGTGATTTACAATGTCTCTTTTCCCCTGTCATTATGAACATGCAGCTAGCTGCTCCACAGACACCATGTATGACCCCACTGTAATGAAAATATAATGATCCATATCTAACGCCTCGTATTTCAACACTTTTTCACACGCCTGCTACCCTTAATGGGTTTAAATGTAGGAGATTGACAGAGCAAGACACCTATTTCATGGGCTAACATCTGCAACCCAAAGTTCAGCGATGGATTTATTTGATGGCTGGTTAGAGGGATTATGACAATGGTCGGAAAATAAATTGCATGCAGGGAGATGGGTCTCTTTTACAACGGCCACGCATCATATGTAAACACGGGAATCGTAGAGAAGCTAATGATAGCAACTGGTGAAGATTCACATAAAAGCTACCAAAGAGGACAGTATGGAAACCTGATTTCACAGTACTGAGTTTTGCTTCATGAACGCTGTGGTGTGGGTACCCAACAACCTGTCAACAGTATTGCGTAAAAATGAATCCGAAAGTACACCTATAAAGGACATTTTGAAGGGCATATGAATTACATGCATTGTCATGTTAACTTGTTATGGCTGCAATCCCGTTAACTGGATAAGTGTCATCAACAACCGCTGAATAGCATAGCGCTACATTTAATGAATATTACAAAAAATATTTATATTCATGAAATCACAAGTGCAATATAGGAAATCACAGCTTAGCCTTTTGTTAATTCACCTGTCGTGTCAGATTTTTAAATGATGCTTTACAGCGAAAGCAATCCAAGCATTTGTGTAAGTTTATTAATCGCATGACAAAACATTAAGTACACTTAGCATCAGGTAGCTTAGTCATGAAAATCAGAAAAGCAATCAAATTAATTGTTTACCTTTGATGATCTTCGGATGTTTTCACTTACGAGACTCCCAGTTACACAACAAATGTTCCTTTTGTTCCATAAAGATTATTTTATATCCAAAATACCTCCGTTTGTTTGGCGCGTTATGTTCAGAAATCCACAGGAGAGAGTGGTCACGACAACGCAGACAAATTCCAAATAGTTTCCATAATGTCCACAGAAACATGTCAACGTTTTTATAATCAATCTTCAGGTTGTTTTTAAAATATATAATCGTTACTATATCAACCGCAAATGTATTTCACAGTAGGGTTAGGGTTAGAGGGAATAGCAATAGCTGTCCAAACTCTGTTGCGCGAGGAAAACTCATGTGACCACTTGACGCAATGTTATCTTTCTGGCTCATTTCTCAAAATAAAAGCCTGAAACTATGTCTGAAGACTGTTGAGACCTTGAGGAAGTGATAGGAAAAGGAATCTGGTGATATCCCTTTAAATGGAGCAAAGGGAGGCTGTGGGACACAGAGTTTTCTAAATAGAAGCCACTTCCTCAGGGTTTCGCCTGCAATATCAGTTCTGTTATACTCACAGACAATATTTTGACAGTTTTGGAAACGTTAAAGTGTTTTCTATATGCATATATTAGCAACTGAGACTGAGGAGCTGGCCGTTTACAATGGGCACCTTTTCATCCAAGCTACTCAATACTGCCCCTGCAGCCATATGAAGTTCAACGGCCTGGAGGAAAGATGGACAACTAGATCAATATTTGCAATGTACATGTACTTTCTAAAGCTAATCCCAGGTGGAACTTTGATGACAGAGAATACAAGTTTGTGTAGTACAGCTGGCTTATCTGTGTCCATCAACCACATAACCAGGATTCAGATCCCTGTATTTGATTTTTAACTGTGTGTAATTATTGTAATGATCTTGGCAGGCAAATCCTAATTGCACCAAATGTTTTTGATCAGCAGGAAGTGAGAGCAAGACATCTGCAATCCATGATCAACACACTCCGTTAGGCTAGAGAGTGAAATGTTCTGCCACAGTAAAAAGTAGGAGCACTGTGCAGCACTGCTGAGATGAATACTGTTATGCTGCTGAGAAACCGGCCTTATTAACTACCAGTAATGAATGCAGTATATAATCGCAGCACTATGTGTGTTGTGTGTGCTTGCTTGCTTGCAAAGAGAGAGTGAATGTGTGTGTATGCATACGTGTGTGTTACATAGCTTGCAAGAGAGAAAGACCATGACTTCCTGTACGCATGTGTGTGTGTTTTACCAACACACTATCACAGTGTATTGTGAAATAGACACAAATTAATTATTTGAAATTTGTAAAAGGCACATGAAAAAGCGTTTTACGCCCACCCATCCACCCCAAACCAACCTCCTTCCTATTATTTCTATCTTCAGTAACCTACTGTATTTATCTCTGATTGAAATGCACTGTCTACAAAATTGTGTACTGCCGTGAATTTCCAATAAGCAATTGGTGTCTATTTCACAATAATCTGTCATACTGGGTTGGTGTTTACATGTGCACACGGGTGTGTGTTTGTGTACATGCATGGACAATATAGACGGGGAGCAATTGTGGTTAAATAACTCCAACCATTTGGCCTGTAAATGACATCACATGCCTTAATGACACTAAGCACGTTTCCATCCACAATTTTCAGGCGAGTAAAGTCATACCATGTTTGAAAAATAACACCAGCTGTGATGGAAATAGGAAGTTTCAGAACAACTTTATAAATGCCTACAGATCATTTCTTCATTCCACATGGTGGGATATTTTTGTGTCGGTAAAAAATGGCTGTGGAAATGCATTTAGGCACAAATTCTGATGTAAAAACCATCATATCGAAGCGAACTTGGAGTCAGACTATGAAATGGTGTGTGGTCCTCCCACTACAACTTGGGAAACCATGCAGGTTATTAGCTAAAGATTAAATAAGTTATGATGATCTTCACTGGGTGGTGAAAGTGCACGCTATGAGCTTGATGCTCCTTTCCAGTAACTACCAAGGGTCTTATTCTGGTGACATGATGATCGATGCTTGACTACAGTTTGACAAATACAAATATTCTCGCTCTTATCCATAATAATCTCACCATGTAGACTACCCTACCAGCACAGCCTACCCACACTCTATCTGCTAGCTACAGTGCATGTGTCAAGACCAGAGTAGGTACATTTGTTATTTAAAGTAACAGTTTTTTGGGACAAAACATACAAAACTATTGGTAGAGTTGAAAATGTGATGGAAACGCACTGAATCTTAGATTTTTATTCTGTTCATGAAAACAAAATGTGTGTGCACTTCTTCAACACGCAGTGATTTTTCTCCACAAACAAGTCCGTTTGGTGGAAACACACCATTGGAGGGAAAATGCGCATATTATCTTCGTGTGGATTATCAAACATTTGCATGAAAATCTGTCGCCAATTGGATGGAAGTCTAGCTACTGAGAGTAAATCTAAGAGACCCCTGCAAAAATGGGCTTTTTATTTATCTGACTTTAATTTATCTTCATGTCCAGCCCTTATATTTAGCCTCACAATGAAGTGTTTTACCATTTTCTTTTCAGGACAACCAGGGCTACAAGAAGAATACAAAACAATTGGACATAAACGGTTGCATTCATGAGTTTTATTGTCAAATGTCAATAAAAAAATATTTCAGCCAAAGCAAAAACCTGATAAAAAATGATGTATACTGTATGAATGCTGTAAGTACAGAAATTGTTTGCTCAGTGGGAAATTAATATCCTACGAGTCAGAGACAACTGAGTTGAGTTTGGAGAAAAATACAATACAGGGGTTTCTAGAGTGCTCTAGGGCCTAGTTTGTGTGAATATGTTGCAGTGCATCTAAATCCCCTGGAAAACCTGGAGATGTTGGTGGCTCATTTTTACCAATCCTTTCCTACATTTGGAGAGACTGCAATGATGAGAATACATGTTTTTACCACTGTAAGAAAACACACAAAAGAAACATTTATGAATTAGCAAAGAAGTCCATCATGGCCCGACTCACTATGGCTAAGGAGTTCAATGGAGAAACAGAAGGTTAAGAAGGCTATGTTCTTCAGGTGGGGTGGGGGGTGGGGGGGGGCTCGGTTAAAAAGGCCCTTTCAATGTGACAGAGGTGGGCTCTAACGTGGTTGGCTTTAAGTGTTTGGCAGTGCTGACATTTATAGAGCAGTCCAGGGTGAGGTAAACATCAGTCTCGAGCTGCACTCCCCTCTGACAACGCCCCTCTGCAGCACTCCCAATGTTCCCGAGGTATCTCAACTTATAACCTATTTAGCAAGTCAGAACTCAGTATGGGGCAAGCACAGGAAAAGGACTTGTCACCTGACAGCTGTCCAGTTATATTATCCATGTACAGCAGAGGTAGGGGGTGGGCCACTCTGGTCCTGGAGGTGCTGAATTCGGTTGCATAAAACATCTTAAGTGTCCCTTACCTGAGGGAATTGTTTAAGAGCATTGTTCAGACTCCTTCAAATGTTTTCTTAGTTAAGGGCATCATTTAAGGGTTTTATGGTAGTTTGAAGGCATGTAAGGCAGAAAGACTCTCTGGATACCATGGAGACAGCCTGATTCACTGACTGAATAACCTCATCCCCAGGCTCAATTGCTATTGCATATAGAGCCTGGAAACACTGTGCAACAAAGTGGGACTTGAAAGGGGCATGGGTTAAAATCAAGGAGGGAGAGACAGAGAGCCTGCTTCAGCTGTATTAAATGTGAAAAATTCAGAAATTGCCAATAAATATTCATATTCTTTCGCAGCAACCAATTTATTCTGAGTTTGGGCATACTGTTTAAAGTTTATAAGTGAATTATATTTTTAAGATACATTTTCCCTACCGATTTCCCAAACTCACTTCCTTGTTTAGCCCTAAGTAGAAAATATACAGGTTAGGACAAGAGGATTCTATTATCCCATAAGTTTGCAGAAGAATTCTTAACAATGGGACTAGTGATGCAAGCGAAAATGACTGGAAGTGACTGTTATAGTACAGAAAGTTCACCATCGAAGTGGAAAAGGAACACAATTGTTGTGAATTTCAGGTAACTAGTCAGCAAAGACATAGCATAACTGTTGTACTATTATTGCATTTATTTAAACATTTTTCAGATGATCTACAGCTGATGATCCACTTAATTACTTGATTTCCAGACCGCTGGTCACGTTTTCAATGCTAATCCTGTAATCAGAGCCGGTCCAATTTATATGTTTATTTTCAAACGCTGCCGCATGGAATTACTATGTTGTCCTAACCTGTCTATTTTTTGTAACTTAAATCACTTGCAATGCTCGCGGTTTGAAATCCACAATGTGGAAGGGTTATGCTAGATGGTGGGTTATGCTAGATGGGTTATGCTCGATGGTGATGGACAGAGATCAGCCAATGAAAATGGTGGAGGCGTTTTTCCTGCTCCTGACATAGGCTCAATTCAAGTCCCTTTCTGAGGCGCTGTGAAACCAGACGGTTCGAAAGAGAAAGAGCCGGCTGGTGGATGAGATAACTGACTGAATGTCTTGTAAAAGAGATCGTATTTCTTTTTGGGAGATTGCAAAATACAATTTACGTTCAAGACAGGATAAACAAATAGTTTCAAATTATAATAAAACACTTTTCTTTTAGTTACTTTTTTATAAACTTTTTCCTAAACGCTAGCACATCAAGCTAGCTTACACAGAGTAGCTAACCAGCTAGCTTTGACGCCATGAATTGTGTACCTTCCATTGTTTAGCTAAGTATCTAGCTAATTAGCTGGTTGATGTTTTCCTTTTGCCGCCAGGGCAGAGGAAAGCAACATTCACCTCAACAAATGCTGTTTGCATTGATATCCATTGCGTACTGAATGAAGCCGTTAAGGGACATCATGGGCACCCTTAACTTTTTCACTTAATTCCAGGTGGTGTCAGAGAAAGGTCCAAATAATTGCCAAGGATTCCAGCCACCCTCGTCATAGACTGTTCTCTCTGCTACCGCACAGCAAGTGTTACCGGAATGCCAAGTCTAGGTCAAAAAGGCTTCTTCTTAACAGCTTCTACCCCCAAGCCATAAGACTCTTGAACAGTTAATCAAATGGCTACCCGGACTATTTGCATTGTCTCCACCCCACCCCCATTTTTACACTGCTGCTACTCTCTGTTTATTATCCATGTCACTTGACCTCTACCTAAATGTACATATTATCTCAATTACCTCAGCTAACCAGTGCCCCCGCACATTGACTCTGTACCGGAACCCTCTGCTCTGTATCGGAACCCCCTGTACATAGCCTCGCTACTGTTATTTTATTGTTGCTCCTATATTATTATTATTTTTAAATCCTAAAACTGCATTGTTCTTGGTTAAGTGCTTGTAAGTAAGCATTTCACTGTTGTTTTTGGAGCACGTGACAAATCAAATTTGATTTGATTTGCACCCAGATATTACTCCCCCTATACATGCAGTGGCCAAAATTAATTTAAATGCATTAAAGACACACTTGGTATTCACTGTCATATTACATTTTAGACAGCGGTGCTCAGAATATGACATTTATTGCCTTGAATGCTTGGCAGACGAACGCACTGGCATTGAACAGATTTATGCTGCCAATGCCGGCGGTATCCATCACAGGGGGAAAACGGCGGCTTCAAAATGCCATTCACTTTCAAATGACTTTCCTTTTCCCAAAAGCCAGGGGGAGAGTGAGTGGGAAACGGTCCTGAAAAGTGCCACTTTTGTAATTACATCACATCAACGACATGTCTTTCTTCTCCCACAGTAGCCCCGCTATTGTAATGGCCCTGCCTGGATGCCTGGATGACTGACACATAATGTATGAAGGTCTGAGATTTTTTTTTATTAAGTTTAAATTGAATTATACTCAATGCTCTAACAAGGCATTTGACATTTACTGTACGATGCCAATAGAAGGTTTCACCCTTTGTGGGTTCCTGGGAAAATGACAGTCCTACAACAAGACCCTTGGTAATGTATACAGTTGTGTGCGGCTCTGCTCATTGATACCACATCAATAGTCTGACCATTTTTCCTTTGTTTTATATGCATGAGTGAAAGATGATACCATGGTTGTCTTCATGGGTTGAGGGAACCTGAGGCACACACTCATGCAAGCATGCAAACACTCACACACACCTTATTTTACCCTTCATCAAGGTCTCATAGGACTTAAGAACATTTAAGTTCTCTCGACAGTAGTCAGTAGCAGTAAGGGGAGTATTTTATTTTCTCTCCTCCATGTACTGCTTCTGCTATCCCTTCTCCCTGCATGCTTCCTCAACCCCTCCTCCCCCAGCTAGCCACCATCACCGCCTGTGTGAGCAGACCCACTAATAGGGGCGTGATCTCAGCAGTCCGGCATGGCTTTGATAGTGCCATCATTAAAGACTATATCTGAGTCGTAGCATGTAGCAAATTCCCCGTATGGGGACAGCTATAGCTGCCAGTTGTCATGGGGGCTGTTTAAAGGCCTCCATTACCCCCACCAGGAGGCTCCACACTGGGGACACTGCAGGGAGGAGATTGGCCTGACACTGGGTAGCACACTACGGGGAGGCATGCAGAACTCACAAGCTGCCTGGTGCCTGGTGTCAGCTACAGGGCACTGCAATGGGAACCCAAGGCTGGTGGACAATTATTGGCTTGTAAAGGGAATATGGAATGGAGGGTGAGACATTCTATGTATTGTGACTGAGTATAGTTGACACTGTCCAATTATACAGAACGGCAGGGGAAGGGAATAGGAAAGAAAGACATGAAAGGCTTTGAGATATTTACACACAGATATGTGATTTTTACTTGCCACAACATTGCCCCGGCACCGCTAACTGTGTCTCAGACAGTGCTTTCTTCCCAGGCACCGTTAAGCAGGACAAGGCGGGCTTTATCGTTATCTGGGAGCAGCGTAATTAAGACGTTAGCATCTCCTGCACAGCTCAGCGCATTGCTGGGGAGAAAAATGGCAGACGGAGGAGAGTCTGATGGTTTATCTCAGGGGCTAATTAAAAAACGGACCCCACGGCTTATGTTTTCCCCCTGACTTTTGAAGCACAATGCACCATAAAACTCTCCCTTGGTAACCTGGAGGGGAAGGAGAGGAAGAAATAAAGAAATAGTGCCAAGTTGTGAGGTAATCAAACTCGGTAGCACATCAAAAGGTTTCAGCATGTTTTTTTCAGGAGTGTTGAGAGTGTCAATATTTTATTGGGCACCTGTTAACATAGAATGAGGCATCTTACTGGTGTTTTTGTTGCTGTTGTTGTTTTTGTCTGAGACTTTAGGGGTATGAGCTCATGCTATCTAGCGATGGGAGAGAAACAATGGGATATTAGCATTAGCATAACAAAAGTAGCGTGGTGCTAATAGCAGGGGACTAAGAAACACAGGGCCAAAAGACAAAATGCCCAGCAAAGCACTAGTATAAAGTTTAAAAAGTCCTTCAAACAGATACTGTTTGGATGAGGAAAAAGAAGATCATGCTGCTATTTCCCTAGTATGAATCCCCACACATTCACACACATTTCAAAGGGTTCAGATCTTCCTTCTTCCATAAATTCTCCTCCAATTAGTAATAAGGGCTGTTAAATTGGCTCACATTGGGCGGATCTCCAAACCTCTGGCTGGTGTAAGCTCATAGCCACAGAACTTTACTGCAGGGAGCAAATGCTTCCTCATAATTGGATTAAAATGTTAGCGGATAGAGGCAGAGCCATGAAGATGGTTGCATATACAGTGGCCTGCGAAAGTATTCACCCCCCTTGGCATTTTTCCTATTTTCTTGCCTTACAACCTGGAATTAAAATATATATTTTTTGGGGGGGTTGTATCATTTGACTTACACAACATGCCTACCACTTTGAAGATGCAAAATATTATTTATTGTGAAACAAACAAAAAAAACAGAAAACTTGAGTGTGCATAAACAAAAACAAAAAAACAGAAAACTTGAGTGTGCATAAACAAAAAAAAAAAAAAGAAAACTTGAGTGTGCATAAACAAACAAAAAAAACAGAAAACTTGAGTGTGCATAAACAAACAAAAAAAACAGAAAACTTGAGCGTGCATAAACAAACAAAAAAAACAGAAAACTTGAGTGTGCATAAACAAACAAAAAAAACAGAAAACTTGAGTGTGCATAAACAAACAAAAAAAACAGAAAACTTGAGTGTGCATAAACAAACAAAAAAAACAGAAAACTTGAGTGTGCATAAACAAACAACAAAAAAACAGAAAACTTGAGTGTGCATAAACAAACAAAAAAAACAGAAAACTTGAGCGTGCATAAACAAACAAAAAAAACAGAAAACTTGAGCGTGCATAATTATTCTCCAAAGTCAATACTTTGTAGAGCCACATTTTGCAGCAATTACAGCTGCAAGTCTCTTGGGGTATATCTCTATAAGCTTGGCACATCTAGCCACAATGATTCTTTCCCATTCTTCAAGGCAAAACTGCTCTAGCTACTTCGAGTTGGATGGTTTTCGCTGGTGTACAGCAATCTTTAAAAACTAACTTAAGAAGATGTATTTTAAGTAATACCATAGATTCTCAATTGGATCGAGGTCTGTGCTTTGACTATGCCATTCCAAGACATTCAAATGTTTCCCCTTAAACCACTCAAGTGTTGCTTAGGCAGTATGCTTAGGGTCATTGCCCTGCAGGAAGGTGAACCTCAGTCCCAGTCTCAAATCTATGGAAGAGTGAAACAGGTTTCCCTTAATAATTTCTGTATTTAGCGCCATCCATCATTCCTTCAATTCTGACCAGTTTCCCAGTCCCTGCTGATGAAAAACATCCACACAGCATGATGCTGCCACCACCATGCTTCACTGTGGGGATGGTGTTCTCGAGGTGATGAGAGGTGTTGGGTTATTGCATAGCGTTTCCCTTGATGGCTAAAAAGCTCAATTTTAGTCTCATCTGACCAGAGAACCTTCTTCCATATGTTTGGGGAGTCTCCCACATGTCTTTTGGCCAACACCAAATGTGTTTGCTTATTGTTTTCTTTAAGCTATTTTTTTCTGGCCACTCTTCCATAAAGCCCAGCTCTATGGAGTGTACAGCTTAAAGTGGCTTTATGGAAAGCTACTCTAATCTTCACTGTGGAGCTTTGCAGCTCCTTCATGGTTATCTTTGGTCTCTTTGTTGACTCTTTGACTAATGCCCTCCTTGCCTGATTCGTGAGTTTTGGTGGGCAGCCATCTTTTGGCAGGTTTGTTGTGATGCCATATTCTTTCCATTTTTTAAATAATGGATTTAAATGGTGCTCCTTGGAATTTTCAAAGTTTCTGATATTTTTTTATAATCCAACCCTTATCTGTACTTCTCCACAACTTTGTCCCTGACCTGTTTGGAGAGCTCCTTCGTCTTCACAGTGCCGCTTGCATGGTGGTGCACCTTGGTTAGTGGTGCTGCAGATTCTGGGTCCATTCAGAACAGATGTATATATACTGAGATCATGTGACACTTAGATTGCACACAAGTGGACTTTATTTAACTAATTATGTAACTTCTGAAGGTAATTGGTTACACCAGATCTCATTTAAGGGCTTCATATCAAAGGGGGTGAATACATATGCACGCACCACTTTTCCGTTGTTAATTGTTTCATTTCACTTCACCAATTTGGACTATTTTGTGTATGTCCATTACATGAAATCCAAACAAAAATCAATTTAAATGACAGGTTGTAATGCAACAAAATAGGAAAAAAGCCAATGGGGGATGAATACTTTTGCAAGGCACTGTAGATCGGGGTGATACATAGGACACTGCTATTCTCTTTCTTACTTTGATCTGTAAATTTACACTCACTTTTTTTTCCCAGAAAAGGGCTCTGCTGGTGCCATTTGTGACTTACAATATTTCACTTGCACTACCATTCAAAAGGGTCTCTTAGAAATGTACTTGTTTTGAAAGAAAAGCAAAACATTTGTCCATGAAAATAGCATCAAATTCATCTGAAATACAGTGTAGACATTGATAATGTTGTAAATGACTATTGTAGCTGGAAACGGCAGATTTGTAATGGAATATATACATCTACAGAGGCCCATTATCAGCAACCATCACTCCTGTGTTCAAATGGCACGTTGTGTTAGCTAATCCAAGTTTATCATCTTGAAAGGCTAATTGGTCATTAGAAAAACCCTGTTAGCACAGCTGAAAACTGTTGTCCTGATTAAACAATCAATAAACCTGGCCTTCTTTAGACTAGTTGAGTATCTGGAGCATCAACATTTGTGGGTTTGTTTACAGGCTCAAAATGGGCAGAAACAAAGCCCTTTCTTCTTAAACTCGTCAGTCTATTCTTGTTCTGAGAAATGAAGGTTATTCTATGAGAGAAATTGCCAAGAAACGGAAAGGAGTAGTACACAGCATTGTACCAGAACTTCCGTTTCTTGGCAATTTCTCACAACAAGAATAGACTGACAAGTTTCTATCAGGGATCAAGGTAAGAGCCAGATGCAAACTGTCAAAGTAGCAATGTTTATTGTAGCAACCGGGCAGGCAAAGACATGTCAAGGCAGGCAAGGGTTGAAAATCCAGGGTAAGGCAAAGGTACAGGACGGCAGACAGGCTCAGGGTCAGGCAGAGAGGTCTGGCGGTGGGTACAGGGTCAGGACAGGCAAACGTCAAAACCAGGAGGACGAGGAAAGAAAGGCTGGGAAACGATAGGAGCTGACAGGAAAAATGCTGGTTAGCTTGAACGAACAAGACGAACTGGCAACAAACAGACAGAGAACACAGGTATAAATACACAGGGGATAGTTGGGAAGAGGTGCGACGCCTGGAGGGGGGTGCACAAGGACAGGTGAAACAGATCAGGGTGTGACAATTTCAGAAGAAAGGGCTTTGTTTCTGGCCATTTTGAACCTGTAATCGAACCCACAAATGCTGATACTCCAGATACTCAACTACTCTAAATCTAAAAAAGGACAGTTTTATTGATTCTTTAATCAGAACAACAGTTTTCAGCTGTGCTAACATAATTGCTGAAGAGTTTTCTAATGATCAATTAGCCTTTTAAAATGATAGCTAACACAATGTGTCATTGGAATACAGGAGTGATGGTTGCTCATAATGGGCCTCTGTACGCCTATGTAGGTATTCCATAACAAAATCTGCAGCTTCCAGCTACATAAGTAATTTACAACATTATCAATGAGTTCACTGTATATCTGATCAACTTGATGTTATTTTAATGGGGAAAAAATTTGCTTTTCTTTAAAAAACAAGAACATTTCTAAGTGACGCCAAACTTTTGAACAGTATTGTAAAGTAGACGAACCTAAGACTAAACATATGTGATTGGCTGAATAAAGCTAAAAGGAAGCCAAAGTGGAGAGTAATTATGCTGAATCACTCTAGTAGAAAGACAACCTCACCTTGCTATTCCAAGTGAGACTTCATCCTCTTTGGGGTCCGGGGAGCTGTTCACGTTTTTTTTGTTAATTATCTGGGTTTGTCTTGCAGATTATTGCTCAGCAACAAAGTACTGCATTTTTGGGCCAAGAAACATGCTCATAATATATATTTTATACTCCTGTACTGGGATTTATAATGCGTTACGTTGTGCGTGGAGTAAAGAGAATCAAAGGCCTCTTATACTGTGTACTATAAAGCCAACATGTGTAATGTGTTTTAGAGGGACCCATGCATGTTTATGAGGTACTGTAGAGAGAGGATAAACAAAATACAAAGACAGAGATGAATAGGTATAATCTACTACTGGGGCTATAATTTACATATCCATGATTACACTTGGTGTCCTCCACCAACGCCTCCTGAGTTTCCATTAACGCCTGGCGCTCTGTGGATTCATAGCGGATGCTGAATAAAGTGGAGCCATTCAGTCAGTGTGTGTGCGTGTGTGCGTGTGAACATGTGAGAGATTCAGTGTGTGTACTGTATGTGTGTGCATGTGTGCATGCATATTGTGCCTGCGTGTGTATGCGCGTGCCATTGCATTGGCAAAACATCAACGTCAAGCTTACGTTCACGAGTCAAGCTTATCAGTGGTACTCAGCATCAGAAATGTACAGTTCAGGTATAACAGTCCCCCGTACATCAAATCAACCATGTCTATGGCTCCTGTTGGAGCATCCTAATGCCACAATCATGCGGTCTCCAGCGGAATACACATAAACAATACACACCCCCTGTTATCCACAGCAGGAGTCAATTATAGAAGATTGATGGCTTGGGGATGAATGGTGATAAGGTGTGATGAGAGAGAAAAGTTGTAGGGACCTATTCATAGGATAAAGTCTGATTGGACCAGGTTTGTGAAGGCATCGTTTGAGATGGACATAAACGTAAGCAGTCCTCTTCCTTACTGCTTCCAAGTGATTACTCCAGTTTAAAGAGATAGAACGGTATCTTAAGCACTTATACAGTCGTAACATATTGTACAAATGCCCTTACAAATTGGGACATATAATATATATATATATATTTTTTAATTGCAGGATGTAATATATCATACTAAATGGATGACGTTGTACACAATTGTGGATCATTTTCAGGGACCAGTTTTGGCTCGATAGTGCTACTTTCAGAACTACTGGCTAAAAAGTATAAAAATGCTCTGGAATGCAACCCT
Organism: Oncorhynchus gorbuscha; assembly: GCF_021184085.1. Classification (NCBI taxonomy): domain Eukaryota; kingdom Metazoa; phylum Chordata; class Actinopteri; order Salmoniformes; family Salmonidae; genus Oncorhynchus; species Oncorhynchus gorbuscha. The sequence continues at coordinate 60,658,079 of NC_060183.1, read as the reverse complement.
CATTCTACCAACTGGGGTCAGTTTGACCCCAGAGGCAAAAGGTGGCTTATTCAATTGTGTAAATTAACTTGTTCTTAATAACTAAATCATTGTTTAGTGTTTGTATATAAATTTACGAAAGACCTTAAAAAAATTCCTTCAAGGCCAAACAAAAACACCTAATTTTGCCTATAGTCATTTGATTGAAAGAACCTTTATTTGAATCTAGATTTTTCTAGAGACTTAATAACAAGTTGTCCATACCACCAGAAGGTGGGCAGGGACCTGTATCAGTGATTTTGAGGGATTTAGCTCCCCACGTACTCACCTAAGATTGTACTTGCTTATAACACATATTGTATGACTGTCTACAAGACCAAAATTACCTTATTTTTTGTGCATATAAAAATGGTATAAAAAGTATTCCAATGGTATAAATACTTGATAGAACTGCAGTATAGAACTCAGATACAATGAATCTACACAGAGAGCTGTATTAGTGTGTATTCTCCAAAATGTAGGGGAAATCTAAAAAGGTTTTTGAATCCAGGTTTCTCTGGAGATATAATATGAAGTTATACATATTCTCAGAGGGTTGAGGGGGACCTGTACTAGTGATTTTGACAAGATAGACAGTTCACCTGCAGAAATTAAGCATGTAATCACCTGTGGTTGTAACTGATTTTAACTTGGTATGACCGTGTATAAAATCAAAATGACCTTACATATATACTTATTTGTAGTGAAAATGTCTCAGTGGTATGAATACTTGGTAAACTGTAATATAGAAACCTCTAAATATACCCATTGTATCCGGAATCAAGGTAAGACCCAGATGCAGACCGTGTTGAAGTAGCAATGTTTATTACAGCAACAGGGGCAGAGGTACAGGATGGCAGGCAGGCTCAGGGTCAGGTCACGCACAGGTTGGTAATCCAGAGGGTGGGGCAAAGGTACAGGACGGCAGGCAGGCTCAGGGTCAGGCAGAGTGGTCAGGCTGGTGGGCACAGGATCAAGACAGGCAAGGGTCAAAAACCAGGAGCACAAGAAAAGAGAGACTGGGGAAAAGCAGGAGCTGACACAAAAATGCTGTTTGGCTTGACAAACAAGACGACCTGGCAACAGACAAACAGATAAAACAGGTATAAATACAAAGGGGATAATGGGGAAGATGGGCGACACCTGGAGGGGGGTGGAGACAATCACAAAGACAGGTGAAACAGATTAGGGTATGGCATAGTGAAGTATTGGTATGTATTCTTTAAAAAAATAGTTATTTTAAGAGCAATTGTATATACAGCGCATTTGGAAAGTATTCAGACCCCTCAACTTTTTCCACATTTTGTTAAGTTACAGCCTTATTCTAAAATGGATTCAATTGTTTTTTAGAATACCGCATAACTACGATGCAAAAACAGGTTTTTAGAAATGTTTGCAAAAAACTGAAACATCACATTTACATAAGTAATCAGACCCTTTACTCAGTACTTTGTTGAAGCACCATTGGCAGTGATTACAGCCTCGAGTCTTCTTGGATATGACGCTACAAGCTTAGCACACCTGTATTTGGGGAATTTCTCCCATTCTTCTCTGCAGATCCTCTCAAGCTCTGTCAGGTTGGATGGGGAGCATCGGTGCACAGCTATTTTTAGGTCTCTCCAGAGATATTTGATCGGGTTCAAGTCTGGGCTCTGGCTGGGCCACTCAAGGACATTCAGAGACTGTCCTGAAGCCACTCCTGTTTTGTCTTGGCTGTGTGATTAGGGTCATTGTCCTGTTGGAAAGTGAACTTTCACCCCAGTCTGAGGTCCTGAGCAGGTTTTCATCAAGGATCTTTTTGTCTTTTGATCATCTTTGCCTCGATCCTGACTAGTCTCCCAGTTCCGAAAAAACATCCCAACAACATGATGCTGCCACCACCATAACTCACTGTAAGGATGGTGCCAGGTTTCCTCCAGACGTGATGCTTGGCATTTAGGCCAAAGTGTTCAATCTTGGTTTCATCAGACCAGAAAATCGTGTCTCTCATGGTCTGAGAGTCTTTAGGTACCTTTTGGCAAACTCCAAGCAGCCTGTCATGCGCCTTTTACTGAGGAGTGTCTTCCGCCTGGCCAATCAACCATAAAGGCCTGATTGGTGGAGTGCTGCATAGAATGTTGTCCATCTGGAAGGTTCTCCAATTTCCACAGAGGAACTCTGTCAGAGTGACCGTCTGGTTTTTGGTCTCCTCTCCGACCAAGGCCCTTCTCCCCCGAATGCTCCGTTTGGCCAGACGGCCAGATATAGGAAGAGTCTTGGTGGTTCCAAACTTCTTCCAAACTTCTTCTTCTTGTTTTTGAATGATGGAGGCCACTGTGTTCTTGGGGACCTTCAATGCTGCAGACATTTTTTGGTACTCTTCCCCAGATATGTGCCTCGAGACAGTCTCTAAGCTCTGCGAACAATGCTGCAGAAATCTTTTGGTACTCTTCCCCAGATATGTGCCTCGAGACAGTCTCTAAGCTCTACGAACAATTCCTTCGAACTCATGGCTTGGTTTTTGCTCTGACACTGTCAAATTGTATTTATGCTCCTGGATCGCTTCCCTGATAACAGTAATAATCTTTGTGTTAAATGGGAAGCAGACTTAGGGGAAGGTATTACAAATGAGGAATTGGAAAATATATGGGATACTACTCATTAGTGCTTTTCATGCACAATCTGAGGCATGAAATGTTGCAATGTAAGATTCTACATAGAGTACAGTATATTATACCTCTGAATGATTGCATAAAACGCATGCAGAAATGTCCTACCTGCGCTGGAGATGTAAGAAACAAAAGGGGACTATTTTACATATGTTCTGGGCCTGTCCAGAGCCAAGTATTGGCATGCCATAATATTGGTTATATCAACCACAACAAAAATCTCACCCATCTACACACATTACCCCATAATGTCAAAGAGAAATGCAGAGCGCGAGATTCAAATAAAATGCTATAAATTTCAAACTTTCATTAAATTGCACATGTAAGATACTCAATTAAAGCTACACTCGTTGTGAATCCAGACAACATGTCAGATTTTTAATATGCTTTTCGGCGAAAGCATAAGAAGCTATTATCTGATAGCCTGCACCCATCTGCACCAGCAGTAAACAAAGGAGTTAGCATAGCAGGGGCTACACAAAACACTGAAATAAAATATAAAATATGCATTACCTTTGACAAGCTTCTTTTGTTGGCACTCCAATATGTCCCATGAACATCACAATTGGTCCTTTTGTTCGATTAATTCCCTTCATATATATCGAAAATGTCCATTTATAAAGCGCGTTTGATCCAGAAAAAGACAGCTTACAAAAAATGCAACGTCACTACAAAATATTTCAAAAGTTGACCATAAACTTTGCCGAAATATTTCAAACTACTTTTGTAATACAACGTTAGATATTTTTAAACATTAATAATCAATCAAATTTTAGACGGGGCAATCTGTATTCAATACAGGAACGAAAACAAACCAGCACTGCTGTTCACGTCTTGCGCAACTCACAAAAGTGTCCTCAGTTCCCAGTTGGCCTACCTCTTCATAGCACAAAGGAAGAACCTCAACCATATTCCAAAGACTGACGACATCGTGTGGAAGCGGTAGGAACTGAAAATGGGTTCCTATTAAATATCCAATGGCAAAGACAATATAGTGAATAGAGAGGGAGGAGAAAAAAAATCTGAACAGTTAGTCCTCTGGGTTTTGCCTGCTACATAAGTTCTGTTATACTCACAGACATGATTCAAACAGTTTTAGAAACTTCAGAGTGTTTTCTATCCAAATCTACAAATAATATCCATATCGTATATTCGTGGCATGAGTAGCAGGAAGTTGAAATTGGGCACGCTATTTATCCAAAAGTGAAAATTCTGCCCCCTAGCTTTAAGAGGTTACTGCAACCGCTGTGTCAGATATCAAAAATGCTTTACAGTGAAAGCACACTTTGCGATTATGTTAGCTCGCCACAAAAAGTCAAAAATAGCATTAAAATGAATCACCAGATGATCTTCATCTGGTGGCACTCCCAGGTCTCCATTTTAGACAATAAATGTTTGTTTTGTTTCGATAAAGTCCCTCTTTATGAGCAAAAACCTCCTTTTTGTTTGCGCGTTTTGTCCAGCAATCCGAATGCGGAAGGCGCGTGCACTAATCCCAGGACAAAACGTTTTTTTAAAGTACAATAAAAGTTAGTAGAAACATGCCAAACGATGTTTAAAATCAAGCCTCCGGTTGTTTTTGTCATAAATAATCAATAACATTTCAACCGGACAAAAGCTTCGTCAATAGGAAGGGAGAAACAAGAAAGGCGCGTTCTCGATCAGGGCGCATGGCTGATGAATGGAAATTCCACTGGCCACTGATTGAAAGTGCTGTATCTCCCTCATTTTTCAGAGTAAAAGCCTGAAACAATGCCTAAAGACTGGTCACATGTAGAGGAAGGCACAGATCTTGTGAACTGGATCCTAAGTCTTTGTATGGTGGATAGGCTTTCAATGGAAAAACAGCCTTTCAAAATAAAAGTACTTCCTGGTTGGATTTTCCTCTGGTTTTCGACTGCCATATCAGTTCTGTTATACTCAAAGACATTATTTTAACAGTTTTGGAAACTTTAGAGTGTTTTCAATCCAATCTACAAATTATATGCATATCCTATATTCTGGGACTGAGTAGCAGACAGTTTCATTTGGGCATGCTTTTCATCCAAAATTCCAAATGCTGCCCCCTACCCTAGTGAAGTTAATGTAGGAATCTGTACAGTGGTCTGTTATGCTGGTGTCGTGTTGGACCATTAGGAGGAGTGGCCGGGGGCGTGGAGGTTGGTTTGAGAGGCACTATTGCAGATTATTAAATAACTCTGCAGGTGAGGAAATAAGATGATGATGTGTGTCAGATGGAACTACTTAGTGAATACATTCATTGATATGTACCACTTAATGTAGACCAATAAATGTACTTTAACCTATTTAATACTGTCACGACTTCCACTGAAGTCGGTCCCTCCCCGTGTTCGTTCGGCGGTCGACGTCACCGGCCTTCTAGCCACCACCGATCCACTTTTCATTTTCCATTTGTTTTGTCTTACACACCTGGTTTCACTCACCCAATTACCTGTTTATTATTTAACCCTCTGTTCCCCATGTTTGTTTGTGAGTGATTGGTTTCATCTTGGAGTCAAAATGACCCCAGTTGGTAATCCCTGTATGTAAAATATATTGGTAGTATGAGGGTTAAAACACACTATTGTTAAAAAAAAAAATATGATTGCAACTGCCATGTTTTTGAAAACACTTTGCAAAAGATATATGAGGCCGATATCGACTGAGACAGCAGAACACAGTCTTAAAGAGATTCAGTTACTCTTTCTTCCGACCCATTTCATATACAACCAAGAAGGTTGTGGCTCCATCTGAGGACCGGCCTGTGTTTATACAGACCCATAAAATCATTCTGGGATCCAAAATGGAGTGATAAAACCAGTACCAAGCATGGCCTCCACGGAGTATATTTCACTCAGTTTCGCTTTATTGCCAATTTGTTACTTTCCACTAAACAACTCTTTCTGCCAGCCCTGGCCGATCGTCAAAACATACTTTTTACAGGGTTTTGTTCAAATCATTTGAACTATATCTTAATAGCTTTACTGTGCATACTCTATCCCCACAGTTGTGTGGCCTAACAATAACATTCATAGACAAAACCTTGTTCATTTGCTTACAATAAAGAAAAATCCAATGATACATGTGTATCCGTTTACGGTCTCCTGCTGGTTGGTCAAGGATAGATGAACACCTTTTGATGAACATACACTTGCTATGGTAGAATAGGAGCAATAGGCGTAGAACGTTTGGGCAGGGGAATAGGGGGGTCTAATGTATGTGAATGGTGGTGGGTGCTGAAGATTCATGGTGGGCCATGTGGAACAAGGCTTTGTACCCCGGGAACAATAAATCACACCACACCCCTGGTCTGGCTATCTACTCTCCACCCCCTCCCCATCGTTATACCCTTATCATGATTAATGACCTTCCTCCCCTGAATTTATTGAAATATGGAATTAAACCTGTATTGTGTCTGTGTGTTTGCTGCTGGTGGATTAAATGATGGGGCCAGTATGTTGCCAATCACACATAGGGATAAAGGTCATTATCAATCATTTCAATGACTACTTCCATTCTCCACTGTTAGAGAACTGCCCTCAGAAGTAGGACTCCTCAATTCCCTTCACCTAAGTCAATAGCAAACATGTCTGGGCTGTTTGATTAGTCTGAACGGTAATTGAAGAAAGGGGGAAGGGAAGAAATCACTGGAGAGTTTGGAAAAGCAGGAGGGAAGGAGGAGGCGTTGTGGCCTGTCAACCTTGAAAGCGTGATGCCAAGTCAGTGACACCAGAGGGAAAACAGCTGCTGCAGGTGAAGGGGGGATGGAGGGAAGGAGGGAAGGAGGGAGGGAGAGAGGAAGCGGCAGTCCACCTCAACAACAACAACAGAATGTTATCCGTCGCCCTGGTGACACCGCATGCAAATAGGAATGGACGCCCGGGCAACTTTAGCTTGAAGGGAGAAAAACAAAACAGAGGGAGTTTTATTTTCCTGGCACTTTGAGGATCAAGGTTAAAAAGCAGCACGTCGCCATATGTTTCCACCATCTACAGAGTCAACGGAGGCCGAGATTCTGAGGCGGGAAGGAGTGAGTCACTTATCAAATAGTGAGAATATTACTGTTTATTCCGATAGTCCTAATGTAGGGTAGTTTGCCAAACAGGCAACTTCCACATTATAATAAGAAAGGAGGCCTCTTAGTTAACAATGTTGGGTGGAGAAAACATCCTCCAACATCAATTTGAAAGGCAGATTATGTTATTCTATGTTATGACAAAGGGAGAAGATAACAGCCTTGAAAACTAAACAAGAAACTAATCAGAACAAAGTAAGCGGGCAGATAAATGCGTCTCCAAAGTGATGTGTCATCTGTCGGTTACATACGACAGGTAACCATCACTCAGAGGGCGACGTCTGTATATGTGACATGTACAGGAGTGACAATCAACAATTAAATATGGCACATCATGCCAGACACAATCTGCATTTCTGTCCATCCACTCCCTATGGGAGCCATAAGACTGCACTGTAGGCATCATGGATGCATTGTGTTGCAAAGCATTGTTGGAAAAACAAGTGTTTAACAGTGACTCTTAAACAGAAGTAGAAAGCTGAAGAAGGGAAGGTAAATTGTGGTTATGTTAGATCAAGTTCATATTGTTATGAATGTAAATGTTTTCCAGTGGTTTACTCACACAGAGATACATTGAATTAGAGCTCTATTTAATTCTGTGGTATTTTGAACATGTTTAGAACATTCTAGGAAAAGAAATGTTCACATTCCTTAGGAACACACATACAGTAGATGTTGCTTGTTGTCCCTCCTTCCTGACCTCTCTCTTTCTCCTCCCTGTCTTCTCCTCCCCAAGTAAACATCTACTCCTATCTACAAATCAGAGTCATTTACTCAACGGCACAGATATTGAAGAATTCCATAGAAATGTAAAGATAGAATCATACATGCATACATCCATACAAATTCAAGCAAATTAGTCGACATGTCAGCTAAGAATTCAAACAGTTCAGCATTTTACGCATTCTATTTTCCTGCACATTTTTATGTTGTTGTCAAGGTAACATGTCTTACAATTTTAGAAAGGTAAGGAAGGTAAATTCATCTGTTGCTTCCTTAAAATGTACAATGTTTAAAAAAATACAACTGTAAATGCCTTGAAGGTTATTAACAAGTTGAAACTTGTTTCATATTTTTTTCCGATTGTGGAGAGCAAAACAAACTGAACACAACACAGACAATACACAAAAAACAAAGAAAAATAAATATCTCAATAAAATAGTTTTGTAAGAAAATGGGAGTTAGTAGACACAGCTGTGCCCTTCCTCTAAGATAGTACTAATTAGTGTTGTAGTAGTCGAGTCCAGGACTGGGACTCAATCCATTGGTGACTTGGACTTGACTTGTATTTGCACTGGATAGGCTACTATGATAAGGCGAATATTAGCAGCACTGGATAGGGTACTTTGATAAGGCGAATATCAGCAGCACTGGGTGTGCAGAGCTGCGAGATTTCTGTTCTCTAACAGTGGGAAGGACCCACCACACCTGCACACACAGTCTGCATCAGCTGGTGAGCTGCAGGAAGCAAGCAATGAGTTTGGGCAGACAGGGAGGCTGCACTCCTGCTCTTCCTCCGGTCATAGGCTACACATTGTGCATCTTGCTTCCCCGTAAATACCAGCCTACTATTTAGTTTTGCCTGGTTAAGAAATACAAACTGCTTTACGAAATTGAAAACAATAGTATTGAGTATTGAATAGTGCAATCTCTCCCCTTGAGTATAGAAAAGTAAGGTCTTTGAAAAGTTGGTCTCGCTCTACCCTCACACTTTCCTCCATGCATCCTTTGTAAGTCGCTCTGGATAAGAGCGTCTGCTAAATGACTTAAATGTAAATGTAAATGTATTGTTTGGTTCTGACAAGTCTCCCTTAACTTTTCAAAAGCTAGATCTGGGATAAATTTACTGTATAAGAAAAATTATTTTATAATAAAACCATAGTAAAGATTGCCATGTGGCATACAGTTGAGTAGAGAGGCTCCAGTGTTTATTTGCTAAATTGTAATTATTTCACCCCTATGGACCATTTATTGCCTTACCTCCCTAATCTTACTACATTTGCAATCTTTCTATTGTGTTATTGACTATACGTTTGTTTATCTCTTGTGCAACTCTGTATTGTTTGTGTCGCACTGCTTTGCTTTATCTTGGCCAGGTCGCAGTTGTAAATGAGAACTTGTTCTCAACTGGCCTACCTGGATAAATAAAGGTGTTCTCAACTGGCCTACCTGGATAAATAAAGGTGTTCTCAACTGGCCTACCTGGATAAATAAAGGTGAAATTTAAAAAAAACAATAATAATAAAAAAGGTGATTTTAGAATTTCCACACATGGTGATTTTCTTTTAGCAGGGTTTGAAAAAAAATGCATTACAGAAGAGATTAGCTGAATATTTTTTAATACCACACAAATGACCAAAATGAGTGGCTACTCACTCACAGCACTGACAAACTGAGATCAATCTGGTCTTGAATTCAAACAAACAATAGCCCAAGCCAATGAAGTGACACACGTATTGTACAATATTAGGAGGAAATATATATACAGTACATATGTCATAGGCTACAGTAGGCTACTAAATAAAATGTCCAGTGGCACACTGACTCTCCTAATGATGAAGATGAAGCCATAGGCTACTCATGGTGATGGCCGATGCGCTCGTCTCAGGATGAGCTACTTTGAAAAACAGTGCTGCTGTTAGCAGAAATGGGTTCTACAGACAGACTAATCTTGCCTTTTCAGCAAGTCATTTTTTCTCCAAACTACCTTTTTCCCGCGATTGTATTTTGAAATCTGAAAAAGGCAAACCAACAGCTGCAACCAACCATAGAAATATAATCCATAAATGGCTGTTCCCATTCGAGTCAGGACTGATATCCATTGCTAGTGTGCCTATGAGTTTAAGAGTCAAATGACCAGGGTAAGAGGTTACAAAACCCTTCCATCGATTATATGTCTATGGTCCCAATGCAACAAGCTGTACATTGGATGTGCATGCTGCCTAACCTGCAGCCTTCCTGACTGTAGGCAAACCGGTATAAGACAAAATAAAGGAAACGCTTGAGTAAATGAGGGACACAAAGTATATGTTATGGTGTGGGGTACATTTTCTTTGCATGGTTTAGCACCACTTGTAAGACATCTATGCCAATGCGCATTGAAGCTATTCTGGCAGTTCTTGGTGGCCCAGCCCCCTTTTAAGAGACGTTAGGTTAGTGTCTCCTTAATTTTGTCAGATACCTGTATGCGCTTGTGATAAAACTTAATCCACAGATATTTTTTATTAGCTGTTGATCCTCTGTGGCTAAATTATGCTCTCTGGTGTATTTTGAAAATTGAGAGCGGGGTCCTGTGGTTGTTTTTAATTTGTTTTGCCTCTTGGGCCACCTATGGGTTTAGGCCCCCCCTGACTCACACAATTGACCAGTCACATTAATTTGTTAATAACACTTTAAAGTGTTTTATATAATATCTGCTTGTCGGTGTGTAATTTTTAACATGTTTTAAACAACTAGGATAGTTAATTACTTTATACCTCCTGTGAATTCATGTTTTGCAGAAGTGCCCAAAAGTATCTGAAATTAAACTTGTTATAGACCTTTCAGAATGATGCCCATAACAATGCAACAACTACAGCTTGATGAAAACAGGTTACTTATGCAAACAAGTGACTTTAAAGCAGCGCTTTCCAGTTAATCTGCAAAGGGCCAGTGTGGGTACAAGCTTCCCTCCAACCAGTAAGTCACATCTATGATTCAACAACTTAGTGTTGACTGGAGACTTTGACAAGGTGAATCAGGTGTGTGATGGAATGGTTGAAAGGAATGCTTGGAACCACACTGACCCTTTGTGGGTAAGACTGGATACCACTACTTTAAATGTAAACAATGACTGGAAAGATCACATTTCAAAGTGAATGAGACCAATGGGGTGATTTAGACAGCTTGATTGTAGTCATGGTCAGCCAGAAGGGGAGGAACTTGGACAGGTACTGATTTGCGTCCTGCCAAGTTGTTCCTTTGGGCATCCCAGCTTGCTTCATTTGGGCCCTGCCTTGGTGCTGGTCTGGCGTCCACAACTTCTCTCTGCATCTCTGGGTCTGGTTCCTCAAGGTCCCCACCCCCATGCAGATGTTGTGCAAAACTGCACAAGCACAGATGGCCCTCGGCACAAACGTGTGTTGAACTTCCAAGGCCTTGAAGAATATGCTCCACCAATGTGTCTTCAACATCCCAAAGGTCCTGTCGATGATGCCTTTGAATGCTGCTTGTTGTACCGTTTCTGGAACGCACTTTGCACCGGCTCCCGGAATGAGGTCATTATAGATGGGCTGTTGCAGGGACAGCCTCCACCGTCTAAGATGAAGTATTCTGCAGGTGGGTACCTTATCTCAGCATACACAGGGCTGTTCTTAATGACATGTGTATCCTGAACTGATCCAGGATAGCCCAAATACATGTCAATCTAACTCCCCTTGCTGTCACAGATAGCTTGAAGTTGAATGGAGGAAAACGGCATCCTGTTGACACAATCCTGTGTATCTTGGCCTGTGGGTGCCTTAATGCGCACATGACATGCATCAATTGCTCCAACACACTTGAGGAATGCCTGGCTCCGTGGTAGCCTAGCAAAGCCCTGGCCAACATCATACATCTCCTCGTTTGGGCAACGAAATGCAGCGATGACAGATGTCATGCAACTTCTCTGTGACCTTGTGCACGGCACAGAGAACAGAGGTCTTCAGGACATCGAAGGCACGGGAGACGACACTGTATTGGAGCCCGTGTGACAACCAAAATTGAATCAAATTTTATTAGTCGCATACACATATTTAGCAGATGTTATTGCAGGTGTAGCTAAATGCTAGTGTTACTAGCTCCAACAGTGCAGTAATATTTAACAATACACAACAATACACACAAATCTAAAAGTAAAAGAATGGAATTAAGAAATATAGAAATATTAGGACAAGCATTAACGGTGTCAGGAGTATAAATATACCTAAACTGAACAAAAATATAAACGCAACATGTAAAATCTTGGTCCCATGTTTCATGAGCTGAAATAAAAGATCCATGAAAATGTCCATACGCACAGAAAACGTACTTCTCTCAAATGGTGTGGATGAATTTGTTACATCCCTGTTAGTGGGTATTTCTCCATTGCCAAGATAATCCATCCACCTAACAGGTGTGGCATATCAAGAAGCTTATTAATGAGCATGGCCATTACACAGGTGTACCTTGTGCTGGGGACAATAAAATGCCACTCTAAAATGTGCAGTTTTGTCACTCAACACAATGCCACAGAAGATTTAAATTTTGAGAGAGCGTGCAATTGGCATGTTGACAGCAGGAATGTACACCAGAACTGTTGCCAGTGAATTTAATGTTAATTTCTCTACCATAAGCCACCTCAAATGTTGTTTTAGAGAATTTGGCAGACTCACAACCCTAGACCACGTGTAACCACGCCGGCCCAGGACCTGCACATACGGCTTCTTCACCGGTAGGATTGTCTGACACCAGCCACCCGGACCGCTGAAGAACCTATGGGCTTGCACAATTTATGCACAAGTTGTCAGAAATTGTTTCAGGGAAGCTCATCTGTCTGCTCGTCGTCCTCACCAGTGTCTTGACCTGACTGCAGTTTGGCGTCTGACCTGACTGCAGTTCAGTGATCAAATGCTCACCTACGATGGCCACTGGCATGCTGGAGAAGTGTGCTCTTCACAGATGGATCCCGGGTTTCAACTGTACAAGGCAGATGGCAGACAGAGTGTATGGCGACGTGACGGCGAGTGGTGTGTTGATAACGCTGTACCCCATAGTGGCGGTGGGGTTGAGGTATGAACACAATTGCATTTTATCGATGGCAATTTGAATGCACAGAGATACCGTGATGAGATCCTGAGGCCCATTGTCGTGCCATTCATGAGCCGCCATCACCTCATGTTTCAGCGTGATAATGCACAGTCCCATGTCACAACGATCTGTACACAATACCTGGAAACTGAAATTGTCTCAGTTCTTCCATGGCTTGCATACTCACCAGACATGTCACCCATTGAGCTTGTTTGAGATGCTCTGGATCGACATGTACAGCAGTGTGTTCCAGTTCCCACCAATATCCAGCAACTTCGCACAGCCATTGAAGAGGAGTGGGACAACATTCCACAGGCCACAATCAACAGCCTGATCAACTCTATGCGAAGGAAATGTGTCGCTCTGCATGAGGCAAATGATGGTCATCACAGATGCTTATCTGTATTCCCAGTCATGTGAAATTCATAGACCTGGGCCTAATTCCTTAGCTTTCATAACTGCCTGTGTATATTAGTTCCTAACTTCCCTGAAAAGGTGCATATCAGGGGGGCTATTTGATGCTAATGCAGAAAGCCACAGGATGTTTTTGTGCTGGTCAAGGGCAGTCAGGTCTGGAGAGAACCAAGGGCTATATCTGTTCCTGGTTCAATTTTATTTGAATGGGGCATGCTTATTTAAGATGGTGAGGAAGGCAATTTTAAAGAACAACCAGGCATCCTCTACTGACAGGATGAGGTCAATATCCTTCCAGGATACCCGGGCCAGGTCGATTAGAAAGGCCAGCTCGCTGAAGTGTTTTAGGGAGCGTTTGACAGTGATGAGGGGTGGACGTTTGACCGCAGACCCATTACGGCAATGAGGCAGTGATCGCTGAGATCTTGGTTGAAAACAGAAGAGGTGTATTTGGAGGGCAAGTTGGTTAGGATGATATCTATGAGGGTGCCCTTGTTTACAGATTTGGTGTTGTACCTGGTGGGTTCATTGATAATTTGTGTGAGATTGAGGTTCATCAAGTTGAGATTGTAGGAACACTTTACACGTTGTGTTTATATTTTTTGTTCTGTATAGATTCAATGTATGGCATCACTTCGGAGTTTCTAGATTTTGGTTAAACTTCTCCTTTAAGAGAGCTAGGTGAGACAACCACATTCCAACTTTTGATATTATTATTTTATTACATTTTTTAGGTTTGTTTCAGGAATTGTATATTGAACTGATAAAATTGTGTGTTGTGTGTCAATATTAAATTTCATTTAAATGTATCCATTATGCATGGTGATTCTGTGTGCCTCAGTTAGTAGAGCACGGCGCTTGTAATGCCAGGTTTGTGGGTTTGATTCCCACGGGGACCAGTATGAAGATGTATGCATAAAGTCTCTAAATGACAAAATAATGTCAATTTATAATATCAATGCCAGTTTGAGAAATAAATAGGAATGTGAAAATGATAAATGCATTTTTATTTTCATATCAGTGTGCATGATTCAGAAAATGGAAAATGGTTAATTGAATATTGGAAAATGTAATTCTGGCACGTTTTAGCAAAAAGTTGTTCTCAATACATTGCAGTCCATGGGCAAATATGAGTGTCACAGGGTTGCCAATTTTCTCAATACATTTTAGTCAATAGGAATAGATGAGTGTCTCTGGGCTGACGTTTTTCTCAATACATTTTAGTCAATAGGAAAAGATGAGTGTCTCTGGGCTGACGTTTTTCTCAATACATTTTAGTCAATAGGAAAAGATGAGTGTCTCTGGGCTGACGTTTTTCTCCATACACTGCAATCAATGGGAAAAGATGTGTTACAGGGTTGACATTTGTCTTGTTTATCTCATGGCAGTCTCTCTTTCACTCTCTACCTCCTCTTTATCCCCCCTCGTTCTCTTCTCTCTCCCTTCCACTTCTTTCACCCCATCCACCCTGTCTCACCATCCATCTCTATCTCCTCTCTCCCCCTTCTTCAGTCTCCCCCCCTCTCAAATTAATGAATTGATCAATTAATTAGGGTTATGTCTAGGGTTGAGGCCCTTACAATAACTCTAGCTTCATGTCCACATCTCAGAGAAAGAGAGCGAGAGAGTTGATACAGCAGGACCAACACAAGGTAGCATGACCGGTGAACAGGCCTCAGTTTATGTCAGGAGAGAGTTGACAATGGTAGTGGAGTGAAGTGGTGTAGTGGAAATTCATGTATACTGAGAGACTTGGACAATTATTCAAACAATCATCTTTATTTTATATCGATTAATTATTGCATTAATGAAACTGTCGACCCCACACTCGTGTGTTGCCGAGAGCTTAACCTTACCAAATAGTCATGGCTGGTTCCAACCCTCCGATGCAGATTGGTGAGCATCACAAGCCACTTTGGGTTGATTTGGTGGTTATATGCACCTGGTGTTGTTTAAATCCAAATTCCAGGATGATTAGGAACAAGAAGGGGTTTTGTTCAACTCCTCCAGGCTCGCTCTATCTCGGTTAGACCCACCACATCTTGTCTATGGAATGTCAGGCTGTAACTCAATTGTCAGCTCAAGCTCCAGAGGCCTGACTCAGCACCACAGACTCAGATGAGAGAGTACTCATCATAGCTATTCGATGCATAAACAGTATTATAACATTATCTTGTACATTTTCTCTCACGGTGGTCATCACCTCTTAATCAGGGATCAGGAGGGGACTTAACTGTAAATACAAATAGCCGCTACGCCATCGTAGGTTGGACTACAGGTTTCTCTATGTAGTTAAACTCAGACATCTCAAAATTCATAAGTTCAAACACAGACTGCGCATCTCTTCCACTTGACACATCAAAGTAGTCCAAGAAACGTTCCTGAAAAAAGCCCTCATCATCCATATATAAATGATGATAACTGACAACTGACAACTGCAAACAGACTGGTGACAGACACCATATGCCCCAGAGCGGTAGTGTCACGACTCCAGCCGAAGTTGGCTCCCCCGCCTGTTCGGGTGCTGCTCGGTGGTCGTTGTCACCGGCCTACTAGCCGCCACCGATCCCTTTTCTTTTCGGTTAGTTTTGTCTCATTTGTTACACCTGTTCCTAGTTTGTGTGTGCTTGATTGTCTTCCCTATTTAGTGCATGGAACCCACCCCTTTGTTGTGCGGGATTATTTTGATGTTCACGTTGTATCGTTTGGTGTTGTTAGTGCTTTGGACCTAGTTACCCGTTGTTTTGGGTTGGTCAGTGTTTGCGCCCTGCGTGTTGGGCATTTCATTTTGGTGCTGTATTAAAGTGCACTTTTCCCCTGGACCTCTCTGCTCTCGGTGCCTGATTCCTCGCTACACACCTAGCCAGCCGTGACAGAATCCCGCACCTGATCATATGGAATCAGCAGGAGCAGCCATACCTCCTCTCCCATCGATGGAGGAGAGGGTCCCCTATCACACCACCATTCTTTACCGGATTGGGTCCGCCATGGATCAGATGATGGAGAGGATGGACCGATGGGAGAGGAGTGGCCTTCCCACCTCATTTCCACCCACCCCCCCTACCCCTGCTTCAGCATCAGCATCCCGCTCCGGGGCCCTGCGTCTGGCGCTCCCCAGGGAGTATGATGGGACGGTGGCTGGATGTACGGGGTTCCTCCTCCAACTGGATTTATACCTAGCTACCGTCCGTCCGACTCCCTCAGGGGAGGTGAGCGTCCTCGTCTCCTGTCTGACAGGGCGAGCCCTGCAGTGGGCCAATGCAGTGTGGAATGGCCCAGACTCGGCGAGGGATCACTACCCCGAGTTCACCTTCCGATTCCGGGCTGTGTTTGATCACCCACCGGAGGGCCGAGCGGCGGGTGAACGGCTGTTCCACCTGCGACAGGAGACGAGGAGCGAGCAGGACTTTGCCCTGGAGTTCCAGACCTTGGCCGCAGGAGCGGGGTGGAACGACAGGGCTTTGATGGACCACTTCCGTTGTAGCCTCAGGGAGGACGTCCACAGGGAGCTAGCGTGTCGGGACACTACTCTCTCATTGGATGAACAAATAGACATGCCCATTCGTCTGGACAACCTGCTGGCTGCCCACGGGCATCCAGAACGGACCCAGTTGATTCCACCCCCAGGCCCTCCTGCTCCCATCCCCATGGAGTTAGGGGAGGCTGCTTCGAGGGGGACCGGAGGAGGAGTTTCCTGCTGCACCAGTTGTGGTCAGCGAGGACACACGGCCGATAGGTGCTGGAGGAGCTCGTCTGGGAGTCGGGAGGGCAGGCGGAGCACTACTCGTTCACCCCAGGTGAGTCCGCACCAGACTCACCCAGAGCTTCCTGTCGGCCGTATGTTTGTGCTAACCTCTTTCCCTGGGTTTTCTCCCTCTCTACAGCATAAGGCACTAGTCGATTCAGGCGCAGCTGGGAACTTTATGGATCACGGGCTCGCAGTAAGACTAGGGATTCCCCTGGTGTCGTTAGACCAACCTTTCCCCGTGCACTCCTTAGATAGCCGACCATTAGGGTCAGGGAGGCTACGGTGCCACTGGACATTGTAACGCAGGGGGGTCATAAGGAACGGATTAGTCTATTCCTTATTGATTCACCTGCGTTTCCATTGGTGCTGGGAATTCCGTGGCTAGCTCATCACAACCCGATGATTTCATGGAGACAGGGGGCTCTTTGAGGGTGGTCAGAGGAGTGTTCAGGCAGGTGTATAGGAGTCTCCATAGGTGCGACTACGGTGGAGAGTCCAAACCAGGTTTCCACTGTGAGCATTCCCTCTGAATATGCCGATTTGGCTATCGCCTTCTGTAAGAAGAAGGTGACCCAATTACCACCCCATCGTCGAGGGGACTGCGTGATAAACCTTCTGAAGAATGCTGCACTTCCTAGGAGTCACATGCACCCATTGTCCCAGGAGGAGACAATGGCTATGGAGACATATGTCACTGAATCTCTGGGGCAGGGGTACTATCGGCCCTCCACGCCACCCATCTCCTCGCACTTCTTTTTTGTGAAGAAGAAGGAGGAAGGTCTGCGTCCGTGCATTGATTATAGAGGTCTAAATTCAATCACAGTGGGGTTTAGTTACCCACTACCTCTCATCGCTACGGCGGTGGAATCATTTCACAGGGCGCGTTTCTTCACAAAACTGGGTCTGAGGAGTGCGTATAACCTGGTGCGTATCTGGGGAGGAGATGAGTGGAAAACTGCATTTAGTACTACATCTGGCCATTATGAGTACCTCGTCATGCCATATGGGTTGAAGAATACTCCAGCCGTCTTCCAATCTTTTGTAGATGAGATTCTCCGAGACCTGCATGGGCAGGAAGTGGTAGTGTACATCGATGACATCTTGATCTATTCTGCCACATGCGCTGCACACGTGTCTCTGGTGCGTAAGGTACTTGGGCGACTGCTGGAGCATGACCTGTATGTCAAGGCTGAGAAATGTGTGTTCTCCAAACAAGCCGTTTCCTTCCTGGGTTAACGCATTTCCACCTTCGGGGTGGTAATGGAGTGTGACCTCGTTACTGCCGTGCGTAATTGGCCAACTCCAACCACGTAAAAAGAGGTGCAGCGTTTTTTAGGGTTTGCTAATTACTACCGGAGGTTTATCCAGGGTTTTGGTCAGGTGGCTGCTCCCATTACCTCACTGCTGAAGGGAGGAACGGCACGCTTGCGTTGGTCAGCAGAGGCGGGCAGAGCTTTCAGTCGTCTGAAGAAGCTGTTCACCAATGCGCCAGTGTTGGCGCATCCGGACCTCGTTAGCGTTCATAGTGGAGGTGGACGCATCCGAGGCTGGGGTCGGGGCCGTGCTGTCCCAGCGCTCGGGCTTGCTACCAAAGCTCCGCCCTTGTGCTTTTTTCCGAAGAAGCTCAGTCCGGCGGAGCAAAACTATGACCTGGAGCACCGGGAGTTGTTAGCTATAGTCAAGACTCTGAAGGTGTGGAGACATTGGCTTGAGGGGGCTATGCACCCTTTTCTCATCTGGACTGACCATCGTAATCTCAAGTATATCCGGGCAGCAAGAAGAATGAATCCACGTCTGGCTAGATGGGCATATACTTTGCCCGGTGCTGTCCCGCATATATGATACAGAGGAGCGGTCCATCGAGCCGACCCTCATCATTCCACTTTCACGTCTCATGGCACCGGTGGTATGGGAGGTGGACGCAGAGATAGAGAGGGCATTACGGTTGGAGCCTGCCCCTCCGCAGTGTCCAGCGGGGGCTCAGAAAGTGCCGCGGGGTGTCCGTGACAGGCTGATTCGTTGGGCTCATACTCTACGCTCCTCTGGTCATCCTGGCATCGGGAGTCTCAGGGGGAGATACTGGTAGCCCACGTTGTCGAAGGATGTGAGGTTTTATGTCTCCTCCTGCTCAGTGTGCGCTCAGAGCAAGGCTCCTCGACATCTGCCTAGAGGGAGGTTACAGCCCCTCCCCGTTCCACAACGGCCGTGGTCACACTTGTCGGTGGACTTCCTCAATGACCTTCCCCTGTCCCAGGGAAGTACCGCGATCCTGGTCGTTGTGGATCGGTTTTCTAAGTCCTGCCGTCTCATCCCGTTGTCCGGTCTCCCTAAGGCCCTGCAGACTGCGGAGGCTCTGTTTACCCATGTCTTCCGGCAATACGGGGTGCCTGAGGATATCGTCTCTGATCGGGGTCCCCAGTTCACGTCCAGAGTTTGGAGGGCATTTATGGAGAGGCTGGGGGTCTCAGAGCGGACAGGGGAGTGGGCGAGGTATGTTCCTTGGGCAGAGCTCGCTCAGAACTCCCTTCGCCACTAACATGTCTCCCTTCCAGTGTGTGTTGGGCTACCAGCCGGTCCTGACCCCATGGCATCAGAGCCAGACCGAAGCTCCTGCGGTGGAGGAATGGGTGCAGCGCTCAAAGGACACATGGAAAGCCGTCCAGGAATCACTGAGACTGGCTGGGGAACGGCAGAAGAAGAGCGCTGACCAGCACCGCAGTGAGGCCCCCATGTTCGCACCGGGGGACCGGGTCTGGCTCTCGACCTGAAACCTGTCCCTCCGCCTGCCCTGCCGGAAGCTGGGGCCGCAGTGTGGGGTCATTTAAAGTCTTGAGGAGGATAAACAAGGTGTGTTATAGGTTACAACTTACTGCTTACTGTCATATTAACCCCTCGTTTCATGTGTCTCTCCTCAGGCCGGTGGTAGCTGGTCCCCTACAAAAAGGTCAGGTGGCTGAGGTCCCTCCGCCCCCACTGGACATCAGGGGGTCCCCGGCATACACAGTATGTACCATTCTGGACTCGAGACACCGGGTGAGGGGCCTACAGTACCTCGTTGAATGGGAGGGGTACGGTCCGTAGGAGAGGTGCTGGGTAACGGTGGGAGACATTATGAACCCTTCACTCCTGAGAGACTTCCACCGCCTCCACCCGGATCGCCCGGCGCCTCTTCAGGTGGTGCTCGGCGGTCGTCGTCACCGGCCTACTAGCCGCCACCGATCCCTTTTTCTTTTCGGTTAGTTTTGTTCCTATTTTGTGTGTGCTTGATTTTGTTCCCTATTTAGCGTATGGAATATTCACGTTGTATCGTTTTGGTGTTGTTAGTGCTCTGGACGTGGTTACCCGTTGTTTTGGGTTGGTCAGTGTTTGCTCCATACGTGTTGGGCATTTCATTTTGGTGCTGTATTAAAGTGCACTTTTCCCCTGGACCTCTCTGCTGTCTGCGCCTGTCTGCGCCTGATTCCTCGCCACACACTACACACCTAGCCAGCCATGACAGGTATGTTAACCTAACTAGGAAAACTCTGGACCTTAAGGTATGACAGTAATTAATCAGTTATAAAAATGTTTTATATGGGCTATGATTGGACCAGTATTTCCAAATCAGGTCACAGGGTTTTAAAAACTCCTGGCCCTGGGGGGGGGATGAAAACCCTGTCAAACTGCAGCTACCTTATATGTGTTTATTTCAATTATATTTAGACGAGATTTGGAGGGGGATTCCCTCTACCCAGACACATAGATAACAACTGATAGACAATAGACCTCACAGGCCTGAGCGTTCTTTATGCATGTTTGCATCATGCAGGCCTATGCAACTCTAGTGCTTATAAAATATTTACTCACATCTGTCATCACTATTATGTTGACTGATTAATTCCAGTTAATAATTTTGGATTAAAAACATATAGGCAGCGCCCAATTTTGAATATAAACTAAATTTGCTAACATTCACATTTTCTCCTGACAAATGGACTATAAATACATAACGTTACCAATTAGTTTACCCTGACCAGATGGACAGGGTGCATAGGCTGTATGCAGTTGCTCTTATTAGTAGCCTACAGTTGATTAGACTGAAAAATAGTCTCATTTTCATCCCACACAGCATGTCCGATTTCTAATGTTTAGGTGTAGGCTAGGCTGCTGCAACATTTAAGTTTTTGCTTGTGCCTGTCCGGAGTGATTATGTGTTATCATCTTTGCTAAATAAATACTAGAGGAAAGTAGAAAGCTTACTTGAGTGCACAGGAAAAAATTAGCTGCTTCAACCTTTCTCTCAAATCAACATTTTTATGGATGATGCATGGAAGCTATCAATTCATTTGGAATTGTTTGACATCCTAGAAAAGACAGTTGAAAGCTCGATATGTTCAGCAAGTAAAGCGTTGTAACGTGCAATTACCTCTGCAAGCTCCTTATAGTTGCCCTTGTTGGCGAAACCTTCCCTCACGTCATATCCTCTATCGATGCAGCTTTTTCCCAGAAGCATGAATCTTATGTGGACATTTATATGCTCCCTGCTTTTGTTTTGCAGTTTAGCTGAACGATCATTGTTCTTCATTTCACTGTACCCACCTTTTCGACCAAGTCTCAGACTTTACAAAAAGCAGGTAAGGCCAGCAATACAGGTGGCTTGATGAAAGGCTCCCTGTTAACCAGCTATACTTTTGATACCAGTTGGTATTGAACACCCTCACCTTTTCATCCTTCTTCATGAAACTGATCTCAGGTAGAGGTTGACCCTCGCTTTTAATTCACACCTTTTCATCCTTCTTCATGAAACTGATCTCAGGCAGAGGTTGACCCTCTCTTTTAATTCACACTTTTTCTGTGTACACCGTAAAATGAAAGCGGTTCTTCAACAAAAAGTCCACAACACTTTCGGCAGCGTTGGCCATTCTACCGTTGATGGAGAAAACTGCACACTCCCGCTGGTAGCTAGCTTTGAAAAATGTTAAATAAATTGCACAAACTGGACACAAAAATAAAGTTCTAAAACCAAGAAAACAATATACAGTATAATATATATCTTCTGTATCCTGTCATTTGAAAAAACACATTTTAATTGAATAATATAAAAAATGCTCATCTATCACTCTTCACTCTTAATCTCTATCCAACAATATCACCAAGATTCTCAACACATAGAATCCTCATAATGCTCTGTGGCACAATCCCAATACAACACACTAGGTTAATTCTCTGATCCTGGATGGAGGATGTCCTCCGGAAGTTGTCATAATTACCATGTAGGTCTATGGATGAGGGTGAGGTCTACGAGCCTCCTGGATTTTGAATTGAAGTTAATGTAGCCAGAGGAGGACGGAAGCTAGCTGTCCTCCGGCTACACCGTGGTGCAACCCCAGACAGTGCTGTTTAAGTTACTGTAGACCTTCATTGAAAAACAATGTATTTTAATCAATTATTTGGTGACATAAGAATATATTTAGTAGAGATGTATCTAAAAAGGATAACTTTTTAGTGTTTTATAATAATAATAATAATGTTTCTGATGTTTTTATTTTTAGTAAATTTCACTGAGGAGGATGGTCCTCTCCTTCCTCCTCTCAGGAGCCTCCACTGATGTGTAGGTATGTACTATACGTCAGGACCAAATTGGCGAGATAGGTGGGGGCAAGTCAATGTAATGCTTTGTAGGTTAGCAGTGAAACCTTGAAATCAGCCCTAGCCTTGACAGGAAGCCAGTGTATAGAGGCCCTGAAGTAACCCATATTTTGTTGGTTCTAGTCATGATTTTAGCAGCCATATTTAGCTGACGTTTGTTTAGCGCCTTATCCGGGAAGCCAGAAGATGAGAGCATTGCAGTAGTTTATTCTTGAAGTGACAAAAGCATGGAATAGCTTTCCTGCGTCATTTTTGGACAAAACGTTTCAGATTTTTGCTATGTTACGAAGATGGAATAAGGCTGCTCTTTAAATATTTTTGATATATTCATCAAAGACAAAAATCAGGGTCCAGAGTAAGGGTGAGGTCATTCACAGTTTTGAGGCAACTGTATAACAATCAATATTAATTTTCAGATCAGACAGCATATATCTTTGTTTCTTGGGACCTAGAACTAACATCTCTGTTTTGTCCGAGTTTAAAAGTAAAAGATTTTCCGCCATCCACTTCCTTATGTCTGAAACATAGGCTTCCAGGGTAAGCAATTTGGGGGCTTCACTATGTTTCATCGAAATATACAGCTGTGTGTCATTTTCATAGTTATGCAAGTTGACATTGTGTTTCTGAATAACATCACCAAGAGGTAGCGTATATAGTGAAAAAGATAGTGGTCCTAGAACGTAACCTTTAGGAACACCGAAAATTACCATTGATTTGTCAGAGGACAAACCAGAGGACGAACTGATATCTTTCTGACAGATAAGATCTAAACTGAACAAGAACTTGTCTGCTGAAACCAATTACAGTTCCCAATCTCTCCAAAAGAATGTGGTGATCGATGGTGTCGAAAGTCTAGGAGAGAGAGAATAAAGTAGATGGCAAGGGTCAAAATGTGGATTTATAACCCTATGTCTGGATGACGTGTACATGCCCAAATATGGTCATCCGGCCAGGACATCCTGTTCCTGTTGTCACGTGTTAGAGGGTGTGTTATTTTATATCTATATTGCATCTATTCCTTTGAAGTTGTCATGATGATTGACGTGTAGGGACCTGGTTGAACTGGGGGGGGGGGGTGTGTTTGAACATTTCAAAGAGGGTGACCCCACACCCACCCTATTTTATTGCCCTTAGGGTTGTTGTCTATGAAGTAGGAACAAAACATCCGGCCTCAGAACACCAAGCAAGATTTAAAAAATATACATGGATTTTGTGATCAGTGGCAAAGCAGTGATGACTGTAACAACGGAAGCAGGACCTCGGCTGAAACATAGAGAAAGGGCCAAATATAAAGCCACAATTTACGATGCGCCAAAAAAGTGGTTTCTAAGTGTGTGTAAAACCCAAATACCGCTCGCAACTGCGCTGAAAGATCAAGTGATGATGTCTAATGGACAGCAATGGGGTATCAGTTTGATTACCTGGTCTGTAGAGTGAAGCTCTATACAGTAGCCGAAGGAGAACAATATACAGACCAGACTTTAGGAGTGGACTATGGGCTTGAAGACTGGCCGGTTTTTCGCAAGGTTGTGTGTCCCGAACTGAGAGTTATCACAAAGGGGTATAGCTTGTTCACGGGCTACGAGACCCGTTGGCAAGGTACCCCTGACTACTCAGGAAAGAGTGGAGTTCTATATCAGTAACGAGGAATCCCGCAACCAAAACATTCATGATGGTGGCCTGACTGGGGATTTTAGGTTGCACATGCTTATTCCTTTCAAAAGTTGGGATCTAATGGAATTGAAAATGTTAAAGTTGTTGGACTCTCTTTTTGTACAGAGCCAACAGCGGCAGAGCATTGTTCATCTAAGGAACTGCATAATATACATGAATCCTGAGGATTATGTTTCAAAGGAACATCCAAGAAGGTACATCCTCAGAAGGGTCAGCCCCCGAAGAAGTACGCGGCTGCGTAACCCTGATACCCAAAGGACTGGTTCAACAATAAAAGGAGGGCCCTTAAAGCCTCCGGTTCTTCATTTCAGCATATACCATGGATATTCATACAGCATACCAGGACTCCGATACGTTATGGAGGCCAGAACCTAAGGACTCTCTGCCTCACAAGCCCACCATTCTACTCCCCCCAGGCAAGACCCACGACACCCCCTACATGTACACAGCCTGAGGATGTATTTGATTGGGTGGTCAGTACTATTTTTGTGGACACCATCAAGGCCTCTGTAGCCACACTTTTAGACGTGGTGATTGGAGAGTATGTAAGAGAAAAATGCATCGGTTGTGAGATCAATCACCCCAGCCAGCGCCGTCATCTGTGCCTATACCAGCCCCCAAGATACTACTTCTTCAACCGTATTGAGGAGCTGGTGAAAAGACTGTGGTCCTGCAGGTTTATACCTTCGCTGGTCAGGGCCCTGGAGTCTATGGGTCTTGTGCCGTCTATTCCCAGAGGTTACGGGGTAACCGAGGCTTTCCTACATGAACTGAAGGAGGCGATCTACATTCAAGAGAAACTCAAAGAAATATGACACACCCTGTTTGACGACAACAAATACAGGGAATCTGTGGTGGCTGATGTGATGACTTTCTGGCTCAATAAACCCCAAGAGACAGAGTGACAATACATATTTGTTATTTAGATGTAAAGCAATGGGCAACTATATGCATACGATGTTTAAGAGAACTTACAAATGTTATGCATCAAATTATTGAAAATAAAGTGAACAATGTATCGTTCTACACAACACACAATGCCTGGGCTAATGTAGAGTGTGTGCGAAGAATGGAGCAAATCATGAATCATGTACGACATACGGGCGAGTGTCTACAATGGACACAACTGGTATCCTGTCTTGTGGATGATTCTGAAGAACTAGAAACAACTTTGTCTAAGATTTTACTGTATTTGTTTTGAAACACCATTTAATTGTAACATGTAGCATATTTGTTGTTTATTTACTTATATAGCGGATGTGTGTGTTTTAAAAATTCAGCGACACAACCTGTAAAGCTAAACCAAATATACAGTATATACGGTGTTGTATGCTGGGATCGTTGAGAAAACAGGGACAAGTATCCTGCAAGGAATCCTAAATTGTCTGTATACGTAATACTTAATCTTTGCAAAAACCCCCAACAATAATTCAAAATTCAAAATGAAAATGCAATGTTGTCGTTATTTTAAAGTGGCTCATTAACGTTACTGTACCTCAGAGAGGCAAGAAGGATAGCGGAGCAGATGTTGAAAAACATTTATTATAACCCCTCTAACCTCGGGTCTTATGGGGGTAAGGAGCATTTACAGAGAGCTAAAGCCGAAGAAACAGGTAGCCGGTTAAGCGCTGCTAAAGTGAATGAGTGGTTAACCGAGCAGGATGCACATACTCTACATAAACCTGTACGAAACCAATTTCCAAGAAATATAGTTTTTTCTACTCATCCCTTGTCACAATTCCAGGCGGATCTATGTGACATGCAGGCCCTTGCAGATAATAATGATGCTAACGGTTATAGATATTTTCTCGAAAATAGCATTTGTAAGGGTCTTAAAAACTAAGAGCGGGGCAGAGGTGACCCAGTGCGTATATCCAAGTTGAGGGGTGTTTTTGACAAAAGATATGAGCAAGGTTACAGCAATGAGGTGTTCACAGTTACCCAATGTCTACCGCGCATACCCCCAGTCTACAAGGTAAAATATTATGACGGGGAGCTTATAGAGGGATCTTTTTATGAGAAGGAATTACAGAAAGTACAGTTGGGTAAAGACAAAGTCTTTCATGTGGAGGAGATTCTAGATCAAAAGAGAGAAAAAGGTTTAAAAAATGTTGTCCGGGTACTGGTCCACTGGAAAAACTGGCCCCAAAAGTTCAACAGTTGGGTATTAGAGCCCGATGTGGTGGAGGCATCGGGGCTTAAACTAATAAGCACAAAGTACTGTATTTCTCATCTATATTGAATACATAATGTAAACATTCACAGTGTAGGTTGGAAAAAATATTTGAACCCCTAGGCTAATTAATTTTCCAAAAGCTAATTGGAGTCAGCTAACCTGAAGTTCAATCAATGAGACGAGATTGGAGAAGTTGGTTAGAACTGCACTGCCCTATAAAAAAACATTTGAGTTTGCTATTCACAAGAAGCATTGCCTGATGTGAACCATGCCTCAAACATAAGAGATATCAGAAAACCTAAGATGAAGAACTTTTTACTTGCATAAAGCTGGAAAGGGTTACAAAATAATTGATGGTTATCAGTCCACGGAAAGAAAAATTGTCTATAAATGGAGAAAGTTCATGACTTTTGCATGGCCGTCCTGCAAAGATGACTGCAAGAGCACAGTGCAGAATGCTCAAAGAGGTTAAGAAGAATCCTAGAGTGTTACGTGGGGGTGGAACAAGAAAACCCAAGAGCAAACTCAGACAAGGAGACTGGGATGAAGTATTAGTATATATAGTATGTTTTATTGAAACACAGGGAAGATGGAGTGCAGGTCAGGGGAAGCTTGGGCAGATTGCTGGAAACCAGGTGTGGAGGCTGAGGCTGGAGCGAGAGGGGTTGAGACAGGGTAAGCAGGTCCGGAGGGGTATCCAAGGGAGTCGTAGAGTGGGGAATCCAGGACAGAGTAGCAGGATGACGAGACGTGGGACTGGAGACAGGGACCAGAGTCAGAGTGGGCAGTACTGTAGTGGAGATGAAAGCAGCATCAGGCAAGGAAAACAGGCACACCAGGATCTGAATAGAACAAACGGCTAGAACCATAGACTGACTGAGGAGACATTACGATCTTGCAGCGTGGAAGTGGCAGGAATGAGTATTTGTAGAGGTCTTGTTTATGAAACAGTTTGCAGCTGGTGGGGATCTGATTCCAGCACACCTGTCTCCGCCCATGCAATCACACAGAGAGAGAGAGAGAGGGGAGGGAAGGGGGAGTGGCGGCAGGTCAAGGAGACACAGGATGAGCGGTAGAGGGCATTGCTGGAGCAGATGTGACAGAGTGTCAGCTAACGACTTACAGAAATCTCTGGAACATGCTAACATATCTGTTGACGAGTATACATTATGTAAAACACTAAACAAGAATGGTGTTGATGGGAGGACACCATGTAAGAAGCCACTGCTGTCCAAAAAAAACCTTGCTGCACATCTGAAATTCGCAAAAGAGCACCTGGATGTTCTACAGCGATTCCAGCAAAATATTCTGTGGACAGATGAAACTAAAGTTGAGTTGTTTGGAAAGAACTTGCAACACTATGTGTGGAGAAAAAAAAGGCACACCAACATCAAAACCCTATCCAATGGTAAATTATGGTGGAGGGAGCATTATGGTTTGGGGCTGCTTTGCTGCCTCAGGGCCTGGACCGCTTGCTATTATCGACAGAAAAATGATTTCCCAAGTTAAATCAAGCCATTTTGCAGGAGAATTTTGGGTGATGCAACAGGACATCGACCCAAAACACAGAAGAAAATACGCCTTATGGAGTTGCCAAGTCAGAGGTCCTGACCTCAACCAGATTTAAAATGCTGTGGCTTTACCTCGAGAGCGGATCACACCAGACATCCAAAGAATATTGCTGAACTGAAACAGTTTTGTAAAATGAATGGTCCAAAATTCCTCCCGACTGTTGTGCAGGTCTCATCCGCAACTACAGAAAATATTTGGTTGAGGTTATTGCTGCCAAAAGGAAGGTCAACCAGTTATTAAATACAAGGGTTCACATATTTTTACCACCCTACTCTGTGAATGTTTACACAGTGTGTTCAATAAAGAGATAAACGTATAATTGTTTGTGTGTTATTAGGGATAGGCATCCCGCTAGCGGGACACCTGTCGACAGCATCCGGTGAAATTGGAGGGCAAGCAATTCAAATAAATTATTGTAATATTAAACATTCATGAACATTCAAGTATATTATATAATTTAAAAGCTTAAATTATTGTTAATCTAACTGCATTGTTCAATTTACAATATGCTTTACAACAAAAGCATACCATACGATTGTCTGAGGACGATGCCCCAGATCAACATATTTTTCATCCAGCACAAGGCTTCACAAAATCACAAATAGCGATTAAATAAATCACTTTCTTTTGAAAATCTTCCTCGGTTTTTTATCCCAAGGGTCCCAGCTACAACATGAATGGTCGTTTTGTTAGATAAAATCATTCTTTATATCCCAAAGTCAGTTTAGTTGGCGCTATCGATTGCAGTAATACACTCGTTCAACACACAGACAAAGGAGTCGCTAAACTTTGTCCCAACAAGTCATACTGATAGAGACATGCCCCAAGCGACTTACAGCTGTAATCGCAGCAAAAGGCGGCGCTACAAAGTATTAACTTAAGGGGGCTGAATAATTTTGCACACCCAATTTTTCAGTTTTTGATTTGTTAAAAAAGTTTGAAATATCCAAGAAATGTCGTTCCACTTCATGATTGTGTCCCACTTGTTGTTGATTCTTCACAAAAAATACAGTTTTATATCTTTATGTTTGAAGCCTGAAATGTGGCAAAAGGTTGCAAAGTTCAAGGGGGCCGAATACTTTTGCAAGGCACTGTAAATAAACTGTAACATTTCATACAGAAAGTAGTATGTTCAATAGGAAATTAAAATTAGTAGGCGTGTGCCCTCTTCACAGCGCACAGAAAGACTGATATTGTTCCGGTGCTCTCTTCACAAAAACTTTTTCAAGAAACAAGCCTGAAACCTTGAATGAAGACTGACATCTAGTGGAAGCCATAGGAATTGCAATCTGGGAGACGGAATTACAAAGGAACAATAGGTTTCCATTATAAGAGCCTGGGACCTAAAAAAAATTCAAGTTGGTTTTCCTTTGGACTTTCACCTGCCATATCAGTTCTGTTATACTCAGACATATTTTAACAGTTTTAGAAACGTCAAAGTGTTTTTTATCCAATGCTACCAATTCTATGCATATCCTGGCTTCTGGGCCTGAGTAACAGGCAGTTTACTTTGGGCACATCAGTCAGGTGGAAATTCAGGAAACTGGACCCTATCCCTAACAATTTTAAGCGGACTGTGTTTGTCTATTGTTACGACTAAGAAGATCAGATTACATTTTATGAACAATTTATGCAGGAATCCATGTAATTCCAAAGGGTTCACATACTTTTTCTTGCCACTGTAACTGTAATTGTAGCTGGATGATTCTCAAGACCCAGCCAAACAAATGTAGAATAACATTTTACACACAGTGTACTCTCAAAAAGCACGGTGCATCAATGCTTCCCGGATTCTCAACCTCTATGGAGGTGGCCTGGATCGTGGCGAGCTGCAGGTATTTTAACCTGTTGTTTGTTGCTTCAAGCAGGCTGAAATCGTTAGACAGGATTTTCAGCTGGTCGGTTTTGCATTCTGCCTTGTTGGCATCCATTTTAGTAAAGCTTTCCCATTTTAGTAAGGCTCGTGTACAAAAGCAGGTTGGCATAGCTTAAATGTTTGATCCATTTTTGTTATCATATTAACTCTATTTCAAGGTTGTGTGTATCGTTTCAATATAAACAATGCATGCACTTTGCATTTATAGTAACTTTGTGTAAATAAATAGGCTACAATGCCGCATACACACACACCCGAGCGTTGATTATTGATCAGGCTGTATGAGAAGACATTTAGACATGGACTATAACTGAATAGTTCTATTTCATGTCACTTATTTATATAACTCATTAGAATTTACAGGAATTAGTTTGGGGTTGGGGGTACACAATCCTTTTGCCCTCGCTGGCGCTGCAGATGGCTATATCGGCCCTCTATTACAGAACTATTAAAGGCCCAGTGTACTACTTTTGTGATTTAAAAATTATATTTAACACCAAGTTTTGCCAAATATTGTTAACTGTGCTGTGATGATTCACAAAAGTTCTGAACCTTTCTATTCTCATAGTTTCTCAATATTAAAAATTAAAGAAAAACATTTTTGCTAAAAGTATTATATCATTGATCGATAGACTATGACTTTTCAAATCACCCAGCAGTGCTATTTGCAGAGTTAGCTCCAGGTAAATATTGCAATTCTTCAGCCATTCCTGACCCTGTGACCAAAAACAAGCTACAAATGGACAGTACCAAAATAAATTATCTAATGATTCTGCCTCTTCTGCAAAATCTGCAGACCTGGAAGGTTCTATCCCACATATAAATAACATTCATGGTTGCAAGAATTTTGAATAATAATTTAAATTGAACAATTATAAACTTTCAATCTGGCGTCGTTTTGTGTATCAGTTAATAAACCATGTGCCATGGAATCGCTGCATTGAAAATCTCTTCCCAACTATTTTGCAATCTATATGGCACAGCTGTACATTTGTTGGTCTTTAAATGTAACTGGTATAATTGCTTATTTATCACAATTTTCTTTAACAAATTTTAGCTAACAGACAAGTTCCTTACATTTTCTCCCTTCCACTTGGCTTGCAATTAGTTGGTTGTAATTTTGTGTAAAGAATACATTTCCATATATTTCCTTTAGCTGCATATGTGACATAACTCCAGCAGTCCTATTTATGATATAATTTACAAATATTATACCTTTTTTTGATCAATTAGCATATTTGAGTTGAACCATAGTATTTGTTGTATTATTTGTTTTTTCTTTCCCATGTGTCACACCCTGACCATAGTTTGCTTTGTATGTTTCTATGTTTTGTTTGGTCAGGGTGTGATCTGAGTGGGCATTCTATGTTGTGTGTCTAGTTTGTCTGTTTCTGTGTTTGGCCTGATATGGTTCTCAATCAGAGGCAGGTGTTAGTCATTGTCTCTGATTGGGAACCATATTTAGGTAGCCTGTTTGGTGTTGGGTTTTGTGGGTGATTGTTCCTGTCTCTGTGTTTGCACCAGATAGGGCTGTTTTGGGTCTTCACATGTCTTGGTTTTGTTAGTCTATTCATGGATAGTTTCTTTATTAAAGATCCATGAATAATAACCACGCTGCGTTTTAGTCCGCCTCTCCTTAGACACAAGAAAACTGTTACACCAGGGGATTAAACTGCAATTGCAACCAACTTTCTATGGCTTGTTTTAAAAATAGCTATATTTTGGAAATGATTTAATTTTCAATAACTGAAAGTGTGAGGTTGTAGTCTGAATAAAGGGAAATGTTATTCTTGAACATGGGGTAGAGTCACGCCCTGACCATAGAAAGCTTTTCATTCTCTATGTTGACATTCTCTATGTTGACATGCTGACATTCTTACTAAGTTGCTAGAGAACCAGTTCGGATTTAAGTATTAACTTTTGTATGACTGAAGCCTTCAGTGAGAGGTCTAATGCTGTAATATTGAATCATTTCTGCCCTCCAAATTCACATGCATTATATAAATAGTCCCATTTAATTGTCTGGCTTGAAGCGTTCCAAATAAAATTGAATATTTGTTGCTAATATAATTTTAAAAAGTCACGAGGTGTAAGCAAAGCTAAAAGCAAATAGGTCAACTGGGATATGACTAAAGAGTGAATCAGGGGGATTTTCCCACAAATTCATTTCAATGGTAGCAAGATCTTATTTATTTTGTATTGTAGTAAGATCATTTTATTTTTTTCGGGACATGAAAACCGAGTATCTCTTCCTCACCGTCCGACCATTTTATTAGTAAACTACACGGTAATGTAAGAGTTGTATTTTTTGTGATCCAATACATAATATACCGTAGTACAATTTGCATAATTTGGTTGTAATCGAGAGAGGTTAGAACAACATCTAGATCCTCTGAGGCTGTGGAGGGATCCCAATTGTGGATTTAAATGAAAACATGAATCATCAGTTTACATTGACAACTTTGTTTTTAAACCCTGGATTTCTAGCCCTCTTAATATTATTGTTGGATCTGATTTTAATAGCTAACATTTCGATAGATATGCTGATATAGTGGACAACCTGGTTTTACTCCACTTGACAGTTTAATACTTCCTGAGAAGTAGCCATTATTTACTATCTGTCACAATTAGAGTGAAGAGGTGTGGAGTCAGGCGCAGAGAGCAAAGATGTGGGGAAAAACAACACGCTTTAATGTCCCGAAACACATCATGTACAAAGTGAAAACACAAATGAACAGAAATATAACCGGACAGCGTGTAACCCAAAATACAACAAAATACACTCAACAAACAAAACAGACGAACAAGCCCACACGAAACAGAAGCGGGCTAAACAGACTATATATACCCTATCCTAACAATCAAACTAGAAACAGGTGCTACCAATTAGACAAAACTAAACGAACACAGAACAACGGATCGGCGATAGCTAGTAGACCGGCGACGACGACTGCCGAGCGCCACCCGAACAAGAAGGGGAGTCACCTTCGGTAATATTCATGACAGTACCCCCCTCCTGACGCGCAGCTCCCGCAGCGCGCCGACGTCGGCCTCGGGGACGACCCGGAGGCCGAGGCGCTGGGCGATCCGGGCGGAGGCGATGAAATTCACTCAACATGGATGGGTCTAGAATATCCCTCGCCGGAACCCAGCACCTCTCCTCCGGACCGTACCCCTCCCAGTCGACGAGGTACTGCAAGCCTCTCACCCGGCGTCTCGAGTCCAGAATAGCTCGTATCTTGTACGCCGGGGACCCCTCGATGTCCAGAGGGGGTGGAGGAACCTCCGGTACCTCATTCTCCTGCATGGGACCAGCTACCACCGGCCTGAGAAGAGACACATGAAATGAGGGGTTAATATGATAATACGAAGGAAGTGATAATCGATAACAAACCTCATTTATTCTCCTCAGGACTTTAAATGGCCCTATACACTGCGGACCCAGCTTCCGGCAGGGCAAGTGGAGAGGCAGGTTACGGGTCGAGAGCCAGACCCTGTCCCCAGGTGCAAACACGGGGGCCTCACTGCGGTGACGGTCAGCGCTCTTCTTCTGCCTTATACTAGCTTGGCGTAATGACTCCTGGACTGCCCTCCAGGTCTCCTTAGAGCGCTGTACCCACTCCTCCACCGCAGGAGCCTCAGTCTGGCTCTGATGCCACGGTGCCAAGACCGGCTGGTACCCCAACACGCACTCAAATGGTGACATGTTGGTAGAAGAGTGGCTTAGTGAATTCTGGGCTATTTCTGCCCAGGGAATATATCTTGCCCACTCGCCTGGCCGGTCCTGGCAATACGACCGCAGAAACCTACCCACCTCCTGGTTGACTCTCTCCACCTGACCATTACTCTCCGGGTGATACCCTGAGGTAAGGCTGACCGAGACCCCCAGACGTTCCATAAATGCTCTCCAAACACGGGAGATAAATTGGGGGCCCCGATCAGAAACTATATCCTCGGGCACCCCGTAGTGCCGGAAGACATGGGTGAAAAGAGCTTCCGCAGTCTGTAGGGCCGTAGGGAGACCGGGCAATGGGATAAGACGGCAGGACTTAGAGAACCGATCCACAACGACCAGGATAGTAGTGTTACCCTGAGAGGGGGGAAGGTAAGTAAGAAAATCCACCGAAAGATGGGTCCACGGCCGTTGTGGAATGGGAAGAGGTTGTAATTTACCTCTTGGCAGGTGTCTAGGAGCCTTACTCTGGGTGCACACCGAACAGGAGGAAACATAGAATCGCACATCCCTCCTCAAAGTGGGCCACCAGTACTTCCTCTCAAGACCTCTCACGGTCCTATAAACACCTGGGTGACCCGACGAGGGTGGACAATGAGCCCATCGAATCAATTGATCACGAACAGCCAGCGGCACGTACCTACGACCCTCCGGACACTGTGGAGGCGTAGGTTCCCCCCTTAGTGCCCGCTCGATGTCCGCGTCCACATCCCATACTACCGGTGCCACCAGCTTAGCTGCCGGAATGATGGGAGTAGGATCGATGGACCTGTCCTCAGTGTCGTAAAGTCTTGACAGCGCGTCAGCCTTAGTGTTGAGGGAACCTGGTCTATATGAGACAGTGAAATTAAATCTGGTGAAAAACATGGCCCACCTGACGAGGATTCATTCTCCTAGCTGATCGGATATACTCCAGGTTACGATGGTCAGTCCAGATAAGGAAAGGGTGCTTAGCACCCTCAAGCCAGTGTCTCCACACCTTCAGGGCCTTAACCATAGCCAACAACTCCCTATCCCCCACATCATAATTCCGCTCCGCTGGCCCGAGTTTCTTAGAAAAAAAAGCACAGGGGCGGAGCTTCGGTGGCACACCCGAACGCTGTGAGAGCACAGCTCCAACCCCAGCCTCGGATGCATCCACCTCTACTATAAACGCCAAAGAAGGGTCCGGATGTGCCAACACCGGCGCTTTAGTAAACATCGCCTTCAACTTATGAAAAGCTCCGTTCGCCTCTGCTGACCACTGTAAACGCACCGGTCCCCCCTTCAGCAGTGAGGTAATAGGGGCAGCTATCTGACCAAAACCCCGGATAAACCTCCGGTAGTAATTGGCAAATCCCAAGAACCGCTGCACCTCCTTTACCGTGGTCGGAGTCGGCCAATTACGCACGGCCTTAACGTGATCACCCTCCATTACCAAACCAGAGCTAGAAATACGATAACCCAGGAAGGAAACTGATTGTTTGAAAAACTCACATTTCTCCACCTTCACATACAGGTCATGCTCCAGCAGTCGTCTAAGAACTTTCCGCACAAGAGATACATGCGCAGTGCGTGTAGCGGAGTAGATCAAAATATCGTCAATATAAACCACTACACCCTGTCCGTGCAGGTCTCTGAGTATTTCATCCACGAAGGATTGAAATATAGCTGGAGCATTCTTTAAACCGTATGGCATGACGCGATACTCATAATGGCCCGACGTAGTACTAAATGCAGTTTTCCACTCATCTCCCTTCCGAATACGCACCAAATTATAAGCACTCCTGAGATCCAGTTTAGTGAATAACTGCGCTCCGTGAAATGATTCCACTACCGTAGCAATGAGAGGTAGTGGGTAACTAAAACCCACTGTGATGGAATTTAGACCTCTATAATCAATACACGGACGCAAACCACCATCTTTTTCTTCACAAAAAGAAACTCGAAGAGACAGGTGACATGGAGGGCCGAATGTACCCCTGTCCCAGAGCCTTGGTGATATAATTTTCCATAGCCACCTTCTCCTCCTGAGACAAAGGATACACATGACTCCTGGGAAGTGCAGCGTTAACCTGGAGATTTATCACGCAATGCCCCTGCCTATGGGGTGGTAATTGGGTCGCTTTCTTTTTACTGAAAACGATAGCCAAATCATCATACTCAGCTGGAATGCGCACGGTGGAAACCTGGTCTGGACTCTCC
The DNA here is from genome assembly GCF_021184085.1 of Oncorhynchus gorbuscha. Lineage (NCBI taxonomy): Eukaryota > Metazoa > Chordata > Actinopteri > Salmoniformes > Salmonidae > Oncorhynchus > Oncorhynchus gorbuscha. The sequence continues at coordinate 60,622,528 of NC_060183.1, read as the reverse complement.
ACCGTTGTAGCACCGATGGAAACCCCTACACACCTGCCTGAACACTCATCAGACCACCCCTGTAGAGTTCCCTTTTTCCACGAAATCGTAGGATTATGAATAGCCAACCAGGGAATCCCCAGAATAACTGGAAACGCAGGTGAATCGATAAGGAACAAACTAATTCGCTCCTTGTGATTCCCCTGCGTAATCATCTCCAATGAAATTGTGGCTTTCTTCACCAGCCCTGACCCTAATGGTCGACTATCTAAAGAGTGCACGGGAAAAGGGGGGTTTACTTTAACTAACGGAATCCTCAACCTCTGAGCGAGTCCGCGATCTATAAAGTTTCCAGCTGCGCCTGAATCTACCAGTGCCTTATGCTGGAGAGAAGGAGAATCATTTAGGAAACAAATTAATAGAAACATGTGACCAACAGGAAACTCTGGGAGAGTGTGGTGCTTACTCACCTGGGGTGACCGATGAGTATTCTGCCTGCCCTCATGATTCCCAGATGAATTCCTCCAGCACCGACCAGACGTGTGCCCTCTCCGGCCACAACTGGTACAGGAGGAGCTTCCTCCTCCGATCTCCCTTGATGCGGTACCTCCTAACTCCATCAGAATAGGGGCAGGAGGATCAGGAGGTAGAACTGACAAGACCCTTTCAGAACGTCCACGAGCAGCTAGCAGATGGTCCAACCGGATCGACAGGTCTATCAGTCCATCCAGGCCAAGTGTAGTATCCCGACAGGCCAGCTCCCTACGGACGTCCTCTCTCAGGCTACACCTGTAATGGTCTATCAGGGCCCTGTCGTTCCACCCTGCTCCCGCAGCCAAGGTCCGGAACTCCAGCGCGAAGTCCTGCGCGCTCCTCTTCCCCTGTCTCAGATGGAACAATCTCTCACCTGCCGCACGACCCTCTGGAGGGTGATCGAACACGGCCCTGAAACGGCGGATGAACTCTGAGCAGTTGTCTCTTGCCGAGTCGGGCCCGTTCCAGACCGCATTAGCCCACTCCAGGGCTCTACCAGACAGGCAGGTGATGAGGACCCCTACTCTCTCCTCCTCTGAGGGGGCCGGTCGAACGGTGGACAGGTAGAGGTCTAATTGCAGCAGGAATCCCTGGCACACTGTCGCTGTTCCATCCATTCCATTTCCTCGGAGGCGTCATGAGCAGAGTGCTGGAACCAGATCCAGATGGGGCAGATGGTAGAGTTGCTGGTGGGAGGGTCGGTGGAGTAGTAGGGAAACCATTCCTCTCCCAACGATCCATCCTCTCCATCATCCGTTCCATCGCTGATCCTAGGCGATGGAGGATGGATGTGTGATGTTGGACTCTCTCCTCCATAGTGGGAAGAGGAGTGGTCGCTGCTCCTGCTGACTCCATATCGTGGTGCGGGCTTCTGTCACAATTAGAGTGAAGAGGTGTGGAGTCAGGCGCAGAGAGCAAAGATGTGGGAAAAACAACACGCTTTAATGTCCCGAAACACAACATGTACAAAGTGAAAACACAAATGAACAGAAATATAACCGGACAGCGTGTAACCCAAAATACAACAAAATACACTCAACAAACAAAACAGACGAACAAGCCCGCACGAAACAGAAGCGGGCTAAACCGACTATATATACCCTATCCTAACAATCAAACTAGAAACAGGTGCTACCAATTAGACAAAACTAAACGAACACAGAACAACGGATCGGCGATAGCTAGTAGACCGGCGACGACGACCGCCGAGCGCCACCCGAACAAGGGGAGTCACCTTCGGTAATATTCGTGACACTATCTTACACCTAGGGTTACTATATATAACTTTAACCCATTGTATAAGAGATTATATTTAAATGCCAGTCATAATTTATCAAAAGCCTTTTCAAAGTCTGCTATTAATACCAGGCCTAGTTTCCCAGATTTTTCATAGTGTTCTATTGTTTCCAGTACTTGTCTTACATTATATACAATGTATGTATGCCATCCAGGGCTGGAGTTTTCCCAGACTTAAAGGCTTCAATTGCATCAAGAAGTTCATCCTATGGCCTCCCGAGTGGTGCAGCGGTCTAAGGCACTGTTTCGCAGTGCTAGCTGTGCCACCAGAGATTCTGAGTTTGAGCCCAATTGTGGGTTTGAGCCCAATTGTGCGTCCATGGGGCGACGCACAATTGGCCCAGTGTCGTCCGGGTTAGGGAGGGTTTGGCCAGCAGTGATATCCTTGTCTCATTGCGCACTAGCAACTCCTGTGCACGCTGACCATGTAGCCAGGTGTATGGTGTTTCCTCCGACACATTGGTGCGGCTGGCTTCCGGGTTAGATGTGCAGTGTGGTTGGGTTGTGGCTCTCGACCTTCAACCTCAGCGATGAGACGAGACTGTAACTACTACCAATTGGATACCATGAAATTGGGGAGAAAAAAGGGGTGAAAAAGCCTCCACATGAGTCTTTCTGTACAGCTGTTAATTTTACCTTATTTATAGAATACAAATTCACTTTGATTAGTGGAGATGGAGGAGACAAACTAAAATATATGCTTGAAGTACTTTGCTTCCTCTTTCAAAATATTGTTTGGTGAATCATGGGTGACTCCGTCATTTGCAACAAGTTTCAGTAAATTATTTCTGGTAGCATTTCTATGTTGAAGATGAAAAAATAATTTGGTGCATTTTCCCCTATGTTCCATTCAGTTCACTTAATTTACATAATATATTACACTTTCTTGAATAGTTTATTTCTTTGAACTTATACTGTGCCTCTATGGTACAGTCCTTATTGCTATCTATTTGTACTGTTAGTCCTATTTCCTTTGTTAATATGAACTCTGACAAATTGCTTTTGTTTTAAAGATGACTATTGAATTACATGGCCTCTAAAGACACATTTATAAGTGTCCCATACAATAAGGGGATCTGTTGTACCTATGTTATGTCAGAAAAAGTCAGTTATAAACTCTTCTGTCCTAATTAAAAACAAATTATCATCCAATAGACTTTGATAAAATGTCCAACATCCTCGCCCACGTGGAAATTCTGTAAGGGTAACGTATATGCCATTTATTTGATGCTCCGACCACATTTTGTCCCCTATCAAAACTTTTTTGTTACTTTTGGTGCCATTGTCAGGTTTCAGGTAAGTCCCAAGTGCAGACTGTTGAAGTAACAATGTTTATTGCAACAACAGGGGCAGGCAAATGACCTGTCAAGGCAGGCAGGGGTCGATAATCCAGAGTAGTGGCAAAAGTACAGGACAGCAGGCAGGCTCAGGTGCAGATAGAGTGGACAAGCAGGCGGGCTCAGAGTCAGGACAGGCAAGGGTAAAAACTAGGAGGATGAGAAAAAGAGACTGGAGAAAAACAGGAGCTGAGAAAACGCTGGTTGACTTGAACAAACAAGACGAACTAGCACAGACCGACAGAAAATACAGGTATAATTACCCAGGGGATAAGTGGGGAAGATGAGTGACACCTGGACGGGGGTGGGGACAAGCACAAGGACAGGTGAAACAGATCAGGGTGTGACAGCAAGAGAGAATGACATAAGAAAGTAGTCAAGATGACTAGCTTGATTGAGCCTCTGCCATGTATATCTCACTAGGTCAGGATATATAATCTTCCATATATCCACTAGTTTCAATATATGCATGATATTTGTGATTTCCTTAAGTACATGAGGGTGATAGTTTGTAGTTTGATTGAGGTATTTAAAACTGTATTATATATATTTTTAAAGAAGCACAGATCAAAATGATTTTGACCATATATATTAAGGAGCCAAATCTGTTCATGGTCCAATAACATATTTTAAATAAATCAAATCAAATGTTATTTGTCACATACACTAATAATAATATAATATATGCCATTTAGCAGACGCTTTTATCCAAAGCGACTTACAGTCATGTGTGCATACATTCTACGTATGGGTGGTCCCGGGGATCGAACCCACTACCCTGGCGTTACAAGCGCCATGCTCTACCAACTGAGCTACAGAAGGACCACGTGTTACAGATGTTATTGCAGGTGTAGCGAAATGCTTGTAAATAATAGATATACCTTACAGATCTGTTTGGACAAGTTGCATATTCAATTCAAAATGGTTGTTAATTAATTAATATTATCACCCTTTTTGAGTTTCTTAGCCCATGGGAGAATTATATTTCACCCCACCAGTCCTTTTTCTAACTTCATCTAAAATTGTTGAATGACTTACCTGTAAACAATATATATTATGTTCCTTCTCTTTTAGCCAGGTAAATACTGATAGTATTTTCTTATTATCTGCTAAGCCATTACAATTATAACTGCCTATACTTATTTCACCATTTACCATAATGAGATTAAAGTTGCAATTCTATTTATCATGAAATATGTTTGTAAACTTACCATTAAAAAGTACCATAATGATTGAGTGTCCATATAGCTGTAACATGATATTTCCATCACTATTAATTAAGTAAACCTCCAATTGTTCTCCACTATTCCAACTGCTACAACCTCCCTTTATCCCAAGTTGGGTTGTCATCCCAGTGACTGGCAGACCGCCCCTGTCCCCTGGATCCTAGGGCCTTCGAGAGATTTGGACACATCCTTTAAAAAGAGCACACAGTGCCACCCACAGAGAAGAAGCAGATCAGGGGTGGTCAGCCAAAAACATTTCCAAAACCCTCACCTCGATTGTATAATAAATATATATTTAATAAATAAATATATATATTTAAAAGATATACAATACCAGTCAAAAGTTTGGACACACCTACTCATTAAAGTTTTTTTTTATTTTTACTGTTTTCTACATTGCAGAATAATAGTGAAGACATCAAAACTATGAAATAATACATATGGAATCAAAAATGCGTTTAACAAATACATATTTTATATTTGAGATTCTTCAAAGTAGCCACCCTTTGCCTTGAAGACAGCTTTGCACACTCTTGGCATTCTCTCAACCAGCATAATGAGGTACAGTAGTCACCGGGAATGCATTTCAATTAACCTTTCTAGCGCAGGCGGAACCCCTCGACAACATTCCGCTGAAAAGGCAGTGCGCAAAATTCTAAAATATTTTTTAGAAATATGTAACTTTCAAACATGAACAAATCTAATATAGTAAATGACAAATAAACATCTTGTTAATCTACCCATCGTGTCAGATTTTAAAAATGCTTTACAGCGAAAGCACCACATATGATTATGGTAGGTCATAGCCAAATCAAAAAACACACAGCCATTTTTCCAGTCAAAAATAGGAGTCACAAAAAGCAGAAATATAGATCAAATGAATCAATAACCTTTGATCTTCATCAAATGACACTCATAGGACATCATGTTACACAATACATGTATGTTTTGTTCGATAATGGGCATATTTATATCCAAAAATCTGTTTACATTGGTGCCTTACGTGCAACAATGTTTTGATTCAAAAACATCCGGTGATTTTGCAGAAATACTCATAATAAACATTGATAAAAGATACAAGTGTTATTCACAGAATTAAAGACAGACTTCTCCTTAATGCAACCGCTGTGTCAGATTTCAAAAAAACTTTACAGAAAAATCATAATCTGATAACGGCGCTCAGAACCCAAAACAGCCAGAGGAATATCCGCCATTTTGGAGTCAACAAAGTTAGAAACAACACCATATATATTCGCTTACCTTTGATGATCTTCATCAGAAGGCGCTCCCAGCAATCGCAGGTCGACAATAAATGACTGATTTGTTCCATAAAGTTCCATAAAGTCCAAATAGCCACTTGTTGTTAGCGTGTTCAGCCCAGTAATCCATTTTAATGAGGCGCAGGCACTTCATCCAGACAAAAGCTCGAAAAGTTCTGTTACAGTCCTTTAGAAACATGTCAAACGATGTATGGAATCAATCTTTACGATGTTTTTAACATAACACATCAATAATGTTCCAACTGGAGAATTCCTTGGTCTTCAGAAAAGCACTGGAACAAGAGATAACTCTGTCGGGAGCGTGCCTTGTTAAAATATCATTTGTGGAATTTCTTTCCTTCTTAATGCCTTTGAGCCAATCAGTTGTGTTGTGACAAGGTAGGGGTTATACATAGAAGATAGCCCTATTTGGTAAAAGACCAAGTCCATAACATGAGTGACATGAAGGTTAGTCAATACGGAACATTTCAGGCACTTTTAAAGTTTCTTCAAGTGCAGTCGCAAAAACCATCAAGCGCTATGATGAAACTGGCTCTCATGAGGACAGCCACAGGAAAGAGTCACCTCTGCTGCAGGGGATAGGTTCATTAGAGTTACCAGCCTCAGAAATTGCAGCCCAAAGAAATGCTTCTCAGAGTTCAAGTAACAGACACATCTCAACATCAACTGTTCAGAGGAGACTGTGAATCAGGCCTTCCTGGTCTAATTGCTGCAAAGAAACCACTACTAAAGGACATCAATAAGAAGAAGAGACTTGCTTGGGCCAAGGAATACGAGCAGTGGACATTAGACCGGTGAAAATCTGTCCTTAGGTCTGATGAGTAAAAATGTGAGATTTTTGGTTCCAACCGCCAGATTCTTGTGAGACGCAGAGTAGGTGAACGGAACACCACATGTGTGGTTCCCACTGTGAAGCATGGAGGAGGAGGTGTAATGGTGTAGGGGTGCTTTGCTGGTGACACCGTCTGTGATGTTTTTAGAATTCAAGGCACACTTAACCAGCATGGCTACCTATCTTGACACAAGGAGAGACCCATATGCAGACACAGGAGGCAGATGGTTGGAGTTTAGGATGTTTAATAAATCCAAAGGGAGTAGGCAAGAGAATGCAAAAGGACAAAACCAGTTCAGGAGGTACCAAAGGGCAGGCAGGCTCGAGGTCAGGGCAGGCAGAAATGTCAGGCAGGCGGGCATGGAGTCCAGAAAACAGGCAAGGGTCAGAACCAAGAGGACTAGCAAAAGGAGAAAAAGCAGGAAAATGGTAAAAAAAACCACTGGTAGGCTTGGACATACAAGATGAACTGGCACAGGGAGACAGGAAACACAGGGATAAATACACTGGGGAAAACAAGTGACACCTGGAAGGGGTGGAGACAATAACAAGGACAGGTGAAACAGATCAGGGTGTGACAGTTCCCCCCCGAACCCCAACTGGCGTCCTACCTGGGCACATACCTAATTGACCGGGTTGTTGGCGGTGGAAGTCGGCGATGAGGGCTGGATCCAGGATGTCATTAGCGGGAACCCAGCACCTCTCCTCCGGGCTGTAACCCTCCCAGTCAACCAGGTATTGGAAACCCCTGCCCCATGGTCGAACACCCAAGAGACGTCTCCCTCTGTATGCTGGATGGCCATCAGTGACACTGGGAGGGGGGGTGGGCCTGGGGACAGAAGTCAAATAACCGTGAGACACGGGTTTAATTCTAGACACATGGAACGTGAATACGGAGGGTATGGGGTAACAAGAGACGGACAGCAGTGGAACCAATAAAACGGGGGAAAAGTTTGTGGAACTCTACCCTGGAGGGGCAGGTCCCGTGTGGACAGCCATACCCTCTGCCCAATCCACTAGCAGGGAGCTGGGGTCCGGCAATGGTCTGCTTGTCGACGATACCTGGAGTTGGTCTTGAGGATAGCCGCCCTGGCTCTTCATCAGATACGTCTACAGCAGCGGACAAACATCTGGGCCAAGGGTACGCTGACCTCCTGCTCTTGTTCAGGGAAGAGTGCAGGCTGATACGCCATGGAGCACTCGAACGGGGAGAGTCCCGTGGCAGAACTGGGAAGAGTGTTCCAGACATACTCCACCCAGACCAGTTGGCGGCTCCAGGTAGTGGGGTTGGTTGAGACCAGGCACCTTAAGATGGTTTCCAGGTCTTTGTTGGCTCAATCCGACTGACCGTTAGTTTGGGGATGGAATCCGGATGACAGGCTGGCTGATGTTGCCATCAGACGGAGGGAGCCCAGTGACAAAGTCCATAGACATGAGACCAGGGACGATGAGGAACTGGTAGTGGCTGCATGAGGCCAGAAGGAGATTGCCGTGGAGTCTTGTTTTGAGCACACACAGTGCATGCAGTGACAAAGGCAGAGACATCCGGGGCCATTGTGGGCCACCAGAAACGCTGTCGAGGGAAGCCTAGTGTACGACAGGACCCTGGATAACAGGTCAGCCTGGAGGAATGAGCCCATTACAGAACCTGAGACCCGCCTTGTTTAGGGACAAACAGACGGTTAGCCGGTCCCCCTTCAAGTCCAGGCTGGGAGCATTGTTCCTCGCAGACCAGGTTCTCAATATCCCAATCCACAGTGGCATTAACTTATTTGAGATAGGGGGCGCTCTTTTAATATTTGGATAAAAAACGTTCCCGTTTTAAACAAGATATTTTGTCACGAAAATATGCTCGACTATGCATGTAATTGACAGCTTTGGAAAGAAAAAACTCTGACGTTTCCAAAACTGCAAAGTTATTATCTGTGAGTGCCCCAGAACTAATGCTACAGGCGAAACCAAGATGAAATTTCATACAGGAAATGCCCAAGATTCTGAAGGCGCTGTGTTCCAATGCCTCCTTATATGGCTGTGAATGTGCCAGAAATGAGCCTGCACTTTCTGTCATTTTCCCAAGGTGTCTGCAGCATTGTGACGTATTTGTAGGCATATCATTGGAAGATTGACCATAGGAGACTACATTTACCAGGTGTCCGCCCGGTGTCCTGCATCAAAATTATTGCGTAATCTCCAGGTCCATGCGTGTTCCATTTCTTAAGAGGAGGAACCAAACTGCCACGAATGATTTATCATCGATAGATATGTGAAAAACACCTTGAGGATTGATTCTAAACAACGTTTGCCATGTTTCTGTCGATATTATTATTAGTGTAGCGAAATGCTTGTGCTTCTAGTTCCGACAATGCAGTAATAACCAACAAGTAATCTAGCTAACAATTCCAAAACTACTACCTTATAGACACAAGTGTGAGGGGATAAAGAATATGTACATAAAGATATATGAATGAGTGATGGTACAGAGCGGCATAGGCAAGATACAGTAGATGGTATTGAGTGCAGTATATACATATGAGATGAGTATGTAAACGAAGTGGCATAGTTAAAGTGGCTAGTGATACATGTATTACATAAGGATGCAGTAGATGATATAGAGTACAGAATATACGTATACATATGAGATTAATAATGTAGGGTATGTAAACATTATATTAGGTAGCATTGTTTAAAGTGGCTAGTGATATATTTTACATAATTTCCCATCAATTCCCATTATTTAAGTGGCTGGAGTTGAGTCAGTATCAGTGTGTTGGCAGCAGCCACTCAATGTTAGTGGTGGCTGTTTAACAGTCTGATGGCCTTGAGATAGAAGCTGTTTTTCAGTCTCTCGGTCCCAGCTTTGATGCACCTGTACTGACCTCGCCTTCTGGATGATAGCGGGGTGAACAGGCAGTGGTTCGGGTGGTTGTTGTCCTTGATGATCTTTATGGCCTTCCTGTAACATCGGGTGGTGTAGGTGTCCTGGAGGGCAGGTAGTTTGCCCCCTGTGATGCGTTGTGCAGACCTCACTACCCTCTGGAGAGCCTTACGGTTGTGGGCGAAGCAGTTGCCGTACCAGGTGGTGATACAGCCCGCCTGGATGCTCTCGATTGTGCATCTGTAGAAGTTTGTGAGTGCTTTTGGTCACAAGCACAAATTTCTTCAGCCTCCTGAGGTTGAAGAGGCGCTGCTGCGCCTTCTTCACGATGCTGTCTGTGTGAGTGGACCAATTCAGTTTGTCTGTGATGTGTATGCCGAGGAACTTAAAACTTACTACCCTCTCCACTACTGTTCCATCGATGTGGATAGAGGGGTGTTCCCTCTGCTGTTTCCTGAAGTCCACAATCATCTCCTTAGTTTTGTTGACGTTGAGTGTGAGGTTATTTTCCTGACACCACACGTCGAGGGCCCTCACCTCCTCCCTGTAGGCCGTCTCGTCGTTGTTGTGTCGTCCGCAAACTTGATGATTGAGTTGGAGGCATGCGTGGCCACGCAGTCGTGGGTGAACAGGGAGTACAGGAGAGGGCTCAGAACGCACCCTTGTGGGGCCCCAGTGTTGAGGATCAGCGGGGTGGAGATGTTGTTGCCTACTCTCACCACCTGGGGGCGGCCCGTCAGGAAGTCCAGTACCCAGTTGCACAGGGCGGGGTCAAGACCCAGGGTCTCGAGCTTGATGACGAGCTTGGAGGGTACTATGGTGTTGAATGCCGAGCTGTAGTCGATGAACAGCATTCTCACATAGGTATTCCTCTTGTCCAGATGGGTTAGGGCAGTGTGCAGTGTGGTTGAGATTGCATCGTCTGTGGACCTATTTGGGCGGTAAGCAAATTGAAGTGGGTCTAGGGTGTCAGGTAGGGTGGAGCTGATATGGTCCTTGACTAGTCTCTCAAAGCACTTCATGATGACAGAAGTGAGTGCTACGGGGCGGTAGTCGTTTAGCTCAGTTACCTTAGCTTTCTTGGGAACAGGAACAATGGTGGCCCTCTTGAAACATCTGGGAACAACAGACTCGGATAGGGATTGATTGAATATGTCCGTAAACACACCAGCCAGCTGGTCTGCGCATGCTCTGAGGGCGCGGCTGGGGATGCCGTCTGGGCCTGCAGCCTTGCGAGGGTTGACACGTTTAAATGTTTTCCTCACGTCGGCTGCAGTGAAGGAAAGTCCGCATGTTTTAGTTGCGGGCAGTGTCAGTGGCACTGTATTGTCCTCAAAGCGGGCAAAAAAGTTATTTAGTCTGCCTGGGAGCAAGACATCCTGGTCCGTGACGGTGCTGGTATTCTTTTTGTAACCCGTGATTGACTGTAGACCCTGCCACATACCTCTTGTGTCTGAGACGTTGAATTGAGATTCTACTTTGTCTCTATACTGACGCTTAGCTTGTTTGATTGCCTTGCGGAGGGGAAAGTTACACTGTTTGTATTCGGTCATGTTTCCAGTCACCTTGCCCTGATTAAAAGCAGTGGTTCGCGCTTTCAGTTTCACGCGAATGCTGCCAACAATCCACGGTTTCTGGTTTGGGAATGTTTTAATCGTTGCTATGGGAACGACATCTTCAACGCACGTTCTAATAAACTCGCACACCGAATCAGCGTATTCGTCAATGTTGTCGTCTGACGCAATACGGAACATATCCCAGTCCATGTGATGGAAGCAGTCTTGGAGTGTGGAATCAGATTGGTCGGACCAGCGTTGAACAGACCTCAGCGCGGGAGCTTCTTGTTTTAGTTTCTGTCTGTAGGCAGGGATCAACAAAATGGAGTCGTGGTCAGCTTTTCCGAAAGGAGGGCGGAGCAGGGCCTTATATGCATCGCAGAAGTTGGAATAGCAATGATCCAAGGTTTTTCCAGCCCTGGTTGCGCAATCGATATGTTGATAAAATTTAGGGAGTCTTGTTTTCAGATTAGCCTTGTTAAAATCCCCAGCTACAATGAATGCAGCCTCCGGATATATGGATTCCAGTTTGCAAAGTGTCAAATAAAGTTCATTCAGAGCCATCGATGTGTCTGCTTGGGGGGAATATATACGGCTGTGATTATAATCAAAAATAATTCCCTTGGTAGATAATGCGGTCTACATTTGATTGTGAGGAATTCTAAATCAGGTGAACAGAAGGACTTGAGTTCCTGTATGTTGTTTTGGCCAGTGAGCCATGTTTCCATGAAGCAAAGAATGTTACAGTCTCTGATGTCCCTCTGGAATGCTACCCTTGCTCGGATTTCATCAACCTTGTTGTCAAGAGACTGGACATTGGCGAGGAGAATGCTAGGGAGTGGTGCACGATGTGCCCATCTCCGGAGTCTGACCAGAAGAACGCTTCGTTTTCCCCTTTTTCGAAGTCGTTTTTTGGGGTCGCCGGCTGGGATCCATTCCGTTGTCCTGGGTGAAAGGCAGAACACAGGGTCCGCTTCGCGAAAGTCATATTCTTGGTCGTACTGATGGTGAGTTGACGCTGCTCTTATGTTCAGTAGTTCTTCTCAACTGTATGCAATGAAACCTAAGATGACCTGGGGTACCAAAGTAAGAAATAACACGCAAAAAAAACAAAAAACTGCATAGTTTCCTAGGAACACGAAGCGAGGCAGCCATCTCTGTCGGCACCGGAAACTGGCTTTGTTGAAGGCTGTCAATCACTCGCGTATCTGAACCAGATGGTAGGCATTTTGAAGGTCCACGTTGGAAAATATGTTGGCCCCCTGGAGAGGTTCAAACACTGAGGAGAGGAGAGGTAGGGGGTAATGATTCTTGACAGTAATGTCATTAAGTCCCCTGTCGCCAATGCACGGACGCAGGGTCTGCGCCGGCAGGAGATGCATACGGACGGCCCCAGTGACAGACAGAGAATACAATTGACCCCGAGGTGGTGTAATGCCTGGTAGAAGATCAACGGCACAATCATAAGGACGGTGCAGGGGAAGTCAGGGGAAGGGAAGTAGCACGTGCCTTACTTCCAGGAGGTCATGGTATTCTGTGGGGATAGCCGAGACATCCACAGTCTTGCTAACATCCTGAAGAAGATGACTTGAGGAAGGTTGTGCTGCTTGAAGGCAGTGGGAATGGCAAAACGGGCTCCAACCCAGGATGGGGCTTGTGGTCCAATTAATCATCGGATTGTGCTTTTGAAGCCAGGAAAATCCCAAAACAACCGGAACATGGGGAGATGCAATGAGGAGGAGCTGTGTTGTCTCACTGTGGTTACCAGAATCCCGAAAATTGAACGGGCACAGTACTATGGGTGACTTCCCCTATAGAGCGGCCATCCAGCGCCCTAGCATCCATGGGCACAGAGAGAGGCTTTAGTGGAAATAGCAAGCTCTGAAGCTATCGTGGCATCCATAAGATTTTCATCAGCCCCAGAGTCAATGAGCACTCGGAGAGACTTAGATTGGTCGCCCCACAGCACAAGAGCAAAAAGTGGTGTGAGGGTGATGGGAATTAGGGATCTCACAGTCTGACTCACCATAGTGCTGGTACCCACTAGAGACAAGGGTTTCCTAATAGGTAGCTATAAAATGTCCTGCCCCTCCACAGTACAGACAACAGTTATTATTCGTCCTCCATATGCGTTCCCAAACTGATAGCCTAGTTCTTCCCAACTACATAGGCTCAGGAGTATCCAACTCACCCGTCGGAGATTCACGAGAGGGATTGGGTGGCTTCGATTCCTCTCGGAAGAACTGGCTTTGGAAATTTACGGATTCCAGAGGGGGGGAACGCGCCATATTGGAGGCACGAGTATGCCCAAGACCAGACCTCCTCTCACTCTTGCGTTCTCTTAGGCATCCATCAATTTGAATAGTTAAGGGTAACGATAAGGGAGTCGAGGTCCACTGGTAGTTCCCGAGCATCTAGCTCATCCTTAACCTCATAGTCCGCCCCATCCCGCATGCGGTATCGTTACTACAGCCTCAAGCTCATTACCATAACGCAACGTTAGCGATTTCTAAAAATCGCAAATGAAATGAAATAAATATGCCTGCTCTCAAGCTTATCCTTTTCTTAACAATCCTGTCGTCTCAGATTTTCAAAATATGCTTTAGAACCAGAGAAAAACTATAATTTGTGTAAGAGTGGTGATAGCTAGCTTAGCATTTAGCGTTAGCATTTAGCACGCAACATATTCACAAAAACCAGCAAAGGAATCAAATAAAATAATTTACCTTTGAAGAACTTCAGATGTTTCAATGAGGAGACTCTCAGTTACATAGCAGATGTCCAGTTTTTCCTGAAAGATTCTTGTGTAGGACACATCGTTCCGTTTTGTTACTATGCATATGGCTACCGAAACTAACCGAAAATTCAGTCACCTACACGTCAAACTTTTTTCCGAATTAACTCCATAATATCGACTGAAACATGGAAAACGTTGTTTGAATCAATCCTCAAGGTGTTTTGTCATATATCTCTTCATTGAAATGCCGTTCCTGGAAGCCTGCATTCTTCTCTGATTCGGATGGAAAAATACTGGTAGCTGACTTTTGCGCACCAATTTCCACACAGACACCGTGCGGGACACTTGGCAATTGTAGTCTCTTATGGTCAATCTTCCAATGATATGCCTACAAATACGTCACAATGCTGCAGACACCTTGGGGAAACGATAGAAAGTGTCCGTTCATTCCTGTCGCATTCACAGCCATATAAGGCGATCATGGAAAACGTAGCTTCAGAAATCCTGTTCATTTCCTGGTCGCTCAAACATCTTGGTTTTGCCTGAAGCTTTTGTTATAAGGCACTCACAGTGAAAATCTTTGCAGTCCTGGAAACGTCAGAGTGTCTTCTTTCCAAAACTATCAATTCCAAGCAGTTTACATTGGTGCCTTACATTCAGAAGTTCCAAAACATCCTTTGATTTTGCAAAGAGCCACATCAATTTACAGGAATACTTATAATAAACATTGCTAAAAGATACAACTTATGCATGGAATTTTAGATGCACTTATCCTTAATGCAACCGCTGTGTCCGATTAAAAAAAAAAAAACTTTACGGAAAAAGCAAACCATGCAATAATCTGAGTCGGCGCTCAGAGCCCAATCAAGACACAAATATATCTGCCATATTATGCAGTCAACAAAAGTCAGAAATCGCATTATAAATCTTCACTTACCTTTGCTGATCTTCGTCAGAATGCACTCCCAGGATTCCCACAAGAAATGTTTGTTTTGTTCGGTAATGTCCGTCATTTATGTCCAAATAGTTACTTTTGTTAGCGCGTTTGGTTAACAAATCCAAAGTCACGAAGCGTGTTCACTAAAAGCAGAAGAAATGTCAAAAAGTTCCGTAACAGTGAGTAGAAACATGTCAAAAGATGTATTGAATCAATCTTTAGGATGTTGTTAACATAAATCTTCAATAACGTTCCAACCGGAGAATTCCATTGTCTTCAGAAGTGTGATGGAACAGAGCTCCTTCTCATGTGAACGAGCATGGTCAGCTCATGGCAGATCTTACTCATTCCCTTCTCCTTCGGCCCCATTTCACAGTAGAAGCATCAGACAAGGTTCTAAATACTGTTGACATCTAGTGGAAGCCTTAGGAAGTGCAACATTACCAATATCCCACTGTATCTTCAATAGGATAGAATAGCATTGACCACTTCCTGGTTGGATTTTTTCTCAGGATTTTGCCTGCCATATGAGTTCTTTTATACTCACAGACATCAGTCAAACAGTTCTAGAAACTTTGGAATGTTTTTTATTCAGAACTACTAATCATATGCATATTCTAGATTTTATGGATTTGTAGCAGGCCGTTTACTCTGGGCATGCTTTTCATCCTGACGTGAAAATACTGCACCCTACCCTAAAGAAGTTAAGGGCTATTTGGCCAAGAAGCAGAGTGATGGAGTTCTACAGCAGATGACCTGGCCTCCACAATCACCCACCTCAACCCAACTGAGATGGTTTGGGATGAGTTGGACCGCAGAGTGAAGGAAAAGCAGCCAACAAGTGCTCAGCATATGTCCTTCAAGATTGTTGGAAAAGCATTCCAGGTGAAGCTGGTTGAGACAATGCCAAGAGTGTGCAGAGCTGTCAAAGGCAAACGGTGGCTAATCAAATATTTTTTTATTTGTTCAATACTTTTTTTGGTTACTACATGATTCCATATGTGTTATTTCATAGTTTTTATGTCTTCACTATTATTCTACAACGTAGAAAATAGTAAAATAAAGAAAAACCTTTGAATGAGTAGATGTGTCCAAACTTTTGACTGACAAAAAATCTTGCATATCTTAATTTATTTCCACAATTAACAAATATTATGCATAATAATTATTATCTATAACCAGGATTGCCATTACACAAATTACATTTTTGGCAACCAACTGTTATTTTGGCAAACAATTATTGAGATTCATCCTATATTGTCCCTAAAGTCATTACCCCAGAGCAACAGATGTGGGATACACACATGCGCACACACACTCACACACACTCCCCACCCTGCCCCCACAAACAACCACAAGCTCAGATGTTCAATAGTTGTTCCTTCCCCGAGAACAACTCAAGAAAATACTTGAGGATGCATTAAATGTTTTATTACACACAACATTTTTCTGATTCATAAAATATTGAATCAGCCGTCTTCTTCAAAAGAAGGGGATGATGACACAATCTTTGAAAGAGGCAGGGTAGACCTATCTGATTGCATTGGTCCTCAACTCGTGACCCCAAAACTTCATTCAGGATAAATGGAGTTAATTCTGAGGGATTCATTCCCATAGAAATGTACCTGGCTGAAAGGTGAGCCACTTTCGTGGTACTGGTTATTCTGAGTTGAACTCGGAGTTGGCCAAAGTTACCTTGCTAACTCCTCAAACCTGATTCATAGTATAGGGCTCAGGAGTGTTTTGCTTTTGTGTTCTGTGTCTTAGCAATCAGAGGGCATATATTTTTCCTGATGTGGTGGGTGGATATGTCGTGTTTGTGGGGCATCTCTTATCAACAACAGTCCTTTTCTCTTCTCTCTCGGGGAGTATAGGTTGTTTTTCTGAGTGGTTTTAAAAGAGGGAGTTTCTTTCTCTCCCATTCCTGGAGAAGGTCAGCTTCACGCCACTATATATCTCAAGGTTGTTTTTCTGAGTGGTTTTAAGAGGGAGTTTCTTTCTCTCCCATTCCTGGAGAAGGTCAGCTGCACGCCACTATATATCTCAAGGTTGTTTTTTGTTGTTGTTTGCTTATTGCACATGTAAAAAGGAGAGAGCTTTTCTGAAGCCCAGCGAGCAAAAATGTGAAATCATACTAGATGTTGCATTATTTTTGAAAATAGCTTGTCTGTTTGACTTATTTTCCAAGTATTTCACCTTTTTTGTGGGTTCGTTCTGTGTTTATTTTCTGTACACTACTGTATGTTAAGAATTGTCCCAAGAGAAAGGGTCAGGGCCATAGTAATGCTACAGCTCTACTGCAAATTCACAATTGAGAAGAGTCTTTTACTCTATAGAACAACGTATAATTGAAAATTAGTCAGTCAGTTGGTCTGTCTGTCTGTCATTTTTTAGGTAATGTAGTATTTCTGTGTGCCAATCCTTAGAACTAATTAGAAATACTAAGACACATGCCATTGTGGCTGGTCAACTCAATTACATTCCCTAAAACTGCACTGTAGCACTGCCATTATTCTGCTCTTTCAGTGAGTAACATGTGATATTCAAAGAGTAGGGACAGGGCTTTGAACATCACATGTTCAACACTAAGAAATGATCATCATAGTGATAGGAGTACCTGGGCAATAGAGAGGGATGAAATGGAGGGATAAACAGGAGACATGAGATCACACAATAAATATCACTTATCATGAATCCATCCTGGCTTGCATCAGCCCAGATGTGTTATGCAGGTGAATGAGGACCCAAAAGCGACTTGGCGAAAACAGAGTTTTTAATCCAGTAAAGTTACTTTACAAACAAAAGGCATAATACTACTCGTAATGACGAGAACAGACTGGAGACTTGATCAAGAACTGCAGGTTGCCTCGGGAAGGCACTTGAACGTAGCAGACTCAGACACCTGCTCACCACGCAGCATCTGAGGGAAACACGACACGACAGGGCAATACATAGACACAGCACGGTGAACAATAGACAAGGATCCGACAGGACAGGAACGGAAAACAAGGGAAGAAATAGGGACTCTAATCAGGGGAAAAGATAAGGAACAGGTGTGGGAAGACTAAATGATTGATTAGGGGAATAGGAACAGCTGGGAGCAGGAACGGAACGATAGAGAGAAGAGAGAGAGGAAGGGAGAGAGAAAAAGGGGAACGAACCTAAAAAGACCAGCAGGGGGAAAACGAACAGAAGGAAAAGCAAAATGACAAGATAATATAAGACAAAACATGACAGTACCCCCCCACTCACCGAGCGCCTCCTGGCGCTCTAGAGGAGGAACACTGGCGGCAACGGAGGAAATCATAGATCACAAACGGTCCAGCACGTCCCGAGAAAGAACCCAACTCCTCTCCTCAGGACCGTAACGGAAAAAACGAAAAAAAAGGGAAACTAGGGTACTACTCAAAAAAAAAAAAAAATGAGACACGGGTAGAGAACTGAAAGCTTTAGAGCAAACAGGACCAAACAGGCCAGGAGAGTAACAACTAGGGACAGACTGAGACACAGCAAGGGCAGGAACAAGAACAGGAGAGATGCGATGGCAGGGAACAGACTGAGACCCAGCAAGATCAGGAGCAGAAGCAGAAAAAAAATTACCAGACTTCTTCTGCGCGCAGTCTGAACACGCAGCCACGAAACGGCGCGTGTCACGCTCCTGAGTAGGCCACCAAAACCGCTGGCGAATAGAAGCAAGCGTACCCCGAACGCCGGGATGGCCAGCTAACTTGGCAGAGTGAGCCCACTGAAGAACAGCCAGACGAGTAGAAACAGGAACGAAAAGAAGGTTACTAGGACAAGCGCGCGGCGACGCAGTGTGCGTGAGTGCTTGCTTAACCTGTCTCTCAATTCCCCAGACAGTCAACCCGACAACATGCCCAACAGGAAGGATCCCCTCGGGATCGGTAGAAGCCACAGAAGAACTAAAGAGACGGGATAAAGCATGAGGCTTGGTGTTCTTAGTACCCGGGCAATAAGAAATAACGAACTCGAAACGAGCGAAAAACAACGCCCAACGAGCATGACGCGCATTCAGTCGTTTGGCATAACGGATGTACTCAAAATTCTTTTGGTCAGTCCAAACGACAAAAGGAACGGTCGCCCCCTCCAACCACTGCCGCCATTCGCCTAGGGCCAAACGGATGGCGAGCAGCTCGCGGCTAGCCACATCATAGTTACGTTCCGACGGTGACAGGCGATGAGAAAAATACGCACAAGGGTGGACCCCATCGTCAGTATCGGAGCGCTGGGACAGAATGGCTCCCACGCCCACCCCCGACGCGTCAACCTCAACAATAAACGGTTTAGTGACGTCAGGTGCAACAAGGATAGGAGCGGATGCAAAACGCTTCTTGAAGAGAACAGGACAACAATCATACGACCGGTGAGGAGGAAGGGAGTTGGTTCTGGACCGACTGAAGACCGTGCGCAGACCATGATACTCCTCCGGAACTCCTGTCAAATCACCAGGTTCCTCCTGAGAAGAGGGGACAGAACAAACAGGAGAAATAGCAGACATTAAACACTTCACATGACAAGAGACGTTCCAGGAAAGGATAGAATTACTAGACCAATCAAAAGAAGGATTATGACACACTAGCCAGGGATGACCCAAAACAACAGGTGTAAAAGGTGAACAAAAAATCAAAAAAGAAATGGTCTCACTATGGTTACCAGATACAGTGAGGGTTAAAGGTAGTGTTTCATATAATATACTGGGGAGAGAACTACCATCCAAGGCAAACATGACCGTGGGCTCCCCTAACTGTCTGAGAGGAATGTCATGTTCCCGCGCCCAGGCTTCGTCCATAAAACAGCCCTCTGCCCCAGAGTCTATTAATGCACTGCAGGAAGCTGCCGATCCGGTCCAGCGTAGATGGACCGGTAAGGTAGTACATGTACTTGACGGAGAGGACCGTCTAGTAGCGCTTATCAGTCGCCCTCCGCTTACTGATGAGCTCTGGCCTTTAACTGGACATGAAATGACAAAATGACCAGCGGAACCGCAATAGACACAGAGGCGGTTGGTGATTCTCCGTTCCCTCTCCTTAGTCGAGATGCGAATACCCCCAGCTGCATGGGCTCAACACCTGAGTCAGTGGGGAAAGACGGTAGTGTCGGAGAGAGGGGAGACACAGTTAACGCGAGCTCTCTTCTATGAGCTCGGTGACGAAGATCTACCCGTCGTTCAATGCGAATAGCGAGTTCAATCAAAGAATCCACGCTGGATGGAACCTCCCGAGAGAGAATCTCATCCTTAACCTTAGCGTGGAGTCCCTCCAGAAAACGAGCGAGCAACGCCTGCTCGTTCCAGTTACTGGAGGCAGCAAGAGTGCGAAACTCTATAGAGTAATCCGTTATGGATCGATTACCTTGACATAGGGAAGACAGGGACCAGGAAGCTTCTTTCCCAAAAACTGAGCGATCAAAAACCCTTATCATCTCCTCTTTAAAGTTCAGATAATTGTTAGTACACTCAGCGCTTGCCTCCCAGATAGCTGTGCCCCACTGCCGAGCCCGACCAGTAAGGAGTGATATGACGTAGGCAATCCGAGCTCTCTCTCTTGAGTATGTGTTGGGTTGGAGAGAGAACACTATATCACACTGGGTGAGAAAGGAGCGGCACTCAGTGGGCTGCCCAGAATAACATGGTGGGTTATTAACCCTAGGTTCCGGAGGCTCGGAAGAACCGGAAGTAGCTGGTGACACGAGACGAAGACTCTGATACTGTCCTGAGAGGTCGGAGACCTGAGCGGCCAGGGTCTCAACGGCATGTCGAGCAGCAGACAATTCCTGCTCGTGTCTGCCGAGCATCGCTCCCTGGAACTCGAGAGTAGAGTAGAGAGAATCCATAGTCGCTGGGTCCATTCTTGGTCGGATCCTTCTGTTATGCAGGTGAATGAGGACCCAAAAGCGACTTGGCGAAAACAGAGTTTTTAATCCAGTAAAGTTACTTTACAAACAAAAGGCATAATACTACTCGTAATGACGAGAACAGACTGGAGACTTGATCAAGAACTGCAGGTTGCCTCGGGAAGGCACTTGAACGTAGCAGACTCAGACACCTGCTCACCACGCAGCATCTGAGGGAAACACGACACGACAGGGCAATACATAGACACAGCACGGTGAACAATAGACAAGGATCCGACAGGACAGGAACGGAAAACAAGGGAAGAAATAGGGACTCTAATCAGGGGAAAAGATAAGGAACAGGTGTGGGAAGACTAAATGATTGATTAGGGGAATAGGAACAGCTGGGAGCAGGAACGGAACGATAGAGAGAAGAGAGAGAGGAAGGGAGAGAGAAAAAGGGGAACGAACCTAAAAAGACCAGCAGGGGGAAAACGAACAGAAGGAAAAGCAAAATGACAAGATAATATAAGACAAAACATGACAAGATGTCCCTGTCTGGCACAACCACTTATGTCCCACAGGACATATGACTAACTGAACCAGTCGAGAAATAGGCTAGAAAACACTCCTTAAATGTTTCCTTTAGGGCTTTTCACAAGATTGCAGCGAAAGAAGTAGAAAATAATCAACAGCTTGCAGTCTAAAATATGTAAATTAGCAACGCTGGCCAACCATTTACTGGGTTTGCCTTCAGTATCTACAAGCAGTCGCCTTAACAATATTGCATAACAACGTCTTATGCAGAACCTTGAATAACAATATTTAATGCAGAATGAACTGATCAAAAGTAGAAATTGGAATCTAATATTTTTTTGATGTAATATATTCACACATTTGGTGGTTCAGGTACTGCATCACAAACAATTTGAACTACTTCATTTGAGATATCTCATCCTAGTAAATGTGAAAGCTAGCAACACTACAAAAAGGCTGCTGTGAATTACTTTTCACCATGCCCCTCTGCATTATCCACAAAACATCTCTGTTGCTGAGGACCTAATTAGCATATCTCTCCAATGGCCGCCAATGCCACCATTCATTAATAATACAACCATCCATCCTAGTGAGTGCATTAACATGTTCACAGCGAGCTACCACCAACACACACAGCCATAATATATCTGTAATTACTCCATACTGTCCCTGGAAAACTCCCGCCTCGTCGCCATGACATTGATTACCAGGAAATCGAAACTACATTTATAGTCAATAGACGAAGAGCGGCCTGGTATGAGAGTAATGTATTCATCAGCTGGACGGGGGATTGTTCCGACATGTTCTTAACACATTGAAACAACTACAGTACATCTCCTTCCACATGTTATAGGGTGGTGTTCTTTTGATTTGTCACTGCAGAAATACAAAGGCAAAGACAACAACAAGCACTGAAACGACACCCAGTATACAGTAGGTAGCAGAAATGCATTAAAAAATAAATACAGTACCAAACTGTAACCCACATGGCTTGTCAGACCCACCTCACTATGCTGCAATCATAAATCCATTACTACAGCATCACCCCATGTACAGAGCAGATGTCCTTCAGAGAGAGCTGAAATGATGGAACATCCTATAATGTATGGCTGCTATATGACCCTCCTTGAGCCCCCCTTGCAGCCTCAGTCACATTGGCTGTCAGGGTGCATGGAGCTCATTTAGCCTTACAATGAATGGCTGTCCAGAGTGCAGATGACCAATTAGTGTCCATGGGGTTGTTTGAGAGATGGATGCCTCCTCAGTGAGCTGTTTAGTTCTCCTGCTCTGCTTCTCTGATTCTCCTGCTTGTGTGCTCACACACACAAGCCCACACACAAGCACATGCAAACACATACAGACTTACCTGTGGAGGACAGTCATTACTTTAGCAAGCCCTGGAGTGACACTCTCTCTATCCAGGTGGGGATTACTAACCTACAGAGGAGTCTGTGGGAGGAGAGAGGAACAGATATAGAGATGAAGAGCAAGAGGAGAGAGCATCAAAGAAACATAGTGGGTCTGTTGACCTGGAGCGAATAGCAGGGATAAAGGGGGTGTTAAGGGTCTGAGGTAAGATCGAGGGAGAGTGCTCTCCAGCGGCTAAGCCTGGTACATGAAAAGTACAACCACAAACAACTCATCAACCCAATAAAGGAAGGGGAACAAAGCATGTATTAAGTATCAAGTGTCGCTCTTACCCAACCAAAGCCATAGTTTTTGATAGGGTAATGGTTAGCGTGCTATAGCTTCGGGATTATGAAGTGTTGTTAACATGAGAGCGAAACCTGGGTTTTACAGGGGTGGTCTCTATTACAGAGGCAGGAAACCCCAGCGGACAGTTTTATCTCTTTGCCATGCAGTCTGCCTGTGACAAGCTTTGGCACCAGACAAGGAACAGACAGACAGCAGCCTGCTGGACAGGAGAATCCTCCATGGTCCCTTGCAGCTTATCACTCCTCTGGCTTCTGGCCCTCCCTACTGCATTTTAACAACAGCCACGTCTTCTTCTTCTCCTTTTTCTCTTTACTTCTCCTTCCTCTAATCTTACACATCCATCTTATTGCTGCCAAAGAGCTGGTGGTCCAAGAGGAGAAGGGCATCCTTCCCTACATTGCACCCCTTTTTTATCATCTCTATCAGGGATACATGGAGCTCTCTCTTTCTCTGTTCTGTCACCAGAGCCCTATAGAGGAAGCCCCTCCTCCCTCCCTCCTCTCTTCCCCTCCTCCAAAGGCCCTCTCCTCTCTGGAGGAGCCATCAGTCGTTTTAATCTGGAGAGATAGGAGCCGGGGATCTATAAGAGGGAGATCGAATGATGCAGATTTCAGTGAGAAGGACTCGGGACAAAGATAAAACGGAAACACAGGCTCTTTCCCATCAACCTTGGGCTCTGTAACCAAACAATAAAGTGTGAGGAACAAACATGTCATATGGCGAGTGATAAGGCGTTCTACCGCTGTAATCCGACCCAGGGATGTCTTTACGTTCCAGGAGGCATCAGAGGAGAGGAAATGGGACGTTGGGGGCAAGTTTTTGGAATGATAGATTTGGATTGGTTGGAAGTTCGTGATTTAGGGGTCATGTGATACAGCCAGATATATTTCATACATTGAGCAGTGTAATACCACAATGGAGTGTATCATGCATGATGATGTAATAGCCCAAGCCTATGTATCTTGTGAGAATGATAAATATTTTCCCTCTATTTCTCTGTCTCCCTTACTGTTTGCAGTAAGAAAAATTGAGCTGGTTCTTTGGCAGAATGTAAAATACTGTGCATAATGAACTACCAAAATAAATCAGCAACCTTCACTTTTATCTCCACTTCCCTTGAGGGACTATGCAAACTGTGGTTATGGTCATTCCAGTCCTGCTGGCATAGTGACATGACGGTCACCACAAGAAAACATCATGACATTCCCACTGACCTTTTATTTGGTTGGTGTACCCCCCAGTTGTCATGACAGCACTATAAAAACTGAAAGATTTATCTAATTATATGTAAAAGAGCAATGTGTTTAAATTTTTCCAGTATTGTTAGTGTGAGTTTCTGTTTCAACTTGAGTTGTAACGTGTTTGTGTTGCAATGAACACGCGTTCATGGTTTCGACGAGACCCACACTCCTATCAAGTTTGAAGCATATCTAATTCCCTAAATGAGCAGTAAAGATATAAAAATGACCTGTACCTATCACTAAATACAACAAAAAAAGGTTTAGCACAGAAACAAATGATTCACTTGATGATTAAAATCAACTGTTTAAAGCATCTTTAAAAATCCAAGAATAGTAAATTAGTCCAGTTGAATAACATTAGACTGCACCAGGGCTAGGCTGTGACTTCTCTGTCAATATAAACAGTAAATGATTGCCCCTTGAGGGTTGATGACGCATGCAAATGGGTTGATGGCCTTGACTACCTAGCAAATGATGCACAATTACAGTGTTTGATTGCCACACGATACAGTAAACAATAAAAATATCTTATTAAAAGATAATATACTTGCAAAGACATAAATTACATGCTTGTATAATCAACAGCTTGGAGCTCAATACACTCATTACTAAGATATCTTCCAGTATAAAATGTTAATCTCTTCCCTTAAAACTTCTAGAAGAATTGATTGATGCCATCTTGTATTATGCTCTACAATAGCCAATCCCATTTAGGATCTTGAAAAGCAACTACATTAGAGTAGAAGAGAAAAAGCAGTCTCGAGATGATGTCTTGCTGCCAACACACAATACAACACATAATGTGTTCTTGAATTAGGGAATAGCTGAAAGAAAAACAGTTGAAGGATGCAGATTGTCTTTCAATGTGTTCATCCATTCCTTCTCAGCTTGAACGGTTGTTCAGGGTAGATTTTAGTTGTGCTGAATGGGCTAAATTGTCCCTTGTGTGTGTGTGTGAATATGGAGCAACAGTGCACATACAGTAGTCAACACTACAGTCTGCATCTCTATAGAAATGGGAGGCTGATTTGTGATGCTGTGTGTCGGCAAGTAGACAACAGCATTACAACTAATGGAGGTAATAGCGCTTTGGTAAGGGTCTTTCCTCTATATAATCGTTGGAATCAGTTCAACCAAACCTGCAAGGCCATACCAGTAGAAAAACATTATTGGTATATGGTACGCATTGTACATTTAGGATTCAAACACTCGAAAAGACAATGTTTACAAAGTGAAATACAAAGAAACACAATGAGTGAGTTTGCTGCACAGGAAGAATGTTGTATGGTTAATTAAGATTGAACAGAGCCCTCAGTCATAAATAGTTAAACATGAAGTCCCCATTCCTGTGATAATCAAATATGCTTTTACTTCAATAAAATGGTGTTGATTGTGCATCTAAATGTGATGGTCTGTGCTGTCAGTAACAGGGAGAGCAGCCAGTAATAATAATAAACTAACTTTGACAGATTTAAACGAATAGCTGACAATTTAAACAGCTTTTAAATATGAAACATTCATGTTATCCAATAATGCCACGGTTTCGCCACGGTTACAGATGCATATATGAAAGGGGATACAAAAGCAATTTTTTGATTACATCAGAATTCTTGATACAGGGAAGAAAATGATGCCAAGGACTTATCGCTGTGAAACTTAGACTTTCAAAGCCGCAAAATAAAAATCACACTGATATCTAAGTTTGAACGCTGCATAGCAGGAACATTCTAATCTTACAGACATTGCAATCTCAGCTCTCTCTTTTCATCATTATGTAGTAACAAAAAGTAAATACGCAGTAAGAAATACATAGGAACAATTTAATCTTACATTTACTTACTAGGAACCAAGCAGGTAAGTACTGTATACTAAATTAGACAGAAATATGCATTGAGCTTGGCTACAGTTGTATCATAGTCATCAGCTGCTCCGGTATCTTGCAGTGTGTCAAATATATCATACACATCTG
Source organism: Oncorhynchus gorbuscha (assembly GCF_021184085.1). Classification (NCBI taxonomy): domain Eukaryota; kingdom Metazoa; phylum Chordata; class Actinopteri; order Salmoniformes; family Salmonidae; genus Oncorhynchus; species Oncorhynchus gorbuscha. The sequence goes on along the minus strand of NC_060183.1, from coordinate 60,596,623 downwards.
ACCCTGCATAGTGCAACAGTAATGCCCTTCTCTGTGTGTTATCTGCGATGTCTAATGCCACTAGACAATTGTTTAATCTATTTTTTTCCCACCTCAAGCGATTGAGCTGGGTTCTGTGTGCACATCAAACATCAGAAATTTCGGTAAACTAGCCATTGTGGAATTGTACCGTAATGTACGATGTTAGCCAGCTGATTCCGACGTTAGCTAAGCTGTTGTTGCTATCTGCGTTTACTCACATGCAGTAGGCACGTAGTTTGTCTTGTAAATTGCCTTCTTCACTTGTGCGTTTCACTCGTTGCCAATTGTAACGTCCCACTGTTTAGATTGCTTATGTTGATAAGAACTGAGATTGGGGCATTTGTATACTTTAGTTTAACTTTACTCAGAAGTATGCTGGCATTACATAGTTCACATGGCATACTACTCCCACTGTCTGGCTACTGTAAAACATGGAACTGAATTCCACAGTACTAATACATGGACTAGATTATGGCATAATGTTCACTACATTACAGCGCCAATAATGCTAGTGAGAGGTAGAGAAGGTAGAAAAAGGGGCCAAAACACAAAACGTTCCTGGCACTAGAAGTTTCCTTCCTTCCCTTTCTGTTTACAACAGTAATCACAGGAAGAGGGCTGAGGGAACCACACACACACACACACACACACACACACACACACACACACACACACACACACACACACACACACACACACACACACACACACACACACACACACACACACACACACACACACACACACACACACACACACACACACACACACAGTGATTAGGACTGTATTGTGGGCCAGGCAGGTTACTCACCCTAGGAAGGACGTTAAAGAAAAGAAGGGGACCATCAGCATTCCAAACACACCCCAACCTTCACAACTCTCATACACAGGTGCCATGGCACTCACATGTGCTCTAACATGTAAAGTTACTTTTAGACCATTTTCAATTCATCAAATTGTATGAGTCACATGCGCCGAATACATTACCTTAAAATGCTTGCTGACGAGCCCTTCCCAACGATGCAGAGTTGAACAAATTATAATAAAAATAGTAAATCAACAGCTAGGGAAAGGGTCCATATAAGGGGATATCTCTACATGACACATTTTTTTATATTCTAGAGAATACAGACCATTTCCAATTAATATTTGGAGATTCCTTCATATGCACCTTATCCTGACAATGTGAATCCAGATGTGTCTTTTAAACATTACTCCATATCACACATAGACATTTCCTATAGCCAGATTTGGAGTCATTCGATATCCTGAGGTATGTGACATCCTATTTTCTGTCTTCATGTTGACAAATACTGACTGTATACAGTACATAGCATATCTGTATTTCTCAGCACATTCAAGATAGGAAGCTATATTGTCCAGATATGCATCTCTTGGCTGAGGTTCATATCCAGATCTTGACATGCTTTTTGATCTTTCATACACGTATACCTTTTGGATTCTATCTGGACATCATACATGGTGTGGTCGGATATGTAGGTATCCTGAGATAGGGTCATGTGGACATATGATGACAAATACCGATATTAGGCCTAGATACTATATGTTCTCAGCACATACAATGCATAATATGCTCTTGGCTGAGGTCCATATCAGGATCTTGATAAGCATTTTGATATGCTAAATCAGGACTATTTCTTATGCTTATTTAAGTTTTGAGGACATGCTCAATATTTTGACGAATAATAAATCCACATCATTCTTTCAGACACTTTATTTTCTGTATTCCCTCTGGATAAATGTGGTTGCAAACCTATAAACTAAAAGCACTGTAACTGGTAGCCTAGCAACAATAATCATGTAGTTTCTGCTGTTGATTTCCAAATGATTTTTTGTTTTTTTGGTGCCAAAAATACCAGCTGGGCACACTACATAATTTCAACGTGGATAATTGGGTAATATTTGGTTGAGACCTTGATCTTTGAGATTACAACCAATATTCACCCACTCAAAAAGACAGCCAAAAGTTAGTTGAATTTCCAATGTCTATCACTTTGGTTTCAACCATCTAAAAGCACAGCAAAGTTCAAATGGGAATACAATGTCAGACATTAAATGTATTTATAAAACAGATTGTGTTATCATTGTGCATCATCTAATAGCAGAACCAAATGACCTGGATTGCAGTTGAGATTACATTAAAAGTATATGCTACATGTGATCAATGCCGTTTGAGAGCCTGCACAGATTATTACAGCAATTGTGAAGATCTCCACAGACCTGGGATGACCTATTCATGCCATTTTGATCATTTTTGAGTAAGTATTTCACTGTAAGGTGTACCTGTTGTATTCAGCGCACGTGACAAATAAACATTGATTTGATTTGATTTTATGCTTCGGATGTGTTCCGTTAGTTGCTACGTTTTTAAGATAGCCTTAATTTTTGGCTATATACTGTATTACAAAAGTAATATTGAATTGTGTTTGGGTGACAATGCAACCAAATATCAACATTTAAAGGAGCTGTATCTGCTGCCTAGTCTGTTCCAACTTTTATTTTTGGTTAAGTTGGAGACATGAATCCAACGTATCATTTGGTAACTTGTCGACAAAGGTAATAGGCTATTTATTGTATTTCAAAAGTAATATAGATTTTTTACGGTTGTCAACGCAACCAAATATCAACATTTGAAGGAGAATTATATTCTGCTTAGATAGTTCCATCCGTGCCAATGATTTACAGTCGTTTAATTTACACTTTAATTTGTTTATCTACAAATTAATAATTAATATTTTGGATTCATATCTCCATTTCAAACAAAAACTTAAAATGCAGTTTAAATCAAGTTTGATTTGATGTAGTCTTATTCTTTAACTTAGATTTTTGGTTGAGATGAGACATGAATCCAATATATCAATTTGTCGACAAACTGGAATTAAGGGGAATTGCACCCAGGCTCTGCCACTGCATATAAGTCATTACTATATTAAAAACATAATGTTTTTGTCATAAACATCAACCTTATCCAAACCACAGGCTAGAAAAAGCACATTTTCATTTAACTGGTAGAATCGGGACGTTTCGACTTCCTTTGTATTCGTCTGCTCATTGTGAACCACAAAGTCCAGGATTCATAGTGAATGCAGATACCGCCCCACTAAGTATATGGGGTGTGCCCACAAACTTGGTGAAGGTAGGAAACAACATCTCCACTTCACTGACCGAAAAACACTGGGGCCTCACAATGGTGCATGCTCAACCCCCTACTGTACTCCCTGTTCACCCACGACTGCATGGTCATGCACGCCTCCAACTCAATCATCAAGTTTGCAGATGACACAACAGTAGTGGGCTTGATTACCAACAACGACGATACAGCCTACAGGGAGGATGTGAGGGGACTCAGAGTATGGTGTCAGGAAAACAACCTCTCACTCAACGTCAACACAACAAAGGAGATGATCGTGGACTTCAGGAAACAGCTGAGGGCACTCCCCCACCCCCTGACCCCACATCAAAAGACCAGCAGTGGAGAGGGTGTAAAGTTTTAAGTTCCTTGATGTGCACATCACAGACAAACTGAATTGGTCCACCCACATAGATAGCTTGGTGAAGAATGTGCAACAGCGCCGCTTCAACATCAGGAGGCTGAAGAAATGTTATAGATGAACAATCGAGAGCATCCTGGCGGGCTGTATCACAGCCTGGTACGGCCACTGCACTGCCCTCAACCACAAGACTCACCAGAGGGTGGTTTGGTCTGCACAACGCATCACTGGGGGCAAACTACCTGCCCTCCCTGACACCTACAGCACCCGATGTCACAGGAATGCCAAAAAGATAATCAAGGACAACAACCACCTGAGCCACTGCCTGTTCAGACCGTTACCATCCAGAAGGCGAGGTTAGTACAGGTGCATCAAAGCTGGGATGAGAGACTGAAAAACAGCTTCTATATCAAGACCATCAGACTGCTAAACAGCAATCATTAACTCAGAGAGTTATCTTTCACCGTTCTACCTACCAGAGATTTACCCAGATGCTGCCAGTGGTTTGCGGCTATCAAGAATGATGCTTACGGTGACCAAAAAGGATCAGAGGGATTTACAGGCTCAATGGATGGGGAATCCATTTAGATCACAGCTGAGAAGTGATGCAATACAATCATTTTATCCCTACATATCAAAATGGAAGATACTCGGTTAGAGGTAACGCAACTTTAGCTGTACTAGCTAAATTAGCTACATTAGCTAACATTACGGTCCTGATCTCTGAAAGCCATCAGCTAAATCATATAGCTAGCTATCTTTTAGATACAAACGATTAATCAATTTCGCCTATGACATGGTAGTCACTGGTAGATTGGCTCAATTATTAGAAAATGGAAGAAGTTCAAGATGACGGTCAATCACCCTGAGGCTCCATGCAAGATCTCACCTCGTGGGGCATCAATGATCATGAGGAAGGTGAGGGATCAGCCCAGAACTACAGGACCTGGTCAATGACCTGAAGAGAGCTGAAGAGAGCTGGGACCACAGTCTCAAACCATGAGTAACACACTACGCTGTCATAGATTAAAATCTTGCAGCGCACGCAAGGTCCCCCTGCTCAAGCCAGCGCATGTCCAGGCCCATCTGAAGTTTGCCAATGATCATCTGGATGATCCAGTGGAGGAATGGGAGAAATAGAGCATTTTGGTCTAAACTCCACTCGCCGTGTTTGGAGGAAGAAGGATGAGTACAACCCCAAGAACACCATCCCAACCATGAAACATGGAGGTGGAAACATCATTCTTTGGGGATACATTTCTGCAAAGGGGACAGGACGACTGCACCGTATTGAGGGGAGGATGGATTGGGCCATGTATCGTGAGATCTTGGTCAACAACCTCCTTCCCTCAGTAAGAGCATTGAAGATGGATCGTGGCTGGGTCTTCCAGCATGACAACGACCCGAAACACACAGCCAGGGCAACTAAGGAGTGGCTCCGTAAGAAGCATCTCAAGGTCCTGGAGTGGCCTAGCCAGTCTCCAGACGTGAACCCAATAGAAAATCGGAATTCTTACTGGTTGGTACTGGTTGGTAGGTGATCAAATATCTATGTCATGCAATATTTTTATTTTTATTTTTTTTTATTTCACCTTTATTTAACCAGGTAGGCTAGTTGAGAACAAGTTCTCATTTGCAACTGCGACCTGGCCAAAATAAAGCATAGCAGTGTGAACAGACAACACAGAGTTACACATGGAGTAAACTATTAACAAGTCAATAACACAGTAGGAAAAAAAAGGCGAATAATACAATTTTGCAGATTAACACTGGAGTGATAAATGCAAATGAATTACTTAAAAGGCATACAATGTGATTTTCTGGATTTTTGTTTTAGATTCCGTCTCTCACAGTTGAAGTGTACCTATGATAAAAAATTGCAGACCTCTACATGCTTTGTAACTAGGAAAACCTGCAAAATCAGCAGTGTATACTTGTATGAATTTTTTTGAAAGATCTGACCTTTTTAACCCTTCGAAACAGCCCATATGACCCCAATTTAAGGCACTTCCAGTTGACACAGGAAGCTGAAAGTGAATACATATCCTCCTTGGGGAATATTGAGTTTTAAGTCTTTACGTGAAGAACTGACTGATTTACAGAGGGTTGAATGAGTGTGTGTGTGTGTTTCAGAAAATCACAGAAATCCGCGTTAACGGATTCATCTGAACACGCCGTAACTGGAATCGGTAACTTTAAAAAAAATATATATATATATAATCTTTGAACATCACCAATTGTAGATTGATAGATTTGGTGGTGATCTAACATAAATATAGGTTATGTTTTCGCTGTAAAACATTTTAAAAATCGGACACGATGGGTAGATAAACATCTTGTTAATCTTTCATTTGCTGTATTGGACATGTTAATGTGTGTCACGATTGTCGTAAGAAGCGGACCAAAGTGCAACGTGGTTAGAATACATTATTCTATATTTAATGAAGAACACAAAGAACACTTGAAGAACACTTAAACAAAACAACTAAACGATAAGACGAATGTGACTGCTAATGAAAACAATGTGCTAACGTGCAACATAACATGAACAATAACCCACAAAATACCAAAAGAGGATGGCTGCCTAAATATGGTTCCCATTCAGACACAACGATAAACACCTGCCTCTAATTGAGAACCAATCTAGGCAAACATAGACCTACATAAACACCTAGATGTAAACAACCCCATAAGTCCTTCTGTAGCTCAGTTGGTAGAGCATGGCGCTTGTAACGCCAGGGTAGTGGGTTCGATTCCCGGGACCACCCATACGTGGAATGTATGCACACATGACTGTAAGTCGCTTTGGATAAAAGCGTCTGCTAAATGGCATATATTATTATATTATATTATTATCTACAAAACCCCTAGACAGCACAAACACCCTAGATGAGACAAAACACACATACCACCCTCGTCACACCCTGACCTAACCAAAATATATAAAGAAAACAAAGAATACTCAGGTCAGGGCGTGACAATGTGTGAAAGTTAAATACACTGCTCAAAAAAAAAGTCAATCACACTTCTGTGAAATCAAACTGTCCACTTAGGAAGCAACACTGATTGACAATAAATTTCACATGCTGTTGTGCAAATGGAATAGACAACAGGTGGAAATTCTAGGCAATTAGCTAGACACCCCCAATAAAGGAGTGGTTCTGCAGGTGGTGACCACAGACCACTTCTCAGTTCCTATGCTTCCTGGCTGACCCACCCAAGTGGCTCAGGTAGTGCACCTCATCCAGGATGGCACATCAATGCGAGCTGTGGCAAGAAGGTTTTCTGTGTCTGTCAGCGTAGTGTCCAGAGCATGGCGGCGCTACCAGGAGACAGGCCAGAACATCAGGAGACGTGGAGGAGGCCGTATAGGAGGGCAGCAACCCAGCAGCAGGACCGCTACCTCCACCTTTGTGCAAGGACGACCAGGAGGAGCACTGCCAGAGCCCTGCAAAATGACCTCCAGCAGGCCACACATGTGCATGTGTAGACTCCATGAGGGTGGTATGGGGGCCCGACGTCCACAGGTGGGGGTTGTGCTTACAGCCCAACACCGTGCAGGATGTTTTTCATTTGCCAGAGAACACCAAGATTGCCAAATTCGTCACTGGCGCTCTGTGCTCTTCACAGATGAAAGCAGGTTCACACTGAGCACATGTGACAGACGTGACAGTCTGGAGACGCCGTGGAGAACGTTCTGCTGCCTGCAACATCCTCCAGCATGACCGGTTTGGCGGTGGGTCAGTCATGGTGTGGGGTGGCATTTCTTTGGGGGGGCCGCACAACCCTCCATGTGCTCGCCAGAGGTAGCGTGACTGCCATTAGGTACCGAGATGAGATCCTCAGACCCCTTGTGAGACCATATGCTGGCGCGGTTGGCCCTGGGTTCCCCTGGGTTCCTCCTAAGACTATGCTAGACCTCATGTGGCTGGAGTGTGTCAGCAGTTCCTGCAAGAGGAAGGCATTGATGCTATGGACTGGCCCGCCCGTTCCCCAGACCTGAATCCAATTGAGCACATCTGGGACATCATGTCTCGCTCCATCCCCCAATGCCACGTTGCACCACAGACTGTCCAGGAGTTGGAGGATGCTTTTGTCCAGGTCTGGGAGGAGATCCCTCAGGAGACCATCCGCCATCTCATCAGGAGCATGTCCAGGCATTGTAGGGAGGTCATACAGGCACGTGGAGACCACACACACTACTGAGCCTCATTTTGACTTGTTTTAAGGACATTACATCAAAGTTGGATCAGCCTGTAGTGTGGTTTTCCACTTTATTTATTTATTTATTTATTTTTTATTTTATTTATTTTTTTCAAATATTTTTATTAAACACACACAAGAATGGTGTATAGGTATACATGACAGGTATACAATTCTTATCTAAACATAAAAGAGCATACAGGAACAACAAGACCCAGAGTTCTGGGTGCAGAACAAATAATACAGAACACTACATACAAAACAAGGACACGTAGAAAGAAAGAGGGAAGATGTCCCCCCCTATCCCCCATCCCCTATTCCCCCCCCCCTCCCAACTGCTCGGGTGGTAGGGCCAGCACACGCTGCCCAAAGGTAGATAAAAAATTTACCATTGAGAGTGCGTTAATAAGTACAAATTCACAGCGCCGACTCGTCCAAGTAGGAGAGGAAAGGCTGCCAGATTTTATCAAATGTTGATAATTTATTGTTCAGAATATATCTAATTCTTTCTAAGTGTACAGTGTTTGCCAATTCACTGAGCCATAATTTGGTAGAGGGCGCTTCCCTCCTTTTCCAAAACAACAAGATTGGTTTTTTTGCCGAGATGAGACCATACGAGATTAGTTGTTTTTGGGGGTTGGTTAATCTGTTTAGGGACTCAGATACTCCCAGGATTATCAGAAGCGGGTCTGGATCTATTGAAGTCTCCAAAACTTCAGAGAGGATCCTAAAAATTCCACACCAATAACCATGCAAGCTAGAGCATAGGGCAAAGCAGTGGAGTAGTGTACCCTGCGTGGCCTGACATTTATCACATGTAGGGGATGTATCAGGAAATATCCTATGCAGTTTAGTTTTGGAATAGTGTAATCTGTGTAATACCTTGAATTGTATGAGACGATGTCTGGAATTAATGGAGCATGTGTGGATATACTCCAAGCTCTCTTCCCAGTCTGCCACTGAGATGTCAGTCCCTAGTTCTTCCTCCCATTTTGCCTTGATGGCATCAGTAGAAGGTGTGCTAACAGATTGAAAAGCATCATATAGACGCGATATCAGTTTATCTGAGGTGGGGCATATTTTTATGCATCCGTCAAACATGGAAGGTTTAGCATTCTCAAATGTTGGGAGGTGTTTTCTAACGTAGTCTCTAATTTGTAGGTATCTGAAAAAATTACTTCTGGGAAGATTATAAGTTTCCCTCAGCAGCTCAAAGGAAGCAAAGGTCCCTTCTATGTATAAATCCCCTATGGTGCTTATCCCCAACTCTCCCCATCGCTCAAAGGTGTTATCAAGGTTAGAAGGGGCAAAGGAGGGATTCCTGGCGATAGGGAGCATGAATGACATTGGTCTGAGCTCAAAGTGGACTTTAATTTGCTTCCAGATTCGGACTGTGCTATGTATTATAGGATTGTTACAATAAAGTGACATCTCCAGATTGACAGGCGACAAAATCACAGCGCCAATAGAGAAGGGGTGACACTCCTCCCGCTCCATACTAAGCCAGCTGGATGCCGGGAGTACGTCATCCAACAGAAACGTAACAATGCGGAGGTTAGCGGCCCAGTAATAAAATATAAAATTTGGGAGAGACAATCCTCCTTCCATCTTGGATTTACAGAGGTGTTTTTTACCTATCCTGTGTGTTTTATAATCCCAGATGAAAGGATTGATAATTGAGTCCAGTTGTTTATGAAAGGATTTAGGTATGAATACTGGGATGTTCTGATATAGGTAGAGCAGTTGTGGGAGGAAGACCATTTTAATGGCATTAATTCTTCCGAGCAGAGAAATTGGGAGAGTTCTCCAAAATAGTATGTTTGCTTTGAGTTTTTGTATCAGAGAGGGGAAATTCTCTTTAAATAGTAAGGAGTATTGTTTGGTAACTACAATTCCTAGGTAGGTAAATTTTTCTAAAGATAACTTAAATGGGAGATGTTCTAGCCAGGAGGTATTTTGCGACCGTATGGGCATTAATTCACTCTTGTTCCAATTTATTCTGTATCCCGAGAAGGTACCAAACAAATTGATCACATCAAGAATAGCTGGGATACTAGCCTGGGGTTCTGTTACATAGAGGAGGATGTCATCTGCGTATAGTGAGATCTTATTTAGAGTATCTTTAGTATTATAGCCGTGTATTGCTGCATGAGATCTAATCGTCTGAGCGAGCGGTTCGATAATTAGGGCGAAGAGCATAGGCGACAGCGCACAACCCTGCCTTGTCCCCCTGTTGAGGTTAAATCGGGCGACAATGATTGGTTAGTGAGTATTCTGGCACAGGGGTTCCTATATAAAAGCTGGATCCAATTTATGAACCCATCTCCAATATTAAATTTCTGTAGGACCTTGAATAGATAGGGCCACTCAACTTGGTCAAAGGCCTTTTCGGCGTCAAGAGATATGACGGCAAGGTCCACGTTGGGTAACCTCTGAGAATACATAATATTGAAGAGGCGCCTGAGATTGAAGAATGAGTTTCTGTTAGGGATAAAGCCGGTCTGATCCGAATGGACCAATTTGCCAATTAAAGTGCTAAGCCTGTTAGCCAGAGTTTTTGCTAAAATCTTTTGGTCTGTATTAAGGAGAGATATTGGTCTGTATGACCCTACCTCTTCTGGATCTTTACCCTTCTTATGTATAACTGTAATGAACGCTTCATCCAAAGTAGAAGGGAGAGCTCCATCCTCATTGGCCTGAATCAACATTTTGTGCAGATAGGGGGAGAGCATGTTGCTGAATGTTTTATAGAATTCACCAGGGTATCCATCTGGGCCCGGGGTCTTGCCACTCTTTAGAGATTTAATTGTTTCTCGGATTTCATCAAGAGATATTTCCTTATTCAGGAAGTTAGAATCTTCCTGGTTCAGGGCAGGAAGATTACAGTCCTCCAAAAATGTTTGCATAATTAAGGGGTTAGGATCCGCTTTAGATGTATATAGAGTCTCATAAAACTGCCGGAATCTGTCATTGATGTCTTTGGGGGAAGAGAGTAATTCCCCAGATGCAGATTTAACCCTGTGAATCATTCGGTCACTCACATTTTTTTCGAAGTTGTCTGGCGAGTAATTTGTGTGGTTTGTCACCAAACTCAAAATATTTTTGCTTGGCATAGAGAAAAGATTTAGCGATTTTAGCTGAGAGAATCTGATTATATTCAAATTTTAAAGAGGTATTGTTTTTATGTTTCTCCATAGATGGGTGGCTAGCATTCTCCCTATCCAGTAAGTGAATTTGTCCCTCTAGTTCTTCCAGTTTTCCTCTGTTTTGCCTACTCCTGGCAGCCTGAAAGGAGATGATACAGCCTCTCAGATAAGCCTTCAGTGTTTCCCACAATAATGCTGGGGAGGTCTCTGTGTTGTCGTTGGTATCAAAGAAAATTTTAATTTGGTCTTTAAGATATTCACAGAATGTTGGTTCTGTGAGGAGCTGAGGATTCAACCTCCAGACCCTCTCGTTTGGTACAATGTCACCCAATCTCAGGGAGAAGGTGAGTGGACTGTGGTCCGAGATTATAATATCATGATACCTCACATTACAGGTATAGGGGAGTAGTCTAGCATCCAACAAAAAGTAGTCAATTCGAGTGTAAACCTTGTGAACATGAGAGTAAAAGGAGTATTCCTACCCGTAGGGTTAGCGATCCTCCATATATCAAATAAGTTTGAATTTTTTATGTAGGTATTCAAGAATTCGCTTGAATAGGAGGTAGGGGTTCGCCGGGTAGAGGATCTATCCAAATATTGGTCTAGCACACAGTTAAGGTCCCCTCCAATGACCAGGTTAGTATGGGAGATATCTGGAATCAGGGCAAGGACTCTTTTGAAAAAGAGGGGTTGTCAATGTTTGGCCCATAGATATTTAGTAGAGTTACTGAGGTAGAGTGGATTTCTCCTATTGCGATCACATACCGACCCTCTTTATCCGCAATAGTGGTTTTATGTAGAAAGGGAATTCCTTTCCGTACCAGAATCGCTGTGCCTCTCGTTTTGGCAGAGAAGTTAGAGTGATACACTTGCCCCACCCACCTACACCTAAGTCTGCTATGAGAGTTATTCTTCAGATGGGTTTCTTGCAAAAATATAATATCAGACGAGAGTGCTTTCAAGTGGGCTAGGACCTTGCCCCTCTTAATTGGTTCGTTTAAACCCTTGACATTCCAGGAAGTGAATGTAAGCCCCACCCTCCTCTCGTTTGTAGTTCCTATGGTGGCCTGCATATCATGTAACTTGATAAAAAGGTAAGAAAGCGCACCAAACCATCACGATCAGCATATGTAGCACCCACACCCGAGCAGTATCCAACCCACCCCTCCCCCCTGCAAGCACCTTTACTTCCCCCTGTTCCCCTAATTTCCACAACACTTACCCCCATCAACCCACCTTTAACAGGAATGTACAAACAGGAGAGAAAAAAAAGGAAAAATAAAAATAATAAACACATTGTCTGGCCGATGCCAAAAAGTACGGCGCGACCTCGAACCAGAGGTAAAACAAAAATAAAATACCAACTATACGTTCACCTCTCACTATCCTAGAACTTCTACTACCATATGAACTGAGGAGGCTCCCGCGAGTTAAGTGTTCAGTTAGCATCTAATAAACCTAAACCGAATAAGTTGCAACTTAAACATATTGCGCATTTAAGCGTCATCCTGGGTCAATCCCAGAAATAAGCAAGATATAGCCTCAAGATAATATTGCTAAGCACTGCCGGTCAAAAAATAAACCATCCGCAACCGACCTAGTCAGCCGTACCTTTACATACTGTGGGTCAGGAGATCGGAACAAGGATTTGTTAAATTAAACGTTCCCCCCATAAAAAAATATGTTTAATAAAAAATAAGTAAAAATATATACCTTATATATATATATATATATATATATATATATATATATATATACATACACACACACATACACATGCATACCCACACACACACACACACACACACATATATACATACATACATACATACATACATACATACATACATACATACATACATACATACATACATACATACATACATACATACATACATACATACATACATACATACATACATACATACATACATACATACATACATACATACATACATACATACATACATACATACATACATACATACACACACCCACACACACACATATATACATACATACACACACACACACACACATATATATATACATACACACACACACACATATATATATATATACACACACACACACACACACACACACACACACACACACACACACACACACACACACACACACACACACACACACACACACACACACACACACACACACACACACATATCTACATGCACACACACACACACACACACACACACACACACACACACATATCTACATACACACATATATACACACACACATATCTACATACACACATATATACACACACCCATATATATCTACATACACACATATATACACACACCCATATATATCTACATACACACATATATACACACACACACACACACACACACACACACACACACACACACACACACACACACACACACACACACACACACACACACACACACACACACACACACACACACACACACACCCATATATATATATACATACACACACACACATCCATACATATACATGTATGTATACATACCCACACAAAAAAAATCATATATAAAAATATATATTTAAAGAATATGTATATACATCCATATGCACACATACACATACAAACATTCATACCCCAGAATAACAATCTACACTGATTTAAAATATACACATACATAATACTAAAATGCTAAGAGAAAATAGTAATAAAGTACAAATAGTAATTATATTTACGCACACCTACACATACATAAGCACTACAGAGGGCTGGTGGGACTCTAGTCGGGAGAGAGGCCCACGGCCAGACAAAGGCAGAACGGCACAAAACATCAACTTGCTAACCAGGCGTCTGCCCCCTCCCAATCATCACCCCCAGTCACCCGCAAGCAATAAATAAATGGTATGGTAGTAAGAGTGATGTAAGGATTGTAAAATAAATAACGAAACAAAACAAAAGTGGGGGAATATAAGTATATCCGTCCGAAGGTGTCAGTGATCAAACCTGGAAGTAAAAAATATGCATCGCTGAGCACAGCCGGGATGAAAGTGAATTTAACGTTAAATGAGAGCTCTGACCGCCATCCATTGGTCTGCTCAGCGTCTTACATGCTCGGTAGCCCTTGTTGAGCCCGTTTAATACGTTTTCACCCAATATGGTATAGTATGGATTCGAGTCCATGAGCAGACCCTAACACGCACTAACAAGGCACTCTAACCTGTACGGGGATTGGTGTATATCCCTGGATAAACTTCTCTGCGTCCAAAACCGAGGAGAGCCAAATCTTCTCACCGGAAGGCGGGGTAATTCTTAGTCTTGCAGGGAAAAGTAAGGCTGGGCGAAGATGGAGTTTGTAGAGTTTAGTCATGACATCTCTGTAGTCGGCGCGATGCTTTGCCACATCGGGCGCATAATCCTCATAGACACGGAATGGATGCCCTTTATGTGACAGGTTGCCCCTCATTCGAGCTTCACGCAGGATAAGATCCTTGGTCTTGAAACTGTGACAACAGATTATTACTGGGCGAGGACGTTGGCCCGGTCCAGGCACTGGGACAAGGGAGCGATGTGCGCGGTCCAGCTGGGGATCCGAATCCAAAACATCCGATCCCATTGCATCCTTCAGTAGCTTGGCGAAGAAGTCGGTAGGGCGAGAGCCCGCCTCTATCCCCTCTGCCAGACCAACAACGCGAAGGTTATTACGTCTGGATCGGCCCTCCAGGTCCACCACTTTCACAGAAAGCCTCTGCACAGTATCCTGCAATGACGAGCATAGCTTCTCTAACTCGTCGATCCTACCAGCGTTGAATTCAGAAGCTTTCTCAAGGTCCACAATACTCTGGCCATGCGAAGCGACCGTTCGAATGACGCTCTCGATTTTGGTGTCCAGCTCAGCAATAGTGGCCTTAAGATCCTCAGCTATAGCAACACGTAGCTCCCCCAAAGCCCGGGTAAGTTCTGTAAGTGTCACGTTGTTGCATGTGCCTCCCGTCATGTCTGTCTCGTTGTTTAGTGGGGAGTAGGCCTCCGCTGTGGATTTATTGTCCTTTGGTCGCTTATTACTCGGCATTTTCATATAAAAAGTTACAATCTTGTATTAGAAAGAAACGTTTGTTGTAAAAAGTGCAATAAAGTAGGTTAAATTAGATTATTTTGCAAAAAAAGTTGCAGGAGCCTCTCACGCACAGCCGTTCACTCCAACATGCTAGCTCCGCCCCCTCGTTTTCCACTTTATTTTTGAGTGTGACTCCAAATCCAGACCTCCATGGGTTGATCAATTTGATTTCCATTGATAATTTTGGTGTGATTTTGTTGTCAGCACGTTCAAATATGTAAAGAAAAAAGTATTTAATAAAAATATGTAATTCATTCAGATCTAGGATGTGTTATTTTAGTGTTCCCTTTATTTTTATGAGCAGTGTATTTTAAAAACTACCTGAGGAATGATTATTTTTTTTAAACGTTTGAAGTGTTTCTGCGAACATTACGGATACTATTTGGAATTTTCGTCTACGATGTCGTGACCGCTCTTTCCTGTGGATTTCTGAACATAATGCGACAAACAAAATGAGGTATTTTGGGTATAAAAATCATCTTTATGGAACAAAAGGAACATTTGTTGTGTAACTGTGAGTCTCATGAGTGAAAACATCCGAAGATCATCAAAGGTAAACGATTAATTTGATTGCTTTTCTGATTTTCGTGACCATGCTTCCTGATGATAAGTGTACATAATGCTATGCTAGGCTATCGATAAATTTAAACAAACGCTTGGATTGCTTTCGCTGTAAAGCATAATTTCAAAATCTGAGACGACAGGTGGATTAACAAATGGCTAAGCTGTGTTTTGCAATATTGCACTTGTAATTTCATGAATATGAATATCTTTTAGTAATATTATTTGACTGTTTGACTATGCTATTCAGCGGTTGCTGACGAAAATGATCCCGCGACAGGGATGGGTAGTGTCAAGAACTGATACAAACAGGGCACAGGAGATTTCGGATAAACAAGCTGCAGGCATGGAGAATGCAAAGTCAAAATCACAAAAATAACTTTCAGTGTGCGCTGTACAAAATAAAGAATAGAAAGGCCAGGGCTTCAAAAATGGAAGCGACAAACGTAAAAACAGAACAGGCAATAACTGTGGAGGAAATGTCCCACACGTCAGAGAACAAACAAACTGCCCTACAAGGGGGAAAAATGTAAAGGATGTGGAAAGTTGAATCACTTTCTGGAATTCTGTAGATCACAAACTACTGAGTCCACTCCTCCAGTTGCTGAAAAACTAACCCAACAGCATGTGAAACATAAAGTGCAGTCAAAAGATGACAAAAGACACAAAAACAAGACACGTCACCAAGCTCTGACGATGATGATTATGTGTATGTTGTGTGTACACTACAGAAACCCTTGCAACCAAACATCAAAGTTACCATTATGAACACAACTGAGGATGTTATTGTTGATTTGGGAGCAAGTGTTAACATTGTGGATGAGGTCACATATTTCAAGTTATTAAAGCCCAACTGTGAATTAAAACAGGCGAAGGCAAACATCTTCGCTTATGGCTCATCCAAACCACTTCCACTGAGAGTAAAATTCACAGTACTAGTCCTCTACAAGACTAAGATGGTGGATACCACTTTCTGTGTAATCAAAGGTGACTCTGGCCCACTACTTAGCTGTCAGACAGCAACAGACCTTGGACTACTGAAATTAATCAACTCTCTGTCCACTCCAAGTGAACCAGTTGATGGTTCATTCATTAGCCAGCTTCCCAACGAATACCAGGACCTCTTCCAAGGCATAGGAAAACTCAGACTTTCAAGTGAAGCTGCACATTGATGACACAGTGCAACCAGCAGTACAACCACATGAGAGAAAAGGTTCAACAGAAGCTTGACACACTACAAAGCCAAGACATCATCGAAAAAGTCAGAAGGCCAATGCCATGGGTATCCCCAATAGTGTTTGCACCAAAACCCAATACGCCTGATGAAGTTCATGTCTGTGTCGACATGCGCATTCCGAACCCAGAAATGCAACGTGAACGACACATCACACCAACTGCTGATGACCTCATCCATGATCTGAATGGACCAGTTGTGTTCTTCAAGCTAAATCTTAATGCTGGATACCACCAGCTTGAGTTACATCCAGACTCACAAACTCCACTACACCTACTGGCCTCTGGAGATACAATAGACTGAAGTTTGGCATAAATTCAGGTGTTTCAAAATGAAATACAGCAAGTGCTGCAAGGCATTCCCAACGTGAGAAACATGAGCGATGACATCCTAGTCTACGGTAGATCTCAAGATGAACACAACGCAAGTCTCAAAGTTGTGTTTCAGAGATTGAGAGAGAAAAATCTCACACTGAAAAAAGAAAAATACTACTAGAGCAAAACAACACTTGAGCTTCACGGCAAAGTTTTCTCAGAGAAAGTCATTTTGGCGGATTCCAAAAAATTCAAAGCCATACAGAATCTGCCAGCACCTCAACATTTCTTGGAAGTTCACAGTCTACTGGGTGTGATACAATACTGCTCACGGTTCATACCAGATTTCGCAACAACCGCACAGCCTCTTCGTGAGCTCACAAGAAAAGATCACACCTGGTCATGTGGACCACAGCACCAGTCTGTGATGAAAGAATAAAAAACACGTCTGATGCAGCACACGATGACAGACTACTTGGACCCAGCCAAGAGGTTGACTCTGTTAGTTGACACCAGCCCAGTTGGTTTAGGTGCTAAGTCAGCACAACACTACAAGTGACAAAGGCGCCCATATCATCGCATATGAACAGCACTACTCACAAACCGAGAAAGAAGCTTGTGGTGGAAATTCTAATCAATAAAGAGGAGAGACAAGGTCAATCACCAATCAGGATATTACTTTATTCAAAACTTATTAATAAGGAAATCACAGAGCAATTGCTTCTATAATGATGAGGCTGGTCGGCTCAATACTTCCAAGTGTTGTGGCGAGTAGCTCTGACATACAAAGGATACAAATATATTTTATAAGAAAATATACGCTCTTTTTGTCTTCATGACAAACAATAGATGTATAGAATGGGTCACAAGGTGAAATTTGATATATGAGAAAGGAGTATCCCACAGCCAGATAGCATTTGCTATGAATACTGTTCTTATTGTTTAGTCTGGCACCTAAGACAAGGCTCCGATCTCATTCCTGGTACTCCATAGCACAGAAACACCAATCCATTCTATGGCACAAATCAATTGCCAACTCCAGATACTCCCATCTCAAGTAAAACCCTTCTTGACCACACACCTGGAGAAGCTCACTGAGGGGAGTGAGCCTCTAGGTCATACAGTACCCCAGCATAGGTGCAACATCAGAGATTACATACAATGGTTCCAGACCTTATCTCCCCCAAGGCCAAAGGAGGGAGTGACTGGTGCACAGACATTGTGGAGATAAGTAATTTAATTGGTTCCCCATTAATCACACCATCCCTTCATGTGGTTTAGAATAGGTAAAGACACATTCACATATGAAGACAATGTTCCCTCCTGACCTTTTCGCTTTCTGATATTCTGCATAGCACCAGAGTTATGTTAAAGACAAGCCTGACTTCCCCCCTCTCTGGGTCCCAGGTGACTGAGGCCCAACTGAAGGAGGAAGTGCAACTGCCAAAGGTATACATTCTAATAACAAGCAGATTATGTAGATAAGACATCTTAATTATCTATGTTACCTAACTAATTCTGATTATTCCACCACATTCCCCTCTCAAGGACTTACTGATCTGGTGAATCAGATCAGTAAGATCGTAACTTACTAATATTTGTTGCAGAGTATATGAATTATACAAAATGTAAAAATAGAGGCTCAAATCCCTTCAATGTCGAGTACCTTATTTCCATTTAAGCTTTCTCCTTTAGGAAACTGAGTTTACAACATGTATTCCTCAAGATGTACTCCTCAAGACACATGTTTAATCATACAGAAATTATAAACAGAATATAGAAATGCTCCCTAAGTTACAGGAGAACCAGTGTCTAACCATAGGCCTCATCACAACAGATAGGAAAGTCATCCATCTTTATTTAACTAGGCAAGTCAGTTAACCACTTCAGGGTTTTCAATTATAAGACCAGAGTTGCAAGCTACTCGACTCATGGCCACACAAAATAGGGAATTGCTAGCATGTGAAGGAGGGGTGTGTCAAATTTTTGGGAGATCGTAAGTTTGAATCCCTGAACTGACAAGGTACAAATCTGCCATTCTGCCCCTGAACAAGGCAGTTAACCCACTGTTCCAAGGCAGTTATTAACCCACTGTTCCTAGGCTGTCATTGAAAATAAGAATTTGATCTTAAATTTACCAGGGATTCCAATTGATAGTCCCTGAGGACATCACGAGTCACTGGGGACATCATTGGATTGTGAGATGCCCCTCTACATTAGTCTTAACCTGCTTGTTATGGAGGAGTTAATTTTATGCATTACCACAAGGGAGATGTTTAGTTTACCGAAAATACATGTTTTACCGAAATGTTTTGGTAGTTAGATATGCTTTATAACCACAGATCCAATAATGATCAGTAAATTTATGAGGAGAACGATTGTCAGTTTCCGCGTCAACAATGGTGTGCCCCACCCTCAGTCTAACAGGGTTTCCAGATCTGCATGTTCCATTCTTCCAGCTACATCCTATTGGGAAAACACTGCAATTGACACATGTTGACATTCCCAGAGAGGATTCAATAAATTGTGGTATGGAAATATTGTTTGGGTTGTGACAATTACAGGTTCGGAATGGGGTTCCACAGGGTTGGATTAGAATATGTTCTGGTGCACGGGATCTAGGTTCTAAGATGATTCTACCACACCAATCAAATCCCCCTTGTAAATCCTTTGTTTATGACAAATTACCATTAATGCATTCATCCCTCAGTGTTTTACCTAGTGAGGGTTGACCCCATGTGATCTCATTTGACAAGAGCACTTCTAGTGCACATAGAGTGTCATTAATGCTGACCTCTACTGAATACTGTAAGAATGGGGAGATCACTGAGTGTGGAAACAAACTACATACATAACAGGAGGTATTTTCTACCATCAGTTCAGTCTTTATGGTATAGTTAAGCAGTGAACACCAAGTGTTTCCCTCATGATTCTTACTGTGATGCTCATCCAGTGGATGCATTGACCTTCTGATTCTTCTGATCCTGGAGCGGCCATTGTTTGCTGGACTCCTGTCCTGAGCCTGCCATTGGTTCAAACTGGAGTGGCTGTTATTTTTAAGTCCCGCCATGGGACTGAACGGTGATCAGTCGAGTCCGTACTATGTTGTCCTTCTTCCAGGACCGGTTGTCCTTGAGTCACTGTCCATATGACAACTGTAATGAGAAGGCTCAAAACAAAAGCAAAAACCATGATGCATAGAGTCTTGGCCTGATTCTCCATAGCCATCTAGTCGGTGACTTCTCGAGTCCTCCATCCTCAGGGTTTGGTGGGCAGTATGGTACCTTCCTGTAGTGACTGGCGTGGATCCAAGTAGACATCTCAGCTACGCGGACAGCAGTGGGGGTAATCAGCAACACCTGGTATGGTCTAGTCCACCTCTGCTGGTTCGAGTGCTTTCGTCTCAGGTCTTTCACCAACAGTTTGTGCAGGATCCCCACCAGAGGTTGGGGCAGAGCTGCTTTCACCCTGGGAAAAATAGTCTTCAGAACGTTATTTAGAGCAGTACAATAACTTACCATGTCATCATGTTCTGTGGGAATGGAGAATTGATCATCCTCATTGGTCTACCTGTCAGAACCTCACGAAGAGCCAATCCAGTGGTTCTGTGGAGCCGCCCTGGCATGTACATCAGAGCCAAAGGCATCACAGTGACCCAGGAAAGCCTGGTCTCTGCCATAAGCTTATCATCATAGATGTTAGGGTCTGATTAGCGCGTTCAGAAAACAAAATTGTTCAGCAAACACAGAAAACCCAGGCGAAAACCAAAATGTATTTACAAAATCAACTACTCCCCTCTTTGACACATGATCCTCACCATGTGACAACTTAGCTAAGTATAGGAAACATGAACGTGGTAGGACTGGTAGCCCAGCCGGGCCCAGACAGAGTTTCTGCACCTGATCATATGTACATAGTCGTTTCCACTTCCTCAACTCAACAGGACCTACAGAGGATTGTATGACAGAGATATTGGTGGGACAGAAAAGGTTATGAGCAGGAAGTGAAATCATCTTAACACAGGGGCCTCCATGGAGACATCAGCTCACCCCCTATCCACATCGATGGAACAGTAGTGGAGAGGGTAGCAAGTTTTAAGTTCCTTGGCATACACATCACAGACAAAGTGAATTGGTCCACTCACACAGACAGCATCGTGAAGAAGGCGCAGTAGCGCCTCTTCAACCTCAGGAGGCTGAAGAAATTCGGCTTGTCACCAAAAGCACTCACAAACTTCTACAGATGCACAATCGAGAGCATCCTGGCGGGCTGTATCACCGCCTGGTACGGCAACTGCTCCGCCCACAACCGTAAGGCTCTCCAGATGGTAGTGAGGTCTGCACAACGCATCACCGGGGGCAAACTACCTGCCCTCCACGACACCTACACCAACCGATGTTACAGGAAGGCCATAAAGATCATCAAGGACAACAACCACCCGAGCCACTGCCTGTTCACCCCGCTATCATCCAGAAGGCGAGGTCAGTACAGGTGCATCAAAGCTGGGACCGAGAGACTGAAAAACAGCTTCTATCTCAAGGCCATCAGACTGTTAAACAGCCACCACTAACATTGAGTGGCTGCTGCCAACACACTGACACTGACACTGACTTAACTCCAGCCACTTTAATAATGGGAATTGATGGGAAATGATGTAAATATATCACTAGTCACTTTAAAAAATGCTACCTTATATAATGTTACATACCCTACATTATTCATCTCATATGCATACGTATATACTGTACTCTATATCATCGACTGCATCCTTATGTAATACAAGTATCACTAGCCACTTTAACTATGCCACTTTGTTTACATACTCATCTCATATGTATATACTGTACTCGATACCATCTACTGTATCTTGCCTATGCTGCTCTGTACCATCACTCATTCATAAATCTTTATGTACATATTCTTTATCCCCTTACACTGTGTATAAAACAGTAGTTTTGTAATTGTTAGTTAGATTACTTGTTGGTTATTACTGCATTGTCGGAACTAGAAGCACAAGCATTTCGCTACACTCGCATTAACATCTGCTAACCATGTGTATGTGACAAATAACATTTGATTTGATTTGCCTTAGCTGCCAAGTCAGGCATAGCATTACCTTTGGAGACAGTGTCAGAATAGTTAGTATGAGGGAGGCATTTACAGCAACTTCACAAGGGAGCAAAATAGACTTTAGTTATCAACAAGTTTTGAATGAGATATTGTCTTACCAGAGGAGGTCAGGAAGCCGCGCTGTTTCCACAGAGTACCAAAATCATGTACCACACCAAAGGCATATCTGCTATCTGTGTAGATAGTAGCAGACTGGCCTTTAGCTAATACGCAAGCTCTGGTGAGTGCAAAGAGTTCTGCTGCATGAGCAGATAGGTGGGAGGCTAATTTAGCACTTTCCAGTTTGGTTGAGGCAGTAGCAACCGCATTCGCAACCAATGGTTTTCCTTTCTCAGAACACTGAGCAGAGCCATCTACAAACAGTTCCAAATCAGCATTTTGCAAAAGGACATCAGTTAAATCTGACCTTGGTTTAGATACAAGCTTCACCAGAGCAACATCGTTGTGCAGCTCCCCGTCATTCTCAGTAGGCAACAAAGTAGCAGGATTTATCACAGTGCACCTCTTCAGGGTCAAATGAGACATTGTCAAAAGAACATTCTGATAATGGAGCAGTCAAGCTGGTGTTGGATGGGCCGTCTTTGCCTGTGAAATAAGAGAATGTACAGCATGAGGAACGTGTACAGTAAGTTCACACATGGCAACAATGTATGCACAAGCCAGCGCAGCTTCAGTAGCAGCAGCCACAGCTCTCAAACAACAAACCAGACCTCTTGCCACACTGTCCAGGTGTTTGGAATAATACCCAACAGGGCACTGCTTTCCTCCATGATCCTGTGTTAGAACAGATGACACAGTGGTCAGGGAGCCCCAAACAGGAATAAGTAGTCGTGAGTTCTTTTAGTATGGTCAGAGAACTCAGTCCCCCTGGTGTCCACTTAATTTTGTCATTCATAGCTATTTTGTGCCCATAAATAAGGTCAGAAAGCAGCTGCACCACCACAGCATAGTCAGGTAATCACGCCCTACAATAGTCCAGTCAATGTCATCATGTGTTGTTCCAATAGTTCCAGTCAATGACATCACGTGTTGTTTAGTAACTGACTGTGGGACGGAGAGAATAGCCTGTATCCTCTCTGTACCCAGCTGCCTGTCATTGGGAGTGATGTCATGACCGAGATACTTGACTTTCTGTGAAACCAACTGTAACTTTTTTTAACTGTGTGGCCATTCTCAGCAAGAAATATCAACAAAGCCCGAGTATCAGTTTCACAAGCTTCCATTGAGCTGGAGCACAACAACAAATCATCCACATACTGAATCAGAATGCGCTAAAGCTGATGAAAAAATAAGGCATCATTGTCCACGTAAATCTCTTATTGAGAAACGTGAAGGTGAACCAGCATTGAGATTCTGCTGCCATAGGAATACTGAAAAACGCATTAGCCAAATCGATCAGAGAACCCCTCTGCTGTGGGTAGTACCACCCCAACGGAGTAGTAATATTAGGAACCACTGGAGCACGGGCAAAAACTGCAGCGTTCACAAGCTGCAGTTGAGGGAAACGTTCACACACGTTTCCCTCAACTTCCGCCTGAATGACGTGCCCAAAGTAAACTGCCCGTTGTTCTGGCCATGAAGCCAGGATATGCATATAATTAGTATCATCGGAATGAAAACACTTTAAAGTTTGTAGAAATGTTAAAATAATGTAGGAGAATATAACACAATAGATATGGTAGGAGAAAATCCAAAGAAAAACGAACCGGAATAAAAAAAAAATGTTTGAGAGACCATGCTCTTACAATGGAAAGTATAGCGGCATACTGAATTCTAGCTCCCAGGATGCAATTTCTATGGCTTCGACATGGTGTCAGCAGTCTATGTTCAAGGTTTCAGGCTTGTAACATCCAAAACGAATAAGAAATACCAGTTTTAGTACAGGGACACAGTCTTGGAAATTTGTGTTTGGGCGCGCCATGAAGACAAGACGCACCTATTTCCTATTGAACGTACTTATTTCTGCAAGAAATATTACATTTTAGGGTATCTGAGGAGTAAATAGAAAATTATTTTGACTTGTTGAAACAAAGTTTAGGGGTAGATTTTTGGATTCTTTCTCTGCATGTTGAACGAGTTTATAACTCAAATCGATGGCACTAACTAAACATACTTTTTGAGATAAAAATAAAGATTTTATCTAACAAAACGACACTACATGTTATAGCTGTGACCGTTTGGATGACACAGAGGACGATTGTCAAAAAGTAAGTGAATATTTAATAGTTATTTGTGAATTTATGAAACCTATGCCGGTGGAAAAATATTTTGATGTGGCGCAAGATCATTTTTATGATTATTTATTTGAATTGCACGCCCTCCAGCTTCACTGGAAGTTGTCCGCTAGCGGGACGTCTAGCCCTAAGATGAATTCCTGAACAAATCTCCAATCACCTGAAGGTTTTCTAACAGGCAAGTGTCGTGGAAATTTCCTCTATTTACCAAATCATGAGAGCAAACCACACACAATTCAGAGCTGGTTATCACAAAGTCCATCTTTAATTATATGAGCTCTATCACAACCCCGTGACTCTCAGATCAATTCAGTGTCTATCAATGAATTCTCTGAGAGTCCCTCACACATTGTTACTGAGATTCTTTATAGCAAAGACACACATATCCAGACAGCATAGGCATAATTTATCGTTCAGCTTTGTCTCCTAAACTATGTTCTTTTCTCAAACTCAGAACCATAAACAAATCCTCCATAACAACAGCCATATATCAAATCCATCCTATCTTGACAAGATCACAGAGACACACAGACATTGTGGAGCCAAGAGATACACGCTTTGACCTCTCCCCTCTCTCTGGCCCAAGTAACTTAGTCTTGACATAGAACAGATACTGCAACCCCGCCACAGTATTATACAAAAATAACATTCTGATGAGAAGTAACTTACAAACATATGATGAATATAAAACATCTTACCTATTTTACCCACTAATTCTGATTATTCCCCAACACAAGATAGGGGTGTTACAGGTTTATTCTGGACAAGGAATTAAAGCACTAGTAGCAAACAGGAATGCAAGAGCAGGAGTAATACCTGCTATTACCTCCCAACTGAGTGATACTGTGCTCTAGATGGGCGCCTAGTATCTTTAGGAGTGAATACCATTGGATCAGCTCCCTTCATTCTCCCAAAATCATACTTGTCCCTTGCCCATGGGCATTCAGGGATCCCTTTCAGGAGGGGTGAGTCTTCACTCAACAACATGATGTTGGTAGAAAAAGAGATCTGATCAACACCATGAAAACCCCTCTCAGATGGCATTTCCCAACTGAGTGGGTAAGAACTTGTCAATGTGCTGGGTGAATAAGTTGACCCATCAGGGCGCATCTCTCAGTCTGTAGCATCAACCAAGCATTTCATCCATATACCAGTATCCACCCATTCCACTCTGACTTTGCCAGGGACACATGTGGTATGCTATCGTCAAACATGTAGAGCTCTTTCTGTGCAGAGGTTATATTAACCCATAAGGCACAGAAATCCCTGCTACAGTATAAACCATCACATTGCACTGACTCATCCTGTAATGTAGAACACAGCCATTGTTTCTCATAATGGAGATCTCTTGTCAATGGTGAAAAATGAGAGGGGCAATGGAAGCCTGCTTTAGACAAGAAACTGCCCTTGTGGCCCCAATGGGTTTTACTCATTGAGAATATTAGGCACCTCATTATCAGCGTCCCATGCGTAATACCAGTCACAAAACTCTGACATTGACATCAATTGCTCCCCATCTTGTTCCACCTCAAGATTAATGGGTAAACCGGTTAGGCCACATGTTGGTGCCTAGTGTACACAGGAGGTCCCTGCCCATCAGATTGACAGGACAGTGGTCAGAGTAGAGAAATCGATGTTGACACTTCTCCTCAGAAAAGGAGACAGGCAGGGGCATAGTTACATGTCTCTGACTCGGAGTCCTGAAGCCCCTACAGTTTTGACTGTTTAACTAGACATGAGAGGTTTGGTATAGCCTTGCAGTTAAAGACAGACATGGCAGCCCCAGTATAAACAAGAAATATTACTGATTCACCATTGACGCAAGCCTCCACGGTTGACTCTACTCTGGAAAGTGTGTGACTCGAACTTCTTAAGGTATAGGGGGCAGCATTTTCACTTTTGGATAAATAGCATGCCCAATTTCAACTTCCTGCTACTCATGCCAAGAATATAAGATATGCATATTATTAGTAGATTTGGATAGACAACACTCTGAAGTTTCTAAAACTGTTTGAATCATGTCGGTGAGTGTTGCAAAACCCGAGGACTGACCGTTCAGATTTTTTTTAAGTCTTTGTCTGTTCAGTGATTTCTCATTGGGCAACGATATTTCTTAGGCACTTGTTTTCAGTTCCTACCACTTCCACTGGATGTCCCCAGTCTTTGGAATTTGGTTGAGGTTATTCCTTTGTGCAATGAAGAAGTACAGCTGAAAGATTATTGGAATCTGTGTGGGTAGCTGGACAGGTAGGATGACTGACAGTGAAGGTGAACAGGTGGTCACGTGTCAGGTGACAGAGGAATGTATGAGACTGAGGCAGGAATTCCTTTAACCATAAAGTGGTATATTTACTGAGTAGTGAGGATTCATGGACGCACATAACTTCTGGATCAGATGGAGTTAAGGAAGAGAAAGCAGCGAGATCAGGCGATGGCAATTTCCTCCTTTTATGGAGTTGAGATCTGTCGGACATTTCCACCTGACCTAATTAAAGCGCCCCTGGCCCAGCTGAGTAAATGGCAATGAATTAAAGGATTATTCCACCAACTCCATGGGCCTTTTCTACAACGGCCATCTAGGAATTGGGTAACACTGTTGAGAGTTGCGCAATACTTTAGCGTTGGTTTGTTGTCCTCCTGTATTGAACACAGATAGACCCGTCTTCAATTTGAGATTATTAATGTTTAAAAATACCTAAAGTGGAATTACAAAAGTAGTTTGAAATGTTTTGGCAAAGATTACCGGCAACCTTTGAGATATTTTGTAGTGACGTTGCGCAAATTGGAAGCTGTTTTTTTCTGGATCAAACGCACCAAATAAATTGACATTTTGGATATATATTATTCCTGCGTTTTGTGTAGTGCCTGCAGGGTTGAAATATGCTAATCTCTTTGTTTACTGTTGTGCTATCATCAGATAATAGCTTCTTATGCTTTCGCCGAAAATACTTTTAAAAATCTGACATGTTGGCTGGATTCACAACGAGTGTAGCTTTAATTTAGTATCTTACATGTGTGATTTAATGAAAGATTTTTATATAATTTTATTTGAATTTGCCGCACTGCATTTTCACTGGCTTTTGGCCAAGTGGGACGCAAGCGACCCCTATCCTATAGAGGTTAAAAACAAATGGAAACAATCTCCTTCAATACACTTCCAAGTTCTCATCCTTCTCCATGGTGCATTCTCTGATGGTAGTCCAGTCAGTCTTGGCAGGATACAGTGCTCCAGGAAGTTTGAGGTTGAGTGCCCAGGCCCAGGCTGATAGTGGTCAAGTTCCTGAGGTTCAAGGACAAGGTGGCTGTTCTGGAAAGAGCCAATATATATCTTCCTCAACGAGGACTATCCCGAAGCTGTGCGCCAGAAGAGGAAAGAACTGATCCCAGCCATGAAAGCTGCCAGAGCGCCTGGGGACATTGCGTACATCTGCTATGACAGGCTCATTGTCCACCCTCTCTCCCAGAAGCCTGGAAGAGATGAGAGAGCCAAGCATATGGTTCGTATCCTCAACCCCGCAGCGCACACACACACACACACACACACACATACACACACACACACACACACGCACACACACACTAAACTACTGAAAGAGCTGCTTCCTGTGCTTGGCCCTCCTATGTTGAACATAATAAACAGCTCTCTATCCACTGGATGTGTACCAAACTCACTAAAAGAGGCAGTAATAAAGCCTCTCTTGAAAAAGCCAAACCTTGACCCAGAAAACATAAACTGTCGGCCTATATCGAATCGTCCATTCCTCTCAAACATTTTAGAAAAGTCTGTTGAGCAGCAACTCACTGCCTTCCTGAAGACAAGCAATGTAAACAAAATGCTTCAGTCTGGTTTTAGACCCCATCATAGCTCTGAGACTGCACTTGTGAAGGTGGTAAACCTTTTAATGGCATCAGACCGAGGCTCTGCATCATTCCTCGTGCTCCTAGACCTTATTGCTGCTTTTGATACCATTGATCAACACATTCTTTTGGAAAGATTGGAAACCCAAATTGGTCTACACGGACAAGTTCTGGCCTGGTTTAGATCTTATCTGTCGGAAAGATATCACTTTGTCTCTGTGAATGGTTTGTCCTCTGACAAATCAACTGTAAATTTCGGTGTTCCTCAAGGTTCCATTTTAGGACCACTATTGTTTTCACTATATATTTTACCTCTTGGGGATGTCATTTGGAAACATAATGTTAACTTTCACTGCTATGTGGATGACACGCGCTCCAGCAGGTGTATCTCACTGAAAATCCCTAAAGCCAACACCTCATTTGGATGCCTTTTATTCCAGTTCTCTGCTGCCTCTGACTGGAACGAATTGAAAAAATCGTTGAGGTTGGAGACTTTTTTCTCCCTCACCAACTTTAAACATCTGCTATCTGAGCAGCTAACCGATCGCTGCAGCTGTACATAGTCCATTGGTAAATAGCCCACCCAATTTACCTACCTCATCCCCATACTGTTTTTATTTATTTACTTGTCTGCTCTTTTGTACACCAGTATCTCTACCTGCACATGACCATCTGATTATTTCACTCCAGTGTTAATCTGCTAAATTGTAATTATTCGCCTACCTCCTCATGCCTTTTAAACACAATGTATATAGACTCTTTTTTTCTCTCTTTTTTCTACTGTGCTATTGACTTGTTTATTGTTTACTCCATGTGTAACTCTGTGTTGTTGTCTGTTCACACTGCTATGCTTTATCTTGGCCAAGTCACAGTTGTAAATGAGAACTTGTTCTCAACTAGCCTACCTGGTTAAATAAAGGTGAAATAAAAAATAAAAATAAACACACAGCTGTACATTTCAATGCAAAATTGTTAAGCCCCAAAATTGCCCTCGTCTGTGTTTCAGTCAAAAGGAAGTGGATGGCTGCAAACTTTCTACTTTTAAACTCGGACAAAACAGAGATGATTGCTCTAGGTCCCAAGAAACAAAGAGATCTTCTGTTGAATCTGACAATTAATCTTAATGGTTGTACAGTCGTCTCAAATAAAACTGAAGGACCTCGGCGTTACTCTGGACCCTGATCTCTCTTTTGACTAACATATCAAGACTGTTTCAAGGACAGCTTTTTTCCATCTACGTAACATTGCAAAAATCAGAAACTTTCTGTCCAAAAATGACGCAGAAAAAATGTATCCTTGCTTTTGTTACTTCTAAGTTAGACTACTGCAATGCTATACTTTCCGGCTACCCGTATAAAGCACTGAATAAACTTCAGTTAGTGCTAAATACGGCTGCTGGCCTCCTAATTGTCCCTAGAATTTCTAAGCAAACAGCTGGAGGCAGGGCGTTCTCCTATAGAGCTCCATTTTAATGAGCCCTAGGACCATGCCTCAGGACTACCTGGCATGATGACTCCTTGCTGTCCCCAGTTCACCTGGCCGTGCTGCTGGTCTAGTTTCAACTGTTCTGCCTGCGGCTATGGAATCCTGACCTGTTCAACGGACGTGCTACCAGTCCCAGACCTATTATTTGACCATGCTGGTCATTTATGAACATTTGAACATCTTGGCCATGTTCTGTTACAATTTACACCCGGCACAGCCAATAGGACTGGCCACCCCTCATAGCCTGGTTCCTCTCTAGGTTTCTTCCTAGGTTTTGGCCTTTCTAGGGAGTTATTCCTAGCCAACATGCTTCAACACCTGCATTGCTTGCTGTTTGGGGTTTTAGGCTGGGTGTCTGTACAGCACTTTGAGATATCAGCTGATGTACGAAGGGCTATATAAATACATCTGATTTGATACACACACACACACACACACACACACACACACACACACACACACACACACACACACACACACACACACACACACACACACACACACACACACACACACACACACACACACACACACACACACACACACACACACACACACACACACACACACATGCCAATTGATTAATGGACTGCAGAATGTATATTTTTTTCTCTTGATTTGTCTGCTCTTTTCAGTATTATGTCTATCTCTAATAAGCTATCCAGGAAAGGGCTGAACATAGCCCATATTAATATATGTAGCCTTAGAAATAAGGTTCATGAAATCAATAACTTGCTAACATCAGATAGCATTCATATATTAGCCATTTCTGAGACTCACTTAGATAATTAATTTGAAGATACATCAGTAGCAATACAAGGATATAACATTTATATAAGAGACAGAAATGCTAATGTGGGAGGTGTTGCTGTATATATTCAGAGCCATATCCCTGTAATACTTAGAGAATATCTTTTGTCCAGTGTTATTGAGTGTTGTGGTTGCAGGTTTACTTGGCACATCTAAAGCCTTTTATTTTGGGGTGTTGCTATAGGCCACCAAGTGCTAACAGTCAGTATCTAAATAATATGCGTGAAATGCTTGATAGTGTATGTGATGTAAACAGAGAGGTCTACTTTTTGGGGACCTGAGTATTGACTGGTTTTCATCAAGCTGTCTGCTCAAGAGAAAGCTTCTCACTGTAACCAGTGCCTGTAATCGGGTTCGGTGTTTACAAACACTACAGTAACAAGATCATCTACGTGTATCGATCACATTTTTGCTAATGCTGTAGAACTTTGTTGTAAAGCTATATCCTATACATTGGATGCAGTGATCCCATTATAGTCGCTATATTCAGGAAAGCCAAAGTTCCAACAGCTGGGCCTAAAATAGTGATCATACAAAAGATGTTGCTGTGACTGATGTGGATGATGTAAAAATATTTATTGGTCGGATGTGAATGATGAGGAGCATCCAGACGCTGCACTTGATGAATTTATGAAATTGCTTCTTACAATTATTGATAAACATGCACCTGTTAATAAACTGACTGTTAGAACTGTTAATTAACGCTCCATGGAATTGAAAAACTGTATGGTTGAAAAAGATTGTGAAAAAGGAGTGGCTAATAAGTCTGGCTGCACATCTGGGTGGCTTACTTATTGCAAATTTAAAAATTATGTGACTAAACTCAACAAAAAGAAGAAAAAACTTTATGAAACCAAGATCAATGATATAAGGAATGATGGAAAAAAACTTTGGAGGACTTTAAATGACTATCAAAGATGGCGTAGCAGTGCAGATGTGTTTTGTTCGTCCATTCGTGTACTTTTGTATTATTTGTATATATTTCAATCGCTTTTCCATTTGAATTCAACTAATCCTTCCGGTAACCTGCCTCACCCAATGTGATACAGAACCGCTATTATTCTTTATATTTTTTAGACCTTATAGCCAGAACCACCTAGCAATCAGCAGCTAACCAGCTAAAAGCTATTTAGTCATTGTTAGCCACTGCTTGCGACCTTTACCTTCTGCACAGATACCAGCCCTTTTAAAAAAATAAAATTTGCCTTGATAATACTCGCCAGCCTACCAGTATCGGACTGTCTCTCCAGTACAACGCCGGATTCCTGCCGTAATCCCTGGACCATTACTCCTGATCTTCATAGCTAGCTAGCACCCACCGAGTTACCCAGTACCGAAGCTAACCCTGAGGCCGACCTTCCGGCCTACTCGGTTGTTCACCCGTACTCCACCCAAACACGCTAGAACCCACTACTCCACCGGATCCTTGCCGTAAGCTCTGGACCTTGGCACCGGATCACCGCTGCGACAGAGTGGCTGTAGTGGCTAACGCCCCTGCCCCGAAGCTAGCACCAGTTAGCTGTGAGCCAGGCGCATCTCCCAGGTAGCAAACTAAATTACTACAACTACAATAACTCTTTCGCCATCTGGCTTGGATCCTTTGTCGACACGTCTCCCCACTGCACCACCATGACTGGTCTGCCGACGAATACTCTATCCGCTGTGCCTTCAACCGGCCTCAGTCGGAGCAGACGCTTCTTCTAGCCCCGGGCTACTAACTTTAAACACTGTGTCGCCCGCGTGCTAGAGACTACTCCGTGGCTTCCCTGTTCTATCTACTTTTGCCCCCTGGACCCTATGATCACTTGGCTACATAGCTGATGCCTGCTGGACTGTCCATTAATCACGGTACTCCATTCTGTTTATTTTTTTGTTTATCTGTTGGCCCCAGCCGCCAATCTCAGGCTCTGTGTGTCGTTAACCAACCCTCTCTGCCCACTCATCATCATTTTACCTGCTGTTGTTGTGTTAGCTGATTAGCTGTTGTTGTCTCACCTGTTGTTTTAGCTCGCTCTCTCAATCAACACCTGTGATTACTTTATGCCTCGCTGTATGTCTCTCTCAAATGTCAATATGCATTGTATACTGTTGTTTAGGTTAGTTATCATTGTTTTAGTTTACAATGTTATTGGCTTGTTTATTGTTCACTCCATGTGTAACTCTGTGTCACACTGCTTTACTTTATCTTGGCCAGGTCGCAGTTGTAAATGAGAACTTGTTCTCAACTAGCCTACTTGTTTAAATAAAGGTGAAATTTAAAAAATGAAATTATGGGCAGAAAGACAAATTCAACCATATATACGCATTACCAACCACAGCTAATGAAGTCACTGAAACCCTTAACAAAGAGTTGCAGTATGTTTTGGAATTTGTGGCCAGTAAAAACGGGTCTTGAACATCTCTAAAACTAAGAGCATTGTACAAATCCTTCCTTAAGTGCTAGACCTCAACTGAATCTGGAAATGAATGATGTGGCTGTTGAACAAGTTGAGGACACTAAACTACTTGGCGTTACCTTAGATTGTAAACTGTCATGGTCAAATCATATAAATTCAATGGTTGTAAAGATGGGGAGAGTTCTGTCCGTAATAAAGAGATGCTCTGCTTTTTTGACACCACACTCCAAAAAGCATGTTCTGCAGGCTCTAGTTTTGTCTGATCTTGATTATTGTCCAGTAGTGTGGTCGAGGGCTGCAGGGAAAGACCTAGTTGAGCGGCACTTTTTGCTCTTAATTGTAATCAGAGGGCTGATATAAATACTATAAATAAATAAATACATGCCAGTCTTTATGCCTAAGAGTTGAGAAGAGACTAACTGCATCAACATTAGTGTTGAAAATCCCAAATGGTTTGCATAGTCAATTTACACACAGCTCTGACACACACACACATGCCACCAGACATGCCACCAGGGATCTTTTCACAGTCCCCAAATCCAGAACAAATTCAAGAAAGCGTACAGTATCCTATAGAGCCCTTATTGCATGGAACTTTCTTCCATCTCATATTGCTCAAATAAACAGCAAACCTGGTTTAAAAAAAAAGATAAAGCAACACCTCGCGGCACAACGCCTCTCCTCTATTTGACCTACAGTTGAAGTTGGAAGTTTACATACACCTTAGTCAAGTACATTTAAACTCAGTTTTTCACAATTCCTGACATTTAGTCCTAGTAAAAATTCCCTGTTTTAGGTCAGTTTGGATCATCACTTTATTTTAAGAATGTGAAATGTCAGAATAAAAGTAGAGAAGGATTTATTTAAGCTTTTATTTTGTTCATCACATTCCCACTCAATTAGTATTTGGTAGCATTAACTTTAAATTGTTTAACTTGGGTCAAACATTTAGTGTAGCCTTCCACAACCCACAATATGCTGGGTGAATTTTGGCCAATTTCTCCTGACAGAGCTGGTGTCAGAGTCAGGTTTGTAGGCCTCCTTGCTCGCACACGCTTTTTCAGTTCTGCCCACACATTTTCTATAGGATTGAGGACAGGGCTTTGTGATGGCCAATCCAATACCTTGACTTTGTTGTCCTTTAGCCATTTTGTCACAACTTTGGAAGTATGCTTGGGGTCATTGTCCATTTAGAAGACCCATTTGCGACCAAACTTTAACTTCCTGACTGATGTCTTCAGATGTTGCTTCAATATATCCACATGATTTTCTTGCCTCATGATGCCATCTATTTTGTGAAGTGCACGAGTCCCTCCTGCAGCAAAGCACACCCACAACCTGATGCTGCCTCCCCCTTTTTCCTCCAAACATTACGATGGTCATTATGGCCAAACTGTTCTATTTTTGTTTCATCAGACCAGAGGACATTTCTCCAATGATCTTTTTCCCCTTTTGTACCCGTTTCCTCCAGCATCTTCACAAGGTCCTTTGCTGTTGTTCTGGGATTGATTTGCACTTTTTGCAGCAAAGTACGGTCATTTCTAGGAGACCGAACGAGTCTCCTTCCTGAGTGGTATGACGGCTGCGTGGTCCCATGGTGTTTATACTTGCGTACTATTGTTTGTACAGATGAACGTGGTACCTTCAGGTGTTTGGAAATTGCTCCCAAGGATAAACCAGACTTGTGGAGGACTACAATTTTTTTTCTGGGGTATTGGCTGATTTCTTTTGATTTTACCATGAGTTTGAAGGTAGGCCTTGAAATACATCCCCAGGTACAAGCCATGACTTTATTTTCTGGAATTTCCCAAGCTGTTTAATGGCACAGTCAACTTAGTGTATGTAAACCTCTGACCCACTGGAGTTCTGTGAAATAATCTGTCTGTAAACAATTGTGGAAAAATTACTTGTCATGGACAAAGTAGATGTCTTAACCGACTTGCCAAAACTGTAGTTTGTTAACAAGAAATGTGTGGAGTGGTTGAAAAACGAGTTTTAATGACTCCAACCTAAGTGTATGTAAACTTCTGAATAGATATTTTGTGTGTACGCATTGATATGGCACACCCAGGAAGAGTGTGCCTTTTAAAAAGATGTATGTAGTTCTGTCCTTGAGCTGTTTTTGTCTATTGATGTTCTGTATCATGTTTCATATTTTGTGTAGACCCCAGGAAGAGTAGATGCTGCTTTTGCAACAGATAATGGGGATCCTAATAAAATACCAAATACCAACACGGCCACTAGTTGGTCCTGATATAAGCCATTCTCAGCCAGGAGCTGGTTGTAATAAAAGTCCCCTTCTACATCAGTCCACCTAAGCCCATATCTGTAAGAAGAAACTGGGGCTATCTCAGCTGCAGATGGCTGGTACTGTCCTGCCAGAACCCTCATTTCTGCTGCAAACTTAACTGCATATTTGCTGGTGTCAGGCAGATCCTTAACTATGTCTTTAATTTCATTGTGTCTCCATGTCCTCTGGATGTAGACGATTGGTTGCCAGGCAGCCAAATCAGAGTGGCATGCAGCTGGACGTGGCTAAGGGTTCGGGCATGCCATCAGAGGGTACTGTTGATACATATCTGGTGCTGAACGCTTGCCCACACGACGCTGAATAACCAGATCGAGACCTGGATCCATTCTCTATGAGAAACCAATAGAAGAACTCCAAGATATCTCATTGAAGAGATGTAATTCATTCGAGTTCAAAGACTGTGAAATAGTTACAAATCTTAATGTTGTATCCTAAGTGAAATTTATAGTGACCAGTAGTGAAAACTAAAGTTAATCTTTATTTTGAAATAAGGGAGTGAATTAATGTAGTGAACATTATGCCTTAATCCAGTTTTTGTATTCGTACTGTGGAATTCAGTTCCATGTTTTACAGTAGCCAGACAGTGGGAGTAGTATGACATGTGAACTATGTAATGCCACTATACTTCTGAGTAAAGTTAAACTAAAGTATACAAACGGCCCGATCTCAGTTCTTATCAACATAAGCAATCTAAACTATGGGACGTTACAGGTGCAAACTGGATGGACAACACAACTGGTTCTGAAAAAACTGCACTACATGTCCTGTTGGTCAGTGGCAAGTAATCATCACATGATACTAAAGTACCAGGTTAAATGATTTGTATTTTTTTTAAACAGGATAATACCAGTGTTTTCCCAGTCTGCTTAAACGAACCACATTTTCTGTCTAATCTCAGATATTTGTATTTGGTAGTTTAGATGTGATTATCCGTAGGATTAATACACTTATTCATAGAGGTACCAAATAGTTTTACATCCCCAGATGGACTAATCACATTTCAGAGCTGCACTCTGAGTCATTACCATGTAGCATCTGCTGTGTAATTTACATGATGACAGGCCCTCTACATGGATGTCGGATGTCACCATGGATGCATTATAAATATTGAAAAGAGGGGGTTTACTCACATCCATCCTGGCTCAGGAACCACTGTAGAAAATATCCACTGACTTACTGTTTTCTGCTCCTTAAATGATATTCAATTAGGCTTGATTAGACTTTTCCAACAGTGAGTTGTTATTGCATTTGACCTATTTTCTTCCTATACTATATTTGACCTCATGTCAAAATATTAACATTTTGGTAATGCATTAGGTTCAGATTCCCAGACAGATGGATGACGATGAGGCAAATCAGACCAAATGCTAAATAAACAAAGCCTAGGCGGTAGGAAAACCCACAGGTCTGCTAGTTTTGTTATAGCAACTATTCTAGAGTCTAAGCATTCCATCTCATCATCACATGATGACCACTATAGAGCACCGAGGATCCCACCACACATCTCCATGGGAGAGCTACAGAATGAACTGAAGACCGGCGACCAGCACTGCTGTCCCCAAGTTGGTCGTTATCAACCACCACTTCCAGGCTCATCTGAATTCAGACAGAGGCCTTCGATAACCATCACTCTCTGCCTAATCTGTAATGAATTGTGCCAGGTCTTGTATCAGGGGCACCTGTCTGCAGCTGAGAATTCAGGAATCCCATTATGAATGGCCTGGCGGTATGAGAGGTAGCGGGCTGCAGACTGCAGCTGGGTGCTAGGATCTCATAATGGTCCATAGGGGTTAGGGCTGGTTGGAAAATCATATAACCTATCTGCCTACTGGATTCACTTTTTTCCTGAAATCAAAATCAAATGGTAAATCCTTTTCATATTATTTCATGGTTGATTGTTGCCCTAGAGTGGATCACAACAATGCAATTGATCGGATGAAATGTGTGATGAAGATCATTTTTTGGCCTATATTACTTATGACCCAAGGGTTAGTGGCTCCCCATGTCTGGGTATACAGCGTGATAGTCCAGAAGTAAACTATACAGTAGTTATTAAAATAATACAATTATTACATTTGATAGCTAAAATAATACAAATATCATTGGATTTGTTCAGGGCCCACTGTTGGTAAGAGAATAGCTGAAATGCAACCTTCAGTTAGGAAAACATAGTATTTTCCATACATTTACAGTATGACACATCACATTTTCATGAGTGAAAGCCAATATTAAACAAATCTCTGTCTCCAAATAATTGTCAAAAAAGTGCTGTGATTTAAAGTCACTTTGAAAAATTGGATGTTATTACTTAACGTCAGATATTCCATACAGGGGGATGAAACATGAGCTGGAATGTGTTTTGCATGGTTGGCATTGTTTATCACAGCCCCAACTCGTATCTCTGCTCTGTTTTTGAAGGCATCCCTCAAGTGATATTTTGTTTTTTTCTCTCTCCCTGGGGAGGAAGTCAATGTATGTGGGAACAGGCATGCCTGTAGGCACCTGGAAGTGAGTGAGCTCGTATTTTATTTTTTATTTAGGGGGTAGATCAGCTTTAATATTTCAGATATATATATATTGGAAATAATGCGGATATATATATACTGTATACAGTACTATATACTGTATATATACAGTGCCTTCGGGAAAGTATTCAGACCCCTTGACTTTCCACATTTTCTTACATTACAGCCTTATTTTAAAATGGATTAAATAAAAAAGAATAGTCAGCAACCTACACACAATACCCCATAAAGACAAATCGAAAACAGGTTTATTAAAAATAAACAGAAATACCTTATTTACGTAAGTATTCAGACCCTTTGCTTTTTGAACTTGAGCTCAGGTGCATCCTGTTTCCATTGATCATCCTTGAGATGTTTCTACAACTTGATTGGAGTCCACCTGTGATAAATTAAATTGATTGAACATGATTTGGAAAGGCACACACATGTCTATTTTAGGTCCCACAGTTGTGTCTCAAGGATGATAAATTAAATTGATTGAACATGATTTGGAAAGGCACACACATGTCTATTTTAGGTCCCACAGTTGCAATCACATGAAGGTCCCCAAGAACACAGTGGCCTCCATCATTCTTAAATGGAAGAAGTTTGGAACCACCAAGACTCTGCCTAGAGTTGGCTGCCTGGACAAACTGAGCAGTCAGGGGAGAAGAGACTTGGTCAGGGAGGTGACCAAGAACCTGATGGTCACTCTGATAGAGCTCTAGAGTTCCTCTGTGGAGATGGGAGAACCTTCCAGAAGGATGACCATCTCTGCAGCACACCACCAAACAGGCCTTTAAGGTAGAGTGTCCAGATGGAGGCCACTCCTCAGTAAAAGGCACATGACAGTCCACTTGGAGTTTGCCAAAAGGCACCTAAAGGACCCTCCGACCATGAAAAACAAGATTCTCTGGTCTGATGAAACAAAGATTGAACTCTTTGGCCTGAATGACAAGCGTCGCGTCTGGAGGAAACCTGGTACCGTCCCTACGGTGATGCATGGTGGTGGCAGCATGCTGTGGGAATCTTTTTCACCGGTAACCAACTTGACAGAGTTTGAGAGGATCTACAGATTAGAATGGGAGAAACTCCCGAAATACCCAAGAAGACTCGAGGCTGTAATCGCTGTGAAGGTGCTTCAACAAAGTACTGAGTTAAGGGTCTGGAATACATGTAAATGTGATATTTCCGTATATTTTATATACATTTGAAAAAAATGTTTAAAAACCTGTTTTTGCATTGTCATAATGGGGTATTGTGTGTAGATTGAGACTGATTAATTTGTAATCAGTATTAGAATAAGGATGTAACGTAACAATATGTGGAAAAAGGAAAGGGGTCTGAATGCTTTCCGAATGCACCATATCAAAATGTCATTATTACAATGTTGTTATAAAGAAAAGTATCATAACTACAATGTTCTTCACCGAAACAAGCAACCTAATGTAAAGTGAAGCACATCATGACTTACTCATGTATTACAGTACTGTGTATTGTAGTAAATCTCACAACGATGGCAAACGCCCAGTACAGTACTTTGATCAATGGGAATCCATCTCAATCTAGGAAAAATGTTGTTACAGGACTTTTATGTGTAATTACTATGTACTTTCAGTATTATGAAACATTTTGAAGGGTTTATCAA
Source organism: Oncorhynchus gorbuscha (assembly GCF_021184085.1). NCBI lineage: Eukaryota > Metazoa > Chordata > Actinopteri > Salmoniformes > Salmonidae > Oncorhynchus > Oncorhynchus gorbuscha. The sequence continues at coordinate 60,557,159 of NC_060183.1, read as the reverse complement.
AATGTGTTAGGACAACATTCTTTTAAAGAATAGTGGCATAACTACACTTCTACACAGGAACAAGCAACTTAATGTAAAGTGAGACGTACCACTGAGGAAGTACAGCTCCCGCTCAGCCCAGTCAAAACTGTTCGCTGCCCTGGCCCCCCAATGGTGGAACAAACTCCCTCACGACGCCAGGACAGCGGAGTCAATCACCACCTTCCGGAGACACCTGAAACCCCACCTCTTTAAGGAATACCTAGGATAGGTTAAGTAATCCCTCTCACCCCACCCCCCCTAAGTTTTAGATGCACTATTGTTAAGTGACTGTCCCACTGGATGTCATAAGGTGAATGCACCAATTTGTAAGTCGCTCTGGATAAGAGCGTCTGCTAAATGACTTAAATGTAAATGTAACGTATTTTGAAGTTACTATGTTACAACGTGGTTTTGATTGTGGTAGGTGAAGTTTGGTAATACACTTTCTTGAGGGTTGGTGCACAGCCTGTTGATCGGACAGTGATATGTTTGGAAGCAACGGAATCCTTGGTCTCCCGTTTCATGTGATAAAAAAAATGTACGAGGAATGACCCCAAAAAACATTGATTGCAACAAAACATGCTTATAACCCCGTCAAAAGAATGAAATCATTCATTTGAAAGATAACATTGACTCTAATTATGTGTCAAACAATGTCTGATTTTACAGCTTGGAATGGTCTTGACAAAACATTTCCTCTAGAGAGTGCATGCTAAGAGAATCTTACAGCCGAAATACTAATCGGATGCCTTTGAAGAGTTGAGAGAGTACTCCTTAATTTTCTTGACCCAACCAGTACATCCACTCAATAAAATGGAGATGCTTCTTTTTAACTTTCTTTGGTCTGATTGCCCCTTAGTTACCAGACCTGCCCCTGTATTGTCTGCCACGCTCTTTCAATGTTGTTTGTGTGGTTGACTGTCTGGTGATTGTAACCCAGCCTATTCAGAGACTGGACATACACTCTCCAGCAGTCACTCAGAATGGGGGACCCTCTTCACACATGTCATCTGACGAGAGGGATTCAGGTTGCCTGTGAACGTTTTTCCACTGTTTTAAGAACTGGACACCGTCTGTTGTGTTTGACCTCCATCATCGCAAACACCCAACCCTGTCTTCTCCACGTCGGCCCTGTCCTTCCACGATTGTAGTGAAAGATAGGAACAAGTGCAACTCTTTATTTGATGTTACTACATAAATATGGATAATGCAATTCCTTTCTCTTGTGCAAGAACTTGGATTCATCTTTCACCACCAATCTCCATAGAGAACTTGACCCAATTTGGAAACCCTTCCTCCTCTTGAACCTCCTCAGGGCTTGTTTGCAGACCTTCAATAATGAGAGGTAAGATAAATGTTAGTGATATGAGAAGACGAGCGTGTCCCAGGGAAGCATGACCCTCAATTTCTATAGGAGGGGCGCCAAAATCAAATCTCACTTTGAGTCACAAATTGTCAAAAGCTGACACTGCTCCTGTCTCATGTGGAAATACACTTTAATGGAAGTTGTCACAAAAAATTGAGTTTGTCTGTTGTTGCTAGTTGCACTGTAAACATTTTTATATTTCATAAAACATTCAGCAAACAGTATGTTATGTTGTAAATACAGTTATAAATTATTCTGTCCAAAATACTTTGATTAAATTGACTATTTCCTCGCCCACGTGGAAATTCTGTAAGAGTAATGTATGCCAATTATTTGATGGTCCAACCTCATTCTGTCCCCTATCAACACTTTTAAGACGTTTGGTGCCAGCGAGAATACATACGAAAGTAGTGAAGACGATGAGCTTGATTGAGCCTCCACCATGTATATCTCACTAGGTCAGGATATTTAAGCCTATATATATCCATTAGTTCCAATATATCCATGATATTCGTGATTTTCTTGTCACTGATCCCCCCCCAGTACTGATGCTCATTCTGTTCACCAGTTCCAGAGGTATATTCACCAACTTTCTAGGCTTCTGTCACGCCTTGGTCATTGTATTTTGTGTTTTTGTTATATGTTTGGGTAGGCCAGGGTGTGACATGGGTTTATATGTTGTGTTTCGTATTGGGGTTTGTATTATTTGCGATCGCGGCTGATTAGAGGTGTGGTATAGGCTTGGCTGCCTGAGGCGATTCTCAATTAGAGTCAGGTGCTTATCGTTGTCTCTGATTGGGAACCGTATTTAGGCAGCCTGAGTTCGCTTTGTATTTCGTGGGTGTTTGTTCCTGTCTCTGTGTTGTAGTCACAGAGGCTGTAATTAGTTTCACGTTCCGTTCTGTTGTTTTTGTATTCAGTTTCAGTTATTTCATGTACCGCGATTCTTTCATTAAAGTCATGAGTAACCTACACGCTGCATTTCGGTCCGACTCTCTTCTTTCAACAGACGAACGTCGTTACAGCTTCACTGAACAGGATATCATCAACCCACGGATATTCTTGGCTGATTACACACACCTGGATCCCATTTCCCCTGATTAGTATGTTATAAATGTGCCCTCTTTTCCCCCTGTCTTCGTCAGTTATTGTTCCCATGTCCGTTGGTGGTGTGAGTAAATACGCATTGTTGCAGCTGTTATGCTGCGTGCTATATATATTGTGTATTGCAGGTTTCGTCCCGTGTCTTTCAACAAGGTTTACCCTTGCTCTTTTGTTTGGATACTAAAAACCCCTATTGTCTATTTTTGCGCCTGTCTCCAAAATCCTTTATACCAGCGTGACAGAATAACCGACCTGTAAAATGGAGACAGCAGTAAAGACCGAGCTGGCCACCATTGTAGGGGCAGTACAGCATCATGAAGACTGTCTCTCCAGACTCTGTATCGCCATGGACTGTGTGCTGGCAACCATCCAGCGCTTTGAGAGGAGTGTGCAGTCCCTCCAGTCTCCAGCACCGATTCCAGTACCAGCTCCCATACCATAACCTACCTCCGTTCCAGCGGAGCCGGTCCGTGGAATACCCCTGTCCCTCCCGGAGCGCTTCGACGGCGCACCAGCAAGCTACAAGGGGTTCCTTCTACAATGCGACCTGTACCTCGCTCGCTACACCAGGGCTGTTTCCAGAAGAGACAGGGTTGCCACTGTCATCTCGGCAAAGACCAGACGGACTCTGTACTGGGGTGCCCGTGGTCAGGGAGACAGGCAGACCCGAGGTTGAGTCCTATGAGCGCTTTACCCTCTTCCTCTCAGTGTTTGATCATCCTGTGGAGGGCCAAGAGGAGGGTGAGTGTCTACTCCGACTATGCCAGAGATGTAGGGCGACTCTGGCAGCTCCGGTCAGGAGGGCGACCCTGGCAGCTCCGGACAGGAGGGCAACCCTGGCAGCTCCGGACAGGAGGGTGACCCTGGCAGCTCCGGACAGGAGGGCGACCCTGGCAGCTCCAGACAGGAGGGCGACTTGGTTCTGGGAGCAGGCACAGGACTCACAAGGCTGGGGAGACATACAGGCGGCCACCTCCTTGGCCGAGGCACCAGATACACAGGGCCGTGGAGGCGTACTGGCGGGCTCGACCGCATAGCTGACCCCCTCCGTTCTGGCTGGATGCCAGCTTCCACCCGGAAAATGCGGGACACCGAGCACACCGGCCTATGAATACTTGGCCGAGACACAGTGCACATCACCCCATAGCACAGGGCCTGACCGGTCACCTGCTCGCTCCGGTAAGCACGGAGAGCAGGTTCAGGTCTCCAACCTTACCCTGCCACATTCCCCGTGTGCCCCCCCCCCCAAAGAAATTGGGGGCTGCCTCTCATGCTTGAGCCGCTGTGCCAACTCCTCGTAGAGTTGCCGCTCAGCCTTTGCTGCCTCCAATCCCTCCCGTGGATGGCGATACTCCCCAGTCTGTGCCCAGGGTCCCTTGCCTTCCAGTATCTCCTCCCATGTCCATTTCTCCAGATAATGCTGCTGATCCTCACCACGCTGCTTGGTCTGTTTTTGGTGGGTAGTTCTGTAACAATGTTCGTCTGAGGAAGAAGGAGTAGACCAAAGCGCAGCGTGGTACATGTTCATATTTCCTTTAATTAACTGAACACTAAATACAAAAGAACAAAGAGAATAAATGAAAACCGAAACAGTCTCGTATGGTGCAAACACTGAAACGGAAAACTACACACAACCAATAGTGGGAAAACAGGCTGCCTAAGTATGCTTCTCAATTAGAGACAATGATTGACAGCTGCTTCTGATTGGGAACCATACCAGGCCAAACACCTAGAAATATAACACACAGAACCAAAATATAGAATTGCCCACCCCAACTCACGCCCTGACCAAACTCAAATAGAGACATAAGTAAGGAACAAAGGTCAGGACGTGACACTTATATTTTGGCCATGTACTGATAATAAGAAAAGACTATCTGCTAAGCCATTACAATTATAACTGGCTATACTTATTTCACCATTAACCATAATGAGATACAAGTTTCAATTTTATTTATCGTAATATGTTTGAAAACTTACCATTAAAAAGTACCATAATGATGGAGTGTCCATATAGCTGTAACATGATATTTGTACTGCTACTAAGTAAACCTCCAATTGTTCTACACTATTCCATTTGCTAAAACCTCCCCCCACCCCAAGTTGGGTTGTCGTCCCAGTGACTGGCAGACTCCCCCTGGATCCTAGGGCCTTTGAGAGATTGGGGTCCATGTGTCTTTATAAGGGTCAACATGTGGCTGTACATGCAGTTGACAACTGACAACTCCATGCATGGGAAAAAAATCCAGTCATCTCAGGAGTGAGAGCTATGCTCTGTAGGTATCAATGCTGTACATAATAACAACTGAGTCTTGCTCCAAACTGGTAAAGGAGGGTTTTATATCTGACAGTTTCAAAGTACAGTAGAGATCAACCTTTCATAATCACACAATGTGGATTCCTGGTGAGAAAATAAAAATCCACAGTGTCCATATTAGGAGAGCATCACACCTCCATGGAAGTCACCCAGACTTGTCACAATTTCCTTTGATGTGTAATGATGTCATATGTACACCATAAAACACAACCCAGCTTTTGGGTGACGTAGGTGAAATAGTTATCCAGTGTGTAACAGATAGCGGCTCAGATTTGTATGTGGGGCCAATGGGAGGAGGCTTTGCATGAATACTCCAGACTTGTGGGGTCCAGAGTAGCATCTGACTGAATCACCCAGTGTTTGTTAGAATAGCAGCTACTTTCCTATAAATCAAATCAAATGTATTTATATAGCCCTTCGTACATCAGCTGATATCTCAAAGTGCTGTACAGAAACCCAGCCTAAAAACCCCAAACAGCAAGCAATGCAGGTGTAGAAGCACGGTGGCTAGGAAAAACTCCCTAGAAAGGCCAAAACCTAGGAAGAAACCTAGAGAGGAACCAGGCTATGTGGGGTGGCCAGTCCTCTTCTGGCTGTGCCGGGTGGAGATTATAACAGAACATGGCCAAGATGTTCAAATGTTCATAAATGACCAGCATGGTCGAATAATAATAAGGCAGAACAGTTGAAACTGGAGCAGCAGCACAGTCAGGTGGACTGGGGACAGCAAGGAGTCATCATGTCAGGTCATCCTGGGGCACGGTCCTTGGGCTCAGGTCCTCCGAGAGAGTGAAAGAAAGAGAGAATTAGAGAGAGCATATGTGGGGTGGCCAGTCATCTTCTGGCTGTGCCGGGTGGAGATTATAACAGAACATGGCCAAGATGTTCAAATGTTCATAAGTGACCAGCATGGTCAAATAATAGTAAGGCAGAACAGTTGAAACTGGAGCAGCAGCATGGCCAGGTGGACTGGGGACAGCAAGGATTCATCATGTCAGGTAGTCCTGGGGCATAGTCCTAGGGCTCAGGTCCTCCGAGAGAGAGAAAGAAAGAAAGAAGGAGAGAATTAGATAACGCACACTTAGATTCACACAGGACACCGAATAGGACAGGAGAAGTACTCCAGATACAACAAACTGACCCTAGCCCCCCGACACAAACTACTGCAGCATAAATACTGGAGGCCGAGACAGGAGGGGTCAGGAGACACTGTGGCCCCATCCAAAATGTAACACAACTACCCACAACTAAGGTGGCAAAACAGGCTGCCTAAGTATGATTCCCAATCAGAGACAACGATAGACAGCTGTCTCTGGTTGGGAACCAGACTCGGCCAAACACATAGAAATACAAAACATAGAATGCCCACCCCAAATCACACCCTGACCTCACCAAATAGATAAATAAAACGGCTCTCTAAAGTCAGGGTGTGACAAGCCATACAAAAAAATGTCCATTAATTATAATTCGCATTCCCTGCTGCTGCAGGATTATTTTCCTGCTGTAGCAAAATGGTTCAAATTAAGATTGTACATCTGTAAAGTGCAGAGTACCTGTATGGAATATTAAAATGTTCACCAAATCCTGCTCTTGACAAGGGAAAGCAGCTCCATAATGGTATTTCATCAAGGCTGAATTGAAGTGCAAATGTTTTCCTTCCCACATTCTATTCAATGTCAGTGGATTGCCAGAGAAAAAAATCACTTTGACAATTTAAAATTGTCCAATTCCTGTTGCCTGAAAATAACATAGTGAGGCAAGTTGGAGGGCATGATGTACTGTACTGTATGCCCATATACATAAAACTGTTGTCCAATTTTACGCATGAACTTCTTGGTGAAGTAATTTTCTGCAGCTAATTCTATACCTCATTACTCAAAATGAATATACTGTTCGATAACAATAAGACAACATCGAATCCATCCAGTCAATTAGAAGGGAAATAAGACATTATCTAATATCATTTAAGACTACATGCTAACAAACAAACCAACAAATGACTATAAATACGAATAACATTTTTTCAATCGATGCACGGCTTCACCTGGCCTCTGATCAATATGGTCTGTCAATAATTTTGCTGAAGCTCCATTTAATCGCAATAATCTTTGTCACGCCCTGGTCAAAGTATTTTGTGTTTTTCTTCATTTATTTGGTCAGGCCAGGGTGTGACATGGGTTTTTGTATGTGGTGTGTATGTAGTGGGATTGTAGCTTAGTGGGGTTGTAGGTAAATCTATGGCTGTCTGAAGTGGTTCTCAATCAGAGGCAGGTGTTTATCGTTGTCTCTGATTGGGAACCATATTTAGGCAGCCATATTCTTTGGTTGTGTTGTGGGTGATTGTCCTTAGTGTCTTGATGTCCTTACTCTGTGTTAGTTTGCACCAGTTTAGGCTGTTTCGGTTTTCATTACGTTTATTGTTTTGTTGAGTTTGTGTTTTGATTCATGTTACGTTGTTTTATTAAACATGGATCACAATCTACACGCTGCAGTTTGGTCCGACTCTCCTTCACCACATGAAAACCGTTACAATCTTGTTATATACATAAAATGCTGTACTGAATATGAATTGTATACAGCCTGAATCTCAATGGCTTGTGTAACACAAGCCGTGGGCTGTTATGTGTTTGTGAGCGGAGTGCGACGACACAGAAAACTCAGCACATATCAAGTTATATCATGGTCATGTCCAATTTGTAAGTCGCTCTGGATAAGAGCGTCTGCTAAATGACTTAAATGTAAATGTAATGTATGGACAACAGATGTCAGTGGAAAAGGTGCAATGTGGGGTGATGCATCCACGTAGGCTTCGACAAATTATGTTTCGATTATGTTTTCGTCTTCAGATAGCACATGTCCTGAAGCAACAAGAGGCCAGCATTCTATTTAAATGTATATCTAAATTATCTGCAATCCTGCCAGTACCTCAGGAGAGAAAACCTCACTATTGGCTGAAAGAGACCAGTGGCATTATGATGATTGGTGAGCTGATGAGCATAATATGTCTGATAGCCTGTGGCATCAATTCCTCTCTTTCACAATCACCACCCAGCGTATTATTTCATTGCTTGTCATAAATCAAGGTTGTTGCTGTTGCACTTCTGAAAAAGCAACCCAACACAGATGCCATACAACACTGTCAACCGATGACAGTTTCCTGTCACCGGTTGACAGTTTTTGGCCCTGATGACAGTGTTCGGCCCAGATCTGCATATCGACTGACAGGCTGGGCTCAAAGAATAATTAAATGTGAATGGTAAGCCAGGAACTTGGCATCAAGCTTCTCCAGGGAGGAAGGATGGACGGAGCGAGAGAAGGAGTAAGAGCGGTATCGGTGCCTGATGTTGGCAGTGTGCGGGGCAGATACAAGGGAATATCTGTCAGCACGCTGCCCAGCTCCTAGGCTCAGGAATCTGGGTTCCCAGAGAGAGGGATGGGGAGGGAGACGAGAGGGTGATCCAATTTCTGTGTTGTTTGGCTCCAGAGCTTCTGAGCTCGCGAGCCCTCCTGCCAGGGACATTTTATGTGCTCGGAGATGCTAATTAGCTAAAGCGTACTTGACCTTAGAGCTAGGGTTAAGAGAGGAATCAGGATTGGTTCCGTCCATCTCTCCGACGTGGCTAATGATGTGATTTTTTTATTTACACTGGTACTTCTTTGAGGATAGTGTAGCATGCACAGGACTGGGTTTGGTTCTCAGTTCTAGAATGATTCTCCCAATCCCTATCTCTCCATAAGTCTGTAGCATATCTGATATTGCAGCCTTATCTACAGTTCCTAAAAGTACATTTTTTACGTTTTTTTTCGGTGCAAACCATAAACAACCAAAATGTGATGCAATAATTACGATATTACGTCCAACAATGCACTCCAAGCTCGTCATCAACCTCGAGACCCTGGGTCTCAGCAGCAGCGCCTCTTCAACCTCAGGAGGCTGAAGAAATTTGGCTTGTCACCAAAAGCACTCACAAACTTCTACAGATGCACAATCGAGAGCATCCTGGCGGGCTGTATCACCGCCTGGTACGGCAACTGCTCCGCCCTCAACCGTAAGGCTCTCCAGAGGGTAGTGAGGACTGCACAACGCATCACCGGGGGCAAACTACCTGCCCTCCAGGACACCTACACCACCCGATGTTACAGGAAGGCCATAAAGATCATCAAGGACATCAACCACCCGAACCACTGCCTGTTCACCCCACTATCATCCAGAAGGTGAGGTCAGTACAGGTGCATCAAAGCTGGGACCGAGAGACTGAAAAACAGCTTCTATCTCAAGGCCATCAGACTGTTAAACAGCCACCACTAACATTGAGTGGCTGCTGCCAACACACTGTCATTGACACTGACCCAACTCCAGCCACTTTAATAATGGGAATTGATGGGAAATTATGTAAATATATCACTAGCCACTTTAAACAATGCTACCTTATATAATGTTACTTACCCTACATTATTCATCTCATATGCATATGTATATACTGTACTCTACATCATCGACTGCATCCTTATGTAATACATGTATCACTAGCCACTTTAACTATGCCACTTTGTTTACTTTGTCTACACACTCATCTCATATGTATATAATGTACTCAATACCATCTACTGTATGATGCTCTGTACCATCACTCATTCATATATCCTTATGTACATATTCCTTATCCCCTTACACTGTGTATAAGACAGTAGTTTTGGAATTGTTAGTTAGATTACTTGTTGGTTATCACTGCATTGTCGGAACTAGAAGCACAAGCATTTCGCTACACTCGCATTAACATCTGCTAACCATGTGTATGTGACAAATAAAATTTGATTTGATTCGATTTTGAGAGCTACAGGGTGTGCATGTTTTTATGCAAGGCCAGCCGTAACACACCTGATTTAACCAATCAACTAATTATGACGATCTAAATCAGCAAACCAAGACCTTGATGATTAGTTGATTGGTCGAATCAGGTGTGTTAGGGCTGGCCTGACACAAAAGCCTTCACACCCTCTATAGCAAATTCTGTTTGGCTAGCTGGGCAACATAATATTGTATATTTGTTGTTGTGAGCCATATTCAATGAAAAACAGGTTATTCTAATGCTGTAATAATGCATGTTTGGATTCAGCACATAGCCTAAATAAAACATTCCTACATCTCAGTTGCAAACTCTGTGCTCTGTGTGTTTAGCTACATGCAGCTCGGGCTGGATCTGTGAGTGCTGTGCCTACCCGCCTACAATTCTCCAGTAAATAGTCAGCGCATTAAAGGGATAGTTTGGAGTTTTGGCAATGAGGCCCCTTATCTACTTCCCCAGAGTCAGATTAACTCGTGGATACCATTTTTATGTATCTGCTTCCAGTATGAAGGAAGTTACGAGGTAGTTTCGCAAGTCAATGCTAATTTACGCACTGACTGGATGTCTATGGGAACAACTAGCCTGCTAGCAATTGTGCTGATGCTAGTTCCGACAAACTGCACACAGACACATAAAGATGGTAGTGACCATCAAATAAATGCTGCCTTTTTATCCATTTGAAAAGCGAAACAGTTTTCTTTGGACTTGGACATTGTGTTATTTGTGAATGAGTGTTCCCTTTGAATGAAAGTGCCAAGGCCAATACACAAGGTACCAAGAACGGCCATTCACAAGATTCCACAAAGTGTATTAAATGCATAGTATTTCTCCAAAGAACATTATTCTTAGGCGGGTCAATGAAAAACAATGCTCCACATGCCTTTATAGTAGTTATGATTGGACTGGAGATCTCTCCACAGTTTTTTCATTCGTCCCCTTGACTAGGTCTTGACTGGTCTTGATGACACACAATGGCCTCCTCTCGAACCAGAAGCTCCATGGTGAGTAATATTAGGTTGACCAGAGAGAATTCTGAACAGAGGGAGGAACATTCTTCAGCTTTTCTACCCATTGTGCTAATATTGATTGTTAATGTAAGAATGATTTGCACATTGTAGAAAAAAACATTTTCACAGTAAGGCGGCATTACAATTTCACATTTACTGTGTGTGCATGCATGCGTGCGTGTTCATGTGTGTGTGTGTTTTCGGGTTCTGTGAAATTGCAAAATTGGCCAGTTTCTTTCTTGTACACAATGAAGCTATCACAATATCACATGCTTGATAGAATATCAATACCGTCTTCCCCTCCATTCACTCATATTCCACTGTACTGTAAAATTGACCTGTGACCTAGACCACAATGCAACGCAACAATGTGTCAATAACTCCAGAGAAAATACACCAAAGCATGTCAAGAATGCACACAGCATGAAATATTGTCAATATTTAGCCACTCATCTGGTCCATTGTCAATTTACATGCAAAATGAATTGAAGTGTAATTTCTTCAATCATTAAATTGGCTCTTTGTTAGATAGCAATTTCATGGATGTTGGATCACATGAGGGACTTTTGTCTAACATTGACAATGGACTAGATGAGTTCAAGCACGCACGCGCACGCACACACACACACACACACACACATACTATAGCTCTCTAACTATAACACATATTATATATCATCACATCTGTTATACGGATTGGATGAAGCTCAGTGTTAAATTCAAATCTCCCTATCACCATATCTAAGCCAATATGACACGAACATCCATGAAAATTTGCAAATCAACTTGGAGGTACACAACACACGCTTCTCGCCATGAGCCGTCCAACTGTTACCGAGAACCACATACCATATTTTTTTAACAGGGTCCTTAGCAATTTATTTTTAAGAGTATTTATTGCACCTACCTAGCTCAAATTCTACACGTCGGATCAAAACGAGACTATAGCATTCATATAGTAACAGTTGGACTTAAAATATGCAAGTTTGACTAAATTTGTTGGTGCAACAGTTTTTATTATGTTTATAATGTATAGCTCTCACGTGCTCATTTATGTCTGTTAATAACCAAAGATGTGCTTCCTTTTGTAGCATTTCTGACAATGCTAACATGTTTCTTCAGCCGAATCGCAGAGTTCTAACACTGGGTCGGTTGTTCGGCAACAACACAGCTGCTCGCACAATGCTTTCAGTCAAAAAAAGTGTATGGAACAAACCTAGGCTACTGTAGATAGCTAGCTATATAGTGGTATTAAAGCTAAGGTTAATCAATGAATGCAAACAGATATTTTGATTAGCTATCTAGCTAACCTAGCTAATGCTAGCTTGATTATACTAAGTCCAGCACCTAGACTCTGTAGCTACCTAGCTAGATGAGATTAGTAATAGAGTTACAGTAAATTAAACAGTCCTGTAACAGCTCCAATAAGCAAAGTGAAACGTAAAAGAGAATGGTATCACCCTGCAAGGCGTGCGGTCAAATGATTCAAATGAGCGCCAACGCTGATAAATTGGCATTACACAAACTCATCATTACACTATTGTTGTCTAAATTACATCTACCTCCTCACCCTAATCATTCAGTTAGGCCTAATTTAAATTAGATTCTGAAGCAACTTGCACAATTATCGCCCATTCCATTGATTTGTCATTCATTCAGTAGCCTGGCATCGTTTTCTTCGCTGGATAGAGTTAAGGATATATTTTGCATTATTCTAAAGGACTACTGCAACATGTAGCATGTTTTTGTTTCCCTTACAATATATTTGATTAGTAATAGAGTTATGGTAAATAAAACAGTCCCATAACAGCTTATTTTTAAAGTAAAATGTAAAATAGAATTGTATCAACCCGCAAGTCATGCGGTCAAATTATTTGCTGCTGATAAATAGTCATAACAGAAACTCATCATTACACTATTGTCTTTCTAAATTAAATCAACCTCTTCACCCTCTTTATCATTCAGTTAGGCCTAATTTCAATTGTGAAGTAAGGTGCACAATTATCGCCCATTCATACATTTGTCATTCATTCAGTGAGGAGAGAGAGAAGCATTAGCGCCCGGCTGGGTACCAACGTCCTACAGCACATTGTCTTGGCAGATTAAGTCAGGAATAGGTCTGGGAAAAAACTGGGAAAAAGGCTCTAAATAATATTCTGACAAATGAACAGTGTAAAATACAAACATTTAGGAAAAGTCAGGGAAGGTGTAGGACATTTCGAGCTGATTTTCTTTATTTACAATATCAAACGTCAGTGGCCATTGGCCTATGGCGGTTCTAGTGTTAAGCTTCATATTATTATTTTAATTTTTTTATTATTTTATTTATTTTACACCTTTTTCTCCCCAATTTCGTGGTATACAATTGTTTTTAGTAGCTACTATTTTGTCTCATCGCTACAACTCCCGTACGGGCTCGGGAGAGACGAAGGGTGAAAGTCATGCGTCCTCCGATACACAACCTAACCAAGCCGCACTGCTTCTTAACACAGCGCCATCCAACCCGGAAGCCAGCCGCACCAATGTGTCAGAGGAAACACAGTGCACCTGGCAACCTTGGTTAGCGCGCACTGCGCCCTGCCCGTCACGGGATTCGCTGGTGCGTGATGAGACAAGGATTTCCCTACAGGCCAAACCCTCCCTAACCCGGACAACGCTAGGCCAATTGTGCGTCGCCCCACGGACCTCCCGGTCGCGGCCGGTTATGACAGAGCCTGGGGGTTCGAACCCAGAGTCTCTGGTGGCACAGCTGGCGCTGGAGCTACATATTATTTTGACAGAGATAATGAACTGTCAAATGATCAGCACAGCAACTGACAAAATGTTTGAAACACAAGTGGCTCTGAGCTTAATTCAATATGACATAGGTAAGCTAACAGTTACAGAAATCAGGAATACAGACAGGCTCTATCTATTTGAGCTACTGTGTCCAACACACCATTATGACCTGTTGTTATGTTGGTCACATACTTACCATTAAAATTATGTTATTACTAAAATAAAGGTTTAAGGAAATATAGGCACATTACTGCAAGACAAAACAGCTCAATCAAGCGTGATGGTCTTGTAAGTATAAAAGCAAATGTAAAGATAACGTAATGGGATAATGTCTTACTGTGTTGTATGAAGAATCCAATACTTTACCTTGTATGCAGTACAAATCATATCATTGTGGAAGTACCTCCTCTAAGAGTATGAATTAGGCTGTTTGAGTTTGCATCCTAAGCAACCTGTCTATACATAGTTTGAAGTACAATACCAACATAGCTACTGTAGTAGGACAAAGCTGTGTGCTGGAAAACCTTGGTAGAGCATGGGTGGAATAGAAATTGTGGTGCTCGTGCATTTCCTTTATTTTGGGGCTTCGGAACAATGCCTTTTCTCACTTAAAACATAGTTTTTTTTGTTTTTAATCTACAGTATAGCTCCCACAAAATAATGAATGAGGAGTGACTATGATGCACAACATACAGAATGCAGTGCAGTGAAGCACAGAACATATTCACATGAACAACATGTATGTCTACAGTACAGTACACACACATACTCAAACAAACACACACTCCGTCACAGGGAGAGAAATCTGCCTTGACGTTTTGTGCTTAATGTTATTACACAGCTCCAGTGACAGAGGGGCGTTATTACAAGGACACACTGCAGTATTCATGATTGAGCTCTCTGAAAAACAAAGATCACTGTGATTTTCACACATCCATGTCAGTGAAAATATACCTTGTCTTATATCCAGCCATTATTACAAACACCCGTGAAAGAAAGCAATGATAATGGTGTCACCATGGTAACTGGATGTATGTAGCAGGCCATGCTTGGACACAGATGGATCAGGGAGGGTGTCTGGGTATCCCTTGAACCTGATCTAAGGTCCGTTTTTGTTTTCCCTCCCCTTATGGTTTAGAAGAATGTGTCAGGTATAGGGCCATGTTTGTTGCGCTGCTGTGAATGGGCGATAGGGTGATGTTGTACTGGCATGGTAATATTTTTAGGGATATTACAACAGTAGCCTACAAGTTCTCCAATGTTTACCTGTTCCAATAAACCCAGGTTAATGTCCAAAAAGTGTCTTCAATAATGGACTAGATAGGTTCAAAAACAATGTTTTCATTTAATTCTGTCTTGAAACATTACAGATGGGGGCAGTTGAAATGTGTGTGCATTAACTAACAGACGGGCTGTCATGACACATCCTCTTGCTCCTCTGTTTGAGATTCACTAGAGGAAAGCTTCCCTGTCTGGGTCTGTGTGTACAGTAGCCTCCCCAGGGTGAGGACAGCCATGGAACCAGATGGCTTGTGTCCACACCATCGGCTGGGCCCTCACGCCTCACCTGCTCTGTGTGTCGCTCCTCTGGGACTGCCAGAGTGCCTGTCTGCCTGCCTGCCTGTAGCCCCTCCAGAGGGTAGAAGGTCAGTGGTGTTTCACAGTTTTGCCGGGTCTCCCCACAATCTATGGGCAGTTTTGTTTTTTCCCTCCCCTTTCCCTCTATTTTCTGGGGGGATTTTTTTTGCCATGGGGCAGAGATGAAAAAAATCTGTTTCATAGATCATCTCATGCCATTTTACACATTTTGCCATGAGGCTAAGAGAAAATGTTGGTGTTTTAGAGCTCAGGCATTCTTGAAAGATGGGATAATCTCAAATATTTGTATTAAAATAAACACATTTGAAAAATAGATTTTGATAGTGTCGGAGATCTTTGTGGGCTATACTCGGCCTTGTCTCAGGATGGTAAGTTGGTGGTTGTAGATTTCCCTCTAGTGGTGTGGGGGCTGTGCTTTGGCAAAGTGGGTGGGGTTATATCCTTCCTGTTTGGCCCTGTCCGGGGGTGTCCTCGGATGGGGCCACAGTGTCTCCTGACCCCTCCTGTCTCAGCCTCTAGTATTTATGCTGCAGTAGTTTATGTGTCGGGGGGCTAGGGTCAGTTTGTTTATCTGGAGTACTTCTCCTGTCCTATTCGGTGTCCTGTGTAAATCTAAGTGTGCGTTCTCTAATTCTCTCCTTCTCTCCTTCTTTCTCTCTCTCGGAGGACCTGAGCCCTAGAACCATGCCCCAGGACTACCTGACATGATGACTCCTTGCTGTCCCCAGTCCACCTGGCCATGCTGCTGCTCCAGTTTCAACTGGCCTGGGCCCTAGGACCATGTCCCAGGACTACCTGACATGAGGACTCCTTGCTGTCCCCAGTCCACCTGGCCATGCTCCTGCTCCAGTTTCAACTGTTCTGCCTTGCTATTATTCAACCATGCTGGTCATTTATGAACATTTGAACATCTTGGCCACGTTCTGTTATAATCTCCACCCGGCACAGCCAGAAGAGGACTGGCCACCCCACATATGCTCTCTCTAATTCTCTCTTTCTTTCTCTCCTCTCGGAGGACCTGAGCCCTAGGACCGTGCCCCAGGACTACCTGACATGATGGCTCCTTGCTGTCCCCAGTCCACCTGACTGTGCTGCTGCTCCAGTTTCAACTGTTCTGCCTTATTATTATTTGACCATGCTGGTCATTTATGAACATTTGAACATCTTGGTCATTTTCTGTTATAATCTCTACCCGGCACAGCCAGAAGAGGACTGGCCACCCCACATAGCCCGGTTCCTCTCTAGGTTTCTTCCTAGGTTTTGGCCTTTCTAGGGAGTTTTTCCTAGCCACCGTGCTTTTACACCTGCATTGTTTGCTGTTTGGGGTTTTAGGCTGGGTTTCTGTACAGCACTTTGAGATATCAGCTGATGTACGAAGGGCTATATAAATAAATTTGATTTGATTTGATTTGATAGACCAAAGTATCAGCTATCACACCATGTAAAGGAGCAACTTGTTATTTTTATTTATTTATTCATAACATGCAAGTAGCTGGATTTATGTAAACTTTGTCAGACACCATAAAAGCCATTTACATTTTACAAATATTTTCCAACAAATGTTTAAACGCCTTAATTATTTAATTCTAACATATTATTCAAATCTGTAATACAAATCTCCAAACTTCTTTTTGTTTTGTTTTACAGCACTATTAAATGCTCCAGGACTAATTTCGTTAGCATTTTGGCATGTTTTTCTAGATTTAGAACATAAAACAACGTTTAGAAAGCAAACATTATCGCTTTGGTCTAGCACAGCAAATATTTAAGTTATTAAAGCATGTGTTGCAGAACAGTGATTACAATATTTCTTCTGAATATTTACAAAAACAAAAAATATCCTAAAGGGCTTAGTCATCAGTGACAGAGTTTGACAAAAGATACTCCAAACAGACATAATTTTGCCTCTAAAAATAAAAGTTGGAGTTTACAAAAATGTCATTTTTCTTCCTCATTCAAGTGGTGTACACGGAGCACTTTAGTTTTTCCTCAGTTACTTTATGACTCTAAAACCTAATTAAATGTAACATATTTAAACTAAAATTCATACTCTATTTTAATTTATCATGCAGATAGAGTTGACAGTTTATGGTTGTGACCATGGTGATTCCAATATTGTTTGTTTAAATCTATCAAAAGTAGAGAATTTTACAGACCATGAGTGTTCTTGTTGCACTATATGTAACGAGAACATGAATAAGGGGTCCGTTATGGTATAGCTGACCCTGCTCATTCCTGATTAATTTAGGATTTTAAAACACATCTCTGGACACAACTTTTAGGATTCATGTGAGAAATATTCTGTAAAGTCAAATCAAATTAAATTGTTAGTGTTAGTGTTAGTCACATACACAGAATACAACATGTGTAGACATTACAGTGAAATGTTTACTTAAGAGCTCCTAACCAACAATGCAGATTTAAAAAACAATGGATGAAATAAGAAATAAAAGTAAAAAGTAATTAAAGAGCAGCAGTAAAATAACAATAGTGAGACTATATACGGGGGGGTACCGGTACAGAGTCAAGGTGCAGGGGCACCGGTTAGTTGAGGTAATATGTACGTACATACAGGTAGAGTTATTAAAGTGACAATGCATAGATGATAACAACAGAGAGTAGCAGTGGTGTAAAAGAGGGGGTGCAATGCAAAGAGTCTGAGTAGACATTTGATTAGATGTTCAGCAGTCTTATGGCTAGAAGCTGTTCAGAAGCCTCTTGGACCTAGACTTGACGCTCCGGTAAAGCTTGCTGTGAGGTATCAGAGAGAACAGTCCATGGCTAGTGGCTGGACTCTTTGACACAGCCTGGTATAGAGGTCGTGGATAGCAGGCTTGGCCACAGTGATGTACTGGGCCACTCGCACTACCCTCTGTAGTGCCTTGCGTTCGGAGGCCGAGCAGTTTCCATAACAGGCAGAGATGCAACCAGTCAGGATGCTCTCGATGATGCAGCTGTAGAAACTTTTGAGGATCTGAGGACCCATGCCAAATCTTTTCAGTCTCCTGAGGGGGGATAGGTTTTGTCATGCCATTTTCATGACTGTCTTGGTGTGCATGGACCATATTAGTTTGTTGGTGATGTGGACACCAAGGAACTTGAAGCTCTCAATCTGCTCCACTGCAGCCCTGTCGATGAGAATGGGGGCGTGCTCGGTCCCCTTTTTCCTGTAGCCCACAATCATGTCCTTTGTCTTGATCACGTTGAGGGAGAGGTTGTTGTCCTGGCACCACACTGACAGGTCTCTGACCTCCTCCCTGTAGGCTGTCTCGTCGTTGTTGGTGATCAGGCCCATCACTGTTGTGTCATCGGCAAATTTAATGATGGTGTTGGAGTCGTGCCTGGCCGTGCAGTCATGAGTGAACAGAGAGTGCAGGAGGGGACTGAGCACGCACCCCTGAGGGGCCCCTGTGTTGAGGATCAGCATGGCGGATGTAATGTTACCTATCCTTACCACCTGGGCGCGGCCCGTCAGGAAGTCCAGGATCCAGTTGCAGAGGGAGGTGTTTAGTCCCAGGGTCATTAGCTTATTGATGAGCTTTGAGGGCACTATGGTGTTGAACGCTGAGCTGTAGTCAATGAATAGCATTCTCACTTACGTTTTCCTTTTGTCCAGGTGGGAAAGGGCCGTGTGGAGTGCAATGGAGATTGTGTCATGTTTTGTCATTTATTATCATGTCTTGTCCCTGTGCTTCCCATTCTATTCGTTTCCCTCTGCTGGTCTTATTAGGTTCTTTCCCTCTTTCTATCCCTCTCTCTCCCCCTCCCTCTCTCACTCTCTCGCTCTCTCTTCTCTCTATCGTTCCATTCCTGCTCCCAGCTGTTCCTATTCCTCTAATCATCATTTAGTCTTCCCACACCTGTTCCCGATCCTTTTCCCTGATTAGAGTCCCTATTTCTCTCCTTGTTTCCCGTACCTGCCCTGTCGGATCCTCATTTATATTCACCGTGCTGTGTCTATGTTTTGCCCTGTCGTGTCGTGTTTCCCTCAGATGCTGCGTGGTGAGCAGGTGTCTGAGTCTGCTAGGTTCAAGTGCCTTCCCGAGGCAACCTGCAGTTCTCGATCAAGTCTCCAGTCTGTTCTCGTCTTTACGTGTAGTATTATGCTTTTTGTTTTGTAATGTTTATTCTGGATTAAATACTCTGTTTTCGCCAAGTCGCTTTTGGGTCCTCATTCACCAGCATGACAGATTGCATCATCTGTGGATTTGTTGAGATGTTATGCAAATTGGAGTGGGTCTAGGGTTCCTGGGATGATGGTGTTTATGTGAGCCATGACCAGTCTTTCAAAGCACTGCATGGCTACAGACGTGAGTGCTACAGGTCGGTAGACATTTAGGCAGATTACCATAGTGTTCATGGGCAAAGGCACTATGGTGCTCTGCTTAAAACATGTTGGTATTACAGACTCGGACAGGGACAGGTTGAAAATGTCAGTGAAGACACCTGCCAGTCGGCCAGCTTATGCTCGCTGTATACGTCCTGGTAATCCATCTGGTCCTACAGCCTTGTGAATGTTGACCTGTCTAAAGGTCTTACTCACATCGGCTGCGGAGAGAGTGATCACACAGTCTTCCGGGAACAGCTGGTGCTCTCATCCATGTTTCAGTGTTATTTTTCTCGAAGCGAGCAAAGAAGTAGTTTAGCTCGTCTGGAAGGCTCGTGTCATTCGGCTGTGCTTGCCTTTGTAGTCTGTAATGGTTTGCAAGCCCTGCCACATCCGACGAGCATCAGAGCCAGTGTAGTGCGATTCGATCTTAGTCCTGTATTGACGCTTTGCCTGATTGATGGTTTATCGGAGGGCATAGCAGGATTTCTTATCAGCTTCCGGGTTAGAGTCCCGCTCCTTGAAATCGGCAGCTCTAGCCTTTAGCTTAGTGAGGATGCTGCCTGTAATCCATGGCTTCTGGTTGGGGTATGTACTTACGGTCACTGTGGGGACGACGTCATTAATGCACTTATTGATGAAGCCAATGACTGATGTGGTGTACCCCTCAATGCCATCGGAGGAATCCCGGAACATATTCTGTGCTAGCAAAACAGTCCAGTAGCTTAGCATCTGCTTCGTCTGACCACTTTTTTATTGATCCAGTCACTAATACTTCCTGCTTTAATTTTTGCTTGTAAGCAGGAATCGGGAGGATAGAATTATGGTAAGATTTGCCAAATGGAGGGCAAGGGAGAGCATTGTATGCATCTCTGTGTGTGGAGTAAAGGTGGTGTAGAGTTTTTTTTCTTCTGGTTGCACTTTTAACATGCTGTTAGAAATTAGGTGAATGAAGTTTCCCTACATTAAAGTCCCCTACTACTAGCAGCACCGCTTCTGGGTGAGCGTTTTCTTGTTTGCTTATGGAGGAATACAGCTCATTCAAAGCTGTCTTTGTGCCAGCCTCTGACTGTGGTGGTATGTTAACAGCTATGAAAAATACAGATGAAACTCTCTAGCTAGATAGTGTGGTCTACAGCTAATCATGGGGCGGCAGGATAGCCTAGTGGTTAGAGCGTTGGACTAGTAACCGAAAGGTTGCAAGTTTGAATCCCAGAGCTGACAAGGTACAAATCTGCCGTTCTGCCCCTGAACAGGCAGTTAACCCACTGTTCCTAGGCCGTCATTGAAAATAAGAATTTGTTCTTAACTGACTTGCCTAGTAAAATTAAAAATGAGATACTCTACCTCAGGCGAGCAATGTCTCGAGACTTCCTTTGATATTGTGCACCAGCTGTTTGTTTTTCTTTTACAAAAATACATAGTCAGCCGCCCCTTGTCTTACCAAGCTGTATGTTGATAGTGTCGTCGTTCAACTACGACTCTGTGAAGCATAAGATATTACAGTTTTGAGTGTCCTGTTGGTAGTTTAATTAGGTCATCAATTTTATTCTCCAAAGATTGCATGTTTGCTAGCAGAATGGAGGGAAGTGGGGGTTTATTCAATCGCCTACAAATTCTCAGAAGGCAGTCCTCCCTCTGGCCCCGTTTTCTCCAGTCTCCTCTTCACGCAAATGACAGGGATCTGGGCCTGTTCCCAAGATAGCAGTTTATCGTTCGCTTCGTTCTCGTCAGACTCGTTAAAGGAAAAAAAGGATTCTGCCAGTCTGTGGTGAGTGACTGCAGTCCTAATGTCCAGAAGTTATTTTTGGTCATAAGAGACGGTAGGGGCAACATTATGTACAGAATATGTACAAAAATAAGTTTCAGACAATGCAAATAAATGAACAAAAAAAACAATCGGTTGGGGACATGTAAAACGTCTGCCTTTTTCTTCGGGCTATTGCAAGAAACCACAAATGAAAATGTGTCAGTTAAAGGGATACTTCGGGATTTTGGCAATGAGGCCCTTTAAGTACTTCACCAGAGTCAGATTAACTTGTGGATACAATTTTTATTTCTTGTGTCCAGTATGAAGGAAGTTACAAGTAGTTTTGCAAGCTAATGCTGACTAGTGTTAACGCAATGACTGGAAGTCTATTAGACTTTCAGAGCTGTTAGCAATTGCGCTAGTACTAGTTACCAACTTTCTTCAAGCTGCACGGAAAGACATAAAAATGGTATCCACAATTTAATCTGACTCTGGGAAAGTAGATAAAGGGCTTCATTGCCAAAATGTTAAAAAATACCTTTAATATAATTTTTTGCCACTTTATAAGAGATTTTGAAATTGTGATTCTTTGCTCCGGACAAGGGCATTTCCAGGCATAGAGAAATAGTAATGGAAAGTAATAATATTGAAAGTTATTTAGAAAATTCCTCAATTAAAATATTAAAATTCAAAAATTCCCCTAATTGTACATTTTAAGGTCAAATAATGCAAAATAAATATGTATATATATTTTTTAATTCTGCCGGACAACGATTGTCCCGAATTTCAAGAATCACTGTTCTAATTTCCTACTATTCCACACATTTTGCCATGAGGCTGAGAGAAATTTCTGCAGTTTTAAAGTTAATTTCCTGTAGTATTAGTATTATTAAAGTATATATAAAAAGTTTGTGGGGGTGTGTGCTACTCCAGTGTAGAAGGTATTGTAACCCACCACCATGGTGCTGAGCTGGACTCTGGTTTCAGTTGTTGTCAAATGCTGCTGCCTACTGGTTAGTCATGGTAAAGTGAGGGGAAAATGGAGGTAGACAAAGCCAGTGTTAAATCAATAGATATTGGTAATGACTATAGGTTATCGTCGCAAAACCTGAAGCTAGATAGAAACACACAATTATATATTTCTATACTGAGTTCACTCCTATCACTATAAGACAAAACATTCCCACTATTCTGTTTGACCATTTGACGCCTGTCCGTCTGCATGCACAATTTGGAAAGTACAAATGAACATGCATGCGTGTTTGTATGTATTCGTGCCTTTACATTTGTGTGTATGTGTGTGTCACCTCCTCTGTGAGTTTTGCCTGTAATGCGACGGTAATCTAGACTGAACAGTCTCATAATCAGAGAACACACATCGCTACCTGCCTTATCTGAGGGCAAGAATAGAGAGATTGCAAAGCTGATATCCTATAACTATAGCAGATCCCAGGAGGCTTATAGGTGATGCTTGAATAAGGAGACCTTGTTTGACTCCCAAATGGCACCCTATTCCCTATATAGTGCACTACATTTGACCAGAACCAAAGAAGTGCACTATGTAAGGAATAGGATGCCATTTTAGTCATACATTCAGCTCTGCTAGAGACAGGAAGACTCAGCTCAGCTCGCCTTGGCTGGACAAGTTATGCAGCTCTGTAGGTGTGAACAAATGTATATGCAGCATGTTCCGCATCAAGCGTCAACCCAAGTCATTACATTTCAGATTCATTAGTTTCGGATCGGTATATTGCGTTTGTATTTGCCAAAGAGATACAGAAGAGTGCTTTGGTTTGGTTTCTAATCCACAGTTCAGAGTTGTGAGATATGTAGATGTTTAACACACCCCAGTGTCTGATAAGGTGTTTGTATGTATGGAGAAAAAGAAGCCTAACGCTGAGTACCCCATGAGTGGATACAGTAGCACATCTCTCCTAAGTTGGACTGCAGTGTCAAGAGGAAAAGTTTGCCAACAACATTCTATGAACCTCTACTGTATTGTTCACCACAAAAGGCAGAAATACCTAAAGAGACTACAGAGAGCAGCAAGTACGATTTGTAAAAACCTGCTGGAAATTCAATCAAGAGAAGTGTGTCATATCATGTTGCTAATGTATCATGCTTAAAGAGAGGGTAAATCAAGCAGACAGTGTTCTTTAATTCTAAGTTGCGGTATGACGAGGTGGAATGTTTGGATGAAAAGCTCACGAGACATGAAGCTTGCCATCTCTGAATACTTGGACAGAGAGTATGGAGAGGCCATTATATAGTAAACCAGAATCTGAGAGAATCAGAGAAAATCCAGTTTCAGTATAATATACCAGTGTGTGTGTGTGTGTGTCCTCACTGTTACTTCACTGACCCTGTTATTTCCTCTATCTCGACAGCACACCCATGGACCACCATTATGCATACTCAATCATGCATAGGCCAGCAATATGATTTACACTTTGACACATAGCTAGTGGTTGAGCTGATTGAAACCATGACGAACTAATCTAAAGTATTTTCCCAAAATTGATTTTAATAGTTCTCCAATGAAATACTTGGACACAATAGTTTGGTAACATCCCCCCTTTCCCATCCTAAGTATCCTCCCTCTTACTGTATGACTTAACTTGGGAAATGTGTCTGTGTGTTTGTGCGTGCATGCCTGGGTGTGAGTATGTGTACAGTAAGAATGACAAACAAAAGGCTATGAACTTCCCTCTAAAAGGGGCGGGGTGCTACTTCCTTAGGCAGGACAAAACCCATCTGATCCTGCCCCCTTAACACTTTTGTGTTCTTTCAGTGGAGGTGACAAAGGTAGGTCTCCTCTGATTCCAGGACAGAGACATAGCCTCAGGATATCAGTTACAACCTGTTCTCTCAGACTTAGAGCCCACTGTAGATCCTACTGTATAGCTGCAACACAATAAGCCAGACATGGATAATGGTTAGGGGCATGAGTTTCCATAACCATACAGCCTGACCAGGAAAAACTCTTGAGTCCTAGTTATATGCTTAAAGCCTCAACCTTTGCCCAGAGTTTTTTCTAGTCAAGTCACATGGTCAGGAAAAACTCCTGGCCCTAGTAATGGTGTTAAAGAGCCACTTTGTTAGCCATGAGTTAGAGAATGGTCCAGTCGACCACATACAGAGCAAAGAGTAATAACTCTGACCAGGCACTCTGGTACTGTTCCATTCCTAGCCAAACTGGGAAATCCCAGAAAGTGGTCTGACTTGACTCCAGTACAGCATTTCCCTGAGTTCTGGAGAATTGGTTTAAGCTAAACTGATAATCATTGCAGCCAGAAAAAAAAGCTAATTAGACTGAACTGATTTTAAAAAATGCACCGGGCCCTTTATATGTTGTTGAGAGAATTCTGCAGTTTTTAATATATTTTTTTTTGCTAAGCTGTTTCAGTGATATAATTTCCAAGTCAGTAACGTTATGGTAATTATACAATATACTCTCCCGTCCGTATGTATTTGGACAGTGAAGCAAACATTTACTCCAGCATTTTGGATTGGAGTTTCAAATGTGGCAGTACAGAATGTCACAATTTATTTGGGGGTATTTTCATATGCAGTGCACTTGGAAAGTATTCAGACCCCTTGACTTTTTCCACATTCTGTTACGTTACAGCCTTATTCTAATGGATGAAATATGTTTTTGCCCCTCATCAAATCAATTTCAAGTCTCATAGAAAAGGGTCTGAATACTTACACTTGCAGAAAAATAAAAAAACTGATTTTGCTTTGTCATTATGGGGTATTGATGAGGATGTTTTTTTAAATCCATTTTAGAATAAGGGTGTAACGTAACTAAATGTGGAAAAAGTAAAGGGGTCTGATTACTTTCCGAATGCTCTGTATTTCTGTTTAACCATTTAGAAATTAAAGCAAATGATGTATCTATGTATCTACTCCCTTCATTTGAATAAGTCATAAGTATTTGGGCAAATTTTGTTATAGGGTATTAAAGTGGTCAAAAGTTTAGTATTTGGTCCCATATTCCTAGCATGCATATATCGAACTTGTGATTCTAGTAACTCGTTGGATGCATTTTCAGTTTTTTTTTGTTATTATTTTTGTTTTTTGCAATAGGAACTGAATGGTGAATGATGAGTGGGGTAATTTTCTTTTTTAAGTGAATAGATAAGATGTTTCTGAACACATTTAAATAAATCCTGATAATGCCATGATTCTGAAACAATTATGAATGAATCATAAATAAGGATAAGTGAGAAGGCTACAACAAAATAAACTAACCTCTCACCATTGCAATAAATGGGGAGATTAGCATTTTGGGGGGGTGTACAGGTGTAGGATGTCAATTTGATCAATCTGTTCTTTCTAAGAATGTTCCTGTGTCGCTGGAAATGCAGATGAGATTGGTGATTTACATAAATTCACTGAAAACCCACACTAACACACGTTATATTAATATTAATTTGGCCTAATTTTGGCCAGATAATAGCCTAACCACCGATCAAGAAACATTATGGACTAAATGTCAAGACCAAGACCATGGTGCTTGCCTACGAAGCTGTGAGGGGAACGGCACCTCAGTACCTCCAGGCTCTGATCAGGCCCTACACCCAAATAAGGGCACTGCGTTCATCCACCTCTGGCCTGCTCGCCGCCCTACCACTGAGGAAGTACAGTTCCCGCTCAGCCCAGTCAAAACTGTTCGCTGATCTGGCTCCCCAATGGTGGAACAAACTCCCTCACGACGCCAGGACAGCGGAGTCAATCACCACCTTCCGGAGACACCTGAAACCCCACCTCTTTAAGGAATACCTAGGATAGGATAAAGTAATCCTTCTCACCCCCCCCCCCCTTAAAATATTTAGATGCACTATTGTAAAGTGGTTGTTCCACTGGATGTCATAAGGTGAATGCACCAATTTGTAAGTCGCTCTGGATAAGAGTGTCTGCTAAATGACTTAAATGTAATGTAAATGTAAATGTCAAATTAAGTTCTAACACCTGTACGATCTTTGTGCCTCTGTACAGAGGCTCACTTATCATTCTTCACGATTCATCCCTAATAATCCATAATCATGGTAGTATCCACATTAATGGAGAAGTGTTCAGAAACATCTTCTATTCTTACTTTCGATAAAAGTGACTCCAACATGACATTTGTCAGACGTTCTTATCCATAGCAATTTACAGGAACAATTAGGGTTAAGAGACGTGCTCAAGACAACATCGACAGATTTTTTACCTATTCGTCTTGGGGCTGCTGCCCTATGTAGATAGACATGAAACACTGGTCACTTTCATCATGTGTACATACTGTTTTACTCATTTTATATGCATAAAACAGTATTCTATTCAAGGCAATTCTATTCAACTATTGCTGTAGATATACTATTCTATCCCACATATTCTACAGATACACTACATGTTGTATCCACATACTTTCCATAATGTCTATACATCCCGTCACATATACTGAACAAAAATCTAAGCGCATGTAAAGTGTTGGTCCCATGTTTCATGAGCTGAAATGAAAGATCCCAGAAATGTTCCATATGCACAAAACGGTTATTTCTCTGAATTTTGTGCACAGATCTGTTTACTTCCTTGTTAGTGCGCATTTCTCCTTTGCCAAGATAATCCATTCACCTGACTGGTGTGGCATATCAGGAAGATTATTCAACTTCTTCAGGCTAGGGTCTATTTGTCTCAATTTCCGCCTGACTGACGTGCCCAAAGTAAACTGCCTGTTGCTCAGGCCCTGACACCAGGATATGCATATAATTGGTACCATTGGAAAGAAAACACTCTGAACTTTGTAGAAATCTTAAAATAATGTAGGAGACTATAACACAATAGATGTGGTAGGAGAAAATCGAAAGAAAAACCAACCAACATTTTTTTTTTTGCGTGCCCATGCTTTTCCAATGGATCATATAGGGGAAAAAATAAATCTAGCTCCCAGTATGCAATTCCTATGGCTTCTACTGGGTATCAGTAGTCTT
Source organism: Oncorhynchus gorbuscha (assembly GCF_021184085.1). Classification (NCBI taxonomy): domain Eukaryota; kingdom Metazoa; phylum Chordata; class Actinopteri; order Salmoniformes; family Salmonidae; genus Oncorhynchus; species Oncorhynchus gorbuscha. The sequence continues at coordinate 60,530,068 of NC_060183.1, read as the reverse complement.
TGTTCAAGGTTTCAGGCGTGTTTCTTCCAAAACGAGTTAGAAATATGAGTTTTACCACAGGGACACAGACTTGGAAATTTGTGTATGTGCGTGCGACGAAGAGGACACGCACCTGCTAATATCATTTTCCTATTAAACATACTTCTTTCTGTATGAAATATTATAGTTTAATTACATTTTAGGGTATCTGAGGTTTATATAGAAACATATTTTGACTTGTTTTAACAAAGTTTAGCAGTAGCTTTTTGGATTCCTTTCTCTGCATGTTGAACGAGTGGATTACTCAAATTGATGGTGCCAACTAAACAGACTTTTTGGGATATAAAGAAGGATTTTATCTAACAAAACGACACTACATTTTGTAGCTGGGACCCTTTGGATGACAAATCAGAGGAATATTTTCAAAAAGTAAGTGAATATTTAATCGCTATTTGTGAATTTATGAAACCTGTGCCGGTGGAAAAACATTTTGTGGGGCGCGGTCCTCAAACAATCGCATGGCATGCTTTCGCTGTAAAGCCTACTGTAAACCGGACAGTGCAGTTTGATCATTTTTATGATTATTTATTTTAATTGCGTGCCCTCCAGTTACATCAAAGTTGTCCCGTTAGTGGGACACCTAGCCTTTTTAAAGCAGCATGAACATTACACAGGTGCACCTTGTGCTGGGGACAATAAAAGGCCACTCTAAAATGTGCAGTTTTGTCACACAACACAATGCCACAGATGTCTGAATTTTTGAGGGAGTGTGCAATTGGCATGCCGACTGCAGGAATGTCCACCAGAGCTGTTGCCAGATAATTGAATGTTAATTTCTCTACCATGCAATGTCGTTTTAGAGAATTTGGCAGTACGTCCAACCGGCCTCACAACCTCAGAGCACATCTATGGTGTCATGTGGGCGAGCGGTTTGCTGATGTTAACATTGTGAACATAGTGCACCATGGTTTTGGTGAAGTTATGGTTTGGACAGGAATAAGCTACGGACAATGAACACAATTGCATTTTATCGATGGCAATTTGAATGTACAGATATACCGTGACAAGATCTTGAGGCCCATTGTCGTGCCATTTATCCGCCGCCATCACCTCATGTTTGAGCACGACAATGCACGGCTCCATGTCGCAAGGATCTGTACACAATTCCTGGAAGCTGAAAATGTTCCAGTCCTTCCACGGCCTGCATACTCACCAGACATGTCACCCATTGAGCATGTTTGGGCAGTACTGTATCGATGTGTCGTAACCATACCCCTACCTTTTTTAAAAGGTATTTATGACAACAGACGCTCATCTGTATTCTCAGTCATGTGAAATACATAGATTAGGGCCGAATGAATTTATTTCAATTGAATGATTTCCTTCTATGAACTGTAACTCAGTAAAATCTGAGAAATTATTGCATGTTGCGTTTATATTTTTGTTCATTATTTATTTATACTCCAGACTCTGACATTGCTCATCCTAATATTTATATATTTCCTAATTCCACAATTTTTTCTTTTAGATTTGTGTGTATTGTTTTGTATTGCTAGATATTACCGCACTGTTGGAGAAACATTCCGCTACATTCGCAACAACATCTGCTAAGTAAGGGAATTTAAGTACCCTGCGTAAAACTGTTTTAGTGATTTAGGGTGAACACATGGAGTAGAGCTTGAACCAACTACCTGCTGTGCCGTGAAGGTGCAGACCTCTTTGTAGAGGCTGTAGTTTTGCTTGCATACAAGGAGGTGACAAGTTTGACTAAGTTTCAAAACACCAAGTAGTTGTAGTACTAATCCACCTGAATTCAAGTGAGGAAAAGGTATTTTTTTAAATGAAGAGGAAAAAAGATATGGGTGGAGATGTGGAGGTAGGCGTTCAGAATCAAGGAGAGACATGTTTAAAAAAAATCAACGAGGGAGGGATCCCTCTCTGAGTGCTTAAAGAGTCGACACGCGGTCCTCCTTGACACACATTCCAAGTCAGCCCCACGTCTCCGCAACGGACCCTGTTTTCACTGGACGACCAACAGCTGCATCATGGGAAAACAGAAGGTGCTTATGGACAAGCTCGCAAGGACCTTTCAGGTCCGTCACATGCTGCTACGCCAGGGTCTGGCAGAGTGCCTGGGAACCCTGATACTGGTGGTGAGTAGAGACTGTTCTACATTACTACAATAGTATTACCTATGTATGTAAAACCCTATTATAGTGAGTGGGTGAATGTGAATTAGAAACACAGTACCATACTATTATTATCTATCGCTTGTCGGTATGAAAAGAATGTCTTCAAAAATATGGATGAAACATGTAATTAAGCAAAGTGATGGTTAATTAAGCATCTAATATTCTCTGATGACTTAATTGCTTGTTTTCTAATTAATTTCACATTGAACTTTTGTGGAATTTCATCTTAATCTAAATGTGTTGTTTAAAGCAGTGCTTTGAGCTTGGGTGTGAATGTAAAAGGATAGCTCTTCCCACATTGTTAGCATTGGCTATACAAGCAGAACTGACAGTGAATTATATTATCATCTTGTTAATATTATTTTATTATCACATCTTAATTAACCTCTCAAGTCTACATGAAAAACCTACACTGAAAATAAACATCCTTTCCTTTAAAATGATACATTTAAAGAACTTCAAATTGTTTTCCATAGAGCAAGGTAATTTATTCTGAGGAAAAGAGAGATTATCACATAATTGTTCATGCTTCCTTGGAGATATTACATTCCATATTTACATGAATTCACTTAATCTCTCTGTAAAATACACAAATTGATTAAAGTGTTGAATTATCTATAATTAATTCATGAACATTTTCACCTGAATACCTGCTTTAGGAAAAACTCAAAACCTAGCCTTCGAGACAAATCTATGGAATAGAATAGAACCTTGCCCACTAAGGTGAAACAGTCATCCACGTAGGTAAGGCCCTGGCATCCCTGTTGGTATTCCGCTAAATCCAAATAAAACACGAGGTTAACACACAAACAGCTACCTGGGGTCAGCTGTTTCCAATATTTACCCCCATACAGAACAATAACAGTAGCTGGAGGGAAGATACAAACTGAGAGGGGGCGGTTTTGCCATCTGGTATTTTTCTTGCCTGCAGCGTGAGAGGTGTAACTGATGTCTGATCCACTGTTTGGCCACACTACTGAGTGAAGACTTATGCCTCCCTGGCAAACATAACTCCCTTGGCCCTGACTGCCTGAAGGCAGGTCTTCTCTGCTCTAAGGAAGGCTCCACAGGTAGATTTTATAGATAGGATACTCTATAGGCAGCATAACCCACCCACCACAACACACTGTTGATTAAATGCATATAGAAAGATGATATATTTCTGTATGATCCACCGTGCTAATTTGTTGAAAAAACGTCCACCACCAGAACCCCTGGGCTCCGTAGCCCACCCTTATCAACACACACATGGCCTCTCGGGTCATTGGAAGCCACACCTCAGTCAAGATCAGTAGGCAAAATGGCCACATGGCACAGCAAGCGGATACTCAGGTCAAGCTGTTAAAGGCATTGATCGTCTTGGGTGACCTGAGCTAAAGTCCAAAAAACATATTTGAAATGGTACTAGACCACCGCTCGACCACAGGCATTTTTGGGATCCTGAGTGCACAAAGAACTCAGACAAAAGCTGATTGAAAAACTATTTTGGCCTGACAACAAGTTGACTAAAGCAGAAACAGACTGGACTGGTACAGGCTATTCTCCATCCATCCTCCATTCTCACAGATCTACATATACAGGCAGTCTACACAGATAGCTACAGACTGTCAGTCTGTATGTGATATGCATGCCATAGTAAACTTGTTGATGACCCTTATATATACTGTATTTAGGGGATTTGTATAATTGTTAAAACATGTATTCAACAAGACATAACCCAACAACAACACTACAATGTTCACCTGCGTTTGGTTACCCATGCACAGTGTTTCTCCTTTAACCTGTCTCTCTCCCTTCTCTGTAGATGTTTGGCTGTGGTGCGGTGGCCCAGCTGGTGCTAAGTGGTGGCTCCCATGGAATGTTCCTCACCGTCAACTTTGCCTTTGGCTTCGCTGCTACACTGGGCATCCTGGTCAGCGGACAGATCTCAGGTGAGGGGGCGTTACTGTCTGAGAGTAGCGAGTCTATTGGGAGTCATCGGTTGCCTATTGTGACAGACACATTATACTTAAGGTAAACTGACACTAATATAAAGTGCAATATTTACCCTTGTCAATGTTTTTTTCTTAGGTAAAACAGTCAGAGGGAAAGAGAGAGCGAGAGAGAGAGAAAGAGAGAGAGAGAAAGAAAGGGTGAGAGAAGCTCAGAGACAAGAAGTACGATGCTGGCTTGCCCCTTGAATTTTAAAGCCATTGGGTCCGTGATTGAAAGGAAAATGTGAAATCGCAAATTGTGTTATAACTTTATTCACTATACAAGGATTAATCTGTCTAAGCAAAGGAACATAGATTTCCACAGTTCACTTGTACCCACGTTTTTCAATGCCTAATACACATGGCAGCCTTGAAAATAAAATTAATCCCTCCAATTTACTGTCACAGAGACCTCCCGTCCTAACAGGCATTTACTGAGTCTACCTACTATTGCGGCAGATAGTCCTTTTTTCCCTCAGAGAAAAGATTTTAAGAGAATCATCTTTGGTCTTGATAGGCTCTAGTTGTTTTCCCTCACTATTTTTCTCTCACTCAGAGACTTGATTTTAAGAGAGATGGTCTTGGGTGTTTTTTACTCAGAGAAAAATTGAATAGAATAGAATGAAATTGACAAATGGTGAATTCACCATTTTCCAAATTGTTCTTTGTCACAGGAGGCCACCTGAACCCAACGGTGACCTTCGCCCTCTGTCTATTGGGGAGAGAACCTTGGAGGAAATTCCCTGTGTTTTTCTTGTTCCAGACTATAGGATCCTTCCTGGGAGCTGGGATCATATTTGGCATGTATTTTGGTTAGTAGGATTCTGATCATTTATATTTTCAGAAATGTACAAACAGCAACAACAATAGTTTTTCCAGTGGCCATATTTCACCAAAAACATTCTCAAGACTGTCAAAGTTTAGACTGTCTGAAAATAACTGTTATTTTCTCCCGAAGGGAGTTTCAAGGTTCTAAAGCTACTGTAAATGATACCACACACACTGTGATCTCTTATATCTTGCCGTGGTTTCTCCAGATGCGTTGTGGGACTACGGCCAAGGAACACTGATCGTTGTGGGGGAGAATGCCACTGCTGGGATCTTTGCCACATATCCCTCCAAACATCTCACTCTGGTTAATGGATTCTTTGACCAGGTACATACACACTATTAGTATACTATAGTATATTAGTATTCCGTATTAGGACAGCCTCAGAATCACAAGTAGTTATATGGAATATTATCCTGTATAAAACCGTTGTACATAACAACATGCACATTCCTGCAACAACCATGTAAAACTGAGCTTGGCTGTGTTACAGATTATAGGCACAGCAGCTCTGATCGTGTGTATCCTGGCCATCGTGGACCCCTACAACAACCCCATCCCCCGGGGCCTGGAGGCCTTCACGGTGGGGTTTGTGGTGCTGGTCATCGGCCTGTCAATGGGCTTCAACTCGGGCTACGCTGTCAACCCTGCCAGGGACCTGGGCCCACGCATCTTTACTGCCCTGGCTGGCTGGGGTGGTGAGGTCTTCACGTGAGTTTTGGATTTTTCTCCTGTTTTTCTTTTTCTGTGTAATAGCTCTGCTTTCCCTGTTCTCCATAAACATACAACCTTGTCTCTGTCTTGGTCTCCCACAGGGCTAATGCCTACTGGTTCTTTGTGCCAATCTTTGCCCCCTTCATTGGTGCAGTGTTGGGGGTGATGGTGTACCAGCTGATGGTGGGGTACCATGTGGAGGGAGAAGCACGAGAGAAGAAGGAAGAGGAGGAGAAAGAGGAGCAAGATGAAAGGCTCAAATTGTCCAGCCTAACTACCAAGGACAGTGCATGAGTTCATGAATATTCTTACCGTGACCCATTTTAAACACTCTTTATGTAAATAATATATATGTGTGTGTAGTACACTCTTAGAAAAATGGTTTCAAAAAAGTTATTTGACTGTCCCCATAGGATAACCCTTTTGGGTTCCATGTAGAACCCTCTGCAGAAAAGGTTCTACATGGAACGCAAAAGGGTTCTTCCATAGGTTCTCCTATGGGGACAACAACTTTCTTTTCTAAGAATGTATCTTTTTATAGATTTTATATCTTGCCTTGATTACAAACACTTTTCTTTGTGGGTATTATTAAAGTATAACTTCTCAATCAATCAATCATTCATCATTTCCCACCAGGTTCAACCTCGGGAGACAGTAAGGATCGATCGAAACAGTTTGTCAACTGTACACAGACACTGTAGCTGCAGCTCCAGTATGTCTGTCACTTTCAACATCAGAAACTCCTTCAAATCTAGAAAATAACAAAACAAAAACAGTCTTCCTTTATGCCACCTTGCTGACAAAACTGCTATAGTGATGCTTTGGCACAGATAAACAGGAAAACAAAAAGCTCAATGCTGAAGAAGTATCACCTCACATACATTTGAAATGTGGTGCTTTGTTGAATTTGTGTCAGGATCCAGGAGATTACATTGCCTCTAGATTTTATTAAGTTTTGCCCTTACAGTAAGGATTCTGGTTCTACTGAATTTGCCATGCTATAAACATATAACTATAATCTAAACTATCCTTATATCTACATGTATATTTTACACATTCATTTTACACATATAGCTCAGACACTGCCACTAACCAAGCAATAGAGTCTGTTGTACACGCACTAACATTACAGGGGCGCTGCAGCATTACCAGTATGATCCTATCCATTTAAAATGTGAGTGAGATCTTTCAAAGAGCTATGCTGAACAGTTTACTGAAATGACAACAAAAAAAAGTTTTACTGAAATCAATCTAACTTTGGACCGCTTTACGGTACACTGTGAGAAAAATAACTAACATGATTGACTGCTTCAGGTAAACCTTCAATAGCCAGGTAAATGTCAAACAAACAAACTAAATATTTGTTTACCTCTAAATACAGTTCCAAAACCTTGAATTGTTTGCCCCTTTACATTTGCTAGTACCAAATTCTGAGTAACCTACTTGAACACAGCAGTAATATTTCTATATTGTAACCACAGCCTATGCCATATGACACTGCCATGTCGATTGGTTTTCAATACATATCTTCAAGCATAAGTGTGCTTGCATGATTTGCTGATAAGAGTGTGAAAAGAGGGTAAAAGAGGATATGGTGATAAGATGCAGGCAGGTGAACTGTAGGACTATATTTTATGCTCGTCTTGAGGATAGGGAGGGTCAAGGAGTCCCTCTGATCTGTTCTTTATTAAAGAGCTCTACTGCCTAGTGCCTGCTTACTCTACTATTGTTGGCTCACATTAACAGAGTGGTTAAGGGAAGACACACAAGATCAATATTTCACAGTTATTCTCATAAGAAACCAAGCATTGGCCAACAGTATAACAAATACTGCTCTTAAAAACCGCTCTGGGGTAGGCGGGACGCTTGCGTCCCACATGGCCAATAGCCAGGGAAAATGCAGAGCGCAAAATTCAAATACATTTCTATAAAAATCTAACTTTCCTTAAATTACACATGCAAGATAGCAAATTAAAGCTACACTCGTGAATCCAGCCAACATATCAGATTTGAAAAAAGCTTTTCGGCGAAAGTGTAAGATGCTATCATCTGAACAGTAAACAATGAGAGTAGCATATTTCAACTCTGCAGGCGTGACACAAAACGCAGAAATTAAATATAAATAATGCCTTACCTTTGACGAGCTTCTTTTGTTGGCACTCCTACATGTCCCATAAACATCACAAATGGTCCTTTTGTTCGATGAATTCCGTCGGTATATATTCACAATGTCAATTTATTTGGCGTGTTTGATCCAGAAAAACATTGCTTCCAACTTACGCAACGTCGCTACAAGATATCTAAAAAGATACATGTAAACTTTGCCAAAACATTTAAAACTACTTTAGTAATACAGGTATTTCTAAACGTATAGGTATTTTTAAACGTATATAATCGATCAAATGAAGACGGGATGATCTGTGTTCAATACAGGAGCAAAACAAACTGACGCTGGTTACGCGCCTCTATCAAAAGGTACACATGAAGTGACGTTCTGAGTCCTTCTTCATTACACAAAGGAAAAACCTCAACCAATTTCTACAAACTGGTGACATCCAGTGGTAGTGGTAGGAACTGCAGGAAAGACAGTGACTTAAAAAAAAATCTGAATGGGTTGTCCTCGGGGGTTTCACCTGCTAAATATTTATCCGTTATTTTACCAGGTAAGTTGACTGAGAACACGTTCTCATTTGTAGCGATTTTTTTTACTCATCAATTTACACAAAATACCCGATGTGACGAAAAAATAATAATGGCTTTAGAAATTTATAAAATAAAAAACAGAAATACCTTATTTACATAAGAATTCAGACCTTTTGCTATGAGACTCGAAATTGAGCTCAGGTGCATCCTGCTTCCATTGATCATCCTTGTGATGTATCTACAACTTGATTAATACAACTTGAGTCCATCTGTGGTAAATTCAATTGATTGGACATGATTTGGAAAGGCACACACCTGTCTATACAAGGTCCCACAGTTGACAGTGCATGTCAGAGCAAAAACCAGGCCAGGAGGTCGAAAGAATTGTCCGTAGAGCCCCGAAACAGAATTATGTCAAGGTAAAGATCTGGGGAAGGGTACCAAAAAATGTCTGCAACATTGAAGGTCCCCAAGAACAGTGGCCTCCATTATTCTTAAATCATTATTCTTAAATGGAAGCTGATCGCAAGAAACTGGTGGTCACTCTGACAGAGCTCTAGTGTTCTTCTGTGGAGATGGGAGAACCTTCCAGAAGGACAACTATCTCTGCAGCACTCCACCAATCAGGCCTTTATGGTAGAGTGGCCAGACGGAAGCCACTCCTCAGTAAACGGCACACGATAGCCCGCTTGGAGTTTGCCAAAAGGCACCTAAAGACTCTCAGACCATAAGAAACAAGATTCTCTGGTCTGATGAAACCAAGATTGATCTCTTTGGCCTGAATGCCAAGCGTCACATCTGGAGGAAACCTGGTACCATCCCTACGGTGAAGCATGGTGGTGGCAGCATGTTGTGGGGGTGTTTTTGAGCAGAAAGGACTGGGAGACTAGTCAGGATCGAGGAAAAGATTAACGGAACAAAGTACAGAGAGATCCTTGATGAAAATCTGCGACAGAGCGCTCAGGACCTCAGACTGGGGTGAACATACACCTTCCAACGGAACAACTTTTATTTTATTTCACCTTTATTTAACCAGGTAGGCTAGTTGAGAACAAGTTCTCATTTGCAACTGCAACCTGGCCAAGATAAAGCATAGCAGTGTGAACAACACAGAGTTACACATGGAGTAAACAATTAACAAGTCAATAACACAGTAGAAAAAAAGGGGAGTCTATATACATTGTGTGCAAAAGGCATGAGGAGGTAGGCGAATAATTACAATTTTGCAGATTAACACTGGAGTGATAAATGATCAGATGGTCATGTACAGGTAGAGATATTTGTGTGCAAAAGAGCAGAAAATAAAATAAATAAAAACAGTATGGGGATGAGGTAGGTAAAAAAGGGTTGGCTATTTACCGATAGACGTGCCGTCCTTGGCCAGCTCTCCCGCTATCTCTCTCAGAATGACCTTGATCCAAATCAGTCAGGTTTCAAGACTAGTCATTCAACTGAGACTGCTCTTCTCTGTATCACGGAGGCGCTCCGCACCGCTAAAGCTAACTCTCTCTCCTCTGCTCTCATCCTTCTAGACCTATCGGCTGCCTTCGATACTGTGAACCATCAGATCCTCCTCTCCACCCTCTCCGAGTTGGGCATCTCCGGCGCGGCCCACGCTTGGATTGCGTCCTACCTGACAGGTCGATCCTACCAGGTGGCGTGGCGAGAATCTGTCTCCTCACCACGCGCTCTCACCACTGGTGTCCCCCAGGGCTCTGTTCTAGGCCCTCTCCTTTTCTCGCTATACACCAAGTCACTTGGCTCTGTCATAACCTCACATGGTCTCTCCTATCATTGCTATGCAGACGACACACAATTAATCTTCTCCTTTCCCCCTTCTGATGACCAGGTGGCGAATTGCATCTCTGCATGTCTGGCAGACATATCAGTGTTGATGACGGATCACCACCTCAAGCTGAACCTCGGCAAGACGGAGCTGCTCTTCCTCCCGGGGAAGGACTGCCCGTTCCATGATCTCACCATCACGGTTGACAACTCCATTGTGTCCTCCTCCCAGACGGCTAAGAACCTTGGCGTGATCCTGGACAACACCCTGTCATTCTCAACTAACATCAAGGCGGTGGCCCGTTCCTGTAGGTTCATGCTCTACAACATCCGCAGAGTACGACCCTGCCTCACACAGGAAGCGGTGCAGGTCCTAATCCAGGCACTTGTCATCTCCCGTCTGGATTACTGCAACTCGCTGTTGGCTGGGCTCCCTGCCTGTGCCATTAAACCCCTACAACTCATCCAGAACGCCGCAGCCCGTCTGGTGTTCAACCTTCCCAAGTTCTCTCACATCACCCCGCTCCTCCGCTCTCTCCACTGGTTTCCAGTTGAAGCTCGCATCCGCTACAAGACCACGGTGCTTGCCTACGGAGCTGTGAGGGGAACGGCACCTCAGTACCTCCAGGCTCTGATCAGGCCCTACACCCAAACAAGGGCACTGCGTTCATCCACCTCTGGCCTGCTCGTCTCCCTACCACTGAGGAAGTACAGTTCCTGCTCAGCCCAGTCTAAACTGTTCGCTGCTCTGGCCCCCCAATGGTGGAACAAACTCCCTCACGACGCCAGGACAGCGGAGTCAATCACCACCTTCCGGAGACACCTGAAACCCCACCTCTTTAAGGAATACCTAGGATAGGATAAGTAATCCTTCTCACCCCCCTTTAAGATTTAGATGCACTATTGTAAAGTGACTGTTCCACTGGATGTCATAAGGTGAATGCACCAATTTGTAAGTCGCTCTGGATAAGAGCGTCTGCTAAATGACTTAAATGTAAATGTTAAATGTCTATGTACAGCTGCAGCGATCGGTTAGCTGCTCAGATAGCAGATGTTTGAAGTTGGTGAGGGAGATAAGTCTCCAACTTCAGCGATTTTTGCAAACTGGAACGAAAGGCGGCCAAATGAGGTGTTGGCTTTAGGGATGATCAGTGAGATACACCTGCTGGAGCGCGTGCTACGGATGGGTGTTGCCATCGTGACCAGTGAACTGAGATAAGGCGGAGCTTTACCTAGCATGGACTTGTAGCTGACCTGGAGCCAGTGGGTCTGGCGACGAGTATGTGGCGAGGGCCAGCCGACTATAGCATACAGGTCGCAGTGGTGGGTGGTATAAGGTGCTTTAGTGACAAAATGGATGGCACTGTGATAAACTGCATCCAGTTTGCTGAGTAGAGTGTTGGAGGCAATTTTGTAGATGACTTCGCCGAAGTCGAGGATCGGTAGGATAGTCAGTTTAACTAGGGTAAGTTTGGCGGCGATTGAAGGAGGCTTTGTTGCGGAATAGAAAGCCAACTCTAGATTTGATTTTCGATTGGAGATGTTTGATATGAGTCTGGAAGGAGAGTTTACAGTCTAGCCAGACACCTAGGTACTTATAGATGTCCACATATTCAAGGTCGGAACCATCCAGGGTGGTGATGCTGGTCAGGCGTGCGGGTGCAGGCAGCGAACGGTTGAAAAGCATACATTTGGTTTTACTAGCGTTTAAGAGCAGTTGGAGGCCACGGAAGGAGTGTTGTATGGCATTGAAGCTCGTTTGGAGGTTAGATAGCACAGTGTCCGAGGACGGGCCGGATGTATATAGAATGGTGTCGTCTGCGTAGAGGTGGATCAGGGAATCGCCCGCAGAAAGAGCAACATCATTGATATATACAGAGAAAAGAGTCGGCCCGAGGAACCCTGTGGCACCCCCATAGAGACTGCCAGAGGACCGGACAGCATGCCCTCCGATTTGACACACTGAACTCTGTCTGCAAAGTAGTTGGTGAACCAGGCAAGGCAGTCATCCGGAAAACCGAGGCTACTGAGTCTGCCGATAAGAATATGGTGATTGACAGAGTCGAAAGCATTGGCAAGGTCGATGAAGACGGCTGCACAGTACTGTCTTTTATCGATGGCGGTTATGATATCGTTTAGTACCTTGAGCGTGGCTGAGGTGCACCCGTGACCGGCTTGGAAACCAGATTGCACAGCGGAGAAGATACGGTGGGATTCGAGATGGTCAGTAACCTGTTTGTTGACTTTGCTTTCGAAGACCTTAGATAGGCAGGGCAGGATGGATATAGGTCTGTAACAGTTTTGGTCCATGGTGTCTCCCCCTTTGAAGAGGGGGATGACTGCGGCAGCTTTCCAATCCTTGGGGATCTCAGACGATATGAAAGAGGTTGAACAGGCTGGTAATAGGGGTTGCGACAATGGCGGATGATAGTTTCAGAAATAGAGGGTCCAGATTGTCAAGCCCAGCTGATTTGTACGGGTCCAGATTTTGCAGCTCTTTCAGAACATCTGCTATCTGGATTTGGGTAAAGGAGAACCTGGAGAGGCTTGGGCAGGTAGCTGGGGGCGTGGAGCTGTTGGCCGAGGTTGGAGTAGCCAGGCGGAAGGCATGGCCAGCCGTTGAAAAATACTTGTTGAAGTTTTTGATAATCATGGATTTATCGGTGGTGACCGTGTTACCTAGCCTCAGTGCAGTGGGCAGCTGGGAGGAGGTGCTCTTGTTCTCCATGGACTTCACAGTGTCCCAGAACTTTTTGGAGTTGGAGCAACAGGATGCAAATTTCTGCCTGGCCTTAGCATTCCTGACTGACTGCGTGTATTGGTTCCTGACTTCCCTGAACAGTTGCATATCGCGGGGACTATTTTATGCTATTGCAGTCCGCCACAGGATGTTTTTGTGCTGGTCGAGGGCAGTCCGGTCTGGAGTGAACCAAGGGCTATATCTGTTCTTAGTTCTGCATTTTTTGAACGGAGCATGCTTATCTAAAATGGTGAGGAAGTTACTTTTAAAGAATGACCAGGCATCCTCAACTGACGGGATGAGGTCAATGTCCTTCCAGGATACCCGGGCCAGGTCGATTAGAAAGGCCTGCTCACAGAAGTGTTTTAGGGAGCGTTTGACAGAGATGAGGGGTGGTCGTTTGACTGTGACTCCGTAGCGGATACAGGCAATGAGGCAGTGATCGCTGAGATCCTGGTTGAAGACAGCGGAGGTGTATTTGGACGGCCAGTTGGTCAGGATGACGTCTATGAGGTTACCCTTGTTTACAGATTTAGGGTTGTACCTGGTGGGTTCCTTGATGATTTGTGTGAGATTGAGGGCATCTAGCTTAGATTGTAGGACTGCCGGGGTGTTGAGCATATCCCAGTTTAGGTCACCTAACAGATCAAACTCTGAAGGTAGATGGGGGGCGATCAATTCACAAATGGTGTCCAGGGCACAGCTGGGAGCTGAGGGGGGTCGGTAGCAGGCGGCAACAGTGAGAGACTTATTTCTGGAGTAATTTTCAAAATTAGTAGTTCGAACTGTTTGGGTATGGACCTGGAAAGTATGACATTACTTTGCTGGCTATCTCTGCAGTAGACTGCAACTCCTCCCCCTTTGGCAGTTCTATCTTGACAGAAGATGTTATAGTTGGGTATGGAAATCTCAGAATTTTTGTGGCCTTCCTGAGCCAGGATTCAGACACGGTAAGGACATCAGAGTTAGCAGAGTGTACTAAAGCAGTGAGTAAAACAAACTTAGGGAGGAGGCTTCTGATGTTGACATGCATGAAACCAAGGCTTTTTCAATCACAGAAGTCAACAAATGAGGGTGCCTGGGGACATGCGGGGCCTGGGTTTACCTCCACATCACCCACGGAACAGAGGAGGAGTAGTATGAGGGTGCGGCTAAAGGCTATCAAAACTGGTCGCCTAGAGCGTTGGGGACAGAGAATAAAAGGAGCAGATTTCTGGGCATGGTAGAATATATTCAGGGCATAATGCGCAGACAGGGGTGCGGGTACAGCGGTGGTAAGCCCAGGCACTGGGTGATGATGAGAGAGGTTGTATCACTGGACATGCTGGTTGTAATGGGTGAGGTCACCGCATGTGTGGGAGGTGGGACAAAGGAGGTATCAGGGGTATGAAGAGTGGAACTAGGGGCTCCATTGTAAACTAAAACAATGATAACTAACCTGAACAACAGTATACAAGGCATATTGACATTTGAGAGAGACATACAGCGAGGCATACAGTAATCACAGGTGTTGAATTGGGAGAGCTAGCTAAAACAGTAGCTGAGACCACAACAGCTAATCAGCTAGCACAACAACAGCAGGTAAAATGGCGTTGACTATGCAAGGAGGGTCGGAATAACTACACACAGAGCCTGAGCACAACGACCCTAAGCACAAAGCCATGACAACGCAAGACTGGCTTTGGGAAAAGTCTCTGAATGTCCTTGAGTGGCCCAGCCAGAGCCCGGACTTGAACCCAATCTAACATCTCTGGAAAGACCTGAAAAATAGCAGTGCAGCGACACTCCCCATCCAACCTGACAGAGCTTGAGAGGATCTGCAGAGAATGGGAGAAACTCCCCAAATACAGGTGTGCCAAGCTTGTTGTGTCATACCCAGGAAGACTCTAGGCTGTAATCGCTGCAAAAGATGCTTCAACAAAGTACTGGGTAAAGAGTCTTATGAGAATGTGATATTTCTGTAGTTTTTTAAATATTAAATTTGTTAAAAATGTATAAAAACCTGTTTTTGCTTTTTCATTATTTGGTATTGTGTGTAGTTTGAGGATGGGGATTTAATACATTTTTGAATAAGGCTGTAACGTAACAAAATGTGGAAAAAGGCACAGTATAGCTCAGACATTGACACTAACAAAGCCATACAGTCTGTAGTACACACACTAATATTACAGGGGCGCTGCAGCATTGCCAGTATGATTCTATCATTATAAAATGTGAGTGAGATCTTTCAAAGAGCTATGCTGAACATTTACTAAAATCTTCACCACCATTTTCATGGTCTTTCTCTCAGCTCCGCAGACTCGCGGGTAGTGTGCTAGGTTTTTCCACATGTTATCTTCTACCAGATGTGTATCATACTGTATGTGTCTTTGTTTCTGGGACCTGAGCCAAACCTAACTTTGGACAGCTTTACGGTACACTGTGAGAAAAAGAACCAATATGATTGACTGCTTCAGGTAAACCTTCAATAGCCTGATTTAAAAAGGTCAACGTGTTTGTGGTAAATGTCCAACAAACAAACTAAAAATAGTTGACTGACTATTTGTTTACCACTAAATACAGTTCCAAAACCTTGAATTGTTTGCCTCTTTACATTTGCTAGTACCAAATTCTGGAGTATCCTTCTTGAACAAAGCAGTAATGATTCTATATTGTAACCACAGCCTATATCATATGGCACTGACATGTCGATTGGTTTTCAATACATTTCGTCAGGCATACAGTGGGGAGAACAAGTATTTGATACACTGCCTATTTTGCAGGTTTTCCTACTTACAAAGCATGTAGAGGTCTGTAATTTTTTATCATAGGTACACTTCAACCGTGAGACACGGAATCTAAAACTAAAATCCAGAAAATCACATTGTATGATTTTTAAGTAATTCATTTGCATTTATTGCAGGACAAGTATTTGATACATCAGAAAAGCAGAACTTAGTATTTGGTTCAGAAACCTTTGTTTGCAATTACAGAGATCATACGTTTCCTGTAGTTCTTGACCACTGTAAGTCCGCTGTGGTCTGCTTGCATGATTTGCTGATAGTGTGAAAAGAGGGTAAAAGAGGATATGGTGGATAAGATGTAGGCAGGTGAACTGTAGGACTACATTTCACTCTCGTCTTGAGGACAGGGAGGGTAAGCAGGAATTCCTGTGATCTGTTCTTTACGAAAAAGCTGCTTACTCTACTACCATTGGCTCATGTTAACAGGGGTGGTTAAAGGAAAACACATGAGATCAATACACTCACAGCTATTTTCATAAGAAACCAAGCATTGGTCAACAGTATAACAAATACTGCTCTTCATCTGTTACCAGATCTGTTCAAGTTCTGTTCATTCCTTCAATATGAAACAGCAGTGGAAGCTGGCAGACAGAAAATATCAGAAGTGTGAAGATATGTGGCAATTTTCTAAACTGACGATATGGTGTTCTCTTACGGTGTTGCGTAAGAGAGTAAAGTGAAAACAACAGACATCATGGAGGCGAAATCCCATAAATTGAAGAATGGACACTAATGTACAGCAGAGTTTGCAGAGACGGTTTGTCAACGTTGTACACACACATATATATACACACACAGTGTATCTGCAGCTTCAGTATGTGTGTCACTTTCAACATCAGAAATTCCTTCAAATCTAAGAAAATAACAAAACAAAAACAGTCTCCCTTTATGCCACCTTGCTGACAAAACCGCTATAGTGATGCTTTGGCACAGATAAACAGGAAAACAAAAGGCTCAAAGCTGAAGAAGTATCACCTCTCACGCATTTCAAACGGGGTGCTTTGTTGAATTTGTGTCAGGATCCAAGAGACAATAGGACACCTAGATAAAGCCATCAAAGGAAGTTGAGCACCAGTATACAGTTTGACTGTTTTTACCATGTTTTGCCATTAAAGTTAGAATTCTAGTTCTACTGAATTCTATTAACATACAACAATAATCTAAACTATCCTTATATCTACATGTATATTTTACACATATAGCTCAGTCACAGACTATCCAAGCCAACCAGTCTGTAGGACACACATTAACATTACAGGGGCTCTGCAGCATTATCAGTAACATCCTACAATTTTAAAATATGAGTGAGATCTTTCAAAGAGCTTTGCTGAACATATTACCACAATCTTCACTACCACTTTCATGTTCTTTCCCTCAGCTCCACAGACTCACAGGTGGTGTGCTAGGTTTTTCTACCTGTTAACTTCTATCAGATGTGTATCACATGTGCTTGTGTTTCTGGGACCTAAGCCAAATCTAACTTTGGACCGCTTTACGGTACACTGTGAGAAAAAGAACCAAGATGGCTGACTGCTTCAGGTAAACTTTCAATAGCCTGATTAAAAAGGTCAACGTGTTCGTGGTAAATGTCCAACAAACAAACTAAAAATAGGTGACTGACTATTTGTTTACCTCCAAATACAGATCCAAAACCTTGTTTGCCTCTTTACATATGTTAGTCCCAAATTCTGGGGTATCCTAATGGTTCTATATCGTAACCACAGCTTCTATACCATATCACACAGTCATGTCGATTGGTTTTCAATACATTTCGTCAGGCATAAGTCCGCTGTGGCCTGCTAGCATGATTTGCTGATAGAGTGTGAAAAGAGGGTAAAAGAGGGTGTGGTGGATAAGATGCAGGCAGGTGAACTGTAGGACTATATTTCAAGCTTGTCTTGAGGGTCAAGAGGAGTTCCTCTGATCTGTTCTTTATTAAAGAGCTCTACTGCCTAGTGCCTGCTTACTCTACTATCCTTGGCTCACATTAACAGAGTGGTTAAGGGAAGACACATGAGATCAATATATCACATCTATTCTCGTACGAAAACAAGCATTGGCCAACAGTATAACAAATACTGCTCTTAATCTGTTACAAGATCAGTTCAAGTTCTGTACATTCCTTCAATATGAAACAGCAGTGGAAGCTGTCAGATAGAAAATACCAGAAGTGTGAAGATATGTGGTAATTTTCTAAGCTGAGGGTAAGAGAGAGAAAACAGAAAACAAGACAACATAAGTGCAAAATCCCATAAATCAGAAAATGGCCACTAATGCATCACAGAGTTGAATGAAACTCACGTCAACTACTGTATTTCATTTCAAATAGGGGGTGCTTATATTTGTCTTGTTTCACACATGTGGAAATGGAAATGTATTTTTTGCATATCCCACTAGCCAAGACACCCTCAGAGATTGGGGTCACAGCCAGGGATCAGTCATTATTGAAGGTGTCCCCGGAGCAATTAGGTGTAAGCACCTTGCTCAAGGGCAGATCGACAGATTTTTCACTTAGTCGGCATGGGGATTTGAACTAGCAACCTTTTCGACTCTGAAATGTGGTCACTGGATTTCCTCCAAGTTTGTTAGCTGATCTTGAATGATAATTATGTGGTCAGGGCTTACTTTTCAGAGCAATCTACGTGCCTCTACAAACCACATACTGCAACGTTTTGTTGAGTGTCCTCACAGTAACTTGAGTTCAGGAAACCACTGATGGTGACAACTATCCAAGACCATTATCCACCACAAAATGATATTTTTTTTAAATTGTAAAATCCTTCCACTCTCTCACATTTTCAGAGGGAGAATAAATGTCATCAGTGTAATTCTCTCAGGTCTAGGGAGGCAATATCAATGAGTGATATGACCAAACCCAGTCAAACTCATTCTGCTGCTTAAACTTCAGAGGTGTGTGTGACATTTGAAATTCCTGTATGGCGTGACCTTTGAGGCAGGAGAACAGGAAGAATCACCAAATACATCTGGTGTCACTCATTCTCCATGCAACTAAAATTACCTGATTTATCTACGGTGAGCTCCAAAAGTATTGGGACAGTGACAAATGTTTTGTTGTTTTGGCTCTGTAATCCAGCACTTTAGATTTTAAATGGTACAATGACTATAAGGTTAAAATGCAGTCTGTAAGCTTAAATTTGATGGTATTTTCATCAAATCAGTCACATACACATGGTTAGCAGATATTAATGCAAGTGTAGCGAAATGCTTGTGCTTCTCGTTCCGACAGTGCAGTAATATCTAACAAGTAATCTAACAATTCCCCAACATGTACCTAATACACACAAATCTACAGGGGTGAATGAGAATATGTACTTGTAAGTATATGGATAAGGGATGGCCGAGCGGCATAGGCAAGGTGCAGTAGATGGTATAAAATACAGTATATACATGTGATATGAGTAATGTAAGATATGTAAACAATATTAAAAGTGGCATTATTTAAAGTGACTAGTGATCCATTTATTAAAGTGTCCAGTGATTGGGGCTCAATGTAGACAGCAGCTGCTCTGAGTTAGTGATTGCTGTTTAGCAGTCTGATGGCCTTGAGATAGAAGATGTTTTCAATCTCTCGGTCACACCTTTGATGCACCTGTACTGACCTCGCCTTCTGGATGATAGCGGGGTGAACAGGCAGTGGCTCGGGTGGTTATTGTCCTTGATGATCTTTTTGGCATTCTTGTGGAATCAGGTGCTGTAGGTGTCATGTAGGGCAGGTAGTTTTCCAATGGTGAGGCTTTGTGCAGACTGCACCACTCTCTGGAGAGCCTTGTGGTTGAGGGTGGTGCAGTTGCCGTACCAGGTGATACAGCCCGACAGGATGCTCTCAATTGTGCATCTGTATAAGTTTCTCAGGGTTTGGTTGACAAGTCACATTTCCTCAGCCTCCTGAGGTTGAAGAGGTGCTGTTGAACCTTCTTCACCACACTGTCTGTGTGGGTGGTCCATTTCAGTTTGTCTGTGATGTGTACGCCAAGGAAATTAAAACTTTCCACCTTCTCCACTGCTGTCCCTTCGATGTGGATAGGGGGGTACTTCCTCTGCTCTTTCCTGAAGGCCATGATCATCTCCTTTGTTTTGTTGACGTTGAGTGAGAGGTTGTTTTCCTGACACCACACTCCGAGTGTCCTCACCTTCTCCCTGTAGGCTGTCTCGTTGTTGTTGGTGATCAGGCCCACTACTGTTGTGTCGTCTGTAAACATGATGATTGAGTTGGAGGCGTGCATGGCCATGCAGTCGTGGGTGAACAGGGAGTAAAGGAGAGGGCTGAGCACACACCCTTGTGGGGCCCCAGTGTTGAGGGTCAGCGAAGTGGAGACGTTGTTTCCTACCTTCACCACCTGGGGGCGGCCCATCAGAAAGTCGAAGACCCACTTAAAAAAGGGCGGGGTAGAGAACCAGGGCCTCCAGCTTCATGATGGAAGGTACTATGGTGTTGAATGCTGAGCTGTAGTCAATGAACAGCATTCTTTCATAGGTATTCTTTTTGTCCAGATGGGATAGGGCAATGTGCAGTGTGATGGCAATTGCGTCATCTGTGGACCTGTTGTGGCGGTATGCAAACTGAAGTGGGTCTAGGGTGGCCGGTAAGGTGGCGGTGACTAGCCTCTCAAAGCACTTCATGATGACAGAAGTGAGTGCTACGGGGTGGTAGTCATTTAGTTCAGTTATCTTTGCCTTCTTATAGGAACAATGGTAACCATCTTGAAGCATGTAGAGACAACAGACTGGGATAAGGAGTGATTGAATATGTCCATATGCACACCAGCCAGCTGGTCTGTGCATGCTCTGAGGACGCGGCTAGGGATGCCGTCCGGGCCAGCAGCCTTGCGAGGGTTAACAAGTTTAAATGTTTTACTCACATCCGCCATGGAGAAGGAGAGGGGGAGGACGCAGTCTTTGTTAGCGAGCCGTGACGGTGGCACTCTATTATCTTCAAAGCGGGTAAAGAAGGTGTTTAGTTTGTTTGGAAGCGCAATGTCGTGTTCGTGACGTGGCTGTTTTTGTTTCTGTAGTCCCTGATTTCCTGTAGACCCTGCCACATAGACCCTGCCACATGTGTCTGAGCCGTTGAATTGCAACTCCACCTTGTCCCTGTATCGGCATTTCGCTTGTTTGATTGCCTTGCAGAGGGAATAACTACACTGTTCAAATTCAGCCATATTTCCAGACCTCTTTCCATTATTAAATGCGGTGGATTGAGCTTTCAGGTTTGCATGAATGCCGCCATCCATCCACGGTTTCTGGTTAGGGTAGGTTGTAAGTCGCAGTGGGTACAACATCTCAAATCAAATCAAAACAAAGTTTATTTGTCACGGGCGCTGAATACAGTGAAATGCTTACTTACAGGCTCTAACCAATAGTGCAAAAAAGGTATTAGGTGAACAATGGGTAGGTAAATAAATAAAACAACAGTAAAAAGACAGGCTATATACAGTAGCGAGGCTATAAAAGTAGAGAGGCTACATACAGACACCGGTTAGTCAGGCTGATTGAGGTAGTATGTACATGTAGATATGATTAAAGTGATTATGCATCAATGATGAAAAGAGAGTAGCAGTAGCGTAAAAGAGGGGTTGGAGCCGGTGTAGTATGATTCAATCTTTACCCTGTATTGATGCTTTGCCTGTTTGATAGGGCATAACAGGATTTCTTGTAAGCTTCCGGGTTAGAGTCCCACACCATGAAAGCGGCAGCTCTGCCCTTAAGATCAGTGCAAATGTTGCCTGTAATCCATGGGGATGACGTCCTTGATGCACTTATTGTTAAAGCCAGTGACTGATGTGGTGTACTCCTCAATGCCATCGGAAGATTCCCGGAACTCTTAATAAACGTACTCACCGAGTCATTGTGTAGGTCAATGTCGTTGTCTGAGGCTGACCGGAACATATTCCAGTCTGCGTGATCAAAACAATCTTGAAGCGTGGCTTCCGATTGGTCAGTCCAGTGTTGAACGGTTCTCGTCACTGGTACATCCTGTTTGAATTTCTGCCTGTAAGACAGAATGAGCAAAATGCTGTCATGGTCAGATTTTCCGAAGGGAGGGCGGCTGAGGGCTATGTATGCACCGTGGAAGTTAGAGTAGCAGTGATCGAGAGTATTAGCCCTGTGTGCAATCAATATGCTGATAGAATTTAGGTAGCCTTGTTCTCAAATCTGCTTTGTTAAAATGTAGCCCTCAAATATATGTTTTCCAGTTTACATCGAGTCCAGTGAAATACCTTGAGGGGCGTCTTGGTGTTCGCTAGCGGGGGAATGTACACCACTGTGACTATAACTGATGAGAATTCTCTTGGTAGTTAAAATGTCAGGCATTTGTGAGGAATTCTAGGTCGGGTGAGCAGAAGGACTTGACTTCCTGTATGTTGTTATGATTACACCATGAGTCGTTATTCATAAAGCTTACACCCCGCCCTTCCTCTTCCCAGAGAGGTGTTTATCTCTGTCGGCGCGACGCATAGAGAAGCCTGGTGGCTGAACCGATTCCGGCAACATACCAGAAAGAGCCATGTTTCCGTGAAACAGAGAATGTTACAATGGATGGCAACCCTCAAATTTTGTTTACCTTGTCGTCAAGAGACTGGACATTGGCGAGTAGTATACTTGGGAGCGGTGTGCGATGTGCACGTCTACGGAGCCTGACCAGAAGGCAGCTCCGTCTGCCCCTTACATTTACATTTAAGGCATTTAGCAGACGCTCTTATCCAGAGCGACTTACAAATTGGTGCATTCACCTTATGACATCCAGTGGAACAGTCACTTTACAATAGTGCATCTAAATCTTAAAGGGGGGGGTGAGAGGGATTACTTATCCTATCCTAGGTATTCCTTAAAGAGGTGGGGTTTCAGGTGTCTCCGGAAGGTGGTGATTGACTCCGCTGTCCTGGCGTCGTGAGGGAGTTTGTTCCACCATTGGGGGGCCAGAGCAGCGAACAGTTTTGACTGGGCTGAGCGGGAACTGTACTTCCTCAGTGGTAGGGAGGCGAGCAGGCCAGAGGTGGATGAACGCAGTGCCCTTGTTTGGGTGTAGGGCCTGATCAGAGCCTGGAGGTACTGAGGTGCCGTTCCCCTCACAGCTCCGTAGGCAAGCATCATGGTCTTGTAGCTGATGCGAGCTTCAACTGGAAGCCAGTGGAGAGAGCGGAGGAGCGGGGTGACGTGAGAGAACTTGGGAAGGTTGAACACCAGACGGGCTGCGGCGTTCTGGATGAGTTGTAGGGGTTTAATGGCACAGGCAGGGAGCCCAGCCAACACCCTTCTGCGGCACCGTTGTTTTGGGTCGCCTACTGGGATGAGATCCATTGTCCTGGGTGGTGGTCCGAATAGTGGATCCGCTTCTGGAAAGTCATATTCCTGGTCGTAATGTTGGTAAATTGACATTGCTCTTATATCCAATAAATCTTCCCGGCTGTATTGTATGTAATAAGACTTAAGATTTCCTGGGGTAACAATGTAAGAAATAATACATTAAAAAAACTAAATACTGCAAAGTTTCCTAAGAACACGAAGCGAGGTGACCATCTCTGTCGGCAACATTTTCAGAGTATCCACATCGAGTTATCCGTTTAGAAATGACAGAACTTTCTGTACATAGTCCCCCCATTTTTATGAGTGAGAAAGTTAGATGCACAATTATCATACCCCAAGACATGCTAACAATAAAAGGGAAACCAGTACAATAACAGAGGAGGTTAGTATTTTGGGGGAGGAGGGGTATGGTATTTGTGCTTGTGTAACTCTTTCACTCATCATTATTCACAATTCATTCAGGATTATCCGTAATCATGGTAGCAACCACATTAATGTAGAAGTGTTTAGAAATACAGTTGAAGTCGGTAGTTTACATTCATTTAGGTTGGTTTGCTTTTCCAACCACTCCACAAATTTCCTGTTAACAAACTATAGTTTTGGCAAGTTGTTTAGGACATCTACTTTGTGCATGACACAAGTCATTTTCCCAACAATTGTTTACACACAAGATTATTTCACTTATAATTCACTGTATCACAATTCCAGTGGGTCAGACGTTTACATACACTAAGTTGACTGTGCCTTTAAACTGCTTGGACAATTCCAGAAAATTATGTCAGGAGCTTCTGATAGGCTAATTTATATAATTTGAGTCAATTTGAGGTGTACCTGTGGATGTATTTCAAGGCCTACAAACTCAGTGCCTCTTTGCTTGACATCATGGGAAAATCAAAAGAAATTAGCCAAGACTTCAGAAAAAACATTGTAGACCTCAGCTCCTCCTCATTGAGTCTCCCCACATACCTGTTGTTTAGGGTTTTTCTTGGCTCCAAAAACACAACCCAGATATTGACTGGACTACGGGTTCCATTCTGGGTTGGAGCCCATTTTGCCATTCACACTGCCTAAAGGCGGCACAGCCATCTCCGAAACATTTGTCTCCAGGATTAAGTATGGCCTCGGACCTCTCTGCCGTACTTGCAGAGAATCATGACCTCCTGGAGGTTTTCAGCAAGGCTCGTGCTGAGGGGGAAAAGGACAAGACCCTGCGTCCCATGTATTGATTACCGGGATCTCAATGATATTACGATTAAAACTCAATACCCTCTACCACTCCTCTCATCAGCTTTCGAACCTTTCCCGTGGGCTACTATCTTCTCCAAACTGGACCTTCGGAATGCCTACCATCTTGTGCGGATACACGATGGAGACGAGTGGAAGACCGCTTTCAACACTGCCAGTGGACATTCTGAGTACCTGGTTATGCCGTTTGGACTCACCAATGCTCCTGCTGTTTTCCAGACTCTGGTCAACGATGTGCTCCGGGATATGTTGAATCGTTCTGTTTTTGTATTCCTCGACGATATCCTGGTTTTCTCTAGTTCTGCCCAGGAACACATTTTCCATGTTCGACAGGTTCTTCAGGTTCTTCAGCTCCTTTCTTCAGCTCCTCCTGGATAATCAGTTGTTGGTAAAGGCTGAGAAGTGCGTGATACACAGCCTGACATGATGCAACCAATATTCTGACCACTAGTCATCGTGACCAGTGGAGGGGAAGTGGCATGTCGTGGCTTGAGGCTTGTCTGCTCATCTTCGTTCAGGGAGAGAAGACTGATGTGGGTGGTGACCAATACCTGGACTCTGCGTAGCTCTGAGACATCTTGGCGGTGGTAGTGATGATATCCGGCTCAAAGGACCATGAAAAATATTAAGGCGCCGATCCGAGAGGACCATGTAGAATGGGAACTAGTAGAAAGCTATTAGGTGCCAATAGACAGGGTTCAGCCACCAGAGGTCTGTCTGGCAAGATGTCCAAGATATCTTTAGACAGGTTTATTCAAGATAAAGGTTCACCACACCACACTCCTATGTAATGATGGCTCACAGCAAGAATGTGTATAAAAGTGGTTCTATGGAAAGATACAAGAAAATAATAACCATAAGTGTCACGTTCTAACCTTTATTTCCTTTGTTTTGTCTTTATTTAGTATGGTCAGGGCGTGAGTTGGGGCGGGCAGTCTATGTTTTGTGTTTCTATGTTTAGGTTTCTGTTTCGGCCTAGTATGGTTCTCAATCAGAGGCAGGTGTCATTATTGGCTCTGATTAAGAATCATCCAGGTAGCCTGGGTTTCACTGTTGGTTTGTGGGTCTTTGTTTCCTGTGTCAGTGTTTGTGCCACACGGGACTGTTTCGGTTTGGTTTATTTCACGTTATCGTTTATTGTTTTTGTATTTCATAGTGTTCAGGCTTTTCTTATTAAAATCGTCATGGACACTTACCACGCTGCTTATTGGTCCGATCAATCTTCAGACGAAGAGGAGGAAATCTGCCGTTACAGTAAGTAAAGGTTTACGTACAATATACAGGCCCAGTAGACTGTCGAGGTATACATGCTAGTATCTACAATACAAATAATAAAATGCATATATACCCCGAGCTAAAGGTTTCATAAAGCATTCATATAGGCTTCATAAGCCCTACATAAATGTGTCACCAATCACCTATAACCGTATTTCATGCTTTATAAAATATTAATACATGTGGTCAAATAAATTGATGGTTGTCCCACAGTTATGCCACACTATGAATCTTTAAAGAGCATGATATACAGTTATAGATGATTTTTGAAACACCTATGTAGTGCTTACGAAGCCTATATGACGCATTCATAAGACGCACTTCAACTAATGTGGGACCCACAATCTCTATACGGCTTAAGCCAAGATATAATGTATGGGGCAAAACCAAATACACAGGCTATATTATTAACCACTTACAGGATACTGCTAACCATAATAACTGAAAACATACTGGAATGTAAGCGACGTCTGTGCATGTGCACAAGACCACGACCAACGTGGAATAGTAACTGTCCCACAAGGAAGGCACGGGCTATATTAGGCTACATGCTACATAAGGCTAAATACAGTACACGGTAGCATGTAAAGCAAATAAAGGTTGTAAATGTCCATAAACATGGCTATTAATGAGAATATGTTTATAAGCAAACATTATTAACAGAAGAATATCCTAAATGAGGCATGTGGCACACAGCCTAAATGAGCTAGCATGACTGGCTAACGTCTTGGCTAGCAGGCTGGAAATAGCATGACAAACATGGAAAAGGAAAATAACGTATGAACATGGTAAATAATAACCCGACTGCCTTAGCAACACCTAACTAAAGTTATGACATGTCGGACAGTACTTACAATTAGATGCAGGCACTAAACACTGGTCAAATACAATAAACATTAGGAATAGTCCAGCGAGTCCTTTCTCTTCTGACCTTGATCACACTCTGATGACAGGAGCGGGGTTTAGTGACGTGCTCAGGGAATGTTGTATAGAGCCAACTACCTGCCAAAAGGTTGAACATGCATATCGTTAAGATCGTTAGAAAATACATACGTAAATTGTTAGGATTGTAAGAAAGGCCATGCATGAAACGTTAAAATAAATCTGTACACATACAAACCCTGCGTTACGACTATGAATGACCATTTACCAGTGGCGTGCCATGGGCCTGGGCCTTCAGTGAAGTCCTACACAGACCCACCCGAATTAATCCACCTCTTATTACCATCATTATGGTGCCATGGCTCTCGACATTTAGACAGAAACGCAGTATAACCAGGCGTTGCGTCACCTTGAAATTGACATTTTTATCCAGAGAATTGCAGGGGAAGAGTACAATACCTTTTCATTGTGCAGCTTTGTTGCCCTGCGCGCTTGTTCGTTGTGCTGTAGATCCACTCGGGTGTCCCCAAAAGTTTTCAAAAGCACCATTGCTTGTAAGTGCCCAGCCGTACTTTGGTGCCTCGTTGCTGCCTTGGTTAGACAACTCAAGTTTGCAAAGCCCGTGTGGCTCCAAACACCAAATTGATCACTTGCAAATAATAGGCATTCCAAGCAGTACAGTTTGCAGTGCTTCTCGGAGCCTGTGAGCCATTGATAGCGCTCGTAGTTGGAACTTTGAAAGTGGCGAACGAACCCCTTTCCCGCCTGTGACAGGCTTTGTAGCGTCGGCGTCGACCTCTCCTGACAATGTCTAACTTTTCTTGAAAAGTTTGTCTTGAGAATGTCGTTATAATTATATCCTCGACCAAATCTATATATTCTCCTTCCGTCATTGTGGGTTGAAAAAACAGCTTAGTAGTACGCAAATTAATTTGTTTATCAAATTCAGTTTCCTAGTTCTGAGATTCTGCATAGACCTGCCCATATAGGACCTGCCTCTCAATATTAGTAATCCAATCAAAAGACGTGCACGCACTACGCCTGCTAGCTGGCTCCTGTGTAACACTGGAGCTAGCCAGCAATCGTACAATAGCCAACTCTAAAGCTGATTGGTTGACACCAAATTTTAATTTCCATTCACTTTAAGCTACAAGCGCCCGCACTGTTGATTCTGAAGGCCTGAGGGCAGATTTTAGACCCCTGGCAACACATGATGGCTGAATATGATTGGATAAAAGATCTAACATAAAGACCAGCCCTCCAAATCTCAACCTGGGGCTGGAAGCAGTGCAACCAAGAGGAAAGCAATGAAATGAACTGTATAACTCTTACTCTGGAGAATAATTTAATACATATTTGTGGGAAAATATATATATATTTTAATTATCTTCTGATGATGTTTAGGCCAGCAGAGAAGGCCTTGCTGGCCCTGATGGCCCACCACTGCCATTTACGCAATCAGTTCTTACTTTACTCGGTTACAGATTTTTTTATGCGAACAAACTTTTGTCAGTATTGTGGCATCTGCAAAGTTTGTCAGTATTGTGGCATCTGCAAAGGACATGAACCGAACGTAGGTAGTCGAAGTTAGCTAGTCATTCAAGCAACTCTAGCCCAGGCATTAGAGTTGCATTGCAGCTTCCGGATTCATTTCCAAAAATAAATGTCTAGAGCTTGTTTTAGAAATGCATTCAATAATGACATTATACCAATAGATGACGTAGTATAGGCTTGGGCCTTCAGAAAATTACTTGTGTGAGAATGATAGACACAGAAGAGCCTTGTCTTGAATAACGACCTATGCTGCAAAATAAATATGATTTAGGCCTATTCTGCTATCTAAATATGCCATGCTGTTCTGTGTTATTTAATGGCCATATAATTGCATAAATAATTTATAAATAAAACAAAAGTCTTGGCAATAACCTGTCCTCAGTGAAATAGCCAAGGGGTCCCAAATGGTCAAGACTATCTAACCTATACTTATTGCCAGATCTGTTTTCCCTATCAGCCGCTGCACTTGCTTGTTCAACTATTTTGTTTAAAATGTATTTAGACGCTATATTTAGAGACCTGTGAGCTAGGGTCTCTTTTTAAAGGGAGTCCTATAATAAAAACAGATATAAAACACATATAGAGTTCTAAAATTATTCCACTGTCACGCCTTGGTCATTGTATCTTGTGTTTTTGTTATATGTTTGGGTAGGCCAGGGTGTGACATGGGTTTATATGTTGTATTTCGTATTGGGGTTTGTATTAATTGGGAGTGTGTATTATTAGGGGTGTGTCTAGTTAGGCTTGGCTGCCTGAGGCGATTCCTAATTGGAGTCAGCTGATTCTCGTTGTCTCGGATTGGGAACCGTATTTAGGTAGCCTGAGTGCGCGTTGTATTTCGTGGGTGATTGTACCTGTCTCTGTGTTAGTCACCAGATAGGCTGTTATTAGTTTCACTCGTTTGTTGTTTTCTTCTTCAGTTATTTCATGTACTGTATTATCTTCATTAAAAGTCATGAGTAACCTACACGCTGCATTTCGGTCTGACTCTCTTCAAACAACAGACGAACTTCGTTACATCCACAAGACACCAGTACCCAAAATGATAGCCTAAATTGCAATGCCTGAAAGTTGGTGGCCTATTTTCAATTTGGATAGGCCTAAATTAACCTCTACGGACTAAATGTGTCCCCCTGCAGGACAGTTGAGCAAACATAGACTAATGTGATTAGCATGAGGTAACCTTATGGCAGGTATCTGGCTCCATAATGGTGAACTATGACTGGCTGGTAAGAGTGGAGTGACTTGGAGGTCCACTACAATGAGAAAGAAGGGGTGTTGGACAAATACAATAAACTACTAGAAAAGGGGTGCTGAAACCGCATAACCAGAGCTGGCCACTGTGGTTAGGGGGTAATGCAATGTTACAGAAGAGAGAATTCTGAAAGGATAATAAAACATTATAAGGCAAGTTTGACCTTGCATTATAGATGCATTATACCTGCAATCTGTAAGTAAAGTGTAACCAAACTTTCATCTCATCTTATTGTTGGTGTGGTGTTACATGAAACTGTCACGCCTTGGTCATTGTATTTTGTGTTTTTGTTATATGTTTGGGTAGGCCAGGGTGTGACATGGGTTTATATGTTGTGTTTCGTATTGGGGTTTGTATTATTTGGGATCGCGGCTGATTAGGGGTGTTGTTAGGCTTGGCTGCCTGAGGCGATTCTCAATTAGAGTCAGGTGCTTATCGTTGTCTCTGATTGGGAACCGTATTTAGGCAGCCTGAGTTTCGCTTTGTATTTATAATAATAATAATAATATATGCCATTTAGCAGACGCTTTTATCCAAAGCGACTTACAGTCATGTGTGCATACATTCTACGTATGGGTGGTCCCGGGGATCGAACCCACTACCCTGGCGTTACAAGCGCCATGCTCTACCAACTGAGCTACATATTTCGTGGGTGATTGTACCTGACTCTGTGTTGTAGTCACCAGATAGGCTGTAATTAGTTTCACGTTCCGTTCTGTTGTTTTTGTATTTAGTTTCAGTTATTTCATGTACCGCGTTTTTTCATTCATTAAAGTCATGAGTAACCAACACGCTGCATTTCGGTCCGACTCTCTTCCTTCAACAGACGAACGCCGTTACAGAAACTGAAAATTTAAATAAATAAATAAATGTTTTTCCACAATGAGATGAAAATGTAGTTAAGATGGATGACTGTTACTATAGTTAAACTAAGAACCCAGCAGAAGAACTGAAGCTGTAATCATCACCATGGCTTTCATGCTATGTGGTGCACTGTGAGAGCCAGGATATGCAGTAAATCATCACACATGGTATTTAACATTTTACGTGTTGGTGATACATTGGATATAAACCAGACATATTAAATCCTCTTACTGGATGGGGATTGTGTCATTTAAAAGAAAATATCTCGTATACTGCTCGTATAAAATATAGAAAAATTACTGATACACAAAACCCTGACCAATGCATCGCCCACAACCTTGCCTGTTTGGGATAATATTATAATGATCAGTTTATCTTAGCTAAACTAGTCATGATATAGTATGTTACTCTACTATGCATGCATAAGGCTCATCCACAAACAGGCTATTTTCCAATGAGTTATACAGTATCTGCTTGAAAAGCTCAACATCTATGAATCTGAGCTATTTTCTCAATATGTGTCAGCTGGCAAGAGTGCTTTTAGAGAATGACACACAGCCCTCTATAAAACTCTGTGGAGTCCACAATGAAACTGATTACACAACTTATAAGAACTTTGTGACAACTGCTGATGTAAAAGGGGATTCATAAAAAATACATTTGATGAGATTTAGATTTGATGGCACATGTCAATCAACAGTGGGGCCCCTTAGCTTGGGCCCTCTGATGCCTATGTCTAACTCTTATTATGCTTGAAATGTTAGGCAGAATGTACAGAACTATATACATAATACATCAATATCATACATAAATGATCCAACATATATGTACTATATAGTAAAAATAAGATCTTTATGTTGAGGTGCCACATACGGTACCTGGTGTACTGGTCTGTAAACAATTCATGCATACAGTGCAAAATTAGCTGGGGGTTATTTTGGTATTTTTTGTAGTAAAAACAGAAAAACAGTGCCGTTATCGCTATGCAGGAACTCAACACAGAATAATTGCCAAAATGGGATACTAGTCATAGATGTTTTTTTAAATACTCTTCTCAATGGTTGATAAGACTCAGTTTTCAGTGGTGTCATTACAAAAGATAATATATGTCTAAAATAAAGTAAGTGTATGAAGCATTGAGCCAGACCTGAACAATGGTGTTTAATGTATGTTCCTTGGTCATCTGTTGTCGTCGCATATTCTTGGTACACCCTAGCAAACAACTCCTGAATTTGCTCAGAAGCATTTTGATGACAAATGTTAGAATATGATCCGCACTGCCATCATGGGGTCAAGTATTGAACTGCATTAACATCAAACCTCAGGACATCTATGAACAAGGCAAAGTTGAAAACAAACAGATGATCAGTAACAATCATGTAACAATATCACTGTGTTGTTATGTAACTGGTTAACAATACATGGGGGGGTAGAGGTTGAAGTTCATCTGACAAAACATGGGAGCACTATCTCACAGAAGAAAAGCATCAAAATATGTACACAAACTCAAGTGCAGTCCCTGATTTAAATAGGTTTAGACGCTAGGAGGCCTTCCTTAAACAAACACAACATTTGGAAGAGAGCTTTTACATGGTGGAATAGCTTAGATTAAACTTAGAATATAAAATGGAATTCACATCTTCTCTTTATTAAATAAAAGCAAATCAGCACCTATTCATCAAATGACAGTCCATTAGGCTGCAGTGTGATTGACACTGCAGTGGTTCCTATCGCTCCTCATGCCCAGTGTTTCCCAGTGGGGGCACTGACTCGAGGGCTCTGCCCTCCCACCACCTGATTC
Source organism: Oncorhynchus gorbuscha (assembly GCF_021184085.1). Taxonomy (NCBI): domain Eukaryota; kingdom Metazoa; phylum Chordata; class Actinopteri; order Salmoniformes; family Salmonidae; genus Oncorhynchus; species Oncorhynchus gorbuscha. The sequence continues at coordinate 60,498,228 of NC_060183.1, read as the reverse complement.
AAGGACCACAACATGGCCGGGAGGCTGCTTCTGATAGGCCTCAGCTCAGGCAGATGGGAAACCCAGAACGGCTTGTTTTCCACAGTCCCACATACTGGGTCCCCAATGGCCACTCCTGGCACCAGCTCAATGGTATCCAGATCGAGGCCAGTGGAGAGCGGAGTGTAGCCCACAGTTGAGCCACGTGGCTGGGTACCGCCTCGGAGCACATGCCTCTGTAGCTGGACACCATGGTGCAGACTCTTCTTCCGAGTCTTGCTGGGTAAAGCATGGTGGGTGTGGGCAGTCAGGGGGGTGATGGTGCCTCGGCGTGCCATGCTGTGATGGTCCTGATTGGGGGCCCTGTTTTTGAACCCTATTCTCTCCTTTAAGCGGTGTGAGGGCCGAGGCTCCAGGACCTCCACCTCAGGCCAGACATGGTGCTGTGGTAGTCTAGCGGGGTCCAGTCTCCTAGGGACTGGGACCTCTCGTGGTCTATGCCCCTGAAGTTGGGGTACAGAGCGGCTCTGGTACTGCTGGGCTGGTTCACTAGGGGTGAATAAGGGTTTGTAGGTCTTCAGAGGTGGTGGTAGGGCCTTGTGTGCGCCTGGTTGGGTCTGAGACTGTCTCCTCCTCTGGGCTTTATAGGTGGCTACAGTGAGGTAAGGTGAGGGTTGGACTTCCTCTGGTGCTATCTTCCCTGCCTTGTCTGGCTTCTCAGGTTCAGTTGAATCCACTATTCTTTTTTTTGCTAGGACTGTTCTCTCTCTGTCTGGAGGCTCTGGCTTTGTAGGTGACTGGAGCTTGCTGTCCGGTCTACTGGGAGACTGGGGCTTGCTGTCCTGTCTACTGGGAGACTGGGGCTTGCTCTGTGTATCCCATGGATCAGCAGACTCTGCCAGGTGCAAATCCAGCAACTTCTGCAGAGACACAAAACCACATCAGGTATCAGTGTGTATCATCAGATATCATGCATGTGACGGTGCAAGCATGCTTGTGAGATACATATGTGTGTTTATGCATGTGTGTATTGTTACCTGCAAAAGAGGTGTGTGTGAGCTCACACTGGTGTACCGGACAGGAACACAGCCCTCGGCCCATGAGTCACTCTTACAGGGTTCAGGCTCTGTGTCCTCCCCCCACAAAGTGACACTCTCTCGCCCCTCACCCTCATCCCTCGCCAGGAACAGCCAGTCAGACATCTGCACCAGGCTTTCATAGGCCCGGGTCACTGTGAACGGCACCAGCTGGACAGACAGACAGACAGAGACAGAAGGAGAGAGAGAGAGATAATAATTTGTTTGAGATGTCAGGCACATGTGTGGGTGTTTCGACTGGTTAGGGATTCGGGGCATAGAAAGGTCCTTCCAAATGACACCCTATTCCCTAAAAAATGATAAAGAAAAAATACTGTTAAATAACCAGGAATTTAGCAAAAAAATGTGTTCAGCAAATCTGTTCCTGAGTATTTACACAAATAAAAACATACAGGTTACTGCCAAGAAAATGGAAACACTTGAAGAAATAAGGGATACAAAGTATATTGAAAGTGGGTGCTTCCACACAGGTGTGGTTCCTGAGTTAATTAAGCAGTTAACATCCAATCATGCTTAGGGTCATGTATAAAAAAATTGGTTTGATGATCATGAAAACTATATAAACCATGTCATGGCTGTCTCCATCATCAGATCTCAACCCAATTGAACACTTGGTTTGACACACATTCTAGGGCAGTGCCTGAGACTGTGTTTTTTTTCCACCACAATAAAAAAATTATGTAAGAATGGTGTCGCACCCCTGCCAATAGAGTTCCAGCCACTTGTAGAATCTATGCCAAGGTATAATTTTTATTTAACCTTTATTTAATTAGGCAAGTCAGTTAAAAACAAATCCTTATTTACAATGACAGCCTAGGAACTGTGGGTTAAGTGCCTTGTTCAGGGGCAGAATGACAGATGTCTACCTTGTCAGCTCAGGGATTTGATCAACCAACCTTTTGGTTACTAGCCCAACACTCTAACCACTAGGATACCTGCCACCCTTTGAAGCTATTGACGCTGTTCTGGCTCATGGTTGCCAAAGACCCTATTAAGACACTTTATGTTGGTGTTTCCTTTATTTAGCAGTTAGCTTTACATGATCGTATCTCAATGTAATCAAGGTATGAAATTATTGATATTTTCAAATACTGTACGATCTCTTCGGGCTTAGTTCTGGTCAATTTGCAGTGTACAAATTGTTACAATTATGTTCTGGCTCCCCGACCATTTGCTCCGACAAAAATCATCCTGCGGCTGAATCTCGTTGCCTACACCTGCCCCAAATAGTGTGCCACTGTCTGTGACAGCTACACACCTGTTTTTGCAGGTACACCTGATAGCACCTGTCCATCACTGCAGCCTCCAGCTCTCCCATGATCTCCGCCACCACCTCCTCCCCGTTGTCCTGTGTTGTCATGGTGACCCAGGCGGCTTCCGTGAGGCGACCTGGGACAATGTCCACTGTCTCCACATTCTGGACCGAGGCAGGGCGAGGAAGAGCAGGTGCCAGAACCAAGCTGGCAGCACGACTCTTGTCGCGAGATTTGGCCGCTGAGCGTGACATGATTCCCAGATGTTTTCTGCAAATGAACATTGATATTTATCAATTTGATACATACCGGTAGGTAATTGACTGAGGGTTCTGAATTCTTTGTCATGAATTTGATCGTGGCACAATGACCTAGATTTGTAATAATGTTTAACATATCCACCCTGGGAGGAAACCGTTTGGGATTCTTTGAAAGCACTATATACGTTGAATGAATTAGAATTACAATAATAATAATAACGATTATTATTATTGATTACATTGAGATTGTTTATGTTGTGAGTAGTATCCTCCTATGGGCATTGAAGCATTCACAATGCTTGCCGACACAACTGTGCCAATGGTGAATGTCTTCTTGAGAAATAGTCAAAACAATTAAACATGCATGATGTGCCAGTGTCACAAAATAATTTGAACAACGCTCACCTCAAGAAAGTTCCATAAAATGCTTAGTTCTAGAACCCCATACTCGATGATTTTCTGTCTTGCCTCGTCAAAATTGTTTCCTTCATGTCCCCGGCGTGTGCGGTTGCTGGGCAACAGGCGTATTTGCAATTGACGTAGCACAGGCTCCAAAAGTATTTTTCTCAGAGCAATAATGATAATTTATTAAACTTTTATAAGCTATTCATCACATAAATAATTTGAATGCGCTTCAAACATAACCAAAAAAACAAAGCACATTTTAAAACAACATTCATCAGATGGAAGGTCATGAGAGGGTCAGGAAAGTTCATTGCTTGAGTGGTCATCGGAGGAAGGAGGTCAAAGTAGAAGAGCAAGCAAACATGTTCTCTGAAACAAGCCAGGGGTAGGCAAGCAGCAAGGTGTCATCAAGGTCTCAAGCTGTTATTGCCATCTGTGTGGCTTCTCCATAGTAGGACTCAGATGGAGTAAGAGCTCAGCAGTTTTTGAGGGATTATAAAGAACAAATATAAGCCTAGGCAACACTACCACCGTGTGGCTGTCGCCTACCATTGAACGTCTGACTGACGTGATTCTTCCATCAGCCTGACTCCTGTGCGTTAATAAAATGATGCTGTCTCCTAGCACTGACCGTGTAACAAAAATGTTGTCATACCAACGCCTTACTAAAGACTTTGTGACGCCTGCATGTTAAAAGTCATAAGGTGAATAGTTTATATTTATATCAATTACATCTCAACCATAAATCCTAGAACATTTTTGTTTTTCTCGTGCAAGCCAACATTCCGATGAAGCCACATCGCGCTGTAGTGTCGCCAACATTTGGGGTATTTCCAGTTATGGCCAAGAAACGATTAGGTGCAATCTATAGGTAATCTGTTTTTCCCCAACACCTCATGGGATGGTACGTTATTTTATCTCGCAGTATACATATCTAAACATTGTTAGCTACTTACAGACAGACTGTTGTTGCGAGTTCCCAGTACATCAGACAATTAACCAATAGGAGCAGTCGAACAGACAAGTTCATATGATTTCCCAGTGTTCCCAGAGTGTTCGTGCTATCCGGGATCCTTGGATGTTTAACCAGGTAGGCTAGTTGAGAACAAGTTCTCATTTGCAACTGCGACCTGGCCAAGATAAAGCATAGCAGTGTGAACAGACAACACAGAGTTACACATGGAGTAAACAAGTCAATAACACAGTAGGAAAAATAAAAAGGGGAGTCTATATACATTGTGTGCAAAAGGCATGAGGAGGTAGGCGAATAATTACAATTTTGCAGATTAACACTGGAGTGATACATGATGAGCTGGTCATGTACAGGTAGATATATTGGTGTGCAAAGAGCAGAAAAGTAAATAAATAAAAACAGTATGGGGATGAGGTAGGTAAAAATGGGTGGGCTATTTACGGATAGACTATGTACAGCTGCAGCGATCGGTTAGCTGCTCAGATAGCAGATGTTTGAAGTTGGTGAGGGAGATAAAAGTCTCCAACTTCAGCGATTTTTGCAATTTGTTCCAGTCACAGGCAGCAGAGAACTGGAACGAAAGGCGGCCAAATGAGGTGTTGGCTTTAAGGATGATCAGTGAGATACACATGCTGGAGCGCGTGCTACGGATGGGTGTTGCCATCGTGACCAGTGAACTGAGATAAGGCTTGTAGATGACCTGGAGCCAGTGGGTCTGGCGACGAATATGTAGCGAGGGCCAGCTGACAAGAGCATACAAGTCGCAGTGGTGGGTGGTATAAGGTGCTTTAGTGAAAAAACGGATGGCACTGTGATAAACTGCATCCAGTTTGCTGAGTCGAGTGTTGGAAGCAATTTTGTAGATGACATCGCCGAAGTCGAGGATCGGTAGGATAGTCAGTTTTACTAGCGTTTGGCGGCGTGATCGAAGGAGGCTTTGTTGCGGAATAGAAAGCCGACGTTTGATATGCGTCTGGAAGGAGAGTTTACAGTCGAGCCAGACACCTAGGTACTTATAGATGTCCACATATTCAAGGTCGGAACCATTCAGGGTGGTGATGCTGGTTAGGTGTGCTGGTGCAGGCAGCGAACGGTTGAAAAGCATGCATTTGGTTTTACTAGCGTTTAAGAGCAGTTGGAGGCCACGGAAGGAGTGTTGTATGGCATTGAAGCTCGTTTGGAGGTTAGATAGCACAGTGTCCAAGGACGGGCCGGAAGTATATAGAATGGTGTCGTCCGCGTAGAGGTGGATCAGGGAATCGCCCGCAGCAAGAGCAACATCATTGATATATACAGAGAAAAGAGTCAGCCCGAGGATTGATCTCTGTGGCACCCCCATAGAGACTGCCAGAGGACCGGACAGCATGCCCTCCGATTTGACACACTGAACTCTGTCTGCAAAGTAATTGGTGAACCAGGCAAGGCAGTCATCCGAAAAACCGAGGCTACTGAGTCTGCCGATAAGAATATGGTGATTGACAGAGTCGAAAGCCTTGGCAAGGTCGATGAAGACGGCTGCACAGTACTGTCTTTTATCGATGGCGGTTATGATATCGTTTAGTACCTTGAGCGTGGCTGAGGTGCACCCGTGACCGTCTCGGAAACGAGATTGCACAGCGGAGAAGGTATGGTGGGATTCGAGATGGTCAGTGACCTGTTTGTTGACTTGGCTTCCGAAGACCTTAGATAGGCAGGGCAGGATGGATATAGGTCTGTAACAGTTTGGGTCCAGGGTGTCTCCCCCTTTGAAGAGGGGGATGACTGCGGCAGCTCTCCAATCCTTGGGGATCTCAGACGATATGAAAGAGATGTTGAACAGGCTGGTAATTGGGGTTGCGACAATGGCGGCGGATAGTTTCAAAAATAGAGGGTCCAGATTGTCAAGCCCAGCTGATTTGTACGGGTCCAGGTTTTGCAGCTCTTTCAGAACATCTGCTATCTGGATTTGGTTAAAGGAGAACCTGGAGAGGCTTGGGCGAGTAGCTGTTGTCCGAGGTTGGAGTAGCCAGTTGAGAAATACTTGTTGAAGTTTTTGATAATCATGGATTTATCGGTGGTGACCGTGTTACCTAGCCTCAGTGCAGTGGGCAGTTGGGAGGAGATGCTCTTGTTCTCCATGGACTTCACAGTGTCCCAGAACTTTTTGGTGTTGGAGCTACAGGATGCAAACTTCTGCCTGAAGAAGCTGGCCTTTGCTTTCCAGACTGACTGTGTGTATTGGTTCCTGACTTACCTGAACAGTTGCATATCGCAGGGACTATTCGATGCTATTGCAATCCGCCACAGGATGTTTTTGTGCTGGTCGAGGGCAGTCAGGTCTGGAGTGAACCAAGGGCTATATCTGTCCTTAGTTCTGCATTTTTTGAACGGAGCATGCTTATCTAAAATGGTGAGGAAGTTACGTTTATAGAATGACCAGACATCCTCAACTGACGGGATAAGGTCAATGTCCTTTCAGGATACCCGGGCCAGGTCGATTAGAAAGGCCTGCTCACAGACGTGTTTTAGGGAGCGTTTGACAGTGATGAGGGGTGGTCGTTTGACTGCGGCTCCGTAGCGGACACAGGCAATGAGGCAGTGATCACAACTTGCAGGCTTGTTTTCGAGTTGCTGTACGTTTTGTTGCCAACCTATTTTGCTACCTGACAACTTTACAATTACCGTTCATATATTTATTTATTTTTTCCTCAACTTTTTCACTCCGGACGCTTTATCTGGACACGATTCGTCAGGACCTCCAACAGCCGAAGCTAAGTAGTAACATTAACATGATGCCTTCTAATTGCAGTTGTTGTACTCACCTTACGGCGAGGATAGCTGTGCTACAAGCCCAGCTTCAGACGCAATCGTTAGGCAAGGGTAATTTCAGTGTAGGAAAGGATGAAACAGCGTCTGTGCCACCAGTAAGTACAGATAGTAGTATAAATCCCCTGGCACAGTCCCCGCAGCCGGACAACTTTCTCACGGTTTCTGGAAGGAAATGCCGTAGGAACGCTCAACCGGTGTCGCTCATTCAGCCGACAGAAACTTTCAAGCGGTTTTCTCCATTAACCTCTTCAACCTATGGGGGCGCTATGTCATTATTGGATAAAAAAACGTGCCCGTTATGCATATATGCATATAATTGGCAACTTTGGAAAGAAAACACTCTGACGTTTCGAAAACTGCAAAGATATTATCTGTGAGTGCCCCAGAACTGATGCAACAGCCGAAACCAAGATGAAACTTCAAACAGGAAATGAGCAGGATTTTTGACGCTCTGTATTTCATTGTCTCCTTATATGGCTGTGAAAGCGCCACGAATTAGCCTGCCTTTTCTATCGTTTCTCCAAGTTGTCTGCAGCATTGTGACGTATTTGTAGGCATATCATTGGAAGATTGGCCATAGGAGACTACATTTACCAGGGGTCCGCCCGGTGTCCTTTGTTGAAATTGTTGCGAAATCTCCAAGCTGCTCGCATTCATCCATGTGATTGAGACAGAGTGGAGACTTCCAGGAATGATATTTCATGAAGAGATATGTGAAAAACACCTTGAGGGTTGATTCTAAACAACGTTTACCATGTTTCAGTCGATATTATGGAGTTAATGTGGAAGAAAGTTTGGCGTTTGGATGAATGAATTTTCATTTTTTTTTGGTAGCCAAACATGACGCAGAAAACGGACCGATTTCTCCTGCACAAATTATCTTTCAGGAAGTCCGAACATTTGCTATCTAACTGAGAGTCTCCTCATTGAAAACATCCGAAGTTCTTCAAAGGTAAATTATTTATTGAATGTTTTTGCTGGTTTTTGTGAAAATGTTGCCTGCTTAATGCTAAATGCTAGTTTGCTATGGTTGAGAAGCATATTTTTTTAAATCTGAGATGACAGTGTTGTTAACAAAAGGCTACGCTTGAGAGCTAGCATATTGATTTCATTTCATTTGCGATTTTCATGAATAGTTAACGTTGCGTTATGGTAATGTGCTTGAGGTTGTCGTCATGATCCCGGATCCGGGTTGGCTCGACGCAAGAAGTAAAGCAGCGGGTCGGAGTCAGAGGCCGAGTCTTCTCTGGTCTCTACTCCTCCCGTTACGAGGTCTGAGACGCCGAAGCTTCCCACCATTAGCTCTGACAAATTGAAAACTCTAGTCATTGGCGACTCCATTACCCGCAGTATTAGACTTAAAACGAATCATCCAGTGATCATACACTGTTTACCAGGGGGCAGGGCTACCGACTTAAGGCTAATCTGAAGATGGTGCTGGCTAAAGCTAAAACTGGCGAGTGTAGAGATTATAGGGATATTGTTATCCACGTCGGCACCAACAATGTTAGGATTAAACAGTCAGAGATCACCAAGCGCAACATAGCTTCTGCGTGCTTATCAGCTAGAAAGATGTGTCGGCATCGAGTAATTGTCTCTGGCCCCCTCCCAGTTAGGGGGAGTGATGAGCTCTACAGCAGAGTCTTACAACTCAATCGCTGGTTGAAAACTGTTTTCTGCCCCTCCCAAAAGATAGAATTTGTAGATAATTGGCCCTCTTTCTGGGACTCACCCACAAACAGGACCAAGCCTGACCTGCTGAGGAGTGACGGACTCCATCCTAGCTGGAGGGGTGCTCTCATCTTATCTACCAACATAGACAGGGCTCTAACTCCTCTAGCTCCACAATGAAATAAGGTACAGGCCAGGCAGCAGGCTGTTAGCCAGCCTGCCAGCATAGTGGATTCTGCCACTAGCACAGTCAGTGTAGTCAGCTCAGCTATCACCATTGAGACCGTGTCTGTGCCTCGACCTAGGTTGAGCAAAACTAAACATGGCGGTGTTCGCCTTAGCAATCTCACTAGAATAAAGACCACCTCCATTCCTGTCACTACTGAAAGAGATCATAATACCTCACATCTCAAAATAGGGCTACTTAATGTTAGATCCCTTACTTCAAAGGTAATTATAGTCAATGAACTAATCAGTAATCATAACATACCTACACGTACGCTACGGTCACAAGACACAGGCCTCCTAATTGTCCCTAGAATTTTTAAGCAAACAGCTGGAGGCAGGGCTTTCTCCTATAGAGCTCCATTTTTATGGAACGCAAACTCGGTCTCAATCTTTAAGTCTTTACTGAAGACTCATCTCTTCAGTGGGTCATATGATTGAGTGTAGTCTGGCCCAGGAGTGAGAAGGTGAACGGAAAGGCTCTGGAGCAACGAACCGCCCTTGCTGTCTCTGCCTGGCCGGTTTCCCTCTTTCCACTGGGATTCTCTGCCTCTAACCCTATTACAGGGGCTGAGTCCCTGGCTTACTGGGGCTGTCTCATGCCGTCCCTGGAGGGGGTGCATCACCTGAGTGGGTTGATTCACTGTTGTGGTCATCCTGTCTGGGTTGGCGCCCCCCCCCCCTTGGGTTGTGCCGTGGCGGAGATCTTTGTGGGCTATACTCAGCCTTGTCTCAGGATGGTAAGTTGGTGGTTGAAGATATCCCTCAAGTGGTGTGGGGGCTGTGCTTTGGCAAAGTGGGTGGGGTTATATCCTTCCTGTTTGGCCCTGTCCGGGGGTGTCCTCGGATGGGGCCACAGTGTCTCCTGACCCCTCCTGTCTCAGCCTCCAGTATTTATGCTGCAGTAGTTTGTGTCGGGGGGCTAGGGTCAGTATGTTATATCTGGAGTACTTCTCCTGTCCTATTCGGTGTCCTGTGTGAATCTAAGTGTGCGTTCTCTAATTCTCTCCTTCTCTCTTTCTTTCTCTCTCTCGGAGGACCTGAGCCCAAGGACCATGCCCCAGGAATACCTGACATGATGACTCCTTGCTGTCCCCAGTCCACCTGGCCATGCTGCTGCTCCAGTTTCAACTGACCTGAGCCCTAGGACCATGCCCCAGGACTACCTGACATGATGACTCCTTGCTGTCCCCAGTCCACCTGGCTATGCTGCTGCTCCAGTTTCAACTGTTCTGCCTTACTATTATTCGACCATGCTGGTCATTTATGAACATTTGAACATCTTGGCCATGTTCTGTTATAATCTCCACCCGGCACAGCCAGAAGAGGACTGGCCACCCCACATAGCCTCGTTCCTCTCTAGGTTTCTTCCTAGGTTTTGGCCTTTCTAGGGAGTTTTTCCTAGCCACCGTGCTTCTATACCTGCATTGCTTGTTGTTTTAGGCTGGGTTTCTGTACAGCACTTTGACATATCAGCTGATGTACGAAGGGCTATATAAATAAATTTGATTTGATTTGAGATCCTGGTTGAAGACAGCGGAGGTGTATTTGGAGGGCCAGTTGGTCAGGATGACGTCTATGAGGGTGCCCTTGCTTACAGATTTAGGGTTGTACCTGGTGGGTTCCTTGATGATTTGTGTGAGATTGAGGGCATCTAGCTTAGATTGTAGGACTGCCGGGGTGTTAAGCATATCCCAGTTTAGGTCACCTAACAGAACAAACTCTGAAGCTAGATGGGGGGCGATCAATTCACAAATGGTGTCCAGGGCACAGCTGGGAGCTGAGGGGGGTCGGTAGCAGGCGGCAACAGTGAGAGACTTATTTCTGGAGAGAGTAATTTTCAAAATTAGTAGTTCGAACTGTTTGGGTATGGACCTGGAAAGTATGACATTACTTTGCTGGCTATCTCAGCAGTAGACTGCAACTCCTCCCCCTTTGGCAGTTCTATCTTGACAGAAGATGTTATAGTTGGGTATGGAAATCTCAGAATTTTTGTGGCCTTCCTGAGCCAGGATTCAGACACGGCAAGGACATCAGGGTTAGCAGAGTGTGCTAGAGCAGTGAGTAAAACAAACTTAGGGAGGAGGCTTCTGATGTTGACATGCATGAAACCAAGGCTTTTTCAATCACAGAAGTCAACAAATGAGGGTGCCTGGGGACATGCAGGGCCTGGGTTTACCTCCACATCACCCACGGAACAGAGGAGGAGTAGTATGAGGGTGCGGCTAAAGGCTATCAAAACTGGTCGCCTAGAGCGTTGAGGACAGAGAATAAAAGGAGCAGATTTCTGGGCATGGTAGAATATATTCAGGGCATGATGCGCAGACAGGGGTATGGTGGGGTGCGGGTACAGCGGAGGTAAGCCCAGGCACTGGGTGATGATAAGAGAGGTTGTATCGCTGGACATGCTGGTTTTAATGGGTGAGGTCACCGCATGTGTGGGAGGTGGGACAAAGGAGGTATCAGGGGTATGAAGAGTGGAACTAGGGGCTCCATTGTAAACTAAACCAATGATAACTAACCTGAACAACAGTATACAAGGCATATTGACATTTGAGAGCGACATACAGCGAGGCATACAGTAATCACAGGTGTTGAATTGGGAGAGCTAGCTAAAACAGTAGGTGAGACAACAGCTAATCAGCTAGCACAACAACAGCAGGTAAAATGGCGTTGACTAGGCGTGGAGGGTCGGATTAGCTAGCTACACACAGAGCCTGAGTGCGGCTGGGGCCGACAGATAAAACATAAACAAGCAGAATGGAGTACCGTGATTAATGGACAGTCCAGCATGCATCAGCTATGTAGCTAAGTGATCAGTGTCCAGGGGGCAGCGGTGGATGGGGCAGGGTAGCTGGACTGGCGAGTGTTAAAAAACTGTCTGGCTGTGCAGAAGGTAAAAGGTAAAAGCCGCTAGCAGTGGCTAACAATGACTAAATAGCTTGTAGCTAGTTAGCTGGTTAGCTTCTGGAGGTTCTTGAGTGTGTTTTAAAAATAATAGCGATTCCTTATCACATTGGGTGAGGCAGGTTACCGGAAGGTATAAACAAATTAAAAATCGAAAAGAGATAGAAAGTAAATATGGGTCCAGTGAGTGTTTGGGACGCGGTGATTCAGACTGTTAGCAGGCCTGTGCTAACAAGCTAACAGTTAGTAGGTCGGGGCTAAACAAGGTAGCAGTTAGCGGACCGGGGCTAAACAAGCTAGCAGTTAGCAGGCCGAATTAGCAAGCAAGGAGATAGCAAGGGCTAGAAAGTTAGCCTTTGGGGGACGTCGCGATGGGGTGAGTCTGTTTATTCCTCTTCATGCAGTGACATCGATAGACCGGTCGTGGGTCCGGTTATTGTAGCCCAGGAGTATGCTTTGGTTGTAGCACAGGAGCTCTGGCCAGGCTAGCTTCAAGCTAAGTGGGCGGAAACGCTAGCCAGGAGTAATCATCCGGGGTTGCGGTTAGCTAGATAGCTAGTTGTGAATATCCAGCTGAAAATGTTCCATTTGCGGTGGGAATCCGGGGAAATTTTTTTTTAAAATAATAATAATAGGTCCGTAATGCTCTGGTTAGAGTCGCGTTGTTCGAACTGGCGAGAGCTTTCCAAGCTAAAGGTTAGCTGATGACCAGTTAGCTGAAAACCGCTAGCAATGGTTTGCTGACTGATAGCTGGTAGTTAGCTGGCTAGCTTCAGTTAAGGGGTTCCGGATCCAAAGTAAATATAAATACTTTAGAAAAAATAGCTACATTGGGTGAGGCGGGTTGCAGGAGAGTATTTAGAAGTTGAGGTTTAGCAAAATGTTTTAAAAGATATGCGAAGAAAAATATGTAAAAAATTTAAAAACGATATATACAAGGGACACGACACGACAAGACGTCTGACTGCTACGCCATCTTGGATTCATACTCTGGAAATATGCTTGGGGTCATTGTCCATTTGGAAGACCCATTTGCGACCAAGCTTTTTTCCTGCCTCATGATGCCATCTATTTCTATTAAACAAGTTTTAATGACTCCAATCTTAAGTGTATGTAAACGTCTGAATTCAACTGTATGTATTTATATGTGTATGTACAGTTGAAGTCAGAAGTTTACATAAACTTAGGTGGAGTCTTCCAAATGGACAACGACCCCAAGCATACTTCCAAAGTTGTGGCAAAATGGCTGAAGGACGACAAAGTCAAGGTATTGGAGTGGCCATCACAAATCTCTGACCTCAATCCTATAGAAAATGTGTAGGCAGAACTGTAAAAGCATGTGCAAGGAGGCCTACATACCTGACTCAGTTACACCAGCTTTTTCTATGTCAAATATTATAAAACCAAAACACTTTTGTAAATACTACAGTAATGGCTGTAAAAACACTACATTAAATACTGCAGTATACTAGTCTGCAAAAACACTACAGTATACTACTCTTTTTCTACTACAGTATTTATACTACAGTAAACTGTAAATACTACAGTAAAGTCAGCAAAAACACTACAGTGAATACTATAGTATTTCTAACATAGTATTTATTTCATGTGGGTCTCCACCATGTGCTGGAGCAGAAGCGGAAGGAGCATGAGCACATTGATTCTGTACAGAGAGTATCTGTGAGTACTGCTTCCCTATTTCGTAACTTCAACTACGTGACCCAAACTCTGGCGTTTATCCTACCCATCATTACACCCTTATTATTAGATGAAAGGATGTTTACTATCTCTAGAAATCTTTTGGATTCACCATCAAATTAATGTGGCCAGTTGGCAGATGACTGTTTAACTCAGGGGCACATCATCCACTGGGGACACATTCTGAAATGTCATTTTTGTCGTCATCGTCGCCCCGTTTATATTTAGAATGTGATACGGAACAAGGCAGGTGTGCTTAGGACCATGTGGATGCCTCCGAGCGGTCGGGTAGGCTGTTTGGGGGTGTTTATCCTACTGGATAAAATAAATAAATAATAATAATTATGTCCCCCCCACTTCTAAAACCAATGTTGCGCCCCTGGTTTAACGAATGGATGGAATGAGACTGCTATAACCATGGAAATGCACTGATATATAGCATATGGTGTATAATTAAGCAATAAGGTACGAGGGGGTGTGGTATATGGCTAATATACCATGGCTAAGGTATGCTCTGCGGAATGCCTGGATACAGCCCTAAGCCGTGGCATATTGGCCATATACCTCAAACCCTCGAGGTGCCTTATTGCTATTATAAACTGGTTACCAACGTAATTAGAACAGTTTTATCATACCCATGGTATTCAGTCTGATATTACACGGCTGTCAGCCAATCAGCATTCAGGGCTCGAACCACTGTTTATAATACTCTATTTCCCCTGCAGAAGGCAGCAGCGCTCATGTCTTAACACTGGAAACCCTAGGGAGTTTTTTAAGCACTTGACTACATTGGTTCTGCCTTACCCACCCCAGGAGCCCCACTCACAGGTGTGTGTGTGTGTGTGTGTGTGTGTGTGTGTGTGTGTGTGTGTGTGTGTGTGTGTGTGTGTGTGTGTGTGTGTGTGTGTGTGTGTGTGTGTGTGTGTGTGTGTGTGTGTGTGTGTGTGTGTGTGCGCGCGCGCGCGCTTAACTATACTTCTGGGGACCAGAACTCCAAGTGCTATTTCTGGGGGGGGGTTAAGGTTAGAATTAGGGTTAGGTGCTAGGGTTCGTTTTAGGATAAGGGTTAGGAGCTAGGGTTAGGTTTGGGGGTTAATGTTAGGGTTAAGGTTCAGTGTTAGGGAATATAGGATTTTGAAAAGGACTGTTGTTAGTTATACAATATTGTGAGAGAAATATTTTATTGATATCAACATGCTATATGCTATCATGGAATATGCAAACTAGGCTGTATTGTTATTTCCAGACATATTCCTTCTTTGTTGCATCTTCTTTGTTTGTATCCCCGATTAGATGTTTTTTTTCCTACATTTAGACTAGAGGTCTACCGATTATGATTTTTCAACACCGATACCGATTATTGGAGGGCCCCAAAAAAGAGCCGATGCCGATTAATCTGCCGTTTGTTTTTTACATTTTATTTGTAATAATGACAATTACAACAATACTGAATGAACACGTATTTTAACTTAATATAATACATCAATAAAAATCCATTTAGCCTCAAATAAATAATGAAACAAGTTCAATTTGGTTTAAATAATGCAAAAACAAAGTGTTGGAGAAGTAAAAGTGCAATATGTGCCATGTAAAAAAGCTAACGTTTGAGTTCCTTGCTCAGAACATATGGAAGTTGGTGGTTTCTTTTAACATGAGACTTCAATATTCTAAGGTAAGAGGTTTTAGGTTGTAGTTAATATAGTATTTATAGGACTATTCTCTCGATACCATTTGTATTTTATATACCTTTGACTATTGGATGTTCTTATAGGCACTTTAGTATTGCCAGTGTAACGGTATAGCTTCCGTCCCTCTCCTCGCCCCTACCTGGACTTGAACCAGGAACACATCGACAACAGCCACACTCGAAGCAGCGTTTACCCATCACTCCACAAAAGCCGCAGCCCTTGCAGAGCAAGGGGAATAACTACTCCAAGTCTAAGAGCGAGTGACGTTTGAAACGCTATTAGTGCGCACCCCGCTAACTAGCTAGCCATTTCACATCGGTTACACCAGCCATTAGGCTGATACGCTTGAAGTCATAAACAGCGCTGTTCTTGCGAAGAGCTGCTGGCAAAACGCACGAAAGTGCTGTTTGAATGAATGCTTACGAGCCTGCGGCTACCTACCATCGCTCAGTCAGACTGCTCTATCAAATATCAAATCATAGACTTAATTATAACATAATAACACACAGAAATAAGAGCCTTTGGTCATTAATATGGTCAAATCCGGAAACTATCATTTTGAAAACAAAACGTTTATTATTTCAGTGAAATACGGAACCGTTCTGTATTCTTTCTAACATTTACATTACATTTAAGTCATTTAGCAGACGCTCTTATCCAGAGCGACTTACAAATTACAGGTGGCATCCCTAAGTCTAAATATTCTTGTTACATTCTACAACCTTCAATGTTATGTCATAATTACGTAAAATTCTGGCAAATTAGCCAGGCTGCCCAAACTGTTGCATATACCCTGACTCTGTGTGCAATGAACGCAAGAGAAGTGACACAATTTCACCTGGTTAATATTGCCTGCTAACCTGGATTTCTTTTAGCTAAATATGCAGGTTTAAAAATATATATTTCTGTGTATTGATTTTAAGGCATTGGTGTTTATGGTTAGGTACAGTCGTGCGACAATTGTGCTTTTTTGGCAAATGCGCTTTTGTTAAATCATCCCCCAGCGTTGCATCGATTATATGCAACGCAGGACACGCTAGATAAACTAGTAATATCATCAACCATGTGTAGTTAACTCGTGATTATGATTGATTGATTGGTTTTTATAAGATAAGTTTAATGCTTGCTAGCAACTTACCTTGGCTTCTACTGCATTCGCATAACAGACAGGCTCCTCGTGGAGTGCAATGAGAGGCAGGTAGTTAGAGAGTTGGACTAGTTAACCGTAAGGTTGCAAGATTGAATACCAGAGCTGACAAGGTAAAAATCTGTCGGTCTGCCCCTGAACAAGGCAGTTAAGCCACCGTTCCTAGGCCGTCATTGAAAATAAGAATGTATTCTTACCTGACTTGCCTAGTTAAATAAAGATTAAATAAAGGTGTAAAAAAAAAATCTGCAAAATTGGTGTTCAAAATGACCGATTTCCGATTGTTATGAAAACTTAAAATCAGCTGTCACGAACCGGCTCAAAGCCCGTAACAAAAGGGAGACAATGTGGAGATAAGGAGTAACAAAATATACATTTATTAAATAAGTAACTAAGTACAATATACAATGGTGTGTGTAATCAGTAGTGTAAGTGAGTGTTTTGCATGCATAAATGTGATAATGCAGGGTGTTGAAAGGTGCCAAAGCAAACAACCAAACGGCCACCAAGATACACAACAAAATCTGTAAAGGTATCTGCATGGAGAGAGTCTCTTCCATGAATGTGGAAGAGGTCTATTTATCCTGGCACCCAGGTGTTTCCTCCAAGATGGCGTAGCAGTGGGATGTTTTGATTGTCTTATCCCGTCCCTTGTATATGTCGTTTTTTCTTCCTATATACAGTGCCTTGCGAAAGTATTCGGCCCCCTTGAACTTTGCGACCTTTTGCCACATTTCAGGCTTCAAACATGAAGATATAAAACTGTATTTTTTGTGAAGAATCAACAACAAGTGCCACACAATCATGAAGTGGAATGACATTTATTGGATATTTCAAACTTTTTTAACAAATCAAAAACTGAAAAATTGGGCGTGCAAAATTATTCAGCCCCTTTACTTTCAGTGCATCAAACTCTCTCCAGAAGTTCAGTGAGGATCTCTGAATGATCCAATGTTGACCTAAATGACTAATGATGATAAATACAATCCACCTGTGTGTAATCAAGTATCCGTATAAATGCACCTGCACTGTGATAGTCTCAGAGGTCCGTTAAAAGCGCAGAGAGCATCATGAAGAACAAGGAACACACCAGGCAGGTCCGAGATACTTTCGCAATGCACTGTATTTCGTATATATTTTTTCATTAAAATTTTCCATCTACAGACTGAACATACTCTCCTGCAACCCGCCTCACCCAATGCGGCATGGATCTGCTTTTTTTTTTTTTTACTTTAGAACCGTAACCCCCTTTGAAGCCAAGCAGCTAACTAGCTAGTAGTGAGTTAGCCACTGCTAGTTAGCCATCACCATTAACTGGGACATCTGCCACCTTAAGCCCGGTGGTTCCTGCCACCCTGCACAGCGCGCGATATCAATCCAGAACATATCGGACTGCTTTTCTCCACCATATCTCCGGATTCCTACCGCAGGCTCTGAACCTTTACTCGGGATCATCGCAGTTAGCTAGCTGCTATCCGAGTGGCTACCACTGCCTAACCTCTCTGTCCCGAAGCAAGCACCAGTTAGCCTGGAGCTAGCCTCGAATCTACGCCCATCTCCCGGCTTCCCGAAGAGATCAATCAAGCAATTCCTGGGCTTCAATTACCTCTTTTTCCAATTGGCCTGGACCAACACGGAGCCCCGCCGATCCATCACGACTGGTCTACCGACGTAACTGTCCAAGGGGGTTTCTGTCTCGGAGCAAGCACCAGTTTGCCTGAAGTTAGCCTCGAGCTAGACCCATCTCCCAGATCGTCGAAGAAATCCATCAGACAATCCCTGGGCTTCAATACCTCTTTTGCCAATTGGCCTGGACCCTTTGTAGAAGACACGGAGTCCCGCCTATCATTCACGACTGGTCTGCCGACGTTACCGTTCGAGGTGGTTTCAACAGGCTCCCCCATTGCAACGTCCCCCTGAGGACCATCTGCTAGCCTGCTGCTTGCCCTGGCCTGCTAGCTGTCTGAATCTCCGTGCCTCCGGCTCACCTAGTTACTCACTGGTCCCTATGATTACTCGGCTACACATGCCTCTCCCTAATGTCAATATGCCTTGTCTATTGCTGTTCTGGTTAGTCATTTTTGTCTTATTTCACTGTAGAGCCTCCAGTCCTGCTCAATATATACTTAGCTAGCACTGTTGTTACACCCCCCACACATGCTGTGACCGCATCTGGCTTAAATGGTGCTTCTAGAGACAAAACCTCTCGCATCGTCACTCAATGGCTAGGCTTACCTCCACTGTACTCACATCCTACCATATCCTTGTCTGTACATTATGCCCTGAAGCTATCCGTCCATGCCCAGAAACCTACCCCCTTTACTCTCTGTTCCAAACACACTAGACAACCAGTTATTTTATCCTTTAGCAGTACTCTTATCCTACTCCTCCTCTGTTCCTCTGGTGATGTAGAGATTAACCCAGGCCCTGCAGCCCCCAGCATCACTCCCTTTCCCAGGCACTCTCATTTGTTGACTTATGTAACTGTAAAAGCATTGGTTTCATGCATGTTAACAGTAGAAGCCTCCTCCCTATGTTTGTTTGATTCACTGCTTTAGCACATTTCACAAATTTCCATCCATAACATTTTCTGACAAGATAGAACTGCCAAAGGGGGCAGAGTTAGCCTGCAGAGTTCTGTCATACTATCCAGGTCTGTGCCCAAACAATTCGAGCTTCTTCTTTTAAAAATCCACCTTTCCAAAAACAATTCTCTCACCGTTGCCGCTTGTTATAGACCGCCTTCACCCCCCCAGCTGTGCCCTGGACACCATATGTGAATTGATCGCCCCCATCTATCTTCAGAGTTCATACTATTAGGTGACCTAAACTGGGATATGCTTAACACCCCGGCTGTCCTACAATCTTAAGGTAGATGCCCTCAATCTCGCACAAATGATCAAGGAACCTATCAGGTACAACCCAAAATCTGTACCCATGGGAACCCTCTTAGATATCATCCTGACCAACTTGCCCTCTAAATACACCTCTGCTGTCATCAACCAGGATCTCAGCAATCACTGCCTCATTGCCTACGTGCGTAATGGGTCCGCGGTCAAACGACCGCCCCTCATCACTATCAAATGTTCCCTAAAACACTTCAGCGAGCAGGCCTTTCTAACTGACCTGGCCCGGGTATCCTGGAAGGATATTGACCTCATCCCGTCAGTAGGGGATGTCTGTTTGTTCTTCAAAAGTGCTTTCCTCTCCATCTTAAAATAAGCATGCCCCATTCAAAAAATGTAGAACTTAGAACAGATATAGCCCTTGGTTCACACCAGACTTGACTGCCCTTGACCAGCACAAAAACATCCTGTAGCGTTCTGCATTAGCACCGAAAAGCCCCCGCGATATGCAACTCTTCAGGAAAGTCAGGAACCAATATACTCAGTCAGTTAGGAAAGCAAGGCTAGCTTTTTCAAACAGAAATGTGCTTCCTGTAGCACCAATTCAAATAAGTTGCGGGACCCTGTAAAGTCCATGGGAGAATAAGAGCACCTACTCACAGCTGCCCACTGCACTGAGGATAGGAAACACTGTCACCACCGATAAATCTACGATAATCGATCATTTCAATAAGCATTTTTCCATGGCTGGCCATGCTTTCCACCTGGCGACCCCTACCCCAGCCAATACCTCAGCACCCCCTGCAGCAACTTGACCTGGCCAAGGCTTTCGTCTCTGTCAATCACTTAATTCTTATTTGCAGACTCAATAGCCTTGGCTTCTCAAATGACTGCCTTGCCTGGTTCACCAACTACTTCTCCAATAGAGTTCAGTGTGTCAAATCGGAGGAACTGCTGTCTGGCAGACTCTATGGGAGTGCCACAGGGCTCAATTCTCTGGCTGACTCTTTTCTCTGTACCGTAATTGCTGGACTATTAAGTGCACCTAAATATAAACCGCACCCAATGAATTATTAAAATATATGTATTTTGTACATAAATAAGCCGCACATGTCTATAAGCCGCAGGTGCCTACCGGTACATTGAAACAAATTTACTTTACACAGCCTTTAAACGAAACACGGCTTGTAACATAAATAAATAGGCTTTAACGAAACACGGCTTGTAACAAAAATAAATAGGCTTTAACGAAACACGGCTTGTAACAAAAATTAAACAGTAGCCTACCAAGAAAGTCATTGGTCACTATCTTCCTCCTCCTGTGCACTGAAACCACTGAAGCCATCTCCTTCGGTGTTGGAGTTGAATAGCCTCAGAATTGCTTCATCCGATGTTGGATTGCTGCCCTCTTCAACAAGCAGCAGTCCAGCCTTTCGAAACCCATTGATGATAGTGGATTTTTTGACAATGCTCCACGCTGTCAGCAGCTCTATTTCCTTTTCCAACAGCCAGATCGATCACCTTCAACTTGAAAGCTGCATCATATGCATTTCTTCGTGTCTTTGCCATGATGAAGGTGACAAAATGACTACCGTAATCAGAATGATGGTAAGTTTGAGCGTGCTCGATTTACGTCACATTATGTGACGGTGCTTAGTTCTTTGGAGGCATGAATCTTGTGAAAGCGGGAAAAATCCATAAATTAGCCGCGTCATTGTATAAACCACGAGGTTTAAAGCGTGGAAAAAAAGTAGCGGCTTATAGTCCGGAAATTACGGTATATATTAATGATGTCGCTCTTGCTGCTTGTTCTCTGATCCACCTCTACACAGACGACACCATTCTGTATACATCTGGCCCTTCTTAGGACACTGTGCTAACAAACCTCCAAACGAGCTTCAACGCCATACAACACTCCTTCTGTGGGCCTCCAACTGCTTTTAAATGCTAGTAAAACTAAGTGCATGCTCTTCAACCGATTGCTGCCCACACCCTCCCGCCTGACTAGCATCACTACTCTGGACGGTTCTGACCTAGAATATGTGGACAACTACAAATACATAGGTGTCTGGTTAGACTGTAAACTTTCCTTCCAGACTCACATTAAGCATCTCCAATCCTAAATTAAATCCAGAATCAGATACCTATTTCACAACAAAGCCTCCTTCACTCATGCCGCCAAACATACCCTCGTAAAACTGACAATACTACAGATCCTTGACTTCGGCGATGTCATTTACAAAATAGCCCCCAACACTCTACTCAGCAAACTGGATGTAGTCTATCACAGTGCCATCCGTTTTATCACCAAAGCCCCATATACTACCCACCTCGACCTCTATGCTCTCGTTGGCTGGCTCTCACTACATATCCATCGCCAAACCCACTGGCTCCAGGTCATCTATAAGTCTTTGCTTGGTGAAGCTCCGCCTTATTTCAGCTCACCGGTCACCATTGCAAAACACCCACCCTTAGCACGCGCTCCAGCAGGTATATTGCACTGGTCATCCCCAAAGCCAACGCTTCCTTTGGCTGCCTTTCTTTGCAGTTCTCTGCTGCCAATGACTGGAACGATTTGCAAAAATCTCTGAAGCTGGAGTCATATCTTCCTCTCTAACTTTAAGCATCAGCTATCAGAGCAGCTTACCGATCAATGTACCTGTACACAGCCATATTATTACTTACCCTCTTTCTCTTTTGCACCACAGTATCTCTACTTGCACATCATAATCTGCACATATATCACTCTAGTATTAATGCTAAATTGTAATTATTTTCACCTCTAGGGCCTATTTATTGCCTACCTCCCTACTCTTCTACATTTGCACACACTGTACATAGATCTTTCTATTTTTATTTTATTTTGTGTTATTTACTGTCAGTTGTTTATGTGTAAATCTGTGTTGTTGTTTTTGACATTCATTTTCATATTCCATCTATCGTCATTACCACCATTGTGGCTGACAAAACCTATTGTTGTAACGGCGTTCTTCGTTTGTCGAAAGAGAGTCGGACCGAAATGCAGCGTGGTGGTTACTCATGTCTTTAATGAAACTATGACGATACATGAAATAACGTAATATACAAAAACAACAAAACGGAACGTGAAAACCTATACAGCCTGTCTGGTGAACAACAACAGAGAGACAGGAACAATCACCCATGAAATACACAGTGAAACCCCGGCTACCTAAATACGGTTCCCAATCAGAGACAATGAGAATCACCTGACTCTGATTGAGAACCGCCTCAGGCAGCCAAGCCTATACTAGACACACCCCTAATCAACCACAATCCCAATGACTACAAAAAACCCAATACGACAACACAATAAACCCATGTCACACCCTGGCCTGAACAAATATAGAACGAAAACACATAATACAATGACCAGGGCGTGACAGAATCCCCCCCCCCCTCTAAGGTGCGGACTCCTGGACGCACCTCACAACCATAGGGAGGGTCCGGGTGGGCGTCTGTCCATGGTGGCGGTTCCGGCTCGGGACGTGGACCCCAATCCATTAATGTCATAGTTGCTCCCCTTCGCGTCCTGGGATAATCCACCCTCGCCACCGACCATGGGCTAATAGTCCTCACCCAGAATCGCACTGAACTGAGGGGCAGCTCGGGACTGAGAGGCAGCTCGGGACTGAGGGGCAGCTCGGGACTAAGGCGCAGCTCGGGACTGAGGGGAAGCTCGGGACTGAGGGGCAGCCCGGGACTGAGGGGCAGCCCGGGACTGAGGGGTAGCCCGGGACTGAGGGGAAGCCCGGGACTGAGAGGAAGCCCAGTACTCAGAGGAAGCCCAGTACTGAGAGGAAGCCCAGTACTGAGATGAAGCTCAGGCAGGTAGTAGGCTCCGGAAGATCCTGGCTGGCTGCCGGATCTGGAAGATTCTGATTGACTAGCAGATCTGGAAGAGATTGGTTGACTGGCAGATCTGGAAGAATCTGGTTGACTGGCAGATCTAGAAGATCATGACTGACTGGCGGATCTTGTTGCTCTATGCAGACTGGCAGCTCTGGCTGCATCATGCAGACTGACAGCTCTGGCTGCTCCATGCAGGCTGACAGCTCCTTGCAGACTGACAGCTCCTTGTAGACTGGCAGCTCCTTGCAGACTGACAGCTCCTTGCAGACTGGCAGCTCCTTGCAGACTGACAGCTCTTTGCAGACTGGCAGCTCTGGCTGCTTCATGCAGACTGGCAGCTCTGGCTGCTTCATACAGACTGACAGCTCTGGCTGCTCCATGCAGGCTGGCAGCACCTTGCAGACTGGCAGCTCCTTGCAGACTGGCAGCTCCTTGCAGACTGACAGCTCCTTGCAGACTGGCAGCTCCTTGCAGACTGGCAGCTCCTTGCAGACTGACAGCTCTGGCTGCTTCATACAGACTGACAGCTCTGGTTGCTTCATACAGACTGACAGCTCTGGCTGCTTCATGCAGACTGACAGCTCTGGCTGCTTCATGCAGACTGACAGCTCAGGCTGCTTCATGCAGACTGGCAGCTCAGGCTGCTCCGAACAGGCAGGAGGCTCCGGCAGTGCTGTAGAGGAGGAAGGACTTAGAAGCCCTGAACAGGCGGGAGACTCCGGCAGCGCAGGAGAGGAGAAAGGCTCTGATAGCGCTGAACAGGCGGGAGACTCCGGTAGCGCAGGAGAGGCGAGGCGCACTGTAGGCCTGATGCGTGGTGCTGGCACTGGTGGTACTGGGCCGAGGACACGCACAGGAAGCCTGGTGCGGGGAGCTGCTACTGGAGGACTGGTGTGTGGAGGTGGCTCTGGATAGACCGGACCGTGCAGGCGCACTGGAGCTCTTGAGCACCGAGCCTGCCCAACCTTACCTGGCTCGATGCCCACTCTTGCCCGGCCAATACGAAGGGCTGGTATGAACCGCACCGGGCTATGCACCCGCACTGGAAACACTGTGCGCTCCATAGCATAACACGGTGCCTGCCCGGTCTCTCTAGCTCCCTGGTAAGCACAGGGAGTTTGCACAGGTCTCCTACCTGGCATAGCCATACTCCCTGTAAGCCCCCTGAGCCCCCCCCCAATACATTTTCGGGGCTCCTTTTCGGGCTTCCTTGCCAACCGTGTTCCCTCGTATCTTCGGCTCCTATCTCCTGCTGCCTCTCCTCTCCTAAGTGCCTCCACCTGTTCCCATGGGAGGCGATCTCTTCTGGCCAGTATCTCCTCCCAAGTGTAACAACCTTTGCCATCCAACACGTCTTCCCATGTCCATTCTCCGAATAATTCATCCTCCTTTCGCTGCTCCTGCTGTCGTTGCCTGTTACCACGCCACTCGGTCCGTGTGTGGTGGGTGATTCTGTAACGGCATTCTTCGTTTGTCGAAAGAGAGTCGGACCGAAATGCAGCGTGGTGGTTACTCATGTCTTTAATGAAACTATGACGATACATGAAATAACGTAATACACAAAAACAACAAAACGGAACGTGAAAACCTATACAGCCTGTCTGGTGAACAACAACACAGAGACAGGAACAATCACCCACGAAATACACAGTGAAACCCCGGCTACCTAAATACGGTTCCTAATCAGAGACAACGAGAATCACCTGACTCTGATTGAGAACCACCTCAGGCAGCCAAGCCTATACTAGACACACCCCTAATCAACCACAATCCCAATGACTACAAAAAAACAATACGACAACACAATAAAACCATGTCACACCCTGGCCTGAACAAATATATAACGAAAACACATAATACAATGACCAAGGCGTGACAATTGTCCCAATGTCAATTTATTGCATGTTAATATTCAGAGGCCGGTTCTCCATAGTGAGAGGACAAATTCATTTTGTCTGCTGCCTTAAGATTCACAATGGGTGTGAGGTGTCATAAACCCCCCCCATCTCCATACCTCTCGATCTCTTTCCCTCTGGTGGGTGTGGGAGATCTCTATGTAAGATTGTGGTCCACGGTAACCTGACTCAAGCAGGCCAGTCATGACAACATCAATGATCTAGTATATAATTGGTTGAAGTATATAATTGGATCTAGCAGGAGTAAAGTTGTTGGAATCAGTTTTTTTCGCTTCAGATATGCAGTATCATGCAATGTGCTGCCTGTGTGGTACAGTTACAACCCTCAACATAGAGAGTGGAGCAGATTGGGGCATGACAGCACAGTACATGCTTTACTGCCATAGTTCATCTGTTGGCATCGGTCCCGGTTGATTTACCTGAACATACTGTAGGATCAGCCTTGGACATCTGATTTTGGCATGGGTGCCAGTTCTTGTACAACTGGTATCAACCCTTTATGAATAAAGATACCATGAGCCCACAGGTGTAGTGACACGGTACACCTGAGGCAGTCAGTGACCGTGTATAGTAGAAGATAAACTGGTTTAGCACTATATCTGATGTTCTGAGTGATTTATTAGATATTTTGTCAGTGTTGCATTGAAAACGATGGCACTATAAGCTCTTACCTCTTTACAATCTGTCTGCCCTTAGGAACAAGCAACAAGTGGTTTAATTTACTCTGAATAATATGATCTCTTCTCCTCCCGTCCTCCTTTTCTTTTTTCTGTCCTTACCACTCTTTTCATCCCTGTCTCAACTCATGAAACCGTCACTCTCTCCTTTCCCGTTGTCCTCTCTCTTTCATACACAGGAAAAGATGAAGCAGAGCAGTCTCTAAATCACAGTGACATCACACTGTAGAGCTGTAGAACACCTTGACCAGGGGTGCTGAAGAAAATGACTGCAGACATCTCCATCCCTCCAGATGGTCATTTGGCATCTTGGAAGCCGTAGCTACGTAGAGTTAATAGGTAATAGATTTTCACAATGCACTGTCTAATCTCGTCATCCAATCAATATTAATCTGTATGGTTTTAAATCACACTATATTAGAGAGGTAATTTGAATTTACTATATTCGTTTTGCTATTCAAGTCCCTATCCTAATTCTGTGGTCTGCCTTGCCTCTGCCCTGTGAGTACTACTGGCCAGCCTGCTACTGTATGTGAGGCTAGTGGTGCAGACTAGAGCACCCAAGTTTTGTTTATCTTTTGTATTTTCTTGTTTGTCGGCCGGTGCAATGTATTCACTATAATTCAGGTATTCCTTTTCTTATTTGATTCTAAATACTGCAAAACTATGTTTGAAACAAAGCTGAAGTTATACATATTGAAATTATGCATAATATGGTAAACAATAGGAATATTATAGTATCCCATTTCAATAAATAAAGTTTATTGAAATACTAAAATTATATTTCCTTTCAAAATGTCATGTTATTGTCTTCTTCTGAGCTCTTCTGCAAGCATGTCCCAAGCTCAAACTGAGTTTTAGAATGATTAGAAGTCTATCTCTCTTTCAAATAAACATCTGATTTCAAGCTAACACATAATGTTCTGAGAACCATATGTTTCTCAGAGTGTGGTGAGAGCGTGGTTGTCCTATAGTTATTTAAAAAAAATAAAGGTGAAATTTTGCATACAGGGTAGCCTAGTGGTTAGAGCGTTGGACTAGTAACCGGAAGGTTGCAAGTTCAAACCCCCGAGCTGACAAGGTACAAATCTGTCGTTCTGCCCCTGAACTGGCAGTTAACCCACTGTTCCTTGGCCGTCATTGAAAATAAGAATTTGTTCTTAACCAGAAGGGGACTAGGGTTCCAATTTTGGAACACCCCCCCCCCCACGTTCAGCTGGAAGGTGGCGCATGGAACGCAAAAATATTCCTAAAAATATTTAACCTCCACACATTAACAAGTCCAATGGCTCAAATGAAAGATAAACACCTTGTTTATCTACCCAGCAAGTCAGATTTCTAAAATGTTTTACGGCGAAAACATAGCACATATTTATGTCAAACCACCACCGAAGACACAGTTAATTTGCATAGCCAAGTTGAAATATGCAATCAACAAACGCAGGATTAAAAGAAAAATAATGCACCCTTTGAAATCTTCATCAGATGACAGTAATATAACATGTTACACAGTACATTTATGTTTTTTTCAATAATATGCTATATATATCCATAAATCTCTGTTTACAATGATGCATCGTTCAAAAAATGCTACTCAAATGTCCTGAGAAATGACGATAGCTCCGGCAGATAACGTCAGCTAACAAGGAATACACATCATAAACTTTGACTAAATATGCATGTTCTACATATATATAGTTAGATACACTTCTTCTGAATGCAATCGCTGTGTTACATTTATTTTTAACGTTACAGGTTTCGTTCACTAGACTATACTATGAGTCGGCGCTCAAAAAGTAGCATTATGGCTCCTCTATCTTGGAGTCCACATAAACCCAAATTTACCACATAAATATTCCCTTACCTTTGCTGTTCTTCCATCAGAAGACCTGGAAGGAATTATACTTACCAAAAACAGCGTTTAGTTTTGCAGTCTGTGTCTTTCGGTTCTCAAACACGACACATTTTGGTTTAAATGTAGCCAAAAGTCAAGTGGATGCGCACCAAAACGTCGAACTTACATATTATATGTTGATTAAACTTGTCAAACTAACTTCATAATCAAGCTTTAACATGTTATAAAGGTGTACAGCAATCGTGAGGACGAACAGAAACGCATGCATTGTATAATCGATCTTGGAAAAAAGACAGGACCTGAGCAGAGCGCGCATAAAAGTGACCTGTTTTTTCGCGTGACCGAAACGCGACACGCCAAAACTCTCGTGAGCGTGCAATTCTCACAATGAGAAGCCCCATTGAAAGCTGAGATCACGATGAAGACAGAGAGACTGTTCCCAGACCTGTAACTGCTTGGGAAGGGTGGGGGCGATGACGTCAGAGTTGGGCTGCCCTGAGAGTTCTGCTTTACATACAGACATAATTTAAACAGTTTTAGAGTGTTTTCTATTCAATAATATTTTTTATTTGCATATATTAGCAACTTTTGACAAAAAAAAATTATGGTTAGTATGGGCAAGCAATTACTCCAGCGGGGGCAGTAGACAGCCCTATCCCCAAGAGGTTCTGACTTGCCTAGTTAAATAAAGGTAAAATTAAAAATTAAAACTACATTCTGGGAATGGTGCAGTATTTAAACTCAGCCAAAAGAAAGATGCCCAGGAACCCTGCTCATCTGCGTGAACGTGCCTTAGGCATGCAACAAGGAGGCATGAGGACTGCAGATGTGGCCAGGGCAATAAATTGCGATGTCCGTACTGTGAGACGTCTAAGACAGCGCTACAGGGAGACAGGACAGGCAGCTGGTCATCCTCGCAGTGGCAGTGGCTTATAGGCCTGTTGTAAGGCAGGTCCTCACCAGACATCACCGGCAACAACGTCGCCTATGGGCACAAACCCACCGTCGCTGGACCAGATAGGACTGGCAAAAAGTGCTCTTCACTGACGAGTCGTGGGGTTTGACTCACCAGGGGTGATGGTCGGATTCGCGTTTATCGTCGAAGGAATGAGCGTTACACCGATGCCTGTACTCTGGAGCCACCACTCATACTGCTCATCCTGTGCATGATTTCCTGCAAGACAGGAATGTCAGTATTCTGCCATGGCCAGCGAAGAGCCCGGATCTCAATCCGATTGAGCACGTCTGGGACCTGTTGGATTGGAGGTTGAGGGCTAGGGCCATTCACACCAGAAATGTCTGGGAACTTGCAGGTGCCTTGGTGGAAGAGTGGGGTAAAATCTCACAGCAAGAACTGACAAATCTGGTGCAGTCCATGAGGAAGAGATGCACTGCAGTACTTAATGCAGCTGGTGGCCACACCAGATACTGACTGTTACTTTTGATTTTGACCCCCAAATTATTTAATTTATGTTAGTCACGTCTGTGGAACTTGTTCAGTTTATGTCTCAGTTGTTGAATCTTGTTATGCTTATACAAATTTTCACACATGTTAATTTTCTGAAAATAAACGCAGTTGACAGTTTGAGGACGTTTCTTTTTTTGCCGAGTTTAGTTGCTTGACTTTGGAACATTCTCAGCACATTTAAGGAACATGACAAAAACATGTTATTTTCTTGGTATTTTATGACTTTAACAGAATATTTCCTAAAAGTTCAAACATGGTTACATTTAATTACATTTTTGGAAATGTTTCCTGGAATGATCTCCAACTGGTTTGACATTGGAAATGTACTAAAATAGTTCAGAGAACATTAAGAAACAATGTTAATCTGTGGGAATTTTAGTACTTTAGCGAAACAGTTCCTGCAGGTTTTCTTATGGTTCTATTTAAAGTAATGTTCTCTGAAACTTTCCATAAAAACCACAAGAAAACATTCATGTTCAAAGAACCTTCTAAGAATGTTATTTAAAAACATATACATTGCGTTCTCAGCATCAACAAAACTATATCTTCTATCTTGTTAAGTGTGTTCAGGGTTGCATTCAGTACATTTTTACGTTCTGGAACATTCAATTGAACGGAATGGTGCTGTACTGAACAACCAGTTAAAAAAACTGGGAGGGGTTGTGGGTTCGACTATTTACTCTCAGATTTTGAAAATGATAATTAGTATCAAAGTAGACATCATGCAAGACTAAGAAATCCCTGCACGTTATCTCTAGCTGACACCTTTGCTAACAGGTATTGTGTCAATTTAAAACTTGTACAAGACAGTTCACAGAATTGTCCATTTAAAGTAATGTAGGCAATTTATTCATTACTAAATTTAGCTACCATTAGATAGCTTACCTTAGCCTTAATTCGGCAATCTCGTCTAGATCATCATGAAATGTTTAGTTCTTTATGATAGCTACATTAACAGCTAATTAGCATTTCATTTGGGGGGGAGGGGGTAAATACAGGCGAATATATAGATAAAAGTCACCATGACCTAGAGAGATGTACACGGTTATCAAAACTTCACGTCAGGGTAAGCCTACACGAAACCCAGCCCTTATTTTAGGTTTTTCTAAAATACCCCACGGGAGAAATGAATGATGGAAATGGTTCCCGTAGTTTTTCCTTGTTTGTCTGCTAGGTTTTATGGGTATTATGCCTCATACTGCTGTACTCTATGGCAGGGTTGCGAGTCTAGTTGATGAACCGTGCTCTATGGGGTCTGTTTTGAATAGAGTAACATGGCATGCTTCCTCAGTCCCGGTGGCGCAGTGGACTAATGTCCTGGCCAGAAAACAGAAAAACATAGGTTTGAATCTCAATGATTCCATGCCACAAAAAAAAAGTATTTGCAGGATTAATGTCACGACTCCCGCCGAAGTTGGCTTGCCCACCTGTCCGGGCGGTGCTCGGCGGTCGTCGTCACCGGCCTACTAGCCGCCACCGATTCCTTTTCCCTTTTCTGTTAGTTTTGTAGGAAGTTTTAACCTAGAACACGCCTTGTTTATCCTCCTCATGACTTTAAATGACCCCACACACTGCGGACCCAGCTTCCGGCAGAGCAGGCGGAGGGACAGGTTTCGGGTCGAGAGCCAGACACGGTCCCCCAGTGCAAACATGAGGGCCTCACTGCGGTGCTGGTCAGCGCTCTTCTTCAGCCATTCCCCAGCCAGTCCCAGCTGCACGTGGGGGGGTACTGTCACGACTCCTGCCGAAGTTGGCTCCCCCGCCTGTTCGGTTGATGCTCCCCCGCCTGTTCGGTTGATGCTCGGCAGTCGTCGTCACCGGCCTACTAGCCTCCACCGATCCCTTTTCTGTTAGTTTTGTCTTATGCGTTGCACCTGTTTCCGATTTGTGTTTCTTGACTTGTTTCCCTATTTACGATTGTGGAACCCGCCCTTTGTTGTGCGGGATTATTTTTGTGTTTGCATTTGTCATAGGTGTTGTTGTGCTCCGGACTGTGTTTACCCTATGTTTGGGTTGATCAGCGTTTGCGCCCTGTGTTTTGGGCATTCCCATTTTCGGTGCTGGAATAAAGTGCACTTTTCCCCTGGAACTCTCTGCTCTCTGCTCCTGATTCCTACCTACACACCTCGTCAGCCGTGACAATTAATGCATCACCAAATTCATTTCCATGTGTCCTATTGTGGTTGGAGTTTAAAACAGTTAACCCAAACTAGGTTAGAAGTGTTATTAAAAGTCTTGAGACATTCAGTGAAAGTTAAGGAAATAACCTATCATTCAGTGAAAGTTAAGGAAATAACCTATCATTTCTGTTATCACTACGTTACTAAAACCTCCCAGGAAACGTTCAGAGAACCATAGTAAAACATTTTCAGAAACTCCCTGCAACCTAACAATGACCATTCCCAGAATAGGTCAAATGTTCACTTCTGTTCTTAGAACATTTGAAAAACATTATGTTTCATCAGTCAGGAAACTGTTCCCAGAACCAATGGGAAACTATTATTATTATTATTGATTTATTTTTCACCTTTAAGTTCTCATTTACAATTGCGACCTGACCAAGATAAAGCAAAGCAGTGCGACAAAAAAACAACACACAGTTACACATGGGATAAACAAACGTACAGTCAATAACACGATAGAAAATCTGTAAACAGTGTGTGCAAATTAAGTAAGGAGGTAAGGCAATGAATAGGCCATAGTGGCAAAGTAATTACAATTTAGCAATTAACACTGGAGTGATAGATGTGCAGATGAGGATGTGCAAGTAGAAATACTGGTGTGCAAAAGAGCAGACAAAAACAAAAACAAATATGGGGATGAGGTAGGTAGTTGATTGGATGGGCTATTTACAGATGGGATGTGTACAGCTGCAGCGATCGGTAAGGTGCTCTGACAGCCGATGGTTGAAGTTAGTGAGGGAGATATAAGTCTCCAACTTTAGTTATTTCTGCAATTCGTTCCAGTCATTGACAGCAGAGAACTGTAAGTAAAGGCTGCCAAAGGAGGTGTTGGCATTGGGGATGACCAGTGAAATATGGGTGGGTTTTGCTATGGTGACCAGTGAGCTGAGATAAGGTGAAGCTTTATCTAGCAAAGACTTATAGATGACCTGGAGCCAGTGGGTTTGGCGACGAATATGTAACGAGGACAAGCCAACGAGAGCATACAGGTCACAATGGTGGGTAGTATATGGGGCTTTGGTGACAAAACGGATGGCACTGTGATAGACTGCATCCAATTTTCTGAGTAGAGTGTTGTAGGTTATTTTGTAAATGACATTGCCGAAATGAAGGATCGGCAGGATAGTCAGTTATACTAGGGTATGTTTGGCAGCATGACTGAAGGAGGCTTTGTTGTGAAATAGGAAGCTGTTTCTTGATTTAATTTTGGATTGGAGATGCTTAATATGAGTCTGGAAGGAGAGTTTACAGTCTAACCAGACACCTAGGTATTTATAGTTGTCCACATATTCTAAGTCAGAACCTTCCAGAGTTGTGATGCTTGGCCTGCGGGCGGGTGCGGGCAGCGACTCGATTGAAGAGCATGCATTTAGTTTTACTTGCATTTAAGAGCAGTTGGAGGCCACGGAAGGAGTGTTGTATGGCGTTGAAGCTCGTTTGGAGGTTTGTTAACACAGTGTCCAAAGAAGGGCCAGATGTATACAGAGTGGTGTCATCTGCATAGAGGTGGATCAGAGAATCAACAGCAGCAAGAGCGACATCATTGATATATTCAGGGAGAAGAGTCGGCCCGAGAATTGAACCCTGTGGCACCCCCACAGAGATCGCCAGAGGTCCGGACAACAGGCCCTCCGATTTGTCACACTGAACACTATCTGAGATGTAGTTAGTGAACCAGGCGAGGCAGTCATTCGAGAAACCAAGGCTGTTTAGTCTGCCGATATGAATATGGTGATTGACAGAGTCAAAAGCTTTGGCTAGGTCGATGAAGACGGCTGCACAGTACTGTATGTTCCCACATCTTCCAAGGAACTAAATGTGCTAGCTGTGTCATACAATAATATCATATCCACAGTAGCCAGTTCTGTCAAGTCTCCAATCTCTCTAGATTTAAAATTTCAGAAATGTCAAGGAAAACAGAAAAATTGCAAACTGAACAGCCGAATCCAGACAGCCAACAGAGCTATTGTTTTTTGCTTTCATAAATTTTGTCCAACTCTCACCAAAATAATCTTTTCAATGAACATACAGTCCTTAGTGATGATTCCAAACATGCCATCTGTCTTTCGTCACTCCAAGTCCAGATACTTATAATAATAATAATAATAATATATGCCATTTAGCAGACGCTTTTATCCTCCTTACGGTAAATTCAGAGGATGGGGAATAAATCAGAAATGTATAACTATCATAGATGGCGAAGATGATGAGGAATGCTTGTTGTAGGTCTGAAGCCCCTGGTAAAAACAAATATTAATATATATTATTAACGAAATACATACGGTAAATTCTATATATACAGTATATACTATTTACAGTTGAAATTGGAAGTTTACATACACTTAGGTTGGAGTCATTAAAACTCGTTTTTCAACCACTCCACAAATTTCCTGTTAACAAACTACAGTTTTGGCAAGACGGTTAGGGCATCTACTTTGTGCATGACACAAAGAAGGGAAAAAAAGGAAAAAAATTGTAGACCTCCACAAGTCTTGTTCATCCTTGGGAGCAATTTCCAAACACCTGAAGGTACCACGTTCATCTGTACGAACAATAGTACTCAAGTATAAACACCATGGGACCACGCAGCCGTCATACCGCTCAGGAAGGAGACGTGTTCTGTCTCCTAGAGATGAACGTAGTTTGGTGCGAAAAGTGCAAATCAATCCCAGAACAACAGCAAAGGACCTTGTGAAGATGCTGGAGGAAACAGGTACAAAAGTACCTATATCCACAGCAAAACAAGTCCTATATCGACATAACCTGAAACCGCCATAAAAAAGCCAGACTACAGTTTGCAACTGCAAATGGTTACAAAGATCATACTTTTTGGAGAAATATCCTCTTAGAAATGTTTCTGAGTCAAAGGTGAACAAGTTGATGAGCTCACTAAAGAACTCTAAAGCCAAAGATGTGTTTGGGCTGGACTCTACCTTTCTTAAAAATTACAAAGTGTCACCCATTGGCCCCATTAGTAAGGTCACCAACACATCTTTTGGTCTTTGGGTATGGAAGTCGGCCATAATAACAGCCATCTTTAAATTGGGCGACCCTGCTGACGTCAGTAACTACAGGCCCATTAGTATACTACCTGTGGTGTCAAAGGTTGTTGAAAAGTGTGTAGCAGAACAACTGATTGCACACCTCAACAACAGCCCCTTCACATTACACTCCATGCAGTTTGGCTTCAGAGCGAAACACTCCACAGAAACGGCCAACTGCTTTCTTCTGGAAAATGTGAAGTCCAAGATGTACAAAGGGGGTGTTGTTGGGGCTGTGCTTCTGGTCCTAAGGAAGGCTTTTGATATTGTTAACCATGAGATTCTCATCACAAAATTGTCCAAGTTCAACTTTTCCCCCGATGCCTTGAGATGGATGAAATCATACCTTGAAGGCAGAACTCAGTGTTTCAGAGTGAGCAATGAGCTGTCGCCCACTCTTAGCTATGATGTGGGCGTGCCCCAAGGGTCAATACTGGGGCCCCTCCTGTTCAGCCTGTACATTAATGTTCTGCCGTCTGTCTGTACTGGGTCTGAAGTTCAAATGTATGCAGATGACAGTGATATACAGTGCCTTGCGAAAGTATTCAGCCCCCTTGAACTTTGCGACCTTTTGCCACATTTCAGGCTTTAAACATAAAGATATAAAACTGTATTTTTTTGTGAAGAATCAACAACAAGTGGGACACAATCATGAAGTGAAACAAAATTTATTGGATATTTCAAACTTCTTTTAACAAATCAAAAACTGAAAAATTGGGCGTGCAAAATTATTCAGCCCCTTTACTTTCAGTGCAGCAAACTCTCTACAGAAGTTCAGTGAGGATCTCTGAATGATCCAATGTTGACCTAAATGACTAATGATGATAAATACAATCCACCTGTGTGTAATCAAGTCTCCGTATAAATGCACCTGCACTGTGATAGTCTCAGAGGTCCGTTAAAAGCGCAGAGAGCATCATGAAGAACAAGGAACACACCAGGCAGGTCCGAGATACTGTTGTGAAGAAGTTTAAAGCCGGATTTGGATACAAAAGGATTTCCCAAGCTTTAATCATCCCAAGGAGCACTGTGCAAGCGATAATATTGAAATGGAAGGAGTATCAGACCACTGCAAATTTACCAAGACCTGGCCGTCCCTCTAAACTTTCAGCTCATACAAGGAGAAGACTGATCAGAGATGCAGCCAAGAGGCCCATGATCACTCTGGATGAACTGCAGAGATCTACAGCTGAGGTGGGTGACTCTGTCCATAGGACAACAATCGTATATTGTCGTATATTGCACAAATCTGGCCTTTATGGAAGAGTGGCAAGAAGAAAGCCATTTCTTAAAGATATCCATAAAAAGTGTCGTTTAAAGTTTTCCACAAGCCACCTGGGAGACACACCAAACATGTGGAAGAAGGTGCTCTGGTCAGATGAAACCAAAATCGAACTTTTTGGCAACAATGCAAAGCGTTATGTTTGGCGTAAAAGCAACACCCTGAACACCCCATCCCCACTGTCAAACATGGTGGTGGCAGCATCATGGTTTGGGCCTGCTTTTCTTCAGCAGGGACAGGGAAGATGGTTAAAATTGATGGGAAGATGGATGGAGCCAAATACAGGACCATTCTGGAAGAAAACCTGATGGAGTCTGCAAAAGACCTGAGACTTTGACGGAGATTTGTCTTCCAACAAGACAATGATCCAAAACATAAAGCAAAATCTACAATGGAATGGTTCAAAAATAAACATATCCAGGTGTTAGAATGGCCAAGTCAAAGTCCATACCTGAATCCAATCGAGAATCTGTGGAAAGAACTGAAAACTGCTGTTCACAAATGCTCTCCATCCAACCTCACTGAGCTCGAGCTGTTTTGCAAGGAGGAATGGGAAAAAAATTCAGTCTCTCGATGTGCAAAACTGATATAGAGACATACCCCAAGCGACTTACAGCTGTAATCGCAGCAAAAGGTGGCGCTACAAAGTATTAACCTAAGGGGGCTGAATAATTTTGCACGCCCAATTTTTCAGTTTTTGATTTGTTAAAAAAGTTTGAAATATCCAATAAATGTCGTTCCACTTCATGATTGTGTCCCACTTGTTGTTTATTCTTTATGTTTGAAGCGTGAAATGTGGCAAAAGGTCGCAAAGTTCAAGGGGGCCGAATACTTTCGCAAGGCACTGTATGTGCATGCAAAGAGCAAACAACAAGCTGCACAAGAACTCACTACTGTAATGGTCCAGGTTACAAAGTGGCTTAGTGACTCGTGTTTGCATCTCAATGTGAAAAAACCTGTTTGCATGTTCTTCACAAAGAGGGCAACAGAGGGCAACAGATGCTACTGAACCAGATGTCTATGTGCCAGAGGAGAAGCTCCAGGTGGTATCTGATTTTAAGTACCTTGATTCCAACCTCTCTTTTAAAAAGCATGTGAAAAAGGTAATTCAGATAACTCAATTCAACCGAGCTAATTTTCAATTTATACGAAATTGTTTGACTACAGAGGTAGCAAAACTGTACTTCAAATTTACGACACTCCCCCACTTAACATACTGCTTGACTAGTTGGGCCCAAGCTTGCTGTACAACTTTAAAACCTATGCAGTCTGTCTACAAACAGGCTTTCAAAGTGCTTGATAGGAAGCTAAATAGCCATCATCACTGTTACATCCTCAGAAAGCTTGAGCTCCTGAGTTGGGAAAATCTTGTGCAATACACCGACGCATGTCTTGTATTCAAGATCCTAAATGGCCTAGCTCCCCCTCCACTCAGCAAAGTACCCCCACAACATGATGCTGCCAGCCCCGTGCTTCACGGTTGGGATGGTGTTCTTCGGCTTGCAAGCCTCCCCCTTTTTCCTCCAAACACAATGATGGTCATTATGGCCAATCAGTTCAATTTTGGTTGAGTTTATTTTTACAGGGACAGTGCACATTAATCAACGTTTCAGTAAAAGTGCCGGTTTTAGCCAGCCGGCTAATTTTCAACCTCAGTCCCTGGGCAGGTTATTAAAAAACAATTACAATATAGACAATCATTGAGCAGTGAGCACACACAGAGCAACATAGGACAAGCAAGACATAGCATACAGATAGAGCAACATAGGACAAGCAAGACGTAGCATACAGACAGAGCAACATAGAACAAAAAGCAGCAAGACAAAATTCATAAAAGCAACAGTGTTTCCACACCCCACAAGCTACAGACAACAGACAACATGGAAAGCGGCAATACACAGCTAGGGATTATTTTGACAAATCTGATTGACCTTTAGCCATGTCTTCATACATTTTGTGAAAGTGTGATAGGTGGTGCAGTTATGTGTGTCTGATGCCAGTGTATTCCAGACATGGGAAGCTCTCACAGAGAAAGCGGATTTACTAAAGGTGCTTTTCCTTAATAAGAGAACTATACTTGCCATAATTGCCTGACCAATATGTAACTGAGGGTGCTGTTGCTCGGTGACTGTTTTCACCCCATGTCTGATACAGATACAGCCATGAGATGTATAGCCAGGCAATGCTCACTCATCAGAGTCACCTCTCATGGCAGACCTTGTGGATCTGCTGCCATATGTTTGGGTTTTCTGTAACATCAAAAGTCGTGATATAAATTCTCAGACAACCCAAAGATTCCTTGATGCCCTTCCAGACTCCCTCTGCCTACCCAAGGACGTCAGGTTTAACCCTCCAAAAAATCAGTTAACCACCTAACTGAGGAACTCAATTTAACCTTGCGCAATACCCTAGATGCAGTTGCACCCCTAAAAACTAAAAACATTTGTTATAAGAAACTAGCTCCCTGGTATACAGAATATACCCGAGCTCTGAAGCAAGCTTCCAGAAAATTGGAATGGAAATGGCGCCACACCAAACTGAAAGTGTTCCGACTAGCTTGGAAAGACAGTACCGTGCAGTATCGAAGAGCCCTCAATGCTGCCCGATCATCCTATTTTTCCAACCTAATTGAGGAAAATAAGAACAATCCGAAATGTATTTTTGATACTGTCGCAAAGCTAACTAAAAAGCAGCATTCCCCAAGAGAGGATGGCTTTCACTTCAGCAGTAATACATTCATGAACTTCTTTGAGGAAAAGATCATGATCATTAGAAAGCAAAATATGGAATCCTCTTTAAACTCCGTATTCCTCCAAAGCTCAGTTGTCCTGAGTCTGCACAACTCTGTCAGGATCTAGGATCAAGGGATACACTCAAGTGTTTTAGTACTATATCTCTTGGCACAACGATGAAAATAATCATGGCCTCGAAACATTCAAGCTGCATACTGGACCCTATTCCAACTAAACTACTGAAAGAGCTGCTTCCTGTGCTTGGCCCTCCTATGTTGAACATAATAAATGGCTCTCTATCCACCGGATGTGTACCAAACTCACGAAAACTGGCAGTAATAAAGCCTCTCTTAAAAAAGCCAAACCTTGACCCAGAAAATATAAAAAACTATTGGCCTATATCGGATCTTCCATTCCTCTCTAAATTTTTTGAAAAATCTGTTGCGCAGCAACTCACTGCCTTCCTGAAGACAAACAATGCATATGAAATGCTTGAGTCTGGTTTTAGACTCCATCATAGAACTGAGACTGTACTTGTGAAGGTGGTAAAATTACCTTTTAATGTTGACAGACCGAGGCTCTGCATCTGTCCTCGTGCTCCTAGACCTTAGTGCTGCTTTTGATACCATCGATCACCACATTCTTTCGGAGAGATTGGAAACGCAAATTGTCTACAAGGACAAGTTCTGCCCTGGTTTAGATCTTATCTGTCGGAAAGATATCAGTTTGTCTCTGTGAATGGTTTGTCCTCTGACAAATCAGATGTAAATTTTGGTTTTCCTCAAGGTTCCCTTTTAGGACCACTATTGTTTTCACTATATATTTTACCTCTTGGGGGTGTCATTTAAAAACATAATCTTAACTTTCACTGCTATGCGGATGACACACAGCTGTACATTTCACTGAAACATGGCGTAGCTCCAAAATTGCCCTCGTTGGAAGCCTGTGTTTCAGACATAAGGAAGTGGATGGCTGCATGTTTTCTACTTTTAAACATTTCCCAAGAAACTGACAATGAATCTGACAATGAATCTTGATGGTTGTACAGTCGTCTCAAATAAAACTGTGAAGGACCTCGGCGTTACTCTGGACATTTCAAGGACAACTTTTTTCCATCTGTGTAACATTGCAAAGATTAAGACATTTTCTGTAAAAAATTAATGCAGAAAAATGTATCCATGCTTTTGTTACTTCTAGGTTAGACTACTGCAATGCTCTACTTTCCAGCTACCCGGATAAAGCACTAAATAAACTTCAGTTAGTGCTAAATAAGGCTGCTAGAATCCTGACTAGAACCAGAAAATGTGATCATATTACTCCAGTGCTAGCCTCCCTACACTGGCTTCCTGTTAAGGCAAGGGCTGATTTCAAGGTTTTACTGATAACCTACAAAGCATTACATGGGCTTGCTCCTACCTATCTTTCCGATTTGGTCGTGCCATACATACCTACATGTACGCTACAGTCACAAGATGCAGGCCTCCTAATTGTCCCTAGAATTTCTAAGCAAACAGCTGGAGGCAGGGCTTTCTCCTATACAGCTCCATTTTTATGGAATGGTCTGCCGACCCATGTGAGAGACGCAGACTCGGTCTCAACCTTCAAGTCTTTATTGAAGACTCATCTCTTCAGTAGGTCCTATGATTGAGTGTAGTCTGGCCCAGGAGTGTGAAGGTGAACGGAACGGCACTGGAGCAACGAACCGCCCTTGCTGTCTCTGCCTAGCCGGTTCCCCTCTCTCCACTGGGATTCTCTGCCTCTAACCCTATTACAGGGGCCGAGTCACTGGCTTACTGGTTCTCTTCCATGCCATCCCTAGGAGGGGTGCGTCACTTGAGTGGGTTGAGTCACTGACGTGGTCTTCCTGTCTGGGTTGGCACCCCCCTTGGGTTGTGGCGTGGCGGAGATCTTTGTGGGCTATACTCAGCCTTGTCTCAGGATGGTAAGTTGGTGGTTGAAGATATCCCTCTAGTGGTGTGGGGGCTGTGCTTTGGTAAAGTGGGTGGGGTTATATTCTGCCTGTTTGGCCCTGTCCGGGGGTATCATCGGATGGGGCCACAGTGTCTCCTGACCCCTCCTTTCTCAGCCTCCAGTATTTATGCTGCAGTAGTTTGTGTCAGGGTGTTAGGGTCAGTCTGTTATATCTGGAGTATTTCAAATCAAATCAAATGTATTTGTCACATACACATGGTTAGCAGATGTTAATGCGAGGGTAGCGAAATGCTTGTGCTTCTAGTTCCGACAATGCAGTAATAACCAACGAGTAATCTAACCTAACAATTCCAAAACTACTACCTTATACACACAAGTGTAAGGGGATAAAGAATATGTACATAAAGATATATGAATGAGTGATGGTAAAGAACGGCATAGGCAAGATGCAGTAGATGGTATCGAGTACAGTATATACATATGAGATGAGTAATGTAGGGTATGTAAACAAAGTGGCATAGTTTAAAGTGGCTAGTGATATATGTATTACATAAAGATGCAGTAGATGATATAGAGTACAGTATATACATATACATATGAGATGAATAATGTAGGGTATGTAAACATTATATTAAGTAGCATTGTTTAAGTTGGCTAGTGATATATTTTACATCAATTTCCATCAATTCCCATTATTAAAGTGGCTGGAGTTGAGTCAGTGTGTTGGCAGCAGCCACTCAATGTTAGTGGTGGCTGTTTAACAGTCTGATGGCCTTGAGATAGAAGCTGTTTTTCAGTCTCTCGGTCCCAGCTTTGATGCACCTGTACTGACCTCGCGTTCTGGATGATAGCGGGGTGAACAGGCAGTGGCTCGGGTGGTTGTTGTCCTTGATGATCTTTATGGCCTTCCTGTGACATCGGGTGGCGTAGGTGTAGTTTGCCCCCGGTGATGCATTGTGCAGACCTCACTACCCTCTGGAGAGCCTTCTTCATGATGCTGTCTGTGTGGGTGGACCAATTCAGTTTGTCTGGGATGTGTACGCCGAGGAACTTAAAACTTACTACCCTCTCCACTACTGTCCCATCGATGTGGATTGGGGGGTGCTCCCTCTGCTGTTTCCTGAAGTCCACAATCATCTCCTTAGTTTTGTTGAGTGTGAGGTTATTTTCCTGACACCACACTCCGAGGGCCCTCACCTCCTCCCTGTAGGCCATCTCGTCGTTGTTGGTAATCAAGCCTACCACTGTAGTGTCGTCTGCAAACTTGATGATTGAGTTGGAGGCGTGCGTGGCCACGCAGTCGTGGGTGAACAGGGAGTACAGGAGAGGGCTCAGAACGCACCCTTGTGGGGCCCCAGTGTTGAGGATCAGTGGGGTGGAGATTTTGTCACCTACCCTCACCACCTGGGGGCGGCCCGTCAGGAAGTCCCGTACCCAGTTGCACAGGGCGGGGTCGAGACCCAGGGTCTGTGTGAAATTAAGTATGCTCTCTCTAATTCTTTCTCTCTCTTTCTCTCTCTTTCTCTCTCGGGGGACTTGAGCCCTAGGACCATTCCTCAGGACTACCTGGCATGATGACTCCTCGCTGTCCCCTTGCTTCTACACCTGCATAGCTTGCTGTTAGGGGTTTAGGCTGGGTTTCTGTACAGCATTTTGAGATATAAGCTGATGTAAAAAGGGCTATATAAATGCATTTGATTTGATTTGATTTTTACATCCAGCCATGGTCGGCCTGTTGTCAAACGGGAGGCAACTGCATCCTTTTGGTTGACGGCTATATCATATCTACTGTATATAGACTAGTAGAAACAGATACGTCAAATACATCGGTTTATTGACATTGAGTTTAAGTAACTAGGTGTTAAATAAATACCAGCTAAAATATGAACAAGGAAGTCTTGGCCGGAAAAGCAATCATAGGGAAATACTGTACAGTATATATATGTTTCTCAGCCAACATACTACAAGCTGCCTTTAGACTACAATATTAGGGTAACCAGAGGTCATTAAAATTGAAATGATTTCCAGTAAGATAGATGACAGAACATTGAATCAAATCAAACACATTTACCCATGAGAAGTTTAAAGCAAATTCATTATGTAGATCAGGGGTGAGAAAACTAAATTAATTAACTCCGGAACCACACCTGTGTGGAAGCACCTGCTTTATACTTGTAATATGCTTTACAGTGAATTCAGAAAGTATTCAGTCCCCTTTACATTTCCCACATTTTATTACGTTACAGCCTTATTATAAAATTGGTTAAATGTTGTTTTTTCCTCTCATCAATATACACACAATAACCCATAATGACAAAGCAAAGAAAGGTTTTAGGACATTTTTGCAAATGTATTCAAATTAAAAAACTTATATCACATTTACCTACGTTTTCAGACCCTTTACTCAGTACTTTGTTCAACCACCTATGGCAACGATTATAGCCTCGAGTCTTCTTGAGTGTGGCACACCTGTATTTGGGGGTTTCTCCCATTCTTCTCTGCAGATCCTCTCAAGCTCTGCCAGGTTTGATGGGGAGCGTAGCTGCACAGCTATTTTCAGGTCTCTCCAGAGATGTTTGATCGGGATCAAGTCGGGGTGTCTGTCTGGGCCACTCAAAGAAATTCAGAGACTTGGTCCAAAGCCACACCTGCGTTGTTTTGGCAGTGTCCAGGTGAATATTTGACCCCAGTCCTAAGGTCCTAAGCGCTCTGGAGCAGGTTTTCATCAAGAATCTTGCTGTACTTTGCTCTGTTAATCTGTCCCTCAATCCTGACTAGTCTCCCAGTCCCTACCCATAAATCCCACAGCATGATGCTGCCACCACCATGCTTCACCATAGGTATGGTATTTGCCAGGTGATGAGCAGTGCCTGGTTTCCTCCAGATGGGAAGCTTGGCATTCAGGCCAAAGTTCAATCTAGATTTCATCAGGTCTGAGAATGCTTTAGGTGCCTTTTGGCAAACTCCAAGTGGGCTGTCATGTACCTTTTACTGAGGAGTGGCTTCCGTCTGGCCACTACCATAAAGGCCTGATTGGTGGAGTGCTGCAGAGATGGCTGTCCTTTTGGATGGTTCTTCCATCTCCACAGAGGAACTCTGGAGCTCTGTCAGAGTGACCATCGGGTTCTTGATCACCTCACTGACCAAGGTCCTTCTCCCCGATTTCTCAGTTTGGCCGGGCGGCCAGCTCTACAAAGAGGTGGTTTCAAACTTGGTGGTTTCAAACTTCTTCCATTTGAGACTGATGGAGGCCGCTGTGTTCTTAGGGACCTTCAATGCTGCATACATTTTTGGGCACCCTTCCCCAGATCTGTGCCTCGACAAAATCCTGTCTCAGAGCTCTATGGACAATTCCTTTGACCTCATGGCTTGGTTTTTGCTCTGACATGCACTGTCAACTGTGGGACCTTATGTGGGACCTTATATCGACAAGACTGTAACTACAAATTGGATACCACGAATTGGGAGGAAAAGGGGTAAAACATTTTTTTAATAAAAAGATAGACAGCTCTGTGCCTTTCCAAATCATGTCCAATCAATTGATTTTAGCACAGGTGGACTCCAAACAAGTTGTAGAAACATCTCATATCAACGGGTCTGAATACTTATGTAAATACGTTTTTATGTTTTTTGTTTTTTATAAATTTGAAAACATTTCTTAAAACCTGTTTTTGCTTTGTCATTTTGGGGTATTATGTGTAGATTGATGAGGACCCAGTCTAAGGTCCCAGGTGCTCTAGAGCAGGTTTTCATCATGGATCTCTCTGGCGCCGGAGAAGATGGCAGATGTTTTACGTGCCCCCAACCGATTGTGGTTTTTTGTTCACTTATTTGAGTTCTTTGTAACTTATTTTTTACTTATTTTGTACATGATGTTGCCGTTACTGTCCTGCTTACAAGCAAAAATTAAAGCAGGAAACGCCAGTGACTTGATCAATAAAAAGTGGTCAGAGGAAGCAGATGCTAAGCTACAGAAATGTTTTGCTTGCACAGACTGGAATATGTTCCGGGATTCCTCCGATGGCATTGAGGAGTACACCATATCAGTCACTGGCTTCATCAATAAGTGCATTGATGACGTCATCCCCACAGTGACCGTACGTAGATACCCCAACCAGAAGCCACACTGAGCTAAACCATCAAACAGGCAAGGCGTCAATACAGGACTAAGATCGAATCATACCACACTGCTTCTGACGCTCGTCGAATGTAACAGGGCCTGCAAACCATTACAGACTACAAGGGAAAGCACAGCCAAGAGCTGCCAAGTGACACAAGCCTACCAGATGAGCTAAACTACTTCTATGCTCGCTTCAAGGAAAATAACACTGAAACATGCATGAGAGCACCAGCTGATATGGAAGAAAGTGTGATCACACACTCCGCAGGCAATGTAAGACCTTTAAACAGGTCAACATTCACAAGGCCACAGGGCCAGACGGATTACCAGGACGTGTACTGTGTGCATGCACTGACCAATTGGCAAGTGTCTTCACTGACATTTTCAACCTCTCCCTGTCCGAGTCTGTAATACCAACATGTTTTAAGCAGACCACCATAGTCCCTGTGCCGAAGAACAATAAGATAACCTGCCTAAACGACAACCTGTAGCACTCACATCTGTAGCCATGAAGTGCTTTGAAAGGCTGGTCATTGCTTACATCAACACCATTATTCCAGAAACCCTAGACTCACTCCAATTTGCATACCGCCCCAACAGATCCACAGATGATGCAATCTCCA
Organism: Oncorhynchus gorbuscha; assembly: GCF_021184085.1. Classification (NCBI taxonomy): domain Eukaryota; kingdom Metazoa; phylum Chordata; class Actinopteri; order Salmoniformes; family Salmonidae; genus Oncorhynchus; species Oncorhynchus gorbuscha. The sequence goes on along the minus strand of NC_060183.1, from coordinate 60,453,572 downwards.
TTGCACTCCACACTGCCCTTTCCCACATGGACAAAAGGAACACCTATGTGAGAATGCTATTCACTGACTACAGCTCAGCGTTTAACACCATAGTGCCCTCCAAGCTCATCAATAAGCTAAGGAGCCTGGGACTAAACACCTCCCTCTACAACTGGAAGGTCTGCCCCCAGGTGGTAAAGGTAGGTAACAATACATCCGCTACGCTGATCCTCAACACAGGGGCTCTTCAGGGGTGTGTGCTCAGTCCCCTCCTGTACTCCCTGTTCACTCATGACTGCACGGCCAGACACCATCATTAAATTTGCCGATGACACAACAGTGGTAGGCCTGATCACCGACAATGATGAGACAGCCTGTAGGGAGAGACCTGGCAGTGTGGTGCCAGGACAACAACCTCTCTCTCAACGTGATCAAGACAAAGGAAATTAAAGTGGACTACAGGTAAAAGAGGACCGAGCACGCCCCATTCTCATCGACAAGGCTGCAGTGGAGCAGGTTGAGAGCTTCAAGTTCCTTGGTGTCCACAAACTAACATGGTCCAAGCACCAACAAACTAACATGGTCCAAGTAAACTAACAAACTAACATGGTCCAAGCACACCAATACAGTCATGAAGAGGGCACGACAAAACCTATTCCCCCTCAGGAGACTGAAAAGATTTGTCATGGGTCCTCAGATCCTTAAAAGGTCCTACAGCTGCACCATCGAGAGCATTGCATCACTGCCTGGTATGGCGACTGCAAGGCAGGGTAGTACGGGCCCAGTACATCACTGGGGCCAAGCTTCCTGCCATCCAGGACCTCTATACCAGGCGGTGTCAGAGGAAGGCCCTAAACATTGTCAACGACTCCAGCCACCTTAGTCATAGACTGTTCTCTCTGCTACCACACGGCAAGCGGTACCGGAGCACCAAGTCTAGGTCGAAGAGGTTTATTAACAGCTTCTACCCCCAAGCCATAAGACTCCTGAACATCTAGTGAAATGGCTACCCAGACTTTTTCCAGACTTTTTCCAGCCCCCCCCCCCACCCCCTCACACCACTGCTTCTCTCTGTTGTCATCTATGCATAGTCACTTTAATAACTCTACCTACATGTCCATACTGCCTCAAATAACCGGTGCTCCCGCACATTGACTCTGTATCGGTACCCCCCCCTGTATAAATTCTTGCTATTGTTATTTCACTTCTCCTCTTTAATTACTTGTTACATTTATCTCTTATCTGCATTTTTTGAAACTGCATTGTTGGTTAGGGGCTCGTAAGTAAGGATTTCACTGTTGTATTCGGTGCATGTGACTAATACAATTTTATTTGATTGCTCATCTTTCCCTCGAGCCTGACTAGTATCCAAGTTCCTGCAACTGATAAACATTCCTGTTTTGTATTTAATACATTTTAGAATAAGGCTGTTACGTAACAAAATGTGGAAGGGGTCTGAACGATTTCTGAATGCGCCGTATTTAGTTATTAAGAGATCTCTTAATAATCATTCTCAGGATAGCACATTAGTATAGCACATAGGATAGCACATAGTAGTCAGTGACAAATATAAAACCCTGGAAGGGATACCAAATGAATAGTTTCAGATCAACTCTCCAGTACGAGGTACTGCCCAGCCTATTGTTTTATTCTTATAGTGGATATAACGTTCAAGATTGTTTCAAAGTTACAAATTCAACTATTTTCCACAAGGTTTTTCTTAGTTGAAAACTGGTTAAAATGATGACTTAATCTTGTGGTGGAAATTTCACCCTCAAAACAACAGTTTCCGTTGATGACTTTTTTCAAATCCTGTGTATTTTTCATGTAGATTCCACATCACAATACTTTGACAAATTACGTTGAGACAATGTTTATTCAACCAGTTTGTGCCCAGTGGGTTGCTTCTATGGGTATAAGGCCACATACACTGTATATACAAAATAATGTGGACACCACTTCAAATTAATGAATTTGGCTATTTAATATATAATAATAATATATGCCATTTAGCAGACGCTTTTATCCAAAGCGACTTACAGTCAGCCATTCAATGGGTGGTCTCCATAGACAAACATTGGACTTACAGTCATGTGTGCATACAACGTATGGGTGGTCCCGGGGATCGAACCCACTACCCTGGCGTTACAAGCGCCATGCTCTACCAACTGAGCTACACAGGACAGCCACACACAGCCATGCAATCTCCATAGACAAACATTGACAGTAGAACGTCCTTACTGAGGAGCTCAGTGACTTTCAATGTGGCACCGTCATAGGTTGCTAGCTTTCCAACAAGTCAGTTCGTCAAATTTCTGCCCTGCTAGATCTGCCCCAGTCAACTGTAAGTTCAGTTATTGGAAGTGGAAATGTCTAGGAGCAACAACGGATCAGCCACAAAGTGGTAGGCCACACAAGCTCACAGAACAGGACCGCTGAGTGTCTGTCCTCGGTTGCAACACTCACTATCAAGTTCCAAACTGCCTCTGGAAGCAACGTCAGCACAAGAATTGTTCGTCGGATGGAGTGGTGTAAAGCTCCCCGCCGTTGGACTCTGGAGCAGTGGTAACGCGTACTCTGGAGTGATGAATCACCCTTCACCATCTAGCAGTTCGACGGATGAATCTGGGTTTGGCAGATGCCAGGAGAACGCTACCTGCCCCAATGCATAGTGCCAACTGTAAAATGTGGTGGAGGAGGAACAATGGTCTGGAGCTGGTTTACATGGTTCGGGCTAGGCCCCTTAGTACCAATGAAGGGAAATCTTAATGCTAGAGCATACAATGACATTCTAGACAATTCTGTGCTTCCAACTTTGTGGCAACAGTTTGGGGAAGGCCCTTTTCTCTTTCAGCATGCCAATGCCCCCATGCACATAGCAAGGTCTATACAGAAATGTTTTGTCGAGATCGGTGTGGAATAACTTGACTGGCCTGCACAGAGCCCTTACCTCAACCTCATATGAACACTTTTGGGTTTCATTGGATCACCGACTGCATGCCAGGACTAATTGCCCAACATCAGTGCCCAACCTCACTAATGCTCTTGTGGTTGAATGAAAACAAGACCCCGCAGCGATGTTCCACCATCTAGTGGAAAGCCTTTTCAGAAGAGTGGAGGCTGTTATAGAAGCAAAGGGTGTACCGCCTCCCTATTAATGCCCATGATTTTGGAATGAAATGGTTAGACAAGCAGATGTCCGCATACTTTTGGTCATGTAGTGTACTTCCCTCAAAGATGTTTACATTCCACAAATGATCAATGTACGCATCAACACAGGAGACAGGCATTGACAAAAAAATATTATTGACAATAAGTAAAAGTATGCATGAGTGAATGTCTGTTGTTACCAATAACGAACAAAATAATTTCTATATTCTGGCTAATTATGTGGACTATTCTGATGCCACGCCTTTGGCACGCTGCCACGAGCAGGTTGGACTGGTCCGACTTCCATCTCCCAGCAGGAAGCACTCTGGGTATAAACCTCCCTGAGAGCGTTGGACCGAAATGTTATTCAGGTGCCATAACAGGTGTGTTTTAGTATTTATGTGTGACAGGGAGAGGTGACAATACTGTCTTGACTGTGGAGAGCGGGAGGAGACATACAGAGACAGGAGCCGAGTCTGTATTGTAGCTACCTCTCTGGAGATATAAACTCTGATCTATAGAGCCTGTGGATTCGCTGTAGCCTGGTGCAGAGGCCTGAGACTGAGACCCATCCATCTCCATTCTGTTTCTGAAATCACAGGTGAGCAGCACCACTAAATACTTGTGTTACTTTCTTACGGCTTGGTTGATGGTTCTGATATCATCTTGGTTTCTTCCCCATCCACAAGTCTTTATAGGTGAGAGGAGGCACTGATGTGGTTAAATCTTGGATCCACTAATACTACTCTTGGTACTGATGGTATTTCCAAACCACTGTATATGCCATATTGTTGTCTGATTCAGAGTCAAATTTCCATTAAATGTCATACAATTATTCAATACAGGGGATAAAAAGGGTATGGAATTCAATTGAGATTTGACATTTTTTTCCTTTAAAGTTTGAAGTTGTTATTGTCACGTACACTTGTATAACCTTTCTTGCTTGCTCTTTCCCAACAATGCAGTAGTCCATATTAGTAGTATTATAAACATGTTTTATAAAAATGTCCAGTGGACCAAAAACACACTAGAAAAAAAATGTATAATAAAAACATAATGAACTTAGTAAGCTATATACAGGGACCATTCCAGGGTCAGTGCCCATGTATAGGGGTAAGGTGACAAGGCGTCAGGATATATTATAAACAGAGTAGCAGCAGTCTAATTGATGATTGTGTGTGCAATTGTAGAATCAGTATGAATGTGTTTGTGTTATGTGTGTGTGAGCAAATTAAGTATGTGTATGTGTGCATGAGTGTGTCAGTGTGAGTGTGTGTGAGTGAGTGTGTAGAGTGTGCATAAAGTCAGTGCAAAGATACCAATAAAATAGAAGGGTCAATGCATACAGTCCATGTAGCCATTTTGCTATCTATTTAGCAGTCTAATGGTTTGGGAATAGAAGCTGTTCAGGAGCCTGTTGGTGTCAGATTTGATGCTCTGCCATGTTATTGATAGCGGGGCAGTTGCCATACCAAGCAGTGATGCAGCCAGCATCACTGCTTGGTATGGAAACTGCATCGCCATCAATCACATGGCCCTAAAAAGAGGGTGGTGCGGACAGCCCAGTACATCACTGGGGCAGAGCTATGTAACTTTTTGAGGATTTGAGGGCCCATGCAAAATCTTTTCAACCTCTACAACAACCCTGTCAATGTGGACGGGGGCGTGCTCATCCCTCTTCTCCATCAGTCCACGATCATCTCCTTGGTCTTACTGACGTTGAGGGAGAGGTTGTTGTCCTGGCACCACACTGCCAGGTTACTGACCTCCTCCTTGTGGACTGTCTCATTGTTGCCACTGTTGTGGCATCAACAAACTTGATGATGGTGTGATGTCGTGCGTGGCCACGCAGTCGTGGGTGAACAGTGACTACAGGAGGGGACTAAGCCCGTCAGGATGTCCAGGATCCAGTTGCAGAGGGAGGTGTTCTGTCCCAGGTTCCCAAGCTTGGTGAAAGGTTTTTAAATAAAGTGGTGAATTGCTGTGATTTCACATTTCACACTGAATTGCCCAAAGCTATGTTAGTTGTCTTGGAAATTCCAGACCTAGGGGAACAGCAATGTGCAAAAGAACAGTGTATGCTGGAACACTGTTAACATTGTGGGAGGCAAGCCGTCTGCCTAGGGAGACCACTATTCAGGGCCTGCTCCAGGCATAAGCGACATAAGCGGTTGCTTTGGGTCCCTGGCCACGAGGGGGCACAGCTATTTTCAGGTCTCTCGAGAGATGTTCAATCGGGTTCAGGCTCTGGCTGGGCCACTCAAAGATATTCAGAGACTTGGCCCGAAGCCGCTCCTGCATTATTTGGCTGTGTGCTTAGGGTCGTTGTCACCTTCCAACAGGACCCAGTCTAAGGTCCTGAGTGCTTTGGAGCAGGTTTTCATTATGTATCTCTCTGTACTTTGCTCATCTTGTTCATCTTTCCCTCGAGCCTGACCAGTCTCCCAGTCCCTGCCACTGAAAAACATTTCCACTGCATTATGCTGCCACACCCATGCTTTACCGTAGGGATGGTGCCAGGTTTCCTTTGTGCGTGACGCTTGGCATTCAGATCAGAGCATCTTGTTTCTCATGGTCTGAGAGTCCTTTAGCTACCTTTTGGTAAACTCTATGCGGGCTGTCATGTGCCTTTTACTGAGGGATGGCTTCTGTCTGGCCACTCTACTATAAAGGTCTGATTGTTGGAGTGATGCAGAGATGGTTGTCCTTCTGGAAGTTTCTCCCATCTCCACAGAGGAACTCTGGTTCTTGGTCACCTCCCTGACCAAGCCCCTTCTCCCCCGATTGCTCAGTTTGGCCAGGCGGCCAGCTCTAGAAAGAGTCTTGGTTGTTCCAAACTTTTTTCCATTTAAGAGCGATGGAGGCCTCTGTGTTCTTAGGGACCTTCAATGCTGCAGAAATGTTTTTGTACCCTTTCCCCTAGATCTGTGCCTCGACACAATATTGTCTCCGAGCTCTAAGGACAATTCCTTCAACCTCATGGCTTGATTTTTGCTCTGTCACCTGTGGGACCTTATATAGACAGGTGTGCCTTTCCGAATGTCCAATCAATTAAATTTACATTTACATTACATTTACATTTAAGTCATTTAGCAGACGCTCTTATCCAGAGCGACTTACAAATTGGTGCATTCACCTTATGACATCCAGTGGAACAACCACTTTACAATAGTGCATCTAAATATTTTAAGGGGGGGTGAGAAGGATTACTTTATCCTATCCTAGGTATTCCTTAAAGAGGTGGGGTTTCAGGTGTCTCCGGAAGGTGGTGATTGACTCCGCTGTCCTGGCGTCGTGAGGGAGTTTGTTCCACCATTGGGGAGCCAGAGCAGAGAACAGTTTTGACTGGGCTGAGCGGGAACTGTACTTCCTCAGTGGTAGGGAGGCGAGCAGGCCAGAGGTGGATGAACGCAGTGCGCTTATTTGGGTGTAGGGCCTGATCAGAGCCTGGAGGTACTGAGGTGCCGTTCCCCTCACAGCTCCGTAGGCAAGCACCATGGTCTTGTAGCGGATGCGAGCTTCAACTGGAAGCCAGTGGAGAGAGCGGAGGAGCGGGGTGACGTGAGAGAACTTGGGAAGGTTGAACACTAGACGGGCTGCGGCGTTCTGGATGAGTTGTAGGGGTTTAATGGCACAGGCAGGGAGCCCAGCCAACAGCGAGTTGCAGTAATCCAGACGGGAGATGACAAGTACCTGGATTAGGACCTGCGCCGCTTCCTGTGTGAGGCAGGGTCGTACTCTGCGGATGTTGTAGAGCATGAACCTACAGGAACGGGCCACCGCCTTGATGTTAGTTGAGAACGACATTTACCACAGGTGGACTCCAATAAAGTTATAGAAACATCTCAAGGATGAGCAATGGTAACAGGATATACCTGAGCTCCATTTTTTCGAGTCTCATAACAAAGGGTCTGAATACCTGTGTAAATAAGGTATTTATTTTTATATATATCAATTTGCAAACATTTCTAAAAACCTGTTTTTGCTTTGTCATTATGGGGTATTGTGTGTAGATTGATGCGGGGAAAAAAACTATTTTATTAATTTTAGAATAATGCTGTAATGTAACAAAATGTGGAAAAAGTTGAGAGGTCTGAATACTTTCCAAATGCGCTGAGTGTCAACACACAGGCGATTGTGTCAGTCTAGATGCTTACTCTCTACCTGGGTGCCTCGGAAACCAATTGCCGTTTGTGGTTCTATTCACAACACAGGGTGAAACTGAAAAATCTGTCATAATTAACTTAACTTTGCAAGAAACACTGAAAACAGTTTCACAGTGTGATGAAATGGGACATATTGTCACGCCTTGGTCATAGTGTTTTGTGTTTCGTTATATATTTGGTCAGGCCAGGGTGTGACATGGGTTTATATGTTGTGTTTCGTATTGGGGTTTTGTAGGCATTGGGATTGCGGCTGAGTAGGGGTGTAGCTTAGGTTGGCTGCCTGAGGCGGTTCTCAATCAGAGTCAGGTGATTCTCTGATTGGGAACCATATTTAGGTAGCCACGGTTTCACTGTGTATTTCGTGGGTGATTGTTCCTGTCTCTGTATAGTGTTCACCAGATAGGCTGTAATTAGGTTTTCACGTTCCGTTGGTTGTTTTGTATTTGTATAAGTTATTTCATGTATCGCGATTCATTTATTAAAGACATGAGTAACCACCATGCTGCATTTCGGTCCGACTCTCTTTCGACAAACGTTGTTGTGTGTGTATTGTGTGTTTGTTCTCAGGCAGAAAAAAATGGCCCATGGAACGAACCAGGATGAGAGACCCTCAGAACAGGGCGAAGAGATGGGAGAGGAGACCTTCCTCAAAGACCTCCATCTGTACATGAAGAAGAGAAATACACCCATAGAGAAAATACCACACCTGGGCTTCAAACAGAGTGAGTATACTGTACTGCAGAAACACACACACACACACACACACACACACACACACACACACACACACACACACACACACACACACACACACACACACACACACACACACACACACACACACACACACACACACACACACACACACACACACACATACAGTGCTAGCACGTGCATACACAGTCATTGTTGAGATCTCTCAGACTGGATGTACAGCTGATATGTTGTTTATTACTGATATGTTGTTTATTACTGATATGTTGTTTATTTCCAGTCGGTCTGTTCATGATGTACACGACTGTGAAAAGCTTGGGTGGCTACCACCAGGTAAAATAACAATAACATTTCTAATATTTATTATGTTTAAGTGGGATGTTGTTGTGCACTCTTGGTTTCTGATTAAAATAGGTGTGAACAATTCATATTTCAAGTCAAATCACAGATTCAACAGAAAATCATGTTCATTTGTATGTAAAGTAAACTATCCTCCTGTCACGTAAATAGCACCCATAACCTTATGTCTGAGCAGAAAATGTCATATATATATTTATTTAGTAAACCATTTGTGTCTGTGTCAAAGATCCATTTCTTTCTCACGGAAGTTACTGCTTTTATTTGTTTCAAGAAACAATCTCAAATGACTGCAGCAGTGGCAGGGAGACATTACTAGTGTCATATGATACAGATAGGCAGTATGGTTTATAGCACTTTGGTAGCTGCTACATTGACAGGCTGCTAGACTGGCATTCCTATCAAGGTTTTGATGCAACACGATCTCTCCTTGACAAGTTTGGAGGGATAAGAGTCAAACCACTCTTTATCAAGAGATACAACAACTTAATTCATGATATTGACTAGAGAAAGAAGTGTATTATTAAACTAGGCTATTATACATCTGTGCATGTGGTTAGATGGTTTATTATACCTGTTTGGATGTTGTTAAAACATGTAATGTATGGCATCACATTTCATGTATGTCTATGTTACATACAGAATACAATGGTGTTAAAATAATCCTGAATCCTTCCCAGGTGACGGCCCAGCAGATGTGGAAGCAAGTATACAACACCCTGGGAGGAAACCCCAGAAGTACCAGTGCAGCCACCTGCACGCGTAGACACTACGAGAAGTAAGTCAGAGAAAACTTAATATACAAGCGTGTCTGTGCTCGCGTGTCTGCTGGAGTGTTTGTCTGCATATACCTGTGTAATTGCACATAACGGTGGATGCTTGCATATCTTTGCATGACTTTGACACAGATAATGCAAGTATGTTAAGTGTACGTGTGGTTTGTGTAAATCGGTTCAGTATCTATAAATGTTCTTCATGTTTCCTTAGGCTGCTTCTGCCGTATGAGTGTCATGTAAGAGGAGAAGACTACATGGAGGTACTGCCACAATGCCAGCAGAAGCGTTTACATTACAGTAGGCTCAGTGAGCAGGACGAGTGCCCCAGGACAGCCAAGCGTAGCATGACTTACGGAGCTCTACAGACATCCCTGCACCAGGTACTGTACACTAACAAGCAAACATACACACACACACGCACACAAGCATGTACGCACACACAGTGACAAGCACTAATACACTGATGAAGACACAAAGACACACGCACACACATTTAAATGAATTGACTAACTCATTGTTGTTCTGTTCTCTCAGAAGCCCCATAACTATCTGACAGACTCCAGAGTGAGGATCATCCCTATGCCTGTGCACTACAGTCAGTACTACCACCACCCTGTCCACCCCGTCCACCCAGATCTGCTCCCCTATGTCCACCCACCTCTGACCCCCAGCAGCCTCCCCTCCCCTCAAGGACAGACAGAGAGGGCCAAGCAGCCTCTGGAGCACCTACGCTCCCTGGCCAACCAGTACAAGGACTCCTCAGGCTGGACTGAGCCACTCAACCTCAGTCACAAGAAGGCTGGTCAGGAGTCAGGCGGTCACCCTGCTTCATCCTTCGCCCCTCCTCCCTCCAACATCTCCCCAAGGTTCTTGAATACGGTCTCACCTCTGTACCCCGCCAAGGGGCTGGTTAAAGATGAGGGCAGTGAGACGCCGGAGGGAGAGGTGCCCCTGGGGAAAACCCACCTCTACCCCTTAGCGACCAGAGACGACTACTCCCGCAGCCCGACCTCAGCCTCCAGCCCAGGCATGAAGAAAGACTCCCCCGTCTCCTCTCCGCTGCAGAGTTGCAAGGATAGTGCCCCCTCCATGATTCCCGTCCCCAAACTCCAGAAGAGGGAGTACCCAGATTGGCCCAGGGGGGAGTGGAGAGGGGAAAGCCCCAAGCACAGTCCAGGGCCTCTCAATTGTAGTCACGCTCTGTGCAGTACTCCCAGAGGGACAGAGGGAAGGATGGAGATCCAGATCCCGCTGGCGATGCTCCATGACTGGGTAAAAGGAGTTCTGCTGTGTGGGCCTGCTGGCACCCGGCCTGGGGATCTATCGCTGCAGGATCCAACCATGGGCCAGACCCCAGGCTCAGAGCCCAGGGAGAGGGAAAGGGCACAGGCCTGGTCTGACACCTCTCCCACCATTGCTACACATGCTGACCAGGTCTTCCACAACCATCACAAAGACCAGGACAGGGGTTCTGGGGATCTGAGAGAGAGGAGTCTGGAGAGGCACAGGAACCTGCCTAGGCCCACCACCACCACCTCCCCTAGTACCAGTCACTGCCGCCCCATGGCGCCCTACCAGTTCTCCAGCTACAAGCCTCGGCCATCAGGGAGCATTCCCTTAAAAATCTACCCCAGCAGCCAGGCTCTGGAGCAGGATAGTGTACGCCACACATCCCCGGGCTATTGTCCAGGCACATCACTGGGAAGGGTGGAGAACCCTTATATGGCGCTGATGGTGAACCCCTCATTTCCCTCTCTGGTGCCACTGACACCTGAGGAGTTAATGAAGTTAAAGAGGCTCATCTCAAGCTCCTCATGAATAGAATGGAACAGCAGGACAACAACCTGATAATTAATATAAAATATGATGCACTCTGGACGAAAAGCTGTTAAATGTCAACATTGACATTGGACACTTAAAAAGCCCTCATTACTGTTCAAAATCAAGAGACAATGTAGCACTACTGTTGACTAACTTTTTTAAGTACTTCAGAATATGAATTTAGTCCTTTAATCTTCGGTGTTTTTATCATTTGAAGCTTGCTAACAATGTATTGTGTACTGGAGTGGAAAAAAATGCCCTTCATCTCAGCGGTTTGTTTTGAACATGAAGTAGCATCGAGAAGAAAAAAAATGTAGCCTGATAATGACAGTAAAAAAACTTGAAACTAATTACAAAAGTTTACTACCCAGACAGCAAAGGGACATTCTATTGAGTTCTTACTTGTAATTTTGTTGAGATTTGTGACTTGTACATTTTTTAAAAGAATTGTTGAGAGTTGTTGTTATGCCAGTCATTCTTATTGTTATGCCACAAATTCTTATTTTCAATGACAGCCTAGGAACAGTGGGTTAACTGCCTTGTTCAGTGGCAGAACAACAGATTTCTACCTTGTCAGCTCAGGGATTCGATCTTGCAACCTTTTTGTTACTAGTCCAACGCTCTAACCACAAGGCTACCTGCTGTTTTTGAGGAGAAACAATTATATAAAATATAAAAGTTACACTTTATTCTGAATTTGTGAATGTTTTTGTATATATATATATATATATATATATATGTCATATCTTCTTCCTATTCTTATTTTACCATGAGTAATGTTGGAGTCTTTTAATCCTTTTCAAGTTTACACATTTTTCACACAATAAACATTCCGATGTTTTATCAAATGACTCCAGAATTGTCTATCATTTCCTCCTAATATTTACATACAGTTGAAGTCAAAAGTTTACATACACTTTAGCCAAATTGTAATGATCTTCATCTGTTGTTTGTAGAAAGTCAGACCGAAATGCAGCGTGTAGGTTACTCATGACTTTTAATGAAGCTAATAAGGTACATGAAATAACGGAAGAAGAAAACAACAAACGAATGAAACTAATACAGCCTATCTGGTGACTAACACTAAGACAGGTACAATCGCCCACGAAATACAACGCGCACTCAGGCTGCCTAAATATGGTTCCCAATCCGAGACAACGAGAATCAGCTGACTCCAATTAGGAATCGCCTCAGGCAGCCAAGCCTAACTAGACACACCCCTACTAATACACACTCCTAATTAATACAAACCCCAATACGAAATACAACATATAAACCCATGTCACACCCTGGCCTACCCAAACATATAACAAAAACACAAGATACAATGACCAAGGCGTGACACAAATACATTTAAACTCAGTTTTTCACAATTCCTGACATTTAATCTGAGTAAAAATTCCCTGTCTAGGGTCAGTGAGGGTCACCACTTTATTTTAAGAACGTTGAAATGTCAGAATAATAGTTGAGAGAATTATTTATTTCAGTTTTCATTTTTTTTCATCACATTCCCAGTGGGTCAGAAGTTTACATACACTCAATCAGTATTTGGTAGCACTGCCTTTAAATTGTTTAACTTGGGTCAAACGTTTTTGGTAGCCTTCCACAAGCTTCCCACAATAAGATGGGTGAATTTTGGCCCATTCCTCATGAGTGCTTTCCCACAAATATTTTATGGGATTGAGGTCAGGGCTTTGTGATGGCCACTCCAAAGCCTTGACTTTGTTGTCCTTAAATCATTTTGCCACAACATTGGAAGTATGCTTGTGGTCATTGTCCATTTTGAAGACCCATTTGCAACCAAGCTTTAACTTCCTGACTGATGTCTTGAGATGTTGCTTCAATATATCCACAAACTTTTCCTGCCTCATGATGCCATCTATTTTGTGAAGTGCACCAGTCCCTCCTGCAGCAAAGCACCCCCACAACATGATGCTGCCATCCCTGTGCTTCACGGTTGGGATGGTGTTCTTCGGCTTGCAAGCCTCCCCCTTTTTCCTCCAAACATAACGATGGTCATTATGGCCAAATAGTTCAATTTTGTTTCATCAGATCAGAGGACATTTCTCCAAAAAGTACTATCTTTGTCCTCATGTGCAGTTTCAAACCGTAGTCTGGATTTTATATGGCGGTTTTGGAACAGTGGCCTTCCTTGCTGGGCGGCTTTTCAGGTTATGTCAAGATAGGACTCGTTTTACTGTGGATATAGATACTTTTTTACCTGTTTCCTCCAGCATCTTCACAAGGTCCTTTGCTGTTGTTCTGGGATTGATTTGCACTTTTCACACCAAAGTACGTTCATCTCTAGGAGACAGAATGCATCTCCTTCCTGAGCGGTACGACGGCTGCGTGGTCCCATGGTGTTTATACTTGCATACTATTGTTTGTACAGATAAACGTGGTACCTTCAGGTGTTTGGAAATTGCTCCCAAGGATGAACCAGACTTGTGGTCTACAATTTTTTTTCTGAGGTCTTGGCTGATTTCTTTTGATTTTCCCATGATGTCAAGCAATGAGGCACTGAGTTTGAAGGTAGGTCTTGAAATACATCCACAGGTACATCTCCAATTGACTCAAATTATGTCAATTAGCCTAGCAGAAGCAACTAAAGCTATGACATAATTTTGGGGAATTTTCTTAGCTGTTTAAAGGCACAGTCAACTTAGTGTATGTAAACTTCTGACCCACTGGAATTGTGATACAGTGAATTATATATGTTTGCACTTTATATATATTTTTTTTGTTTCAAATATTTGTATTAAACACACACAAGAATGGTGTATAGGTATACATGACAGGTATACAATTCTTATCTAAACATAAAAGAGCATACAGGAACAACAAGACCCAGAGTTCTGGGTGCAGAACAAATAATACAGAACACGACATACAAAACAAGGACACGTAGAAAGAAAGAGGGAAGATGTCCCCCCTATCCCCCTATCCCCCATCCCCTATTCCCCCCCCCCCCCCCCCCTATCCCCCCCTCCCCCCTCCCAACTGCTCGGGTGGTAGGGCCAGCACACGCTGCCCAAAGGTAGATTAAAATTTTACCATTGAGAGTGCGTTAATAAGTACAAATTCACAGCGCCGACTCGTCCAAGTAGGAGAGGAAAGGCTGCCAGATTTTATCAAATGTTGATAATTTATTGTTCAGAATATATCTAATTCTTTCTAAGTGTACAGTGTTTGCCAATTCACTGAGCCATAATTTGGTAGAGGGCGCTTCCCTCCTTTTCCAAAACAACAAGATTAGTTTTTTTGCCGAGATGAGACCATACGAGATTAGTTGTTTTTGGGGGTTGGTTAATCTGTTTAGGGACTCAGATACTCCCAGGATTATCAGAAGCTGGTCTGGATCTATTGAAGTCTCCAAAACTTCAGAGAGGATCCTAAAAATTCCACACCAATAACCATGCAAGCTAGAGCATAGGGCAAAGCAGTGGAGTAGTGTATCCTGCGTAGCCTGACATTTATCACATGTAGGGGATGTATCAGGAAATATCCTATGCAGTTTAGTTTTGGAATAGTGTAATCTGTGTAATACCTTGAATTGTATGAGACGATGTCTGGAATTAATGGAGCATGTGTGGATATACTCCAAGCTCTGATACAGTGAATTATAAGTGCAATAATCGGTCTGTAAACAATTGTTGGAAATATTACTTGTGTCATGCATGAAGTAGATGTCCTAACCGACTTGCCAAAACTATAGTTTGTTAACAAGAAATGTGTGGAGTGGTTGAAAAACATGTTTTAATGACTCCAACCTAAGTGTGTGTAAACTTCCGACTTCAACTGTAGTATTGTACAAACATGGCATAATCTAACAACTATATCAACTCATTATGCATAGTCAAAACCTTAAGCAAAGTGGAACTTCAGAACGATCAGCGAGAATGTATTGCTTGTGGTTGGAACACAAATATGAAATAGCAGGAAGTGTCAGCGTGAAACCCGATGCCACCTATATTCCTCAGAAACATGTGGATGTGTGTACTACAGCACTGTTCTATTGACTTTGGACCGGAGCTTGTTTTGTCAGATGTGTAACTCCACAGAGCTTATTTTACTGGAAATGTATAAGTGCACTGCCGACACCCACTGAAGCAATAGCTATCACAGAAGAATAAGCCTTTAACAGGCTGCTATAGCCATAAACACAAGTTATCCCTGACTGAAGAGGGAGAGAATCAAGAAAGAATAGTCCTAAAAAAAAAAACACGTCAGCTGACACTCAAAAGACCTAAGCAATCATCTTGTCATCAGGATTGTAATTAATCCACCTTTCTCCTGTTTGTTGTATTTTTTTCTGACATAGTGAGGCATTGTCTAAATCAAATCCAAGTTTACTGGTCGGGTACACAGTTTAGCAGATGTTATAGCGGGTGCAGCGAAATGCTTATGTTACGTGCTCCTAACAATGCAGCATAATGTCAAACAAATGTCAAACAAGCATTGCACATTACTTTTAAAGGTAAGTCACACTAGAGCTGATATCAGTGGCATCAGTGGCAGAACTTCAGGAAAATTAAATGAATTTAAATAATTTAAAAATGAACATCGTCGACAGTGCAATGCACTTGTCTACAATCCCAGTCTTTGATTTGATTGCGTGCCTACCTTCCCTGATGTTTTGCAACCAATGGTGCTAATGGTAAGGTGTGGGTGATTTGTGTTGTTCGGGTGAACATTTAGAATGCTTTGCAGACGCTCTCATGCAGAACCAGTTAACTACTGGTGGTTACATAATTTAACAACAACCATAATCCCATCTATCTTGTTTACTGAATTGCTCAACAGTGGCATGTTGTCAAAAGAAAAAATAGTCTCACTGTAAAAATGTTACGCGCGCAGTATTTCCAATAACCATAATTATCTGTTCTGAGCTTTGAGGGGAAGGTACAGATAATTATGGTCTATGAAACTCTCAATTGCACCGACTAAACCAAATAAAATACCTGGTCATAAAAACGTTGACGATACATGTATTAGTTAAAATATGTAGCACTGCAGCATCAACCTGCTACTTCATAAAATCTAGTTACTTTACCAGTCACACTGGTTAGCAATACCATATGGGGGTTATATTTCAAAAGACGAAAATGTGTCTGTCTATTATGTCTCCCAGCATCTTCAGTAATTGTATACCTGTAACACTGATACTGTACATAAGCATGTACCTGTACAAAAAGTCACTGTGCAGACGATCTTATATGCAGGCCTTGGCAAGGCCTGGGTTGGCATTGTAGTGTGAATACAAAGCATTGACTGAATTTACAAGACACACGCACACGCATACACACACACTTAAGGACTGAGGCACCTGTTATCAAATCACATGAACGTTCAAGTTTCTCCCTCAATATGAAAACTGAATGCACTGTGCCAAGAAGTCAGTCAACTCTGTTGTGAGATTTGTTGAGGATATTTGCAAAACCCCAGTTAAACAAGGAAAGACAGCCATCTGTTGTGTTTGAAGACAAACAGTGTCACAACATAACACACTGTCTGAGGCACATGTTATCAATTCACATGAACGTTCAAGTTTCTCCATCAATATGCATAGGTGTAAAAAATACCTTAAAGTACAACTTAAGTCATTTTTGGGGGATATCTGTACTTTACTATTTATATTTTAGACAACTTTTACTTCATTACATTTTTAAAGAAAATAATGTACTTTTTACTCCATACATTTTCCCTGACCCCCAAAAGTACTCATTACATTTGGATTGCTTAGCAGAACTGTCAGAGTCGTGTGTTATAGGTGGCAGGGAAGTCAGGCGCAGGAGAATCAAACTGAGTGTAATGGAGTTATTTTATAACAATGAACGAAACATACTCCAAACACTAAATGTAACAAATAACAAAAATGGGTACGAGGACCCGACACGCACCAATACAAAAAGATATACAACACTGAAATACAAACAAAGACATGAGGGGAAACAGAGGGTTAAATACACAAAGACAAAACCAATGGAAAATTAAAAATGGATCAATGATGGCGAGAAGACCGGTGACGTCGACCACCGAGCACCGCCCGAACAAGGACAAGGAACTGGTCAAATTCACACACTTATCAAGGGAACATCCCAGGTCATCCCTACTACCTCTAATCTGTCAGACCCACAAAAATGTTTTTTTTTTATAAATTACGTCTAAGTGTTGTAGTGTGCCCCTGGCTATCTGTAAATTAAATAAACAAGAGCATTGTGCTGTCTGGTTTGCTTAATATAAGGAATTAGAAATGATTTATACTTTTACTTGGACTTTTGATACTTAAGTATATTTTAGCAATCACATTTACTTTTGATACTTAAGTCTATTTAAAACCAAATACTTTTAGACTTTTACTCTAGCAGTATTTTGCTGGGTGACTTTCACTTTTACTTGAGTCGTTTTCTATTAACATAACTTTACTTTTACACAAGTATGAAACGTTTTCCACCACTGTCAATATGTCAATTGACAATGCACACAATTCCAGGTAGATTCTTGGGGATTTTCCAAACCCCAGTTAAACAAGGAAAGGCACAGCCACTTGTTGGGTTGGTGTCATCAAATGTTAAAACACCATTAGCAAACAACAGTTCAGGAGTGACAACAATCATGACCGGAAGACATACAATTAAAGGGTTTTAGGTTTGTAATGCTATCCTAAAGTTTAATATACATGCTTCACATTCCAATTATATTCTTTATATTTTCTTATTTTCAAATCCATGTATTCATTGCTTCTGAGAACAATCTTGTAATGCAGATGCACATTTTATAATTACAATTTTAATACCTGTTATGACTGACATTGTGGCCAATGTAAGCTTTACATGCATAGTTGTACACACACGCACAACTGTTTGGGTGGTGTCAGATGTTGTACTGGCATGAGCACCTTATTACCTCAAGGAAGTATAAGCACATACCATCGTCATCATTTCCAGTAAATCTGACTGAACAACACAGCACACCGGCACCACAGATCTGAACACACTCCTATGGCTTCTTGATGACTGCTTGACAGACATGTTTATAGTCAATTGCATGTCTATCCATATATTAATTATGCTGCATCGGTTTCACACATAAAACATTGTGAAAATTCCATCAAATAATGGCAGCCGTGGGAACATTATACATGGAATGAACAGAAGCGATCTGTAACTCTATAATAGCTTAAAGTCAATTATTCATCTAACCAGGCCTCCATGGCCATGACTGACTGCTGCAGGCCCAAAAAACAAATAATGTCTAACCTACTATTGGAGTCATTAATTCAGAACATAAAACAACTTTTATATAGTAAAGATTATCCCTATGTCTAGCACAGCAAACACTTTAATAGTTCATGCATATACTGCAGAACAGTGATTGGCATATTTTGTCAGAACATTGACAAAAATTAGGTTAGCAATCAATAACAAAGTTGACACCGTTGACGGAGGTGACAGTTGATGAGTGGCAACGATCATGACCGGAAGACATACTAATAAAGGGTTTCCGGTTTTTATTGCTATCCTAAAATATGAGATACATTCTTCACATTCCAATCATATTTCTTATATTTTCTCACATTTCTGTGTCAGAAAACAACAGCAGTCTCATTTGAATAGAAAAAAGACTAAAGACTAAAAGTAAGACTAAAAAGTACAAAAATCATACCAACATATTTTTACACTTTACAAACTGTAAACCGCATATGACAACCGATTGGGTTTGGGCTCGGGACAAAAAAAGAGAAGAGTCAAGTATCCCATAAACACTGAGTCTGGACTAGAAAAGGTCAAGGCTGTATTGCCAGAATACCTCAAGAGTGTGGAATACTACAATTTGAGCAAACCTCTACTGTATGTGTAGTATTGGCATGCTAGAGAGGCAGGAAAATCACACTTTCTTCATAAGAATATTGCATGCACTCCATGTTTCTACAGAAGGGTAATTCTATAACTATGCAGATAAATGTAAGTAAAGCACTAGTGGTACCTGACAGCCTCTAAGTCAAGTTTCACCAACTGCCAGTGATTTTATTTGACCCCCCAAGTTTTCTGAGCAATTTCCTTCATTTTTTTGTTTATTGTTGGACATAAAAGATCAAAAACACCAGTAAATCAGCTCCAAGCGATTTTAATGTGGGAAATCTGTTGCAAATTATTGCCACACATAGAGATACAGCATGTGATCATGTACAAATGTAAACAAGGTTTAAAATTATTATTTTGGGGTCAAATATTATATCTGTTTGGGCTTGCAGGTCAATTTGCAGATTATTTATAATTATTTTTTCCTCCCCCTGACCATAAGGTCAAGAAAACAAATCAGCACGGGGCTGAATCTAGTTGATGATCCCTGCTCATAGTCCTTTTTGGTTAGGTAAGCTAAATGTCAATCATATTGGAATACATCAGGCAACTGTGTGTGCAGGTTTCATATCAAAACATATAAATGCATGGAACTTAAGTACCTAAATGACAGATACAGATTTCTGTAACTTTTTTTTTTGATGGAGAGGTCTGTTCAGTAAACCTGCATGGAATGGCACAGTGCATGGGTGTCTGTCGACTCAAATAAATTAGAGTTCAAGTCCAGATGTAGCACTACTCCATGTTGTGAAGGCTAGCAGCAAATGAACCCAGCCCAGTGGGTTTAACTTTACCAGCAAGCTCTTGTTGCATGGGACAGGGCGTAGGTACAGGGACACTGTGCCATGGGAGAGGTGGGTGTCACTACAAAACTCTGCTGCCTGAGTCCTGGCAGCACATCACCCCTGTCCACCACTGGCTCCCAACGCATTGATTCTCCTTCTGACCTACCTCTCAGACCTACTCCCCTACCAACCCACACGTGCACTCCGTTCCACCACAGCAGGCCACCTTGTCATCCCCAGGTCGAAGCTCCAGAGCTTCAGTGACAAGGCCTTCTCCAGGGTTGCCCCTAGGCTCTGGAACTCCCTCCCTCCAGCCATCCGTGACTCGGAGTCCATCACTATTTTTCAGTCCCTCCTAAAGCTCCACCTCTTTGACAAGGCCTACCCTTAAGCCCCCACTCCCCCACATATACAAGCAAAGAAATACACTTCTAAGACCCTCCCCTCTTCACCATACTGACCAGCACTTAACCCAAACCCTACCCATTAACACTTTACAATAAGGTTCCATTTGTGACGGGTTTATACAGGGTTTGTAATTACATGCACTGTTAATTAATATTATTAAATGCATTATAAACCATTAATATATGAGTTAACAAATTGGTCAAAATAGTGCTTACCAAATAATGAGCCTCTATTTACCCCCTACTATTAATAATTTTTAAATGCACTTAGATATGCATATAATATTGAACCCTTATGAATCATCATGCAACCTTATTTTCAATGGCTAAACAATAGTTATTTTCTCACTTTTGGGTGTGATGCATTGTTGTTCTGTCCCAGGAACAGAAATGGTTGGTTTTCAGTGTCACGCCCTGACCATAGTTTGCTTTGTATGTTTATATGTTTTGTTTGGTCAGGGTGTGATCTGAGTGGGCATTCTATGTTGGATGTCTAGTTTGTCTGTTTCTGTGTTTGGCCTGATATGGTTCTCAATCAGAGGCAGGTGTTAGTCGTTGTCTCTCATTGGGAACCATATTTAGGTAGCCTGTTTTGTCATTGTGGGTTGTGGGTGATTGTCTATGTCTATGTTAGTTGCTTGTGTCAGCACAGTTCTTATAGCTTCACGGTCTTTCTTCGTTTATTGTTTTTTATTCAGTGTTCAGTGCTTTAATTAAAATATCATGAACACATACCACGCTGCATTTTGGTCCGCTTCTTACGACTATCATGACATTCAGACTATGGTCAACTCCCATGATGTGTCTTGCCCCAAGTTTGAAACCATGATGACGTATAGGTACACCTGTTTATTCCAGGAATTAATGCCTCATATGAAGATCTCAAGTCATTATTGGTGTGATTCGCTGAAATTCCCCTGACTGAGATCTGCCCATCTGTGAAACACGCTTGAAATAAAGACGACCTGGAACGTGACCAGAATTTTGTGTTGACACTGACGTGATAGTGCGCCGTGAAGAATCAGAATGGACGTGCCCACTTGAGTAAAAGTAAATACACCTTAATAGAAAATGATTCAAGTAAAAGTCACCCAGTAAAATACTTACGTATCAGAAGTACATGTAATTGCTAAAATATACATAGGTATCAAAAGTATAAATCGTTTCAAATTGCTTATATTAAGCAATCCAGATGGCACCATTTTCTTGTTTTAAAATATGTACAGATAGTAAAGGGCACACTCCAACAATCAGATATAATAAAGTAAAAAAGCAAGTGTGTTTAGTGAGTCTGCCAGAGGCAGTAGGGATGACCAGGGACGTTCTCTTGATAAGTGTGTGAATTGGACCATTTGTCTGTCCTGATTAGCATTCAAAATGTAATGAGTTATTTTGGGTGTCAATGAAAATATACAGAGGATAAAGTTCATTATTTTCTTTAGGAATGTAGTGAAGTAAATGTAAAAGTTGTCAAAAATGTAAATAGTAAAGTACAGATACCACAAACAAATATTTAAGTACTTTACACAGCTGGATGTGGCTATGAGAAGTGTGCAAAGCCCAGACAGAAGAGATTGCACAAAAAATAATTCACAAGATGAAAATGAGAGAGGGTAAATACTCTATGCAATTTGTTTCACTTTTGGATACAGAAGTTCTGCTAGATAATTTAGCTAGCTAGCATTAGGTATAACCTAAAACAAATTTTATTAATATAGAAATTCTGATAGACGATTTAGCACGGGATAATCTTTGTCATGATATGTTAACTAGCTAACTAGATGAAGTTTGCTGGCTAGTTAGCGTCGCTAACGAGCCAACTAGCAAACGTTAGCTTTCAGCTAGCTAGCTAACATTGACATGACATAATTTACATGCAATTTGTTTCGCTAGCTTTTTGGATTAGCCCACTAGCTAGCTAGTTATCTAACCTTTGTCAGCACATTAGTGGTTACAATTTTAAGGCTAACTTACTAACTAGCTAGCTAACTAGTGCATTAGCAAAACAAATTATAACTAGCTAACCCCTTTAATCAGTGGTAGCTAGCTATTAGCATTAGCAAGTAAAGTTAAACACTAGCTAGCTATTATTACCATAATTACTATCATCATCATTACTATTAGTAAGCAGTGGATAACATAACTAGTACGCCTAAATGGTTTAAATCATGAGAATGATTAGTAGAGTTGTGTAGCTAGAGCTTCTATGCAAAAAGTTCATAAATTCCTCTTAAGGTCTCAGACTTCATGATGGAAAAATGCTCAGCAAGAAAGAAACAGATTAAGACACAGAAGGGGACCATGAGACCCTATATATTTAATTAAATATGTTGGCAATTTCTATTCTGACTTGTAATGTTGAAAAGGGGATAAAAATACACCCCATTTATCTGAATTAGCTAAGCTACTCACTATACCAATGATAGGCCACAGATTTGAGTCACTGCAATTAAAATTGCTTTACCAATGTATGTTTCTATTAAATTACATTTGGTTCTTACTATGTATTGCATGTTTGAGGAGATTTATAACTGCATACAATGTTTTCAACTCCTTAATAAATGGCCAGAAAGTTTCCACTTTCTATAAGGGTATTTTTTCAGCAGCCATAAATGTTGGAAACTCATTTGTTAATGGTCAGTGGTTTGCCATTTTTTAATAAAGGTATAATTTTAGAAGTTATACAGGTTGAGAACTCAGTTTAAATGTTCATAGGTCTGTCACTTTAAAATAAGGTATACTTTTAGCAGTTATACATGTGTAACGTCTTCGTCTGTTGTATGAAGAGAGTCAGACCGAAATGCAGCGTGTAGGTTACTCATGACTTTAATGAAGATAATAGCGGTACATGAAATAACTGTAAATGAAAACAACAAACGAAACAAAAACCTATTACAACCTATCTGGTGACTACAACACTAAGACAGGAACAAACACCCACAAAATACAACGCGAACTCAGGCTACCTAAATACGGTTCCCAATCAGAGACAACGATAAGCAGCTGACTCCAATTGAGAATCGCCTCAGGCAGCCAAGCCTAACTAGACACACCCCTAATCATACACAATCCCAATTAATACACCCCAATACGAAACACAACATAAAAACACAAAATACAATAACCAAGGCGTGACAACATGTGGGTAAATCATTTATAGATGACTTGAGAGTTCACACAGAGCTTAGACAAACTTACAGGCAGTATCGAGTACTCATCACTACATACAGTGGAGCAAAAAAGTATTTAGTCAGCCACCAATTGTGCAAGTTCTCCCCCATAAAAAGATGAGAGGCCTGGAACTTTCATCATAGGTACACTTCAACCTTGACAGACAAAATGAGGGGGGAAAAAATCCAGAAAATCACATTGTAGGATTTTTTATGAATTTATTTGCAAATTATGGTGGAAAATAAGTATTTGGTCACCTACAAACAAGCAAGAATTCTGGCTATCACAGACCTGTAACTTCTTCTTTAAGAGGCTCCTCTGTCCTCCACTTGTTACCTGTATTAATGCCACCTGTTTGAACTTGTTATCAGAATATAAGACACCTGTCCACAACCTCAAACAGTCACACTCCAAACTCCACTATGGCCAAGACCAAAGAGCTGTCAAAGGACACCAGAAACAAAATTGTAGACCTGCACCAGGCTGGGAAGACTGCATCTGCAATAGGTAAGCAGCTTGGTTTGAAGAAATCAACTGTGGGAGCAATTATTAGGAAATGGAAGACATACAAGACCACTGATAATCTCCCTCGGTCTGGGGCTCCACGCAAGATCTCACCCTGTGGGGTCAAAATGATCACAAGAACGGTGAGCGAAAATCCCAGAACCACACGGAGGGACCTAGTGAATGACCTACAGAGAGCTGGGACCAAAGTAACAAAGCCTACCATCAGTATCACACTACGCCGCCAGGGACTCAAATCGTGCATTGCCAGACGTGTCCCCCTGCTTAAGCCAGTACATGTCCAGGCCCATCTGATGTTTGCTAGAGAGAATTTGTATGATCCAGAAGAAGATTGGGAGAATGTCATATGGTCAGATGAAACCAAAATATAACTTTTTGGTAAAAACTCAACTCGTCATGTTTGGAGGACAAAGAATGCTGAGTTGCATCCAAAGAACACCATACCTACTGTGAAGAATGGGGGTGGAAACATCATGCTTTGTTGCTGTTTTACTGCAAAGGGACCAGGACAACTGATCCGTGTGTCACGACTTCCGCCGAGGTTGGCTCTCCTGCCCGTTCGGGTGGTGCTCGGCGGTCATTGTCACCGTCCTACTAGCCACTACCGATCCCTTTTCGTGTATCTGTTGGTTTTGTCTGATTGTTTTCACCTGTGTGTTGTTTAGTTAATTAGTGTCTGTATATAATGTAGGTTGTCCCGCCCTTGTTTTGTGCGGGATTGTTTATTTTGTCATTTGTTTCGTCTGTCGGTGTTTTTGTGTTTATTATTCTCCGGTTAGTCTGTTATCCTGTTTTGGATAAATTCACCCTGTGTGTATTTGGGTTGACCGTGTTTATTTTGTTCACCGGAGAATAAACTTTATATCGCTATTTGCTCTCTGCGCCTGATTCCACCCACCTTGATTAGACGTGACACCATGTAAAGGAAAGTATGAATGGGGCCATGTATCGTGAGATTTTGAGTGAAAACCTCCTTCCATCAGCAAGGGCATTGAAGATGAAACGTGGCTGGGTCTTTCAGCATGACAATGATCCCAAATACACCACCCGTGCAACGAAGGAGGGGCTTCGTAAGAAGCATTTCAACGTCCTGGAGTGGCCTAGCCAGTCTCCAGATCTCAACCCCATAGAAAATCTTTGGAGGGAGTTGAAAGTCCGTGTTGCCCAGCAACAGCCCCAAAACATCACTGCTCTAGAGGAGATCTCCATGGAGGAATGGGCCAAAATACCAGCAACAGTGTGTGAAAACCTTGTGAAGACTTACAGAAAACGTTTGACCTCTGTCATTGCCAACAAAGGGTATATAACAAAGTATAGTTATACTTTTGTTATTGACCAAATACTTATTTTCCACCATAATTTGCAAATAAATTCATAAAAAATCCTACAATGTGATTTTCTGGAAAAAAAGTATCATTTTGTCTGTCATAGTTGAAGTGTACCTATGACGAAAATTACAGGCCTCTCATCTTTTTAAGTGGGAGATCTTGCACAATTGGTGGCTGACTAAATACTTTTTTTGCCCCACTGTACATGAGAGAAGACTCAACACTTTGTTAAACATGTTCAGTCAATGAATGGTGGGTATGAAGACCAAAACATTCAATGTTGTGAAAAGATACCTCCTCCAATTTCACAAACCAAAAGGGATTACGGTTCCCATTTCACACCAGAGCATTCACCATACTTGGACTATCACAGATAAGAGGTAAGTGTGTTGATATAATCTGGTAAGGAGTAATATGTTAGGAATGATGGTTGAATCACATCCTGGGTGTAAATATGACCAGGGCATCAAAGGTGGGTCAAGATATCATAAACTAACCTCTTCTAATCCTGGGACAGAAAACAAATACAGCAAACCCAAAACTAGGAAAATAACTATTGTTCAATTGTGCAACATTTTGAAAATAAGGTTGCATGATGATACATAAGGGTTAATCTTATATTACATTTATAAATGGTTAATAACTGAAGGTACACTTCATGAACAAAAGAAATGTGAACACCTGATCGGCACATATATAATTTCAAAATTATGGCCATTAATATGGAGTTGGTCCCACCTATGCTGCTATAACAGCCTCCACTCTTCTGGGAAGGCTTTCCACTAGATGTTGGAACATTGCTGTGGGGAATTGCTCCATTCAGCCACAAGAGTATTAGTGAGGTCGGGCACCGATGTTGGGGGATTAGGCTTGGTTCGCTGTTGGCGTTCCAATTCATCATAAATGTGTTCGATGGGTTTGAGATCAGAGCTCTGTGGAGGTTCTTCCACAGCGAATCTTGACAAACCACTTCTTTATGGACCTCGCTTTGTTCACAGGGGCAGTGTCATGCTGAAACAAGAAAGGGCCTTCCCCAAACTGTTGCCACAGAATCATCTGGAATTTCATTGTATGCCGTAGCGTTAAGATTTCCCTTCAATGGATCTAAGGGACCTAGCACGAACCATGAAAAACAGCCCCAGACCATTATTCCTCATCTGTTACGCACACCTCTGTGAAGAGGGAACGCAACACCCTGCTACAACTCAACTCTCCGTGACGTGAAATAGGTATGGACTGTAGGTGCGAGTAAGGATGACAAAAGGCAGAATTGACCGTATACTAGGAATTTATTCCTTCACATGGTAATATGGGGAAGAGGGGCTGGACGGAACCAAAGCAAAGAAAGTAAATATCAAAGCCCCTCTCCTATTTTACCTGCCTAAACACTACTTACCTAATTTATCACCACCTGGTGCACTAACCAAATTACAGGGGGTGGTCCGCCCAGGTCTTGCCTAGTGTGCCAAGACAGTGAATATACTACGGGTATAGGTATGCCCGCGGGCCTCTTGCCTAAGCACTCCCTAGGTGCCTTCCCCTTACCACCTGGGAACAAATTAAACAGAGTATTATTAACAATTTCAAACACACGACATCAAATAGGCTCTGACTGAGCAACAAACTCACGCAGAACATACCAACTGCTCCCAGCAACAACTAACACAGTAAATTACCCACAGCCATCAGCCTGCTCTCTCAGCAAATGCATTCGGCAATGATCTCTCTGCAATCTATATCACAATCAGTCTTTCTGCAATCTCTCTTCATAACAGAACACTGGCTTTTATATAGCTTCAAAAGGAATGGGTAACTGGAGACAGCTGCGTCGAGAGGGCGGGGTCAGCTCTCCAATTAGCCATGGAGTCGACCAATCAGCTGCTTGGGGAGAATTCAGGAAGCAGTCTCCTGAAACACACACTCAAATACACAAGCTATAACACAGACACTGGGGAAGGAAACATCCTCCAACAAACTTTAGTTGGCACTATGCATTGGGGGCAGGTAGTGTTCTCCTGGCATCCACCAAACCCAGATTCATCCATCGGAATGCCAGATGGTGAAGCGTGAGTCATCACTACAGAGAACACGTTTTCACTTTCCAGAGTCCAATGGCAGCAAGCTTTAACCCACTCCAGCCGACGCTTGGCATTGCACATGGTGAACTTGCCTGTGTGCAGCTCTCGGCCATGGAAACCCATTTCATGAAGCTCCCGACGAACAGTTTTTGTGCTAACGTTTCTTCCAGAGGCAGTTTGGAACTTGCTCGTGTTGCAACCGAGGACAGATGATTTTACGTGCTACAGCACTCGGCGGTCCCGTTCTATGAGCTTGTGTGGCCTACCACTTTGCAGCTGAGCTGTTGTTGCTCATAGACATTTCCACTTCACAATAACAGCGCTTACAGTTGACCGAGGCAGCTCTAGCAGGTGCAGAAATATGATGAACTGACTTGTTAGAAAGGTCGGATCCTTTTGACGGTGCCACGTTGAAAGTCACTGAGCTCTTCAGTAAGGCCATCCTACTTCCAATAACTGTCTATGGATATTGCATGGCTGTGTGCTCGATTTTAGAGAGAGAAAACAGAACAATTGCCATTACTACAAAGGATCAGAATCGTATTATTCTACTCCATTTAATGTATACTTCCATAACAATACTGTTACACCACAGAGAAAACTACTGGACAACAGATTAATCTAGTTGAATATATCAAAAGAGGACATGCGATGGGGACCTTGAAGAGTACAGAAGGCTACAGGTTTGTCACGATAGCAGGTGCAGCTCTCATCTGCAGATGGCTGCATGCCAAAATAAAATGATCGATATGAAACAATATAACGATAAACTTCGCAGTCTTAAAATTAATTAATTCATTAATTCATTAATCCTAGACAGTAAAATACAGCGTGCATTTAAGAGACTCTTTAGACTATATTTATTTATACAGCTCATTACTTTA
The DNA here is from genome assembly GCF_021184085.1 of Oncorhynchus gorbuscha. Taxonomy (NCBI): domain Eukaryota; kingdom Metazoa; phylum Chordata; class Actinopteri; order Salmoniformes; family Salmonidae; genus Oncorhynchus; species Oncorhynchus gorbuscha. Next base: position 60,425,569 of record NC_060183.1, on the reverse strand, counting down.
AGACTAAAGTCAAGTGGCTACAGTACACTCTAAGAAGGGCACCACAAATGGGTGGGCACTGGATTGACATGATTAGATTCTATACAAAAGTATTTGGGTACAGGATGGCGCCGACAGAGATGGTCACCTCGAGTCCTTAGGAAACTGTGCAGTATTTATTTTATTTTGTATGTATTATGTCTTACACTGTTACCCCAGGAAATCTTAAGTCTTATTACATACAGCTTACCAACATTACGACCAGGAATACGGATTTCCCAAAGCGGATCCTCTGTTTGGACCACCACCCAGGACAATGGCTCTAATTGGTGGTGGTGTTTGCTGTCCCCACATGCTTCAAGATGGCCACCATTATTCCAGTACACAAGAAGGCAAAAATAACTGAACTAAATGACTACCGCACCGTAGCACTTACTTCTGTCATCATTAAGTGCTTTGAGAGGCTAGACAGAGATCATATGACCTCCACTTTACCAGCCACCGGACGACAGACGATGCAATCGCCATCACACTGCCCTATCCCATCTGGACAAGAGGAATACATATGTAAGAATGATGTTATTTGACTTGAGCTCAGCATTCAACACCATAGTACCCTCCAAGGTCATCATCATGATGGAGACCCTGGGCCTCTACCCCGCCCTATGCAATTGTGTCCTGGAATTTGGCGCGCCGCTCCCAGGTGGTGAAGGCAGGAAACAACATCTCAATGTTGCTGACACTCAACACTGGGGCCCCACAAGGGTGCGTGCTCAGCCCACTCCTGTACTCCCAGTTCATGCATGCCTCCAACTCAATCATCAAGTTTGCAGATGACACAACAGTAGTGGGCTTGATTAGACTTCCGGCGCCGGCAGAGATGGCCGCCTCGCTTCATGTTCCTAGGAAACTATGCAGTTTTTTTTACGTGTTATTTCTTACATTGGTACCCCAGGTCATCTTAGGTTTCATTACATACAGTCAGGAAGAACTACTGAATATAAGAGCAACGTCAACTCACCATCAGTATGACCAGGAATATGACTTTCCCGGAGCGGATCCTGTGTTCTGCCTTTCACCCAGGAGAATGGAATGGATCCCAGCCGGCGACCCAAAACAACGACTTCGTAAAAGAGGGAAACGAAGCCGTCTTCTGGTCAGACTCCGGAGACGGGCACATCGTGCACCACTCCCTAGCATACTTCTCGCCAATGTCCAGTCTCTTGACAACAAGGTTGATGAAATCCGAGCAAAGGTAGCATTCCAGAGGGACATCAGAGACTAACGTTCTTTGCTTCACAGAAACATGGCTCACTGGAGAGACGCTATCGGAGTCGGTGAAGCCAGCTGGTTTCTCCACGCATCGCGCCGACAGAAACAAACATCTTTCTGGTAAGAAGAGGGGCGGGGGCATATGCTTTATGGTTAACGAGACGTGGTGTGGTCACAACAACATACAGGAACTCAAGTCCTTCTGTTCACCTTATTTAGAATTCCTCGCAATCAAATGTCGACCACATTATCTACCAAGGGAATTCTCTTCGATTATAATCACAGCCGTATATATTCCCCCCAAGCAGACACATCGAAGGCTCTGAAGAAACTTTATTTGACTCTTTGCAAACTGGAATCCACATATCCTGAGGCTGCATTCATTGTAGCTGGGGAATGTAACAAGGCTAATCTGAAAACAAGACTCGCTAAATTGTATCAGCATATCGATTGCGCAACCAGGGCTGGTAAAACCTTGGATCATTGTTATTCTAACTTCCGTGACACATATAAGGCCCTCCCCCGCCCTCCTTTCGGAAAAGCTGACCACGACTCCATTTTGTTGCTCCCTGCCTACAGACAGAAGCTGAAACAAGAAGCTCCCGCGCTGAGGTCTGTTCAACGCTGGTCCGACCAATCTGATTCCACGCTCCAAGACTGCTTCCATCACGTGGACTGGGTTATGTTTCATATTGCGTCAAACAACAACATTGACGAACACGCTGATTCGGTGAGCGAGTTCATTAGAACGTGCGTTGAAGATGTCGTTCCCATAGCAACGATTAAAACATTCCCAAACCAGAAACCGTGGAATGATGGCAGCATTCGCGTGAAACTGAAAGCGCGAACCACTGCTTTTAATCAGGGCAAGGTGACCGGAAACGTGACCGAATACAAACAGTATAGCTATTCCCTCCGCAAAGCAATCAAACAAGCTAAGCGTCAGTATAGAGACAAAGTAGAATTGCAATTCAACGGCTCAGACACAAGAGGTATGTGGCAGGGTCTACAATCAATCACGGATTACAAAAAGAAAACCAGCCCAGTCACGGACCAGGATGTCTTGCTCTCAGGCAGACTAAATAACTTTTTTGCCCGCTTTGAGGACAATTCAGTGCCACTGACACGGCCTGCAACCAAAACATGCGGACTCTCCTTCACTGCAGCCGAGGTGAGTAAAACATTTAAACGTGTTAACCCTCGCAGGGCTGCAGGCCCAGACGGCATCCCCAGCCGCACCCTCAGAGCATGCGCAGACCAGCTGGCTGGTGTGTTTACGGACATATTCAATCAATCCTTATCCCAGTCTGCTGTTCCCACATGTTTCAAGAGGGCCACCATTGTTCCTGTTCCCAAGAAAGCTAAGGTAACTGAGCTAAACGACTAACGTCATCATGAAGTGCTTTGAGAGACTAGTCAAGGACCATATCACCTCCACCCTACCTGACACCCTAGACCCACTCCAATTTGTTTACCGCCCAAATAGGTCCACAGACGATGCAATCCCAACCACACTGCACACTGCCCTAACCCATCTGGACAAGAGGAATACCTATGTGAGAATGCTGTTCATCGACTACAGCCCAGCATTTAACACCATAGTACCCTCCAAACTCGTCATCAAGCTTGAGACCCTGGGTCTTGACCCCGCCCTGTGCAACTGGGTACTGGACTTCCTGACGGGCCGCACCCAGGTGGTGAGGGTAGGTAGCAACATCTCCACCCCGCTGATCCTCAACACTGAGGCCCCACAAGGGTGCGTTCTGAGCCCTCTCCTGTACTCCCTGTTCACCCATGACTGCGTGGCCACGCACGCCTCCAACTCAATCATCAAGTTTGTGGACGACACAACAGTGGTAGGCTTGATTACCAACAACGATGAGATGGCCTACAGGGAGGAGGTGAGGGCCCTCGGAGTGTAGTGTCAGGAAAATAACCTCACACTCAACGTCTACAAAACTAAGGAGATGATTGTGGACTTCAGGAAACAGCAGAGGGTACACCCCCCTATCCACATCGATGGGACAGTAGTGGAAAGGGTAGTACGTTTTAAGTTCCTCAAGCGTACACATCACAGACAAACTGAATTGGTCCACCCACACAGACAGCATCATGAAGAAGGCGCAGCAGCGCCTTTTCAACCTCAGGAGGCTGTAGAAATTTGGCTTGTCACCAAAAGCACTCCAACTTCTACAGATGCACAATCGAGAGCATCCTGTCGGGCTGTATCACCGCCCACAACCGTAAGGCTCTCCAGAGGGTAGTGAAGTCTGCACAATGCATCACCGGGGGCAAACTACCTGCCCTCCAGGACACCTACACCACCCGATGTCACAAGAAGGCCATAAAGATCATCAAGGACAACAACCACCCGAGCCACTGCCTGTTCAACCCGCTATCATCCAGAAGGCGAGGTCAGTACAGGTGCATCAAAGCTGGGACCGAGAGACTGAAAAACAGCTTCTATCTCAAGGCCATCGGACTGTTAAACAGCCACCACTAACATTGAGTGGCTGCTGCCAACACTGACTCAACTCCAGCCACTTTAATAATGGGAATTGATGGCTAGTGATATATTTTAAATCAATTCCCACTTTAAACAATGCTACTTAATATAATGTTTACATACCCTACATTATTCATCTCATATGTATACGTATATACTATACTCGATACCATCTACTGCATCTTGCCTATGCCGCTCTGTACCATCACTCATTCATATATCTTTATGTACATATTCTTTATCCCTTTACACTTGTGTGTATAAGATAGTAGTTTTGGAATTGTTAGTTAGATTACTCGTTGGTTATTACTGCATTGTCGGAACTAGAAGCACAAGCATTTCGCTACACTTGCATTAACATCTGCTAACCATGTGTATGTGACAAATACATTTGATTTGATTTGATTACCAACTACGATGAGACAGCCTACAGGGAGGAGGGCACTCGGAGAGTGGTGTCAGGAAAACAGCCTCTCACTCAACATCAACAAAACAAAGGAGATGATCGTAAACTTCAGGACACTGCAGAGGGAGCATCCCCCATCAACATCGAAGGGACAGCAGTGGAGAAAGTGGAAAGTTAAGGTCCTTGGTGTACACATCAATGACAAACTGAAATGGTCAACCAACACAGACAGTGTGGTGAAGAAGGCGCAACAGCGCCTATTCAACCTCATGACGCTGAAGAAATTTGGCTTGACACCCAAAAAACCTGACTAACTTTTACAGATCCACAATTGAGAGCATCCTGTCGGGCTGTATCACTGCCTGGTACGGCAACTGCTCCGCCCTCAACCACAGGGTGGCCTAGTGGCTAGAACGTTGGAGTAGTAACCGAAAAGTTGCAAGATCGAATCCCCGAGCTGACAATGTAAAAATCTGTCGTTCTGCCCCTGAACATTAACCCACTGTTCCTAGGCCATAATTGAAAATAAGAATTTGTTCTTAACCTCTTGCTCCTACTTGGCACGCAGGCGTCCCATCTAGAGCTCTGGAAATGCAAATGCGCTACGCTAAATGCTAATAGTATTAGTTAAAACTCAAACGTTCATTAAAATACACATGCAGGGTATTGAATTAAAGCTACACTCGTTGTGAATCCAGGCAACAAGTCAGATTTTTAAAATGCTTTTCGGCGAAAGCATGAGAAGCTATTATCTGATAGCATGTAACACCCCAAAAGACCCGCAGGGGACGTAAACAAAATAATTAGCATAGTCGTCGCTACACAAACCGCACAAATAAAATATAAAACATTCATTACCTTTGACCATCTTCTTTGTTGGCACTCCTAGATGTCCCATAATTACTATTGGGTCTTTTTTTTATTAAATCGGTCCATATATAGCCTAGATATCGATCTATGAAGACTGTGTGATAAACGGAAAAAAATGGCGTTTCATAACGTAACGTCATTTTTAAAAATTCAAAAAGTCGATGATAAACTTTCACAAAACACTTCGAAATACTTTTGTAATGCAACTTTAGGTATTAGTACACGTTAATAAGCGATAAAATTCATCAGGAGGCGATGTAAATTCTATAGCTGTCCGTCTCGAAAAGATATCTGGAGAGAGCTCGACCAAAATATCCGGTCGGAGACCGGAGAGAATCGGTTCCCTTGATTCGGTTTGACCAAGAATCAAAGCTGAATCAAATGACAAGACTCTAGACATCGTGTGGAAGCTGTAGGCACTGAAACCTCGGCCTCATGTAATTTGGTTCACTTTGAACAATTCCTGGAAGTAGCGCAAGCATATTTATTTCCATTTTCAGTGATCAGATTTTCTTGCAATTTTCGATGAAACGCACGTTCTGTTATAGTCACAGCCATTATTTAACCCGTTTTATAAACGTCTGAGTGTTTTCTATCCACACATACTAATCATATGCATATACTATATTCCTGGCCTGAGTAGCAGGGCGCTGAAATGTTGCGCGATTTTTAACAGAATGTTCAAAAAAGTAGAGGGTCGACTGAAGAGGTTAACCTGTAGTGACACCCCATCCCGTGAACGGGACCGTTGTCATCATCTGACTCTAATTAGCATAATGCAACGGACATAGATCTTCCTAGAAAATCTTCCTATTCATGAACATCACAAGTGAAATATATTGGAACACAGCTTAGCCTTTTGTTAATCACCCTGTCATCTCAGATTTTCAAAATATGCTTTACAGCCAAAGCTAGTCAAGCATTTGTGTAAGTTTATCGATAGCATAGCATAGCATTATGCCTTGCTAGCAGCAGGCAACCTTGTCACAAAAATCCGAAAAGCAATCAAATGAAATCGTTTACCTTTGATGAACTTCGGATGTTTTCACTCACGAGACTCCCAGGTAGATAGCCAAAGTTCATTTTTCCCCAAAAAATATTATTTTTGTAGGCGAAATAGCTCCATTTGTTCTTCACGTTTGGCTGAGAAATCCACAGGAAATTGCGGTCACGGCAACGCTGAAAAATATTCCAAATTAGCTCCATAATATCGACAGAGACATGGCAAACTTTGTTTACAATCAATCCTCAAGGTGATTTTCAAATATCTATTTGATAATATATCCACCTGGACAATTGGTTTCTCAGTAGAAGCGATTGGAATAATGGCTACCTCTGTACTTTACGTGAGATTTTCTCTCCAGGAGCATCATGTGACCACTTGCGCAATGTAGCCCCCTACGGGTATTCTTCAACATAAATGTGTAAAACTAAGTTGAAATGCTGTAGACACCTTGGGGAATACATAGAAAGCGTAAGCTGGTTCATAGCACATTCACAGCTCAATGGGGACTCATTGGCACACAGCGCTTTCAAAATATGGGGCACTTCCGGATTGGATTTTTCTCAGGGTTTCACCTGCAACATCAGTTCTGTTATACTCACAGACTATATCTTTACAGTTTTGGAAACGTTAGAGTGTTTTCTATACAAAGCTGTCAATTATATGCATATTCTAGCATCTTGTCCTGACAAAATATCCCGTTTAAAACGGGAATGTTTTTTTTTTCAAAAAATGAAAACAATGCCCCTAGAGTCGCAACAGGTTTTAACTGACTTGCCTAGTTAAATAAACATTTTTAAAAAGGCTCTCCAGACGGTGATGCGGTCTGCACAACACATAACTGGGCAAACTACCTGCCCTCCATGAAACCTATAGCACCCGATGTCACAGGAAGGCAAAAAGGTTCAAGATCTCAGTGATCACTGCCTCATGGCCTGCATCCGTAATGGGTCAGCGGTCAAACGACCTCCACTCATCACTGTCATACGCTCCCTGAAACACTTCAGCGAGCAGGTCTTTCTAATCGACCTGGCCGGGTATCCTGGAAGGATATTGATCTCATCCCGTCAGTAGAGGATTCCTGGTTATTCTTTAAAAATGCCTTCCTAACCATCTTAAATAAGCATGCCCCATTCAAGAAATTTAGAACCAGGAACAGATATAGACCTTGGTTCTCCCCAGGCCTGACTGCCCTTAACCAACACAAAAAAAACGTGATATGCAGCTTTTCAGGGAAGCTAGAAACCAATATACACAGGCAGTTAGAAAAGCCAAGGCTAGCTTTTTCAAGCAGAAATTAGCTTCCTGCAACACTAACTCAAAAAAGTTCTGGGACACTGTAAAGTCCATGGAGAATAAGAACACCTCCTCCCAGCTGCCCACTGCACTGAATATAGGAAACACTGTCACCACTGATAAATCCACTATAATTGAGAATTTCAATAAGCATTTTTTTCTACAGCTGGCCATGCTTTCCACCTGGCTACCCCTACCCCGTTCAACAGCACTGCACCACCCACAGCAACTCGCCCAAGCCTTCCCCATTTCTACTTCTCCCAAATCCAGTCAGCTGATGTTCTGAAAGAGCTGCAAAATCTGGACCCCTACAAATCAGCCGGGCTAGACAATCTGGATCCTTTCATTATCTGCCAAAATTGTTTCCACCCCTATTACTAGCCTATTCAACCTCTCTTTCATGTCGTCTGAGATTCCCAAAGATTGGAAAGCAGCTGCGGTCTCTTCAAAGGGGGGGGACACTCTTGACACAAACTGCTACAGACCTATATCTATCCTAGCCTGCCTTTCTAAGGTCTTCGAAAGCCAAGTCAACAAACAGATTACCGACCATTTCGAGTCTCACCATACCCTCTCTGCTATGCAATCTGGTTTCAGAGCTGGTCATGGGTGCACCTCAGCCACGCTCAAGGTCCTAAACGATATCTTAACCGCCATCGATAAGAAACATTACTGTGCAGCTGTATTCATTGATCTGCCCAAGGCTTTCGACTCTGTCAATCACCACATCCTCATAGGCAGACTCGACAGCCTTGGTTTCTCAAATGATTGCCTCGCCTGGTTCACCAACTACTTCTTGGATAGAGTTCAGTGTGTCAAATCGGAGGGTCTGTTGTCCGGACCTTTGGCAGTCTCTATAGGGGTGCCACAGGGTTAAATTCTTGGACATACTCTCTTCTCTGTATACATCAATGATGTCGCTCTTGCTGCTGGTGAGTCTCTACGCAGACGACACCATTCTGTATACTTCTGGCCCATCTTTGGACACTGTTGACAACCCTCCAGGCATGCTTCATTGCCATACAACTCTCCTTCCGTGGTCTCCATTTGCTCTTAAATACAAGTAAAACTAAATGCATGCTCTTCAACCGATCGTTGCCTGCACCTGCCCGCCTGTCCAACATCACTACTCTGGATGGCTCTGGACAACTACAATTACCTAGGTGTCTGGTTAGACTGTAAACTCTCCTTCCAGACCCACATCAAACATCTCCAATCCAATGTTGAGAAATAAGGTGATAAAAGAAATCAGACAGGCCAAGGCAAACTTTTTTATTGACATAATTGGTGAAGCAAAGGGAAATTCTAAATTGAAATGGGAGAATCTAAAACAGTTAACAGGGAAAGACCATAGTAACACTGCAAAAAGACTAGAAATCATGGTGAATAACAATCTAACACAGGATGCAGTCGAAATAGCAATAGCCTTCAATTCCTACTTTATTGACTCTGTCAGGGTACTGACACAGAACCCCTCCACTGGTTTCTTGGGCTCAGTGCTAGTGAATGACACTCAACCTGTCTTCACCATAAGGGAGGTTTCTGAGTCAAAGGTGAACAAGGTGATTAGCTCACTAAAGAACTCTAAAGCCAAAGATGTGTTTGGGATGGACTCTACCTTTCTTAAAAACTACAAAGAGTCACTCATTGGCCCCATTACTAAGGTCACCAACACATCTATTGGTCTCGGTGTGTTTCCAAGAGTATGGAAGTCGGCCATAATAACGGCCATCTTTAAATCAGGCGACCCTGCTGATGTGAGTAACTACAGGCCCATTAGTATACTACCTGTGGTGTCAAAGGTTGTTGAAAAGTGTGTAGCAGAACAACTGATTGCCCACCTCAACAACAGCCCCTTCACATTACACTCCATGCAGTTTGGCTTCAGAGCGAAACACTCCACAGAAACGGCCAACTGCTTTCTTCTGGAAAATGTGAAGTCCAAGATGGACAAAGGGGGTGCTGTTGGGGCTGTGTTTCTGGACCTAAGGAAGGCTTTTGATACTGTTAACCATGAGATTCTCATCACAAAATTGTCCAAGTTCAACTTTTCCCCTGATGCCTTGAGATGGATGAAATCATACCTTGAAGGCAGAACCCAGTGTGTCAGAGTGAGCAATGAGCTGTCGCCCACTCGTAGCTATGATGTGGGCGCGCCCCAAGGGTCAATACTGGGGCCCCTCCTGTTCAGCCTGTACATTAATGATCTGCCTTCTGTCTGTACTGGGTCTGAAGTTCAAATGTATGCAGATGATACAGTGATATATGTGCATGCAAAGAGCAAACAACAAGCTGCACAAGAACTCACTACTGTAATGGTCCAGGTTACAAAGTGGCTCAGTGACTCGTGTTTGCATCTCAATGTGATTTTTTTTTTTGCATGTTCTTCACAAAGAGGGCAACAGATGCTACTGACCCAGATGTCTATGTGTCAGGGGAGAAGCTCCAGGTGGTATCTGATTTGAAGTACCTTGGCATCATACTTGATTCCAACCTCTCTTTTAAAAAGCATGTGAAAAAGGTAATTCAAATAACTAAATTCAATCTAGCTAATGTCAGGACCCGGTTACGAACCCAGGTCTCAGGAGTGAGAAACAGTCACTTAACCAACTGAGCCACGAATAGTCAGCAGAAACCAGAAGATGAGGCAGACACAGCAGTACTTGAGACAGTGTATTTAATGAAGTAAAAAAGTGAAGTCCTTCAGGAAAACATGTAACTCCACAACCTCAAAAGGAATTCCACAAGAACAAAGGTAATCCTCCAAGACAAAAAGGTAAATCCACAAGGTGGTAGGTATAGCATAAAAAGCCTCAAAAGATACTAAAAAATAAATAAACAAGAACAAAAAACAGAATTCCACAAGAGAGTCCACCGGGATCAACAAGAGTACACAGAATACTAGGGCTGGGTGCTAAACATACAAACACAGAGCAAAGAACTGAGGAAAACTAAGGGTTTAAATACAATCAGGGGAAACGAGGCACAGGTGCAAATAATAATGGGGATCAAGGGAAAACAAAAGGTCAAAAAACACAATGGGGGCATCTAGTGACCAAAACCCGGAACAACCCTGGCCAAATCCTGACAGCTAATTTCCAATTTATACGAAATTGTTTGACTGCAGAGGTAGCAAAACTGTACTTCAAATCCATGATACTCCCACACTTAACATACTGCTTGACTAGTTGGGCCCAAGCTTGCTGTACAACATTAAAACCTATTCAGTCTGTCTACAAACAGGCTCTCAAAGTGGTTGATAGGAAGCCCAATAGCCATCATCATTGTCACATCCTTAGAAAGCATGAGCTCTTGAGTTGGGAAAATCTTGTGCAATACACCGACGCATGTCTTGTATTCAAGGTCCTTAATGGCCTGGCTCCACCTCCACTCAATATTTTTGTTAAACAGAAAACCCAGACATATGGCAGCAGATCCACAAGGTCTGCCATGAGAGGTGACTGTATAGTTCCCCTAAGGAAAAGCACCTTTAGTAAATCTGCATTCTCTGTGAGAGCTTCCCATGTCTGGAATACACTGCCATCAGACACACATAACTGCACCACATATCACACTTTCACAAAATGCATGAAGACATGGCTAAAAGTCAATCAGATTTGTGAACATGGTCCCTAGCTTTGTGTTGCTGCTTTCCATGTTGTCTGTTGTCTGTAGCTTGTGAGGTGTGGAAACACTTTGTTGCTTTTATGAATTTTGTCTTGCTGCTTTCTGTTCTATGTTGCTCTGTCTGTATGCTATGTCTTGCTTGTCCTGTGTTGCTATGTCTTGCTTGTTCTATGTTGCTATTGTCTATATTGTAATTGTTTTTAAATAACCTGCCCAGGGACTGCAGTTGAAAATTAGCCGGCTGGCTAAAACCGGCACTTTTCCTGAAACGTTGATTAATGTGCACTGTCCCTGTAAAAATAAAAAATAAACTCAAACTCAAGTTAAATCTAGAATTGGCTTCCTATTTCGCAACAAAGCATCCTTCACTCATGCTGCGAAACATACCCTTGAAAAACTGACCATCCTACCAATCCTCGACTTCGGCAATGTCATTTACAAAATAGCCTCCAATACCCTACTCAACAAATTGGATGCAGTCTATCACAGTGCCATCTGTTTTGTCACCAAAGCCCCATATACTACCCACCATTGCAACCTGTACGCTCTCGCTGGCTGGCCCTTGCTTCATACTCGTCGCCAAACCCACTGGCTCCATGTCATCAATAAGACCCTGCTAGGTAAAGTCGCCCTTTATCTCAGCTCGCTGGTCACCATAGCATCACCCACCTGTAGCACACGCTCCAGCAGGTATATCTCTCTGGTCACCCCCAAAACCAATTATTTCTTTGGCTGCCTCTCCCTCCAGTTCTCTGCTGCCAATGACTGGAACGAACTACAAAAATCTCTGAAACTGGAAACACTTCTCCCTCACTAGCTTTAAGCACCAGCTGTCAGCGAAGCTCACAGATTACTGCACCTGTACATAGCCCATCTATAATTTAGCCCAAACAACTACCTCTTTCCCTACTGTATTTTTTTATTTATTATTTTGCTCCTTTGCACCCCATTATTTTTATTTCTACTTTGCACATTCTTCCACTGCAAATCTACCATTCCAGTGTTTTACTTGCTATATTGTATTTACTTTGCCACCATGGCCTTTTTTTGCCTTTACCTCCCCTCATTTGCTCACATCGTATATAGACTTGTTTCTACTGTATTATTGACTGTATGTTTGTTTTACTCCATGTGTAACTCTGTGTTGTTGTATGTGTCGAACTACTTTGCTTTATCTTGGCCAGGTCGCAATTGTAAATGAAAACTTGTTCTCAACTTGCCTACCTGGTTAAATAAAGGTGAAATAAAAATAAATTGGCCATTTGGAAGACCCATTTGCGACCAAGCTTTAACTTCCTGGCTGATGTCTTTAGATGTTGCTTCAATATATCGACATCATTTTCCTTCCTCATGACGCCATCTATTTTGTGAAGTGCACCAGTCCCTCCTGCAGCAAAGCACCCCCACAACATGATGCTGCCACCCCGTGCTTCACGGTTGGGATGGTGTTCTTCGGCATGCAAGCCTCCCCCTTTTTCCTCCAAACATAACGCTGGTCATTATCGCCAAACAGATCTATTTTTGTTTCATCAGACCAGAGGACATTTCTTCAAAAACTACGATCTTTGTACCAATGTGCAGTTGCAAACCGTAGTCTGGCTTTTTTATGGTGGTTTTGGAGCAGTGGCTTCTCCTTGCTGAGCGGCCTTTCAGGTTATGTCGATATAGGACTCGTTTTACTATGGAAAAATATATTTTCGTACCCATTTCCTCCAGCATCTTCACAAGGTCCTTTGCTGTTGTTCTGTGATTGAGTTGCACTTTTCACACCAAAGTAAGTTGATCTCTAGGAGACAGAACGCGTCTACTTCCTGAGCGGTATGATGGCTGCATGGTCCAATGGTGTTTATACTTGCGTACTATTGTTGTACAGATGAACGTGGTACCTTCAGGCAGTTGGAAATTGCTCCCAAGGATGAACCAGACTTGGAGGTTTTTTTCTGACATCTTGGCTGATTTCTTTTGATTTTCCCATGATGTCAATCAAATAGGCACGGAGTTTGAAGGTAAGCTTTGACAGGTACACCTCCAAATGACTCAAATGATGTCTATCACCCTATCAGAAGCTTCTAAAGCCATTATATAATTTTCTGGAATTTTCCAAGCTGTTTAAAGGCACAGTCAACTTAGCATATGTATACTTCTGACCCACTGGAATTGTGATACAAGTTAAATAATCTGTCTGTAAACAATTGTTTGAAAAATGTACTTGTGTCATGCACAAATTAGATATCCTAACCGACTTGCCAAAACTATAGATGTTTAACAAGGAATTTGTCAAGTGGTTGTAAAACAAGTTAATGACTCCAACCTAAGTGTATGTAAACCTCAGACTTCAACTGTGTCTTACATTACTCACATTATATGTATATACTTGTATTTTATACCATCTATTGCACCTTGCAAATACCAGTCAGCCATCGCTCATCCAAATATTTATATGTACATACTCATTCACCCCTTTTAGATTTGTGTGCATTAGGTCGTTTTTGGGGAACTGTTAGATTAACTGCTAGATATCACTGCACTGTCGGAACCAGAAGCAATTTGCTATACAAGCATTTCGCTACACTCACATTAACATCTGCTAACCATTTGTATGTGACAAATAACATTTGATTTGATTGGGATTTATTGTGGCATGACAGGATTATGATTTACAGTGCCTTCAGGAAAGTATTGACTTTCTCCACTTTAAAAAATAAATACATAATTTAACCTTTAACGAGGCAAGTCAGTTAAGAACATATTATTATTTACAATGATGGCCTACCCCAGACAAACCCGGACAACGCTGGGCAAATTGTGCACCGCCCTATGGGACACCCAATCACGGCCGGATGTGATGCAGCTTGGGTTCGAACCAGGAACTGCAGTGACTCCTCTTGCACTTTTTTAAATGTAACTAGGCAAGTCAGTTAAGAACAAATTCTTATTTACAATGACGGCCTCCCAGGGAACAGTGGGTTAACTGCCCTTTTGGGTGTAAATCATGGCTTCCCCCTCTCTCACTCTCTCCTACACCCAGGTTCTGTTATCTCAGGTTGTAAATTCCTGGTGGAGACTATCTTCCCCTTTTCATGCAGAGAGCGAGACCACAGAATGAACAAAGGATTTCACGTGGCCGAACTCCTAAATCCCCAAAATGGGAATTGAAACTATATGTCCACTTGTGAGAATGAGGAAAGGGTCCGTGGACACTTGAGGGACAGTTACGTTGTGCGTTTCATTTGGTGACCTTACGAAGGACAGGAAACAGACGTAACTATATCTCTGAATGTGTACATTTCTCAATAGTGTTTGCATCTAATTCTTGTATAAAATTAATCAGTAAAGATGAAACTATTTAAATAGTTTAAACTGTTTAAATGATGTAATGTTAAACCTTTAATGTGAGAGAATTGTATTCCCTTTGAAGTTTAACTAAGTCATTGGCCCACACCTGTGAGCACAGACATGATCTGGCGTCATGGAACCACCTTTTCTACTGTTACGAATAAAATGCCCCTCCTAAGAAAATCCTCATCAGACAAAGCAAACCCACAGCGTGAACTGTTATCGGGAATAGTTATTGAATTCCTAACCATACCACACAGAGCATTGGCTACACGGCTGAAAACTGAGACTATAGATCCCTACAGACTAAGAGCAAATCTTAGATACTACGGTCGTGGCCAAAAGTTTTGAGAATTACACAAATATTAATTTTCACAAAGTTTGCTACTTCAGTGTCTTTAGATATTTTTGTCAGATGCTAGTATGGAATACTTAAGTGTAATTACATAAGTGTCAAAGGCTTTTATTGACAATTACATGAAGTTGATGCAAAGAGTCAATATCTATTATTGCAAGCTGCTCCATCATGCTGGAAAAGGCATTGTTCGTCACCAAACTGATCCTGGATGGTTGGGAGAAGTTGCTATTGGAGGATGTGTTGGTACCATTCTTTATTTATGGCTGTGTTCTTCCCTTGGCTGAGAAGCAACCCCACACATGAATGGTCTCAGGATGCTTTGACTTTAGCCCAGTCCTCAGCAGTCCAATCCCTGTACCTTTTGTAGAATATCAGTCTGTCTCTGATGTTTTTCCTGGAGAGAAGTGGCTTCTTTGCTGCCCTTCTTGACACCAGGCCATCCTCCAAACGTCTTCGTCTCACTGTGCATGCAGAAGCAATCACACCTGCCTGCTGCCATTCCTGAGAAAGCTCTGCACTGGTGGTCCCCCAATCCCGCAGCCGAATCAACTTTAGTAGATGGTCCTGGCGCTTGCGGGACTTTCTTGGGCGCCCTGAAGCCTTCTTCACAACAATTGAACTTCTCTCCTTGAAGTTCTTGATGATCTGATAAATGGTTGATTTAGGTGCAGTCTTACTGGCAGCAATAGCCTTGTCTGTGAAGCCCTTTTTGTGCAAAGCAATGATGACGGCATGTGTTTCCTTGCCGGTAACCATGGTTGACAGAGGAAGAACAATGATTCCAAGCACCACCCTCCTTTTGAAGCTTCCAGTCTGTTATTCGAACTCAATCAGCATGACAGAGTGATCTCCAGCCTTGTCCTCGTCAACACTCACACCTGTGTTAACGAGAGAATCACTGACATGATGTCAGCTGGTCCTTTTGTGGCAGGGCTTAAATGCAGTGGAAATGTTTTTGGGGGATTCAGTTGATTTGCATGGCAAAGAGGGACTTTGCAATTAAATGCAATTCATCTGATCACTCTTCATAACATTCTGGAGTATATGCAAAATGCCATCATACAGACAGACAGCAGACTGTGAAAATGTATATTTGTGTCATTCTCAAAACTTTTGGCCACGACTGTAATTAGTAGTCTGCAGCTAGAAATTATGTAAACCTGTGATGCGAATACCGACAACTGCCGAAACATGTACACTAGGAGAACATTTCTGAATGGTACTCTGAAGTATTCATTCTAACCACGAAAGAATGATCTTCAGGGAAAAGAAAGAGAGAGAGACTCGGATTAACTCTCCAGCAGACGGACCGAATTCGAACAGAAAAGACAACAATGATCTACACCATAAATGTGTACTTGCAATTATTCTCGAATGAGCGGCCGTTCATGTGCGAAGGATTAGCATTTCAATGTATATGATTATAGACAATGTCATGAATCCATTTTGTGTGTTTCCCGCTCTCTTTCAGTCCACCACCCACTTCCCTTTGTCCACCAAGCCGTCATATCAGTTTAGCCAACTAGGGGATCTTCCCTCTCATTGTTAATAACAAACTGTTTGTTTGTTTATGCATTTCTGTGAAAATTTTTAGTTAGTTAGTCAATAAATATTAAGCCATTTGGTGTATGGATGATTTATAGTAAAGGCTGGGTTTGTGCAGATAACCAAACATTTATGACATTCAGATGAGACTGATGTGAGGTAAAATAATAATTCATTAATATAAGACTAATTGATAAGATATTAAAATATCTGAAGTTATATTTAGAAAAGTATAACTTTGTTTAGTGTAGTGTCAACAACGCACCCACTGCCAGCTGGCCTACTTCAGCAGTACTGTATCATTTTAATCATTTTAGTCAATAAGATTCTTGCTACGTAGCTTAACTTTCTGAACATTCGAGACGTGTAGTCCACTTGTCATTCCAATCTCCTTTGCATTAGCGTAGCCTCTTCTGTAGCCTGTCAACTATGTGTCTGTTTATCCCTGTTCTCTCCTCTCTGCACAGACCATACAAACTCTCCACACCGCGTGGCCGCGGCCACCCTACTCTGGTGGTCCCAGCACGCACGACCCACGTGGAGTTCCAGGTCTCCGGTAGCCTCTGGAACTGCCAATCTGCGGTCAACAAGGCAGAGTTCATCTCAGCCTATGCCTCCCTCCAGTCCCTCGACTTCTTGGCACTGACGGAAACATGGATCACCACAGACAACACTGCTACTCCTACTGCTCTCTCTTCGTCCGCCCACGTGTTCTCGCACACCCCGAGAGCGTCTGGTCAGCGGGGTGGTGGCACCGGGATCCTCATCTCTCCCAAGTGGTCATTCTCTCTTTCTCCCCTTACCCATCTGTCTATCGCCTCCTTTGAATTCCATGCTGTCACAGTTACTAGCCCTTTCAAGCTTAACATCCTTATCATTTATCGCCCTCCAGGTTCCCTCGGAGAGTTCATCAATGAGCTTGATGCCTTGATAAGCTCCTTTCCTGAGGACGGCTCACCTCTCACAGTTCTGGGCGACTTTAACCTCCCCACGTCTACCTTTGACTCTTTCCTCTCTGCCTCCTTCTTTCCACTCCTCTCCTCTTTTGACCTCACCCTCTCACCTTCCCCCCTACTCACAAGGCAGGCAATACGCTCGACCTCATCTTTACTAGATGCTGTTCTTCCACTAACCTCACTGCAACTCCCCTCCAAGTCTCCGACCACTGCCTTGTATCCTTTTCCCTCTCGCTCTCATCCAACACCTCCCACACTGCCCCTACTCGGATGGTATCGCGCCGTCCCAACCTTCGCTCTCTCTCCCCCGCTACTCTCTCCTCTTCCATCCTATCATCTCTTCCCTCCGCTCAAACCTTCTCCCACCTATCTCCTGATTCTGCCTCCTCAACCCTCCTCTCCTCCCTCTCTGCATCCCTTGACTCTCTATGTCCCCTATCCTCCAGGCCGGCTCGGTCCTCCCCTCCCGCTCCGTGGCTCGATGACTCATTGCGAGCTCACAGAACAGGGCTCCGGGCAGCCGAGCGGAAATGGAGGAAAACTCGCCTCCCTGCGGACCTGGCATCCTTTCACTCCCTCCTCTCTACATTTTCCTCCTCTGTCTCTGCTGCTAAAGCCACTTTCTACCACGCTAAATTCCAAGCATCTGCCTCTAACCCTAGGAAGCTCTTTGCCACCTTCTCCTCCCTCCTGAATCCTCCGCCCCCTCCCCCCTCCTCCCTCTCTGCAGATGACTTCGTCAACCATTTTGAAAAGAAGGTCGACGACATCCGATCCTCGTTTGCTAAGTCAAACGACACCGCTGGTTCTGCTCACACTGCCCTACCCTGTGCTCTGACCTCTTTCTCCCCTCTCTCTCCAGATGAAATCTCGCGTCTTGTGACGGCCGGCCGCCCAACAACCTGCCCGCTTGACCCTATCCCCTCCTCTCTTCTCCAGACCATTTCCGGAGACCTTCTCCCTTACCTCACCTCGCTCATCAACTCATCCCTGACCGTTGGCTACGTCCCTTCCGTCTTCAAGAGAGCGAGAGTTGCACCCCTTCTGAAAAAACCTACACTCGATCCCTCCGATGTCAACAATTACAGACCAGTATCCCTTCTTTCTTTTCTCTCCAAAACTCTTGAACGTGCCGTCCTTGGCCAGCTCTCCCGCTATCTCTCTCTGAATGACCTTCTTGATCCAAATCAGTCAGGTTTCAAGACTAGTCATTCAACTGAGACTGCTCTCCTCTGTATCACGGAGGCGCTCCGCACTGCTAAAGCTAACTCTCTCTCCTCTGCTCTCATCCTTCTAGATCTATCGGCTGCCTTCGATACTGTGAACCATCAGATCCTCCTCTCCACCCTCTCCGAGTTGGGCATCTCCGGCGCGGCCCACGCTTGGATTGCGTCCTACCTGACAGGTCGCTCCTACCAGGTGGCGTGGCGAGAATCTGTCTCCTCACCACGCGCTCTCACCACTGGTGTCCCCCAGGGCTCTGTTCTTGGCCCTCTCCTATTCTCGCTATACACCAAGTCACTTGGCTCTGTCATAACCTCACATGGTCTCTCTTATCATTGCTATGCAGACGACACACAATTAATCTTCTCCTTTCCCCCTTCTGATGACCAGGTGGCGAATCGCATCTCTGCATGTCTGGCAGACATATCAGTGTGGATGACGGATCACCACCTCAAGCTGAACCTCGGCAAGACTGAGCTGCTCTTCCTCCCGGGGAAGGACTGCCCGTTCCATGATCTCGCCATCACGGTTGACAACTCCATTGTGTCCTCCTCCCAGAGCGCCAAGAACCTTGGCGTGATCCTGGACAACACCCTGTCGTTCTCAACTAACATCAAGGCGGTGGCCCGTTCCTGTAGGTTCATGCTCTACAACATCCGCAGAGTACGACCCTGCCTCACACAGGAAGCGGCGCAGGTCCTAATCCAGGCACTTGTCATCTCCCGTCTGGATTACTGCAACTCGCTGTTGGCTGGGCTCCCTGCCTGTGCCATTAAACCCCTTCAACTCATCCAGAACGCCGCAGCCCGTCTGGTGTTCAACCTTCCCAAGTTCTCTCACGTCACCCCGCTCCTCCGTTCTCTCCACTGGCTTCCAGTTGAAGCTCGCATCCGCTACAAGACCATGGTGCTTGCCTACGGAGCTGTGAGGGGAACGGCACCTCAGTACCTCCAGGCTCTGATCAGGCCCTACACCCAAACAAGGGCACTGCGTTCATCCACCTCTGGCCTGCTCGCCTCCCTACCACTGAGGAAGTACAGCTCCCGCTCAGCCCAGTCAAAACTGTTCGCTGCCCTGGCCCCCCAATGGTGGAACAAACTCCCTCACGACGCCAGGACAGCGGAGTCAATCACCACCTTCCGGAGACACCTGAAACCCCACCTCTTTAAGGAATACCTAGGATAGGTTAAGTAATCCCTCTCACCCCACCCCCCCTAAGTTTTAGATGCACTATTGTTAAGTGACTGTCCCACTGGATGTCATAAGGTGAATGCACCAATTTGTAAGTCGCTCTGGATAAGAGCGTCTGCTAAATGACTTAAATGTAAATGACTTAAATGTCATCTGAAGATTTTTCGCGGTGCCCCGACTTCCTAGTTAATTAAAATGTACATGATTAGTGTAATCACGTAATACTAACTACAGAGAATTGATTTTATAAATTAACAGTTTTATCCTTTAATGATGCCAAAGACACAACACTGCCTTGTTCAGGGGCAGAACGACAGATTTTGACCTTGTCGGCTCGGGATTTGATCTAGCAACCTTTTGGTTATTGGCCCAATGCTCTAACCTGTCGTCTTTGCCCCAGTCTGTTAGGTTACGATATTATTCTAAAATGTATTAATCTACACACAATACCCTATAATAACAAAGCAAAAACAGATTTAGACATTTTTGAATTTGTTCAAGTAAAATCACAAATATTCAGACAAATCACGCAATACTTTGTTGAAGCAACTTTGGTAATGACTACAGCTTGACACTACAAGCTTGGCACACCTGTATTTGGAGATTCTTCTCTGGATTCTTCTCTGCAGATCCTCTTAAGCTCTGTCAGGTTGGATAGGGAACGTTGATGCACAAATATTTTCAGGTCTCTCCAGAGATGTTTGATCGGGTTCAAGTCCGGGCTTTGGCTGGGCCACTCAAGGACATTCAGAGACTTGTCCCAAAGTCACTCCTGCATTGTGCTTAGGGTTGTTATCCTGTTGGAAGGTGAAGCTTTGCCCCAGTCGGAGGTCCTGAGCACTCTGGAGCAGGTTTTCATCAAGGATCTCTGTCCTTTGCTCCATTAATCTTTGCTTCAATCCTGACTAGTCTCCCAGTCCCTGCCACTAAAAAACATCCCCACAGCATGATGATGCCCCCACCATGCTTCACAGTAGGGATGTTGCCAGGTTTCCTCCATATGTGATGCTTGGCATTCAGGCCAAAGAGTAAAATCTTGGTTTCATCAGACCTTTGGCAAACTCCAAGCGGGCTGTCATGTGTCTTTTACTGAGGCTTCCGTCTGGTGCTGTGATGGTTGTCCTTCGGAATGTTCTCGCATATCCAGAGGAAATCTATAGCGCTGTCAGTGACCATCGGGTTCTTAGTCACCTCCCTGACCAAGGCCCTTCTCCCCCGATTGCTCAGTTTGGCCGGGCGGCAAGCTCTAGGAAGAGTGGTTCCAAACATCTTCCATTTAAGAATGATGGAGGCGAGGCCACTGTGTTCTTCGGGACCTTCAATGCTGCAGAAATGTTTTGGTGCCCTTCCCCCAGATCTGTGCCTCGACACAATATTTTCTCAGAGCTCTAAGGACAATTCCTTCAACTTCATGGCTTGGGTTTTGCTCTGACATAACCTGTCAACTGTGGGACCTTATATAGACAGGCATGTCACTTTCCAAATCATGTCCAATCAACTAAATTTACCACAGGTGCACTCCAATCAAGTTGTAGAAACTTCTCAAGGATGATCAATAGAAACAGGATGCACCTGTGCTCAATTTTGCGTCTCATAGAAATGGGTCAGAATACTTACTTAATATAAGGTATTTCTGTTTTTTATTTTTCATAAATTTGCAAAAATGTCATTATGGGCTATTGTGTATTGTGTGCTGACAATTTTCTTTCATCCATTTTAAAATGAGGCAATAACGTAACAAAATTGGCAAAAAGTCAAGTCGTCTGAATACTTTCCAAAGGCATTGTGTAAGGTCATATGATTGAAGAAAAAAAAGCTCCCTAAACACTCCCATTTTAAGTAGCACGAGGAATTCCCCCAACACCCCATTCCTACCCACACACACCTTGCCAAATGGCTCTGTGGGCATGTTGCAAAACACAAGTGCCACCGGTTTAAGATTTTAGATCAGCAGCATTCCTTTGTCCCCCCCCCTTGCCACCACAGGATTGTTAATACAGCTCAGGTTTTAACTGATTTCGAGAAGACGCCAAACTGTCATCCACCCCTGAACTAAAGTCAATATGATTTGATCAGGATTAATGAATTATGTTGCGTGTTGGTTCCAATACCTTTATATGTTCCTAATCCATAATAATTATAAGGTGCTATATTACACTGTTGAAATCCATGATACAATATAAAGAATGCAGAGCCAGCACACAGCCATCCATTGTCCATTGTTATACCCGTTTGTTATACCCGATTCAAATGCATTACATCACCTAGCTACTTACTATATTGTATGCCAACCCAACATATACGATGACTATGGCAGAACCTGTCTCAATTTATACCTGGTAACACCATGTTGACCCATCCCTGGCCTTTCTCTAGAAAATATCCATCAGCTATCCATTAGTTTCACTGAGATATTTGTAGCATTTGGCACATTGACTTAGACTAAACCCTGGTTTAGCCTGTGTTTGTCATGACTGAATCAGTAAAACACAGAACAGTACAGTTAGTGTTTGATGTTGTACGTTGTCTCTCAGGGACAGTGTGTCTCAGGCTTGTTGACTGTAGAGCTGTTATACTGAACAAAAATAAACGCAACAATTTAATTGATGTTACAGTTCATATGAGGAAATACGTAAATTTAAATCAATTCATTAGGCCCTAATCTATCGATTTCTTATGATTGGGCAGGGGTGCAGCCATGGGTGGGCCTGGGAGGGCATAGGCCCACCCACTTGGGACCCAGGAGCACCCACTGGGGAGCCAGGCCCAGGCAATTCAAATATGTGTTTTCCCCACAAAAGGGCTTTATTAGCGACAGAACAACTCCTCAGTTTCATAAGCTGTCCGGACGGCTCGTCTCTGACGATCTCACAGGTGAAGAAGCCGGATTTGGAGTGCCTGGGCTGGCGAGGTTACACGTGGTCTGTGGTTGTGTGGCAGGTTGGAAGAACTGCCAAATTCTCTAAAATTACGTTGGAGGTGGCTTATGGTAGAGAACCATTCAATTATCTGGCAGCAGCTCTGGTGGACATTCGAGAAGTGCACGCTCCCTCAACTTGAGACATCTGTGGCATTGTATTGTGTGACAAAACTGCACATTTTAGATTGGCCTTTTATTGTTCCCAGCACAAAGTGCACCTGTGTAATGATCATGGCGTTTAATCAGCTTCTTGATATGCCACACCTGTCAGGTGGATGGATTATTTTGGTAAAGGAAAAATGTTCACCAACAGGGATGTAAATTAATTTGTGCTCAAAATTTGAGAGAAATAAGCTTTTTGTGCATATGGAAGATTTCTGGGATCTTTTATTTCAGCTTATGAAACATGGGACCAACACTTTACATGTTGCATTTATAATTTTGTTATTAAGTACAGCTATGGTTATTTTTACATGACTCGTGGGAAACCACAACCACTACTGTCCTGGCCACTGTGATCAAAATTGTACGGCATTTAACGGTCAATGTTCTATACCACCTGATTCTGCAGATCATGGAGTATTAGTGCAGGGTTGTAATAAAAGCCAGTGCACAATGTGGCTCTCCAGGAACAGGAGTGAAGAACACAAACCTACAAGTAAAACTATTGACCTTCCCAGTATAGTATCTGTGACTACCGTATCACAGACTAACCCGTTGTGCTTACCTCGGTCATCATGAAGTGCTTCGAGAGGCTGGTCATGGCCCACATCAAGGCCAGCATGCCAGGCATGCACAGATCCATGGAAGATGCCACATTTCATTGCTATTCACACGGCCGTAACACATCTGGACATCAGAAACATTGACTACAGTTCAACATTCAACATGATTGTTCCCTCCAAGCTCGACACCAAGCTCTTGACACCAGCCTCTGCAACTGGATCCTGGACTTCCACAGGCTGTGAGGATTTGTATCAACACCTCCTCTACACTGACTCTTAACACAGGGCCCCCCAGGGGTTGTTCTCAGCCCTCTGATGTACTCCCTGTTCACCCACAACTGCGTGACACCATGGTTGTCAGCCTGATAACCAACAATGCCCTGTCAGCCTATAAGGAGGACAACAACCTCTGCCTCAATGTCAGCAAAACAAAGGAGTTGATTGTTGACTTCAGGTAGCAGAGGAAGGAACATCCCCCGATCCACATCAATGGGACTGCAGCAGAGAGAGAGAGTAAGTCCCAACAACACCGCCACTCTTGTCAAGAACAGCATCTCTACTTCCTAAGACAGCTGAAGACATTTGGCATGCCACACTCGGTCCTCTTCAAATACTACCGCTACACCATCGAGAGCGACTGGTTGCATCACGGCCTGGTAAGAAAATTGCTCTGTCCACAGCCGCAAAACCTTCCAGCGGGTGGTGAAGACGGCCCAGTACATCACTGGGACTGTGCTCCCACCAATCCAGAACATCTACTCGAAACAGTGCCAGAGGAAGGCCCGCACCATCATCAAGGACCCCCACACACACCCAGCCACGAGCTGTTCACCCCCCTCCCGCCGGGAGACGGTATCGGAGCATGAGATCTGATACCAACAGGCTTAGAGACTGTTTCTATCTTAAAGCCATCAGACTGCTGAACACTTGAACCAGACTGACCACCTGCCATGATTCTCTGCATCCTAGCACAAATGAACTTACCTCACACACCCACACAGACATATATACGTGCTAAATACTGCAAAATGTAAACACTTGCCCCCCAATCCCCACTTCCTCAAAACACTTGTATTATACTTATGCTAAAATGTTAATTATATTCTCCTGAGCCATTTACTTTATGTTCGTATTCTTATTTCTTAGTGTTATTGCATTGTCGAGAAGTAACCTGCAAGAATGTCCTTGGATGGGGTATACCATGTGTATCCTGTACATACGACTAATAAACCTTTAAACTTAATATAATAGAGAATAGTGTGAGTTAACTAGGCTGATACTGTGGATCAGCAGGGTTTATAAAAATGTATTCATATCAATATGTTTGTGGATGTCTGAGTCAATGGAGTGTTGTAATGTAGCTCTGTCGTGACAGATTTCCCCTACCTTAATACACTTCCATATGAGCACAACTCCCAACGATAATCACCCATTTGTGGTTTGAATCTAGTAAGTCTGTGGTTGCCATGGATGGCATGGCAGAGGAAAGTTGTGTATTGTTGGCAGCACATTATTTACACTCCCACTATATTGTGAAGTTGATGTCTATGGGCTTTTGTGTTGTGTTGTGTGTGTGTGGGATGCTGGTACAGTTGGTGATACTTTACCTGTTATTGTAGGATGAGAGCAGGCCTGCACCTCAGCAGACAGAGTTATCCTGAATCACCACAATCTCACCTGGGGAATATGGAGTGACTGAGGAGGAGTAGATGAAGAAGAGGGGAGGGTTAAGATAAGTAGAGTGGATGTGTTTAGAGAGGTATAATAGAGATGTATGAACATGGACAATATGATAGATGGATAATTGAGGAGGAAGGGAGAATAATGAAGGAGGAGAGAGAATGGGGTAGGTGGAAAGAGATGAAGAAATATTTTTTTTAAATGTAGTTCCTACACATTACGTACAGATGCTCCAGTGAATCTCTTAACATAGCCTGAAACATATGATCACATTCTGCTGGTCGATTCAGGCATGAGGGAGGGACAATGGGGGGAAATTCGGATCCATTTTCTTATACCATTTCCTTTATGCCTCCTTTCTCCATTCTTCTCTAACCCTCATCTTTCACGCCTGATTCCTCTCCTCTACTCATCTTGAGTCCATCAGACATTCTGTCTCTCTCGCTCTCATTCCTGAACGTTTGGAATGTTTCTTCAAAGAGCGGTCTTGCCACAGTTCCCTAACCACATGATAGGTATTGTATTCTGGTTTCCCTTGGCTGCAAAGGTACATATTACAGAAACTAGAGTTGAATAGAGCCGTAAATCTGAGTCATTGCGGTATACATAACAGGTGTTGTAGATAATGCAGCCATTGTGCTTCTATATGCTGTTGTCTCAGGTGAAATAATAAAATTACACCTTTTTTTATATTGCTGTTTCTCTTGAAACAGGTTTAATCTCCTAGGCTCCATCAGAGCAGGTTTCTTTCAGTCCATCCTCCTTTTTATACTTATTTTATGCCTCGCTTAATCTTGTAGCCAGAACTAGTGGTAATGGTGAGCAACTGTATTTTCCCTTCTTTATAATGTGTGGGGAAGTTAGTTCAGAAGATTCACAAAAGATAGATTTACAAAAAGATATTTTGAGAGCAATCTTTTGTTTCCCACGGTTGCGTAAGCATCCAATTTGTTTAAGAATTTAGAGAAGATTATAGCAGGTCTGCAGGCTTATATTCAAATCATTCAAACGGTGTAGGTGAGTGTGTAGAAATATGTGATGGGAGTGTGTGTTATTGAATAATTACCTATTTTGTGGTAAAGCGAATCCCTGCTTCGCTGTGACCAAATTTGATTTCCTGGGTGAGGGCACCTTGATCTTTATCAGGTCATCACAAAACTGCTTCAACTGACCTGCAATGCGAAGTAGACATGTCGTTGTAAAATGTAGTTAATTGAAATGTTACTATTATAATTTGCTTTGCATACGTTCAGTACATCATCTTGGTGAAATGTACCCCTCACCCAATTTAAATACAAAAGAGTGAGTAGTATGACAAGGAGATTAATTTCAGTAGAAACCAGGTTCTTCTACTTAATGTGCATTGTCATGGCCCTATACATGCGTTACCCCTTGGTCATAAATCAGTAGATGTATTCCAGATGTCAGAACTCTGTCAGCACATTAAGACACAAACCTCAACACCTGTCATTATACATGTAGCAGAGAATTCAGTGTCTTTAATAACACCCTCCAACTGAATAGCACTGTTTCTAAAGGAGGAGAGCAGGTGTATGAAGAAGAAGAATGCCCAGCTCCAGAATGATTGAGGTGATAAAGGTTGATTTTATATGATTTACATTTTTATAGATTTTTCACAGCCACAACATAAATAAGAACATCACCAGGGTTTTTGTACGACCCTGCACTCTTCAGAGCCTTCAGGCATTATAGCTATTTTCCTGTTTTCACTGGTATCCTGTTCTTAAAAGAAAAAACATTGTTGAGAAGGAACGCAGGGAGGAAACCCGTAAGACCCTGTCAGAAATAGGACCTTGGGTTAAAGGGGCAACCTGCAATCGGCACAATTTTTAAAAACTAAGTTAATAATATTATATAGACACTGATTCTTGTAGAATATAACTTATAAATGCCTCATGAGCTCCATCCCTCACCAGTTTATCAAAACTGTTTGAACTGCAGATTAAGTCACAGAAGAATCCTCTCTCTTCCCTATATCTGAGCCCTACTAGTCTTCTAACCATGCCGGTCATTCAGATAAGACACCATTCATGTCCAAAACAAGTATTTCAGCTTCAGACAATAAGGAGGAATACCTGAGGACAGACAGACATCCGACAGACAGGCCCAACCACACCTATTATTAATATGCCTATCCTACCACAAACCTTTGCTCAATACAATATTGCAGTGATACTGAAGTTCATAACAGTCACTTAAAACCATTAAAGTTTTCAAAAAAGGTACAAATTGTTGTGAGGACTGTGGTGTCATTTAAAGCTGGAATCCTTAATGGTGAAATTGACACATAATTTTGTGATATTAGAACAACAAAGAAGTTACAGAAAATGACAAACTGTTTTCCCCAAAGACATCATTGCACGCGCTATAGAAAAGAGAAAAGGACAATATGTACTGCACATTTTTGTACCATGTTGTGTGATGTAAAAAGCTCAAGGATGGGGCTGGAGAAATGTAACCACACTCAAATTCAGACAGAGCCATGGATGCAACAACTGACCATCCTGGATTTCAACATTATATTTTTTAGTCATGTTTTGAGGCTATCCAGTGTTTGTTTACATTTACATCTTATGTAATTGGGTTCTGATGGGGTTAAATGTAATTGGGTTCTGATGACAGTTAAACTAAGCTCATGAGTCATGAGACATTTCTAAGTTATATTTTTTTAACCTTTATTTAACTAGGCAAGTCAGTTAAGAACAAATTCTTATTTTCAATGACAGCCTAGGAACAGTGGGTTAACTGCCTGTTCAGGGGCAGAACGACAGTTTTGTACCTTGTCAGCTCGGGGGTTTGAACTTGCAACCTTCTGGTTACTAGTCCAACGCTCTAACCACTAGGCTACGCTGCCGCCCATTAATGTATTCATTAAGTCCAAAAATGGATGTAGCAACTGTAGATTTCCCCTTTAAAGAAAATAAACGAGTCAATACCACAGCTCTAACTAAATGTAGTTAACAGGCACAGAGGGAACTTTATACTATCATGTTCACAATTGGTTTCATCAACAACACAATGCCCTGTCACTCCTTCTACTCTACTATCAATTAGGAGAGTGTCAGTCAATCATCCTCTAGCCCATGGATTCCCAAACTGTTTTGCTTTGTCAACCACCAAGTGAGTTGTCTTGAGTCGCAACCCACCTTAATGGTAGAGCAGTGAAAAACATACACGGACATAAGATATGGGGTCAATTTCACACCATATGTATTGAATACAAAATTAAATAAATCATTCTTAGGAAAAATAAAGTTCAGAATGTAAACATTCTATTTTCGAGGATGGGTGAAATAATGGATGTTGAAATCAAAAACCAAACAATTGAAAGCAAAATGTATAGAATTGTAAATAAAAATAAAAGACATCAAAAGCAAAGAGTTTTGCTTTTGATGTCTTATGTGTTTACAATTCTATACATTTTGCTTTCAATTGTTTGGTTTTTGATTTCAACATCCATTATTTCACCCGTCCTCAAAAATATAATGTTTACATTCTAAACTTTATGTTCACGATTGATTTTATTTTGAATTAAAATACACATGGCGTGAAATTGACCCCATACAAAGAATAAGTCAAAAATATGTACATCTTGTCAGCATAGAGACAATTTTGCTGTTTCAAAGCTAATCTCCTGCAATTCCACACGTCCTGCCATGGATCTGAAAGAACATTTTTTAATTCTCAAAGCCAATTTGTCATCAACAGCTTTAAGACCTGAACATATTCAAAGAGGCACGAGGGTACATGCATTGTTTCAAGTCTTAATTTATCTCAGTGTAAAGTAAAAATGGACAATATACGTATCAAAAAGCTCAATTAGTCGACAGTTACAGTATGTATGATGTGCCAGATAGAAATAAACATAACTATTTAACTTTCTTTTTTAAATGTCACCTTTATTTAACCTGGTATAATATGCCAGATAGTAAAATAGTTGTGTTTATATTTTCACCTTTATTTAACCAGGTAGGCCAGTTGAGAACAAGTTCTCATTTACAAAAAGCATAAGGCTAAACCAAGCCCATAAGGTTAAACCAGCCCATATACATTACACGTGGGAAATATGAAAAGGCTGCATTCCATTGTGGTAGTATGCCATTCCACAAAGGGATACTCATCTCACGGATGTCATAAATAGCAACTGTCACTATGCAGGGTTCAGCAGCTTCCTTTAGATGACATGACTCTCACTCTCTCACTCTCTCTCACACACAAATAGGCACGTGTTTAAATAACCTTGTGGACACACACAATTGATTCCCTTTCAAAATCGTATTTTCTTTAACCCCTAACCCTAACACCTAACCTGAATTTGAACCCTAACACTATAACCTTAACAAGTTAAGCCTGAACTTCCAAGAAATAGCCTTTTTCGTGGAGGGACAAACAAAATGTCTAGTCCCTACAAGTATAGTTAAACACGTATGAACACACAAACACACCTCATTCTAATATACAGTGCATTCAGAAAGTATTCAAACCCCTCGACTTTTTCCACATTTTGAAACGTTACAGCCTTATTCTAAAATGGATTAAATTGCCCCCAAGCTCTGTCAGGTTGGATAGGGAGTGTCGCTGCACAGCTATTTTCAGGTCTCTCCAGAGATGTTTGATCGGGCTTTGGCTAGGGCCACTCAAGGATATTCAGAGACTTGTGCCGAAGCCACTCCTGCATTGTCTTGGCTGTGTACTTAGGGTCGTTGTAATTGAAGACTGGCTTCCGTTGTCCTGTTGGAAGGTGAACCTTTGCCCCAGTCTGAGGTTCTGAGCATTCTGAAGCAGGTTTACATCAAGGATCTCTTTGTACTTTGCTCTGTTCATTTTTCCCCTCAAGCCTGACTGGTCTCCCAGTCCCTGCTGCTGAAAAATATCTCTGCAGCATGATGCTGCCACCACCATGCTTCACTGTAGGGATGGTGACAGGTTTCCACCAGATGGTAAGCTTGGAATTCAGGCCAAATAGTTAAATCTTGGTTTCATCAGACCAAAGATTCTTGTTTGTCATGGTCTAAGAATCATTTAGGTGCATTTTAGCAAACTCCAAGCGGGTTGTCATGTGCCTTTTACTGAGGAGTGGCTTCCATCTGGAAACTCTACCATAAAAGGTCTGACTGGTGGAGTGCTGCAAAGATGGTTGTCCTTAGAAGGTTCTCCCTTCTCCACAGAGAAACTCTGGAGCTCTGTCAGAGTGGCCATTGGGTTATTGGTCACCTCCCTGACCAAGGCCCCCCCCCCCGATTGCTAAGTTTGGCCGGGCGGCCAGCTCTAGGAAGAGACTTGGTGGTTCCAAACTTCTAACATTTTTTTTGGTACCCTTCCCCAGATCTGTGCCTCGACACAATCTTGTCTTGGAGCTCTACGGACAAGTCATGGCTTGGTTTTTGCTCTGACATGCACTATCAACTGTGGGACCTTACATAGACAGTTGTGTGCCTTTCCAAATCATGTCCAATCAATTGAATTTAGCACAGGTGGATTCCAATAAAGTTGTAGAGACATCTAAAGGATGATCAATGGAAACCGGATGCACCGGAGCTAAATTACAAGTCTCATAGCAAAGGTTCTGAATACTTATGTAAATAAGGTATTTCTGTTTTTGATTTTTAATACATTTGCTACAATTTCTAAAGCCTGTTTTTCGCTTTATCATTAGTGGGATATTGTGTGTAGATTGCTGAGGATTAAAAAATATATATAAATCCATTTTAGAATAAAGCTGTAATGTAACAAAATTTGGAATAAGTGAAGGGGTCTGAAAACTTTCCGAAGGCACTGTATGTTTCTAAACTTACCATTAAAAAAGATCATAATGATTGAGTGTCCATATAGCTGTAACATGGTATGTGCACTGCTCTGAGTAAACCTCCAATTGTTTTCCACTATTCCACCTGCTAAAACCTCTCCCCATCCCAAGTTGGATTGTCGTCCCAGTGACTGGCTGACCACCTCTGGCCACCTGTATTCTAGGGCCTTTGAGCGATTAGGACCTGCCAAAAGCATTTCAAACACATTTAGAAAAGTTATATTCTTCAGGAATCAATGGATCTATACAGGATCATTCATTTACAAGTCCAAAAATGTATGTAGGAACTGCAGATTGTCCCTTTAAAGAAAATACATTTGTCAATACCACAGCTCTAACTAAATGTAGTTAACGTAAGTTCAATCAGTAAGACTGGTCTGAAAGTCCCATCTTACATTAACTTTGGTTCAGCAGTACATCATATTCACATTGCTTCCTTTATCATAGGCACAGCGGGAACCTCATAATGTTATGTTAAAAACAATGCCCTGTCACTCCTCTTCCTCAACTATCAATTAACTATGTGCAGAGTGTCAGTCAATCATCCTCTAGCCCATAGAATCACAAACCTTTTTGCTTCGTGACCCACCAATAGACACATCTTTTGAGTCGCGACTCAGCATAAAGGTTGAGCTGTGGAAAAACATATGCAGACCAATGAATAAGTATAAAATATCATCTTGGCAGAAGGGGTTGGAACCAGTTCAGGTAACAGAACCGAAAACCAGAAAATAACAAAATCTTTCAAGAAACAGAATCAAAACCCAGAACAAAAGTGATCTATTGTATATGGTTGCGGAATAGAACAGTTACTTTAAAAGCACAGGAAACAGTTAACGTTATTTTACTTTGCATGTTGTTTTTACCAGTCCCACAAAAAAACATGCAACAAATAACCTATGCAAAGCCCTTCCTCTGTCAATCAGAAACTTCTTCCAGTGTCTGCCTGCCAGCTGAGAATCTTTACCAGTGTGTGTGCACGTGCATGTAGGCTACCTGCCCCTCCTCCTCCAAAGCATAGCGTTTTAGCTACTGACGTTACAAGTGTGATTCAGAGGATGGGGAGAGAGATTTTTAATTGGAGAAGAATGGATTCACTTTTTCAATGGTTATTAACAACAAAAAAGGTCATATGTGTTTTTAATGCAGATGCCGCTCTGCAAACCCAAGCTTATTAGCTAGCTAGTGTCGTGTCGTTGGCTATCATGAAATGTGAATACTTATTTTATCAAATCAATTCTCTAATTATTATTTTGTAATTAAATTAATCATGTCAATTTAATTCAGTGGGAAGTCAGGGTACCACGAGAAATCTTCAGATTAAACATTTATAATTGTCCAAATATAAATAAAAATATTTTAATATCTGATCAATTAGTCTTCTATTAATGAATTATTCTTTACCTTACAGTCTCGTTTCAAACGTTGTAGAATTCTTGGTTATCTGCATGAACCCAGCCTAAACCATGAATCATCTATACACCAATTGGCTTCATCATATATTTACTAACTAATCACAGAAATGCATAAACAAACAAACCATAGATATTGGTTACTAACAGTGATGGGGAAGATTCCCTAGTGGGATTAAACTATATGACGGCTTGGTGGGAAAAGGAAAGTGGGTGTGGACCGATAAAGACAAAATGGATTCACCACACACAGTGGGTAATTATATTCATTGAAATGCTAATCCTTTGCACATGAACGGCCGCTCATTTGGGAATAACTGCAATAAATACATTTACGCCCTTATGTCGTTGTCGTCTTCGCTGCTGGAAACGTCAGTCCGTCTGCTGGAGACTCAGTTCATCAGAGAGTCTCTGGTTACTTCCCCAGAAGTCACAATGTCTTTCATGGTTGTAGCATTATCAGTGGCTCCGGACAGTGTCTGTCTATTCCCCGGGGCGGCAGGGTAGCCTAGTGGTTAGAGCATTGGACTAATAACAGGAAGGTTGCATGTTCAAATCCCCGAGCTGACAAGGTAGAAATCTGTCGTTCTGCCCCTGAACAGGCAGTTAACCCACTGTTCCTAGGCCGTCATTGAAAATAAGAATTTGTTCTTAACTGAAGGTAAAATAAAATTAATAATTAAAAAAATATGTCAGGTGAGCCATGTTTCCCTGAAACAGAGGATGTTGCAATCTCTGATGTCTCTCTGTGACTGGACATTGGCGAGTAGTATACTCGGGAGCGATGTGCCCGTCTACGGAGCCTGACCAGAAGACTGCTCGTCTGCCCCTTCTGGTTTAGATCTTATCTGTCGGAAAGATATCAGTTTGTCTCTGTGAATGGTTTGTCCTCTGACAAATCAACTGTAAATTTCGGTGTTCCTCAAGGTTCAGTTTTAGGACCACTATTGTTTTCACTATATATTTTACCTCTTGGGGATGTTATTCGAAAACATAATGTTAACTTTCACTGCTATGCGGATGACACACAGCTGTACATTTCAATGAAACATGGTGAAGCCCCAAAATTGCCCTTGCTAGAAGCATGTGTTTCAGACATAAGGAACTGGATGGCTGCAAACTTTGTACTTTTAAACTCGGAAAAAACAGAGATGCTTGTTCTAGGTCCCAAGAAACAAAGAGATCTTCTTTTGAATCTGACAATTAATCGTAATGGTTGTACAGTCGTCTCAAATAAAACTGTGAAGGACCTCGGCGTTACTCTGGACCCTGATCTCTCTTTTGAAGAACATATCAAGACCATTTCAAGGACAGCTTTTTTCCATCTACGTAACATTGCAAAAATCAGAAACTTTCTGTCCAAAAATGATGCAGAAAAATTAATCCATGCTTTTGTCACTTCGAGGTTAGACTACTGCAATGCTCTACTTTCCGGTTACCCGGATAAAGCACTAAATAAACTTCAGTTGGTGCTAAATACGGCTGCTAGAATCCTGACTCGAACCAAAAAATGTGATCATATTACTCCAGTGCTAGCCTCTCTACACTGGCTTCCTGTCAAAGCGAGGGCTGATTTCAAGATTTTACTGCTAACCTACAAAGCATTACATGGGCTTGCTCCTACCTATCTCTCTGATTTGGTCCTGCCGTACATACCTACGGTCACAAGACGCAGGCCTCCTAATTGTCCCTAGAATTTCTAAGCAAACAGCTGGAGGCAGGGCTTTCTCCTATAGAGCTCCATTTTTATGGAACGGTCTGCCTACCCATGTCAGAGACGCAAACTCGGTCTCAACCTTTAAGTCTTTACTGAAGACTCATCTCTTCAGTGGGTCACATGATTGAGTGTAGTCTGGCCCAGGAGTGGGAAAGTGAACGGAAAGGCTCTGGAACAACGAACCGCCCTTGCTGTCTCTGCCTGGCCGGTTCCCCTCTTTCCACTGGGATTCTCTGCCTCTAACCCTATTACAGGGGCTGAGTCACTGGCTTTACTGGAGCTCTCTCATGCCGTCCCTGGAAGGGGTGCGTCACCTGAGTGGGTTGATTCACTGATGTGGTCATCCTGTCTGGGTTGGCGCCCCCCCCCTGGGTTGTGCCATGGGCTATACTCAGCCTTGTCTCAGGATGGTAAGTTGGTGGTTGAAGATATCCCTCTAGTGGTGTGGGGGCTGTGCTTTGGTAAAGTGGGTGGGGTTATATCCTTCCTGTTTGGCCCTGTCCGGGGGTGTCCTCGGATGGGGCCACAGTGTCTCCTGACCCCTCCTGTCTCAGCCTCCAGTATTTATGCTGCAGTAGTTTATGTGTCGGGGGCTAGGGTCAGTTTGTTATATCTGGAGTACTTCTCCTGTCCTTTTCGGTGTCAAATCAAATCAAATCAAAGTGTGCGTTCTCTAATTCTCTCCTTCTCTCTTTCTTTCACTCTCTCAGAGAACCTGAGCCCTAGGACCATGCCCCAGGACTACCTGACATGATGACTCCTTGCTGTCCCCAGTCCACCTGGCCGTGCTGCTGCTCCAGTTTCAACTGTTCTGCCTTATTATTATTATTATTATTCGACCATGCTGGTCATTTATAAACATTTTAACTTCAATTTCAAATGATTTTCAAACAAGTTTTTATTTTCTAAAAACAGTTTGAATTTAGGTGTGTTCCGCCTCCTCATTCATTCACGTAAAAATAGTCATTTTTACTTTTGTGGATAATTACATTTTTGGGACATTTCTGACACGGACAAAATTCCCCAAGCACTTCCCAATTGTTTGTGCAGTTCAGGTCTGCAGACATTTGCTCATCTCCCGCCAGAACAGGATCTGCACACGTGTTCACATTTTCTATTCCACATTTATTTTGTAGCGTACTGTATGTATGGAGCATAATATATTTGTGTATATTCTTTATCACCGCGGACACGTGGGATAACGTTACTCATTTTATAACCTTTATGGTGTTATAGTCAATCGTGCTTATGTAGCCACATTCTTCTATTATCTCTGTAAAACAATGCTAAATGCATCAGAGAAGTATTATCTTGTGTTGCATTTTGAAGCCTTATGACTCTCAACTGGTGCAGCGGTCAAAGGCACAGCACATCAGTACTAGAGGCGTCACTACAGACTCCCTGGTTCAAATCCAGGCTGCGTTTCCATCAAAGTAAGTGCCTTATTATGTTATAATACTTATAATAATAGTTTCCGTATGCCGTTTCTGCTGCAGCTGTAGATCATAATATATTCCTTATAACTGCGGACACGTGAGGTAACGTTACACATTTTATAACCTTTATGGTGTTATTGTCAATCATGCTTACCTAGCTACATTATTCTATTAGCTCTGTAAAACAATGCTAGTTGCGTCAGAAAACTATTAGCTTGTGTTGTATTTTGAAGCTACCCTGGCCTTATGACTCCCAAGTGGCGCAGCGGTCTATGGCACTACAGACACCCTGGTTCAAATCCAGGCTGTGTCACAACTGGCTGTGATTGGGAGTCCCATAGTGCAGCGCACAATTGGCCCAGCGTTGTCCGAGTTTGGCCGGTGTTGGCCATCATTGTAAATAATAATTTGTTCTTAAATTACTTGCCTAGTTAAATAAAATAAAAATATGACCATGGTTTGTTTATTTGGTCTATTCAGCATAGCTCTGTTCTGCCCTGCCTTGCCCCCTTGTGGAGCTCAAAAGTTAGTTTCTTACTCAAATCTGTGATTTTGTCAATGCAAGAAACTATTTTTTTATAGCCGTGTTTATTATGTTACTTCTTTGTAGTATTGTTTTATTGCTATATCCTTATATTGTATTCTAATGAATAATTCCTCTTTATTCTGTACTTTCAGAAACCAGAAACATTATTTGCCAATATCATAACTGGAGGTGGACATCTTTGGAGCTGAAGAATGAGGACAGCTTTTGTATGATAACGTACACTCCTTAACAGTTGTACTGGATGAAAACACAGCAAGAAAACACATATGCCAATATGTAATATACATCTATTTTATTGCAGTACTGGTAGTTGGTTCAACAACTTGTTTTACTAGAGGACAAAAAACTGAATATGCATAACCCATATTTAATATCAATGCAGTGACTGAACAACAACTGCATTTCCACCCCCATCTCTAAGGCATAGTATCATGGCTGGTCACCTGTCAAGTCACATGTCAGATCAGTCAGTCGCCTATTGCTGCAGATGTGCTCAATAATGCTTGAGCATGTGATACTCCTCAATGCATGGTGAAATACATAGAGGTGTATCACAAGCTAGACACATGTATTTTGTCATCTTCCTCTGCTTACTTCTCCTGGCACCAGACAGGCAGACTTTGCAATGCCTCCGTGTGCGACTACCTTGAGAAGCAGTTTGAGGGACTTTGCAGGGAAAATGTCGTGCAGTGAGGCGTAGGGGATTGTCTACAGCAGGACGACCCCCAGAGGATGGGCGCCGAGGGGTGTGGTGCTCCTCCAGCAGCTCTCTCATGAGGTTCTCTCTGTATTTTTGGTAGGTAATTACTTTACCTATGAGAGAGTGGGGAGGATGAGGAAAGTTAGAGGATTATGAGGCAGTGGGTAGGTGGGTGAGATATTGTCACTATAATTGCATAATGGATTTGTATGTGAACTGTACATCCAATTACAAAAATACCTTGTTCAGTAATCATCTCACCTGTTAGTTGGCGGTGAACTATGCTGCCATTGAGGACAGCACTGTCGATCAGATGGAAAAATATCTTCTTATACCACTTGTTCATTTTCCGTGTGCATTCCACAAAGCTGTTTATCATGTCTGCCTTATCCACGACCCCCATTTTGAGGTTATAATCAAGCACACAATCTGGTTTGATCTTTCACTCTCCGGTCAGGTGGTCCACCTTCCCTGTGGCCGACATGGTTGCTGTATGGACAGTGGAGAGGACATGGACGTCTCGCTTGTCATGCCACTTTACTGCCAGCTGTTGACCGTTCTCCTGGAATTCCACCTCCCCTCTCTGCATCTTCCCACATCCAAATGCCGGCATCCCCTTCCGGTTCGACCTGACTGTGCCACAGGCCCCTGTGCTGTTGGAGAGCAGATGCTGGAAGAGTGTGGGACTGCTGTACCAATTGTCCACGTACAAAGTGTGTCCCTTGCCGAGATGAGGAGCCAGCATGGTCATCACCACGGACCCTGACACCCCAAGCCCCTCATAATGTTTGATGTCAGTGGTGGACCCTGTGTAAACTATAATATCCTGGACAAATCCTGTCTTCACGTCGCACATGACAAAGAACTTGACTCCAAACCTGTGCCTTTTGGAGGGAATATATTGACGGAACGCCAGCCTACCTTTCCATAACATCAGGGACTCATCAATGCATAGGTCCTTGTATGGCACAAAGACCCGACCAAATGCTGATGTCAGGCTGATAAGAACATTTCTTATTTTGTATAACGGGTCACTTAGGATGGCAGTAGCATTGTTGACAAAATGCAGGCATCGCAGCAGAACTAGGAAGCGATCTTGGGAAAAGGCAAAGAAGGGAGTTGCAAACATAGGATCTGTGCTCCAATATTCTCTTAGGGAGTTCTTCTTTACTATTCCCATGAGAAGGACTGTCACCAGGAAGGTATACATTTCACTAATTGTGGTTGTCACCCATTTAGCGAGTTTCCCCCTCACTCCTGGCTCTCTCTTCTCCTGTAGCTCTAAGGCATAGCGATTGGTCTCCTCAACTATCTCTCCCACCAGCTCCTCTGTCAGAAACAACTTGAAGCACTCTGCCTCAGTTGGAAATGGCAAGGGGCGTTGCACTCCAGACTGGGACTCGTCAAAGCAGACAGCAGGGCCAGGAGGGGTGAAATGACTGGTGGCCTTCCAGCTACCACAGAACTCCTGTACTTCATCCACTGTCGGTCTGCCTCCATCACCACCAGCATCTTCAAAGGGACCTGGTACTTCCTCAGTTGACAAGGGAAATTCAGATTCAGGGTTCTCAATGGCTACAAGGTTGAGGGGCAGCTCCTCACTGTCACTGTCAGAATCTGATTCCTGACTTTCATACTCAGACTCATTGTCAGAATTTTAAAAAATCTCCAGAATTTCCACATTTGTGAGTTGTCTCCTTTTGAAAGACATTGTTAATGCTACAGCTTAGCTCACTAGCTACATACATAAATAACAACACTGAATGGCGCAGAGTGGGAGGTTACGTGGTTGACTGCCGGCACGCGCCACTTGTATCAATAAATCACTATCAGAAAATGTTTTGTGTGGTAATTATTTGTGTATTTACGATTTTATTCACATGTTTTCAATTCTAGTTGACAACTCATGTATTCCGATTCTTGCACAGATTGTAATGGGCACATATTATGTGTGTAAAATACTTTTTTGAAGGTTGTACTGATTATGATGAGCTTAGCTAATTCCAGCTGTGTAGCCATTTTTCTTGACATACAATGCATTCTGGGATTCACGTCTGTTTGACCAAAGATGTTATAACAAAATGAGGTGAGTAAGAGTTCACTAATTTTTTGAGGACTTCCGGAAATTAATGGTGAGATGTGAACGATGGTAGATGACACACCCCTTCAACATGCATACTACAAACAAACCAAACTCATCTCGTCTTCTCTTATTATCTTCGGTTTCTGTGAGGAAAAAATGAATGGCTGCGCACTGAAACTAATCGTCTGATTACTTTCGATTTCTAAAAAGTGTTTTACCTAGTTATTTCGATCAATGGTGAGCTCACCCCTGATGTGATTAATTATATATAGTAATTGCTATTAGCTAATTCATATTGTAGTTTACGTCAGCCGAGCGTTAGAAAATATGACTGCTTGTGTTGGGTCAATCTTTCCTCAGCGCTAGGACAAATGTACCTACATTTTTCCGGTTAGGATGATTGTGTTATGCTATATTTACTTCTGTGAATATCTGAACAATGCATCCAAAAATAAACTGCTGACATTCTGGACATAACTTTGTAAGGACTGTGTTTGTGTAAATAGTTTCTGAAAAAAGAGTGGCCAGCTCAAACGCTGATTGTTGCGTCATTCGAAACTGCCGTTCTAAACACACGGGTGTGATCGTATGCTTCAGGGACCACTAGAACGATCACACCCGTGTGATGGTACGTGTGAAAGGGATAAATAACCCTTTCATGCGTGAGTTCCAAATATCTCTAAAGGTCGCCCCAGCGTGAGTTTTTTTATGCACGTGATGTTAGAATGTTCTCTCCATTCCAGAATGTGATTGATAAGTAACAGTACATTTTATCCGTGCTGCCCTCAAACTAAAGCACGCAGCCTGTTTATATTTATAGGTTGTTTTATCATCTTGGCCATGTTCTGTTATAATCTCCACCTGGCACAGCCAGAAGAGTTTTTCCTAGCCACCGTGCTTCTACACCTGCATTGCTTGCTGTTTGGGGTTTTAGGCTGGTTTTCTGTACAGCACTTTGGGATATCAGCTGATGTACGAAGGGCTATATAAATCAATTTGATTTGATTTGATGATTCTGCAGTGCTGTAGTTTTGGGTCGCCTACTGGGATCCGATCCATTGTCCTGGGTGGTGGTCCAAACAGAGGATCCGCTTCGGGAAAGTCATTGCTCTTATATCCAATAGTTCTTCCCGGCTGTATGTAATAAGACTTAAGATTTCTTGGGGTAACAGTGTAAAAAATAACACATAAAAAACAAAACAAATACTGCATAGTTTCCTAAGAACGCGTAGCGAGGCGACCATCTCTGTCGGCGCCATCCTCATCCTCTCTGCATGACCAGAGTGAGAGAGTATCTGCAAGCAATTTATGACATGGGCAATAAAACCTGAGTTTAGGAGAGAGAGAGAGAGAAAGAGAGAGAGAGGGGGAAGCCACAATCTACCCCCAGAAGTGAGTCTCGTACTACAGGAGATTGTGTGATGGGTGTTCAACAGTCTGTTGGCCTGGCGATAGAAACTGTTTTTCAGTCTTTTGGTCCCAGCTTTGATGCACCTGTACTGTCTCTGTCTGATAGATGGTAGCAGAGTGAACAGACCGTGACATGATATTTTGGGGGATTTCTTTGAGTGTGCTGTAAGTGTCCTGGAGGGCAGGCAGCGTGCCCCCAGTGATGCTTTGGGCTGACTGCACCACCCTCTGGAGAGCCATTCGGTTGGTGATGCAGCCCGACAGAATACTTTTAATGGTGCATCTGTAAAAAGGAGTCTAATTCCACAATACGCCATAATGTCAGAGGAATTGTTTTTTTAAAACATTTGACTAATTAATAACAAATGACAAATGAAAAGCTGAACTGTCTTGAGTCAACAAGTATTCAACACTATTGTTATGGCAAGCCTTAAGTTCAGGAGTAAAAATGTTCGTAAGAAGTCACATAATAAGTTGCATGGGCTCACTCAGTGTGCAATAATGTTTAACATAATTGTTGAATGACTACCTCACCTCTGTATCCCACCCATACAATGATCTGTAAGTTCCCTCATTCGAGCAGTGAATCTTAAAACAAATTTAACCAAAGACCTTGCCAGGCATTGGAAAACCTTCCAAGGAAGGGCACCTAATAGACACTGAATATCCATTTGAGCATGCTGAAGTTATTCATTAAACTTTGGATGGTGTATGAAATACTAGGGCTGTGGCAGTCATTACATTTTGTCATTCGGAGATTGTCAAGCAAATAACTGCCGGTCTCACTTTAATTGACAGTTAAATGAACAGCAACACATTTAGCATCTCCTGTCATCCACGCATAGCTTACAAGCCACTGATGAATATCGTTGGAACATCTACATGTAAAAAAAAGAAAGGCAAATCCATGTAATATAGCCTACAACATCACAATAAATCAATTCATTATTTTAGACAGGTCTAAAGAATCATGATAGGAAGAAAGTGTAGTCTATTTCAGAACCACAGAATAGCAGACTCTGCGTTGTCCTTATGTTAGGCCCTGATCTGGCTATGTGATATGGCTGTGGGCTACATGATTTAATTTAGGAGACAAGATTTGCTTAGAATTACATATAATTATTTTATAGTATGAAGAATACAATTGAACGTAGCTGAGTAAAATATGAAGGATATTTTCTCCAAACGATTTGAGGGAGTGCGCACATGTGGCTATTCTGTGTTGAACAGTTAACAATGAAACAGGTACTCACTCCTAAACTCAGCAAAAAAAGTAACGGTCCTTTTTCAGGACCCTGTCTTTCAAAGATAATTAGTAAAAATCCAAAATAACTTCACAGATCTTCATTGCAAAGGGTTTAAACGCTGTTTCCCATGCTTGTCCAATGAACCATAAACAATTAATGAACATGCACCTGTGGAACAGTCGTTAAGCAACTAACAGCAACTTACAGACGGTAGGCAACTAAGGTCACAGTTATGAAAACTTAGGACACTAAAGAGGCCTTTCTACTGACTCTGAAAAACACCAAAAGAAAGATGCTCAGAGTCCCTGCGCACCTGTGTGAACGTGCATTGGGCATGCTGCAAGGAGGCATGAGGACTGCAGATGTTATGCAGGTGAATGAGGACCCAAAAGCGACTTAACGAAAACAGAGTCTTTATTCCAGTCTTAGACAAAAGCGATAATCCTGGATATTATCTAGGTGAAAGCAAAAACAGGAAAACTGAAATCCACTCGTCAGTAGAGAGGAATGACTGGAGACGCGACCACAGACTGCAGGTCGCTTCAGGAAGGCACCGGCCGTAGCTGACATTGACACCTGCTCACACGCAGCATCTGAAGAAGGTAAGAACACGACAGGGCGGAACAAGGACACAGAACTGCGAACATCAAACAATGATCCGACAAGGACAGAAGCGGAAAACAGAGGGAGAAATAGGGACTCTAATCAGAGGGCAAAATAGGGGACAGGTGTGAAAGAGTAAATGAGGTAGTTAGGAGAATGAGGAACAGCTGGGAGCAGGAACAGAACGATAGAGAGAGAGAGAGAGAGAGAGAGAGGGAGAGAGGGAGGGGGAGAGAGAGGGATAGAAAGAGGGAAAGAACCTAATAAGACCAGCAGGGGGAAACGAACAGAAGGGAAAGCACAAGGACAAGACATGACAATATATGACAAAACATGACAGCAGATGTGGCCAGGCAATAAATTACAATGTACAACGTTGCCTATGGGCACAAACACACCATTGCTGGGCCAGACAGGACTGTCAAAACGTGCTCTTCACTGACGAGTCAAGGTTTTGTCTCACCAGGGATGATGGTCGGATTGGCGTTTATCGTCGAAGGAATGCGCGTTACACCGAGGCCTGTACTCTGGAGAGGGATCGATTTGGAGGTGGAGGGTCCGTCATGGTCTGGGGCGGTGTATCACAGCATCATCGGACTGAGCTTGTTGTCATTGCGGGCAATCTCAATGTCGTGCGTTACAGGGAAGACATCCTTCTCCCTCATGTGTTACCCTTCCTGCAGGCTCATCCTGACATGACCCTCCAGCATGACAATGCTACCACCCATACTGCTCGTTCTGTACGTGATTTCCTGCAAGACAAGAATGTCAGTGTTCTGCCATGGCCAGCGAAGAGCCCGGATCTCAATCCCATTGAGCACGTCTGGGCCTGTTGGATCGGAGGGTGAGGGCTAGGGCCATTCCCCCCAGAAATGTCCGGGAACTTGCAGGTGCCTTGGTGGAGGAGTGGGGTAACATCTCTCAGCAAGAACTGGCAAATCTGGTGCAGTCCATGAGGTGTAAATGCACTGCAGTAATTTTTGCAGCTGGTGGCCACACCAGACACTAACTGTTACTTTTGACCCGACCCCCCCTTTGTTCAGGGACACATTATTCCATTTATGTTAGTCACATGTCTGTTGAATATTGTTATGTTCATACAAATATTTACACATGTTAAGTTTGCTGAAAATAAACGCAGTTGACAGTGACAGGACGTTTCTTTTTTTGCTGAATTTATATGCTTAATTTAGAGTTATGTAACTTTAATTATGATAGAAATATTGGGCTATATACTTCTAATACATTCTAAGGGTGCATGATGCGAATAATGATGATTTGAAAAAAGTTTAAAACAGTTGCAAGGCATGAGCTCTGCTTTGTTTTTTGTTTTGTACACACTTCATCAGTCTGTCATTCACAATTTGACAGGTTTTTGATAATGCCTCAAAATTCCCGGCTGCATCCCCTTTGTGTGACCATAATCCCCCTAAAAAAAATCCATGCCTTTTGCGGCCAGTAGCCGTTATGCCCTTGGGCTGAACATAATAATTATAATTCCCTTCTCCCCGTAAGAACTGTCCACATTTACTTTTCGTCAGCCAACAAGATGAGTAGGCCTAATGAGCAGAAAAGGTCTGGAACAATTGTGGGATGCGATAGATCCCAAATTAATAAAACCACTGACATAATAATACTGTTTTAGGCAATGAGCCTGACGCAACAGATGAGAATGTTCAGCTTAAAATGTTGAGAAACTATTTGTCTGTTACTTCACATTATAAGCGCAGCAATGCAAACACGGCAGTAGGCTATAAGCGCAAATGTTCCATTAGCAGGAAAACACCATTCTCAAAAGTGACCGCAAATGCGATTATGCATGTAATATTTCATTATTAAGGTGCATTTTTATGGTGAAAATGATCTTCCCCAAACGTTAAACTCCACCGCTGCGTATGTATGCCAGTTAGGCTCTACACACGTTGTAAAGCAGATTAATGTGCTTCATTTAAAAAAGTTAGAATGCTCTGTTTGGCTTTGTAATGAACACGATGGGAGACAGAGAGCTGGTATCAAGCACAGGGCACAGCAGGTGTTTATTTGTAAAGGACCACAAGAGGAGGCAGGTAGCTGGGTCCAGGGGCAGGAGGTCATACACAGGGGGTCCAAAAAGGGAACAGTACAGGCAGGGAAAAGGCTAGTAACATCGTCCAGGAGGTCAAGCAATAGGTTGATAACAGGAAATCAGTACAGGCAAGGAATAGGCAAAACGCGACGTTAGTGAGGCAGGCAAAAACTATCATTCACGGGAGGATTAAATTATGGGAAAGACAGCGCTCCAAATAGAAGTGTGTCACAAAACAAACTATACCTCACAATGATGGGGTGCAAAGAACTGAACTAAATAGTGTATGATAATGACATACAGGTGTGAACAGGTGATCATAAATCAGGTGATTGGGATCTGGAAAGTGAGCTGCTTTCAGCGGATCTACAGTTGTGGCTAAAAGTTTTGAGAATGACACAAATATTAATTTCCACAAAGTTTGCTGCTTCAGTGTCTTTAGATATTTTTGTCAGATGTTACTATGAAGTATAATTATAAGCATTTCATAAGTGTCAAAGGCTTTTATTGACAATTACATGAAGTTGATGCAAAGAGTCAATATTTGCAGTGTTGACCCTTCTTTTTCAAGACCTCTGCAATCTGCCGTGGCATGCTGTCAATTAACTTCTGGGCAACATCCTGACTGATGGCAGCCCATTCTTGCATAAACAAGGGCGGCAGGGTAGCCTAGTGGTTAGAGCATTGGACTAGTAACCGCAAGGTTGCAAGTTCAAACCCCCGAGCCTACAAGGTGCAAATCTGTTGTTCTGCCCCTGAACAGGCAGTTAACCCACTGTTCCTAGGCCGTCATTGAAAATAAGAATTTGTTCTTAAAATATAAAAAATAAAAAAATAAAAAAATTGGAGCTTGTCAGAATTTGTGGGTTTTTGTTTGTCCACCAGCCTCTTGAGGATTGACCACAAGTTCTCAATGGGATCAAG
The DNA here is from genome assembly GCF_021184085.1 of Oncorhynchus gorbuscha. Classification (NCBI taxonomy): domain Eukaryota; kingdom Metazoa; phylum Chordata; class Actinopteri; order Salmoniformes; family Salmonidae; genus Oncorhynchus; species Oncorhynchus gorbuscha. Next base: position 60,380,704 of record NC_060183.1, on the reverse strand, counting down.
GTCTGGGGAGTTTCCTGGCCATGGACCTAAAATATCAATGTTTTATTCCCCTAGCCACTTAGTTATCACTTTTGCCTTTTGGCAAGGTGCTCCATCATGCTGGAAAAAGGCATTGTTGGTCACCAAACTGTTCCTGGATGGTGGGGAGAAGTTGCTGTCGGAGGATGTGTTGGTACCATTCTTTATTCATGGCTGTGTTCTTAGGCAAAATTGTGAGTGAGCCCACTCCCTTAGCTGAGAAGCAACCCCACACATGAATGGTGTCAGGATGCTTTACGGTTGGCATGACACATGATTGATGGTAGCGTTCACCTTGTCTTCTCTGGACAAACTTTTTTCCGGATCCCCCAAACAATCGGAAAGGGGATTCATCAGAGAAAATGACTTTACCCCAGTCCTCAGCAGTCCAATCCCTGTACCTTTTGTAGAATATCAGTCTGTCCCTGATGTTTTTCCTGGAGAGAATTGGCTTCTTTGCTGCCCTTCTTGACACCAGGCCATCCTCCAAAGGTCTTTGCCTCACTGTGCGTGTAGATGGACCTGCCTGCTGCCACTCCTGAGCAAGCTCTGTACTGGTGGTGCCCCGATCCCGCAGCTGAATCAACTTCAGGAGATGGTCCTGGTGCTTGCTGGACTTTCTTGGGCGCCCTGAAGCCTTCTTCACAACAATTGAACTGCTCTTCTTGAAGATCCGATAAATGGTTGATTTAGGTGCAATCTTACTGGCAGCAATATCCTTGCCTGTGAAGCCCTTTTTGTGCAAAGCAATGATGACGACACGTGTTTCCTTGCCGGTAACCATGGTTGACAGAGAAAGAACAATGATTCCAAACACCACCCTCCTTTTGAAGCTTCTAGTCTGTTATTCAAACTCAATCAGCATGACAGAGTGATCTCCAGCCTTGTTAACGAGAGAATCACTGACTTGATGTCAGCTGGTCCTTTTGTGGCAGGGCTAAAATGCAGTGGAAATGTTTTTGGGGGATTCAGTTCATTTGCATGGCAAAGAGGGACTTTGCAATAAATTGCAATTCATCTGATCACTCTTCATAACATTCTGGAGTTTATGCAAATTGCCATCATACAAACTGAGGCAGCAGACCTTGTGAAAATTAATATTTGTGTCATTCTCAAAAGTTTTGGCCACGACAGTACTTGCATTCTAAATAGTAGTTATTTTTTTAGTAGGCATGTTTTTTAAATAGTAAAGGCAGTTAACCCACTTTTCCCCGTGCACTGAAGACGTGGATGTCTTTAAGGCAGCCCCCCACACCTCTCTGATTCAGAAGACACATTTAAGTTGAATACATTCAACTGGACAACTGACTAGGTATCCCCCTTTCCCTTTTAGATACACTACATGACCAAAAGTAGGTGAACACCTGCTCGCTCATCGAACATCTCATTCCAAAGTAATGGGCAATAATATGGAGTTGGTTCCCCTTTGTTGCTATAACAGCCTCCACTCTTATGGGAAGGCTTTCCACTAGGTGTTGGAACATTGCTGTAGGGACTTGCTTCCATTCCGCCACAACAGCATTAGTGAGATCGGGCACTGATGTTGTGCCATTAGGCCTGGCTTGCAGTTGGTGTTCCAATTCATCCCAAAGGTGTTCGATGTAATTGAGGTCAGGGCTCTGTGCAGGCTAGTCAAGTTCTTCCACACCAATCTCGACAAACCATTTATGTATGAACCTTGCTTTGTGCACGGGGACATTGTTATGCTGAAACAGGGAAGGGCCTTCCCCACACTTGTTGGAAGCACATAATTATCTAGAATGTCATTGTATGCTGTAGCATTAAGATTTCCCTTCACTGGAACTAATGGGCCTAACCCTGAACAGACCATTATTCCTCCTCCAAGCGTGATCACTCAAGAGAACGCGTTTCCACTTCTCCAGAGTCCAATGGCGGTGAGCTTTACACCACTCCAGCCGACACTTGGCATTGTGATCTTAGGCTTGTGTGTGAGGCTGCTTGGCCATTGAAACCCATTTCATGAAGCTCCCGACTAACAGTTATTGTGCTGACATTGCTTCCAGAGGCCCAATATTGTTTGTACCATGTTTGTGCTGCTGCCATGTTGTGTTGCTACCATGATGTTGTCATGTGTTGTTACCATGCTGTGTTTTTATGTGTTTCTGCCATGCTATGTTGTTGTCTTAGGTCTCTCTTTATGTAGTGTTGTCTCTCTTGTAGTGATGGGTGTTTTGTCTTATATTTTGTGAAGAATGCCGTCATTGTAAAGAAGAATTTGTTCTTAACTGACTTGCCAAGTTAAATTATTATACTTTTAAAAAAAAATACAAGTTTGGAACCAAGGACGGATGATTTTTACACACTACGTGCTTCAGCGGTCCCGTTCTTTGAGTTTGTGGGGCCTACGTTTCCACTTCACAGTAACAACACTTACAGTTGACCAGGGCAGCTCTAGCAGCTCTAGCAGGGCATACATTTGACAAACTGACAGGCATCCTATGACGGTGCCACATTGAAAGTCACTGAGCTCCTCGGTAAGGCCATTCTACTGCCAATATTTGTCTATGGAGATTGCATGGCTGTGTACTCGGTCAGCAAAAGGTGTGGGGTAAATAGCCAAATCCACTCATTTGAAGGGGTGTACACACACACACACACACACACACACACACACACACACACACACACACACACACACACACACACACACACACACACACACACACACACACACACACACACACACACACACACACACACACACACTACCAGTCAAAAGTTTGGACACACCTACCCATTCCAGGGTTTTTCTATACATATACATATATCTAAATGTGTTTATTGGGTTTCTACATTTGAAAACAAGGATGGCCCAACTTGGGCCATCATGGAGTTAGTTAAGCCTTCCAACTTCTCCGGACTCGCTCCTGTGCTCCCCAATGCCCATGAACCTTGGCACCCATGTTTTGAACCCCATTACTAAGAACTCCTTAAATTCTGGTCCCAATTCCGAAGTCACTTTAGCCTTAAACAAGCAAGTGGCTTCTCTCCATTAACATCTAATCATCTATTCCCAGCATCACAGGTTGACACGGCATTCCAGTTCTGGCATAGGAACAGTCTGGTGTTTTTTGTCACCTATTTGTTGACAACACATTTGTCTCGCTCGTTTGTCTCGGACTCTGAGGGTTGACCATAATATTCCCAATACCCACTTTTGTTAGGTACCTGCAAACTCGCAGCTTAGCTAAAACACATTTCCCTTCATTTCCACTCGAGCCTACTAAGTGTCCAGTCGATAGGTGCTTAGATCTTAACCCATATCTGAAGGGTACAATCTCCAGATTATATGACATAATACAGAACATTAATCCACCTTCCTTGACAAATACAAAATCTACATGGGAGCAAGACATGGGTGGTGAGCTACCCGATGATATATGGCAACACAGTATTGAGCGTATCCACACATCATTTTGCATAAGGCATGGATGGGCTCATTCAGTTGAAGGTTTTGCACCGTCTCCATTACGCAAATAACAGACTGGCAAAAATATGTCTAAATGTTGATAGGTGTGTTTGAGATGCCACCAGTCTAGTGCCTGTGGGACACATGTTTTGGTCATGCCAATCTTTCAGTGGCCTCTGGGACCCCATTTCTGAGGCATTCTCACATATGTGTAATACAACTGTTAGCCCCAACTCAGTCACTGCCATTTTTGGGGTACTTCCCCTTGACCCGAATGCTGCCACACATCAGGCAAATGCAAAAGCTGCTAGCTCGCCACCTTGTCCTCTTCCACTGGAAGTCTGCAAAGCCTCCCTCCTTTATGCAGTGGGTTAAGGAGGTGATGTCATCTTTGCCTCTGGAGAAGGTTATGTTCATTGGTCCCGATTAATATAATACGTGGAGAGCCTGTTTTTTGCTTAGTGTAACTTGCATAGTTTGGTAAGCAGTCATGTCTGTTCTAGTAGCTGTTTGTGCTGATAATAATTTTTATTGAGCTTTTTTCCTATTGTTTTGTTTCTATTACTGTTTGTTTCTGTTTTTCTTTCCTATTTAACTTACTTTTATATATGCCATGGTGGGTGGGTGGTTTGGAGGAGGGAGGGAGGGAGGGAGGGAGGGAGGGAGGAGGGAGGGGAGGGAGGGAGGGAGGGAGGGAGGGAGGGAGGGAGGGAGGGAGGGAGAAAATAACTGCCGTTCTAACAGTAGTTGACCGTTAATTCAATACTTAACAGTTTTTATCCCCAAGCCATAAAACTCCTGAACAGGTAACCAAATGGTTACCCAGACTATTTGCATTGTGTGCAAATAAAACCAACTTCTATTTTAGCGCCACTCGCGTGCAGATTGAATAACATGTATGTGTAATTTTTTTTGGCAATACTCACACATGCGACAGGGGCAGCATGTAAGGGCTGTTTCCAAGAACTCTGTGTTGCTTCTTATTACTTAATTATTATCCAGCACCCTGACCATCCATTCAAAAATGTAAAGCACACACGTATTATGAATATTTTTTTATTTTATTTTATGTAATAGTCTTATTTTATTTTTTATTTTTATTGGCCTCAGCTGAATGTAATTGGGGACCCCTGCTGTACTATAACATTCATACAAGCACATTTGTGGCAACAGTGCCCTCTCCTGGATTTATTTTTTACTACATCCAACAGCCTTTCTTACACATCGTAGTTCATTGAGTGCATGGTAGAAGACCTCAGACACTGACCATGCAGAGGGTGACAGCATTGTCAAATCCATTCAGCTCCTGAGGGGGAGAGTTGGGGCCAATATTTTATAAAGGTTTTGGACTCTCTACTGGATCAGTAGTCAATAAAACCACAATGGAATGCGGTCCAGTCTGGTGTTGGGAGAAGACACAGTATTGACAAGGATCTCTCCCATACAGCACTATACAGACCTTCAACAATGGGCTGTAGAGCTAGCTAGTTCACTCTGGCCTACTGATCTAAGGTCAGTCCACTGCACAGAAGGACAGGTCAGAGATTATCTATGACCCATGATAACCCTCTGGATGAGTTGTTCCAATATGTTTTGTCCTATGTTTCTACTTTTCAGTTATATTTATAACCAACCAAGGTTTTTATCCAAGACCCATGTCTTAAGCCATGACCCAAAAGGAATTGAGCCTGGAACCAACTAGTGAACATCACACATTGACGTAAATGATCATGTCAATATTATTACAAAAGGTGGTTCCGCCAATGGCAGCCTCACTTACTGCAGGCTAGGACAAACTGATCAGCATGATTCAAAAGGAAAACACGAAGCTGCCCTCAGATCAGCCATTGTTTGAGTCTGATCTCATAGTTATAGACATGTTCTGGATGACTAATTCACAGTAGCAATCCTCCACACTGGAACTGTCTGGACTTATTGCACTTGAGTAATGATAGTCACAGTCTGATCTGCTCTCCTCCCACTCCCTGGCCTTAGGTCAGGTTTGTGTGTGTGTGTTATGCAGGTGAATGAGGACCCAAAAGCGACTTAACAGAAACAGAGTTTATTCCAGTCTTAACAGAAAACGACTAATCCTGAATTCTTTCACAGGTAATGTCCAAACAGGAATAACAGAAATCCTCTAGTCTGTAGAGCGGAACAACAGGAGAAGCGGCCACAGACTGCAGGTCGCTTCAGGTAGGCGCAGGCCGTAGCTGATAGAGACACCTGCTTACTCGCAGCATCTGATGAAGGCAAAAACACGACGGAACAAGAACACAGCACAGCAAACATCAAACAAGGATCCGACAAGGACAGAAGTGGAAACAGAGGGAGAAATAGGGACTCTAATCAGAGGGCAAAATAGGGGACAGGTGTGAAAGAGTAAACGAGGTAGTTAGGAGAATGAGGAACAGCTGGGAGCAGGAACGAAACGATAGAGAGAGAGGGATAGAGAGAGAGGGATAGAGAGAGAGGGAAAGAAACCTAATAAGACCAGCAGGGGGAAACGAATAGAAGAGAAAGCACAGGGACAAGACATGACAATATATGACAAAACATGACAGTATCCCCCCACTCACCGATCGCCTCCTGGCGCACTCGAGGAGGAACCCTGGCGGCAACGGAGGAAATCATTGATCAACGAACAGTCCAGCACGTCCCGAGAAAGAACCCAACTCCTCTCCTCAGGACCGAAACGGGAAACGATGAAGAGGGAATCTAGTGCAATTACTATTATAAAAATGAGACACGGGTAGAGAACTGTAAGAGTTAGAGCAATCAGGACCAAACAGGCCAGGAGAGTAACAACTAGGGACAGACTGAGACACAGCAAGGCTAAGACCAGGAACAGGAGAGAGGCGGTGGCTGTGGACAGACTGAGACACAGCAAGTGCAGGAGCAGGACCAGGAGAGATGCAGTGGCAGGGGACAGACGGAGACACAGCAAGGGCAGGAGAGATGCGGTGGCTGGGGACAGACTGAGACCCAGCAAGGCCAGGAGCAGAAGCAGGAAGAAAGTTACCGGACTTAGTCTGCGCGCAGTCCGAACAAGCAGCCACGAAACGGCGCGTGTCACGCTCCTGAGTAGGCCACCAAAAACGCTGGCGAATAGAAGCAAGCGTACCCCGAACGCCGGGGTGGCCAGCTAACTGGGCAGAGTGAGCCCACTGAAGAACGGCCAGACGAGTAGAAACGGGAACGAAAAGAAGGTTCCTAGGACAAGCGCGCGGTGAGTGTGAGTGAGTGCTTGCTTTACCTGTCTCTCAATTCCCCAGACATTCAACCCGACAACACGCCCCTCAGGGAGAATTCCCTCGGGGTCGGTAGAGGCTACAGAAGAACTGAAGAGACGGGATAAAGCATCAGGCTTGGTGTTCTTAGTGCCCGGACGATAAGAAATAACGAACTCGAAATGAGCGAAATACAGCGCCCAACGAGCCTGACGCGCATTAAGTCGTTTGGCAGAACGGATGTACTCAAGGTTCTTATGGTCAGTCCAAACGACAAAAGGAACGGTCGCCCCCTCCAACCACTGTCGCCATTCGCCTAGGGCTAAACGGATGGCGAGCAGTACGCGGTTAGCCACATCATAGTTACGTTCCGACGGCGACAGGCGATGAGAAAAATACGCGCAAGGGTGGACCTTATCGTCAGTATGGGAGCGCTGGGACAGAATGGCTCCCACGCCCACCTCTGACGCGTTTACCTCGACAATGAACTGTTTAGTGATGTCAGGTGTAACAAGGATAGGAGCGGATGTTAAACGCTTCTTGAGGAGATCAGTACAACAATCATACGACCGGTGAGGAGGAAGGGAGGTGGCTCTGGACCGACTGAAGACCGTGTGCAGATCATGATATTCCTCCAGATCATGATATTCCTCCGGCAATCCTGTCAAATCACCAGGCTCCTCCTGTGAAGAGGGGGCAGAAGAAACAGGAGGAAAAGCAGACATTAAACATTTCACATGACAAGAAACGTTCCAGGAAAGGATAGAATTACTAGACCAATCAAAAGAAGGATTATGACACACTAGCCAGGGATGACCCAAAACAACAGGTGTAAAAGGTGAACGAAAAATCAAAAAAGAAATGGTCTCGCTATGGTTACCAGATACTGTGAGGGTTAAAGGTAGTGTTTCACATAATATACTGGGGAGAGGACTACCATCCAAGGCGAACATGGCCGTGGGCTCCCCTAACTGTCTGAGAGGAATGTCATGTTCCCGAGCCCAGGCTTCGTCCATAAAACAGCCCTCCGCCCCAGAGTCTATTAATGCACTGCAAGAAGCTGCCGAACCGGTCCAGCGTAGATGGACCGGCAAGGTAGTACAGGAACTTGACGGAGAGGACAGAGTAGTAGCGTTTATCAGTAGCCCTCTGCTTACTGATGAGCTCTGGCCTTTAACTGGACATGAAATGACAAAATGACCAGCGGAACCGCAATAGAGACAGAGGCGGTTGGTGATTCTCCGTTCCCTCTCCTTAGTCGAGATGCGAATACCCCCCAGCTGCATGGGCTCAACACCTGAGTCAGTGGGGAAAGATGGTAGTGTCGGGGAGAGGGGGGACACAGTTAACGCGAGCTCTCTTCCATGAGCTCGGTGACGAAGATCTACCCGTCGTTCTATGCGAATAGCGAGTTCAATCAAAGAATCCACGCTGGATGGAACCTCCCGGGAGAGAATCTCATCCTTAACCTTAGCGTGGAGTCCCTCCAGAAAACGAGCGAGCAACGCCTGCTCGTTCCAGTTACTGGAGGCAGCAAGAGTGCGAAACTCTATAGAGTAATCCGTTATGGATCGATTACCTTGACATAGGGAAGACAGGGACCAGGAAGCTTCTTTCCCAAAAACAGAATGATCAAAAACCCGTATCATCTCCTCCTTAAAGTTCTGATACTGGTTAGTACACTCAGCCCTTGCCTCCCAGATAGCCGTGCCCCACTCCCGAGCCCGTCCAGTGAGGAGAGATAGAACGATCAAAAACCCGTATCATCTCCTCCTTAAAGTTCTGATACTGGTTAGTACACTCAGCCCTTGCCTCCCAGATAGCCGTGCCCCACTCCCGAGCCCGTCCAGTGAGGAGAGATATGACGTAGGCGATACGAGCAATACCCCTGCAGTACGTGTGGGGCTGGAGAGAGAACACTATATCACACTGGGTAAGGAACGAGCGACATTCAGTGGGCTCTCCAGAGTAGCACGGTGGGTTATTAATTCTGGGCTCCGGAGACCCGGAAGCCCAGGAGGTAACCGGTGGATCGAGGCGGAGATTGTGAATCTCCTCCGAGAGGCCGGAGACTTGGGCGGCCAGGGTCTCAACGGCATGTCGAGCAGCAGACAATTCCTGTTCGTGTCTGCCTAGCATCGCTCCCTGGAACTCGACAGCAGAGTAGAGAGAATCCGTAGTCGCTGGGTCCATTCTTGGTCGGATCCTTCTGTTATGCAGGTGAATGAGGACCCAAAAGCGACTTAACAGAAACAGAGTTTATTCCAGTCTTAACAGAAAACGACTAATCCTGAATTCTTTCACACGTAATGTCCAAACAGGAATAACAGAAATCCTCTAGTCTGTAGAGGGGAACAACAGGAGAAGCGGCCACAGACTGCAGGTCGCTTCGGGTAGGCGCAGGCCGTAGCGGATAGAGACACCTGCTCACTCGCAGCATCTGATGAAGGCAAAAACACGACGGAACAAGAACACAGCACAGCAAACATCAAACAAGGATCCGACAAGGACAGAAGCGGAAACAGAGGGAGAAATAGGGACTCTAATCAGAGGGCAAAATAGGGGACAGGTGTGAAAGAGTAAACGAGGTAGTTAGGAGAATGAGGAACAGCTGGGAGCAGGAACGAAACGATAGAGAGAGAGAGGGATAGAGAGAGAGGGATAGAGAGAGAGGGAAAGAAACCTAATAAGACCAGCAGGGGGAAACGAATAGAAGAGAAAGCACAGGGACAAGACATGACAATATATGACAAAACATGACAGTGTGTGTCTGTCTCCCTTCTATCCCTCCTCTTTCCCTTCCTTCTTTCTTAAATTCACCTCCAGATGATCTTGTAATGTCTGCTTCCAGCTCACACTCTCTAACACCTACATCCCCTGAACGGAGCTCACTCTCCAGATCCCAATCACCTGAATTCTAATCACCCGTTCACACACCTGTATGTCACTATCACACACTATTTAGTTTAGTTCTTTGCACCACATCACTGTGAGGTATTGTTTGTTTTGTGACACATGTCTTTCGGAGCGCTGGTTTCCCGTGATTTATGGAATGGAAGCAAGTCCCAGCAGCAATGTTCCAACATCTAGTAGAAAGCCTTCCCAGAAGAGTGGAGGCTGTTAAAGCAGCAAAGGGGGAACCAACTCCATATTAATGCCCATGGTTTTGGAATGCGATGTTCAGGTGTCCACATACTTTTGGTATTGTAGTGTACTTTACAATGGCCTTTATTATGGGATCCTTTTTACCATTTAGAGTGAACAGCCTCAACAGCACTAAACAAACTGTACTCACACGTATAAATAGTTTTCTAATACAAACTTTATTTTGACTGGCGATTTTCTGCATTTATCAAATCTCCCATCAGGAGCATGATTTCAGGTGTGTCCATGTAAACAGGTCTATTGAGGAAATCGTTCTTCTTGCAAAGTATGTAAATATTTTAAATGATATTTTTTGGCTGTGAAGGATAGCTACATCCATCTGGAGTAGTCCCCGATACACATTTGCAACGCATTACACAGTATAATTATGCATTAATTTGTTTTTTTTACAATGCAATATAGAACCCTGGACTACATAAATTAAGGTTGGGTATGACAAATAAATTGGGTATGACAAATAAAATGGGTATGACAAATAAATTGGGTATGATAAATAAATTGTGTATGATAAATACATTGGGTATGATAAATAAATTGTGTATGATAAATAAATTGTGTATGATAAATACATTGGGTATGATAAACGTTGGCGATATGGAACTTTGGACTAGATGGACTTACAATCAGGTTTTGATTTAGGGGAAAGGAGAAGATTGGTCGGGCTGACCTTTTTTCTTTTTGATTGTTTAGTTAATATGCATATTGCACAGTAGTACATTAGAAATACCACGTTTTATTTTTTTATATGATATGGCCTAATTGTAGAGGCCGGGTATATTATGACTTAAAAACTGTTATATAGTGTGCCCCTTATTCTCATATGTGAATCGGAACGATTAGCTTCTAAGATAAAACTTAATAAATATGAATAGATATAATGTAGGGCTTGGAAGGCCTGTACATTTCTAAAGTAATTGGTGTCATTATCCTTTAACATTTTAAAAATGTTCCTAAACACACCGGGAAAAATGGCAGGGTTGTTGTCTCTATTAGTGGCAAGCTGGTTAACACTGGGATAACTGATTAAAGTTAACGGTAGAACCAACACAATAACTGGCTTATTGAAGCACTTCCCTAAGCGAGAGGTATATTATATATTTAAGCGGTGTGACAAATATGCTTTGGCTGGGACTGTTATGATGCATGACACAACTCGGAGTGACTGGATGCAGGCCGTGGCTATGGTGTGTTGGCAATATACAGTGGCAGAGCCCCACCTGCTTTGAGACACATTTTTTGGTACCAAAAAATATATATACACTACCGTTCGAAAGTTTGGGGTCAGTTAGAAAAGTCCTTGTTTTTGAAAGAAAAGCATTAAAATAACATCAAATTGATCAGAAATACAGTGTAGACATTGTTAATGTTGTAAATGACTATTGTAGCTGGAAACAGCTGATTTTTTAATGGAATATCTACATAGGCGTACAGAGGCCCATTATCAGCAACCATCACTCCTGTGTTCCAATGGCACGTTGTGTTAGCTAATCCAAGTTTATCATTTTAAAAGGTTAATTGATCATTAGAAAAAACCCTTTTGCTATTATGTTTGCACAGCTGAAAACTGTTGTCCTGATTAAAGAAGCAAGAAAACTGGCCTATCGACTAGTTGAGTATCTGGAGCATCAGCATTTCTGGGTTCGATTACAGGCTCAAAATGGCCAGAAACAAAGAACTTTCTTCTGAAACTCATCAGTATATTCTTGTTCTAAGAAATGAAGACTATTCCGGGCGAGGAACTACCAAGAAACTGAAGATCTCGTACAATGCTGTGTACTACTCCCTTCACAGAACAGCGCAAACTGTCTCTAACCAGAATAGAAAGAGGACTGGGAGGCCCTGAGCAAGAGTACAAGTACATTAGTATCTAGTTTGAGAAGCAGACGCCTCACAAATCCTCAACTGGCAGGTTCATTAAATAGTACCCGCAAAACACTCGTCTCAATATGTCAACAGTGAAGAGGCGACTCCGGGATGCTGGCATTCTAGGCAGAGTTGCAAAAAAAAAGCCATATCTCAGACTGGCCAATAAAAATAAAAGATTAAAATGAGCAAAAGAACACAGACACTGGACAGAGATATATGCAAATCCTGCTAGAACGAACCAGTAGGATCTCACGAGCTCGTGCTTGGCTCTCCTCCTTGCTTGTTCTGCCCGCCATGACTAATTTGTTCCCATTGAAAACAACTATGGTCTATCATGGGTTAGTTATACAAATCATTGCGTCTGCTTCTTCTTCTTTGTGTGGTTTTCTGGCAGACACAGCGCTTTGTTGTGTATTGCTGCTTTTCACAGGTCAGAATGTGAATTGCACATTGTTCACAAAAAAGGAAAAAGGGAATCTAACCCTACAGACCATAGCCTATAAGCCACTATCCCCAACAAACCCACCACCCCCTTCCCACTACTTTGTCCCTAACAGATCCTACACGAGGCAAACCCCTTCTCTCAAAGCTCTGACACCCAAAAACATATCTGCTGCTGCTACCACCAAATCAATCTTCTGGGATTCCCGTTCCATCTGTGTGGTACAATTCATGACCACAGCACTAAATAAAGAAATCCTACCTGACTAAAATATCATCATCTCTGGCTCTCTCTTCAGGCCTAAGCCTGCTCACTGTGGGGCTCCCAGTCGATTCATTCACACTTGGGCTATCCTTTACTCTCTTCACCGCCTCAGCACAGGAAACGTTCTGCCCCCATTCGAACTATGGCAATCTCAATCTGTCTCTCTCACACAGTCCTTTCTCTATCCCAACTTTACACTCCCTCTGACTGCTCTCCTGCACATTTCTCAGATCATGGGATCTCCCTTCTACAAAATACTGCAACATGTCTGAATCCTTGGCACCCAAAGCACAGTAGCGGGTTCGGAACATAGTCGCTTAAAAGTTCAGTGCAGTCAAAATGCTGTTTTCCTGTATTTTGTATCATACTCTACGACAGCTGATGAAACTAACACTGTAAAAGTGTGAAAACATTAGGCTAAAACTCCCCGATCACACTTGTAGGGGATGGCGTCATGGTGGTGTTGGCTAGCAAAGCTCATGCGTAGAAACACGTCATCGGGTCTATTGGTCGTCTCGCGCTGAACTACACATGTGCAGGTCGTCAAATCAAAGGTACTCCTTCTATATAAAGTTGTTTTTGACTAAAAATCTAACGTGTCACTTTCACGATGTTGGAGTAATAACATGTTCAACTACTTAAGACATTGGCTCGAATCTACAGTACCAGTCAAAAGTTTGGACACATCTACTCATTCAAGGGTTTTTCTTTATTTTTACTATTTTCTACATTGTAGAGTAATAGTGCAGAAACCAAAACTATGAAATAGCACATAATGAATAATGTAGTAACCAAAAGTGTCCAATTTAAAATATATATATTTTAGATTTTAGATTCTTCAAATTAGCCACCCTTTGCCTTGATGAGAGCTTTGCACACTCTTGACATTCTCTCAACCAGCTTCACCTGGAAGGCTTTTCTAACAGTCTTTAAGGAGTTTCCACAAGTTAAGTTAAGTAATTAGGCGTCAAGATAGATAACACGAGTAAAATAAAGTTCAGAGTAGCACCCACAAACTATGAGTGTAAAAGTGTTTGTGTTGTGTCGGTATGCGTGTGTGTGTTGTGTGCATGTAGTGTTTTAATGTGTGATGGATTTGTGTGGGATTGAAAGTGTAGTGTGTGTGAGTGAGTGTATGGTGTGTATATAAAGTATAGTGAGTGTGCGCAGTGTCAGTGCAGGATAGAGTCAGTGCAGATAGTTTGGGTGCCCCTAATTGACTATTTAGAAGATTTACGGCTTGGGGGTAGAAGCTGTCTTGGAGCTTATTGGTTTGAGAGCTGATGCTCCAGTACCTTTTGCCAGATGGTAGCAGAGTGAACAGTCTATGGCTTTGTCAATTTTTCAAACCTTCCTCTGACACTGCCTATTTAACTATTTTTAGTTAAATAAAGGTTAAACTGGGCTGTCCTTACCACCGTTTGTAGCGCTTTGCGGTCAAGGGAGGTGCAATTGCCATACCAAGTGGTGATGCAGCCAGTCAAGATGCTCTCAATGGTGCAGCTATTTTTGAACTTTTAACTTTTTGAGGATCTGAGGGCCCATGCAAAATCTTTTCAGCCTCCTGAGGGTGTTAAGTTCTTGGTGATGTGGACGCCAATCAATATGGATGGGGCGTGCTATCCACTCTTTTTCCTATAGTCCACGATGAGCTTTTTGGTCTTACTGACATTAAGGGAGAGGTTGTTGTCCCGGCACCACACTGCTAAGTCTCTGACCTCCTCCCTGTAGGCTGAGTCATCGCCATAGGTGATCAGGCCTACCACCATAGTGTTGTCAGCAAGCTTGATGGTGGTGTTGGAGTCGTGCGCATCCACGCAGTTGTGGGTGAACAGGGAGTACAGGAGGGGACTAAGCACCACACCTCTTAGAGGCCCCCGTGTTGAGGGTCAGCGTGGCGGAGGTGTTGTTGCCAACCCTCACCACCTGGGGCCGACCTGTCAGGAAGTCCAGGATCCAGTTGAAGAGGGAGGGGTTCCGTCCCAGGGTCCCTAGCTTGTTGATGAGCTTGGAGTGGACTATGATGTGGAACGCTGAACTGTAGTCTATAAACAGCATTCTCGCATAGTTGTTTCCCCACTTGTCCAATTGGGAAAGGGCAGTGTGAAGGGGCCAAAATCCATCTCTCTCCATCCTCTCTGTGGCAGACGACTCTTGAGCGCCCTGGCTAGAAGGGATAAAGCTTTTGTCAAATTAAGATTCAGATTTGGGTGGCGCAGAGATCTGAGGCACTGCATCACAATGCTAGCTGTGCCACTATAAATCCTGTTTTGAGTTCAGGCTCTGTCACAGCCAGCCACGACTGGGAGACCCATGGGACAGCGCACAATTGGCCCAACGTCATCCGAGTTAGAAGGTTTGGCCAGCAGGGATGTCCTTGTCCCATCACGCTCTAGCGACTCCTGTGACGAGCCGGGTGCATGCATACTGACACGGTTGCCAGGTGTACAGTGTTTCCTTTGACACATTGGTGTGGCTGGCTTGCGGGTTAAGCGGACATTGTGTCAAGAAGCAGTGCGGCTTGGTTGGGTTGTTTTTTGGAGGACGCCCGGCTCTCGACCTTTGCCTCGCCCAAGTATGTATGGGAGTTGCAGTGATGAGACAAGACTGTACCAATTGGATATCACGAAATTGGGGATAATTTTTTATTTATTTATATATATATATATATTAATTTACGTCATATTTGAATTCATAGCAGGTTAGGATCATTTTTTTATTTTATTTCACCTTTATTTAACCAGGTAGGCTAGTTGAGAACAAGTTCTCATTTGCAACTGCGACCTGGCCAAGATAAAGCATAGCAGTGTGAACAGACAACACAGAGTTACACATGGAGTAAACAATTAACAAGTCAATAACACAGTAGAATTAACGTAGCAGGTTAGGAGAATTAGGTTAAGGTTAGGAAAAGGATTAGAGTAAGCTAAAATTCCCCAAATTTATATTTTTTTACGTTAATAATTTGACAAAAGCTGTATCCCTTCTAACCATTACCCTCCTCTGTACGTCAGGGAAACAAATGTGATGACGTATAGAGTAAAGTGGGCGGAGACTGTTTAGGCAAAAAGAGCCATGGCTTCCGTGCAAGCCGAGGTAAGCGAGAGACACATTTACATCAACTTTGATTTCCATCAGATGAGGTGTTGGGGTTTGTATGAATATGTGGGCTTGCCCGTAGCAACAAATGTAATCGTTTTAGGGAAAGAAAGCGGAACTTGGGTAACTGTAGTGAGACCTATGCCTGCAGTCAATTTCAAACTGCCCGCCCGGCTCTATCCTGAGCTTTTGTGTTGGTATGGCGATTGAATGCGCTTGTGTGGTTGGGAGGATGCGCGGCCCTTGAATCTGAATTGTGCAAGTTGATGTATCCAGCGCTGTCGTTGTGGTATCAGTCATACAATTGTCAGGGCTTTATTACTATCCGTCTCTTCGCGTCTGGTTTGCCTGTGCAAAACACATACATTACATTATTGTAATTAGTTTAACTCTTGCAATGTATTTCAACTTTTTTTTTTGCATATGCTATTGCAAGATCAGTCTGTTTCTACGCTGGCCCACATGCTGGAACCCGCTAGGCAGCAGATTCGTTTAGCAAGCTAGCTAGCGTTGGTTTTAATGTTAGCGAACCTGAGTAGCCATGGCTGGGGATAACTATACATCAATTTTGATTGGTCACGTACACATTTTGGAGCCGTTACCGCAGGTGCAGCGAAATGCTTATGTTCCTACCTCCAACAGTGCAGTAATACCCAACCTAACAATATAAAGGAACTAAGAAATATCAGAACGAGCAATGTCAGAGTTCGGAAAATAAATGTATGGCCATGTATAAAATGTGTACAGTACTGTAGTAGTTATGTAGGATGTGTACAGTCATGGGTATATTGGGTCCAAGCAAGGCTTTCGGTAAAGGATGTAGTTAACCACAATTTATATAACTTAGCTACGGTTTTTCACGTATGTTTGGTAGGTAGCAAGCGGCATTATTCTGGTCAGTGTATTCTGCACCTAAGAACATCTTATAAAGCCATGTTTCCTCTCAAATCAAACTTTCAGTAGTATTGCTGGTGTTCGCTGCACGAGACATCAAAAGTTACATATTGAGCATGTAGAATATAACTAGCCATCTAGCGTGGAACTTCTACTCGCTAGCTAACTGTGGGGGTTAGTAACGAAACATTTTGAGATCAATATAACACAAGATAGTAAACTGGTGACTTTTGAAAGAATCGCTAACGCTTCAGAATAGCAAAGCTTGTATGCACAGGGAAACATGGGGATTTGTTAGATCGCTACTGTGTAGCCAGACGTGATTACTGTAGATAGCTAGCTTACACGCACTTTCTACCACCCTGTGTTGTGTTGACTTATTAACCAACAATGTCGAATGATCCGCTGATATGTGCCGTAAAAAAGTAATATGATCAATATGTCAACAGACTTGGGTGACGTCTACTCAAACTCTCATGTACATTTGCAATGTTGTCATAATCCGCTGTTATCCGACAGAGGGAGCTCGAATGACGTGTCACTCGGGTACAGTCTGCCCCAGCACCTGACAGCTTCCTTCCATTGACAGGAGCAGCCCTCTGTACCATATTCATCTGTTTGAGAACTTGCATGTCAGTTTTGTGAGGGACAACGTGCATCTAGCTTGTTTAAAGGGATTAATCTTCTACATCCTCAGTTGTCTTCTGCACCCCAAAATCCATGAATTATTGGTCCAGAGCCACATAGGCAACACATTTTTTTTCATGCATACAATATCCTACACATGCCAGTAATAACCACACGCCATGCCCATCGAGATGGTTTTGGCAGGGAATACAGAGGAGTGGATGTTGTCAATGTTGTTTAGACTGGTTTCTCTGTGAATCGAGAAGACATTTGATGGTTTACTGACATGTTTCCTTATCCTACCTAGCTTTGAAGGTTAGTGTGTAGGCTTAAATTCTCATTAAAGGCCCTGGTGGTGGCTCCCTAAAAGAAGGGCCCTGGAGGCTTCTTTGTTTGACAAAGATCTCTATTGGGCAAAGACTGTCAAATAGAGAGAGCCTGACCTAACTTGGCTAATTGTTTCGGCCATTTGCCGGCATTTTGGATGAGAGCATTAAAAACCATTAGTCGAGGGATTCATCTTAAAATGATTATTCAACAAATGATTTATTCACAGACTTAAAACATCTGCTAAAGAGAAGTGTATTGATTATACAAGAAAGTCCGACTGGTGGTGGTGTGGGTAAACGGGGACGCCGCTGGGGAGTTTTGCTCCTTGTTATCCAGGAAAGCTAGTTCTTCCCTGCAGCCTTCCCTCTGACTGACAGATGTTGGGCATCAGTGAGCATGCTCAGCACTGAGTTGAGCTCTGCTGCTCCTGCTGTATAGAGGGGGTACTGATTAGAGCAGACAACCTGGCCTCTTTGGCCTTCACAGGAACGACCCACTCTTATGGCGTCAGCTCATCTCCTTGAAGGCACGGCCTCTGTTGCTGACAGACAAAGGTATGGTGCACTGTGGGGTGGGCTGGGCTGGTGGGGTGTAAACATTCTATATTACTGCAACCTTATACTGGGAGTCTTCTGTTTTGGTGGAATGGGGACATTATTGGTCTTTATTTCTCAAAATATTCACTCATGCTGTGGTTATCACACTATTTCCTTCTATCTTATATATTTGTCAGGTAACTGATAAATCATTGTCTTAGCAATCAGGAGGCCACAAGCTGTATGTAGCCTAAACCTATTGTAGCCTGTGATGTGCAGGTAGGATGTGTGTGGGTTTAGCTAATTCAGGCGCGGTGGCTGAAGAGCCTTCCACTGATATCAGAAGTGGCAAAAGGAGTGGGTGAATTGGGTCATTTTTGGGATGCATCTTATCGATCTTGCTTGGATTGAAGACTCTGTGATGGAAAAAGCCTCCTATTCCTGTTTTTTTGGGTCATGATAGAGCATGCAGCTTATCATCTACACAGATCCTACTCTTAAATGGAAAATATGCAATGCCTTTTTTCGATGAAACATTTATTTATTTAATGGGGAGGCCTATTTTTTTGTTGTTGTTCAGGCTACTTTTTGATTAAATAAACCCAGCAGCAGTACAATGATTTAATGTAAAGTGAGTATAGCCGTGTTCTACAGATAATTTGCATTGGAATTTAATCAATGTAATTCTAGATGCTGTTAACTAATCATAAGGCAGTTATCAACACCATTCAGGTTGTTGGGCGTTATATCCTGTTAGTGTTAATTTGTAAAAAAGACGACAATGACCCATCTGGACTCTTCGTTTTAGGCCTACCTCAGTATAGTTTATCCAGATAAAGAATTGTGAACTTCTTGGCCCCTGGAGGGGTCCAAGTTTGTGACTGGAAAGTGATTATTGCGTTAGGCTACGTAGGGTAGTGTAATAGGGTAGATGGACGTAGGGCAGTATAATTCGTATTTTTAGACGTGCATTGTTAAAGTCCTTGTTTCCATTAAGGTGATATTCTACTCTTACGGTATGGTACACTTCCAAGAAGATCTTTCTTTTAGGTAAGTGAACTAGATTTAGGCTATTTCAGAGGCTATTGTCTCTCTGCAAATGTATGCTAGATCTAGTAGGAATGACTTGGTCAGATGTTACCCTGATATTCAACCCCAAAAACTTTTCCGGCCATCCTAATCCTAAATCCTCTGGAAAACATTGTTGATGTGATTATTAACAGAAAATAATATTTTTGATTGCGTGTCACCGATTAATTGCGTAAAAATGTATGATTTCATGACTAGACATGAACATTCTGAAGTGTTAGACCCCTTGACAGTTTACCCATTGTCTCTTGATATTGTTTCACGAAATGGCTGCAATGTTTTTTTTCCTCTTCTTCCTTCTCCATGAAGAACAGCAGGGCTCCATCTGAGCATGCCCAGTAAGGGCCATGGCAGAGCTTTCTATTGAGAGTTGGTCATGTGACCTGAGCTGGGACGCTGCATGTGTGTGGGACGCTAGATGTTGGAGTGTGGAGCTCAACTCTCGCCCTCTTCCTCCCCCATTATTGGACACTCACTGCTTTATCCAGGTACTTCAATGGTTGCCTGGGGGCTCAACTTAAAGAAAAAAGGACAGCATTATAACAATCTCCATTTCAAGTATCTTCAAATTGAGCTTGCTCACATGGATCGTGTTGTCTTTCACTGCCTGACTTCTGTCCTTTTTAAATGTTCTCTGCAACCAGTTTGGGAATTGAATATCCTTCCTTTGTCTCTTTGTTTTTAAGCGAAAACTCATGATGGACGAATGGAATATTTAATTGGCTAATTAGGCTAATCGATGTAATTCGGTCAACTTTCCAGACTGGGCCATGTCTTTTACCTGTAGACCAAACATGCTCTAGTATCAATCATGGGAACCAGATCACCACCAAGACTTGATCAGCTGCCTATAGCCTAGTATGTGGCTATTGCTAAGCCACATTCCTGTGGTAAAGACAAAGGGACTATCATCTGAACGCTCCATGTAGAGGGGCCTGAAATCCACATCCACCCCAGGAGCTCAGCTCAGCAGGGACAGGTTAGCAGAAGTCCTGTGTTCCACTCTGACTCATTGATTTAATTAGTGGGGGCTGATCTGGGAAAGGAATTTGTTCCCAATGAACAGCATTGATGTTACCAAATCTAGCTGATTTGTATGCTCTCCTATAAACATTGCGTGTAATCCTGAGAATCCTCCCACCTCTGCAACTAATGATGCTATATTCTATTGCAGATGGGGTGTTTAAAATATGATAACTTGTGATGGCAGGCGAGTACAGTAGAAACTGTCCGAATGTAGAAGAGTAATTGTCAAGACCTTTTCTTCAAGGCTTTTAAGCATAGTTTATTTTAGTGTACTAGTGATGTCTGGTAGCCTCAATTTCCATGCATGTGCATAGGTTCTACTCATTGTAGTGGCTTTAGCCAGAAGAGCTAAGGACTAAATGTCTCATTGGCAGTGGGCCCCCTGCTTTCTGTGGGGGTGTGGTAGCATACACTGCTGCTAGTAAACTGACAGAGATCCTATCCTGGCCAGAGCTCCTGTAACAACTCTTTCGTTATCTCTCTCTCTCGCTCCCTCTTTCTCTCCATCACGCTCTTGCTCTCATTCATGTACTCTTTCTTTCTCACTCTCTCTCCCTCTTGCTCTCTTCCTGTGTCGGCTCTATGGAGGCAGAAGAAAACAAGTTGATTCCTGTCAACTGAAAACGGAAACAGATTTTTTTTTGTTCAGCGATGTGTAAAGAAAGGTGGACTATTTTGAGAGAAGGGACTGCCAGGGTTTATCAGATCCTATTCCACCGCTTGCCACTTGGCTAGTTCATAGCTTCAAAATGGCTGACATGCCTTCTACTGAGCATGCGCAGTAGACTGACTCACTCTGCTTTGTGGTGCCATGTTGACAGCCTGAAACCGCCATGGAAATAGAGCAGCATGAACACAGAGGGCAGAAGTGTTGAGCACCGTTGAGTTCCCAGCCTATCTAGGCTAATTATCTTCATGTTCTGGAGAAAGGTTTGTTAGTAGTCAAGTTTTTTGGAAAAATTCCAACCACTCCACTCATAACAGGGAATCCCAGAATAGCCATTAGACATTCTAAAAGACTAGGCCCGTGTGCCAGATCTTGAGTGTCCTTATCAAACGATCTCTGAGAAAAGGGATATTTCCATATTATCCTCCCTTGAAATACTTTCCACTTCACATCAGTTTGGCGGGAAACAATTAGTTTTGGTGTTTTCATTTACCACAACAAATGAAAAGACGTTACTCTGGAGAGGTCAAAAAGAGGATAGGGAAAACAAATATGCATATGAAATTAGAAGACCCTGTGTTATTGTGATATGTGCTAGTTTCCCCAGCTCTTCTGGGGGGTATTGTGTGGTGTTGCCTTGTGGTTTTCAGCCTGAAGATAAGAAATGAATTATGTAGTCAGAGAGGAAGTGTTGATGCATCCCACCCTTTAGAGATGGAGAGGAAGCAAGAGTAGGAAGAGGAAGAGATCCTGACTGCACGCATAATGCATTTCACCTCTGGAGAGTTGGACCAGTTACCCAGCTGTGTGAATCAATGGGATTGGAGTAGATCCTAGAATAAGCTTTGGTGTTATGCATTATACACAAACTGAAAAATTATTGCACCGCAAGGTAGCAACAGATCATCGGCAGTGCTGCACCTCCCAGGGGACAGAATTTGTTTTGGGGGGGTTATGGTCATGTTTCAGAGATTGTCCTCATCTTCGAGCTATCCTTTCTGTTATTGCCCCTGATCATTGCTCAATTATTTTGTTCAATAGAATTAACATGAGATCTGTCTGATTCATGTCAGAGAACAGTGGGAGCTGGAGGCCTTTTCTGTCCTCTCCTAGCCTATACAGTGAAGTGGGCATCATTAGGCTATTTCACAGGTGCATTACAGTAGTTGGTTAGGCCTGATATCATTGTGTTATCTTTTCCTGCTCTGTGGAGACCAATTCCTTGACAGAAGTAAGATGGTTGAAATTCGCTCCCATGTTGGTTACATTTGGGGCTCTTTGTCCTTGTGAAGGAGCGCATATGCTGGGTATTTAGGGTTCTGACTCTCATGCAGCTCTCCTCTTTGGCCCCTTGCCTAGCTACCTTTCCTCATTTTTTTGTTGCTGTTCTTGAGATGGCTGCGCGCATTCATTAGCAAACAGGTTGCGAGCGAGAGAGACGGGGAAAAAAGAGCCACTGAAATTTGAACTGACTGAGCATGCTCTGCGGAAGCCCTCTTAAGAGAGAGACCAACAGAGGGAGCTGCTGGGTCACATGACCAACAAGATTAATGTGTGCAAGTGGGGAGGACAAGGAAAAGAGGAATAATCCGTTGGAGACTCCCGCTCTCTCTCTCTTGCTCGCTCTCTCTGTCCCTCTCAACCACTCTCCTCAATGGAGCCCATCAGGAGAAAGCAGGTATGATGCTTGCTGCAAGCGCATATTTACCACAGGGAAGGAGACGTTAGCCTACACTTTCCCCTTGGTTGCTTTTGAATCGTCCTCTGTCGAGACACACTGAACTTGCTCTGTATTTCCATGTATTTTTTGTGGCTTTGTCGTCTCTGCCATTGACATTTAGGCTGCTAATCTGTCATTGGTTGCTTGGTCTGGTCTTTGCTCAAAGGAGGCAGTTCTTTGGCCCCTGGGAGGTGCAGCCAGTCTTCAGAGTCCATGACAGAGGGCTTGAACAGAGCGCTTGATCAGTAATCAAGGGATTTTCAGCCTTATGTGATCTTTGATTGCAACATTGCATATGGAAGCAAACCTCTACTACCCTGTGGTGAAATGGTTAGTAAACGCACTGGGTTAGGGGTTAGAAAAATGTATTTTGTCTCACTGATGTGTTTCGCCGATCCAGCTGTTTGAGAAATCTCCATGGATTGATTGCGTATTGTGCGAAAGGGACTCATTAGCTGTGCTTGGATCATTGACACAAGGGAAAGGAGCAGGCTACAGTAGGCTGGAGATGACTGCGTGCAGGGCAGAGATCGGACTTCCTGGTAATCTCAAATGGTTCTCCTTCCTGCCAGGCAGGCACTCTAGGACTGAGACCATCCTCTTTTCAATCCTCTCCTTCTCCCTCTGCAGCCTTACCCTTTCCTTCAGGAACGGGCCAATAAGGTACTGCAGGGAAAATGTCCCATATGGTCAAAGACATTGGATATAAACAGATGAAAGAGGAATGACTTCAGGATAATTCTGTGCAATAGACAGCCTTGGGACCCAGGTCTTTTATAATAGCCTAGCCTCAGTGGTGTCCCGTACCATGTTCACTCTCCAGTGTGATGGTGCCTGCATTTTACACTCAAAATGGCTTTGTAACAATTAGTTGATTTTTTTTCAGTTTGGTGTAAATCCAAACTCCTCACTGTTTGTTCCTGCTACCAACTTTCCTTTAAGGTGTTGCTCTCATGGGCTGTCTAACACCTGCAATAGGAGAAGGCTTAATTATTATTATTATTATTGTTGTTTACTATGCTGGACTGTGTTAGTCGATGTTTTCTATTCGTTCACCACCTTTCATTAGATAGAAGAGCCTAATTCAGGAGTCTGGCATCAGAAACAACCCAAGATAGCTAGGCCTATAGGCTGCGCTGACCTCACTGCAATTAGATAGATTTTTGGCAAGAAATATTTGGCAGATAGATGCACAGTCATGTTTAAATGACAGTGTCTGACTCTGATATCAACATTTTTAAAAGCCTGTCTTAATTATTATTATTTTTTTTTTTTACAACATCTCAGAATTTGTTTGTGTTTAGTTATATATTTTTGTACAGGATTTTATTATGTAGCCTACATTTGTAATGATTCTGATCTGTCTTTTCTAATGTGCGCTAATTATTTTAGTACCCATAGGTGGATCTGCTTTTGAGCTCCCATCCCCCCCCACCCACACAAATCCTGACTCTATGTCCCCCACCTAGTGGAAAAATGCAGTGTTGGCCACGTTGTGTCAGTAAACAATCTGGTTAGGAAATGGCGGAGCTCTGCAGACAGCTCTCCCCTCCCCCTCTCTTCTCCCTCCAATGGGCACGTTTCCTTTTTACCCACTAGGGGGAGGACTAAGGACATTTAGAAGCACGGTTAGAGAAGGTTTCTTGATACCATGAAGGAAAACTAAAGGGTTTTCCTCCTCCCATATAGATGTGTGTCGAACCACACACCTTGGAACTCCTTGAATACCTTGGAGATCCTTCTTCTTTGGGTGCCTCAGCCTGACAGTTATCAGCTTGCTCTTGGGTGCTGCTAGCCACTCTGACGAGTAAGACACATTTACCCTGTAACTGTTTGTTGAAAAAGCTAAATGTGCATCTGTTTAATGTCGGAAGACTTAGTTTTTATATGGTTGTGATTTTTCATAAAACATAAGTCAAAGAGCATCTCTTCATTGCATTTCTCTCATAACCCAGAGGATACAAGTTAGAGAATGCTCCGAATATTAATAGATTTGTCTGTAGAACCACTGAGTTACAAGTGTTGCTCTACAGACAGATCACTACATTGTCAAAAGCCTGGCAAAGGACACCAGTGTCTTTGTCCACTGGAGTGTCAGTGGTCAGAGGCAATTCACATATCCCTTTGCTCAGACTTAAGAAAGTAGCCTATTGGTTGGGTTGCCTTCAAAAATGATATTGCTTGTTATTTCTAAGGTGAATTATGTTCTCTGCCAGGTGATGCTCCCTGTAGATTCTAGAGATGCATCCAGGTCACGAGAGCAGGGTCTCATGGCAAAAACCTCTTCCCTGAAATCTAGCAGCTAGGCTGAGGTGTCTTTTTTATTTTATTCTGACAGGCATTGGCCAGGCTAATCCTGAAGGACACATTGAAACAAGAGGCCTCTGTAACTGATCCAATAGATCCAGTCCTCGTCAGCTTTTGATAGCTGTGTGCCAAAAGGTGGGGGCCGTTCTGTGGCTGAGGTGACTGAGGGAAGGTGGCCGTGGACAGCTGGTGAAGAAGGCTAATGCTAGGCTAGGCTATATCCTCCAAAAATAAGCACAAACTTGAGCTAATATAAGACTGTGTAGTGGCTCCCCTGCTGGAGACTGAGAGAAGGGTGCTTTAACAGTAGACATTTTGTAGTGGTTTTAAAGCCAATTCATGGTTGATCTGAAAATGTGGTCGGAGGCGCCATATGGATGGTGTGACGCAATTGCAGAGCCTCCGGAGGCATGCAGAGACCAAAATGAACTCAGTAGCGCATCACTGTGCGCATCTCAAATTCTGTAACATTGCGGAGGGCTCCTTATAGCTCCGCATTGACATGATTGGTTGACGGTAGGTGTCGGCAGGAGGTCCTATATAAACACAAACTCACTTCCTTCACAACAGTTCTGCGCTGCTCCATGAAGCCCTGACTTCTGCAGAGGCCCTATCAACATAAATGCTCCACGGCCAATGCCGTCTGGGGCCTGGGTTGTTACGGGGGAGGGGAAGGTGGTGAATTTCCTTCCATTGCTGTTTTCTAGTGCTGCTGGAAAATTGCATTACCTTGTATTGAGAGGCCAGGTGCATCAGTGAAACGAGGCAGAATGATGCAAGGCAAGCAAGAACAGAAGATGGATAGTTTTCCCTGAATAGGTCTTTACCATAACCATCATATTTGATGTGTGGTCCTGGTGCTAACCTTACCAATCACATTGACTTAGGTCTCCGATAAGTTTGAGCATGAGATTCTTCTTCTGGAGGTGTGAGGCATTGCAGGTAAAGCTTTTCAGAATGCAGCTCTCTGGAGGTGGAGACACTGATTCATTTCCTACTGCTGTATGCTATTTCAGCCATGGTGATCATACGCTAGCAAATAATACTTCAACCTACCGCATTCTTTGAAATGTTCAGGCTAAGTTTAAAAAATCAGGTGAAATTGTAAAGGACTGGCTACTTAGGTTAGGTTAATGAGTGCATTATATTATGCTGTAACTTGTGTATATGGAGACAGGCTCTGTTAGTGCATAGCAGGGCTGCTTATTTTCCAGCATGCTGCTGTATAGGACGTTCTCTGACCATAGATGTGTTCTTGACGCTGTGTATGGCGTTAAGTGTATATGTGTGCTGTCAGCCCACAGGTCTGGCCAAAGGCAGAGTGGTTAAAGGGGAGTCCATGGAGGATGGGATGGATTCACCTGGGGACCGAGCGGAGGAGGGAGGTGAGTTCATCTTTAAAGTCATCACAGCTAAACATGGCAAGGTGTACTCTGCCAAAATAAAGGAAGCATAAAGTGTCTTAATAGGGCCACCACAAGTCAGAACGGCTTCAATGCACCTGGGCATAGATTCAACAAGTGTCTGGAACTCTATTGGAGGGATGCAACACCATTCTTCCTCGAAATTCCATAATTATTTTTTTTTGTTGATGGTGGTGGAAAACACTCAGGCGCTGCTCTGGAATCTCCCATGTGTTCAGCTGGGTTGATCTGGTGACTGAGACGGCCATGGCATATGGTTTTCATCCTCATTAAACCAATCAGTGATCACTCATGCCCTGTGGGTGGGGACGCTGTCAACCTATGGGGGCATAGCCGTGGTAGCCAAAATAATGGGATGTCCAGCAATGTTATACATGACCCTAAGCGTGATGTGATTTGAATTAAGTCAGGAACCACACCTAAGCACCTGTTTTCAATACACATTGTATCCCTCATTCACTTAAGTGTTTTCATTATTTTGGCAGTTACCTGTATGTCCTCTCTTGATCTAACATAAGGCCATACTGTGAGTGACTGATATCTACTATTATAGATGCATCAAGAGATGAGGAGGTAGCTGCCAGGCTGCAGTCCAGTCCCAGAGCAGAGACGGAGCTAAATGGGACCTATGAGAGTGCAGAGTTGGGGAACAGACACAAGAACCCCACCCCCCTGATCTCCCAGGCCAATGGGTCACAGGCGGCTACAGAGAATGGGATGATGGAGACGGACCTGCCTCACGGCTCCACCACCGGTAGTAACGGATACATCCTCAGCAAGCAGCAGGAGGGGGGTTCTTCGACAGGCTCGACGGCTGCCCCACACAGGACTAGCTGGTTGCCCTCAGGCACCACCATGATTGGACACGCCGCCAAAACGTTCCCGTCTTTGGCAGACGGGTGCGGCCACAGTCTGGGATCAATAACGACTGACACCCAGCACGCCGGGTCCCCGTCGGGACAGGGGACCTCAGACGCAGACACTAAAAACGGCACGTCCGCTAACGACTCCCCCGCCCCTTCCCCGCAGTCCATCGCCATACACCGAGCACGCAAAACCATGTCCATGCCAGCATCCAACCAGACGCTAAAGGTAACTAACTTTAGCCTAGTAAAGAGGTAGTCCATTAATTGTCTTGGTCTTTGGATGAGACATAGTCCACATGGGACAGTGATTGCATGTTTTATTGGTTCTGCAACTGGTGAGGGAAGTGCAACAACAATATCAAGCATAGCCACCACTTGATTCACTGCTGTTTTTTATCCCCATAGCTTCTAAACAGGAAATTAATAGAACCAAACGGTGCAGACGAGGAGAGTCCGAATGGACCAGAGGAGGAGAAGTCCCAGCAGACGTCCCCCTCCCAGAACCAGTTACCTCCGAGCCAAATCGTCGTGCCGGCTGCAGCAACGGCCAAGTCCCAGACAGGTCAGACAGACCGCACTGGGCCCTGGAAGGGGAGGGACAGGGGTATAAGCCAAATAATCATCACAGTCCACACACAACAATGGAAATGCAGTTATATAATGGCAAGACTTTGCTTACTGAAGGCTATTTACTTGTTTCAAGGCTGCAAAAGCCAGAGGAGTATGAATGAGAGCTTCTGTAAAGAGGTTCATGGCTCCTTGAGCTCAATTGAACGCTCTCTTCCAGCATCGAGGAAGAAGAGACGGAAGATGGGAACATACAGTC
This sequence comes from Oncorhynchus gorbuscha, assembly GCF_021184085.1. Taxonomy (NCBI): domain Eukaryota; kingdom Metazoa; phylum Chordata; class Actinopteri; order Salmoniformes; family Salmonidae; genus Oncorhynchus; species Oncorhynchus gorbuscha. The sequence goes on along the minus strand of NC_060183.1, from coordinate 60,352,878 downwards.
TGGTCCCCAGGAAGAAAACTAAAGTGCTGAGGCAGGGGACGGTGCTGCAGATGTTTAGTCAACTTCAATCAACTCAAAGAGCACAGGTCTCACTTCCGTAGACTATCTTAACTGTTTTAGAATAAATGTATTGTAATTAGGAGATTTAGCTATAAGTGTCATGTTGTAATATTACTCTGCTTCTCCGCGTAGGCTAAAGCGGTGTCACACGTGAATGGGGAAAGGGTGGAGAACGAGTCAGAGGAGGAAGGGTGGGAGGATGGAGAGGAGTGGGAGGAAGAGGTGGAGCAGGGTGGAGAGGAAGGTGTCCCCACAGCCCTGGAGAAGAGTCAAACATCAGGCCCTGCTCTTCAGGTGGGAACGTATTGACTTCATTATCTTAGTTTGCTTTACCTGGACCCCAGCTGATAACTTTGATAAAATGATGCTCCTATTACATTCATAGGTATCACAGGTATCGAATCACAAATCATGTAGACCATTAAATCCTCCACCCTCCCTTTCCAAATGGCCAAACCTCTTTGACATTGTGTGTTGTGATACTTGTCTGTTCAGGGGGACCTGGGAGAGGAGCCGGACTCTGAGGAATCAGCTGAGGAGGAAGGTGAAGAAGAGGGGAACGAGTCAGACTTGGTAAGAACACACAATCATTGACAACAATTTAACCTTCTTTGAGTCTGCTGATTAGACCATCATCCAATGGCATGAAGGAGTGTTTTTCTGAACCCAAACATTATCAATGCACAAGTCATTTTCTCTGTCTGTTCCACCATCATCTGTTTCACCATCAGAGTGAGGAATATATTGATGGTCATGTGAGAGAATAGAACTTATCTCAATTGATCTGCTTTCACACAGAGCTCGGAATCCAGCGTGAAGAAGAGGTTGAAAAAGAAATCAAAGGGAGACTACTTCTTGCTCCGGCCATCCAGGAAACGGAATAGGAAGCCCAAGACTGAGGGACTCCCTGGTACAGAAACCCATCTTTCTGCCTTATGAGGACTATAATAAAGACTTGGAGATATCTCTTACCCCTGACTTTCTGCTCCCTGTGTTAGCTAACTCTCCTCCCCTTTCAGGCACAGGGCCCCAGGGCCAGGCAGGCCTGAGTAAGGACTACACAGAGGTTCCCCTCCACTCACTCAACCTTAATGCCAAGGAAATGCTGCTCTCCCCACAGCACACAGGTGAGTTAGGCCTTATAGGCGTTGGTGATGGGGGAGTAAGAGAGGTAGGTAGTGGTATAGTTGAGAACTGAACTGCCTGTTGGTAAGAGTTTCTATTTATGTTAAGGGACAAGGCCTCTCCTCCCTCACTGGGCCAGATGACTCATTTGAGTCATCAGATGACTCATAGCAATTTATTGCCCTGGCCACATCTGCAGTCCTCATGCCTCCTTGCAGCACGTAGAGGAGCAGGGTTCCTGGGCATCTTTCTTTTGGTTTTGTTTTTCAGAGTCAGCAGAAAGCCCTCTAGTGTCCTAAGTTTTCATAACTGTGACCTTAATTGCCTACCGTCTGTAAGCTGTTAGTGTCTTAACGACCGCTCCACGGGTGCATGTTCATGAATTGTTTATGGTTCATTGAACAAGCATGGGAAACACTGTTTAAACCCTTTACAATGAAGATCTGAAGTTATTTGGATTTTTAGGAATTATCTTTGAAAGACGGTCTCTTTTTTTGGTGAGTTTTGCTCTTTATGGTATTTGTTTCTTTTCAAATGAGTCTCTATAAACTCTTGGAAAGAGCAGGAAACCTGTGTCTAGGAAGGGTCACATTGACATCTGTTGGATGAGCTGAGCTGAGTTGATGGTCCTCTGTGCAGGAGTTACTGGGGGTGTGGAGGAAGACATGGTGCAGGAGCTACCCCTCTGCAGCTGTCGCATGGAGACACCCAAGAGCCGGGAGATCCTCACACTGGCCGACAGGAAATGCATGGCCACGGAGAGCTTTGACCGACAGGTGAGCCTGACGCTTGGCCTCATCCTATTTTTATACTTATTCTATTCTGTATGTTCACTTATCACATTCTCTCCCTGTATCTTTGGCTGCCTCCTGATTCTCCATTCTATTCTACACTGGGAAAAGGCTGGAAAATTGGGATGCAGCCTTTCTCACTCAAATCTCTTTCCTTCTCCCCACAGCTAAGCAGATGTCAGAGTGCGGTTCTAAAGCATGAGATGATGCGTCCTTCGAACTCTGTGCAGCTGCTGGTGCTGTGTGAGGACCACCGGGCCGGCATGGTCAAACACCAGTGCTGCCCCGGCTGTGGCTTCTTCTGCAGGGCTGTAAGTACTGGAACCTCCCTGGGGTGATCCATCTAATTCTGAGTTAGTAAGTCAGTAAAAGCTTTGGGTCCTAGTTATAGTGATGGTTGTTGTTAGGGCACCAATATGTTTTCCTGGTCATGTCCTGTGTTTAGGAAAAACCCCTGGCCCAAGTAAACCACTGCCCTATCGATGGGCTTAATGTTGTCATCCAAGTTCCTAAACATAAGTTATACTGGGATTGTCCAGCTGTAGTCAAACTGACCTAGCTGTGGGTTGTAGGGGACCTTCATGGAGTGCCAACTGGATGTCAACATCTCCCACCGTTTCCACCGGGCCTGTGCCTCGGTGCTGAAGGGCCAAACCTTCTGTCCACACTGTGGAGAGGAGGCCAGCAAGGCCAAGGAGGTCACCATTGCCAAGGCCGACACCACCTCCACCATGCCCGCCACACATGCTGCACACGGCCCTGCCACCCCCCGGGGCTACAGAGGGCAGGGCAGACACAACCACTGGGGGGTAGGTTCACAGCACTGTTGGGTGTAATGGGGGGGGGGGGGGGGGGGGGTGAAATCCATTGCAGTCTAGCATTTTCGTCAAGACACAACTGTCAAAATAAAGGAAACATTTGAGTAAATGAGGGATACAATGTATACTGAAAGCAGGTGCTTTCACACAGGTGTGGTTCCCGGGTTAATTAAGCAATTAACATGCCATCATGCCTAGTCATGTATAACAATGCTGGGCAGGCCATTATTTTGGCTACCATGGCTATGTCCCCATCCACATGGCTTGAGTGTTCCTGATTTGGTTTGATGAGCATGAAAACGATGTAAACCATATGTCATGGCCGTCTGTCACCAGATCTCAACCCAAATGAACATTTTAAGGGAGATTCTGGACCAGCACCCGAGACAGCGGTTTCCACCACCTCTAACAAAACACCAAATTATGGAAATTCTCATGGAAGAATGGTGTCGCATCCCTCCAATATTTCCAGACACTTGTAGAATATATGCCCAGGTCCATTGAAGCTGTTCTGGGTTGTTGTGGCCCAAGAAGGCTTGCATGCTATCAAAATACCCTTCCCTCAGCCTAAAACAAGAGTGGCACTTCCATACAGCAGCATTAAAGCCACTATGCCCATGGAGCTATACATCAATAAAATATCTTTGGAGGATGATGAAGTGGTGGAAAGAGGGGGTTTCCCTTTCAGTCTGGGAAGAGGTCACTGGTACTTTGAACCGTATCACTCTTCTGTTGTAGTAGTCAGGCATTCTGTGTGTGTTTCAGTCTATCCTGTTTCTCTGTGGGAGGTGATATAAGTGGCCGAGCAGACGGCTCTCTCTCCATCCCCCCTGGGCACACACTGGACACCTTCCCCGGGGGCTCCAGAACCGGAGTACTGCCTCCTGCGGTGGGGATTGGGATGGGCACCACCCCTAAAGAGACCTTGGAGAGCATCCTGCTGGCACTGGACACAGAGAAGTAAGACACTACCAACACTCAGGGTTGAGAGAAGAATGCTGCTCTACTATGCACTCGTTAGGCTAAATTGTTTCAGATTGTACTGTACAATGCACTTTTCACAATACTAATAACATTCTTTTGACGTTCTTGTGTGCTTTGCTCATGTTTATGCACGTTCAATTATCTATCTGTTTTCTATCAAGATTTTCCTGTTATTGTGAGGGTGTGTGTATTCCTTTGACTTGACTTTCTCCATGTGTCGTGCATCAGACCCAAGAAGCTGCGGTTTCACCCCAAGCAGCTGTTCATCTCTGCCAAACAGGGCGAGCTACAGAAGGTCCTTCTCATGCTGGGTGAGGGGAGATGCTTTGAGTAAAACCTCAGTGGGCCAGGATGTTTATATTAATCAATTAACAAGTCATTATCTGGCCATTCACTCTTTATAACTGGTTCTGTGGTTGGGATTTTGTGATAAAAAAAAAAAAATAGATATCTTTCTGCATCTCTGTCCACTAGTGGATGGGATGGACCCTAACTTTAAGATGGAGAGCCAGAGCAGACGCACCCCCCTCCATGTAGCAGCTGCGGCAGGCCACCAGGAGATCTGTCACCTGCTGGTTCAGGTGATGGTTGGCTATGGTTCCCCCTGGCAGTGGATGAGTGATGGGGTAGACAATGCATTACTTGGACATGCAGAATAGAGCTTTTCAGAATGGGTTCACTGGTATCTGTCATGTGACTCACTAACTTATCATGTTGAACATGAATTGACATCTTATAATGGACTCGTGTTCATTTTGATCAGACAATATTTTCATATTTTAACATTGTATAAGGGCATGTCCATAGTATTGATGAGTAGATTGATCCAGTTTTGATGTCCCTCCCTACCTACCAGTCTGGTGCAAACCTGGACATCTGTGATGAGGACCAGCGCACACCCCTGATGGAGGCCTGTGAGAACAACCACCTGGAGACAGTCCGCTACCTACTGAGTGCAGGAGCCATTGCCAGCCACAAGGTGGGTCAACCAACCCCCTCTTTCCACCACTATATAATTTCCACATCATCCTCCAAAGTTGTTTTATTGATGTATAGCTCCATGGGCGTATTGGATTTAATTCTGCTGTATGGAAGTGCCACTCTTGTTTTAGGCATTGGTAAGGGTATTTTGATAGCATGCAAGCACTGTTGGTTGGTTAGATGGTTGCATTGTATTACAGTGCAAATCTTATGACGGGAGCAATGTGTGTTGACTTCCCTCTGTTCTCCAGGATGTGGAGGGGTTCACGTGTCTCCACCTAGCTGCTAAGATTGGCCATTACAACATTGTGGAGCATCTCCTCTCCACAGGACTCGTAGACATCAACTGTCAGGTGAGTGCTGTCCTTTTCAGTCATAAACCAGTGAAATACAAGTTTATTTGAGCATAACTGTAATTCTGCACAATCAAGTTTAGTCCCTCAAGAAGGTTATGGCTTAGGATGGTTGTACTACTGAAGTCAACCAGAACCAATAAGGCTTTCATGTTGATCCAGTTCTATTTTCCTCTGGCCTGTGTGTCATCCTCTCACTAGTGGCCTTTCTGTAGAGGTCTGATTCTCCTCCCGGTGGGTGTGCTGCCCCATCCACTCGACATGGGTCCCTAATGGTATTCTCTTACTTTGCAGCCGCTGCGGAATTATCAGCTCTTTCCCAGTATGCATTAGTTAGGATTGCAGCTCCCCTGCTGTGTGATAACCTATTTGATTGTGTAAAGCTATACACTGCCGAGTAAGTTTCCTTTGACCTCTATTCTGACCATCTCTCTAAAACAGTTGTTTGTCTGTGCCTCTAAAAATGTATCTCATATCAATGACGTGTGGCAGGGATGCTTTAGCATTTCAAAAGGAGATATCTTTCGTCCTTTGTATGCCACCATCAAAGGGCCTCTGACGCCATATGCCTGTGGGACTGCACAGTTTAGAACCCCAGTGTGGTATTTGAAGTGATTTAAGGCATTCTTTGTCCTTGTGGTGGTAACTCTGCCACCTAAGCTTTGTCTCTGAGCTCTAGAATAGAAATACATCCTCACCCTCTTATAATACAATCTCTTGGAGAAGGTTGGTGAACTTGCTCATCGTTATATCCAGGACATTTAAACCAATCTTGTACTGTAGGGGCCCATTCTTAAAGCTATGCTGTTGCTACTCTCTAGGACGATGGTGGTTGGACGGCCATGATCTGGGCAACGGAATATAAGCACCTAAACCAGGTGAAGCTGCTTCTCATTAAAGGGGCTGACATCAACATCAGGGACAAGGTCAGTAACCATGTTCAACTGAAGGTCCTCATGACCTCCCCCAAACCAAATTGTTTCAATGGCTTTGTGTCTGACTTATGTCTGACTGTTATGTCTATGGCTTTGTTTTGGCTGACTTGTGAATTTGCTGCTCTTTGTTGTCGTTTTGAAGGAGGAGAACATCTGTCTCCACTGGGCTGCGTTCTCTGGCAGTGTGGAGATTGCTGAGCTCCTCCTAGAGGCCAAGTGTGATCTCCACGCTGTCAACATCCATGGAGACTCCCCTCTGCACATCGCCGCGCGGGAGAACAGGCTTGAATGTGTCACGTGAGTAAAGGTTGAGGGGAAATGGCTCTGGTGATTCAGCAGTAAGTAATAAAATCGCCATCTACAGCACTGGTTTGGATGTAGCCTCTTTTATTATAACCAAGGCTGTAGCCATATCAGGACTATTCCATCTAGTACACTGAAGTGATGTGGTGAAGTCTGTGGTCCCTCAGACTCTTGCTGTCTCGTGGGGTGGATGTCAACTTGAAGAACCGCGAGGGGGAGACCCCGCCGGACTGCTGCAGCCGCAGCTCCAGGGTGTGGCTCACCCTTCAAACAAACAGGAGGATTTGGGAGGCCAGGAGCAGCACCAAGGGGGAGAAGGTCCTCAACAGGTACAATCCCCTGTTCTCATTTTCTCTCACAATAATCTCCTGCATTACGCTCTTAGACATTATTTTTCTTTTGTCGGCAATGCATGGTACCCTTCTCCTTTTATCTCTCCTTCACTTGTCGCTACCTCCTTTGTTTTGATAATAATGCATTGATAGTCTAACACTGAGTCCACTGGGACCTGAGCCTCCATCTCCCTCCACACTACAGAGACATAGCCCGGGGGTATGAGAGAGTTCCAGTCCCCTGTGTCAACTCGGTGGATAGTGAGCCCTGTCCGGACAACTATAAATACGTGCCAGACAACTGTGTCACCTCCCCCTTGAACATAGACAAGAACATCACACACTTACAGGTGGGTAATGTTGCTGGATAGACCATCATATAGTTGATCATGCTTACAGGCTAGCACCGTGGTGGGCAACATACCCATCCAATCTGTCCCGTGGGAGGTTTGGGTAAACAAAGTAAATGGCAAATAAAAAAATGTGCCTGTCTAAAACTAGATTAAGTATGTTGAATTATAAGGAACCTATACTTTTAAATGACAGCCTTTTTTTCTGGCCCGCAAATTGCTTTTGACAAACAAATCTGTTTGAAGAAATATTTGCGGCCTACTGCTGAATTTTGAAATCCCAAAGTGGCGCTCAAGGTAATTTTTACTGCCCACCCCTGGGATAGCATGTCATGAAAGATTAAATGACCATCTCTTTTCGTCCCTGCTGTCCACAGTACTGTGTGTGTAAAGACAACTGCTCCTCAAGCAGCTGCATGTGTGGCCAGCTCAGCCTACGCTGTTGGTATGACAAGGTAAGGCAGAGTACTTCACTATTGTTGATAAAGTGATGATCTTGCATGATCGTCATGTCTGTTCCGTGACTGTTCTCAGAATGGTCGTCTGCTCCCCGAGTTCTATCGTGAAGAACCGCCCCTTATCTTCGAGTGTAACCACGCCTGCTCCTGCTGGAGAACCTGCAAGAACCGTGTGGTCCAGAATGGACTGAGGTACCGTACCAAAACCGCCTCACATGGCCACACTGACAGCCAAATTTCCTGTCTATACATGCTACCATATTTATGAAACCAAGCAAACACTTGTCAACCCTATTGATAAGAACATCTAAATAAAATAAAAATATTTTAATGACAATCAGCAGTCCTTCATGGGAAAGTTTTCATGGATTTGACTTCCCAAATCCATGTGAGGATGATGTTTGGGAGATGAGTGTGTTGTAAGAACATCAATGCTGAAAAGGTTTGTTTTTCTCAGGGTCCGGCTCCAGCTGTTCCGGACCAGTCGGATGGGCTGGGGGGTCCGGACACTGCAGGAAATTCCTCAGGGGACCTTTGTGTGCGAGTGAGTCCCAGACGTACCCCTTTCACAATGCATAGTTAAGATTTATTTTGCTGCAAGTTCTTAATGATTTCCCATGCAATGTCATCTGCGTGTGGTGCTGCATTGATATTTGTGGTGTTGGTGGATCCGGGCCCCACTTCTTGTCCACAGGTACGTGGGGGAGATCATCTCTGATGCAGAGGCAGATGTCAGGGAAAACGACTCCTATCTGTTCAACCTGGATAGCAAGGTAGGGATCAGTGCTACTAGGATAAATCCTAAATGTAACTAGTTATCTCAACTCAATCTGTTACCCAGTGATCAAAAATGAATTTTATTCCTGTCGCTTGAGGCCTATCCTTGTGGGGTTTCTAAAACACTCTATTCTTCTGATAATTCTCTTTGATATCTCTACCACAGCAGATCCTGCTTTATTCATTATCATCCATTTATGGGTATTCTTTGGTCGCAGGTGGGTGACGTGTACTGCATAGATGCCCGTTTCTATGGCAACATCAGCCGGTTCATCAACCACATGTGCGAGCCGAACCTATTCTCCTGCCGGGTGTTCACGGCACACCAGGACCTGCGCTTCCCCCATATCGCCTTCTTCGCCTGCGAGACCATCAAGGCTGGGGAAGAGCTAGGGTAAGGGTCATGTACAATGCATTTTACATTCATATTCCCATAGACAGCCATTATAATGAGTGGTGACCTCAATATTTCCCGGATGGATTCTCCTCGGGTGTTCACCTGCTATATCAGTTTTGTTATACTCACAGACATTATTTTAACAGTTAAACTTTAGAGTGTTTTCTATCCAATACTAGCAATTATATGCATATCCTAGCTTCTGGGCCTGAGTAACAGGCAGTTTACATTGGGCACCTCTGTTCAGAAGTAAAAATGTGCTTACTTAGGCTTGTCATAACAAAGGGGTTGAATACTTATTGACTCAAGAGATTTCAGCCTTTCATTTATGAATTTGTACAAATTTCAAAAAACAAATCCACTTAAACATTATGGGGTATTGTGTGTAGGACAGTGACACAACCTATATTTAATACATTTTAAATTCAGGCTGTAACAACAAAATGTTGGACAAGTGAAAGGATGGGAATACTCCTTCCTTTTTCCACATTTTGTTACGTTACAGCCTTACTCAAATTGATTCAATACAATATTTTCCTCAATCTACACACAATATCCCATAATGAAAGCCAATAGTTAAAAAAAAAAATATATATATATATATGTATATATGTGCAAATTATATATATAAAAAATGGAAATAACATATTTACATAAGTGTTAAGGTCCTTTGCTATGAGACTCGAATGTAATACCTCCCAGATTGCAGTTCCTAGGGCTTCCAGTAGATGTCAGTCTTTAGAAGGTTTCAGGCTTGTTTTTTGAAAAATGAGCTGGAATTTGTCGTTTTTCTAAGTGGCTCCCACTTTGGCTGTTGTGGTGCGTGTCAGTGAGGGCGTAATGAATGAACATACTATTCTGTCTTAAATGTTATAAATTATTTACATTTTAGGGTACCTGAGGATTGATTAGAAACGTTGTTTGACTTGTTTTGATGAAATTATTAGTAACTTTCGGGATTCGTTTGTATGCATTTTGAACGAGGAAAAGCAGTGGATTACTGAGTCAAGCGTGCTAACTAAACTGACTTTTATGGGATATTAAGAAGGACTTTATCGAACAAAGGGACCATTTTATGTAGCTGGGACCCTTGTGATTGCAACCAGAGGAAGATCTTCAAAGGTAAGTGATTTATTTTATCGCTATTTCTGACTTTCGTGGTGCCTCTGCTTGGTTGGAAAATGTATGTAATGCTTTTGTGTGCGTGGTGCTTTCCTCAGATAATCGCATGGTGTGCTTTTGCCGTAAAGCCTTTTTAAAAATCTGACAGAGTGGCTGGATTAACAATAAATTAAACTTTTAAACAATGTAAGACACTTGTATTTCCATGAATGTTTACTATTACAAATTTTGAATTTTGCGCTCTGCAATTTGACCGGATGTTGTCGAGGTGGGGTGCTAGCGGTACATCTATCCCAAAAAGGTTTTTAACATGATAGTAATTCAACAATCTCATCTCTGTACCCCACATACAATTATCTGTAAGGTCCCTCAGTTGATCAGTGAATTTCAAACACAGCTTAAACAACAAAGACCAGGGAGGTTTTCCAATGCCTCGCAAAGAAGGGTACTGTGAATAGCCCTGTGAGCATGGTGAAGTTATTCATTACACTTTGGACGGTGTTGCAATACACCCAGTCACTCCAAAGATACAGGCGTCTTTCCTAAAATCAGTTGCCTGGGGTAGGAAGGTAACCTCAGCAATTTCACTATGAGGCCAATAGTGACTTTATAACAGTTCGGGTTTAATGGGTGTAAAAGGATTTGTTTTCTTGAAGTTTTCCATTTTGTGTATATCATTGACAAAACATGACAATTAAATCCATTTTAATCCCACCTTGTGAATACTTTCTGAAGGCACTTTAATGTTTTATTTGGCACACGGTCAAGTTATTACCAGTCTTTGGAAGTTATTACCCTGTAAGCATATTTAAGTTGAATTCTGTTTTCTTTTGTTTTTTTGGGCCTTTAATAATTTTGTTCCCCCTAAAATCAAGATTAGGTTGCTTGATTTAAGATTTCTCTCCAACCCCTCATCTCTCAGGTTTGACTACGGTGACAATTTCTGGGAAATCAAGGGAAAGCACTTTAGCTGTGAGTGCGGCTCTCCCAAGTGCAAGCACTCTGCAGCGACCATCGCCCTGTGCCAGGCTGACAGCTCACCCCTGGACCAGCAGTCCAGCGCCCTCCCTGACACCAGCTCCTCCACCACCCCTTTCTGAGCCTCCTCTGACACCCCCACAAAAAGGACTTCCAGACCAGTGGAGATATGTCTCCATTCCCCCAAACAGCAACCTCCACCCCTAGGCCGTACGTCCCCAGACGCCCCACCTCCATCCCCAGTTGAATCATCACCTTCAGGCCTGTGGAGCCCATCACTGAGACCTAAAATCAAACCCACCTGCTTCATGTTTCAACCAGCTCGAACATCTCCTTACCAGCACAAACTCTGAACATCTGCTAAAACTCACCCTCAGTTCAGGAAATATTGGGCAGGAAGACAGTCTGTTTGTTGACGTGTGTCCGATGCACAACTTTTATGAGAAGAAAAAAACACTATGAGCCTGGCTCTTGTTTTGTTTCCCATTGTCATTCTCAAACCGGCTTCGTGCTCAGTTCTGGGTAATGGTGTTTCATGGCCCTTGGTCTGAATTAAGTTTGTACTAAGCAACAATGTATATCTAACCATGAAAAATATTTCCACTGTGCGAAAGGCATTTGTAGCATAGGAGTGCCCTTACCCTCTCACATGATACCATAGAAATGAGAAATGTTCATGCACAATTTGAGACGTTTGATGTATTTACCTCATGCTATAGTTTGATTGCAAAGGGGACAGAGGACTCAAGTCACAATCATGTATGTTTCTACTGGACTTCTTCTCTTGAGCATTTCTACAGGAAAATAATTGTCAGTGCTAGATATCAATTATGAAAACAAAAAATACTTTTGAATTCACTTTATATTCAAATCTAATTTGAAATCTAATGTTATATTCTGTTACATTTAGTCAAGTGTATTGTATGCAGAACTTTTGATAATGATCATGAGTACAACATTTGAAGTCAATGAGAATACTAACCAATCATCTCACTGTTCTGAGGGGTGAAGCAAAGTTGACACTGTCCAGTAAAGGCAGATCTGTTTTGACCACAAAGGAGTGGCAGATTCTGTCAGTTCTGGCATGAATTCCTCTTCAACACAATGGTCCTTTTCTATTAAATACTTTTCTTCTGGAAACAGTATGTGCATATATGAAAGGTGGTGTGACATCAAATTGACCAACGGTAAGGGTATGAAGATTGCAAAAGGGTTGAGGTGGGAGTTGACTAAGCTGTACTATACTGTACCTACAATTAAAGCGGGTGGATTTTTATTATCTGCAGGATTTTTAAGTATGTTTTAAGGCTGACACCTTGAATATTACGTTTTAAATACATTTTACACAATTCTGGAGGGACTGTTAATGGGGTGAGATGCAAGAATTCTGCTGCCAATGTTTTCTTTTCCTTTTGTTGATTTTGCATTGTAAAATTAAGCAAATTATTTTTCTTTTTACATTTAACTTCAGTTTTCTATCTGTAGTTTAGCCTGTTTCAATTTTGTTACACCATTTCATGTTGATGGAAACCTACACATTATTCCTATGTATTTAATGTGGTTAGTACAGTAGTGACTCTTGTGCACATTTTCAAAGGTATGAATATAAAAAGGTTATACAAAATTATTTACTTTCTGTTACATATTTCTGGACCGTGCAACATCCATCGACTTGGTTGTATCTTTCAATAAATTTACAAATGGATATGGCTGCCAGGTTTTATTAAGAGCATGAGTGCGGTGGGGCACACCAGACAGGTTCGGGGGGATGAGGATTTTCGGAAGAGAAGATTTAAGAGGAAGCCTGAGAAACAGCTTGAGGCAGATGGTGCCTTCAGAAAGTATTCCCACTGCTTGCCCTTTTTCCACATTTTGTTGTGTTAGTCTGAATTTAAAATGTATTCCATTTAGTTTTTTTTTTGTCACTGGCCTACACCCAATATCCCATGTCAGTGGAATTATGTTTACAAATGAATTCAAACTGAAAAGACTAAATATCTTGTCCAAGTATTCAACCACTGTTATTGCAAGCATAAATATGCTCAGTTGCTTGTGAAGACAAACACCATTGTAAATACAACATATTTTCCCTTCTGTGTTAACTGTTTGCATGTCATTACAACACTGTATGACATTTGAAATGTCTTTACTCAGAAGTTACAAAAGAATGTTTACTGTTTATTTCACCTTTTTATCTGCGTCACTTGTTCAGGCAACGTTAACATTTTTCCCATGCCAATAAAGCCCTCAAAATGATTTGAAATTGAATTGAGGCCCAACTTGGCGGAAAATCTGTCTCCAGCAGGTGGCGTTTTTCCCACCAAGCAATTACTTTTTATTTGGCTTATTTGCTAGGTGAGGTTTATTTGATCGAATAGAAGGATCGTAATGCTTGAGTACTGATATAAGTAGGACACGTGACATCCCGGCAACTATGAGCAAAACACATCGGATTTGTCTCGATGGCTATGCATATTTATGGTGTTTTTTAAAATTATTTTTTAATTTATTTCATGAGGTATGAGGCTAGTAGCACAGCATCTTCTCTCCACAGTATACAGCCGGTTGATGTCGAAAACCCGCGTGCCGTTATGTGGACAACGACTCCTATTGTTTGGGCAGAGAGAGAGATGTACAGTGTATTGTCAGTATATCCATAATCGTTGGATCAGTGTAGATCCGCAATAAAAATATATATGTGGGGGGAGGGGGGGTGATGGTTTGGAGATTACAGCCTAATACAGACAGAAGCATATTTGTTCCACGAAATATACTATATTCCCAAAGAAATGTATTCTCCAATATTTTATTTTCTGTTAGGATGTGTGCGCTGAACTGGCATGCATGATTGTTGATGACATTCCAATGTTCAGATGAAGGGAATTAAAGTATTTTTAATGCGCACCACTCACTACTTTAGCTGTTAATAAAACAAGTTATCAGACAATGCACTATTATTAATGCAATCGTGGGAAAAGCAGTTTCGGCAAATGTATTTTGAAAGTAGTTTTTGCCTTTGTTTAAAAAAAGAGGGCGGCCCCAGTTTTGCATTGATACCACGTTTCATTTTCTACTGCTTCAATTGCACGTGTGGCATTGTTTTCACATGCAGTTTTGCAACCGGAGCTTCAAGCATCGTTTAGGCGCAGGTACTAAAGAGCTGTTAAAAGGTGCAATATTGTCTTAAAAGGGCAATGACACACCTTGTAATTACTTTTTTCCTTCGAATTTATAATTGTTTTCATATTTATAAAATAATAATAAACAATAACAGTCAGGGTGTTGTGTCCAATTCTCGTGGGGAGGACCCCGGACCCCATACGCAATGGTACTGGAATTGGCAAACTTGCTGTTTAATACTTGTAAAAAAGTATCCTCTTTCACCCAAAAGCATGATGGTCATGACTTAAAAGGGGAGGTTAACTTAGCCCTAGACAATCGGTCTGAGAACAATTTTAAGTTTCAGTCATGGGATTTTTTTTCTTTAACCCCAGCATAGATGGGCAGAAATAGAAAAAAAGGCAGACATTGAATATCCCTTTGAGCATGGTGAAGTTATTCATTACACTTTATATTGTGTATTAATACACCCAGTCTCGACAAAGATACAGGCATCCTTCCTATCCTTTGAGCATGGTGAAGTTATAAATTACACATTGGATGGTGTATCAATACACCCAGTCATGAGAAAAATACAGGTGTACTTCCTAACTCAGTTGACTTTAAAATTGTTAGAGTTTAATGGCTGTGACAGGAGAAAACTGAGGATGGATAAACAACATTGTAGTTACTCCACAATGCTAACCTAATTTCAGAGTGAAAAGAAGGAAGCCTGTACAGAATAAAAAATATTCCAAAACATGCATCCTAAAACTGCAAAGAAATTAACTTCATGTCCTGAATATAAAGTGTTGTGTTTGGGGCAAATCCAACACAACACATCACTTAGTACCACTTCATATTTGCAAACATGGTGGTGGCTGCAACATGTTATGGGTATGCTTGTCATCTGCAAGGACTAAGGTGTTTTTTTTATCATAAAAAGAAACAGAATATAGCTAAGCACAGGCAAAATCCTTAAGGAAAATCTGGTTCAGTCTGCTTACCCACAAACACTGGGAGACAAATTCACCTTTCAGCAGGGCCAGGACAATAACCTGAAACAAGGCCAAATATACACTGTAGGGGCTTACCAAGAAGACATTGAATGTTCCAAAGTGGCCTAGTTACAGTTGCTGTCAAGCAATGACAACAACCAATTTGACAGAGCTTGAAGAAGAAAAAAAATAGGTGTGTAAAGCTCTTAAGAGATTTGCCCAGAAAGACTCACAGCTGTAATCGCTGCCAACGGGGATTCAAGTATTGACTCAGGGCTGGAATATTTTTTTGTAAATAAGATATTTCTGTATTTCATTTTCAATAAATTTGCAAAAATGTCTAAAAACATGTTTTCACTTTGTCATTGTAGGTAGTGTGTCCATTTTGAATACAGGCTACACAAAATGTGGAATAAGTGAATGGGTATGAGTACTTTCTGAAGGCATTGTGGCCTTTTCTGTAGTCTACATGGCGACCAAATTTAATTTATGACATTGTCACAGACACTTTTTACAGCATGAGTGTCTCAGCCTAAATGGCACTATCAAATAAAACAAATGGCTTCGATGTGAATATGAATTAACATGTTAACAAACACACGATGAAGTAAAATGGACAATAGCCTATGCACTGAATTTAGGCTACTCACAACTGCTGTCTGGGAGTTTCACTCAGTGGGCTAAATTTGTATGATAGTTTGCGATTTAAAGTGTGTAGGCCTATTCCTCAATTTCTGACCTGATCATGGCAAAGCAGAAAATAAGAACAGCATTATCCAAGATAACGCAACTCCTGATAAACTTTGGTAGGTAGGCTTATAGGAGTCATAGGCGGCACAACGCGTGAGATTCATGTTTGGGGAAGCTAAAATAATGTGTCCTACCATTTCTACCAATCTGCTTCAATTATTATTTTCGTATTCGCATTATCGTGGAACGGTTTAATTTCAATAATAATGTTTCCGTTTCTCAACATCATTGTCACGTGGTTAATAATACAAATCTGAATTAAAATGGTAAAAATCTCAAAATTAACATTCAGCTAATGCGAGAGTAGTCCTACCAGCCTCTGCCATTATTGAAACATTAATAGGCCTACAAGGTGAGCCATTGGCGGCTAAAGAAATGAGCACATGGAACTCAGAGATAGCCTATAGGCACAATTGGACAATTCAGCAGTAGGCCATTGTCAACTAAGTGAAAATACATAAACTTCAAAAATATCCTGATAAATTCAGGTTCTTTCAATCACATACATCTATCTACTCAGCCTGTCTGCCTCTCTTTATCTGTCTCGACTTGAGCTATGGCTAGTGAAGTGCAACATTGTATCAAATCAATCAACCTGGCCTATCCTGAAGCTCTTTGCTAGCCAGCTTGCAACATTGTATCAACTAGCCTATTCCGGGCCCTCATAGGGAAAAGTGTTCAGGCATTTTTTAAGTTTCTACTGGATATGTGGGATCATCAGAGCATAACATTTTGCTCTTTCACACCGAGGCTTGGTTATTATCGAGGGGGAGTGTTGGAAATGTTTTTAAAAAATATATATTTCGAGGAACTAGGCCTATTAGCCTAACATTCACAATTGATGTATTTATGTTGACATACTGTATGAGGTGAAGAAAAAATGACTGAACATTTCAGATTATTAGTGGTTGTGAGAAATCAGACATCCACAAATGTGCACTTTCCAACATTTGTGCGCAGCAAGCCAGGTAGCCCACATTGTCGTGCTCAGGTGTGCGCACTACGTCAACATTAACAGGACAGAGAAATAAACCAGACCAGACATATGCTCACATGGAGATCTCATAAAAAAATGTACAAAACTCATAGGGCTTATACGAGGGTATGAAATAAAGCAAAACGTGTTCCTCACAAGTGTAGTAGGTTGTGAACTTTGCAAACAATGTTTCCTCTCCGAGAATGAGAACGGCAGTGGTGGAAAAAGTACCCAATTGTCATACTTTAGTAAAAGTAAAGATACCTTTATAGAAATTGACTCAAGTAAAAGTGAAAGTCACCCAGTAAAATACTACTTAAGTAAAGTCTAAAAGTATTTGTTTTTAAATATACGTAAGTCCTTGGACACTGTGCTATCTAACCTCCAAACGAGCTTCAATGCCATACAACACTCCTTCCGTGGCCTCCAACTGCTCTTAAACGCTAGTAAAACCAAATGCATGCTTTTCAACCGTTCGCTGCCTGCACCCGCACGCCTGGCCAGCATCACCACCCTGGATGGTTCCGACCTTGAATATGTGGACATCTATAAGTATCTAGGTGTCTGGCTAGACTGTAAACTCTCCTTCCAGACTCATATTAAACATCTCCAATCGAAAATCAAATCAAGAGTCGGCTTTCTATTCCGCAACAAAGCCTCCTTCACTCACGCCGCTAAACTTACCCTAGTAAAACTGACTATCCTACCGATTCTCGACTTTGGCGATGTCATCTACAAAATTGCTTCCAACACTCTACTCAGCAAACTGGATGCAGTTTATCACAGTGCCATCTGTTTTGTCACTAAAGCACCTTATACCACCCATCACTGCGACTTGTATGCTCTAGTCGGCTGGCCCTCGCTACATATTCGTCGCCAGACCCACTGGCTCCAGGTCATCTACAAGTCCATGCTAGGTAAAGCTCCGCCTTATCTCAGTTCACTGGTCACGATGGCAACACCCATCCGTAGCACACGCTCCAGCAGGTGTATCTCACTGATCATCCCTACAGCCAACACCTCATTTGGCCGCCTTTCGTTCCAATACTCTGCTGCCTGTGACTGGAACGAATTGTAAAAATCGCTGAAGTTGGAGACTTTTATCTCCCTCACCAACTTCAAACATCTGCTATCTGAGCAGCTAACCGATCGCTGCAGCTGTACATAGTCTATTGGTAAATAGCACACCCATTTTCACCTACCTCATCCCCATACTGATTTTATTTATTTACTTTTCTGCTCTTTTGCACACCAATATCTCTACCTGTACATGACCATCTGATCATTTATCACTCCAGTGTTAATCTGCAAAATTGTAATTATTCGCCTACCTCCTCATGCGATTTGCACACAATGTATATAGACTCCCCTTTTTTCTACTGTGTTATTGACTTGTTAATTGTTTACTCCATGTGTAACTCTGTGTTGTCTGTTCACACTGCTATGCTTTATCTTGGCCAGGTCGCATTTGCAAATGAGAACTTGTTCTCAACTAGCCTACCTGGTTAAATAAAGGTGAAATACAATTTTTAAAAGTATCAAAAGTAAATGTAATTGCTAAAATATACTTAACCTTCCTGCTGTGTTCCAGTCGATTTGGACCGATTTACAAGTTCTCTCTCTGAAAAATGTAGTTCACTGCATCTGATTGTCATAAGGTTCCATGACTTTGTCCGCACAGGGCATTTGAACAGAAATATATTTAGATGATTTTCATTACATTTTGGGTGTTTTGTTGAACTTTTGTACACCTGTGGTGTACCCCGGTCAAAAATGACAGTTCGTTAGACATGAATGGGTGAGACTACAATTAGTGTATAAAATTGAGTTCAGGCACAAGCCCATTCATCAGATGGACACACTTCCTCTCCCAGACCCCCACATGGATGTGTGTTTGAGCACACACCTCACTCCCCTTCCTGGATTCCATGGCAACCCCCACGGGAACCTTTCCCCCACGGGAACCACACCTGTTGGCATTCTCACAAACAATCGCAACATTGTTTCAATAACATATAGAACTTTTCTCGCAGCTTTGGCATATAAAGCTTTTTTGAGGCCTTGCTCACAATTAATTATGTGGCAGCACAATGACCAAATGATAGGAAGGAAAACTTCTCTGTTTTGGTCCTGTAGCTTCCATTTCGTAGCACCTGTGCACATGCTCAAGATACTCTTGAGAGCAGTCCTTTCATCACGCTCATCTCAACATCTGCGGTGAGTTTACCATTAAAGATCATTCCTCTGTGGTATAGATAGATAATACATGTCAGACAGACCGCTTTGAAGATGCAAAATGGCCATGCACAAGGCTGTAGTAGGGCAAGAAAGACATTGAAAGGTTAGAAATGTATGTGAGGCTCTTGATCATATCTTGAGCATGACACTTGAGGAGGAGAGAGTCCTTGTTAAACTTTGACACAAAGTAGTCTGTGATAAATAGCACATTATGTTTCATCTGAGTATTTGTTATAGTAAAAATAATCCATACATTATTTATTTTCTCAAAAACGAGTTGTATGAGCTCAGGTCAATGAGGCCTACAGGTCATAAATAGCAAACAGAAGTCCAAAACTTGTAATGTTCACAATAACTTAAGATGATAAAAAGATCTAACACAATATTAGGTGATAATATATGTATTATGAATTTGTAATCAGCTATAATGGGGCGGTCATTTTGGACAGGGAACACAAATCATTAATATGAAACGAACACAACAGGAGGGTGAATAATCAAAAGTAAAAGTACAAGTATAAATAATTTCACACTCCATATATTAAGCAAACCGGCCAGCACAATTTTCTTGTTTTTATTTACGGATAGCCAACATTCAGACATAATTTACAAATGAAGCAATTTGTTTGAGTAACGCCAGATCAGAGGCAGTAGGGATGACCAGGGATGTTTTCTTGATAAATGTGTGAATTGGACCATTTTCCTGTCCTGCTAAACATTACGAGTAGTTTTGGGTGTGAGGGTAATTGTATGGATAAAAACATATATTGTTTATTTGTCAGTTTAGTAATGTAGTGGAGTAAAAGTTGTTAAAAATATAAATAGTAGTGAAGTTCAGATACCTCAAAAAACGACTTAAGTACTTTACACCACTGGAGAATGGTAAATGTGATTAATACATGCATTAACTTTTGTAGGCCTAACCAAATTAGGTGATTAACGGTACATTTACTAGGCTACTGGTGACATATGTAATGGGGAATTGATAAAAAAAAAACAATTAAAGGGCAAGCAATACAAACAATGAAACAATTAATGCAGCAAGAATTGGTGGGAGACAGCTGAGCGCATTCTGGAGAGATGCGCCTATATCTTCGCCACCCACCCCTCCCCTTCTTCAGTGTTGGCTTGGTCGCAAATGGGTCTTCCAAATGGCCAATTTATTTTTATTTCACCTTTATTTAACCAGGTAGGCTAGTTGAGAACAAGTTCTCATTTACAACTGCGACCTGGCCAAGATAAAGCATAGCAGTGTGAACAGACAACAGAGTTACACATGGAGTAAAAAATTAATAAGTCAATAACACAGTAGAAAAAAATAGTCTATATACATTGTGTGCAAAAGGCATGAGGAGGTAGGCGAATAATTACAATTTTGCAGATTAACACTGGAGTGATAAATGATCAGATGGTCATGTACAGGTAGAGATACTGGTGTGCAAAAGAGCAGAAAAGTAAATAAATATAAACAGTATGGGGATGAGGTCGGTAAAATTGGGTGGGCTATTTACCGATAGACTATGTACAGCTGCAGCGATCGGTTAGCTGCTCAGATAGCAGATGTTTGAAGTTGGTGAGGGAGATAAGTCTCCAACTTCAGCGATTTTTGCAATTCGTTCCAGTCACAGGCAGCAGAGAACTGGAACGAAAGGCGGCCAAATGAGGTGTTGGCTTTAGGGATGATCAGTGAAATACACCTGCTGGAGCGCGTGCTACGGATGGGAGTTGCCATCGTGACCAGTGAACTGAGATAAGGCGGAGCTTTACCTACCATGGACTTGTAGATGACCTGGAGCCAGTGGGTCTGGCAACGAATATGTAGCGAAGGCCAGCCGACTAGAACATACAGGTCGCAGTGGTGGGTGGTATAAGGTGCTTTAGTAACAAAACGGATGGCACTGTGATAAACTGCATCCAGTTTGCTGAGTAGAGTATTGGAAGCTATTTTGTAGATGACATCACCGAAGTCGAGGATCGGTAGGATAGGCAGTTTTACTAGGGTAAGTTTGGCGGCATGAGTGAAGGAGCATTTGTTGCGGAATAGAAAGCTGACTCTAGATTTGATTTTAGATTGGAGATGTTTGATATGAGTCTGGAAGGAGAGTTTACAGTCTAGCCAGACACTTAGGTACTTATTGATCCAGGGTGGTGATGCTATTCGGGCGTGCGGGTGCAGACAGCGAACGGTTGAAATGCATGCATTTGGATTTACTAGCGTTTAAGAGCAGTTGGAGGTCACGGAATGAGTATTGTATGGCATTGAAGCTCGTTTGGAGGTTAGATAGCACAGTGTCCAAGGAAGGGCCGGAAGTATACAGAATGGTGTCGTCTGCGTAGAGGTGGATCAGGGAATCGCCCGCAGCAAGAGCAACATCATTGATATATACAGAGAAAAGAGTCGGCCCGAGAATTGAACCCTGTGGCACCCCCATAGAGACTGCCAGAGGACCGGACAACATGCCCTCTGATTTGACACACTGAACTCTGTCTGAAAAGTAGTTGGTGAACCAGGCAAGGCAGTCATTAGAAAAACCGAGGCTACTGAGTCTGCCGATAAGAATATGGTGATTGACAGAGTCGAAAGCCTTGGCCAGGTCGATGAAGACGGCTGCACAGTACTGTCTTTTATTGATGGCGGTTATGATATCATTTAGTACCTTGAGCATGGCTGAGGTGCACCCGTGACCGGCTCGGAATCCAGATTGCACAGCGGAGAAGGTACGGTGGGATTCGAGATGGTCAGTGACCTGTTTGTTGACTTGGCTTTCGAAGACCTTAGATAGGCAGGGCAGGATGGATATAGGTCTGTAACAGTTTGGGTCCAGGGTGTCTCCCCCTTTGAAGAGGGGGATGACTGCGGCAGCTTTCCAGTCCTTGGGGATCTCAGACGATATGAAAGAGAGGTTGAACAGGCTGGTAATAGGGGTTGCGACAATGGCGGCGGATAGTTTCAGAAATAGAGGGTCCAGATTGTCAAGCCCAGCTGATTTGTACGGTTCCAGGTTTTGCAGCTCTTTCAGAACATCTGCTATCTGGATTTGGGTAA
The DNA here is from genome assembly GCF_021184085.1 of Oncorhynchus gorbuscha. Classification (NCBI taxonomy): domain Eukaryota; kingdom Metazoa; phylum Chordata; class Actinopteri; order Salmoniformes; family Salmonidae; genus Oncorhynchus; species Oncorhynchus gorbuscha. The sequence goes on along the minus strand of NC_060183.1, from coordinate 60,331,007 downwards.
AGGAGAACCTGGAGAGGCTTGGGCGAGGTTGGAGTAGCCAGGAGGAAGGCTTGGCCAGCCATTGAGAAATGCTTGTTGAAGTTTTCAATAATCATGGATTTATCGGTGGTGACCGTGTTACCTAGCCTCAGTGCAGTGGGCAGCTGGGAGGAGGTTCTCTTGTTCTCCATGGACTTTACAGTGTCCCAGAACTTTTTGGAGTTAGAGCTACAGGATGCAAATTTCTGCCTGAAGAAGCTGGCCTTTGCTTTCCTGACTGACTGCGTGTATTGGTTCCTGACTTCCCTGAACAGTTGCATATCGCGGGGACTATTCGATGCTATTGCAGTCCGCCACAGGATGTTTTTGTGCTGGTCGAGGGCAGTCAGGTCTGGAGTGAACCAATGGCTATATCTGTTCTTAGTTCTGCATTTTTTGAACGGATCGTGCTTATCTACAATGGTGAGGAAGTTACTTTTAAAGAATGACCAGGCATCCTCAACTGACGGGATGAGGTCAATATCCTTCCAGGATTCCTGGGCCAGGTCGAATAGAAAGGCCTGCTCGCAGAAGTGTTTTAGGGAGCGTTTGACAGTGATGAGGGGTGGTCGTTTGACTGCGGATCCATAGCGGATACAGGCAATGAGGCAGTGAACGCTGAGATCCTGGTTGAAGACAGCGGAGGTGTATTTGGAGGGCCAGTTGGTCAGGATGACGTCTATGAGGGTGCCCTTGCTTACAGAGTTAGGGTTGTACCTGGTGGGTTCCTTGATGATTTGTGTGAGATTGAGGGCATCTAACTTAGATTGTAGGACTGCCGGGGTGTTAAGCATATCCCAGTTTAGGACACCTAACAGAACAAACTCTGAAGCTAGATGGGGGGGGGCGATCAATTCACAAGTGGTGTCCAGGGCACAGCTGGGAGCTATGGGGGGGGGGGGGGGGGGGTCAGTAAGCAGGCGGCAACAGTGAGAGACTTATTTCTGGAGAGAGTAATTTTTAAAATTAGTAGTTCGAACTGTTTGGGTATGGACCTGGAAAGTATGACATGACATTGCCGGCTATCTCTGCAGTAGACTGCAACTCCTCCCCCTTTGGCAGTTCTATCTTGACAGGAAATGTTATAGTTGGGTATGGAAATCTCAGAATTTGTGTGGCTTTCCTAAGCCAGGATTCAGACACGGCAAGGACATCAGGGTTAGCAGAGTGTGCTAAAGCAGTGAGTAAAACAAACTTAGGGAGGAGGCTTCTGATGTTGACATGCATGAATGCACTTATTGGGAATGCCTATATATGTGGTTTGTAGTTGCATTGGCTTTATAGCCCTGATACCTGACAATGATTTAAGATGAATCATTTTGGCTATTCAAGCTCTCAATATCAGATACAATGGACTAGATGGTGCTTTCGAAATACATTTGTCAAAATTATCTAATTACTCCTGCTGCGGATTGTTTCAAATTACTAGAGCATAGGCCTATGCCTAGTTGGGAAGCCAGCAAGTTTTGAGTATAATTAGAAATGCTGAGACAAGAAGAATTCACTGTATAGCCTAGGCTACTATTCTACTTTGCGGGATAAGAGGTTGCAATATTTTTTGTCTGGCCTAGGGTGGCATATAGGCCAGGACCTGATGCTGCATCCTGGTCCCATTTTCATATTATTCTGCAGGTGAATCCGAGACACTTAATTTAGTATGATATGTTTCGTATGGTATGTATTGATTTGTGGATATCAATCAACCATTTCGTATGATATGTTACTAATTACAATGTGTATGATATGTTAAAAATTTGCAAACTTATATGTTACGAATTCTAGCGAGGTGGCTAGGTTGCTAACGTTAGCTAGTTAGCTAATGTTAGCTAGGCTAGGGGTTAGGGTTTAGGTTAAGTTTAGAAATTAGGTTAAAGGGTTAAGGTTAGTAACATGCTAAGTAGTTGCAAAGTAGCTCAAAAGTAGTAAGTAGTTAAAACATTTCTAATTAGCTAAAATGCTAAAGTTGTCCGTGATGAGATTTAAACTTGCAACCTTTGGGTTGATAGGTGTTTACGTTATATGCCCACCCATCCACCCAATCCTTTCGTTTTTGCCTGAAGTAACCATCTGTATTATGTAACCATACCAAATGTTACAGATCATATTCTTTTGGTGTTCCAGATTTACATTTACTACGCTATGGGGCGGCAGGGTAGCCTAGTGGTTAGAGCGTTGGACTAGTACCGGAAGGTTTCAAGTTCAAACCCCCGAGCTGACAAGGTACAAATCTGTCGTTCTGCCCCTGAACAGGCAGTTAACCCACTGATCCTAGGCCGTCACTGAAAATACCAATTTGTTCTTAACTGACTTGCCAAGTTAAATAAAGGTAAAATAAATGTCTAGTCTATGAGACCAGGCTGGACGGTTGATCCCATTGAACTCAAACAGTTGTTTATCTCTCTGATATCTTTGCATTCAGAGATAGGCATTGTTTGATGGCTTAGAAAGGCCTCTGATGCTTGAACTCAAAATGTCCCCAGAAGAAACCAAGCAACGAGAACACATCAGGAAGTGACTTTGATTGTGAATCAGCAGTCCTTTTAGGTCTCATAAACTAGACGATGATTGCTCCCTTCCTGATTACAGAGAAAGAGAGAGAAAGAAGCGTTGATCATTGAATCAGAGAATTTTCTCCTTCAGAACTGAAGACATTTGGGCTGATAACAAAGCTCTTAACTAGCAGAACAGGAAACAGCCTTTCCGCATTCCATGGGGGCAAAACCTTTTGTGCCCCCAGTCCTTGTGCCACGTAGAGAAGTCCCTGTAAGCCGGCATATACACAGTAGAAGTGAAATGTTAGTTGGCTTGCTTTTGTAGCCATTTCATTTTTTACCTTGGATTACAGACACAACGGTTAGTAAGGGAGCAGTCATGGAGAGGAGGGCCCCAAACTACTCCAAATGGGCGGAAAGGCGATCCACTGTGGTTTATGGTAGGTGAGGATTCTTAAATTGCAAAGCTTCCCTCGAAGGTGCATCCATGATGGGACTTGGTTTATGGTGCTTCTTCCTTTTCTGGCTGCCTTCCTCACTCACTCCTCAACATCGCAACACTGTGAAACTCCACTTGCTTTTGTGTCAGACAATGAGTCACTTTTTTTCAACCCTGTTTGTGGTTCCTTGTATTATTTATTATTAAATAAAACTTGGTTTTGTACTTCAAATAATTATTTGGACACTACAGCATGTATTGGCACCTTACATTTGGCCAGTACATTGTGTGCATTCTCATTTAACCACTATTAAAGGCCCAATGCAGCAGTTAAGTACCTTATTGTAATAGTTTTCTATTAAAATTGTCAAAAATAAACAATAGCATTTTATCAAAAAACTATTCCAGAAGTAAGAATTTAGCTTGGACTGTCAGAGTGGTCTGAGTGGATAGGGGAAAATGGAAAAATTGCCATTATTGGCAGAGATGTTTGTAACTCTCTTCGTTATTGGTTCATTAACTCATTTACCACCTGATGATGTCATGAGGCATGCCAAAACCTGCCCCATGACATGCAAAAATCCTGCTGATTAGAAGGTCCTGTGTAGATTGAAATGAACACTGTAAAAGTGTGTTGTATCCTGATAGTTACTGGTTGAAAATACATTGGCTGTTCAACAATATAATACAAAACACAATAAAAAACGAATTTTAACTGCACTGGGCCTTTAACCAATATTAGGCTAATGTTGAATTCAATTGAGTAAAATGCACAAGCAGGCATAGTGGATTAGAGTTGCCTTTTATTTTGCTGGTTTGGGGCAAGTTTGCATGGGATTGACTCAAATTAGTAATAGGACAGGCCAAGAAAAAACAGCTACAAGACCAGATATGATGCAACAAGTATCTGTAGGCCATATCTCATAAAAACAAATAAGCAGTAAAAAAATTCCAGTTCAATTTGATTCCCAGGCAATATGTAAACTAGCCTATATGCCTACTGTAGCCTACAATCACAGCTAGAATAATTTTATACTTGTAAAAACCATAAGGTGATGTTATGATTTATTTTATTTTGTTAACCCCACAAGCAATGCGCTCTGCCACATTCGGCTCATGGAGGATGCTGACTTTGGGCACGGAATACAGCTCATGGGCCCAGTCTCCTGAAAGCCTTCGTCAACAACAGGCAGTGATAAGCGAGAATGCTGAAGAAACGGACAGCATCAACATTGACTCGTCATGGCAGCAGATGGACGTTCCTCAACAGTATGATGCCATCCTGCATCTTGACGAGAGAGCAGCTTCAGGAGGGAGTCGTGGTAATCATAACATCATTCGTACACACGAAGCCCTCAATAGCACGCCATGGTCCAAGTCTAACAGGTAAAGTACAAAATCAGCACCAATATTGACATTTAAAAGCCTGTGATATTCAATGAAGTTCCCTTTAATATAGACCACATAGAGAATTCAATAAATCAGATTTGTTATATAAATACAGATTTGCTAAAGTGCTAAAATTCAGCATTTTGACATGTCCCTCTGTGACTTCCAGGAACATTTAAACCCAAGTAACCACAACATTTCTCCAGGTTTTAACCATCATTGTAAAGCACTAGTTATTTCTGATGATTGTTATCATGTAATTAGTGATTCATAAACCATTTTAATAATAATAATGTTGATCATTCTGTTCATTTTAATATGGTGAAACTATTCCTTTTTAAATAATAATAATAAAAAACATTGAACATTAATACTTCAAATCATAATGTAAAAGTAGTTGAGATGGTTCTACTATTTTTTGGCAAATTTCTAGTGTTTTGTGGTGGAAAACTGAGTGAGTCAAGCATAACATCAACCTTGATAGACAGGCTAGAAATGTTTAACAAATTCAATTGCCACTCTGTTGCACCCAACAAACTTCCATTTCCCCTGTCACAAGGGGATTTCTGCCTGATTTAAGATGAATCATCCACCCTGTTACAGCTGTCAACCCTGTTAGTTTATTTTCCACTTAATAGGCACTTTAATATTTTTATTTTTTTTACTCTCTGGGAAAACATGTTTTTTTTATCAAGTTAAACATGAACTCTTTATGACAAAATGTTAAAATTAGATTAAATAAAGTATTTGCCACCAAGTTAAACATCTCAAAATGAAACGAATTGATAGAACAAGTCGAATGACCCAGTAATGGTATTCTCAGGCTAGGCTAGCGCAATGACCTGAGCAAGATTAACACTTTTGACAACTATGATAGAGGCTTTCTTCCCAGTAGCGTTTGTGCAAGGGATATTTGGTCTCTAATATCACTGAAAAGGTTACTTATTCATTTGCATTTTCATTCTGTTGCAATACATAATTGCAGCCACCAGAGGGATTAAAACCTCACACAACTCCTCAAGATATCTACAAATCAAACACAGGCCATGAGTTATTAGGCACTATTACGCACAGGCATTTCTCAAAGTTTCTTTCTATCAACCTAAGAGGCTGTTCTTTTGGATTTATTGCAACATTGAGCTTATACCATGCCATCAATAGCTCTCTTACATAGATGAGGTCAATTAAACACATTAAATAAATAGCAGAGGCTGGTGGGAGGAGCTATAGGAGGATGGGCTCATTGGAATGAGTCATTGGAATGTAATTACTGAAACGGTGTCAAACCTGTGGTTTCCATGTTTGATACCTTTACATTTATTCCATTACGTCCTCCTATAGCTTCTCCCACCAGTCTGATGTATAGGCTATGAAAACCTGAATTCCAGTGGTCCTTGAGGATAGTAAGTGACAGTGATGTCAAGCCGGCACAGAGGGAGATAAGCTCCTAAACCAGGGGGCATCCAAGCAGCTCAAACAGGGTCTTTGGCTCAGGGGGACAGACCGACCATGATTGCACAGAAAGACCCGCCAGGCCACTGACATCCCACCCACAGTCCCTAGTTGGGAAACACAGGACGACTTCCTCGCTCTGGATAAGAGCGTCTGCTAAATGACTTAAATGTAATGTAAATGTAATATCTTCAGCAGTGAGCTGGTGGGGGAGGCTCATCTCCATTCAGTCCTGGAGTGGCCTAGCCAGTTTCCAGATCTCAACCCCATAGAAAATCTTTGGAGGGAGTTGAAAGTCCATGTTGCCCAGCAACAGCCCCAAAACATCACTGCTCTAGAGGAGATCTGCATGGAGGAATGGGCCAAAATACCACCAACAGTGTGTGAAAACCTTGTGAAGACTTACAGAAAATGTTTGACCTCTGTCATTGCCAACAAAGGGTATATAACAAAGTATTGAGATAAACTTTTGTTATTGACCAAATACTTATTTTCCACCTATTTGGTCAATAACCAAAGTTTATCTCAATACTTTGTTATATACCCTTTGTTGGCAATGACAGAGGTCAAACGTTTTCTGTAAGTCTTCACAAGGTTCTGGTTCTGGGGTGAGATCTTGCGTGGAGCCCCAGACCGAGGGAGATTATCAGTGGTCTTGTATGTCCTCCATTTCCTAATAATTGCTCCCACAGTTGATTTCTTCAAACCAAGCTGCTTACCTGTTGCAGATGCAGTCTTTCCAGCCTGGTGCAGGTCTACAATTTTGTTTCTGGTGTCCTTCGACAGCTCTTTGGTCTTGGCCATAGTGGAGTTTGGAGTATGACTGTTTGAGGTTGTGGACAGGTGTCTTTTATACTGATAACAAGTTCAAACAGGTGCCATTAATACAGGTAACCAAACGGGTGGAGGAGCCTCTTAAAGAAGTTGTTACAGGTCTGTGAGAGCCAGAAATCTTGCTTGTTTGTAGGTGACCAAATACTTATTTTCCACCATAATATGCAAATAAATTCATTAAAAATCCTACAATGTGATTTTCTGGATTTTTTCTCCCTCATTGTCTGTCATAGTTGAAGTGTACCTATGATGAAAATTACAGGCCTCTCTCGTCTTTTTAAGTGGGAGAACTTGCACAATTGCCCCACTGTATATTTGTCAGAAAAGCTGTAAAAAAATATATATATATATATATATAGAGTTGTCCCCCGTAGAGTGGGGGTGGTGGATGGGTTAATAAAAAATATGAACAATTATAGGCTATAGATAGTCTTGACCATTTGGGACCCCTTGGCTATTTCACTCATGACAGGTTATAGCCCAGACTTAATCAATATTTTGTTTTGTCTCATTTATTGATATGAATATAGCCTCTGTGTGATGGGGTTGTGCAATGCAAATGGCTATAACAAGCCTACACACAGAGTGGAATTCGCTAATATAGCAGTCAAAATGCCTAATATAAGACCTACAGTCCATGTTCCTAAATACTGGAAAAGTGTGATTCATTAGGTTACATGATCACCACAGCCCCACCGACTTTAAAAATAAATTATGCAATTATATAGCCATTAAATAACACACAACAGCATGGCATATTAAGATAGTGGAATAGGCCTAGCCTAAATCAGATTTACTTTCTATTTTGCAGCTCAGGCTGTTATTCTAGACAAGGCTCTTCTCTGTCTTTATAGAATCATTCTCACAATAGTAATTTGCTGAAGGCCCAAGCCTATACTACGTCATCTACTGGTATAACGTCTTTATCGAATGGCGTTCTAAAACAAGCTCTTGACTTTTATTTTGATCATTAAACCAGAAGATGCAAAGCAACTATCATCTGGCCTAGAAGTTGCTTGATTGACTAACTAACTTCGACTAGCTAAGTTTGTTTCATGTCCTTTGCAGATGCCACATTCCTGACAAAAGTTTGTACATATAAAAAAGATCTGTATCTGAGTAAAGCGAGACGTAAGTAAGAATTAAACGATTATATTTTGATTCATAGTCGCAACATATGGTTTGTACGTTTACGTATCTATTTTAACGGTTACTTTTCATGTTTCACGCATGGCTTTTCTTACAATCCTAACAATTTATATATGGATTTTCTTACGAGTTTAATGATACATACGTTCAAACTTTTGGCAGCTATCTGGCTTATATCTATCGTTTTCCCCCGTTGGCCCTCCAGTTCCCATTTCTTTGGGTTAGATGGGGTCCGAGCTGCTTGTTCAGGTTGTGTGCTACCCTTATCTGTTATATGGGCATCGACATCCCATTCATATTCATTCAAATCTGTCTGAGCTGGCATTGCCTCCAGAAACTGTCCATTCATTACAGCTGCAAACTCGAACCAGACAGGGAAATTGAAGAGGTCCAGGCAGACTGGAGGTGCGATATTGTAACGTTTGAATCACATTGGATGATCTATGGTGACGTATTATTGCTTTTGAACATAAACAAATAAACAAATAATAAAACAATTGACATATTGCAGCTTAACGGTCATTGACATGGCTGACATCGGGTCATCGATTTTCTCAGACTGAGAAAATAGTTCCAACATGCGGGCTAGCGTTAGCTTTGCACCTTCCTCCAGTAACTTTGTGCATAGTCTGATGTAGGCTACATTAGCTAAGAATAGCATTCCTGATCTGATTCTCAGTATCACCGGAAAAATCTCTCTCTTGCACCCTGCCTAAAGGCGAGTGCTAAATTGTTGTACAGTCTCACCTTCCCTTTGTGCAGGCAAATGCTGTGTTAACTTGTGGAATGAAGAAGATGCAATGCTCCGATCGCAGCTCCATAATCCGCATCATCCGGTCCAGAAAAAGTAGAGCTCTCCTGCGTTGACAGTTGCACACAATGTGGACCTTTTCTATAATCAGTAGTGCCTCAATAGCCTACAAGGGGCACTCTTTTCACGCCACTTAGATACAACGATTTTCACTTCAAGTAGTGACGTCAGACATCAAGGATGCCCACTGGTGTCAAACCCAGTAAACTCCATGACAGTATGATTTTATATGTTTAGCGCGTTTAGCCTACCAACAAATCCTAACGTATTATATATGTTTCATGTAGGCTTAATGTTTAATCGAATACATTATTAAACACAAATTAAATATAGGCTCTTGGTGCGTCCTGAGTAAATAATTATGAGAAACTCTCTGTCACACATCCAGCCAGTCACTCACATCCATCCAGCTCCATCCGCAGAGCGCTCCTGAACTGGTCGAGTACCGATAGGCTAATTTTGGTCACATGCGCTGATAGTTAGGGACCAGTAAATCATTGGATCGGAGTCTACTGAATTGGTTGCGTTGTACAGACAGCGAGCGATCAAGTGAGAATCAGGAGGAAACAACCCCGTAATGGTTCATTGCTATGCTATTGGAATCGATCATTGACACTTGCAGACAAAACATAACTGTTTTTGTGTACTTTTCTTTTCTTCTGGAGACTCAAAATACTTTTTCTGGGGTCTTTCAACATTGACAAGATGTAGCCACTACCGAAAAGATACACGTGTGTGTTTCATTTCGGCATTTTTCCTGTGGTGGCTGCATTATCTATTTAGTGGGAGCAGGCTGACATGGATGTGATATGTGGAATGAATTGGAGAATATATCATTCGATAGGTTTAAGTGCATTTGGCACATATTGCGATTGAATGCAAACTTTATTGAATTATATTTCGAATTTCTTTGAGAATGGACAAAAAGGAAAGGATTTACCCAAAGAACATCGATGTATTTTCTTAAAACACGCGCCATACACTAATGCAAACCTGTGGTCTGGCTAAGCGTGTTTGTTGTAATGCTTCTGCCCTCCATTTCCACTGACACCAGTTTGGATTTTTATTGTTGGATCTGTGCGTTTCCAGAATGGCTCGCTTCGCAGAAGGTCTACCCACCCGCTTTGGAGCTGGAGCAGGTGGAGGAGGCAGAGGTGCGCCCGGCGCAGGCAGAGGGGGCGCCCGGGCTGGTGGTCCTCCAGGCGGCCAAAGGATGTACAAGCAGTCGATGGCTCAGAGAGCCAGGACAATGGCCATATACAACCCTAACCCTGTCAAACAGAACTGCTTCACTGTCAACCGATCCTTGTTCATCTTTCGAGAGGACAATCTCATTAGGAAGTATGCTAAGCGAATAACCGAATGGCCATATCCTTTCCTACCCAAAACCAGGTTACACATTGGTATTTGTATAACGCACATATCCTTATTTGACAAACACGCTTTGGTAGATTTTCATTAAGAAACATGACACAAGGGAGTGAAGCGCTTTTATTTTATTTCAATATGTCTGATTTTACTGAACATGACAAATGTATGCCCTTTGTCACCATTTCGAAGCTCATCTGTAAGTGTACTCAATCGATTATTACATGATAGGAAGTAAGCCTATTCTGGTGTAAATTATTAGTTCATGAAACCTTTTGCTTAACCTCTGGTACACCTGTCACTCAGTGTTCTGCCTGATTGGACACGAGAACGGATTTTCATCCAATAATAGTGTTAGTAAATACAGTTTCATGACTTGGCAAAATGTCCTATGTACCGTGTACACACTCACGAATTATGCACAACTGCTTTTTACTTCAAACATATTTGGTTGTGATTCGCAATTGCCAACTACATATTCGCTAGATTCAGTTTTCAGTTACAATTGTAAATGAGCGAGTTTAATCTCTGCAATGTGTATGTATGTTTTTAGTTATCTCAGCGCTTGCTTCTCTTGGATTATAAGGGTTCGTTTTTTAAGGCACCCGCCTCGTTTCCACATTGTCATTTCAACTGTTGCTGTTTACCGATTTGTCCGTTTCCATGGTAAGGTGAGCGCCCAGTGAGTTGGAGACCGCTGACCGCAGATTCCACCATTCATTTTTCGTATTTGTCCACTCAGTCGAGTAAGGCTCGTTATGGCCCGTTTGCAAGGGCAAAAGTGCAGTGTTAGGCTTCTGGCGGGCCCTGGGCACACGATTCAACCATAGAAAACGGATTGAAATGGTAACCCAAGGATAGCTCTACAGCCCAGGCTCTTAGCAACCCTGCATGGGCAGAGTATGGTCTATTGTTGTAGTGTGTGGGATTAGCCTACCATCTTTTATTTCTGTCCATGTATAGCCATGCTGTGTGAATTAGGATATCTATTGGACTCCTGTTTAGTCAATGTCTTTAATTGGTTAACTGAGCTCAATGAGTCAGTGACTTCCTAAAGCTGAATATATGTTCTGCTCTGCTCATCCAAATAGATCAATCTGTTCTGTGGCACCTCAGGTGGGTGGTGGCAGTGAGACCGTTTTAATGATGCTCATTGTACATAAACACTGTTGAGGCAACTCTCCCCATCCTTTACACAATTTGGGTATTTGCCTGTCTTTTTAAAAATCTAGGTTATTCTATGTCAATACAGAGATATTTACCGCTATGGGTTAAGACTAATAAACTTACATGTCGGAGTTAGTGTTTTTATTTTATTTTACCGTGCATGCAATTCTTTGTCATGGCTTGTGTTCCTTAACCTGCACACTCCGTTTGAGTACTTGATCCTGGCCACCATCATCGCCAACTGCATCGTACTGGCCCTGGAGCAGCACCTACCAGAAAATGACAAGACCCCCATGTCAGAACGTCTGGTAAGACACTCCTCACACTGAGTCCCAAATGGATGGTTGTGTACCAAATGGCACCCTATTCCCCATTGTCTTCCGTCAGATGGTGGCATTCTAACACGACACGCAGGAGCCAGAGTGGACAATGTAAGGAATAAGATTCCATTTGCGACACTGCCTATGATAACTATACCTATCACACTTTCTATAACTTTACTTAGTGCTTCAATTTATATACTTTTTCAGTTTTGTCTTCTGTTTGTTTGCTGTAAAAGTGTGGAATGTTTGTTCTTTTTGCTCATTTTGAGCTTTCCACCACTTGAACTCTGTGATTAGGCAGTCCAGTCAGCCCTAACAACACCTCCCAGGGCCCTGAGTCTCAGACACACCTCCAGTACATGGGAGAGCAGCACCCCTTCCTTATTAGTTTCTGGAAGCATGGAGATGTGTGTGTCTCCCCTCCTCTCAGCTATCATTCTGTAAATCAGTTGAGCCTCACACTGAGCAGGCTTTGATCCCCCCTTCTCCTCCACAGGCCCCTTGTTCCCCCACCTGCTCACACGCGTAGCTTAAACCCCCATTTGAACTCTGCCAGTTGAGTCATTAAACCAATGCCGTTTAAACTTTAAAAAGCTTAAATGGTATCTTTTCACTTTAAGCTGTGAAATAATGAAGCCGGAGGGGCTGCCACGTAGCCATTAGAGAAACAGCACCACAATCCTCCAACACAGCTTCTTCAGTCAGGACACGCATAGAATAGCATTACATTGTTCAGCACTTAGTTCACAGATCGGTCTTAAGGATGTTTTGACTCCTGGGAGTCTGTATAAAATAGAGGAAAAGGCATAAAAGGATCTGCTGCAACAGCTTGGCGAGATAAGGTTAACGACTCCCCTCAAATGTAGTCACCTGCTCCTGTTCTCAATTATCTCCGTAATTGTGATGCAACATCAGCAGTGGCGTAGTGGCACAAGAAAACACAAGGTACTCGACACCTGAGAAACTGATTAGTGTTTGAGAGAGAATATACAACTCCCCTCTTCCTTTCTCCCTCCTTCCCCTCAAGACGAAACATGGAACACCAGCATCTTTTATGGTCCAGGGTGAATAGATTGAGGTGTGTCTGTTATGTGGAGCTCATGATAATAGAACATTGTCAACAGGCATGGTTGTTCAGCTCCATAGCAGAGTTTTACCCTCATGGTCCCCAGTGATTTCCCCTCTGCCCCTCCAGATGCATTTACTTTAGATGGAGTGTTCATTATTCATCAACATTTGACATATATACCTTATGTTAACAGTCTACTGTACTACATAATGCATTTATGGATTGACTCTCCAGCCTAGCCATTATAAACTCAGCAAAAAAATAAATGTCCCCTTGTCAGGACCCTGTCTTTCAAAGATAATTAGTAAAAATCCAAATAACTTAACAGATCTTCATTGTAAAGGGTTTAAACAGTGTTTCCCATGCTTGTTCAATGAACCATAAACAATTAATGAACATGCACCTGTGGAATGGTTGTTAAGACACTAACAGCTTACAGACGGTAGGCAATTAAGGTCACAATTATGAAAACTTAGGACGCTAAAGAGGCCTTTCTACTGACTCTGAAAAACACCAAAAGAAAGATGCCCAGGGTCCCTGCTCATCTGTGTGAATGTGCCTTAGGCATGCTGCAAGGAGGCATGAGGACTGCAGATGTGGCCAGGGAAATAAATTGCAATATCTGTACTGTGTGACACCTAAGACAGCGCTACAGGGAGACAGGATGGACAGCTGATGGTCCTCGCAGTGGCAGACCACGTGTAACAACACCTGCACAGGATCGGTACATTCGAACATCACACCTGCGGGACAGATACAGGATGGCAACAACAACTTCCCAAGTTACACCAGGAAGGCACACTCCCTCCATCAGTGCTCAGACTGACCGCATTAGGCTGAGAGAGGCTGAACTGAGGGCTTGTAGGCCTGTTGTAAGGCAGGTCCTCACCAGACATCACTGGCAACAGCGTCACCTATGGGCACAAACCCACCGTCGCTGGACCAGACAGGACTAGAAAAAAGTGTTCTTCACTGACGAGTCGTGGTTTTGTCTCATCAGGGGTGATGGTCGGAATCACGTTTATCGTCGAAGGAATGAGGCCTGTACTCTGGAGCGGGATCGATTTGGAGGGGGAGGGTCCATCATGGTCTGGGGCGGTGTGTCACGCATCATCAAACTGAGCCTGTTATTGCAGGCAATCTCAACACTGTGCGTTACAGGGAAGACCTCCTTCCTGCAGGATCATCCTGACATGGCCCTCCAGCATGACAATGCCACCAGCCATACTGCTCGTTCTGTGCATGATTTCCTACAAAACAGGAATTACAGTGTTCTACCATGGCCAGCAAAGAGCCCTAATCTCAATGCCATTGAACACGTCTGGGACCTGTTGGATCGGAGGGTGATGGCTCGGGCCATTCCCCCCAGAAATGTCCGGGAACTTACAGGTGCATTGGTGGAAGTGGGGTAACATCTCACAGCAAGAACGGGCAAATCTGGTGCAGTCCATGAGAAGGAGGTGCACTGCAATACTTAATGCACCTGGTGGCCACCACAGATACTGACTTGATTTTGATTCCCCCCCCTTTGTTCAGGGACACATTATTCCATTTCTGTTATTCACATGTCTGTGGAACTTGTTCAGTTTATGTCTGTTGAATATTGTTATGTTCATACAAATATTTACACATTACATTTACATTTAAGTCATTTAGCAGATGCTCTTATCCAGAGCGACTTACAAATTGGCACATGTTAAGTTTGCTGAGAATAAACGCAGTTGACAGTGAGAGGACATTCATTTTTGTTGTTGAGTTTATAAGGCTTGGCATAGCATTGTTTTGTCTGCTATCTCTTTTATAGCAGACAGAGATGCATATATGTCAGTCTTAATGCTCTTCATTCGTGTCTTTCCTTACATTAAAGCCCTGAGAGCCTCATCCTTGTGTGTTGTCTTCATAGTCAGCGGGAGGCCCAGAATCACTTCACTGGCTGAACAACAAACCAGTTATTTAAAACACTTTAATATGCCGTACCATTCTGTTACAGTGACGTTAACAAAACATGTCTATTATTTTACTAGTTTGATTGTTGTTAGTTCTTACCGTATAGTTAGTGAAAAGCTCACATACCCATACCCTTTAGCCTGTCAAACTCATTTGTGATTATTTGCATTGGTGGTTGAGTTCATAGAGCTGTGGAGAGAGAAAGAGGGAAGTTACTGTAAGGCGTGCAATATCCTCTGCTGGTGCCTGTGTGTGTAACAGGGCCTCAGGAGTTAAGTGACATGTGATTCGTGTCTGATCCAGCACTTCTTTGAACAAGAGCAAGGGTCATCCTATCTGAAAATGTTTTTTTTGTTAAAGATCTTCATGCCACTGAAATGGTTTAATTGTTTTGTTTTGTTAAATATATTTAGCAGGAAGCCATTCACTAATAGCCCTATTGGAGACTAAATAGCTTCATCAACTTATAGTTGTGTAATTTGTAATCATACTCATTTGCTGTCAATTAGTATTATTTGTTAAGAGTAAAATGTAAGCTTTTATTTTATGCAGGTGATAACATGTTAGGATGAATGTGTTAATCTCACTGATTGAAAATGGTGTCCAAGATTACAGTTGGTCTTCTGGTGTAGGCTATGTTTTCATTTCCCCTCTCTCCTTCTCCTCTTTTCATCCATGAAGAGAGGGTTCCATTCCTTGACCCATTCTCCACATACTAGTAGAAAAGTAAAAGAAACAATCCCCCTTCACTTCCCCCCTCTCTCTTCTGCCATGCTTCATTTCCCTCTCCCTTGTTCCCTGTCTCTCTTCTGCCATGTTTAATTTCCCTCTCCATTGTTCCCTGTCTCTCTTTTGCCATGCTTCATTTCCCTCTCCCTTGTTCCCTGTCTCTCTTCTGCCATGCTTCATTTCCCTCTCCCTTGTTCCCTGTCTCTCTTCTGCCATGCTTTATTTCCCTCTCCCTTGTTCCCTGTCTCTCTTCTGCCATGCTTTATTTCCCTCTCCCTTGTTCCCCGTCTCTCTTCTGCCATGCTTTATTTCCCTCTCCCTTGTTCCCTGTCTCTTCTGCCATGCTTCATTTCCCTTGTTCCCTGTCTCTCTGCAGGATGACACGGAGCCCTACTTTATTGGAATATTCTGTTTCGAGGCTGGCATTAAGATTATCGCCTTGGGCTTTGCGTTTCACAAAGGCTCGTACCTCCGCAATGGCTGGAACGTAATGGACTTTGTGGTCGTCCTCACTGGGTGAGTCCTTGGCCTGCCGTGTGTGTGTGTGTGTGTGTGTGTGTGTGTGTGTGTGTGTGTGTGTGTGTGTGTGTGTGTGTGTGTGTGTGTGTGTGTGTGTGTGTGTGTGTGTGTGTGTGTGTGTGTGTGTGTGTGTGTGTGTGTGTGTGTGTGTGTGTGTCCATGTCCATGCTTATTTGTATGCGTTTTATGAATGTGTATGGGGCACATTCCTTAGCGGTGCATTTTCCTGGAATTTGCCTTTTCCACTATTGCGCTATACTTAATGATTAACACTGTCCAACAAAGAATATTAATGCAAAGCAACCGAAAGTGACTTTTAAATTTAAAAAATACATTCTGTTATACCAATTTATTGTCTAATATTGCTCATGAAATTTGCTCATGAGTCTTTGTTTTGACTCTCCCTTTATGATGCAAGGGCTCAGTGGAAGCTTGCGGTAATACGCTAACTCAGCCACAGGTAAAAATGAGTAGAACTTCAGTGAGACAGCACAGTTTTGGATGGATGCTCTGTGTTCCATAAGTTCAAAGTCTGGTCTCGGCTCTTAGTCCGGCTGTGCTGAGAGAGTGTCTGGCTGGCAAGGTGACACTAGCCAGTCAGAGGACTTTGGAGAACAGTAATGGCTCGGCCTCTGATTGACTCCAGATGGGTGAGAGGGTAGAGCTACTGTAACTATGTGGAGCAGTGATGCGGTACCAACAAACTATAATCACCTCTGAGAAGTGGACCAGCCAGGTCATCAGCTTGAATCACCTCCTCTCAGGGTGTATCATACTCCACTGCTATAGGGAGCCAGGCACGGGCCTACAAATGCAACACAGTCACTCTGTTACTGCTTCTATTTCTCTGTTGCTCTTGCCGGTGGTAAACGTTGCCTTGCTTTGTTCAATTTATGAGTAGCAAGGTATTGTGCCAGCTTGTTATAAGTAGTTTGGATAAGATTTATGGTCTAAATAATGGCCATTCCGGAAAGTCTATAAACAAATAAATCAAGCTGGATACTGAAGCTGGTAAGTAATGAAGAGTGAGAGAGTGGGGAAGGGAGTGGGAGAAACAGTTTGGCTGTTGATGTAGTCTTCGTCTTGCCCTCCTCCCCTACACACACACCTCTCATAAGTCATCAGTAGCGTTATTTTATTGTAGAGCGCATGTACAATGTGAAATATCTTATCTTAGGCAATGGCATTGAACTACAATGAATAAAAACAACATGTATAGTTTTGGTCCCATATTTCACGAGCTGAAATACAAGATCCCAGACATTTTCCATGTGCACAAAAAGTATTTTTTTTCTAAAATGTTGTGCTGCTTGTGCTGGGGACAATAAAAGGACACTCTAAAAATTTCAGGAATGTCAACAAGAGATGTTCCCCGAGAATTGACCATTTCTCTACCATAAGCTGCCTCTAACATAATTTTAGAAAATATGGCAGTACGTCCAACTGCACACCACGTGTATGTAGATTGTAGGCGAGCGGTTTGCTGATGTCAACATACCGTAACCCATGGTGGCGGTAGGGTTACGGTATGGGCAGCCATAAGCTACAGACAACGAACACAATTGCATTTTATCGATGGTAATTTGAATTTGAAGCTCTGGATCGGCGTGTATGACGGCGTGTTCCAGATTTTTTATTTTTTTATTTAGCTAGGCATATCAGTTAAGAACAAATTCTTATTTTCAATGACGGCCTAGGAACTGTTCAGGGGCAGAACGACAGATTTGTACCTTGTCAGCTCGGGGATTTGAACTTGCAACCTTTCGGTTACTAGTCCAACACTCTTACCACTAGGCTACCCTGTGACAAGATCCTGATTCCTATTGTCATTCATCCGCTGCCATCATCTCATGTTTCAGCATGATAATGCACCGCTCCATTGTGCAAGGATCTGGACACAATTCCTGGAAGCTGAACATTTCCCAGTTCTTCTATGGCCTGCATACTCACCAGACATGTCACCCATTGTTTGTGACGCTCTGGATCGGCGTGTATGACAGCGTGTTCCAGTTCCCCTCCAATATCCAGCAACTTCGCACAGCCATTAAAGAGGAGTGGGAAAACATTCCATAGCCCACAATCAACAGCGTGATCAAGTCTATGCGAAGGAGATGTGTTGCGCTGCATGGGGAAAATGGTGGTCTCACCAGATACTGGCTGGTTTTCTGATCCACACCCCTACTTTAAAAAAAAAGTATTTGTGACCAACATATGCATATTTATATTCCCAGTCATGTGAAATCCACAGATTAGGGCCTAAAGAATTTGTTTCAATTGACTGATTTCCTTATGAACTGTGACTCAGTAAAATTGTACATTTTTTGTATGTTGTGTTTAATTCTTGTTCAGTATTACAGCTCTGTAAAAAATGAAGAGACCACTGCAAAATGATCAGTTTCACTGGTTTTACTTTTTCTAGGTATGTGTTTGGGTAAGAATAAAACACATTTTCATTTATGTACTACTGACAACATTTTTCCCAAATTCCGAATATAAATATTGTCATTTAGAGCATTTATTTGCAGAAAATGCAAACTGGTCAAAATACAAAAAAAAAATATGCAGTGTTGGCAGACCTCGAATAATGCAAAGAAACTAAGTTCATTTTCATTATTAAACAACACAGTACTAAGGTGTAAATTAGGAAGAGTTCAGAAATCAATATTTGGTGGAATAACCCTGATTTTCAATCACAGCTTTCATGCGTGTCTGCATGCTCTCCACCAGTCTTTCACATTGATGTTGGGTGACTTTATGCCACTCCTGGCGCCAAAATTCAAGCAGCTTGGCTTTGTTTGATGGCTTGTGACGATCTATCTTCCTCTTGATCACATTCCAGAGGTTTTCAATGGGGTTCAGGTCTGGAGATTGGGCTTTCCATGACAGGGTCTTGAACTGGTGGTCCTCCATCCACACCTTGATTGCCCTGGCTGTGTGGCATGGAGCATTGTCCTGCTGGAAAAACCAATCCTCAGAGTTGGGGAACATTGTCAGAGCAGAAGGAAGCTAGTTCTCTTCCAGGACAACCTTGTACGTGGCTTGATTCATGCGTCCTTCACAAAGACAAATCTGCCCGATTCCAGCCTTGCTGAAGCACCCCCAGATCATCACCGATCCTCCACCAAATTTCACAGTGGGTGTGAAACGCTGTGACTTGTTGGCCTCTCTCATGGGATAAACAAACATGCTCAAAACACAATAGAAAAATCTGTATACAGTGTGTGCAAATGAAGTAAGAATGAAGAAAATAAATGTTAACTATTTGGTTGTAATATCATCACCTCTTGAAGAGCATGTTCTTGCTTTAAACACTACAGTTCTCTGCTGCCAATGACTGGAACGAACTGCAAAAATCACTGAAGCTGGATACTCTTACCTCCTTCACTAGCTTTAAGCACCAGTTGTCAGAGCAGCTCACAGATCACTGCACCTGTACATAGCTCATCTGTAAATAGCCCATCCAATCTACCTCATCCCCATACTGTATTTATTTATTTATCTTGCTCCTTTGCACCCCAGTATCTACTTGTGCATTCATCTTCTGCACATTCTACCATTCCAGTGTTTTCTATTGCTATATTATAATTACTTCGCCGCCATGGCCTATTTATTGCCTTATCTCTTTTATTTGCACATGCTGTATATATATTTTTTCCACTGTATTATTGATTGTATGTTTGTTTATTCCATGTGTAACTCTGTGTTGTTGTTTGTGTCGAACTGCTTTGCTTTATCTTGGCCAGGTCGCAGTTGCAAATGAGAACTCAACTAGCCTACCTGGTTATATAAAGGTGAAATATATATATATATAAAAAAAAATTTGTCATTTAACAGACGTTCTTAACCAGAGTGACTCACAGAAGCAAATAGGGTTAAGTGCCTTACTCAAGGGCACGTCAACAGATTTTTCACCTAGTCTGCTCAGGGATTCAAACCATCAACCTTTCGGTAACTGGCCCAATGCTGTTGACCGATAGGCTACCTGCCGCCCAGTGTGTTACCGCCCGTCAATTTCACGGGTTCCATCCAATTTTAACTCGGTAACCACATTTTCAGAGAGGAGTACAAATCTTCTTGCGCTGCAATACTGGATGTTGTGTTTGTTGTATTATTATTAATTTAACTAGCTACACAGGAACATCAGATTACTTAATTTAGAAACCTGGTTCACCGTTTTGATTGAAAAAGCCCCTTGGTCTATTGAATTTATAACAGAGTAATTAATCAGTTACAGTATGTGCTGAAGCACGGTGAAAAGGAGGAGAGCTGCTTCCCGTTTTCTTAGCCCATGCATTTGATTGATGGCCAGCTTTTAATCACAGGAGAGTTATGTGAGATGTGTATGTGTTGACTGAGAGATCTATAATCGGCTGTGTTTTGTTTCCCTCCGAGAGCTTGCCAGGTCTGTGCTCCACCGTGCTCCTGTGGTTAGAGCGCCAGCTCCTCTCATTGTTCATGCTTGTAGACATCCAGGCATCACTTTTATTGATCAAGGCCTCAGTTGGCCTTGTAAAGCCCTTAGCAACAGCATGGCAACCACAATCAAATGTTCTCGCGGTGAGGTCAAAGACTTCACTCTCAGCTAACTGTAAACTACACGCAGACAAAACATTGGCAGTAGTGTTGTTTGTCATCTGCGTTTGGACTTGATGATCAAGTCGGACCTCTAAGTGTTATGGATATGAGATGGCCGTTGCTGACTTCAAAGTACTGCTTTCAATCCTTCACCCTTTCATGTGCCTTTTTCATGTAATATGGTCGGACCAACAATCGTGGGCTTCAAAGTGGCAGTAGAGAGAAGCGTGCTTGGGTCAGTCCTGTCTGTTTCAGGCCCTTTGAACCTCTGCCAAACTGTTACTGTATGTCTGGTACTTGCGTAACTGTTTTGCTCTCACAAAGCTCTACAGGTGATGTGTGCTTGAGATTATATGTGTGTGTGTGGTTTGATTTGACTATCCTTGTGGGTACCAGAAGTCGTCACAAGGATAGTAAAACAAGGAGAATTCAGACAAGTGGAGACATTTCGCCGGTCCCCACAAGGAAAAAAAATGATTTTTAGGCTTAGGGGTTGTTTACTTTTAGTGTTAGGGGTTAGAGAAAATCGGATTTTGAATGGGAATACATTTTTGGGTCGCCGCAAGGATAGTAAAACAAATGTGTGTGTGTGTGTCATCTGTATGTTGCCAGACCTTGGGGCTCTGCTGAATAAGACATGACACTATGAATGAACCATATGGTGTCGTTTGGAATGGGCGTGCTGCGCTGTCACTGCCTGATGCAAAGTGACACTAAAACGACAGTCTCCGTGTCACCCCTCCTGGTCAGGGCATCAAAATCCCATTTGAAATGTACAGATAGGAGCCTTATTTACACACCCTGGCTTTGAGGCGTGGCTTTGGAGAGTTGTGCACATGAGAGGTGTGTGTGTGTTTCTCTGTCAGTTTAGGCTTACCGGTAGTCATATTACCCCTGGGTGTGTGGCAATCTCTTTCTTACTTTAAATCATGTCTCTTTATGTCTGTTTCCATCCTCTATGTACAGTATTCACATCTCTGTCACTACACCTCCCTTCCTGTTTCCTCTTTCTAACTTGATCTTGTCTTTTTTCATCCTTAAGAGAGGTGGAATTCTTTCACTTTGTTTATTAATTGTGTAGTACTTAAACACCTTGTCAGTACTGATGGAGTATCTGATATGTTTTTCTACCAGGTTCTCTATAGTGTAGTATGTAAAAAACCTTCCGGAGTTTTTTCACCACTTGGGAAAATATTGTAATACTAGCCTCTAATATTATGTAGCTGACGCTGCTGATTCGAAGTCACTTGGAGGTGATTCGGTATGCTATTTAGAGAATGCTAATAGGGATCTCAGTGATGCAAATGCTAAATGATAGCTAGGAAAACAAACCCATGTCTCGATTCCCTGATTCTGTTAGTCCATTAGGGTTAGTCCATAAGATTAATATTGAGATATGGGATATGTTTCGTATTGCATCAAACAACAACATTGACGAATACGCTGATTCTGTGAGCGAGTTCATTAGAACGTGCGTTGAAGATGTCGTTCCCATAGCAATGATTAAAACATTCCTAAACCAGAAACCGTGGATTGATGTCAGCATTGGCGTGAAACTGAAAGCGCGAACCACAGCTTTTAATCAGGGCAAGGTGACCGTAAACATGACCGAATACAAACAGTGTAACTATTCCCTCCGCAAGGCAATCAAACAAGCTAAGCGTCAGTATAGAGACAAAGTAGAATCTCAATTCAACGGCTCAGACACAAGAGGCATGTGGCAGGGTCTACAGTCAATCACGGATTACAAAAAGAAAACCAGCCCAGTCACGGACCAGGATGTCTTGCTCCCAGGCAGACTAAATAACTTTTTTGCCCGCTTTGAGGACAATACAGTGCCACTGACACGGCCCGCAACCAAAACATGCGGACTCTCCTTCACTGCAGCCGACGTGAGGAAAACATTTAAACGTGTCAACCCTCGCAAGGCTGCAGGCCCAGACTGCATCCCCAGCCGCGCCCTCAGAGCATGCGCAGACCAGCTGGCTGGTGTGTTTACGGACATATTCAATCAATCCCTATCCCAGTCTGTTGTTCCCACATGCTTCAAGATGGCCACCATTGTTCCTGTTCCCAAGAAAGCTAAGGTAACTGAGCTAAACGACTACCACCCCGTAGCACTCACTTCCGTCATCATGAAGTGCTTTGAGAGACTAGTCAAGGACCATATCACCTCCACCCAACCTGACACCCTAGACCCACTCCAATTTGCTTCCCGCACAAATAGGTCCACAGACGATGCAATCTCAACCACACTGCACACTGCCCTAACCCATCTTGACAAGAGGAATACCTATGTGAGAATGCTGTTCGTCGACTACAGCTCGACATTTAACACCATAGTGCCCTCCAAGCTCGTCATCAAGCTCGAGACCCTGGGTCTCGACCCAGCCCTGTGCAACTGGGTACTGGACTTCCTGACGGGCCGCCCCCAGGTGGTGAGGGTAGGCAACAACATCACCACCCCGCTGATCCTCAACACTGGGGCCCCACAAGGGTGCGTTCTGAGCCCTCTCCTGTACTCCCTGTTCACCCACGACTGCGTGGCCACGCACGCCTCCAACTCAATCATCAAGTTTGCGGACGACACAACAGTGGTAGGCTTGATTACCAACAATGGCGAGACGGCCTACAGGGAGGAGGTGAGGCCCTCGGTGTGTGGTGTCAGGCAGATAACCTCACACTCAACGTCAACAAAACCAAGGAGATGATTGTGGACTTGAGGGAACACCCCCCTAGCCACATCGATGGAACAGTAGTGGAGAGGGTAGTAAGTTTTAAGTTCCTCGGCGTACACATCACAGACCAACTGAATTGGTCCACCCACACAGACAGCATCGTGAAGAAGGCGCAGCAGCGCCTGTTCAACCTCAGGAGACTGAAGAAATTTGGCTTGTCACCAAAAGCACTCACAAACTTCTACAGATGCACAATCGAGAGCATCCTGTCGGGCTGTATCACCGCCTGGTACGGCAACTGCTCCGCCCACAACCGTAAAGCTCTCTAGAGGGTAGAGAGGTCTGCACAACGCATCACCGGGAGCAAACTACCTACCCTCCAGGACACCTACACCACCCAATGTCACAGGAAGGCCATAAAGATCATCAAGGACAACAACCACCGAGCCACTGCCTGTTCACCCCGCTATCATCCAGAAGGCGAGGTCAGTACAGGTGCATCAAAGCTGGGACCGAGAGACTGAAAAACAGCTTCTATCTCAAGGCCATCAGACTGTTAAACAGCCACCACTAACATTGAGTGGCTGCTGCCAACACACTGACTCAACTCCAGCCACTTTAATAATGGGAATTGATGGGAAATTATGTAAAATATATCACTAGCCACTTTAAACAATGCTACATAATATAATGTTTACATACCCTACGTTATTAATCTCATATGTATACGTATATACTGTACTCTATCATCTACTGCATCTTTATGTAATACATGTATCACTAGCCACTTTAACTTTGCCACTTGGTTTACATACTCATCTCATATGTATATACTGTACTCAATACCATCTACTGTATCTTGCCTATGCCGCTATGTACCATCACTCATTCATATATCTTTATGTACATATTCTTTATCCCCTTACACTTGTGTCTATAAGGTAGTAGTTTTGGAATTGTTAGTTAGATTACTTGTTGGTTATTACTGCATTGTCGGAACTAGAAGCACAAGCATTTCGCTACACTCGAATTAACATCTGCTAACCATGTGTATGTGACAAATAAAATTTGATTTGATTAGGACTTGGTTGCCCTATATTTGACTGCAGGAATTCACCTTTCAAACATGCCGGAAAGCATGATCAAATTTGATGGGAGTTGAATATTGAAACACTGACCAAGGTTGTTCCCGAAACGCGTCTGTTTGACCTCAGCTGCCTCATAAGAACAGTCAGGAAGTCCTTTTCCAGTTAAATATTTCCATTACATTACATTACATTTAAGTCATTTAGCAGACGCTCTTATCCAGAGCGACTTACAAATTGGTGCATTCACCTTATGACATCCAGTGGGACAGTCACTTAACAATAGTGCATCTAAAACTTAGGGGGGGGTGGGGTGAGAGGGATTACTTAACCTATCCTAGGTATTCCTTAAAGAGGTGGGGTTTCAGGTGTCTCCGGAAGGTGGTGATTGACTCCGCTGTCCTGGCGTCGTGAGGGAGTTTTTTCCACCATTGGGGGGGCCAGGGCAGCGAACAGTTTTGACTGGGCTGAGCGGGAGCTGTACTTCCTCAGTGGTAGGGAGGCGAGCAGGCCAGAGGTGGATGAACGCAGTGCCCTTGTTTGGGTGTAGGGCCTGATCAGAGCCTGGAGGTACTGAGGTGCCGTTCCCCTCACAGCTCCGTAGGCAAGCACCATGGTCTTGTAGCGGATGCGAGCTTCAACTGGAAGCCAGTGGAGAGAACGGAGGAGCGGGGTGACGTGAGAGAACTTGGGAAGGTTGAACACCAGACGGGCTGCGGCGTTCTGGATGAGTTGAAGGGGTTTAATGGCACAGGCAGGGAGCCCAGCCAACAGCGAGTTGCAGTAATCCAGATGGGAGATGACAAGTGCCTGGATTAGGACCTGCGCCGCTTCCTGTGTGAGGCAGGGTCGTACTCTGCGGATGTTGTAGAGCATGAACCTACAGGAACGGGCCACCTTGATGTTAGTTGAGAACGACAGGGTGTTGTCCAGGATCACGCCAAGGTTCTTGGCGCTCTGGGAGGAGGACACAATGGAGTTGTCGACCGTGATGGCGAGATCATGGAACGGGCAGTCCTTCCCCGGGAGGAAGAGCAGCTCCGTCTTGCCGAGGTTCAGCTTGAGGTGGTGATCCGTCATCCACACTGATATGTCTGCCAGACATGCAGAGATGCGATTCGCCACCTGGTCATCAGAAGGGGGAAAGGAGAAGATTAATTGTGTGTCGTCTGCATAGCAATGATAAGAGAGACCATGTGAGGTTATGACAGAGCCAAGTGACTTGGTGTATAGCGAGAATAGGAGAGGGCCAAGAACAGAGCCCTGGGGGACACCAGTGGTGAGAGCGCGTGGTGAGGAGACAGATTCTCGCCACGCCACCTGGTAGGAGCGACCTGTCAGGTAGGACGCAATCCAAGCGTGGGCCGCGCCGGAGATGCCCAACTCGGAGAGGGTGGAGAGGAGGATCTGATGGTTCACAGTATCGAAGGCAGCCGATAGATCTAGAAGGATGAGAGCAGAGGAGAGAGAGTTAGCTTTAGCAGTGCGGAGCGCCTCCGTGATACAGAGGAGAGCAGTCTCAGTTGAATGACTAGTCTTGAAACCTGACTGATTTGGATCAAGAAGGTCATTCAGAGAGAGATAGCGGGAGAGCTGGCCAAGGACGGCACGTTCAAGAGTTTTGGAGAGAAAAGAAAGAAGGGATACTGGTCTGTAATTGTTGACATCGGAGGGATCGAGTGTAGGTTTTTTCAGAAGGGGTGCAACTCTCGCTCTCTTGAAGACGGAAGGGACGTAGCCAACGGTCAGGGATGAGTTGATGAGCGAGGTGAGGTAAGGGAGAAGGTCTCCGGAAATGGTCTGGAGAAGAGAGGAGGGGATAGGGTCAAGCGGGCAGGTTGTTGGGCGGCCGGCCGTCACAAGACGCGAGATTTCATCTGGAGAGAGAGGGGAGAAAGAGGTCAGAGCACAGGGTAGGGCAGTGTGAGCAGAACCAGCGGTGTCGTTTGACTTAGCAAACGAGGATCGGATGTCGTCGACCTTCTTTTCAAAATGGTTGACGAAGTCATCTGCAGAGAGGGAGGAGGGGGGAGGGGGCGGAGGATTCAGGAGGGAGGAGAAGGTGGCAAAGAGCTTCCTAGGGTTAGAGGCAGATGCTTGGAATTTAGCGTGGTAGAAAGTGGCTTTAGCAGCAGAGACAGAGGAGGAAAATGTAGAGAGGAGGGAGTGAAAGGATGCCAGGTCCGCAGGGAGGCGAGTTTTCCTCCATTTCCGCTCGGCTGCCCGGAGCCCTGTTCTGTGAGCTCGCAATGAGTCATCCAGCCACGGAGCGGGAGGGGAGGACCGAGCCGGCCTGGAGGATAGGGGACATAGAGAGTCAAGGGATGCAGAGAGGGAGGAGAGGAGGGTTGAGGAGGCAGAATCAGGAGATAGGTGGGAGAAGGTTTGAGCGGAGGGAAGAGATGATAGGATGGAAGAGGAGAGAGTAGCGGGGGAGAGAGAGCGAAGGTTGGGACGGCGCGATACCATCCGAGTAGGGGCAGTGTGGGAGGTGTTGGATGAGAGCGAGAGGGAAAAGGATACAAGGCAGTGGTCGGAGACTTGGAGGGGAGTTGCAGTGAGGTTAGTGGAAGAACAGCATCTAGTAAAGATGAGGTCGAGCGTATTGCCTGCCTTGTGAGTAGGGGGGAAGGTGAGAGGGTGAGGTCAAAAGAGGAGAGGAGTGGAAAGAAGGAGGCAGAGAGGAAAGAGTCAAAGGTAGACGTGGGGAGGTTAAAGTCGCCCAGAACTGTGAGAGGTGAGCCGTCCTCAGGAAAGGAGCTTATCAAGGCATCAAGCTCATTGATGAACTCTCCGAGGGAACCTGGAGGGCGATAAATGATAAGGATGTTAAGCTTGAAAGGGCTAGTAACTGTGACAGCATGGAATTCAAAGGAGGCGATAGACAGATGGGTAAGGGGAGAAAGAGAGAATGACCACTTGGGAGAGATGAGGATCCCGGTGCCACCACCCCGCTGACCAGACGCTCTCGGGGTGTGCGAGAACACGTGGGCGGACGAAGAGAGAGCGGTAGGAGTAGCAGTGTTGTCTGTGGTGATCCATGTTTCCGTCAGTGCCAAGAAGTCGAGGGACTGGAGGGAGGCATAGGCTGAGATGAACTCTGCCTTGTTGACCGCAGATTGGCAGTTCCAGAGGCTACCGGAGACCTGGAACTCCACGTGGGTCGTGCGCGCTGGGACCACCAGAGTAGGGTGGCCGCGGCCACGCGGTGTGGAGCGTTTGTATGGTCTGTGCAGAGAGGAGAGAACAGGGATAAACAGACACATAGTTGACAGGCTACAGAAGAGGCTACGCTAATGCAAAGGAGATTGGAATGACAAGTGGACTACACGTCTCGAATGTTCAGAAAGTTAAGCTACGTAGCAAGAATCTTATTGACTAAAATGATTAAAATGATACAGTACTGCTGAAGTAGGCCAGCTGGCAGTGGGTGCGTTGTTGACACTACACTAATCAAGTCGTTCCGTTGAGTGTATTAGTTTCTGCAGTGTTGCTATTCGGGGCTAGCAGGCTAGCTAGCAGTGTTGTTTACGTTACGTTGCGTTAAAAGAACGACAATAGATGGCTAGCGAACCTAGAAAATCGCTCTAGACTACCCAATTATCTTTGATACAAAGACGGCTATGTAGCTAGCTAAGTAGCTAGCTACGATCAAACAAATCAAACCGTTGTACTGTAATGAAATGAAGTGAAAAAGTGATACAACCTGTGAATGCGACCGGGTAGTTGAGTTCTATACAGAAGACGTTGGCTAGCGTTGGCTAGCTGTTGGCTAGCTAGCAGAGTTGGCTAGCTAGCAGAGTCACCTACGTTAAGGACGACAAATAGCTGGCTAGCTAACCTCGGTAAATTAAGATAATCACTCTAAGACTACACACTCTAAACCTAAACAACACAATTATCTTGGATACGATGATACGATGATACGAAGACAGCAAAGACAGCTATGTAGGTAGCTAACACTAAACTAATCAAGTCGTTCAGTTGAGTGTAATAGTAATAGTTTCTCAGTGCAGCTAATCAGTGGACGTTAGCTAGCTGGCTAGTGAAGACTACGTTAGGACGGCGAAATACGATAATTACGCAATTATCTTTGATACAAAGACGGCTATGTAGCTAGCTGAGAAGAAATTGCTAAGATAAGACAAATCAAACCGTTGTGATATAATGAAATATAATGAAAAAGTTATACTACCCGTTGGAGCGACGTGCAGATGCGACCACTCGCTCCAACCCCGGAACCGGTTGGAGCGAGTGGTCGCACAAAGAGTAGGATCTCTGTGATAAGAACTATGTTCCTTATGGTTTGGCTTTTTCTCACATTGATGTGATTTCCCTCTACCTGCTGACTGCTGTATGCCTAGGGCTGTTGCGGTGACCAGTCACCGTGACTGTGGCGGTGACTGGTCACGAGTCATGATGGCAGACAAATTCCATGCGACCGTTTAGTAATTCGGCTTCTCCAAGCTCTGATGCTGCTGATGGTCATGAGTAGCCTATCAAACTTGCTAATTGCCTGGTAGTCAGCACTCCATTGTCCCTCTAATCACTCTGACATCAATGCAAATTTCTTTGAAAATCTATCTCAAATACTTCACGAGGGCAACATTTCTACAGCCTATGCAATTTTGGGAGAAAACAGTGATGGCTGCTAATAAAAAGATGAAGATGGCATCAGCTTTTTGTAGGCTAGGCCTACTATTTATTTCTCAACTTTCCTAATATTAAGCACAATGCTTATATTTACAAAAGGAGAATAATCTACCTGGCTGGCATGTAAATGAACCACGGGGAAAAGTGTCCTCCATTCCCCATTTAAGTGCATAGATAACATATTTTTCGACACAGGTGCATTCTAAATGTCCATTCTAAATCAAAACAAATGTCACACATATATTATTTAGTATATGTAAAGACAAGATTGAATGAAGAATAGTCTGGGTGATAATGTGGTCCTTCTGTAGCTCAGTTGGTAGAGCATGGCGCTTGTAACGCCAGGGTAGTGGGTTCGATCCCCGGGACCACCCATACGTAGAATGTATGCACACATGACTGTAAGTCGCTTTGGATAAAAGCGTCTGCTAAATGGCATTTATTATTATTATTATTATAATATTAGCCTATCAATTATATATTATAACTTGTGATTAATGACCAGCATAAGAAACAATGCCTTTTTTGACAACTTCTTCTAATCATAGTCGTGCACCTCTTGTAGCCTAACCTATATTTTTTAATAAGGTTTGTATCATAACTAAAGTGGCAAAATGAACTTCTTAAAATGAAGTACATTAATCTACTTTAGATTTGGTGTAGTGCCTAACTGGCATAAGCAGCAAGTGACTTTCAAGTTTGGGGAAGATGATTTTCACCATAAAAATGCACCTTTTTATAATAAAAGCATGACATGCATAATTGCATTTGTGGTCACTTTTGATAATGGCGTTTTCCCGTTAATGGAACATTCCGCTTATAGCCTTCTACCATGTGCTTATAGCCTACTGCCATGTGCTTATAGCCTACTGCCATGTGCTTATAGCCTACTGCCATGTGCTTATAGCCTACTACCATGTGCTTATAGCCTACTACCATGTGCTTATAGCCTACTACCATGTGCTTATAGCCTACTGCCATGTGCTTATAGCCTACTGCCATGTGCTTATAGCCTACTACCATGTGCACATTGCTGCGCTTATGTGAAGAAATGGCCTCATAGTTTATCAACATTTTAAGCTAAACGTTCTGTTACGTCAGCAACGTTGCATACCTTTTTTTGACGCTAGTGGTTGTATTAATTTGATCTATAGCATCCCACAACTGTCCCAGTCTGTTTGGATTTTTTTTATTTCTCACACAGAATACGATAGGTTGACTTTGGTACTATGGGGTATAGTAGATTGACATAGGCTAGTGCTTTTGCCTACTCATCTTGTTGGCTGGCGAAAAGTAAATGTGGAACGTTCTTTCAATATCTTCAATATGCACCTTGGAATTGGATAAGGATGCAGTTGTTTCCCGGATGTGTCCGTCTTCGCTTGTATGTAGCCTGTGAGAAAGACCCGATCACATGACCGAGTCATGTGAGTGAGAGACGCTTCGGGACTCCGGGCTGCAAAAAGCATGGATTTTTTTAGGGTGCATTATGGCCATGAAGGGGATGCCCCTGTGAAATTCGAGGCATTATCAAGTGCTTGTCAAATTGTAAATGAGAGACTATTGGAATGTGTGCAACCTGCGCAAACAACTAAGCGCAGCTCATGCCTTTCAAGCAACTTTCAAATCATCATTAGTCTCATCATGCACCCTTACAATGTATTAAACATCAAAACATATAGCCCAACTAAAGTGGCATTAACTCTAAATGATGCCTATAAGAGTACCTATTTCTTTGTTAACCGCTCAACACAGAATATCCGCATGTGCGCACTCCCTCAAATCATTTGGATAAAATATTTGTTTTATTCTGCTTTGTTCAATTATATTCTTCATACTATAAAATAATGCCACGGAATGATAAGCAAATCTTGTCTCTTAAATGAACCAGTGTAGTCCATTGCCATTTGGCCTAGACACATCAGGACCTAGCATAAGGACAACTCAAGAGTATGCTATTATTATAGACTACATTTTCTTAATATCTTGCTTCTTTAGAACTGTCTAAAATAAATGATGGATTTGTGAAGGTGTAGCCTATATTACATGGATTTATTATTAGGCATACATAAGTCTGTGGCGGTCAACTACCGTTAGACCGACAGTTATTTGGTTGACAATCACCGGGTGATGAAATGTTGTGATCGCCACAGCCTTATGTATGCTTAGACATGGGCAGGGGACTGAGCTGGGTTGGTTAGCTGTTGACTGTGGGACTCTCATGCCTGTCTGCCTGGTACAGCCAGTCTTCAGAATGCTTAGTGTTTTTTGCTGAAGTGGTTTGTAAATGCTGGTGCGGAACGCCGTTCCCCACATTGTAACAGACTGATACCAGCTCCTCTCCCTGTCAGCTGGCCAATGTGCTCCAGGGGGATCTACACATCTTTCTCTTTTGTTTTTCTCTCACTCATCTCTTTCTCTCATCTCCATATTTCTTTCTGTCTTCCACACACACAAACACACGTGTGGACACTTACACACATTCTCATTCTGTTTCTGCTCAGTCGTCTTTCCGCTCTTTATTTCACCTCCCTCATATCCATTTTAATTAATTAAATGACATCTTTGTCACCTGAAGGATACATTTCTATGACTGTTGCTTCCAGAGTAGTGCCGTCAGAGTTACAGGAGAAGAGCACCGCTAAACGGTGACACTGTGAAATTTCTCCGTGCTCTCAGCACCTCATCAAATCTCAGGCATCCTATAAAAAGCACAGGCTTGTAAATAGGGCTGTAAAAGGAAATGTGTTTTACGTCGTCAGCATTTTAAACAGGACAGATTTAGGTCATTGATATGGAAATAAAGGTTGTGTTGGTTATGGCATAATAAATCAACCCAAATATTACCATATTTTACACTGCATTTTATATCCAGTGTCTCACCTAGGGCTGTGGTGGTCATGACATTTTGTCAGCCGGTGATTGTCAAGCGAATAACTGCCGGTCTCACGGTAATTGACCGTTAATTAACAGAAAGCATTTAGTATCTCCTGGCTTCTACGCATAGCCTGAAAGCCACTGATGCAGAGCTTTGGAACATCTACATTTTAAAAAGTCTAATAAATCCATTTAATATAGCCTACACCATCCAGTTATTTTAGACAAGTCTAAAGAAACGCGATGTGAAGACAATGTAGTCTATTTGTGCATACTCTGAGTTGTCCTTATGTTAGGTCCTGATCTGGCTAAGCCAAATGGCTGTGGGCTACAGTAGTTCATTAAACAGACAAGATTTGCTTAGAATTCCGTGGCATTATTTTAGATAATTTCATAGTATGAAGAATACAACTGAACATAGCTTAATAAAATATATTTTCTCAATGATTTGAGGGAGTGTGCACATACAGCTGTTCTGTGTTGAGCAGTTAACAAAGAAACAGGTCCTGCTATATGCTTAATTTAGTGTTATTTATGAAACTTTAATTGTAATCAAAATGTTGGGCTATATGTTTGGATTTTTAATACATTCTAAGGCTGCATTAAGCGACTCAAATTATGATTTGAAAAAAGGTCACATGAAAGGCAGGAGCTCTGCTTTATTTTTGCACATTCTGGACACCATCAGTCTCTCAATCACAATTTGACAAGCACTTGATAATGCCTCAAATTTCACAGCAGCATCCCCTTTTTGTGGATGTAATGCCCCCTTAAATGTAATGCCCCCCACTGCCTTTAGCGGCCACTGTTGTGCCCTTGGGCTGAATATAATAATTATATTTCCCTTCTCCTGGCTGCATGCTCCAAAGCACTTCTCACTTAAATGGCTCTCTCAGATATCTCAATTCTTATTATCCAATGTCCGTCACGTGATCGGGTCCTTCTCAGTCTACAAGTGAAGACCGATAAATCGGGGACGCAAATGAGTCCTTATAGAATTCAAAGGCGCATATTGAAGATGTTGGAAGAACTGTTCACATTTACTCTTTGTCAGCCAACAAGATGAGTAGGCCTAACGAACAGCAAAAGCACTAGCCTATGTCAGTCTACTATCCCCCATAGTGCAAACGTTTACCTATTCTATTGGTCAACTTGTCCTTCTGTGTGATTTAAATAAATATTCCAAACATAGTCTGGGACAGTTGTGGGATGAGAGAGATTCCAAATGAATACAGCAACTAGTATCAAAAATACTTTTAAAAGCAATGAGGCTGATGCAGCAGATCAGAACGTTTAGCTTAAAATGTTGATAAACTATTAGGTTATTTATTCCCATTATAAGCGCAGCAATGTGCAAATGTTCCAAAATGTAATAAATTAGCGGGAAAACACCATTCGCAAAAGTGACCGCAAATGCGATTTATGCATGTAATGCTTTATTATAAAGGTGCATTTTTATTGTAAAAATGACCTGTCCTAAACTTAACTCATGCGCTGCCTATGTATGCCACTTAGGCTCAACACCAGTTGTAAAGCAGATTAATGTGCTGAATTTTAAGAAGTTATTTGGCCACTTTAGTTGTGATACAAACCTTATTAAAACATATAGGCCTATGGGTTAGTCTGCATGATGCAGTTTGTTTTCATTTACAATTGACCAGTATCATGCACCTGTCTTGAAACCGGGACACTTTTGCCATGGTTAATTGGCCAGGTAGGCTAGGTAGGCTATACTCCTGTTGTAAAGAGAAACAATGTGCTTAATATTAGGGATGTTGAGAAATAAATATAATAGGCCTAGCCTATAGAAGAAAGCTGATGGGATCCTATATAAGAGGCCATCAAAATTCTGTTTTCTCACGCAGTTGCATAGCCTATAGAAATGTTGCACCACACGAGCTCATGGGCTCTCATGAAGTGTTTGATTCGATTTTTGATTACATTTGCATTGACGTCAGAGTGATTAGAGGGACAATGGAGTGCTGAGTACCAGGCATTTAGCAAGTTTGGTAGGCTACTAATGATCATCAGCAGCATCAGCTCTTGGAGAAGCCTAGTTACCGTGACTAAACGGTTACGTGGAATTTGACTGCAGTTATGACTCATGACCGCCTGTGTGGAGGGAATACTGTCACCGTAACAGCCCTAGACTCACCTACATTTTTGGTAATAATGATCACATTATAGCAGCTAGGAACTGAACTCCTGAAATAATAAATTGTTATGTTTTACACTAGTGCTGTACTTATTTTGGCAAGGCCTCTGACGATATCCACTGCGATAGCTTGTTTTACTCTCCATCATCCGGCTATATGGGGAGTTTCTTCCACTTCTACCATGTTGTTTTTAGTCAAGGGACTTGCATCAAAGTGGACAGGTTGTATTAGTTAAGACTGTCTCCCTGTTCTATTTGCACCTCCCCAGGTGTGTGTGTGTGTCCTACTGTCTGACAGCAGTGATTCATCTGGGGCCCTCCAGCTTGTGGCTGGGGTTTATTTGTTCACAATATCATCCAAAGCAGTGCACACATGCCCAGACTCACGTGGCACAGTCCCAAAAATTTGATCCGAGCATGGAAAAAGGTCCTTTCATCACTTGGAATTTCCTCCAAGCCAACCAAAACTCCACGACCTGGTGTCCCTGCAGGACAAGTTTACAGGTTGTTGAGACATGTCCGACTGGGCACATGTCAATTCAACGTCTTAATGTAATTTTTTTGAAATTATGTGAAGACAATGTTGATTCAACCTGTGTGTGCCCAGGTGGGTTGTTTCTAGTTGTCACCCAATGTTTTGAGTTTGCGTTGCCTTATGTAAGGAAGCATGTTGTTTTACCTCACACACACCACACACATACATCCATTGGTTTTCTGTTGTATTTGTGCTGTTGCCTGTGTCTTCTGTCTGTTTTTGTCTTATTTTTTTTAAATGTATTTTTAAGCCCCAGTACCCTTTGCCTCTTGCCTGTCTGTCATTGTAAATAAGAATGTGTTCTTAATTGACTTGCCTGGTTAAATAAGTACACACTCAATCTTAATGAATGACTGAACACATAATGTGGCTGTGCCCGAAATGGTGTAACCTAAAAGAAGAGGCCATTTTATCTGATGAACTAGTTACCGTTCAGCTGCACAGCAACAATATCTGCTGGCATACCAATCAACACCAGCTGCAGGTGGGTCTTTGTTCCTGCCCACATCTCTCCCTCCTCACGGGGAGTTCCTCCAACTACTGAGCTCATTTAGTTTAGCTGAGTCAAATGACACGTTCTTGGTTTCAAGTACATCATCATTTTGAATGTCATTGTGTTTGTCTTGATTTTCCATTTGTTAGATCCTGGGATTTATCTCAATTTTTCTGTTTTATTTTATTTGTTTTTACTTTTTATTTAACTAGGCAAATCAGTTAAGAACAAATTCTTTACGATGACGGCCAAACCCGGATGACGCTGGGCCAATTGTACGCCGCCCAGGGTGGCTGTAGTGACACCTCTAGCACTGAAATGCAGTGCCTTAGATCAGATCAAATCAAATTTATTTACATAGCCCTTCTTAGATAAGCTGATATCTCAAAGTGCTGTACAGAAACCCAGCCTAAAACCCCAAACGGCAAGCAATGCAGGTGTAGAAGCACGGTGGCTAGGAAAAACTCCCTAGAAAGGCCAAACCCAGGAATAAACCTAGAGAGGAACCAGGCTATGACGGGTGGCCATTCCTCTTCTGGCTGTGCCGGGTGGAGATTATAACAGAACATGGCCAAGATGTTCAAATGTTCATTAATGACCAGCATGGTCAAATAATAATAATCACAGTAGTTGTCGGGTGCAACAGGTCAGCACCTCTACCGCTCCTGCTGTCTCTAGAGAGTTAGAGGTCTGGGACAGGTAGCACGTCCGGTGAACAGGTCAGGATTCCATAGCCGCAGGCAGAACAGTTGAAACTGGAGCAGCAGCACCGCCAGGTGGACTGGGGACAGCAAGGAGTCACCATGCCAGGTAGTCCTGAGGCATGGTCCTAGGGCTCAGGTCCTCCGAGAGAGAGAGAGAAAGAAAGAGAGAATTAGAGAGCGCATACTTAAATTCACATAGGACACCGGATAAGACAGGAGATATAATACTCCAGATATAACAGACTGAGCCTAGGCCCCCGACACAAAAACTACTGTAGCATAAATACTGGAGGCCGAGACAGGAGGGGTCCAGAGACACTGTGGCCCAGTCCGACAATACCCCCAGACAGGGCCAAACAGGCAGGATATAACCCCACCCACTTTGCCAAAGCACAGCCCCCACACCACTAGAGGGATATCATCAACCACCAACTTACAATCCTGAGACAAGGCCGAGTATAGCCCACAAAGATCTCCTCCACGGCACAACCCAAGTGGGGGTGCCAACCCAGACAGGAAGATCACGTCAGTGACTCAACCCACTCAAGTGACGCAGCCCTCCTAGGGATGGCATGGAAGAGCACCAGTAAGCTAGTGACTCAGCCCCTGTAATAGGGTTAGAGGCAGAGAATCCCAGTGGAGAGAGGGGAACCGGCCAGGCAGAGACAGCTATGGCGGTTCGTTGCTCCAGAGCCTTTCCGTTCAAATTCACACTCCTGGGCCAGACTGAAGAGATGAGTCTTCAGTAAAGACTTAAAGGTTGGGTCTACGTCTCTCACATGGGTAGGCAGACCATTCCATAAAAATCGATCTCTATAGGTGAAAGCCCTGCCTCCAGCTGTTTGCTTAGAAATTATAGGGACAATTAGGAGGCCTGCGTCTTGTGACCGTAGTGTACGTGTAGGTATGTATGGCAGGACCAAATCAGAAAGATGGGTAGGAGCAAGCCCATGTAATGTTTTGTAGGTTATCAGTAAAACCTCAAAATCAGCCCTTGCCTTAGCAGGAAGCCAGTGTAGGGAGGCTAGCACTGGAGTAATATGATCAAATTATTTGGTTCTTGTCAGGATTCTAGCAGCTGTATTTAGCACCAACTGAAGTTTATTTAGTGCTTTATCTGAGTAGCCGGAAAGTAGAGCATTGCAGTAGTCGAACCTTGAAGTAACAAAAGCATGGATACATTTTTCTGCATCATTTTTGGACCTAAAATGTCAGATTTTTGCAGTGTTGCGTAGGTGGAAAAAAATTGTCCTTGAAAAAGTCTTGATATGTTCGTCAAAATAGAGATCAGGGTCCAGAGTATGTTCCACATAGGAGGGCCAAGCACAGGAAGCAGCTCTCTCAGTAGTTTAGTTAGAATAGGGTCAGCTCAAAGGTTTAGAGGCCATGATTATTTTCATCATTGTGTCAAGAGATATAGTATTAAAACACTTGATCCTAGATCCTGGCATAGTTGTGCAGACTGAGGACAACTGAGCTTTGGAGCAATACTCCGATTTGCTTTCTAATGATAGATCTTTTCATCAAAGAATTTCAGGGATTTATTACTGCTGAAGAGAAAGCCATCCTCTCTTGGAGAATGCTGCTTTTTAGTTTGCTTTGCGACAGTATCTTATTTTCCGAAATTTTGTTGGAAAAATCGTATGATCGAGCAGCAGTGAGAGCTCTTCGATACTGCACGGTACTGTCTTTCCAAGCTAGTCGGAACACTTCCAGTTTGGTGTAGCAGCAGTGAGAGCTCTTCGGTAATTGATAGAGGAATTCTAAATTCCTTTATGTTTTAATTGCCAAAACCAATTAGCACTCATTTCTAATTCATTAATGAATTGTAAGTTCATTAATTATGCATGAAGTAGATTGAGACCAGTCTTAAAAGCCAGGTAAATAGCGTTTAATTCGAGTGGGTACTAAATGCTTACACACATTTCCACAGGTTATAAACTGAACATGACATCATCAGTTTCCCACCCTCTCTCCGATTCTCACAAGGACCCATTGTTTTAGGAATGGAACCTTTCCCAGATATTTCTTATCTGTCTGAAAAGTCATATAGCATCACTCCCCTTTTGACTTCCCAAGACACAGACTATTAATTAATTCTGCTTACATTTTCAGTAACAGCTTAACCAATAACTTTTACTTTTCATACCATAACATAATAGGATTAGAATAAATGGTTCTAATCAATAATGTATACATAATTAATCATCTTAACTACAATTTCCTCTAACAGTACTGCACGGTACTGTCTTTCCAAGCTAGTCGGAACACTTCCAGTTTGGTGTAGCAGCAGTGAGAGCTCTTCGATACTGCACGGTACTGTCTTTCCAAGCTAGTCGGAACACTTCCAGTTTGGTGTAGCAACAGTTAGAGCTCTTCGGTACTGCACGGTACTGTCTTTCCAAGCTAGTCGGAACACTTCCAGTTTGGTGTAGCAGCAGTTAGAGCTCTTCGGTACTGCACGGTACTGTCTTTCCAAGCTAGTCGGAACACTTCCAGTTTGGTGTAGCAGCAGTTAGAGCTCTTCGGTACTGCACGGTACTGTCTTTCCAAGCTAGTCGGAACACTTCCAGTTTGGTGTTGCCATTTCCTTTCCAATTTTCCAGGGAGCTAGTTTCTTATGACAAATGTTTTTAGTTTTTAGGGGTGCAACTGCATCTAGTGTATTGCGCAAGGTTAAATTTAGTTCCATAGTTAGGTGGTTAACTGAGTTTTGTCCTCTGACGTCCTTGGGTAGGCAGAGCGAGTCTGGAAGGGCATCAAGGAATCTTTGGGTTGTCTGAGAATTTATAGCTTGACTTTTGATGCTCCTTGGTTGGGGTCTGAGCAGATTATTTGTTGTGATTGCAAACGTAATATAATGGTGGTCCGATAGTCCAGGATTACGAGGAAAAACATTAAGATCCACAATATTTATTCCATGGGACAAAACTAGGTTCAGAGTATGACTGTGGCAGTGAGTAGGTCCGGAGACATGTTGGACAAAACCCACTGAGTCAATGATGGCTCCAAAAGCCTTTTGGAGTGGGTCTGTGGACTTTTCCATGTGAATATTAAAGTCAGCAAAAATGTGAATGTTATCTGCTATGACTACAAGATCCGATAGGAATTCAGGGAACTCAGTGAGGAACGCTGTATATGGCCCAGGATGCCTGTAAACAGTAGCTATAAAAAGTGATTTAGTAGGCTGCATCGATTTCATGACTAGAAGCTCAAAAGAGGAAAACGTCTTTTTTTTTTGTGTAAATTGAAATTTGCTATCGTAAATGTCAGCAACACCTCCGCCTTTGCGGGATGCACAGGGGATATGTTCACTAGTGTAATCAGGAGGTGAGGCCTCATTTAACATAGTAAATTTATCAGGCTGAAACCATGTTTCAGTCAGACCAATCACATCAAGATTATGATCAGTGATTCGTTCATTGATTATAACTGCCTTGGAAGTGGGGGATCTAACATTAAGTAGCCCTATTTTGAGATGTGAGGTATCACAATCTCTTAATGGCAGGAATGGAGGTCTTTATTCTACTAAGGCGAACACCGCCATGTTTAGCATTTGCCCAACCTAGGTCGAGGCACAGACGAGGTCTCAATGGGGATGGCTGAACTGCTAGTGGCAGACTCCACTAAGCTGGCAGGCTGGCTAACAGCCTTTTGCCTGGCCTGCACCCTATTTCATTATGGAGCTAGGGGAGTTAGAGCCCTGTCTATGTTGGTTGATAAGATGAGAGCACCCCTCCAGCTAGGATGGAGTCCGTCACTCCTCAGCAGGCCAGGCTTGGTCCTGTTTGTGGGTGAGTCCCAGAAAGAGGGCCAATTATCTACAAATTCTATCATTTGGGAGGGGTAGAAAACAGTTTTCAACCAGTGATTGAGTTGTGAGACTCTGCTGTAGAGCTCATCACTCCCCCTAACTGGGAGGGGGCCAGAGACAATTACTCGATGCAGACACATCTTTCTAGCTCATTTACACGCTGAAGCTATGTTGCGCTTGGTGACCTCTGACTGTTTAATCCTAACATCGTTGGTGCCGACATGGATAACAATATCCCTATACTCTCTACACTCACCAGTTTTAGCTTTAGCCAGAACCATCTTCAGATTAGCCTTAATGTAGGTAGCCCTGCCCCTGGTAAACAGTGTATGATCGCTGAATGATTCGTTTTAAGTCTAATACTGCGGTTAATGGAGTCGCCAATGACTAGGGTTTTCAATTTGTCAGAGTTAATGGTGGGAGGCTTCGGCGTCTCAGACCCCGTAACGAGAGGAGTAGAGACCAGAGAAGGCTCGGCCTTTGACTCCGACTTGCTGCTTAATGGGGAGAACCGGTTGAAAGTTTCTGTCGGCTGATTGAGCTACACTGGTTGAGCATTCCTACAGCATTTCCCTGCACCACTCAGGAACCAAAACACATGACAGGTCAGCTGACCCTGTTGTACCAGAAAGTGTAGCTGGTTCAGGGAAATGCAAGTTGTACCAGTTCTGGTCTTTTCCTTTGGTTTTTCCTGCTCGTTCAATGACTGTTGCTGTGTGTTTCTCTGTCCATGTATTTAAGTTTTTCCAGTTTTCAGATCGGAACAACCGTGTTGTCTTAATACATGGCTCTTGTTGAACGTTTTCCTCAGTTGAACGCTCAACAGTATTACATGTGTCATGGTTGAAGGTCTCTGCTCCATTTCCTGTTTCAGTGTCTATACAATTGGATGCGACATCTGGTAGATTTGTCTGTTAATGTGTCATTTTTGTCATTTTCATTAGGAGGTTGATTCTCAGCAACAGCCCCTCCATCTTGTTGATCATTTACTTTCCACAATCTTGAGTGATGCACCTTGACAATGGTGCCTCCGTGCCTCAAATATCACCACACCATCTTGGCCAATGACTACTGCCAGTCCTTTTCCACTCTTGACAGTCAAATCTTTTGTAGTACACTTTGTTTCCAGTCTCGTATTTCTCATCGGTGGGTCGAAGCTGGTTACGCAGAGCCCTGCGAATTCTCTTTGAACACTCTGCTTCAGTGAATGCTTTTCTCGCTGCATAAAGTGCTGAAAGGTGCTGTCCCACCCATTCAATCACACTGGTCCCTTCTAGTGCTGGTGGTTTGTCAACCAGTACAGAGGGAAGATTAGGGTTCTGCCCGAACACTAGTTGGTATGGGCTGTAGCCATGAACATGATGCATTTTCTTTTGTTGCCAACAAAGCCCAATTTAGGGCTGTTTTCCAGTCACATCCATTGTCTTTCTTCACTTTCAGCATCTCCTGTGAGTGTTTGATTATGTCTCTCTAGAAGTCCATTCCTCCATGGACTGTATGCAGAAGTTGTCTTTACTTCCATGTTGAATTCCTCTGCCATTTCTCTCTTTTCATTATTATTGAATTCTCCTCCATTGTCACTACAAATTCTGGGGCGGGACATGCACACTTATCCAGGAATGAATGAAGTGCTTGATGATTTCACTGGGTTTCTTTGTATTCACAATGCTTCCAGCACTAAAGTGTGTGAAGTGGTTGACTATGTGAAGGTACCACACACTTGGTCCTAGCTCATGTAGATCTACAGCCAATGTTTCATTGTACTTGGAAGCCAGTGGCAAACCAACAGCTGGTCTGGGATTAAGTTTGCTGTATTTCTGACATGTCTCACAACTGTTAACTATCTGCTGTAGAATGGAAATACTCTCAACATCCTTATTCCCAGAACTGCTGAGTCATTTCTGAAGTCTGTCAACTGTAGCATGTCCAAACTGTTTTTCCTTTGTGTTCATGTTCTCTGTGACTGTCAGAATCTCCATGTGCTCTGTGTGCATCAGAATTATTACATGGACTCCGTGTGATGTCTTTGTCTAAAATGTTTATACAATAGTGGCCTGAGGTAGTAAGTTCAAACGTCAATGTTTTTTTAAACCTCACTGCCTTGTCATTTTTTATCTCTAATACAGCCCCTGCCTTCTTGAGGGAAGCTTTGCATAATAGTACGGGGATACCTGCAGGGACCACTTCTGTTTCAATGTAACACTTAATCTGACACATTTTTGCTGGTATCTTAACTCTCTTGGGAGAATTGTCCATTCTACCGTCTCCAAATTTGAAAGCTCAGTTGCTTGGTGTGTCAATCATATTTTGTATTTCTTTCATATTTAGTTAACTGACATAGCTATCAAGCCATTTTGCACCACACACACTGTGTACCTGCCATATCAATCACAGCAGATCCTAAGGATTCAACTATAAAGATCTCAATATCAGAAACAGATTTGTTTGAAAACAGTGTAAAGTTACACTGCTCTCTCTGTGTTTTACATTTTCCTCTCTTAGTTTAACTTGTTCATTTTTATGAGGACAGTCTTTAACCCAACGGTAAGTGCTTTGACGAATAGCACATTTTGATCTCCTTCCCATACCTGTCCAGTGGATTTGTGCCGTGCAATGGAGCCCTCGTCTGGTTGTCTTGAGAATGTGACTAGTTGGCGTCTTTTCTCTGTTGTTCAGTATAATATGCTGCGTCACTCACTTGCATTCCATCACGACAGACGTCTTTTCACCCAAAAATATTTTCAGTGCTGACTTCATTGACGGAAAAGTGAGCACAGTACAAGCAGTCAAAGCCAACTGCTTCTCCCTGTCATCCAGACAGGTAGTATCTAGCAACTTAAAATCAATTTGTATTGGTCACATACAAATGGTTAGCATATGTTAATGCGAGTGTAGCGAAATGCTTGTGCTTCTAGTTCCAACAGTGCAGTACTATCTAATAATTCCCAACAACAACCTAATACACACATTTAAAGGGACGGAATAAGAATATCTACATAAACTCAGCAAAAAAAGAAACGTTCCTTTTTCAGGACCCTGTCTTTCAAAGATAATTTGTAAAAATCCAAACAACTTCACAGATCTTCAT
Source organism: Oncorhynchus gorbuscha (assembly GCF_021184085.1). Lineage (NCBI taxonomy): Eukaryota > Metazoa > Chordata > Actinopteri > Salmoniformes > Salmonidae > Oncorhynchus > Oncorhynchus gorbuscha. The sequence goes on along the minus strand of NC_060183.1, from coordinate 60,288,644 downwards.
TGTAAAGGGTTGAAACACTGTTTCCCATGCTTGTTCCACAAACAATGTATGACCCTTCCACAGTTATGAAAACCTAGGACACTAAAGAGACCTTTCTACTGACTCTGAAGAACACCAAAAGAAAGATGCCCAGGATCCTTGCTCTTTATCTCATCCAGATTAGTAACCTGTGTCTCGAGTAATAATACCACCACAAGTGCATGCTTTATCTCATCCAGATTAGTAACCAGTGTCTCGAGTAATAATACCACCACAAGTGCATACTTTATCTCATCCAGATTAGTAACCCGTGTCCAGATTCCAAGTAATTTTTTCCTATTTTCATACGACCTCTTGTCGTCGAACCGAGGTGGCACATTGATAGGAGAGAATGGCTAATAACTACAATGTTAACTTAAAATGACACAACGACTAGGTTCCAGTTTAACAACTAAACCGTATTTCCACAATACATGATTGCCATTGCTCTCAGGCCAGGTCCATCAACAGTGAGACTAACGCGCAGGCGTACTAATAAGAGTGATAGCACCTTTAATAATATAGGGATACTTAAAACATGAACTTAACACACACTTCTTTGGCACCTGTGTGAGAGCAGGCGTAGCACTGGGGAAACAAAGGAAGAGGTGGACCATGAGGTGCCACGTATGAGGTACCACCTCCCACCACCCGTCACTCATCCCTGGCCAGCTGTCGTGCCAACTGAACACTTTTTCTCACTCATATCACATTTTATTTGTCACATGCCAAACTCAACTGGAGTAGCAGCAGCAAATTACGAGTTAAAATGTGTTTGTGTGTGCACACACACAGTTGAAGTTGTAAGTTTACATAAACTTAGGTTGGAGTCATTAACTACTTTTTCAACCACTCCACAAATTTCTTGTTAACAAACTATAGTTTTGGCAAGTCGGTTAGGACATTTACTTTGTGCATGACAAGTAATTTTTCCAACAATTGTTTAGACAGATTATTTCACTTTATAATTCTCTGTATCACAATTCCAGTGGGTCAGAAGTTTACATACACTAAGTTGACTGTGCATTTTAAACAGCTTGGAAAATTCCAGAAAATAATTTCATGGCTTTAGAAGCTTCTGATTTACATCATTTGAGTCAATTGGAGGTGTACCTATGGATGTATTTCAAGGCCTACTTTCAAACTCAGTGCCTCTTTGCTTGACATCATGGGAAAATCAAAAGAAATCAGCCAAGACCTCAGAAAATAAATTGTAGACCTCCACAAGTCTGGTTCATCATTGGGAGCAATTTCCAAATGCCTGAAGGTACCATGTTCATCTGTACAATCAATAGTACACAAGTATAAACACCATGGGACCATGCAGCTGTCATAGCGCTCAGGAAGGAGTTCTGTCTCCTAGAGATGAAAGTATTTTGGTGCGAAAAGTGCAAATCAATCCCAGAACAACAGCAAAGGACCTTGTGAAGATACTGTAGGAAAGAGGTACAAAAGTATCTACAGTAAAATGTGTCCTGTATCAACAACCTGAAAGGCCGCTCATCAAGGAAGAAGCCACTGCTCCAAAACCGCCATAAAAAAGCCAGACTACGGTTTGCAACTGCACATGGGGACAAAGATCGTACTGTCATGACGTGGCCCCTTTTGTGTATAGCTAGTGGCTTCCCCCTCATTTTGAGCCTGTAATCGAACCCACAAATGCTGACGCTGCAGATTCTCAGCTAGTCTAAAGAAGGCCAGTTTTATTGCTTCTTTAATCAGAACAACAGTTTTCAGCTGTGCTAACATAATTGCAAAAGGATTTTCTAATGATCAGTTAGCTTTTTTTAAATGATAAACTTGGATTAGCTAACACAACGTGCCATTGGAACACATGAGTGATGGTGGCTGATAATGGGCCTCTGTACGCCTATGTAGATATTCCATTAAAAAAAGATTAATGTCTACACTGTATTTCTGATCAAGTTTGTTATTTTAATCAATGAAAAATGTGCTTTTATTTTCAAAAACAAGAATATTTCTAAGTGATCCCAAACGTTTGAATGGTTGTGTGTGTGTGTGTGTCTAGTGAGTAAAGGGTCAGTGCAAGAAAGAGTCAGGGCAGATAGTTAGGGTACCATTAATTGATTATTTAGCAGTCTGTATCTTTAGCAGTCTTATGGCTTGGGGGTAGAAGCTGTCTCGAGCATGTTGGTCCGAGAGCCGATGCCCCTGTTCTGTTTGCCGGACGGTAGCAGAGTGAACAGTCTATGGCGTGGGTGGCGTGGGTGGTTGGACTCTTTGACAATTTTTGGGGCCTTCCTCTGACACCTCCTGATATAGAAGTCTTGGATGGCAGGGAGCTCGGCACCGATGATGTACTGGGCTGTCCGTACCACACTCTGTACCGCTTTGTGGTCAAAGGTGGTGCATAAATTTGCCATACCAAGCAGTGATGCATCCAGTCAAGATGTTATCGATGGTGGAGCGGTTGAACTTTGAGGATCCGAGGACCCATGCAAAATCTTTGCAGCCTCCAGAGGGGGAAGAGGCTCGGTCGTGCCCTCTTCACGACTGTGCCGGTGTGTGTGGACCATGTTAGGTGCCTTCATGCCTATGTGACCATGCACAGGTCTCTATGGTGTGGTGTCAGTGTTACAAAAAAAACTATTGAGATTAAGAGACTATTGGTTCCTTTTATGTGAACCCTTAACAACAGAAACAATGTCTTGTTCAGAACTTTATCTATTCGAGTGGCATCAAGTAGAAATCAATGGTCTGGATGGTTTAGACTGACTCACTGCGTGAGAGTGGGGTGTGTATTGGTTTCGAGGGATTCTTCCATCCCTGACAATCATGATGACATACAGTATATGTATATGTCACTTTCCTGTTGGAGGGGTCAAGAGTTACGCCACATGCTGTAGCATTGGCACCAACCCCAGGCAGATGTTAATAGCTTGTGAATCAGTGCACTTCTTCAGTTCAGAGCTTTCTGCACACACCACACACACACACCCCATATCGGTTTTGCTGGCAGTAGTGCATTCATGCATTGTTGAGTGGTGGTTGTTAATTTTCCTGTGAGCAGATGAACTAGAGAAAGCCACAGCTGACGTCTCTTCACACATAGCTTTTTTTTATTTTTTTACAGCAGCGATTACCCAGGTCTCCTAATGACCACATTTCCTAAAATGTAATTGAATTCTGCCACCCATCACAGTTGAGCAAATTAAAATGTGACCTTTGATGTAATGATTACAGTGATTGTAAGGATGCGTCTCCTAATTATTGATACATCTGAACCTGAGATCTGCTTTGTCATCTGATGGTTATGTCACTTTTGGTGGAGGCAGAGGTTTGTGCTGAGAGAGAGGAGACAGTAAGAGAGGGGGAATAAAGCAAGAAGTGGTGACATTAGCGTCATCTCTCTATTATGTAGTAGCCTGCGGGGTGGCCATCTCCCTTGGATAGGTTCAGCTTTTGGCTGGGCCACTCCCTTCACATGGTAATGGCTTTCTCTGTGTCTCTGTAGTGGTAAAACGACTCCTCTGAAGTGGGATTGGGTTGAATTTGTGCACATCTGTGTGTGTTGGAAATTGAGATTCAGAAGGTCCTACCTGTATGCCAACAAGCTTGATGGAAAGATCATTGGCTATTATGATTCGACGAAAAGCTGTCAATCAGTCTGCCCAAGGAGCCTGGAGCCAAGATGGAGTCCTCTGTCCTCCTGCCCTTCCCCTGATGGCAGCCTTGTGCAGCCAATCCCAGACTGACAGCAGTGTATGCACGGAGGAAGTGTTTGAAAAGGTCCTCTCTGAGCCAGGAAGTCTCATCACTGCATCAGAACTCTTAACAGATTGTATTGGCCAGGGAACTGTGATGATTCATCAGGCTTTTGACAGAGATCTGAATGTGGAAATGCTGCTTATCATTCATGGCTGCCCACTGCTAACGTCTCTTCACCCATCATAACATCTTGGCTCCAAGCTGCAAACAAATACAATACATAAGAAGGCCTGTCAAGGAAGGTTTGCCAAAGGATGGGCCAAATGATCAGGTTGGTTTTACGGTCAAGGCACATAGGGCCCTGGCTACTTGCTTATCTCAGTCTGCTCTCAAGATCGAGATATGGTGTATTTGTGTTGTTTCTGTGTACCCAAAATGTCGGCAATAAAATGTCTCCCTCAAATCCCACCCACTGTTTCTGTTGTCCAAATACATCTGAACATAGATGGTACCATAGCACTCTCATAACGTGTCCCTCAAGACTTACGAATGTGGAGGAAGTGAAACCACCGACCCTGTGAATAATGAATGATGCAACCAACTCCTATTGGTGTACACCAGCCAGCCTCCTCTTCATTCTCTCTGAGTGCTCCTCCAAGGGTGTAGGTCAACAAAATATAAACCACATCACATGGCTGTGTTTTAATGGGCTGTTGACTAGCAGTATTGGTTCTCTACAGCTCCATGGAAAGCCTGTAAAAGGGAGAAAGATGGCTTTTTTCGACTTGTCTGTTCTCCCAAACAGCAGTGTAATGGAGAGGATGGTTGTAGAGAAAGCTTTGTGTCTGCCTCCATTCAGTTCCATAGAACAGAGGGTGAGTGAGGGGAGAGTTTGCTTCGTGCGTTTAGAGAATATCCTTCCTCCTCCAGTTTCCCTTTTGTCTCATTACATCTACCAGGAGGCTGGCTCGCTCGGTGCTGAAGAGCTCGCCTCCGTCTCATCTCGCTTTAGTGTAGAAACGCTCTGTTTGTTCACTCAGCGCCGCTCTGTATTTGCCCTTTTTCTGTGGCATATCTGACAGAGAAAGCGAGAGGGAGCATAACTTGTATACAGAGAGGAGGGGTAGAGTAAGACGGGGAGGTAAACGTGTCACAGAGCGCAAGAGAAGGAGGGAGAAAGTGAGAGACTGTGGATGAGGCAATTAAGCTCATGGTAAGTATGAGCAAGACAAAGAGGGGCTGTGTGGGCGAGGGGAGGATCCAGCGGTCCAACCCTGTGGTCAGTGCATGCATCTGTCTGTGTTTGCTTGATATGCTCATGAGATATTGATCCCTAGCAGTGGAGACTATTGATACGGTCAGCTCCTTCCATACGGTCAGCCCTTTCCATACGGTCAGCCCCTTCCATACGGTCAGCCCCTTCCATACGGTCAGCCCCTTCCATACGGTCAGCTCCTTCCATACGGTCAGCTCCTTCCATACGGTCAGCTCCTTCCATACGGTCAGCTCCTTCCATACGGTCAGCCCCTTCCATACGGTCAGCTCCTTCCATACGGTCAGCCCCTTCCATACGGTCAGCTCCTTCCATACGGTCAGCCCCTTCCATACGGTCAGCTCCTTCCATACGGTCAGCTCCTTCCATACGGTCAGCCCCTTCCATACGGTCAGCTCCTTCCATACGGTCAGCTCCTTCCATACGGTCAGCTCCTTCCATACGGTCAGCTCCTTCCATACGGTCAGCCCCTTCCATACGGTCAGCTCCTTCCATACGGTCAGCCCCTTCCATACGGTCAGCTCCTTCCATACGGTCAGCCCCTTCCATACGGTCAGCTCCTTCCATACGGTCAGCTCCTTCCATACGGTCAGCCCCTTCCATACGGTCAGCTCCTTCCATACGGTCAGCTCCTTCCATACGGTCAGCCCCTTCCATACGGTCAGCTCCTTCCATACGGTCAGCCCCTTCCATACGGTCAGCTCCTTCCATACGGTCAGCCCCTTCCATACGGTCAGCTCCTTCCATACGGTCAGCCCCTTCCATACGGTCAGTATGGTGTTTTTCAGCTATTAAATGGATCATCATCCAAGTCTTAAACATGATCTAAAAAACACAAATTAAACTGGCTGGATTGCTCTTCTGGAAAACTCTCCCCTCACTGCAGGAATGACACATGAGCACGCATGCATAGATTTTACACATGCATGCTCATATTCCTGTACAGGCAATCCACTTATGAGTAGAGTATCTAGAGAAATATACACACACACACACACACACACGTGCCAGTTATTGTCTGAAACTGAACCCCAGGCAGTCAGTGTCTAGAGCAGAGACAGAGGATGCTCTTTGGGACACAGACAGAGAGCAAGAAGATGGAGACTGCCTTTAGATGAACTGTCTGGCGCTCGCGCACCGGAGGGCATCTCAGGAGAGCCAGTCTAATCCATGGGTGTGAATGGAAACAGGAGCAGAGCGGCTGACCCGTTTGAGACCCTGCCTCCACTGCCTGCCCTTCGCCACTAGGCGCTGCCTGCCATTCACCACTGTGTGTCTGTGTGTACGTACGTGATGATGATTAAGGAGCGTTTAGTTATATTGGTGTGCTTTCTTCAAGAAAACATGAATTTGTGATAATATACACTCTTTTTATTCATGTCTTGCTTTTCAACCTTGTTGAAAGCCAAATAAGTAATTAAGTATGAGCACCCATCTATACTGAACAAAAATAAAAGAGAGGTGCTTTTGTGCCTAATTCACCACATTGTCTGTGTGGGTGGTCCATTTCAGTTTGTCTGTGATGTGTACGCAGAGGAACTTGAAGCTTTCTACCGTCTCCACTGCAGTCCCGACGATGTGGATTTTTTATTTATTTTTTATTTCACCTTTATTTAACCAGGTATGCTAGTTGAGAACAAGTTCTCATTTGCCACTGCGACCTGGCCAAGATAAAGCATAGCAGTGTGAACAGACAACACAGAGTTACACATGGAGTAAACAATTAACAAGTAAATAACACAGTAGAAAAAAAGGGGAGTCTATATACAATGTGTGCAAAAGGCATGAGGAGGTAGGCGAATAATTACAATATTGCAGATTAACATTGGAGTGATAAATGATCAGATGATCATGTACAGAGATATTGGTGTGTAAAAGAGCAGAAAAGTAAATAAATAAAAACTGTGGGGATGAGGTAGGTGAAAATGGGTGGGCTATTTACCAATAGACTATGTACAGCTGCAGCGATCGGTTAGCTGCTCAGATAGCTGATGTTTGAAGTTGGTGAGGGAGATAAAAGTCTCCAACTTCAGCGATTGTTGCAATTCGTTCCAGTCACAGGCAGCAGAGTACTGGAACGAAAGGCGGCCAAATGAGGTGTTGGCTGTAGGGATGATCAGTGAGATACACCTGCTGGAGCGCGTGCTACGGATGGGTGTTGCCATCGTGACCAGTGAACTGAGATAAGGCGGAGCTTTACCTAGCATGGCCTTGTAGATGACCTGGAGCCAGTGGGTCTGGCGACGAATATGTAGCGAGGGCCAGCCGACTAGAGCATACAAGTCGCAGTGGTGGGTAGTATAAGGTGCTTTAGTGACAAAACGGATGGCACTGTGATAAACTGCATCCAGTTTGCTGAGTAGAGTGTTGGAAGCAATTTTGTAGATGACATTGCCGAAGTCGAGGATCGGTAGGATAGTCAGTTTTACTAGGGTAAGGTTGGCAGCGTGAGTGAAGGAGGCTTTGTTGCAGAATAGAAAGCCGACTCTTGATTTGATTTTCGATTGGAGATGTTTGATACGAGTCTGGAAGGAGAGTTTGCAGTCTAGCCAGACACCTAGGTACTTATAGGTGTCCACATATTCAAGGTCGGAGCCATCCAGGGTGGTGATGCTAGTCGGGCATGCGGGTGCAGGCAGCGATCGGTTGAAAAGCATGCATTTGGTTTTACTAGCGTTTAAGAGCAGTTGGAGGCCACGGAAGGAGTGTTGTATGGCATTGAAGCTCGTTGGGAGGTTAGATAGCACAGTTTCCAATAACGGGCCGAAAGTATATAGAATGGTGTCGTCTGCGTATAGGTGGATCAGGGAATCGCCCGCAGCAAGAGCAACATCATTGATATATACAGAGAAAAGAGTCGGCCTGAGAATTGAACCCTGTGGCACCCCCATAGAGACTGCCAGAGGACCGGACAGCATGCCCTCCGATTTGACACACTGAACTCTGTCTGCAAAGTAATTGGTGAACCAGGCAAGGCAGTCATCCGAAAAACCGAGGCTACTGAGTCTGCCAATAAGAATATGGTGATTGACAGAGTCGAAAGCCTTGGCAAGGTCGATGAAGACGGCTGCACAGTACTGTCTTTTATCGATGGCGGTTATGATGTCGTTTAGTACCTTGAGTGTGGCTGAGGTGCACCCGTGACCGGCTCGGAAACCAGATTGCATAGCGGAGAAGGTACGGTGGGATAGGGGGGTGCTCCTTCTGCTGTTTCCTGAAGTCCACGATCAGTTCCTTTGTTTTGCTGACGTTGGGTGAGGTTATTTTCCTGGCACCACACTCTCATGGCCCTCACCTCCTCCCTGTAGACTGTCTCGTCATTGTTGGTAATCAGGGCAAATACTGTTGTGTCGTCTACAAACGTAATGAGTTGAAGGCGTGCATGTCCACGCAGTCATGGGTGAACAGGGAGTACAGGAGGGTGCTGAACACGCTCCCTTGTGGGGACCCTGTGTTCAGGATCACGGACGTGGAGGTGTTGTTTCCTACCTTCACAACCTGGGGGACAGCCTGTCAAAGTCCAGGAACCAGTTACGCATGGCGTGATTCAGACCCACGGTCCCGATCTTAATGATGAGCTTGGAGGATGCTGTTGAATGCTGAGCTATAATCAATGAACAGCATTCTTACATAGGTATTCCTCTTGTCCAGATGGGTTAGGGCAGTGTGATGGCGATTGTGTTATCTCTGGATTTATTGGGGCAGTAAGCAAATTGAAGTGGGTCTAAGGTCTCAGGTAAGGTAGAGGTGATGTGATTCTTGACTAGTCTTTCAAAGCACTTCATTATGACAGAACTGAGTGCTACAGGGTGATAGTCATTTAGTTCAGTTACCTTTGCTTTCTTGAGTACAGGAACAATGGTGGACTTATTGATGCAAGTGGGGACAGCAGACTGGGATAGGGAGAGACGTGTCTGCGCATGCTCTGAAGATGTGGCTAAGGATGCCGTCTGGGCCTGCAGCCTTGCGAGGGTTAACACGCTTAAATATCTTTCTCACGTCGGCCACGGAGAAGGAGAGCCCACAGTCCTTGATAGCTGACCGCGTCTGCGACACTGTTATCCTCAAAGCAAAAAAGGCGTTTTAGCTTATCCGGAAGCGAGATGTCGGTAGAGTTCCAGACACTATGTAGACCTAATGATGAGGCATATTGAAGCCGTTCTGACTCATGGTAGCCCAACGCGCTATTAAGTCATTATGTTGGTGTATTCTTTACTTTGGCAGTTACCTGTAGTTATGCTAATGATTTCAACACCCATGAGAGAGGAGGGAAAGTTAGCTTCTAGTGTGGGAAAAGTGGTTCTGCTGGATTGCCAGCAGGGATATATTCAATGCCCTTTTTAGTGGGAGTTTCTGTCTTACAGTATAGCTTCTAGTAATTAAACCCTATAGTCTGTTCATTTGCTCAAGGTAGTTCAGATTTATCCAAATAGTAAGTTCAATATGAGTACAGTGCATTCGGAGCCCTTGAATATTACCACATTTTGTTACATTACAGCCTTACTCTAAATATATTAAATTGTTTTTTTCCCCCTCATCAATCTACACAATACACCATAATGACAAAGCAAAAACAGGTTTTTATAATCAAACATCTCTGGAGAGACCTGCAAATAGCTGTGCAGCAATGCTCCACATCCAACCTGACAAAGTTTGAGAGGATCTGCAGAGAGGAATGGGAGAAACTCCCCAAATACAGGTATGCCAAGGTGTACAGGTGTAGCATCATACCCATGTATGGGTGGCCCCCAGTAGGCTGCACATGGCTTTTCAGCACAAGGCTTAAACTTGCTAGATCGGGTTAATCGCACTCGCAAGCTTACATCACAGTGCACCTTGTCAGAATGGGTCCTTCGGGAAAGATTTCCCACAATCATCTCTCTGTTTCATTAAAAATACTGTCCTCCATGTTGCTCTTAGGCTGGATTAATGCACATAGACCTTCAGCTACCTCCCTAATTCTCTGTCTCTGCTACCCCTGTTATCTCTCCCTCTCTTTTTTCTCTGTTCTTTCTGCCTTTCTCGATTCACCCCTGCGCCCTGCACTGCCAACAAGTCTCTCCATCCCTCCACCTGACATTTAAATGTTAACACAGCCTTAGATCTCAGTAAACCCCCCATGATGCACCGTGTCAATTCCCACTGTCCCCTCATGCCCCCTGTGTTTGTCTTTGTCCCCGTGTGGATGTCTTTGTCCCTGCGTGGATGTTTTTAGTGTATTTTCTATTGTTGTTGCCCTCAACCTGAAGACCTGTAATCTTGTTATGTCTTTATCTACTCCTGGCTCTTTGTTCTGGCTCTTTGTGTTTATCCTTGTCCTTATGTCCCCGGCGTATCTGTCCCTGACTCTGATAACCCTATGTGTTCGTGATCAGCTCTGTATGTGATAATGCCAGCCTTGTTTTGTTGTTAGCTCTGTCTGTATGTTGCAGACAGCCATCCCTTAATTTACTCTCTCTTTTCCTCCCCTCTCTCTCCTTTCCTCCTTTTCTCTCTGTGCCTCGCCCTCTCTCTGCCCACGACCTGAAGGAAGGCTGTGCTCCTCTCAGCACAGAATCATATTTTTTCTTTCCATTGCTATCTACGAATGCATGGCTTTTACTTATCAAAGTGTGTGTGTGTGCATGTGTTTTGCGTGCACTCTGGCGTCACACCTACTAATCATAGTAGGTATATGAATCTTTATGGAGGATATTTTAGTTGACATGGAGGAATTCAGTCTCAATTAATATTGACATTAGTCTTGACCATATTCCTGCGTGTGCCCCTTTGCAGTGTGACGTTAGGAAAAACTCTCTCGCTCCATCTAATGCTGTGCTACTCTCACAAACCCAATGGAGCTGTTGTCATCTCACCTTCCTGTTTCTATGGTGACAGGGTGCGATCTATGGTCAGTGTGGCTCAGTCTCAGTATTCTCACAAACACATGAACACTAACACTTATGCACATCATGCAGGCACACACACACTCATTGACCCTTTCAATCATGACCTTTCACATGCCATCTAACATTCATGAATATTCACGCACACAGACACACTAAGGCAGGAGGCCCAGGAGGTTCCTTCTCTAACCCTCTCGGTCTCTCCCTTTATCCCACAATACACACACACACACACACACACACACACACACACACACACACACACACACACACACACACACACACACACACACACACACACACACACACACACACACACACACACACACACACACACACACACACACACACACACACACACACACACACACACACACACACACACACACACACACACACACACACACACACACACACAGAACTATGTAATCCTTACAGTCTATCTCTTTAGCTTGAGTTATCATCCACACACACCTTCTTCAAACACACTCCCACTGATGGGAAACCAGTATGAAACGATGCATCTCACCAGTTATAGCGGTATTTTGATTGATAATGCAACTAATAGATTATAGAATAAAGTTAGGAATTTTCATGCAAGACAAGAAAAGGATTTTGCGTTTCAGTGGGATTGGGACGATAGAAATATAGCCTAGGCTCCATTGACGTGAGTCAATAAATAACTAATACACTTGATTTAGGCTACGTTATTGCATGCTAAATGTTTCTGCAGTGATAGATGAGCAAACGAATAAATGAGTTACCACTTCCACTTGTCCAGCCAGAGCTCAATCAACCAAATATACAGACAATAAACTGTATTCTGGTCAAGTCAGTCCTTTTCAACTGTTGCTGTACATGTACTACTCTATCCACTTATTCTTTAGATATATATACAGAGAGTGAGAGAGAGTGAGTCAAAAGTTTGGACACACCTACTCAAATATATTTGAAATTCTTCTAAGTAGCAACCCTTTGCCTTGATGACATCTTTGCACAATCTTGGAATTCTCTCAACTAGCTTCACCTGTAATGCTTTTCTTACAGTCTTGAAGGAGTTCACACATATGCTGACCACTTGTTGGCTGCTTTTCCTTCACTCTGCGGTCCAACTCATACCAAACCATCACAATTGGGTTGAGGTCAGGTGATTATGGAGGCCAGGTCATCTGATGCAGCACTCAATCACTCTCCTTCTTGGTCAAATAGCCCTTACACAGCCTGGAGGTGTGTTGGGTCATTGTCCTGTTGAAAACCAAATGATAGTCGCACATACCAGATGGGATTGGGTAAAAGTAAAGTCAATTATCATCATGATGTCTTTAATGAATGTGTCTGCCTGTCCCTGTACCTCTGGGGCCTACTACTGTGTCGAGCAAGCCAATCTTTCTCTACTTTCCGGGGAGGGGAAACATGCTCCAATGTATAACATTTTAAAATCCAAAACACAGCCATCCTGTTGTCACAGTTAAGGAGGTTCTTAGATTTCTGGTATTCTTATTTCTCAGCTCTACATTTTTAACTCAATAGCGACTATTTTACAACCGAGATATTTGATATGGCATTAAGATACTGAGTGAGCGAAATTCTCATTGGCCATTGCGATTGTGTAGGCCTCATTGGACGATATACAACTGCAATGTTTTTTGGGACATAACATTTACTATTAGATTAATACATGGCTATTAGCAGTGGGTATTATATTTTTATTTAACCTTTATTTAACCAGGTAGGCCAGTTGAGAACAAGTTCTCATTTACAACTGCAACAACATCGAGTTAAACATAAACAGACGTACAGTCAATAACACAATAGAATAATCTATGTACAGTGTGTGCAAATGTGGTAAGATTAGGGAGTAGTAGTAAAATTAGGGAGTAGTGGTAAGGTCAGGGAGTAGTAGTAAGATTAGGGAGTAGTAGTAAGATTAGGGAGTAGTAGTAAGATTAGGGAGTAGTAGTAAGATTAGGGAGTAGTAGTAAGATTAGGGAGTAGTGGTAAGGTCAGGGAGTAGTAGTAAGATTAGGGAGTAGTAGTAAGATTAGGGAGTAGTAGTAAGGTCAGGGAGTAGTAGTAAGATTAGGGAGTAGTAGTCAGATTAGGGAGTAGTAGTCAGATTAGGGAGTAGTAGTCAGATTAGGGAGTAGTAGTCAGATTAGGGAGTAGTAGTCAGATTAGGGAGTAGTAGTCAGATCAGGGAGTAGTAGTCAGATCAGGGAGTAGTAGTCAGATTAGGGAGTAGTAGTCAGATTAGGGAGTAGTAGTCAGATCAGGGAGTAGTAGTCAGATTAGGGAGTAGTAGTCAGATTAGGGAGTAGTAGTCAGATCAGGGAGTAGTAGTCAGATTAGGGAGTAGTAGTCAGATTAGGGAGTAGTAGTCAGATTAGGGAGTAGTAGTCAGATCAGGGAGTAGTAGTCAGATCAGGGAGTAGTAGTCAGATCAGGGAGTAGTAGTCAGATTAGGGAGTAGTAGTCAGATTAGGGAGTAGTAGTCAGTAGTAGTAAAATTAGGGAGGTATATTTAGAGTCAGCAATCTTGTGAGTTTCCACTTAAACGCAGGTGGTCAATTATCCCAAATAAATGAGCCTATGATATTATTGCACATAAAGATGCCGGTATATTCACATATAAAAAAAGGACATTCTGGAGTCCTATATTAACAGTCAAATCTAACAACAATAGCATATTTGTTAAACCAAAATGCATGACAATCCCTGTATTAGGTTGCACATGAAAATATTTTGAATCACAACAATGAAAAGATGATTAAACAACTTAGTTCTCGAGTACCATCTCTGTAGTCTACACTTTTTAATAAAGCACTGTGAATTACTTTTTAAGATGATACTGCTAAAACGAATTTGTGTGACAAAAAATCTTAGTGCCACCAGTGTCACCAGGGGAACATGTTAGTCTGGAGCACTGGTCGAGTAGCAGTGCTTCTACTAAATAATAAAAGTAATAATTGCACAACAAATCTGTGACCGTGGCTGCAGGATTTTTTGGGGGGAGGGGGGTTGCCCTTGTTTTGGTTTGAGCAAAACAAGGGCAACCCTCCAAAAGGTATGTGCACAGCCCTAAACATTTGGGATGAAGACATTGGCTAAAAGACAAACTATATACATGCCAAGCTGAGGACCCAGCAGAAGAGAATGTGTGAGGGTGCACCTCCTTGGAATGGATTACCATTGACAGAAGGTGACATACAGTACATGTGTTGTGTCGGCAAAAGGGTCTTGCTATTCCATCTTCCTGGTGTGATTTGAACATCCATTTGGAGATTGATTTGGTCTCTCGCTAGCAAGGACCGTCATAGGAAAAAGAAAATGGCTTTTCTTCTTTCACCCCTTTCACCTCATCTACTGTTCACATAAATACATTCTGATCTGTCGCCATCCAAGAATAATTATTTTCATGAGGTTGGAATATGCAATGGCCCCAGAGCGGGACGCAGTCTTTTCATGGAGTCAATAAGTCATTGATCTGAAATTCTATTGTGCCTGTTCGAGAAGGTGTAATGTAAGCACTACCTCATCTGATATGGACGCACTGAGGACAGTAACGATTTCTGGGTCTGGTTCGCAGCTTCTTCTACCTCTGTTCTCGCCATTTTATAGCTTTGTTCTTATTTGGTCCTTTGTTCTTATTTTCCTATACAATGGGAAATTAATCCAAACTCACTTGGTTTTTAACACCATTATCTGTGTGCTTTAAGTAGCCATTGGTAGCTTTTTATTGAGAAATCGACACTACTTGATGTGCTCATACAGTCTGGAAGTATGTCTGGTGTGGTTATATTTAGCTAACACTATTTGCTGTATACTGAGGGAAGAATTCATTACGGTTATGGGAGTGAGTGATGTAACATATGCCCAAGGGTTGAGGAGGAGAGTTTCTCAGACAGAAAGACAGACCATGTGTAGCAGTCAATTGCTGCTCTCTTTCTCCCTGAAAGCCCTGTAGTCACTGAGCGAGCGGGGGACACGCTGTTTCTTGTTTGTTTGCTGAAATCATTATTTTGGCTGATGAGAGACACTCAAAGGAAGTTCAGTCTGCTTTCGTCTGAACATAAAGTAATTCACCCTCAAAGATATTTATTTTTAATTTTTTTACCTTTATTTAACAAGGCAAGTCAGTTAAGAACAAATTCTTATTTTCAATGACGGCCTAGGAACATTGGGTTAACTGCCTGTTCAGGGGCAGAACGACAGATTTGTACCTTGTCAGCTTGGGGGTAACCTTCCGGTTACTAGTCCAACACTCTAACCACTAGGCTACTCTGCCGCCCAATATAAATTGTTCCTTTTAAGTTATGTTTGTGTACATTTGTGTACATGTGTGCATGCGTCTGTTTTGTGATAATTATCTGGTACATCAATTGGCTGTGTTCCTACACTATACAGTATATACAAAAGTATGTGGACACCCCTTCAAATGAGTGGATTAATCTATTTCAGTCACACCCTTTGCTGACAAGTGTATAAAACCGAGAGCACAGCCATGCAATCTCCATAGACAAACATCAACCTTACTGAAGAGCTCAGTGACTTTCACTGTGGCACCATCATAGGATGCCACCTTTCCAACAAGTCAGTTCGCAAAATTTCGGCCCTGCTAGGGCTGGCCCGGTCAACTGTAAGTGCTGTTATTGTGAAGTGGAAACGTCTAGGAGCAGCAAATGCTCAGCCGCGAAATTGTAGGCCACACAAGCTCACAGAACGGGACGCCGAGTGCCGAAGCACGTAACACATAAAAATTGTCTGTCCTCGGTTGCATCACTCACTACCAAGTTCCAAACTGCATCTGGAAGCAAAGTCAGCACAATAACTGTTTGTCAGGAAATTCATGAAATAGGTTTCCATGGCCGCACACAAGCCTAAGATCACCATACACAAGCCTAAGATCACCATACACAAGCCTAAGATCACCATACACAAGCCTAAGATCACCATACACAAGCCTAAGATCATGCAAAATGCCAAGCGCCGGCTGGAGTGGTGTGAAGCATTCCACTATTGGACTCTGGAGCAGTGGAAATGCATTCTCTGGAGTGATGAATCACGCTTCACCAGCTGGCAGTCCGACAGACAAATCTGGGTTTGGCGGATGCCAGGAGAATGCTACCTGCCCCAATGCATAGTGCTAGGTCGGTGGAGGAGGAATAATGGTTTGGGGATGTTTTTCATGGTTCAGACTAGGCCCCACAGTGAAGGGAAATCTTAACAGCATACAATTTAATAAAAATGGCACCGGAAGAAATGGCAGCAGTTTTACCGGTGCCCAACCAGTTGTGCTATTATGTGGGTTTTTTCCCATTAATTGTAACTTTTTTTGTACATTATGTTTCTGCAACCGTATCTTACGTATCTTAAGATTTTTTCTTCAACAAGCAAGACGCACAGGACATTCTCCAAACATCCGACAGGGCCAATATCTCCATTATTTGCAAGAGGAAGAAATGCAGGCACAGGGGACACAGAGCGGGATGCCTCGTGAGGACCCGCAGAAGGCGAGTGGGCAAACTGCCGTTACTGTCAATATTACTCGTCATTGGACAATAAATCAGACGAGGTACGATCACTAATATTCTATCAATGGGGCATCAAAAACTGTAATATCCTATGTTTCACAGAATCGTGGCTGAATGACGACATGAATATTAAGCTAGCAGGATATACGCTGCATCAGCAAGCTAGAACGGCACACTCCGGTAAGGACGTTGTCCCAACAGTGACTGTACGTACATACCCCAACCAGAAGCCATGGATTACAGGCAACATTCGCACTAAGCTAAAGGGCATGGCCAGGCACGACTCCAACACCATCATTAAGTTTGCAGACGATATAACAGTGGTAGGCCTGGTCAACGATGAGACGGGCTACGGGGAGGAGGCCAGAGATCTGGCCGGGTCTCACTTTATTAGGCCCTGACATCCATTTCTCTTTCAACACATCATTTTAGCTGTCATTTGTTTTATTACCATATTGTTACTTGGAAAGAACAATAATTTATAATTCAAGAAAAACATCTTGTTGTAATCATCCTCTATTCGGTCTCTTGTTCTACAATATCAGGGTGATGTCAGGGCTCCACCCACATACAATCGTAATATTTGTTATAGAGGCTATAAGCTTGTTTTTCTGGAGCCTTGGACTCACATGCCCTCCCAGTCCCCTCATTGTACGCTCATTACTAATGTGTTTATCTAGGCGATTAGTCAGCAAATGAGAGTGGGCGGACCGGGTTGGGACAAGGTTGTTGTCTCTTTTCTACTTTCCTCTTACACATGCAGCCCAATTAGACAAAATGAATGTGAATGCAAATGGTTTCAAGTCTCTGGCTAATGTGTGTCCCAGTGTCTCTCTCTCGCTCTCTCTCAGCTACAGAAAGCACCAATCAGAGATTGTCTGTCTTTGGAAGATGATGTGATTATCAGCAGTTTGCGAAGTGTAGAAGTGGAGTAGAAATATTACATTAGTGAAATACAGCATTCTCAATGTCATGGGCTTGATCTTCTTCACTGTAGAAAGGTCAACCTTTTGTGAATGTTGAGGGTCATAGAATCTGCTCTGAGGTACAGTAGTGGTTGTCTATGACTGCTTTTCATAGGTGGCAATGGAGAGCAGGAGTGAATTCTTGATTCCTCATGTCCTCCCTCCTCATCTCCTTCTCAAAGCACATTGGAGCAGAAGTTCTGAGGCCAGGAGAGTGGATGTGAGGAATCAAGGGAATACAATTGAGACTAATCCCATGATTTTGATGATACACCTCTAGACGTCTTAATGAGGTGGTGACAAACCCTCTGAATCAAACGGAGCAGGATGCGCCAACTCATACACAATTTGTTAATATTAATGAAAAAAGGACGAGAAAATAGCTCCCTCCAAATGGATCACTGCTGTTGAATATCGCAAAGATTTGCCCTCTGCTCTAATCTCTCTGTCTTTCATCAAGGCTACTAGAATCTGCCTTCCATAGTCAACAACTCTCAAACCTCAGCCCTCATCTGTTGGATTATTTACATCAACATACTAAATTACTCTCAATTAGTGCTTTGAATGAAAATGTGCACAGGATTAATCTTTGACAATACATCCTTTATTACCAATTCCTTTGGTTATCTGTTTTCAACGTGTCCCTTCTTTGCCATGTCTCCTCTACTGCTAACATCACTCTGGTTCAGCAGTCTCCTATTCCTTAGCTTTCAGTGACAGTGCCATAGAGTTACTTATAGAATCAATTTCATTATAGGATCTCTATGGAGAGGCCTGTGATCCCACTGGGCACAGACATCAACTCAACATCTATTCCACATTCAATGTAATTTTATTGAAATGACTTGGAAACAACATTTATTCAACCATTGTGTGCCCAGTGGGATGTGCGTTCTGGGTCGACTGTAATGTACGTTAGCACTTTTTTTTTTCTAAGAGTGTATCTAGAACCTAATAATTGTTATTTGGCTGTCCCCATAGGATAACCCTTTTGAATAACCTTTTTTTGGTTCCAGGTAGAACGCTTTTGGTTCCAGGTAGAACCCTTTTGGGTTTCATAAAGAACCCTTTCCGCGGAGGGTTCTACATGGAACCCAAAAGGGTTCTACCAGTAACCAGAAAGGGTACTCCTATGGGGACAGCTGAAGAACCCTTTTGGAACCCCTTTTTCTAAGAGTGTATGTGTTTGTGTGTGTACACTACCGTTCAAAAGTTTGGGGTCACTTATAAATGTCCTTGTTTTTGAAAGAAAGGCTCATTTTCTCTCCATTTAAAATAACATCAAATTGATCAGAAATACAGTGTAGACATTGTTAATGTTGTAAATAACTATTATAGCTGGAAACATCTTTTTAGTTTATGGAATATCTACATAGGCGTACAGAGGCCCATTATCAGCAACCATCACTCCTGTGTTCCAATGGCACGTTGTGTTACCTAATCCAAGTTTATCATGTTAAAAGGCTAAATGATCATTAGAAAACCCTTTTGCAAATACAGTTGTTCCTCCTTTAAAATGAAAAAAGCTTGTGCATATTTTTTGGTTTGTCGTAAAGTTCATTTACAAAAATCGTTATTTAGCAAGTTATCTGACAAGCTAACATTAGCCAACTAGCTGGTGTTAGGAGAATGAATATGTAATTTGTGTTTAATGTTTTAGGGTCTCCTGAGAACCAGAAAACCAGGCTGTCGTCTTGTGGATGTAAAGAATCTAGCTAGCTAAAGTATTTACTGAAGGAACATAGCTAGCTAACTCTTTACTTGCTTATTGTGGGGCCTCCCAGCATCCCAGAGTCGCCTCTTCACTGTTGACATTGAGACTGGTGTGTACTATTTAATGAATCTGCCAGTTGAGGACTTGTGAGGCTTCTGTTTCTCAAACTAGACACAGGAGTGATGGTTATTGTATTAAATGAATGAGTCAAGATGAAACTATTTGTGAAATTATATAATGTGATGTTAAACCTTTAAAGGGTTTCTCTCACATTTAAAGTTTAACTAAGTCATTGGCATGCCCCTGTGAACACAGATATGATCAGGCGTCATAGAACCGCCTTTTCTACTGTTACGAATAAAACCCACTCCTGAGGGCATACCTCGGTGTAAGCTGAGGTGGCACAGTTTTGAGTACCAAGACTGAGCAAACCCACAGTGTGAGCTGTGATTGCGAATAGTTTAGACTAAGCAAACCCACAGCGTGAGCTGTGATTGCGAATAGTTATTGAATTCCTAACCATACCACGTGGAGCATTGGCTACACGGCTGGAAATGGTTCAACTCTGAGACTGTCGATCCCTACAGAATAAGAGCAAATGTTAGATACTAATTACTAGTCTGCAGCTATAAATTATTGTGAACCTGGGATGCGAATACCGAGAACCACCGAAACATCTGTCTATGAGAACATTTCTGAATGGTACTCTGAAGTATCCATTCTAACCACGAAAGAGAGAGTGACTCGGATGAACTCTCCATCAGACACACCGGATTCTAACAGAAAAGATCACGACACATGGGAGTAAATATATATTGATTTCAATTATTCCCGAATGAGTGAGTGTTCATTGGCAAAGGATTAGCATTTCAATTAATATAATTGTCAATTGTGTGTAGTGATCCCTTTTGTCTTTCCCACTCACTCCTAGTCCACACCCACTTCCCTTTGTCCACCAAGTCGGCTTTTAGCCCACTAGGGAATCTTCTCTATCATTTGTTGGTAACATATATACTGTTTGTTTGTTTATGCATTTCTGTGATTATTTAGTTAGTAAATAAATGATTAAGCCAATTGGTGTATGGATGATTTATAGTAAAGGCTGGGTTTGTGCAGAAAACCAACTTTTTGCGACGTTTGGAATGAGACTGACGTGAGGTAAAGAATAATTAATTAATAGAAGACTAATTTATCATTGAATATTAAAATATCTCAAATTATATTTCGAAAATTGTAACTTTGTAATCTGAAGATTTTCCGTGGTCCCCTGACTTCCTAGTTAATTACATTTACATGATTTGTTTAATCACGTAATAATAATTACAGAGAATTGATTTGATAAAATAACAGTCTTCACTTTTAATGATACCAAGGACATAACGCCTATGTAGATATTACATAAAAAATCTGCCATTTCCAGCTACAATAGCCATTTACAACATTAACATTGTCGACGCTGTATTTCTGATCAATTTGATGTTATTTTAATGGACAAAAAAGCAGCTTTTCTTTCAAAAACAAAGACATTTCTATGTGACTCCAAACTTTTTAATGGTAGTGTATGTATGTATATACAGTGGGGCAAAAAAAGTATTTAGTCAGCCACCAATTGTGCAAGTTCTCCCACTTAAAAAGATGAGAGGCCTGTAATTTTCATCATAGGTACACTTCAATTATGACAGACAAAATGAGAGAAAAAAATCCAGGAAATCACACTAGGATGAATTTATGAATTTATTTGCACATTTGATGTTGTGTGTGTGTGTGTGTGTGTGTGTGTACAGTGGGGAGAACAAGTATTTGATACACTGCTGATTTTGCAGGTTTACCCTACTTACAAAGCATGTAGAGGTCTGTATTTTTAAAAATCATAGGTACACTTCAACTGTGAGAGATGGAATCTGCTAAATGACTTAAATGTAAATGTAAATCTAAAACAAAAATCCAGAAAATCACATTGTATGATTTTTATGTAATTAATTAGCATTTTTTTAGCATTTTATTAAGTGACTCCAAACTTTTGAATGGTGGTATGTATACACACACACACTTAGACATGTCCTTGTTTTTGAAAGAAATGCAATTATTTTGTCCAAGTATGGAAGTGGTGGTGTGATGGTGCTTTGCTGGTGACACTCAGTGATTTATTTAGAATTCAAGGCAAACTTAACCAGCATGGCTACCACAGCACTCTGCAGCGATACACCATCCCATCTGGTTTGCACTTAGTGTGACTGTAATTTAGTTTTTCACCAGGACAATGACCCAACACACCTCCAGGCTGTGTAAGGGCTATTTTACCAAGAAGGAGAGTGATGGAGTGCTGTGTCAGATGACCTAGCCTCCACAATCACCCGACCTCAACCCAATTAAGACGGTTTGGGATGAGTTGGACCGTGGCGTTAAGGAAAAGCAGACAACTAGTACTCCGTGGTTATAGATTTTATAGCAGGCTGGAGAAAACTTGTTTAGGAGTGTATGGGCACACAGACCCACAACAGGCACTTAACAAGACACTTGGAACAGCAAGTATTTTTGTATATTCATAAAAATAAACAAAAGTATGTGGATTTCCTTCAAATTAGTGGATTTGGCTATTTCAGCCACACCTGTTGCTGACCTGTGTATAAAATCGAGCACACAGCCATGCAATCTCCATAGACAACATTGGCAGTAGAATGGCCTTACTGAAGAGCTCAGTGACTTTCAATGTGACACAGTCATAAGATGCCACCTTTCCAACAAGTCAGTTCGTTAAATTTATGTCCTGCTAGAGCTGCTCCGGTCAACTGTAAGTGCTGTTATTGGGAAGTAGAAACGTCTAGGAGCAACAACGGCTCAGCCACAAAGTGGTAGGCCACACAACTCACATGCCGACTGCTGTAGCACATTGGTTGTCCTCGGTTGCAACACTCACTACCGGATTCCAAACTTCCTTTGGAAACAACGTTAGCACAGTAATTGGTTGTCACTAGCTTCATGAAATGGGCTTCCATGGCCGATCAGCCTCACACAGCCTAAAATCACCATGCACAAATCCAAGCGTCGGCTGAAATGGTGTAAATCTGGCCGCCATTGGAGCAGTGGAAAAGCGTTCTCTGTAGTGATGAATCACGCTACACCAGCTGGCAGTCCGACGGACGAATTTGGGTTTGGCGAATGCCAGGAGAACGCTACCTGCCCCAATGCATAGTGCAAACTAAAATATGTTGGAGGAGGAATAGGAGTCTGGGGCAGTTTTTCATTGTTCAAGCTAAGCCCCTTAGTACCAGTAAAGGGAAATCTTTCATGCAACAGCATACAATGACATTCTAGATGATTTCTGTGTTTCCAACTTTGTGGCAACAGTTTGGTGAAGGCCCTTTCCTGTTTCAGCATGACAATGCCCCCGTGCACACAGCGAGGTCCATACAGAGATGGTTTGTTGAGATCTTTGTGGAAGAACTTGACTGGCCTGCACAGAGCCCTGACCTCAACCCCATCAAACACCATTGGGAGTAATTGGAACGCTGACTGCGAGCCAGGCCTAATGCTTTTGTGGCTGAATGGAAGTCCGCACAGCAATGTTCTAATATCTAGTAGGAAGCCTTCCCAGAAGAGTAGAGGTTGTTATAGCAGCGAAGGGGGGACCATCTCCATATTAATGCCCATTATTTTGAAATGAGATGTTTGACGAGCAAGTCTCCACATACTTTTGGTCATGTAGTGTATCTCTCTCTCTCTCTTGCTCTCTCTCTGTCTCCCACTGTCTCTCTTCCACTCTCATTCTCTCTCTCTTTTCCACTCTCTCGTATTTTATTTTAACGGCAACCCACTCCCTCAATTTAATTCATGAGAGGGGAGCAGGATCCCTTGGGCCAGACAGTGGACACTTTTTGTTTAGATTCCATTTGGAAAGAATATTGATGTTTGAGTTAGTACCAACACAAAAGAGGATTTGCAATAATTATATACTGGAGGAAGGTTGGCTGCGTTAACTAATGTTACCATACAACATACAGGTACACTATTTTATCTCAAGTTTCACTCAAGTGTGTATGTTTTTGTCTAGCCGATCATTATCCAAAAATAGATGTATTATCAGCTTCTTATCCTTCACTCGTAGAAAAAGGGGTTTCAAAATGGTTCTTTGGCTGTCTTGATAGAACACTATTTGGTACCAGTTGAAACCCTTTTGGGTTCCATGTAGAACTCTCGTTTTACATGAAACCCAAAATGGTTCAACCTGGTACAAAAAAGGGTTCTTCAAAGGGTACTCTTATGGAGTGGTTCTCAAACTTTTTGACTTGTGACCCCCCCAAAAGCATGCTACCCCCGTACATGCACATCCATGCGCACACAAGCACATCCATGCGCACACAAGCACGCACAAGTTCTACACAAATGTAACCAGTCATTACAGCCATAAACGATTATGCTTCTTCAAAATGCAAGATACAGAAATAAACTCTTTTTTACACCTGCATTTTGAGCTGACAGTTATTTATGAGGGATATAAATAAGGAGGGAGGGATATGTCACTTCTCTGGAATCCCAGAGCAAGCAGCATACAACCTACCTGTAAGCAGTTGCCGGATCGGATGGAAGGCGTGGTCTGTCTGTAGCCAAATATTGTAATAAATTAGGCAAAAACATCTTCGACCCATAAGTATTGACGGCAGTTTTATTTTATTTATTTTACATGTATTTAACCAGGTAGGCAAGTTGAGAACAAGTTCTCATTTGCAACTGCGACCTGGCCAAGATAAAGCATAGCAATTCGACACAAACAACAACGCAGAGTTACACATGGAATAAACAAAACATAGTCAATAATACAGTGGAACAAAAGAAAACAAAATGTCTTATGTACAGTGAGTTGAAATGAGGTAAAATAAGGGAGTTAAGGCAATAAATAGGCCATGGTGGCGAAGTAATTACAATATAGCAATTGAAACACTGGAATGGTAGATGTGCAGAAAATTAATGTGCAAGTAGAGATACTGGGGGGCAAAGGAGCAAGATAAATATATACGGTATGGGGATGAGGTAGGTAGATAGATGGGCTGTTTACAGATGGGCTATGTACAGGTGCAGTGATCTGTGAGCTGCTCTGACAGCTGGTGCTTTAAAGCTAGTGAGGGAGATATGAGTCTCCAACTTCAGAGATTTTTGAAGTTCGTTCCAGTCATTGGCAGCAGAGAACTGGAAGGAAAGACAAAGGAGGAATTGACTTTGGGGGTGAGCAGTGAGATATACCTGCTGGAGCGTGTGCTACGAGTGGTGCTCGTAGCACACTGCACTGCTATGGTGACCAGTGAGCTGAGATAAGGCGGGGCTTTACCTAGCAGAGACTTGTAGATAACCTGTAGCCAGTGGGATTGGTGACGAGTATGAAGCGAGGGCCAACCAACGAAAGTGTACAGGTCGCAATGGTGGGTAGTGTATGGGGCTTTGGTGGCAAAGCGGATGGCACTGTGATAGACTGCATCCAGTTTGTTGAGAAGAGTGTTGGAGGCAATTTTATAGATGACATGACCGATGTCAAGGATTGGTAGAATGGTCAGTTTTACGAGAGTATTTTTGGCAGCATGAGTGAAGGATTCTTTGTTGCGATATAGGAAGCCAATTCTAGATTTGATTTTGGATTGGAGATGCTTAATGTGAGTCTGGAAGGAGAGTTTACAGTCTAACCAGACACTTAGGTATTTGTAGTTGTCCACATATTCTAAGTCAGAGCCTTCCTGACTAGTGATGCTGGACGGGCGAGCAGGTGCAGGCAGGGATCGGTTGAATAGCATGCATTTAGTTTTCCCTGCGTTTAAGAGCAGTTGGAGGCCATTGAAGCTCATTGGGAGGTTAGTTAACCCAGTATCCAAAGAGGGGCCAGAAGTATACAGAATGGTGTCGTCTGAGTAGAGGTGTACCAGAGAATCACCAGCAGCAAAAGCGACATCATTGATGTATACAGAGAAGAGAGTCGGTCCGAGGATTGAACCCTGTGGCACCCCCATAGAGACTGCCAGAGGTCCGGACAACAGGCCCTCCGATTTGACATACTGAACTCTATCAAAGAAGTAGTTGGTAAACCAGGCGAGGCAATCATTTGAGAAACCAAGGTTGTCGAGTTTGCCAATAAGAATGTGATGATTGACAGAGTCAAAAGCCTTGGCCAGGTCGATAAATACGGCTGCACAGTAATGTCTCTTATCGATGACGGTTATGATGTCGTTTAGGACCTTGAGCGTGGCTGAGGTCAGCTCTGATACCAGATTGCATAGTGGTGAAGGTACGGTGGGATTCTAAATGGTCGAAGACCTTAGAAAGACAGGGTAGGATAGATATAGGTCTGTAGCAGTTTGGGTCTAGAGTGAAGAGGGGGATGACCGCGGCAGCTTTCCAATCTTTGAGAATCTCAGACGACACGAAAGAGAGGTTGAACAGGCTAGTAATAGGGTTTGCAACAATTTCGGTAGATAATTTTAGATAAAGAGGGTCCCGATTGTCTAGCCTGGCTGATTTGTAGGGGTCCAGATTTTGCAGCTCTTTCAGAACATCAGCTATCTGGGTTTGGGTAAAGGAGAAATGGTAAAGGAGAAATGGTGGGGGCTTTGGCGGGTTGTCGTGGAGGATGCCGGGCAGTTGACCGGATTAGTAGGGGTAGCCAGGTGGAAAGCATGGCCAGCCGTAGAGAAATGCTTATTGAAATTCTCAATTATAGTGGATTTAATCGGTGGTGACAGTGTTTCCTAGCCTCAGAGCAGTGGGCAGCTGGGAGGAGGTGCTCTTATTCTCCATGGACTTTACAGTGCTCCCAGAACTTTTTTGAGTTAGTACAACAAGATGCAAATTTCTGTTTGAAAAAGCTTGTCTTAGCTTTCCTGACTGCCTGTGTATATTTGTTCCTAACTTCCCTGAAAAGTTGCATATCACGGGGGCTATTCGATGCCTATGCAGAACGCCACAGGATGTTTTTGTGCTGGTCAAGGGCAGACAGGTCTGGAGTGAACCAAGGACTATATCTATTCCTAGTTCATTTTTAAAAAAATTGGGCATGCTTATTTAAGATGGTGAGGAAATCACTTTTAAAGAATAGCCAGGCATCATCTACTGACGGGATGAGGTCAATGTCATTCCAGGATACCCCTGCGAGGTCAATTAGAAAGGCCTGCTCGCAGAAGTGTTTTAGGGAGCGTTTGACAGTGATGAGGGGTGGTCGTTAGGTCGCAGATCCATTACGGATGCAGGCAATGAGGCAGTGATCGCTGAGATCTTGATTGAAAACAGCAAAGGTGTATTTAGAGGGCGAATTAGTTAAGATGACATCTATGAGGGTGCCCGTGTTTACGGACTTTGAGTTGTACCTGGTAGGTTCATTGATAATTTGTGTGACATTGAGGGCATCAAGCTTGGATTGTAGGATGGCCAGGGTGTTAAGCATGTCCCAGTTTAGGTCACCTAGTAGCACGAGCTCAGAGGATAGATGGGGGGCAATCAATTCACATATGGTATCGAGGGCACAGCTGGGGGCTGAGGGAGGTCTATAGCAAGCGGCAACAGTGAAGCTCGAATTGTTTGGGTACAGACTTGGATAGTAATACAGAACTCTGCAGGCTATCTTTGCAGGAGATTGCAACACTGCCCCCTTTGGCAGTTCTATCTTGGTGGAAAATGTTATAGTTAGCATTGGAAATTTCAAGGTTTTTGGTGGTTTTCCTAAGCCAGGATTCAGACATGGCTAAGACATACGGGTTAGCAGATTGTTTTACTCACTGCATTAGCACAAACTTAGAGTGGGCTTCTAATGTTAACATGCACGAAACCAAGGCTTTTACGGTTACAGAAGTCAACAAATGAGAGCACCTGGGGAGTGGGAGTGGAGCTAGGCACTGCAGGGCCTGGATTAACCTATACATCACCAGAGGAACAGAGGGGAAGTAGGATAAGGGTACGGCTAAAGGCTATACGAACTGGCAATCTAGCACGTTCAGAACAGAGAGTAAGTGGAGCAGTTTTCTTGGCACGATATCATAGATTCAAGGCATAGTGTACAGACAAAGGTATGGTAGGATGTGAGTACATTGGAGATAAACCTAGGCATTGAGTAATGATGAGAGAGATATAGTCTCTTGAGACGTTTAAACCAGGTAATGTCATCGCATATGTAGGAGGTGGGATAACATGGTTGGTTAAGGCATATTGAGCAGGGCTAGAGGGTCTACAGTGAAATAAGACAGTAATCACTAACCAGAACAGTATGAGGCATATTGGACGAGGCATATTGATATTAGAGAGAGGCATGCGTATCCAAGTGAACATATGGATCCACAGTGATTCAGACAGTTAGCAGGCCGTGGCTAAACAAGCTAGCAGTTAGCTGACCGGGTTAGCAAGCAAGCATTTACCAGGGGCTAGCAGTTAGCAGACCGGGTTAGCAAGCAAGCAGTTACCAGGGGCTAGCAGTTAGCAGACCGGGTCAGGCTAGCTTGCAGTTAGCCTTTGGGGGACGTTGCGATTGGGGTAAGTCTGTTTTTGCCTCTTTGTGCGGTGATGTCGATAGACCAGTCGCGGAGTTAGTAGGGTTCCAAGTAGCTCTAGGTAGCCGGACTAGCAGGTTAGCAGAATGGGCCTTCAGCGGGCGTCGCGCCTGAGGGGCCTGTTGGAATCCTCGGGCAGATTATGCCGGTATTCCAGTTGTAGACAATCGGCGGGGTTCCGTGCCCCATACCGGCAGTAGAAGGGGTCCGGATATTGCAGCCCAGGAGTGAGCCGGGAGATGGGTCTAGCATGGGCTAGCCCCAGGCTATTTGGTGCTAGCTCCGGGACGGAAACGTTAGCCAGGAGTAGTCAACCCGGGTTGCGGTTAGCTAGCTGTGATGATCAAGATGAAAAGGTTCAGAGTTTGGGGTAGGAATTCGGGATATGGAGAGAAAAATAGGTCCGTTATACTCTGGTTTGAAACGCGTTGTACGAAGTGGCGAGAGCTTTCCAAGCAAAAGGTTAGCGGATGACCGTTAGCAGTGGTTAGCTGACTGATAGCTGGTAGCTAGTTAGCTAGCTTCAGTTGAGGTATTCTAGTTCGGAGGTAAATAAAAATACTTTAGGAAAAAATAAAAATCCACACCACATTGGGTGAGGCGGGTTGCAGGAGAGTATTTTGAAGTTGAGGTTGAGGAAAAATATTAAAAAGAATGTGAACAAAAAGATATATACACATGGGACGAGACAAGACAAAGACGTCTGACAGCTACGTCATCTTGGAAAACGTGTGATGTTACGGCAATCTTTAGCCAGTAGTCACCTAAATTAGGCCAATATATGAAAATGATCAATTATTGTTCTGGCAAAGATGTCAATAGCAGATTGCTGAACTGTATTTTATATGGATGCCAAGCAAAATGGGAGAAAATGTAAGTGCTTTCTGGTTTCTAGTATGGCTATGCGCGCCCGCCTTAGCGCGCCAGTGCCATCAGTCAACAGTTGACGCTCAACATTTTGGCTCTGAAGCACAGATGAGATGTTTTTGAGATAAGAATTTGGTACAATATTGTAGGACTATGTTATTAACCAGATCTAATAGGCAAATGAATGAATATCAAATCCACATGGTGTATGTAGCCTTTTAAAATATTAATGAAAAATATATATTTTCCCATTCTTTTTCACACTCGTGACCCCACAAATCCTTCTCCCGACACTCCAGTCTGAGAACCACTGGTGTACTGTACTGTGGGAAGCAGTACAGTACAGCAGTTTCATTATCTGGCGCTGGGTCTTCCAGAGTTCCTTGGTGGACGGACCTAAAATAAGACCATGACGTCAGCCTCTCTCTCTCTCTGTCCCCCAAGGCCACGGCAGGCTCTGGTCTCTAACAACCAGCGTCACCCAATGCAGCTACCACCAGGGAAGGAAGCAGAGTATTACTCACTCCAACAATGGCTGCCTGCCACCACTTCTTACTATTTATTCAATATTTAACTAAATTAAGGATTTGTGTATTATATTGTTTTGTCTTATGGGGAAATTGTGAGAATGAATAATTGAGAGATTTAAATGTTTTGGTAGAAAGCCTTCATCCCCTCTAGCTGAATTAGTGGCAGGGGCAGAGAGGGCACGGAGACTTGCCATAGCTTTGTCATCAAGTCAGCCAGTCAGTTTGATAAAACCCAACGGCCACACTTTTCTTTCCTTATTTACCAAATCTGGCAATGGCTAAGAGCATCCTGTTGGGTGTGAAGAGGGAATGAAAACACATGACTCAGTCAATTTTTTCTCTTTTCTTTTTTTAGTTTTTCTGCAATTAGTGCAGGATCAGCTTGCGACACATTAGTGGGCTGGCATTAATTAATGTTCTGAGGGGTGAGGAGGGGGGGGGGGGGAGGACGGGTGAGTAATGTGGCAAAACTAACATTCCCCCCCCCCCCCATTCTCTGCTGTGTTAATTGACTGAGGTGGGAATAGGCAAGAGACTGGCTCAGATTTCAACTTCTACAGTACAGGAGAACCCCTAAGGAGAACATGTTGTATCCTGCCTAACTGCTGTGACATCAGTGCTCAAGCTACGCTGCTCAACACTCAGAGAATATTCTTTCTAATATACTGTATCTGCCCGTAATTGAACTAGGAGAAAGACAGCCGCACGCATCAAGTTTCTAGGTTCTCTAGGTTCATGGGATGCATGCCAACCCCAAAAATATGAAGTCTGGCTACGTGAGACTAGGAAAAAGACGTGGGAAAGACGTATTGTTGACGTGGGATGGACAGTTTGTTTTGTCTGACTTTTCTGTCCTGATCTTTGATGTCTGAGATGTTCATGGCTCTAATCTGAAAATGTCTCATCACTCCTCATGTTGACCCCCTGTTCATCAGTCAATGCGACTGCCAAAGGTGGCCATATTTGATCAAAAGGAGGCCTGGCAGGCACAATGAATTCATTAGACCCGTCCTTATGGGGCATTGTGGAAAATGCCTCTCCGTTTCTGTCTCGGCACGGCTGTCCTCTCAAATCACATGGTGGCGGGAGGCTGTGGTCAAAGCTTCACTGACGAGTTGACCCCCGCCTAGCAAACTAACAGGATATGACACGTGAAGACTGCCGCTACGTAATTGGTGGACTTGACTGATGTCCCTTTCTATTAGAAGAGATGGCAGAAATGAATTTTAATTGGCAAGAAATGGGCTTTGTCTAATGGCCAGTTCATAGGGTATGTGTCATTTCTGTATGTTTGTTTTTGCATTTAGAGACATTAATGGACAAATCCACCCAAAACCACTCATTAATTTAATTTACAGTGTTAAATAACACTAATATGAGAGTGTTGGTGTTTACATACTGGAGAGTGAATGCAAAACAACGACGCTGGACAGAGTGGAATCAGGTGTAACAAAAAGGCAGTTTATTTAAAGTCAGAGATATCTTGTCCTGCAGTTTATCGTGCACGGACCTAAGCATATGGCTCTGTATCGAGTCAGCTAATTAGGCTGCTTTAGACAGAGTTCGCAGCAGAATGTATACACAGATAATGTAGGTGGAGTCTCGTTGTGTTGGTCTTCTGACTGGTCCTGAAGAGTTGGAGGCGGGCCTGCTCTAGCCAGAGCAGGAGCCCCATTGGTGCACAGCAGAGTCCTCTGCTCTTGTCACCCGACCAGTAGAGGGGGGTAGAGTGTGTGTGTTCGTGCTCATGAAATGTCTGTGTGTCAAGGAAGCGTGAGATAAGGGGACCTGGCAGTATCAGCGTTAGGCTAAGGTGTTTCCTGTTTATGCAGGAGTGCGTTGCTTCCAAGATGGCGTAGCAGTAAGTCGTCCTGTCGTATCGTCTCTCTGTAAATATCGTCTCTTTTTCGTTTTAGATATTTTTCTTTGCATATCTTTAAAAAAAAAATTGGTAAACCTAAGCTTCCAAATACTCTCCTGCAACCCACCTCACCCAATGTAGCTACTTTTCCTAAAGTATTTATATTTACCTCGGAACCGGAACCCCTCAACTGAAGCTAGCCAGCTAACCACCAGCTATGCTAGCGGTCTTCAGCTAACCGGTCATCAGCTAACCTTTAGCTCGGAAAGCTCTCGCCAGTTCGAACAACGCGAAGCTAACCAGAGCATAACGGACCTATTTATTTTTTTATCCCCGGATTCCCACTGCAAACGGAACATTTTTCAGCTGGATCTTCACAACTAGCTATCGAGCTAAACCGCAACCCTGGTTGATTACTCCTGGCTAGCGTTTCCACCCAGGTAGCTTGAAGCTAGCCCGGCCAGAGCTCCTGTGCTCCTAGCATACTCCTGGGCTACAATACCCGGACCCACGACCGGTCTATCAATGTCACTGCATGAAGAGGAATAAACAGACTCACCCCATCGCGACGTCCTCCAAAGGCTAACTCTCTAGCCCTCGCTATCTCCTTGCTTGCTAATTCGGCATGCTAACTGCTAGCTTGTTTAGCCCAGGTCCGCTAACTACTACCTTGTTTACCCCGGCCTGCTAATCTGTTAGCTTGTTAGCACAGGCCTGCTAACCGTCTGCATCGCCGCGTCCCAAACACGCAGTGGCCCATATGTACTTTCTATCTCTTCCCGATTTTTTACAAATTTGTTTATACCTTCCGGAAACCTGCCTCACCCGATGTGATACGGAATCATTATTATTTTTAATTTTTAGAACACACTCAAGAACCTCCAGAAGCTAACCAGCTAACTAGCTACAAGCTATTTAGTCATTGTTAGTTTCTTAACCTGGATAACACTCGCCAGTCCAGCCCTCCTGCCCCATCCACCGCTGCCCCCTGGACTCTGATCACTTGGCTACATAGCTGATGCACGCTGGACTGTCCAGTAATCACGGTACTCCATTCTGCTTGTTTGTTTTATCTGTCGGCCCCGTTGCCTAGTCAATGCCATTTTACCTGCTGTTGTTATGCTAGCTGATTAGCTGTTGTCTCACCCACTGTTTTAGCTAGCTTTCCCAATTCAACACCTGTGATTACTGTATGCCTCGCTGTATGTCTCTCTCAAATGTCATTATGCCTTGTATACTGTTGCTCAGGTTAGTTATCATTGTTTTAGTTCACAATGGAGCCCCTAGTCCCACTCCTCATACCCCTGATACCTCCTTTGTCCCACCTCCCACATATGCGGTGACCTCACCCATTACAACCAGCATGTCCAGAGATAAAACCTCTCTCATCATCACCCAGTGCCTGGGCTTACCTCCGCCGTACCCGCACCCCACCATACCCCTGTCTGCGCATTATGCCCTCAATATATTATACCATGCTCAGAAACCTGCTCCTCTTATTCTCTGTCCCCAACGCTCTAGGCGACCAGTTTTGATAGCCTTTAGCCGCAACCTCATACTACTCCTTCTCTGTTCCGCGGGTGATGTGGAGGTAAACCCAGGCCCTGCATGTCCCCAGGCACCCTCATTTGTTGACTTCTGTGATCGAAAAAGCCTTGGTTTCATGCATGTCAACATCAGAAGCCTCCTCCCTAAGTTTGTTTTACTCACTGCTTTAGCACACTCTGCTAACCCTGATGTCCTTGCAGTGTCTGAATCCTGGCTCAGGAAGGCCACCAAAAATTCAGAGATTTCCATACCCAAATATAACATCTTCCGTCAAGATAGAACTGCCAAAGGGGGAGATAGCCAGCAAAGTAATGTCATACTTTCCAGGTCCATACCCAAACAGTTCGAACTACCAATTCTGAAAATGACTCTCTCCAGAAATAAGTCTCTCACTGTTGCCGCCTGCTACCGACCCCCCTCAGCTCCCAGCTGTGCCCTGGACACCATTTGTGAATTGATCGCCCCCATCTAGCTTCAGAGTTTGTTCCGTTAGGTGACCTAAACTGGGATATGCTTAACACCCCGGCAGTCTTACAATCTAAGCTAGATGCCCTCAATCTCACACAAATCATCAAGGAACCCACCAGGTACAACCCTAACTCTGTAAGCAAGGGCACCCTCATAGACGTCATCCTGACCAACTGGCCCTCCAAATATACCTCCGCTGTCTTCAACCAGGATCTCAGCGACCACTGCCTCATTGCCTGTATCCGCTACGGTGCCGCAGTCAAACGACCACCCCACATTGACCTCATCCCGTCAGTTGAGGATGCCTGGTCATTCTTTAAGAGTAACTTCCTCACCATTTTAGATAAGCATGCTCCGTTCAAAAAATGCAGAACTAAGAACAGATACAGCCCTTGGTTCACTCCAGACCTGACTGCCCTCGACCAGCACAAAAACATCCTGTGGCGGACTGCAATAGCATCGAACAGTCCCCGCGATATGCAACTGTTCAGGGAAGTCAGGAACCAATACACGCAGTCAGTGAGGAAAGCTAAGGCCAGCTTCTTCAGGCAGAAGTTTGCATCCTGTAGCTCCAACTCCAAAAAGTTCTGGGACACTGTGACGTCCATGGAGAACAAGAGCACCTCCTCCCAGCTGCCCACTGCACTGAGGCTAGGGAACGCGGTCACCACCAACAAATCCATGATTATCGAAAACTTCAACAAGCATTTCTCAACGGCTGGCCATGCCTTCCGCCTGGCTACTCCTACCTCGGCCAACAGCTCCGGTCCCCCCGCAGCTCCTCGCCCAAGCCTCTCCAGGTTCTCCTTTACCCAAATCCAGATAGCAGATGTTCTGAAAGAGCTGCAAAACCTGGACCCGTATAAATCAGCTGGGCTTGACAATCTGGACCCTCTATTTCTGAAACTATCATCCGCCATTGTCGCAACCCCTATTACCAGCCTGTTCAACCTCTCTTTCATATCGTCTGAGATCCCCAAGGATTGGAAAGCTGCTGCAGTCATCCCCCTCTTCAAAGGGGGAGACACCCTGGACCCAAACTGTTACAGACCTATATCCATTCTGCCCTGCCTATCTAAGGTCTTCGAAAGCAAAGTTAACAAACAGGTCACTGACCATCTCGAATCCCACCGTACCTTCTCCGCTATGCAATCTGGTTTCCGAGCCGGTCACGGGTGCACCTCAGCCACACTCAAGGTACTAAACGACATCATAACCGCCATCGATAAAAGACAGTACTGTGCAGCCGTCTTCATCGATCTTGCCAAGGCTTTCGACTCTGTCAATCACCATATTCTTATCGGCAGACTCAGTAGCCTCGGTTTTTCGGATGACTGCCTTGCCTGGTTCACCAATTACTTTGCAGACAGAGTTCAGTGTGTCAAATCGGAGGGCATGCTGTCCGGTCCTCTGGTAGTCTCTATGGGGGTGCCACAGGGTTCAATTCTCGGGCCGACTCTTTTCTCTGTATATATCAATGATGTTGCTCTTGCTGCGGGCGATTCCCTGATCCACCTCTACACAGACGACACCATTCTATATACTTTCGGCCCGTCATTGGACAACCTCCAAACGAGATTCAATGCCATACAACACTCCTTCCGTGGCCTCCAACTGCTCTTCAACGCTAGTAAAACCAAATGCATGCTTTTCAACCGATTGCTGCCTGCACCCGCATGCCCGACTAGCATCACCACACTGGATGGTTCCAACCTTGAATATGTGGACACCTATAAGTACCTAGGTGTCTGGCTAGACTGCAAACTCTCCTTCCAGACCCATATCAAACATCTCCAATCGAAAATCAAATCAAGAGTCGGCTTTCTATTCCGCAACAAAGCCTCCTTCACTCACGCTGCCAAGCTTACCCTAGTAAAACTGACTATCCTACCGATCCTCGACTTCGGCGATGTCATCTACAAAATAGCTTCCAACACTCTTCTCAGCAAACTGGATGCAGTTTATCACAGTGCCATCCGTTTTGTCACTAAAGCACCTTATACTACCCACCACTGCGACTTGTATGCTCTAGTCGGCTGGCCCTCGCTACATATTCGTCGCCAGACCCACTGGCTCCAGGTCATCTACAAGGCCATGCTAGGTAAAGCTCCGCCTTATCTCAGTTCACTGGTCACGATGGCAATCCCCATCCGTAGCACGCGCTCCAGCAGGTGTATCTCACTGATCATCCCTAAAGCCAACACCTCATTCGGCCGCCTTTCGTTCCAGTACTCTGCTGCCTGTGACTGGAACGAATTGTAAAAATCGCTGAAGTTGGAGACTTTTATCTCCCTCACCAACTTCAAACATCAGCTATCTGAGCAGCTAACTGATCGCTGCAGCTTTACATAATCTATTGTTAAATAGCCCACCCATTTTCACCTACCTCATCCCCACAGTTTTTATTTATTTACTTTTCTGCTCTTTTGCACACCAATATCTCTACCTGTACATGATCATCTGATCATTTATCACTCCAGTGTCAATCTGCAATATTGTAATTATTCGCCTACCTCCTCATGCCTTTTTGCACGCATTGTATATAGACTCCCCTTTTTTTCTACTGTGTTATTGACTTGTTAATTGTTTACTCCATGTGTAACTCTGTGTTGTCTGTTCACACTGCTATGCTTTATCTTGGCCAGGTCGCAGTTGCAAATGAGAACTTGTTCTCAACTAGCCTACCTGGTTAAATAAAGGTGAAATAAAAAATGTAAAAATAAAAATGTAGGATTCAATGTCAGTGAGATAGTTTGGCACTCTAAGCTCGTTAGTGTTGCAGGATGTTCTTTGTAGTTTACCGGGGAGTATATTTTGAGCGATGGCAGCCATGTGTCCTTCCCTTGAACTGTTTTGTGCAAGGATAATTATGTTATTGCACATAGGCTCTAGACTTGACTGAGAACACTGGGCCCAGAGTTATCTGAGGACATCCGGTTTAACCAGAGCGTTGGCCAGCTAGTAATGCTTAATATTATGAATATTTATATAACAGAGAGAGAAATATTTTTGGTGAACAAATGTTTAATTTTGGTATTATAAGGTTGGTAGCAAAAATCTGTTGCAGCTCAAGTCGCCTACAAAATCCACAATGTGACGATTTAGCTTAGCAACCACGTGACGCAGCATGACAACATGAACGCGATAGGTCCGATAGTCTGCTCGTTTGGGCATTATACATTTCCTAATTAGAACACCAATAACTCAGATGAGTTAATGACCCAGGGAATTGATAGAACATCTCTGAGACGCACAAAAACCGTATAACATTCAAAATGGGGGAACATTTCCTTTAAGAAAGATAACTATACAGAAAGCAAGGCATTCTATCTGCCTGTATCACGGCATAGGTCTGGAATTAAGCTGTTGCCCTATTGAGACAGACCGACAGACACAGAGGATCAGGTAGACAGTCAGGCAGCCGCTTTTGTGCTCGCACTACTCCCCTCACTGTGCTCACACTACTGGCTTCTCCTCTGGGAGTGCACATTGCGCCTCCTTTAGTCAGGACGTGTGAAGAACTCAATCGTTGCCCCCAGACTGGCTGTGTTTCAGTAATGAAAGTGTCTCACTCACCCGCAGAGGGCAGGAAACCTTTTTCTCTCTCTGCGCGCGTGGATCTGGAGGAAGGAATGACGAGCTGTATTCACACACAGGCTCCAGAGCTACTGAGGCATCCTAATGTAACAGGATGAAATGCACATAAATTTCAAAGATTTTACTGAGTTACAGTTCATATAAGAAAATCAGTCAAATCATCCCTGGGTCGCTCCTCTTTTCAGTTCGCTGCAGCTAGCGACTGGAACGAGCTGCAAAAAACACTCAAACTGGACAGTTTTATCTCTGTCTCTTCATTCAAAGACTCAATCATTGACACACTTACTGACAGTTGTACCTGCTTCCCGTGAGATAAAAACAGACCTTTGTGCTGTTTTCTGTGCCCAATAATGTTTGTACTATGTTTTGTGCTGCTACTATGTTGTGTTGCTAGCATGTTGTTGTCATGTTGTTTTGCTGCCATGCTATGTTGTTGTCTTAGGTCTCTCTTTATGTAGTGTTGTGGTGTCTCTCTTGTCGTGATGTGTGTTTGGTCCTAGATTTTTTGTTTTAATCCCAGCCCCCTGTCCCGCCCGGAGGCCTTTTGCCTTTTGGTAGGCCGTAATTGTAAATAAGCATTTGTTCTTAACTGACTTGCCTAGTTAAATAAAATAAAAAATATGCGTGAACACCATTTTCCTCAAGCAGCGTGACACATCTTCTTCGTATAGAGTTGATCAGGCTGTTGATTGTTTCCTGTGGAATGTTGTCCCACTATTCTTCAATGGCTGTACGAAGTTGCTGGATATTTGCGGGAACTGGAACACGCTGTCGTACACGTTGATCCAGAGCATCCCAAACCTGCGCAATGCGTGACATGTCTGGTGAGTATGCAGGCTATGGAGAAACTGGGACATTTTCAGTCTCCAGGAATTGTGTACAGATACTTGTGACATGGGGCCCTGCGTTATTATGCTGAAACGTGATGGGGGTGGATGAATGGCATGACAATGGGCCTCTATGAATTCAAATTGCCATCGATAAAATGCAATTGTGTTTGTTGTCCGTAGCTTATGCCTGCCCATACCATAACCCATACCCACCGTCACCATGTGGCACTCTGTTCACAACGTTGACACAAGAAAACCGCTCACCCACACGACACCATATACGTGGTCTGTGGCATGACAATGGGCCTCTATGAATTCAAATTGCCATCGATAAAATGCAATTGTGTTTGTTGTCCGTAGCTTATGCCTGCCCATACCATAACCCATACCCACCATCACCATGTTCACAACGTTGACACAAGAAAACCGCTCACCCACACGACACCATATACGTGGTGAGGCCGGTTGAACATACTGCCAAATTCTCTAAAACCGCTCTGGACTATGGTCGAAAAATTAACATTCAATTCTCTGGCAACAGCTCTGGTGGAAATTCCTGCAATCAGCATGCCAATGGCATTGTCTTGTATGACAAAACTGCACATTTTTGAGTGCCTTTTTATTGGCCCCAGCACAAGATGCACCTGTGTAATGATCATGCTGTTTAAAATCTCTACAGAATCATTGTCCCGAAATTGGGACAGTTGCTGCTCAATATGCGATATGTGACTAGAATGGCGTTGTAAGCAACAGACAACTTTCCGGGACATAGACGTGTCTTATATCGTCAGAAAGCTTAAATGATTGTTAACCTAACTGCAATTTACAGTAGCTATTACAGTGAAAAAATTTCATGCCATTGTTGGAGGATAGTGCACGATAACAACACTTATATCAAGGCAACTAGTTTGAGACATTCACCTCTGACGGTAAATAATCTACTGTCATTCAATAATCTTGCTCTGACTGGTCATCCTGAGGGTCCCAGAGATAAAATGTAACATTGTTTTGTTTGATAAAGTATTTTTTCAAATCCTACACTGCCCATGTTGTATACTGCGTTTTGCATGAATGAAAACAATTTATTAAATCTATTCGGCAAAACGTTGTTTAACCCGGTCAAGTTTGGTTTCTGTGCAATCCTCAGACACTCTAGAAGGCAACCAAAAGTGTTCATCTTTCTACATTATGTATTGGCTACACAACATGACAATTAGCCCATGAAGGTCAGACATCATTACGCACCAATGAGACAAGCGGTGTTCACTTGAATTACAGTGTCTTGGTCCAATGACCACCTATCGTTTTGAAACATAGCTAGCTGGATAGCCAATGAGCTGGACTTTCCAGTAGTATGTGAATTCCCTTTGTACGACAAACAGCCATCATGCTAGAGCTGTGTGCAACAGTGTTCATTTTCATGTGAAAGCAAACTGAACGCATGGTAATTTACGTTACGCAGCGGTTCGTTCTCTTCTACATACTTTTCTCAAAACTGAAAAAGTAAAACATGGCTACTAGGAATGGAAAAGCTAAATCGAAGTCTAAGTAT
Organism: Oncorhynchus gorbuscha; assembly: GCF_021184085.1. Taxonomy (NCBI): domain Eukaryota; kingdom Metazoa; phylum Chordata; class Actinopteri; order Salmoniformes; family Salmonidae; genus Oncorhynchus; species Oncorhynchus gorbuscha. The sequence continues at coordinate 60,249,820 of NC_060183.1, read as the reverse complement.
ACACATTTGGATGAGATTATTGCAGAAATTGTCCGGGAGAGTGACACACACACATGGATGTGGACTTTGTGAGTGACCACAGTTTTGATTCCTGCGTGGAATAAATGTTTTTGGAAAGAAAAACAAGATTTTAGATCAGTATGCTAATGCAGTTGCTTAAATGGTTGCATATTCATTTGAGATTTTTCTAATATATATATAAAATCAGCAAATTTAAGAAATGTCCTCACTATCAACTGCGTTTATTTTCAGCAAACTTAACATGTGTAAAAATAAGATTCAACAACTGAGACATAAGCGGAACAAGTTCCACAGTCATGTGACTAACAGAAATGGAGTAATGTTTCCCTGAACAAAGGGGGGTGGGATCAAAATCAAAAGTAACAGTCAGTATCTGGTGTGGCCACCAGCTGCATTAAGTACTGCACTGCATCTCCTCCTCATCCTATCCAACAGGTCCCAGATGTGCTCAATGGGATTGAGATCCGCTGGCCATGGCAGAACACAGACATTTCTGTCTTGAAGGAAATCACGCACAGATCGAGCAGTATGGCTGGTGGCATTGTCATGCTGGAGGGTCATGTCAGGATAAGCCTGCAGGAAGGGTACCACATGAGGGAGGAGGATGTCTTCCCTGTAACGCACAGCATTGAGATTGGCTGCAATGACAATAAGCTCAGTCCAATGATGCTGTGACACACCGCCCCAGACCATGACGGACCCTCCACCTCCAAATTAATCCCTCTCCAGAGTACAGGCCTCGGTATAACTCTCATTCCTTCGACGATAAACGCCAATCCGACCGTCACCCCTGGTGAAACAAAACAGCGACTCGTCAGTGAAGAGCACTTTTTGCCAGTCCTGTCTGGTCCAGCGATGGTGGGGTTGTGCCCATAGGCAACATTGTTACCGGTAATGTCTGGTGAGGATCTGCCTTACAACAGGCCTGCAAGCCCTCAGTCCAGTCTCTCTCAGCCTATTGCGGACAGTCTGAGCACTGATTGAGGGATTGTGCGTTCCTGGTGTAACTCGGGCAGTTGTTGTTGCCATCCTGTACCTGTCCCGCAGGTGTGATGTTCGGATGTACCGATCCTGTGCAGGTGTTGTTACACGTGGTCTGCCACTGCCAGGACGATCAGCTGTCTGTTCTGTCTCCCTGTAACGCTGTTTTAGGCGTCTCACAGTACGGACATTGCAATTTATTGCCCTGGCCACATCTGCAGGCCTCATGCCTCCTTGCAGCATGCCTCAGGCATGTTCACACAGATGAGCAGGGATCCTGGGCATATTTCTTTTGGTGTTTTTCAGAGTCAGTAGAAAGGCCGCTTTAGTGTCCTAAGTTTTCATAACTGTGACCATAATTGCCTACCGTCTGTCAGTTGTTACTGTCTTAACGACCGTTCCACAGGTGCATGTCAATTGTTTATGGTTCACTGAACATGCATGGGACAGTGTTTAAACCCTTTACAATGAAGATCTGTGAAGTTATTGGGATTTTTACGAATTATCTTTGAAAGACAGGGTCCTGAAAAAGGGATGTTTCTTTTTTTGCTGAGTTTATATATATTCCTGAGGCATACAATGTGTTAGCATAGCCTATGTGTATGTTATGTTGGCTATGACATGCTGTGGCTGTGGTTTGAGTATCTTATTGCCTATTGATCTTCATATTTCATTATAGTGATGGTGTTCCCCATACTCTATATAATATATATGTTTATAGATATGTGTTGTGTATTTGATGTATTGATGCAGGGCTCTCACCCCCTGATACAATTAAGATTAAATAAAAATTGTGTGTACATTTTTTTTTCACATTGTTTATGCTGTGTGTACTTACACTATGCTATTAGATCAGTGTTGGTTGCTAACTTGGCCCTTATCTTAAATAGTTAACGTCTGTGTTGGGAGGCATTGGATCAGCGTTCTCGTTCTCGTCGCGTCTCCTGTTAGTACCTGTTATGTAGGGAAGCTAATGATCCATCATGTATGACATTCATGGGAGTGTGTAAAGTGAAATGTTTTATTACCATAGCATTTTTGTATGTTCTCTATAGTTATATACCTGAAAATGTATATATTTATTCATTCGGCCACTTGGGTACATTTGGGCAAACTTGTGAGGGACACCTGAGAGACTTCATTCTAAATATTATGTAGCTCTCTCATTCTTGATGGTGAACAACATCTAAATTATCCACAGCTTCCTATCTCAATGTATGGCCTTTCTTTTGCATATCAAAGATGATAAAATAGAAAACACATGTTTTTTTTGTTTTTATCTTTTCCCAGATTTATTGTGTTATATTCTCCTACATTAATTTCACATCTCCACAAACTTCATAGTTTTTCCATTCAAATCGAATATACAAATCCTTGCTTCGGGTCCTGAGTTACAGGCAGTTAGATTTGGGTTTGTCATTTTAGGTTGAAATTGAGATGAAGGGTCCTATCCAGAAGAGGTTTTAATCAGCTTCTTGATGTGCCACACATGTCAGGTGGATGGATTATCTTGTGAAAGTAGAAATGCTCACTAACAAGAATGTTAACTAATTTGTGCACAAAATTTGAGAGAAATACTTTTCTTGTGCATATGGAAAATTTCTGGGATCTTTTTATTTTTGCTCAGTGTAGTAGTGTAGGTGTTTCTGCCTGGTACCTTGGGTTGGTGTGTGGTTTAGTGTGGAGTCTCTGCCTGCCACAGGTCTGCCTGTTAGCTTCTAAGAACAGAGCTGTAGACCAACTAGAATATATCAATAGTATAGCCCCAGTGTGTGGGCTCAGTCCATATACAGTTGAATGCTCTCCACAATATACGCTTAACCCTCGAAGCACCAAATTTGAAGACTGTCAAGCAGCTAGTCACCGACCAAAATACACCACTTACCATGATTTCTGGAGGAATTACATTTTTTAAATGTGACTCAATCGTGCACTTTATGGTAAAAGCATCACATTTATTACAAAGGTAGATATATAGATGTGGAGCCACCCTAGATTGGGCCCCTGGAGGGCGTGGCAGCCACTATAACACAAAAATATAAAAACATAATTAGCTTTCTGTCAATGTCTCTTTACCAAGTTGAGTGTCATCTTTCAGATGCAATTTGAACTGAGTTGATAGCCCATAGCATTCCTAAGCATGCTGAAAGTCTTTAGTTGTACGGGTATATGTCAGATTAGCTCAATGGCCAATTTCTAAACTAAATCACAGAAACATCAAATTTGACTTATGTCAAATTTGTAAAATATATGCTTATTTGGAGAGATTTAAACAATTTGACTGTTATGTAAAATTTGCTAAATATATGCTTATTTGGAGAGATTTAAACAATTTACTTGTTACATAAGGTTAATAAAATAAAGTGTTACAGCTTGATACTGTGAAATGATGAATTAGCACTTTTAGGGTTATAAATAATGTACTTGTAGCCCTTATTTACTCGTGTTTCCTTTATTTTGGCAGTTACCTGTGTGTTGTTGCTTTTAGGGTTAAAGGGACATTCTGCCATTACTACATAAAACTTTTTTACTTAAAAAAATATAGATATATTGAAAAAGCCCCACCCCCCAGAGAGTGGGCTCAGTCCAAAGGTTCATACAGGTGAATGCTCTCCACAATATATGCTTAAGATTTCTGCCATATGCTATGTTTTGGTATACTGATAAGGGGTGACTCACAGGATAGGGAAACATCACCAAGGACCCACAAGATAACATTTGTTGTGTGTGTGTGTCTTTATGAAATGCATACACAACCGCCGTCTGACTGTGTGTGGCTAGCAGGCGCCGACTGTGTGACTGATGGCTGATTGCATCACCCTTTATATTTCCCGTGGCATCGCCTGGCACCCACATAGATACATTGTGGTGATGATAAAGAGATAATAAAACCCACTCCTCTTCAACTCCCAGCTGCCTGTCTGCTCCTCAGACATAAAACCATGCCCTCGTGTCCCCATCACACACACACACACACACACACACACACACACACACACACACACACACACACACACACACACACACACACACACACACACACACACACACACACACACACACACACACACACACACACACACACACACACACACACACACACACACACACACACACACACAAGGTTTCATCATTGATTCGGGCTGATATGGTGTCAATTCCAATTCAACATTGGAATGGAAGCGAGCAAGATGAAACATCATTGCACAAGCAAACACTTGAGTAGAGGGAGAAGATCTGTGGTCGAGCGAGCAGAGGACGGGTGCCGCAAGTGCAGGCCAGTGTCGTTGAACGCAAATTAAACTTGAGAGCTTGCGAGTGTGACTTTGATCAAGCAGAAAGGCATTTCCGCATGCAGTAAATTAATTTAAGAGCAGAGATTTTTGTTCACCTGAAGAAATACTTACTACTGTGCATACCACCCTGTGTATCACTGCTGGCTTGCTTCTGAAGCTAAGCAGGGTTGGTCCTGGTCAGTTCCTGGAGGGCCAGTAGGAGGCATTCTTTCCTCTGGTCTAAAACAAATATATGTGATTGGGGACACTGCCCTGTGTAGGGTGCCGTCTTTCGGATGGGACGTTAAACGGGTGTCCTGACTCTCTGAGGTCATGGCACTTAACATAAGAGTAGGGGTGTTAACCCTGGTGTCCTGGCTAAATTCCCAATATGGCCCTCAAACCATCACGGTCACCTAATAATCCCCAGTTTACAATTGGCTCCTTCATCCCCCTCCGCTCCCCTGTAACTATTCCCTAGGTTGTTGCTGCAAATGAGAACGTGTTCTCAGTCAACTTACCTGGTAAAATAAAGGATAAATAATCAAGAATCAGAAATGACTGCACTCACAAATACAGCCAGAAATATTTTTGGGGGTAGGCCTAGAAAAATTTGAATTGCCATTTTTTTCTACTTATTTATTTAATTTGCGATGTGCACTGTATATTATTTCGTAATACAATCGTTTCATACTAGTGCATAGTACTTGGAGCAACCTCATTACATACAGTTGAAGTTGGAAGTTTACGTACACTTAGGTTGGAGTCATTAAAACTAGTTTTTCAACCGCTCCACAAATTTCTTGTTAACAAACTATCGTTTTGGCAAGTCGGTTAAGAAATCTACTTTGAGAATGACACAAGTCATTTTTAAAGCAATTATTTACAGACAGAATATTTAACTTATAATTCACTGTATTACAATTCCAGTGGGTCAGAAGTTTACATACACTAAGCTGACTGTGCCTTTAAACAGCTTGGAAAATTCCAGAAAATTATGTCATGGTTTTAGAAGCTTCTGATAAGCTAATTGACACAATTTGAGTCAATTGGAGGTGTGCCTATGAATGTATTTCAAGGCCTACCTTCAAACTCAGTGCCTCATTGCTTGACATCATGGGAAAATCAAAGGAAATCAGCCAAGACCTCAGAAATGAATTGTAGACCTCCACAAGTCTGGTTCATCCTTGGGAGCAATTTCCAAATGCCTGAAGGTACCACGTTCATCTGTACAAACATTAGTATGCAAGTATAAACAGAACAACAGAAAATGACCTTGTGAAGATGCTGGAGGAAACAGGTACAAAAGTATCTATATCAACAGTAAAGTGAGTCCTATATCGACAGAACCTAAAAGGCCACTCAGCAAGGAAGAAGCCAGCGCTCCAAAACCACCTTAAAAAAGCCAGACTACAGTTTGCAGCTGCACATGGGGACAAAGATCATACTTTTTGGAGAAATGTCCACTAGTCTGATTAAACAGAAATATAACTTTTTATCCATAATGACCATTGTTATGTTTGGTGGAAAAAGGGGGAGGCTTGCAAGCTGAAGAACACCATCCCAACCGTGAAGCACGGGGGTGGGAGCATCATGTTGTGGGGGTGCTTTGCTGTAGGAGGGACTGGTGCACTTCACAAAATAGATGGCATTATGTTTAAGAAACATGATGTGGATATATTGAAGCAACATCTCAAGACATCAGTTAAAGCTTGTTCGCAAATGGGTCTTCCAAATGAACAATGACCCCAAGCATACTTCCAAAGTTGTGGCAAAATGGCTTAAGGACAACAAAGTAAAGGTATTGGAGTGGCCATCTCAAAGCCCTGACCTCAATCCTATGGAGAGATTGTGGGCAGAAATGAAAAAGCAAGTGTGAGCAAGGAGGCCTACAAACCTGACTCAGTTACACCAGCTCTGTCATGAGGAATGGGCCAAAATTCACCCAACTTATTGTGGGAAGCTTGTTGAAGGCTACCCGAAATGTTTGACCCAAGTTAAACAATATAAAGGCAATGCTACCAAATACTAATTGAGTGTATGTAAACTTCTGACCCACTGGGAATATAATGAAAGAAATAAAAGCTGAAATAAATCATTCTCTCTACTATTATTCTGACATTTCACATTCCTAAAATAAAGTGACCTTAAACAAGGAGTTTTTACTAGGATTAAATGTCAGGAATTGTGAAAAACTGAACTTGGCTAAGGTGTATGTAAACTTCCGACTTCAACTGTATACAAATAATTGCCTATCCCAGCACATTAAAAAAGGCAGTAACTTTAGACCAGTTGCCAACTACCCAGCAATATAAAACTCATCTTCAGACTCACTTTAATCTCGATGGGCAAGCAAGCTTATATTTGATGATTCAATTTATACCATGGTGGGCATTATTACTATAAAATGGTAACTTTCCTTTCGTAGACGTACCATACATAAGGAGTGACTTACATCAAAAGGCGCAGACAACGAGGCTTTGAGTTGAATATGGTGATGATTTCATCATAATCCAATGTATCTGTCAGTTGACGCTCAAAAGACAGCAAACTGAAGTGGTTCAGCCGGGCCCTTGTCATTGATGTGCGAAGACAATTTCTTTTTTCCTAGTTCTTGTTGAGAAAAGTCTCTCTACACTGCAATGATGTCATTGAAGTGTGACAATGATCCTTAACAGAGAGTTTATATTAGGGAAAATATCATCAGGGCAGCTGTCAAGTACACTCATTATGGAGGAAAACTCACTCTTTCCCATGTTAATTTTGCGACTCGACTGCTGAATAAAAACAGTGAATTCAGCATCCTCAATTGATATTGTATAAAGGTCGCATGTGGTCTTCAGCTGCTCCTTAAGGCCGCAGGTTTGGGATTCTTTGGAAAAGGAGGCAGCAGCTTGCATGATCCCGTATATGTCTTCTTGAAATCTTGAGTTCAACTCAGTAATCTGTCTGTCTAGAATATTGTTCCAAAGTTGCCTCAGGTCACTTTCACTCTTGATGCTGGATGTTGTCCCTAAAGAAGTTGTGGCTACACTGCCAATTTTACAGGCATTTTTTGCTGCCGTGATGCGCTCACATCCCAATTACTAATATCATGCTTAGTCATCATCTCTTCAGTTAGCTTGAGAACTTTATCAATGTCTCCGCCTGAGTTATTGCTGAACGTAGAAAAGCTGCTTTTGAGGATTTCAATTAAACCAATACAGTCCGTCACTGTCATGTTTTGTCATTTATTATCTTGTCTTGTCCCTGTGCTTCCTTCTATTCGTTTCCCTCTGCTGGTCTTATTAGGTTCTTTCCCTCTTTCTATCCCTCTCTCTCCCCCTCCCTCTCTCACTCTCCCGCTCTCTCTTCTCTCTATCGTTCCGTTCCTGCTCCCAGCTGTTCCTATTCCCCTAATCAATCATTTAGTCTTCCCACACCTGTTCCCGATCCTTTTCCCTGATTAGAGTCCCTATTTCTCTCCTTGTTATTCGTTTCTGTCCTGTCGGTTCCTTGTTTAGAATTCACCGTGCTGTGATTGTGTATCGCCCTGTCGTGTCGTGTTTTCCTCAGATGCTGCGTGGTGAGCAGGTGTCTGAGTCTGTCTGGTTCAAGTGCCTTCCCGAGGCAACCTGCTGTTCACCTGCTGTTCAAGATCGAGTCTCCAGTTTGTCCTCGTCATTTCGAGTGAAAGTTGTGTTTTTTTGATTGTATTTACTTTACTGGATTAAAGACTCTGTTTTCGCCAAGTCGCTTTTGGGTCCTCTTTCACCTGCATGACAGAAGGAACCGACCAAGGAATGGACCCAGCGACTTCAGACGCTCGTTACACTGCCGTCGAGATCCAAGGAGCCATGCTCGGCAGACACGAGCAGGAATTGTCTGCTGCTCGCCATGCCGTGGAGAACCTGGCCGCTCAGGTTTCCGACCTCTCTGGACAGTTCCAGAGTCTACGTCTCGTGCCACCTGTTACTTCCTGGCCTGCCGAGCCTCCAGAACCTAGGGTTAATAACCCACCTTGCTACTCCGGGCAGCCCACTGAGTGCCGCTCCTTTCTCACGCAGTGTGAGATTGTGTTCTCTCTCCAACCCAACACATACTCTAGAGAGAGAGCTCGGGTTGCTTACGTCATTTCACTCCTTACTGGCCGGGCTCGAGAATGGGGCACAGCTATCTGGGAGGCAAGGGCTGATTGCTCTAACAAGTTCCAGAACTTTAAAGAGGAGATGATTCGGGTTTTTGACCGTTCAGTTTTTGGTAGGGAGGCTTCTAGGGCCCTGGCTTCCTTATGCCAAGGTGAACGGTCCATAACGGATTATTCTATTGAGTTTCGCACTCTTGCTGCCTCTAGTGAGTGGAACGAGCCGGCGCTGCTCGCTCGTTTTCTGGAGGGACTCCACGCAGTGGTTAAGGATGAGATTCTCTCCCGGGAGGTTCCTTCAGATGTGGACTCTTTGATTGCTCTCGCCATCCGCATAGAACGACGGGTAGATCTTCGTCACCGGGCTCGTGGAAGAGAGCTCGCATCAACGGTGTTTCCCTGCTCCGCATCGCACCCATCTCCCTCCTCTGGCTCAGAGACTGAGCCCATGCAGCTGGGAGGGATTCGCATCTCGACTAAGGAGAGGGAACGGAGGATCACCAACCGCCTGTGCCTCTATTGCGGAGTTGCTGGACATTTTGTTAATTCATGTCCAGTAAAAGCCAGAGCTCATCTGTAAGCGGAGGGCTACAGGTGAGCGCAACTACTCAAGTCTCTCCATCAAGATCCTGTACTACTTTGTCGGTCCATCTACGCTGGACCGGTTCGGGTGCTACATGTAGTGCCTTGATAGACTCTGGGGCTGAGGGTTGTTTCATGGACGAAGCATGGGTTCGGAAACATGACATTCCTTTCAGAGAGTTAGAGAAGCCTACGCCCATGTTCGCCTTAGATGGTAGTCATCTTCCCAGTATCAGATTTGAGACACTACCTTTAACCCTCACAGTATCTGGTAACCACAGTGAGACTATTTCTTTTTTGATTTTCCGTTCACCGTTTACACCTGTTGTTTTGGGTCATCCCTGGCTAGTATGTCATAATCCTTCTATTAATTGGTCTAGTAATTCTATCCTATCCTGGAACGTTTCTTGTCATGTGAAGTGTTTAATGTCTGCCATCCCTCCCGTTTCTTCTGTCCCTACTTCTCAGGAGGAACCTGGCGATTTGACAGGAGTGCCGGAGGAATATCATGATCTGCGCACGGTCTTCAGTCGGTCCCGAGCCAACTCCCTTCCTCCTCACCGGTCGTATGATTGTAGTATTGATCTCCTTCCGGGGACCACTCCTCCTCGGGGTAGACTATACTCTCTGTCGGCTCCCGAACGTAAGGCTCTCGAGGATTATTTGTCTGTGTCTCTTGACGCCGGTACCATAGTGCCTTCTTCCTCTCCGGCCGGGGCGGGGTTCTTTTTTGTTAAGAAGAAGGACGGTACTCTGCGCCCTGCGTGGATTATCGAGGGCTGAATGACATAACGGTTAAGAATCGTTATCCGCTTCCCCTTATGTCATCAGCCTTCGAGATTCTGCAGGGAGCCAGGTGCTTTACTAAGTTGGACCTTCGTAACGCTTACCATCTCGTGCGCATCAGAGAGGGGGACGAGTGGAAAACGGCGTTTAACACTCCGTTAGGGCATTTTGAGTACCGGGTTCTGCCGTTCGGTCTCGCCAATGCGCCAGCTGTTTTTCAGGCATTAGTTAATGATGTTCTGAGAGACATGCTGAACATCTTTGTTTTTGTCTATCTTGACGATATCCTGATTTTTTCTCCGTCACTCGAGATTCATGTTCAGCACGTTCGACGTGTCCTACAGCGCCTTTTAGAGAATTGTCTCTACGTAAAGGCTGAGAAGTGCTCTTTTCATGTCTCCTCCGTTACTTTTCTCGGTTCCGTTATTTCCGCTGAAGGCATTCAGATGGATTCCGCTAAGGTCCAAGCTGTCAGTGATTGGCCCGTTCCAAGGTCACGTGTCGAGTTGCAGCGCTTTTTAGGTTTCGCTAATTTCTATCGGCGTTTCATTCGTAATTTCGGTCAAGTTGCTGCCCCTCTCACAGCTCTTACTTCTGTCAAGACGTGTTTTAAGTGGTCCGGTTCCGCCCAGGGAGCTTTTGATCTTCTAAAAGAACGTTTTACGTCCGCTCCTATCCTCGTTACTCCTGACGTCACTAGACAATTCATTGTCGAGGTTGACGCTTCAGAGGTAGGCGTGGGAGCCATTCTATCCCAGCGCTTCCAGTCTGACGATAAGGTTCATCCTTGCGCTTATTTTTCTCATCGCCTGTCGCCATCTGAGCGCAACTATGATGTGGGTAACCGTGAACTGCTCGCCATCCGCTTAGCCCTAGGCGAATGGCGACAGTGGTTGGAGGGGGCGACCGTTCCTTTGTCGTTTGGACAGACCATAAGAACCTTGAGTACATCCGTTCTGCCAAACGACTTAATGCCCGTCAAGCTCGTTGGGCGTTGTTTTCGCTCGTTTCGAGTTTGTGATTTCTTACCGTCCGGGTAGCAAGAACACCAAGCCTGATGCGTTATCCCGTCTGTTTAGTTCTTCTGTGGCTTCTACTGATCCCGAGGGGATTCTTCCTTATGGGCGTGTTGTCGGGTTAACAGTCTGGGGAATTGAAAGACAGGTTAAGCAAGCACTCACGCACACTGCGTTGCCGTGCGCTTGTCCTAGTAACCTCCTTTTCGTTCCTGTTTCCACTCGTCTGGCTGTTCTTCAGTGGGCTCACTCTGCCAAGTTAGCTGGTCATCCCGGTGTTCGAGGCACTCTTGCGTCTATTCGCCAGCGCTTTTGGTGGCCGACTCAGGAGCGTGACACGCGCCGTTTCGTGGCTGCTTGTTCGGACTGCGCGCAGACTAAGTCGGGTAACTCTCCTCCTGCCGGTCGTCTCAGACCGCTCCCCATTCCTTCTCGACCATGGTCTCACATCGCCCTAGACTTCATTACCGGTCTGCCTTTGTCTGCGGGGAAGACTGTGATTCTTACGGTTGTCGATAGGTTCTCTAAGGCGGCACATTTCATTCCCCTCGCTAAACTTCCTTCCGCTAAGGAGACGGCACAAATCATTATCGAGAATGTATTCAGAATTCATGGCCTTCCGTTAGACGCCGTTTCAGACAGAGGCCCGCAATTCACGTCACAGTTTTGGAGGGAGTTCTGTCGTTTGATTGGTGCGTCCGTCAGTCTCTCTTCCGGGTTTCATCCCCAGTCTAACGGTCAAGCAGAGAGGGCCAATCAGACGATTGGTCGCATACTACGCAGCCTTTCTTTCAGAAACCCTGCGTCTTGGGCAGAACAGCTCCCCTGGGCAGAATACGCTCACAATTCGCTTCCTTCGTCTGCTACCGGGTTATCTCTGTTTCAGAGTAGTCTGGGTTACCAGCCTCCTCTGTTCTCATCCCAGCTTGCCGAGTCCAGCGTTCCCTCCGCTCAAGCGTTTGTCCAACGTTGTGAGCGCACCTGGAGGAGGGTGAGGTCTGCACTTTGCCGTTACAGGGCACAGACTGTGAGAGCCGCCAATAAACGCAGGATTAAGAGTCCAAGGTATTGTTGCGGCCAGAGAGTGTGGCTTTCCACTCGCAACCTTCCTCTTACGACAGCTTCTCGTAAGTTGACTCCGCGGTTCATTGGTCCGTTCCGTGTCTCCCAGGTCGTCAATCCTGTCGCTGTGCGACTGCTTCTTCCGCGACATCTTCGTCGCGTCCATCCTGTCTTCCATGTCTCCTGTGTCAAGCCCTTTCTTCGCACTCCCGTTCGTCTTCCCTCCCCCTCCCGTCCTTGTCGAGAGCGCACCTATTTACAAGGTACATAAGATCATGGACATGCGTTCTCGGGACGGGGTCACCAATACTTAGTGGATTGGGAGGGTTACGGTCCTGAGGAGAGGAGTTGGGTTCCGTCTCGGGACGTGCTGGACCGTTCACTCATTGATGATTTCCTCCGTTGCCGCCAGGATTCCTCCTCGAGTGCGCCAGGAGGCGCTCGGTGAGTGGGGGGTACTGTCATGTTTTGTCATTTATTATCTTGTCTTGTCCCTGTGCTTCCTTCTATTCGTTTCCCTCTGCTGGTCTTATTAGGTTCTTTCCCTCTTTCTATCCCTCTCTCTCCCCTCCCTCTCTCACTCTCCCGCTCTCTCTTCTCTCTATCGTTCCGTTCCTGCTCCCAGCTGTTCCTATTCCCCTAATCAATCATTTAGTCTTCCCACACCTGTTCCCGATCCTTTTCCCTGATTAGAGTCCCTATTTCTCTCCTTGTTATTCGTTTCTGTCCTGTCGGTTCCTTGTTTAGAATTCACCGTGCTGTGATTGTGTATCGCCCTGTCGTGTCGTGTTTTCCTCAGATGCTGCGTGGTGAGCAGGTGTCTGAGTCTGTCTGGTTCAAGTGCCTTCCCGAGGCAACCTGCTGTTCACCTGCTGTTCAAGATCGAGTCTCCAGTTTGTCCTCGTCATTTCGAGTGAAAGTTGTGTTTTTTTGATTGTATTTACTTTACTGGATTAAAGACTCTGTTTTCGCCAAGTCGCTTTTGGGTCCTCTTTCACCTGCATGACAGTCACAGACAATGTAGAGCTTTAAAATCACTAGTTTCATACAATTGACTAAACGTGACTAACAGGAATAAAAACATATTTTTCTGTATTTGTTGTAAGAGGCTTCTAATTTGGTTTGTCCACAAGCCTCTGGAAAATCTGCAAGAACCTCTAAATTGACATCTAGCAGTAACAGCACTTTACTCACAGACCCTGATTTTGAACTCCAACGTACATCCGTGGATCTTTCTAGCTCGATACACGGTCTATCGGGATGCAACTCTTTCTGTACTTCTATGAATCCAGCATGTCTGTGGGATCCACTCATAAATGTGTGTAACTAGTTTACTGTGTCAAAAAAAGTACTGACATGTCCCGACACTGTTTGTCGCTGTGGACAGAACCAAATTCAGATGGTGGGAGTTGCAATGCACATATACCGCTTGCTTAAATGTTTGCTTTAGTAGGACTTCTACCCCTCCTCTGTTCCCCGATATGACTGAAGCGCCATCGAAACAAAAACCCTCACACAGAGTGGGATCCAACTCCAGGGGTTACAACACTTCAAGTATTTTCTGAGAAATTCCTTGTGCAGACAAGTCAGCAGTTTCCATAAACCCAACAGCTGTTTCTTTAATCAAGTCCAAGATAATATAGCAGTCAGACGTCTTTGTCTTCATCTTGTCGTGTCCCATGTATATATCTTTTTTTCTTTGCATATATTAAAAAATATATTTTTCTTAGCCTAAACTTCAACATACTCTCCTGCAATCCGCCTCACCCAATGTGGTATGGATCTGCTATTTTCTTTACTTTAGAACCGGAACCCCCAACAGAAGCTAGCCAGCTAACTAGCTACTAGCTAGGTGTCAGCTAGCAGTCATCAGCTAACCTTTAGCCCAGACAACTCTTGCCAGTCTGCACAGTGTAATTCAAACCAGAGCATATTAGACTTATTTTTCTCCATATCTCTGGATTCCTACCGCCAGCTCTGAACCTTTTCACCTGGATCATCGCAGCTAGCTAGCTGCTATCCGAGTGGCCACTCCTGGCAAACTTCTCTGTCCCAGAGCAAGTACCAATTATCCTGGAGCTAGCTTATGCTAGGCCCATTTCCCGGCTAGCTGAAGAGGTCCATCAGCCACTCCTTGGGCTACAATACCTATTTTGCCAATTGGCCTGCACCCCTTTTACTGCCGATACGGAGCCCCGCCGATTCATCACGACTGGTCTGCCGACGTAACCGCACGAGGGGGCTACAACAGACCTCTTTCGTTGCGACGTCCCTCTAAGGCCCTTCTGCTAGCTTGCCAGCCCCGGCCCGCTAATTGTCTGAATCGCCATGTCTCCAGCCCGCCTAGCAACTCACTGGACTCCTATTATCACTCGGCTACGCATGCCTCTCCCTAATTTCAGCATGCCTTGTCCGTTGCTGTTTTGGTTAGTGATTATTGCCTTATTTCACTGTAGAGCCTCTAGCCCTGCTCAATATGCCTTAGCTAACCCTTTAGTTCCAACTCCCACACATGTGGTGACCTCACCTGATTTAAATTATGTTTCTAGAGACAATATCTCTCTCATCTTCACTCAATGCATAGGTTTACCTCCACTGTACTCACATCCAACCATACCTTTGTCTGTACATTAGGCCTTGAATCTATTCTACCGTGCCCAGAAACCTGCTCCTTTTACTCTCTGTTGCATACGTACCAGACAACCATTTCTTATAGCCTTTAGCCGTAGCCTTGTCCTACTCCTCCTCTGTTCCTCTGGTGATGTAGAGGTTAATCCAGGCCCTGCAGTTCCGAGCTCCACTCCCGTTCCCCAGGTTGTCGTGTCTTTGGCTATGCCGGATTAAGTGATATGACATGTTATTCTATAAAAAAATGATCCGTAATTAATATTACCTGATTGAGCTAATCATGTAAATGTAATTAACTAGAGAGTCAGGGCACCACGAAATAATATTTATAGAGCTGTTATCTTCTGAATAAACTCTTAAAGACCTAGTAATATTTTACATCAATAGCAGTCAATATTAATCATCACCTTAATTCAGTCTCATCTGAAAGTTGTAAATTCTTGGTTATCTTCGCAAATCCTGGCTAACAAGTAGAATCAGGAATACATAATTGGGTTTAATTATTTATTTACTAAATACCTAACTAATCACACAGAATTACACATACACATAATTAATCATAATTTCATTACAAATTACATCATAAAGGAAAACGTCCCTAGCGGGCGGAACAGATATGACAGCTGGTTACACAAAAGAAAAGGGCTGGGTTTGAGTGGAGGAGCGCGAAGACTGAGGAACAAAAGGCGAAACTGTGCTATCGTAAATACAGTATCATATGCATTCTAAATTACCGCCCATTTGGAAAAGGAAAATGCAATAACTTTTTACTCTGAGCTGCGCTTCGGTAGGTTGGTGGTAGATGGAAGGCCGTGTTGCCCAACCAAATCCTTTGAAGAATGTCTCTGTTGGTAAATTGGATACGTTGTAGTAATGTCGTTGTGTGGTAGACGGGATACTCTGTCTGTTCCTTCCTGACCTGCGTTTGGAGCTGCTGTTGCTAAATCAACGGCTAGGAGGTATCACTTCTGTAGTGAATAAGAGTTCAAACTTCATACCATTCGCACCAAAGCTCACGCTGATTTTGGCTTCGTTCTGTAGTTATTATCTGAACCATTCTGACATCGGACCATCGTCCTCACATCCTCGTAACAGGAGGTTACATTGTCGTCAACTCTTTATATAGGAAGGGAGAGGAGGGTGTGCTTGAAAAGTTTTATAGCCCATGTCCCTTCACAGGGGCGGGCCACTGATTGAGCATAGCCCTAACCTTATGAAAACCCAAATCTCACATTTTAGAAGCTAAAATCACATTTCATCCCATCACGAATAATTTCATATTCAAACTTTTCAATTGAACAACAATTCCATGTGAATCCGATGACTCTGATGTGACTTTCCACTGTAGAGTTTGTCATCTTATCATTGATGAGAATGTCTCAGATGACAACCGACCTGACATCATATTCATTAAGTACCACCGCATATGTTCAATTGGTCGGATTACCAGAATATAGTTCATTTCCCCCCACATTCTGATGTTCCCAGAATCTCTATTTTAACATTTAACATTACATTTACATTTAAGTCATTTAGCAGACGCTCTTATCCAGAGCGACTTACAAATTGGTGCATTCACCTTATGACATCCAGTGGAACAACCACTTTACAATAGTGCATCTAAATATTTTAAGGGGGAGGGGGTGAGAAGGATTACTTTATCCTATCCTAGGTATTCCTTAAAGAGGTGGGGTTTCAGGTGTCTCCGGAAGGTGGTGATTGACTCCGCTGTCCTGGCGTCGTGAGGGAGTTTGTTCCACCATTGGGGAGCCAGAGCAGCGAACAGTTTTGACTGAGCTGAGCAGGAACTGTACTTCCTCAGTGGTAGGGAGGCGAGCAGGCCAGAGGTGGATGAACGCAGTGCCCTTATTTGGGTGTAGGGCCTGATCAGAGCCTGGAGGTACTGAGGTGCCGTTCCCCTCACAGCTCCGTAGGCAAGCACCATGGTCACCATTTTAACCAAAGGGGTTTGCAAATGTAACATCAGTAGGGTAGAGAGAGGAAAAAGGGGGGAAGAGGTATTTATGACTGACATAAACCTACCCCCAGGCCAACGCCTTGACAAGGTGCTCTCATTTGTTGACTTCTGTAACCGTAAAAGTATTGGTTTCATGCGTTAACATTAGAAGCCTCCTCCCTAAATTTGTTTTATTCACTGCTTTAGCACACTCTGACAACCCGGATGTCCTTGCCGTGTCTGAATCCTGGCTTAGGAATACCTCCAAAAACCCTGAAATGTCCATCCCGAACTATAAAATATTCCGACAAATAGAACTGCCAAAGGGGGCAGAGTTACAATCTACTGCAGAGATAGCCTGCAGAATTCTGTCTTACTATCCAGGTCTGTGCCCAAACAATTTGAGCTTCTACTTTTAAAAATCCACCTTTCCAGAAACAAATCTCTCACTGTTGCCACTTGCTATAGACCACCGTCTGCCTCCAGCTATGCCCTGGACACCCTGAATTGATTGCCCCCATCTATCTTCAGAGCTCGTGCTGTTAGGTGACCTAAACTGGGACATACTTAACACCCTGGCCATCCTACAATCTAAGCTTGATTGCCTCAATCTCACACAAATTATCAATGAACCTACCAGATACAACCCCAAATCCGTAAACACGGGCACCCTCATAGATCATCCTAACCAACCTGCCCTCCAAATGCACCTCTGCTGTCTTCAACCAGGATCTCAGCGATCGCTGCCTCATTGCCTGTGTCCGTAATGGGTCTTCGGTCAAAGGAACACCTTTCATCATTGTCAAACGCTCCCTAAAACACTTCAGCGAGCAGGCCTTTCAGCACAAAAACATCCTGTGGCGTACTGGATTAGCATCGAATAGCCCTCGGGATATGCAACTTTTCAGTTAGGACCAATACACACAGGACCAACAAGTTAGGACCAATACACACAGGTAGTTAGGAAAGCAAGGATAGCACAAAGTCCATGGAGAATAAGAGCAACTCCTCCCAGCTGCCCACTGCACTGAGGCTAGGAAACACTCATCACAGATAAATCTACGATAATTGAGAATTTCGATTAGCATTTTTCTACGGCTGGCCCAAATCTCCCCCATTTCTCCTTCACCCAAATCCAGATAGCTGATGTTCTGAAAGAGCTGCAAATTCTGCACCTCTACAAATCAGCTGGGCAAGACAGTCTGGACCCTCTCTTTTCTAAAATTATCCGCCACAATTGTTGCAACCCCTATTACTAGCCTGTTCAACATCTCTTTCGTATCGTCCAAAGATTAGAAAGCGGCCACGGTCACCCCCATCTTCAAAGGGGGAGACACTCTAGACCCAAACTGCTACAGACCTATATCTATCCTACCTTGCCTCTCTATGTCATGCAGGTGAAAGAGGACCCAAAAGCGACTTGGCGAAAACAGTCTTTAATCCAGTAAAGTAAATACAAACAAAAAACACAACTTTCACTCGAAATGACGAGGACAAACTGGAGACTCGATCTTGAACAGCAGGTGAACAGCAGGTTGCCTCGGGAAGGCACTTGAACCAGACAGACTCAGACACCTGCTCACCACGCAGCATCTGAGGAAAACACGACACGACAGGGCGATACACAAACACAGCACGGTGAATTCTAGACAAGGAACCGACAGGACAGGAACGGAACACAAAGGAAGAAATAGGGACTCTAATCAGGGGAAAGGATCGGGAACAGGTGTGGGAAGACTAAATGATTGATTAGGGGAATAGGAACAGCTGGGAGCAGGAACGGAACGATAGAGAGAAGAGAGAGCGAGAGAGTGAGAGAGGGAGGGGGAGAGAGAGGGATAGAAAGAGGGAAAGAACCTAATAAGACCAGCAGAGGGAAACGAATAGAATGGGAAGCACAGGGACAAGACAAGATAATAAATGACAAAACATGACAGTACCCCCACTCACCGAGCGCCTCCTGGCGCACTCGAGGAGGAATCCTGGCGGCAACGGAGGAAATCATCAATGAGTGAACGGTCCAGCACGTCCCGAGACGGAACCCAACTCCTCTCCTCAGGACCGTAACCCTCCCAATCCACTAAGTATTGGTGACCCCGTCCCCGAGAACGCATGTCCATGATCTTATGTACCTTGTAAATAGGTGCGCTCGACAAGGACGGGGGGGGGAGGGAAGACGAACGGGGTGCGAAGAAAGGGCTTGACACAGGAGACATGGAAGACAGGATGGACGCGACGAAGATGTCGCGGAAGAAGCAGTCGCACAGCGACAGGATTGACGACCTGGGAGACACGGAACGGACCAATGAACCGCGGAGTCAACTTACGAGAAGCTGTCGTAAGAGGAAGGTTGCGAGTGGAAAGCCACACTCTCTGGCCGCAACAATACCTTGGACTCTTAATCCTGCGTTTATTGGCGGCTCTCACAGTCTGTGCCCTGTAACGGCAAAGTGCAGACCTCACCCTCCTCCAGGTGCGCTCACAACGTTGGACAAACGCTTGAGCGGAGGGAACGCTGGACTCGGCAAGCTGGGATGAGAACAGAGGAGGCTGGTAACCCAGACTACTCTGAAACGGAGATAACCCGGTAGCAGACGAAGGAAGCGAATTGTGAGCGTATTCTGCCCAGGGGAGCTGTTCTGCCCAAGACGCAGGGTTTCTGAAAGAAAGGCTGCGTAGTATGCGACCAATCGTCTGATTGGCCCTCTCTGCTTGACCGTTAGACTGGGGATGAAACCCGGAAGAGAGACTGACGGACGCACCAATCAAACGACAGAACTCCCTCCAAAACTGTGACGTGAATTGCGGGCCTCTGTCTGAAACGGCGTCTAACGGGAGGCCATGAATTCTGAATACATTCTCGATAATGATTTGTGCCGTCTCCTTAGCGGAAGGAAGTTTAGCGAGGGGAATGAAATGTGCCGCCTTAGAGAACCTATCGACAACCGTAAGAATCACAGTCTTCCCCACAGACAAAGGCAGACCGGTAATGAAGTCTAGGGCGATGTGAGACCATGGTCGAGAAGGAATGGGAGCGGTCTGAGACGACCGGCAGGAGGAGAGTTACCCGACTTAGTCTGCGCGCAGTCCGAACAAGCAGCCACGAAACGGCGCGTGTCACGCTCCTGAGTCGGCCACCAAAAGCGCTGGCGAATAGACGCAAGAGTGCCTCGAACACCGGGATGACCAGCTAACTTGGCAGAGTGAGCCCACTGAAGAACAGCCAGACGAGTGGAAACAGGAACGAAAAAGGAGGTTACTAGGACAAGCGCGGCGACGCAGTGTGCGTGAGTGCTTGCTTAACCTGTCTTTCAATTCCCCAGACTGTTAACCCGACAACACGCCCATAAGGAAGAATCCCCTCGGGATCAGTAGAAGCCACAGAAGAACTAAACAGACGGGATAAGGCATCAGGCTTGGTGTTCTTGCTACCCGGACGGTAAGAAATCACAAACTCGAAACGAGCGAAAAACAACGCCCAACGAGCTTGACGGGCATTAAGTCGTTTGGCAGAACGGATGTACTCAAGGTTCTTATGGTCTGTCCAAACGACAAAAGGAACGGTCGCCCCCTCCAACCACTGTCGCCATTCGCCTAGGGCTAAGCGGATGGCGAGCAGTTCACGGTTACCCACATCATAGTTGCGCTCAGATGGCGACAGGCGATGAGAAAAATAAGCGCAAGGATGAACCTTATCGTCAGACTGGAAGCGCTGGGATAGAATGGCTCCCACGCCTACCTCTGAAGCGTCAACCTCGACAATGAATTGTCTAGTGACGTCAGGAGTAACGAGGATAGGAGCGGACGTAAAACGTTCTTTTAGAAGATCAAAAGCTCCCTGGGCGGAACCGGACCACTTAAAACACGTCTTGACAGAAGTAAGAGCTGTGAGAGGGGCAGCAACTTGACCGAAATTACGAATGAAACGCCGATAGAAATTAGCGAAACCTAAAAAGCGCTGCAACTCGACACGTGACCTTGGAACGGGCCAATCACTGACAGCTTGGACCTTAGCGGAATCCATCTGAATGCCTTCAGCGGAAATAACGGAACCGAGAAAAGTAACGGAGGAGACATGAAAAGAGCACTTCTCAGACTTTACGTAGAGACAATTCTCTAAAAGGCGCTGTAGAACACGTCGAACGTGCTGAACATGAATCTCGAGTGACGGAGAAAAAATCAGGATATCGTCAAGATAGACAAAAACAAAGATGTTCAGCATGTCTCTCAGAACATCATTAACTAATGCCTGAAAAACAGCTGGCGCATTGGCGAGACCGAACGGCAGAACCCGGTACTCAAAATGCCCTAACGGAGTGTTAAACGCCGTTTTCCACTCGTCCCCCTCTCTGATGCCACGAGATGGTAAGCGTTACGAAGGTCCAACTTAGTAAAGCACCTGGCTCCCTGCAGAATCTCGAAGGCTGATGACATAAGGGGAAGCGGATAACGATTCTTAACCGTTATGTCATTCAGCCCTCGATAATCCACGCAGGGGCGCAGAGTACCGTCCTTCTTCTTAACAAAAAAGAACCCCGCCCCGGCCGGAGAGGAAGAAGGCACTATGGTACCGGCGTCAAGAGACACAGACAAATAATCCTCGAGAGCCTTACGTTCGGGAGCCGACAGAGAGTATAGTCTACCCCGAGGAGGAGTGGTCCCCGGAAGGAGATCAATACTACAATCATACGACCGGTGAGGAGGAAGGGAGTTGGCTCGGGACCGACTGAAGACCGTGCGCAGATCATGATATTCCTCCGGCACTCCTGTCAAATCGCCAGGTTCCTCCTGAGAAGTAGGGACAGAAGAAACGGGAGGGATGGCAGACATTAAACACTTCACATGACAAGAAACGTTCCAGGATAGGATAGAATTACTAGACCAATTAATAGAAGGATTATGACATACTAGCCAGGGATGACCCAAAACAACAGGTGTAAACGGTGAACGAAAAATCAAAAAGAAATAGTCTCACTGTGGTTACCAGATACTGTGAGGGTTAAAGGTAGTGTCTCAAATCTGATACTGGGAAGATGACTACCATCTAAGGCGAACATGGGCGTAGGCTTCTCTAACTCTCTGAAAGGAATGTCATGTTTCCGAACCCATGCTTCGTCCATGAAACAACCCTCAGCCCCAGAGTCTATCAAGGCACTACATGTAGCACCCGAACCGGTCCAGCGTAGATGGACCGACAAAGTAGTACAGGATCTTGATGGAGAGACTTGAGTAGTTGCGCTCACCTGTAGCCCTCCGCTTACAGATGAGCTCTGGCTTTTACTGGACATGAATTAACAAAATGTCCAGCAACTCCGCAATAGAGGCACAGGCGGTTGGTGATCCTCCGTTCCCTCTCCTTAGTCGAGATGCGAATCCCTCCCAGCTGCATGGGCTCAGACTCTGAGCCAGAGGAGGGAGATGGTTGCGATGCGGAGCAGGGAAACACCGTTGATGCGAGCTCTCTTCCACGAGCCCGGTGACGAAGATCTACCCGTCGTTCTATGCGGATGGCGAGAGCAATCAAAGAGTCCACATCTGAAGGAACCTCCCGGGAGAGAATCTCATCCTTAACCACTGCGTGGAGTCCCTCCAGAAAACGAGCGAGCAGCGCCGGCTCGTTCCACTCACTAGAGGCAGCAAGAGTGCGAAACTCAATAGAATAATCCGTTATGGACCGTTCACCTTGGCATAAGGAAGCCAGGGCCCTAGAAGCCTCCCTACCAAAAACTGAACGGTCAAAAACCCGAATCATCTCCTCTTTAAAGTTCTGGAACTTGTTAGAGCAATCAGCCCTTGCCTCCCAGATAGCTGTGCCCCATTCTCGAGCCCGGCCAGTAAGGAGTGAAATGACGTAAGCAACCCGAGCTCTCTCTCTAGAGTATGTGTTGGGTTGGAGAGAGAACACAATCTCACACTGCGTGAGAAAGGAGCGGCACTCAGTGGGCTGCCCGGAGTAGCTAGGTGGGTTATTAACCCTAGGTTCTGGAGGCTCGGCAGGCCAGGAAGTAACAGGTGGCACGAGACGTAGACTCTGGAACTGTCCAGAGAGGTCGGAAACCTGAGCGGCCAGGTTCTCCACGGCATGGCGAGCAGCAGACAATTCCTGCTCGTGTCTGCCGAGCATGGCTCCTTGGATCTCGACGGCAGTGTAACGAGCGTCTGAAGTCGCTGGGTCCATTCCTTGGTCGGTTCCTTCTGTCATGCAGGTGAAAGAGGACCCAAAAGCGACTTGGCGAAAACAGAGTCTTTAATCCAGTAAAGTAAATACAAACAAAAAACACAACTTTCACTCGAAATGACGAGGACAAACTGGAGACTCGATCTTGAACAGCAGGTGAACAGCAGGTTGCCTCGGGAAGGCACTTGAACCAGACAGACTCAGACACCTGCTCACCACGCAGCATCTGAGGAAAACACGACACGACAGGGCGATACACAAACACAGCACGGTGAATTCTAGACAAGGAACCGACAGGACAGGAACGGAACACAAAGGAAGAAATAGGGACTCTAATCAGGGGGAAAGGATCGGGAACAGGTGTGGGAAGACTAAATGATTGATTAGGGGAATAGGAACAGCTGGGAGCAGGAACGGAACGATAGAGAGAAGAGAGAGCGAGAGAGTGAGAGAGGGAGGGGGAGAGAGAGAGGGATAGAAAGAGGGAAAGAACCTAATAAGACCAGCAGAGGGAAACGAATAGAATGGGAAGCACAGGGACAAGACAAGATAATAAATGACAAAACATGACACTCTAAGGTCTTCGAAAGCCAAGTTAACAAACAGATCACCAACCATTTTGAATCCCAGTGTACTTTCTCTGCTATGCAATCTGGTTTCCGAGCTGGTCATGGGTGCACCTCAGCCACGCTCAAGGTCCTAAACGATATCATAACCGCCATCGATAAGAGACAATCCTGTGCAGCTGTATTCATCGGCCTGGCCAAGGCTTTTGACTCTGTCAATCACCAAATTCTTATCAGCAGACACAACAGCCTTGTTTTCTCAAATGACTGCCACGCCTGGTTCACCAGCTACTTCTCAGACAGAGTTCAGTATGTCAAATCGGAGGGCCTGTTTTCTGGACCTCTGGCAGTCTCTATGGGGGTGCCATAGGGTTAAATTCTGAGGCTGACTCTCTTCTCTGTATACATCAATGATATCGCTCTTGCTGCTGGTAATTCTCTGATCCACCTCTACGCAGACGACACCATTCTGTATACTTCTGGCCCTTCTTTGGACACTGTGTTAACCAACCTCCAGACGAGCTCCTTCTGTGGCCTCTAAAACTAAATGCATCCTCTTCAACCGATTGCTGCCCACACCTGCCCGCCCATCCAGCATCACTACTCTGGACGGTTCTGACTTAGAATATGTGGACAACTACAAATACCTAGGTGTCTGGTTAGACTGTAAAATCTCCTTCCAGACTCACATTAAGCATCTCCAATCCAAAATCAAATCTAGAATCGGCTTCCTATTTCGCAACAAGGCATTCTTCACTCATGCTGCCAAACATACCCTCGTAAAACTGACTATCCTACCGATCCTTGACTTCGGCAATGTCATTTACAAAATAGCCTCCAACACTCTACTCAGCAAATTGGATGCAGTCTATCACAGTGCCATCTGTTTTGTCACCAAAGTCCCATATACTACCCACCACTGCGACCAGTATGCTCTCTCTGGCTGCCACTCACTTCATATTTGTCGCCGAACCCACTGGCTCCAGGTCATCTATAAGTCTTTGCTCGGTAAAGCCTCGCCTTATCTCAGCTCACTGGTCACCATAGCAGCACCCACCCGTAGCACGATCTCCAGCAGATATATTTCCCTGGTCACCCCCAAAGCCAATTCCTCATTTTGCCGCCTTTCCTTCCAGTTCTCTGCTGCCAATGACTGGAACGAACTGAAAAAAATCACTGAAGCTAGAGACTCATATCTCCCTCATTAACTTTAAGCACAAGCTGTCAGAGTAGCTCACTGATCACTGCACCTGTACATAGCCCATCTGTAAATAGCCCATCCAACTACCTCATCCCCATACTGTTATCAATTTATTTATTTTGCTCTCCAGTATCTCTACTTGTACATTCATCTCCTGCACATCTATCACTCCAGTGTTTAATTGCTTTATTGTAATTTTTTCTCCACTATGGCCTATTTATTGCCTTACCTCCCTTATCCTACTTCATTTGCACACATTGTATACAGACATTTTCTATTGTGTTATTGACTGTATGTTTGTTTATTCCATGTGTAACTCTGTGTTGTTGTTTGTGTTGCACTACTTTGCTTTATCTTGGCCAGGTCGCAGTTGTAAATGAGAACTTGTTCTCAACTGGCCTACCTGGTTACATAAACGTGAAATAAATAAATAAATCATTCCAGCATGAATGTATCGAATGCACACAGCAATAAATTCTCATTTAGATTGATCTTTATATTAATCTGCTAGTATGGCAAAATATGTGGAAGGAGCAGAATGAACTTAATCTTTTATCCTCCACAGTAACAATGATGCTGCACACTCAAGCAACTCATTCTGTATTTCGGGGCTCATAAGTGTGGCATTGTGAGGTAGCTAATTAAGCCTGTTTTGTATTTCTGAGTCATACTTTAAGATGACTCAACAAACACTGAGTTAGTTATGTGCGAAAAAAATGTGGTTGAGCAAGCAGAGGATGGGTCCCGCGAGTGCACAGGCCAGTCAAGAGTGAAATTTAAACTTTAGAGCTTGCAAGTGTGACTTTAAGCAGCAAAACATAATTTGCACAGATCAACGCCCCCCAAAAATATTCAACTGTATGTATAGATAGAACTGTAAGCAAAGAAACATGATTAAAATGTGTAAAAAGGTTTTTGGGACGCTTGAATCGTCCACCAGCAATAGTCACTTGTCAATGTCAAGTTTTCACTCTCAATTTCTTCAATTGTTCTCTCTCATGTCTGGGCAACTTTGGTTTTGGATTTCAGGCTGGTGGGGGGAAAAGTTAACGATGGGTGCGTGTCTAGAAACTTTAGATTGGTCACTGGAATGATGGAAGAACTAACAAATTCATGCCCTTGGTCAATCCAGTGTTGTGATTGGCTATTATGAGCATTCTGCTTGCAATGCATTGCAGAGGCGTCTGTATGGAAACCCAGCAGCATGATAACCAAATGAATTGGGAAATAAAACCTAATAGGTATACGATACCTTGTAGAATCTACTTGCTAAAGTTAGCTAGCTGACGTGCCAGCAACGTTCGTCTGTAAAACGAATAGCAGAGTCAGTTCTAGCAAACACCGTAAACCGAGTCCCCTAATTAGAGGCAGGATCTAATATTTAGGGGACACACACACACACACACACACACACACACACACACACACACACACACACACACACACACACACACACACACACACACACACACACACACACACACACACACACACACACACACACGAACTATGTAATCCTTACAGTCTATCTCTTTAGCTTGAGTTATCATCCACACACACCTTCTTCCCACTGATGGGAAACCAATATGAAACGATGCATCTCACCAGCTGGTACTGAACCACAGGCAAGACCAACCCATGTGATTTGCATCAACCTCACATACAGTATGTATTGATGTCATATTATTGTAGTGAAAAGCATGAGCTGGCAAATACCCCATCAATTGAAGGACCTGCTGCTGCTCTACTGCCCTTACTGATAGAGAGAGAAAGTGGTGAAGATCATCTTGCCCTGAGTGTACTGTTTTACATGCCTCTTATGAATGCACCCACCTGACTCTCCTCTCGTTGTCATGTATGTGTCTCCAGGATCCTGGCCACAGTGGGCTCAGACTTTGACCTGAGGACTCTGCGAGCGGTGAGAGTACTGAGACCACTCAAACTGGTGTCTGGCATCCCCAGTAAGTCACTTACATCAACAACAGGTTACTTAGTGTGCAACATCACATTACTGTAGCATTAATAACATATGGAAGATTTGTATACAGATCATACATTTCTAAACACACAAACACAAACTGACTTATTAAGTATGACTTATCTTACAAGGTCAACATATGGCACCTTTCTCTCCCTTCACCCCCCCATCTCTCTTCCTTCCCAATCCATCTCTCTCCACAGGTCTTCAGGTGGTTTTGAAGTCTATCATGAAGGCCATGGTGCCTCTGCTCCAGATAGGCATGCTGCTCTTTTTCGCCATACTCATGTTTGCCATCATCGGAGTGGAGTTCTACATGGGCAAGTTCCACTCCACCTGCTTCACTGTCGACACTGGTGAGTGCTGAATGGATTACACACACATACTGCACACAGTACTGTACACAGTAGTAGTACACACACACACACACACACACACACACACACACACACACACACACACACACACACACACACACACACACACACACACACACACACACACACACACACACACACACACACACACACACACACACACACACACACACACACACACACACACACACACACACACACAGTAGGTTATGGAAACACAACACACAGTACCAAGTTTTAGGCCTCCCTTACTTGTCTACATTTTGATAGCCTTTTTTATTTTGATAGATCAGCTCTCAAGGTTGGATAAATAAGTGTCTCTCAATAAGGAGTTGATGGAGCTGAAATAGATAGATATTCTCCCACTGGAGTCAATGGAGGTAAAAGTCAATGTGTGGAGGTAAAAATGGATCTGATAGAAAACAGTTCCTGTATGCATACTTTATGCCATCAGTGTCAATGGAGGGTGTGAGTTGATCATAGTGTTGATGTGTGTGTGTGTGTGTTTGACCCTCTGTGTGGTGGTGGCGTGAGAGGTCTTGACAGCCTGCTAATGTATGTGTGTGTGTGTACATGTGAGTTATTTTAGTAAAGAACAGTGGGGTAACAAATCAGCTCAAGGCACTGGTAACATCTCCCCAGCTGCACGTTGCTGTGTGTGTGATTTATCAGCAGTTGTGCACTGAGTGCATGTTAGTGAGTGTGTGTGTGTGTACCATATTTTAAGCTCACTTAATCTGCCAGTGTGTTTGTTTTACTGTATGTGTTGTAATTACAGTAACTCACTCTCTCCCTCCCCCTCTCCCCTGTGTCCCTCCCCCACCCCACCCCACCCTACCTTCCCCTCCTCCCTCCCTCATCCCATCTCTCCCTGTTCTTTTTCTATCCCTCTCTCCCTACCACTCCCCCTCCCCCCCTCTCTCTTCCCCCTACCACTCCCCCCCCCCCTCCCACCCCCCAACTCTCCCCCTTCTTTCTCTTCTCCCCCATCCAGGTGAGCGAGCAGCAGCGTTCCCCTGTGGTACGGAGGCCCCAGCCAGGATGTGTCCTAATGGTACAGAGTGTACAGAGTACTGGATCGGCCCCAACTACGGCATCACCAACTTTGACAACATCCTGTTTGCCGTGCTCACCGTCTTCCAGTGCATCACCATGGAGGGATGGGTGGACATCCTCTACAATGTAAGACCTCTGTCTTTCATTATTTCGTTCTCTCTCTCCATCTGTCTCTCTTTAAGCTTTCTCCAAGAACAATGTCACCTTCTATAGGGTTACAAAATTCAGTCAACTCTCCCAAAATTCTCAGGTTTTTCAGAAATCCTGGTTGGAGAATTCTGGATATCCTGCCTGATTCTGTGAATGTTTCAACCAGGTTTTCTGGAAAACTGGCACACTTGGGAAAGAAACTGGAATTTTGCAACCCTACACACACATTACTTTTCCACTTATTGTAAACTAAGAGCTAACACATCCCACACAGGTTTATTTGACTGAGTAGCAAACGTGAGAATGCTAATCATTGACTACAGCTCAGCGTTCAACACCATAGTGTCCTCAAACCTCATCACTAAGCCCTCTGCAACTCGGTCCTGTACTTCCTGATGGGCCGCCCCCAGGTGGTAAGGGTAGGTAACAACACATCTGCCACGATGATCCTCAACATGGGGGACCCTCGGGTGCGTGCTCAGTCTCCTCCTGTACTCCCTTTTCACCTATGACTGCATGGCCAAGCACGACTCAAAACAACATTAAGTTTGCCGACGACACAACAGTAGTAGGCCGGATCACCGACAACGAGGAGACAGCCGATAGTGAGGAGGTCAGAGACCTGGCAGTGTGGTGCCAGGATAACAACCT
The DNA here is from genome assembly GCF_021184085.1 of Oncorhynchus gorbuscha. Classification (NCBI taxonomy): domain Eukaryota; kingdom Metazoa; phylum Chordata; class Actinopteri; order Salmoniformes; family Salmonidae; genus Oncorhynchus; species Oncorhynchus gorbuscha. The sequence goes on along the minus strand of NC_060183.1, from coordinate 60,221,232 downwards.
CTCCGAAAACATGATCAAGACAAGGGAGATGATTGTGGACTACAGGAAAAGGATGACCGAGCACGCCCCCCGTCTCATCGACGGGGCTGTAGTGGAGCAGGTTAAGAGGTTCAAGTTCCTTGGTGTCCACATCACCAACAAACTATCATGGTCCAAACGCATCAAGACAGTCGTGAAGAGGGCACGACAACACCTATTCCCCCTCAGGAGACTGAAAAGATTTGGCATAGGCCCTCAGATCCTCAAAAGGTCTACAGCTGCACCATCAAGAGCATCTGGTTGCATCACCGCCTGGTATGGCAACTGCTTGGCCTCCGACCGCAAGGCACTACAGAGGGTAGTTTGTATTGCCCAGTACATCATTGGGGCCAAGCTTCCTGCCATCCAGGACCTCTATACCGGTGGTGTTAGATGAAGGCCCTAAAAACTGTCAAAGACTCCAGCCACCCTAGTCATAGACTGTTCTCTCTGCTACTGCACGGCAAGCAGTACTAGAGCGCAAAGTCTAGGTCCAAGAGGCTTTTTTACAGCTTCTACCCCCAAGCCATAAGACTCCTGAACAGCTAACCAAATAGCTACCGGTACTATTTGCATTGACCCCCCCCCATTTTTACACTGCTGCTACTGTTTATTTTCTATGCATAGTTACTTTACCTCTACCTACAATGTACATGTTACCTCAATTACCTTGACTAACCTGTTCCCCCGCACATTCACTCTGACTTCAGTTTATTTTAGCAAACACTTATTCTTCGTCAAACTACATTGTTGGTTAAGGTCTTGTAAGTAAGCACATATGACAAATAACATTTCATTTGAACAGAACTGAGGATCTGGAGGTAGCGTACGTGTCTGCTGTGCTGCTGTGTGTGTATGTGCACAGAATCTCACACACACAAACAAACTTACCTACAGCTGAGGAGATGTTACCAGTGCCTTGAGCTGATTTGTTACCCCTCTGTTCATTACTAAAATAACTCACATGTACACACACACACACACACACACATACATTAGCAGGCTGTCAAGACCTCTCACACCACCACCACACAGAGGGTCAAACACACACACACACAACCTCCAGCTGGTAGAGCCGTCAACACTATGATCAACTCACACCCTCCATTGACACTGATGGCATAAAGTATGCATACAGGAACTGTTTTCTATCAGATCCATTTTTACCTCCACATCAACACATTGACTCCAGTGGGAGAATATCTATCTATTTCAGCTCCATCAACTCCTTATTGAGAGACACTTATTTATCCAACCTTGAGAGGTGATCTATCAAAATCTGTCTATAAAAGGCTATCAAAATGTAGACAAGTAAGGGAGGCCTAAAACTTGGTACCGTGAGTTTCCGTTACGTACGTTTGTGTGTGTGTTTAAATTAGAGAGTTTAATAGTTGCATGTACAGGGTTGCAGATGTAATTACAGTGACAATTCCAACCAACAATGCAGGACAAAGTGACATATAAAAATAGATAGTAATAATATATATTAAGGGGTGTTGGAACAGCAGGGGAGGAGGGGATGGGGGGTAGGAATACCAGGGGAGTAGGAAGGGGGGACAGGGCGAGCAGGTGTCTGACTAGTGGTAGCTATTCAGCATGATAAAATGTAAATTTTAGTTGGAGGCAGTGTAAAAATGTTCGTTGAGGAGGTGGTGGGTAGGAAGTCCAAGTGGTCAAGGGGGGAGCAGGTAGCTGCCTAATTGTGGCTCTGGGGGTAAAAACTATAGGCCAGTCTTACAGTTTTTGTCATGATGCTCCTATACTGCCTGCGTCTGAGTGATCGAAAACGGGAAGCACAGGCCAAGAATCAGGTGGCTGGGGTCCCTGATTATCTTCTTGGCCTTCCTGCGACACCTGGTGTTGTAGGTGTCCTGAAGGTCAGCCAGTGTGCACCCAAAGGTGTGTTCAGTTAGCAGTTTGAATGAAGAGCACCTGGTATTGGAGAACCAGGACTAACAGACAGTTTGAATGAAGAGCACCTGGTATTGGAGAACCAGGACTAACAGACAGTTTGAATGAAGAGCACCTGGTATTGAAGAACCAGGACTAACAAACAGTTTGAATGAAGAGCACCTGGTATTGGAGAACCAGAACTAACAGACAGTTTGAATGAAGAGCACCTGGTATTGGAGAACCATAACTAACAGACAGTTTGAATGAAGAGCACCTGGTATTGGAGAAACAGAACTAACAGCCAGTTTGAATGAAGAGCACCTGGTATTGGAGAACCAGAACTAACAGCCAGTTTGAATGAAGAGCACCTGGTATTGGAGAACCAGAACTAACAGACAGTTTGAATGAAGAGCACCTGGTATTGGAGAACCAGAACTAACAGACAGTTTGAATGAAGAGCACCTGGTATTGGAGAACTAGAACTAACAGACAGTTTGAATGAAGAGCACCTGGTATTGGAGAACCAGAACTAACAGACGGTTTGAATGAAGAGCACCTGGTATTGGAGAACCAGAACTAACAGACGGTTTGAATGAAGAGCACCTGGTATTGGAGAACCAGAACTAACAGACGGTTTGAATGAAGAGCACCTGGTATTGGAGAACCAGGACTAACAGACAGTTTGAATGAAGAGCACCTGGTATTGGAGAACAAGGACTAACACAGTTTGTATGAAGAGCACCTGGTATTGGAGAACCAGAACTAACAGACAGTTTGAATGAAGAGCACCTGGTATTGGAGAACCAGAACTAACAGACAGTTTGAATGAAGAGCACCTGGTATTGGAGAACCAGAACTAACAGACAGTTTGAATGAAGAGCACCTGGTATTGGAGAACCAGAACTAACAGACAGTTTGAATGAAGAGCACCTGGTATTGGAGAACCAGCACTAACAGACAGTTTGAATGAAAAGCACCTGGTATTGGAGAACCAGGACTAACAGACAGTTTGAATGAAGAGCACCTAGTATTGGAGAACCAGAACTAACAGCCAGTTTGAATGAAGAGCACATGGTATTGGAGAACCAGAACTAACAGCCAGTTTGAATGAAGAGCACCTGGTATTGGAGAACCAGAACTAACAGACAGTTTGAATGAAGAGAACCTGGTATTGGAGAACCAGAACTAACAGACAGTTTGAATGAAGAGCACCTGGTATTGGAGAACCAGAACTAACAGACAGTTTGAATGAAGAGCACCTGGTATTGGAGAACCAGGACTAACAGACAGTTTGAATGAAGAGCACCTGGTATTGGAGAACCAGAACTAACAGCCAGTTTGAATGAAGAGCACCTGGTATTGGAGAACCAGAACTAACAGACAGTTTGAATGAAGAGCACCTGGTATTGGAGAACCAGAACTAACAGACAGTTTGAATGAAGAGCACCTGGTATTGGAGAACCAGAACTAACAGACAGTTTGAATGAAGAGCACCTGGTATTGGAGAACCAGAACTAACAGACAGTTTGAATAAAGACCAGCTGGTATGTGAGAACAAGGACTAGCAGACAGTTTGAATAAAGACCAGCTGGTATGTGAGAACAAGGACTAGCAGACAGTTTGAATAAAGACCAGCTGGTATGTGAGAATAAGGACGAGCAGGCAGTTTGAATAAAGACCAGCTGGTATGTGAGAGTTTGAATAAAGACCAGCTGGTATGTGAGAATAAGGACTAGCAGACAGTTTGAATAAAGACCAGCTGGTATTGGAGAACCAGAACTAACAGACAGTTTGAATGAAGAGCACCTGGTATTGGAGAACCAGAACTAACAGACAGTTTGAAAAAAGACCAGCTGGTATGTGAGAACAAGGACTAGCAGACAGTTTGAATAAAGACCAGCTGGTATGTGAGAACAAGGACTAACAGACAGTTTGAATAAAGACCAGCTGGTATGTGAGAACAAGGACTAGCAGACAGTTTGAATAAAGACCAGCTGGTATGTGAGAGTTTGAATAAAGACCAGCTGGGATGTGAGAATAAGGACTAGCAGACAGTTTGAATAAAGACCAGCTGATATGTGAGAACAAGGACTAACAGACAGTTTGAATAAAGACCAGCTGGTATGTGAGAACAAGTACTAGCAGACAGTTTGAATAAAGAACAGCTGATATGTGAGAACAAGGACTAACAGACAGTTTGAATAAAGACCAGCTGGTATGTGAGAACAAGGACTAGCAGACAGTTTGAATAAAGACCAGCTGGTATGTGAGAGTTTGAATAAAGACCAGCTGGTATGTGAGAATAAGGATGAGCAGACAGTTTGAATAAAGACCAGCTGGTATGTGAGAGTTTGAATATAGACCAGCTGGTATGTGAGAATAAGGACTAGCAGACAGTTTGAATATAGACCAGCTGATATGTGAGAACAAGGACTAACAGACAGTATGAATAAAGACCAGCTGGTATGTGAGAACAAGGACTAACAGACAGTTTGAATAAAGACCAGCTGGTATGTGAGAGTTTGAATAAAGACCAGCTGGTATGTGAGAACAAGGACTAACAGACAGTTTGAATAAAGACCAGCTGGTATGTGAGAACAAGGACTAGCAGACAGATTGAATATAGACCAGCTGATATGTGAGAACAAGGACTAACAGACAGTTTGAATAAAGACCAGCTGGTATGTTAGAACAAGGACTAGCAGACAGTTTGAATAAAGACCAGCTGGTATGTGAGAGTTTGAATAAAGACCAGCTGGGATGTGAGAATAAGGACTAGCAGACAGTTTGAATATAGACCAGCTGATATGTGAGAACAAGGACTAACAGACAGTTTGAATAAAGACCTGCTGGTATGTGAGAACAAGGACTAGCAGACAGTTTCAATGAAGAGCACCTGGTATTGGAGAACCAGAACTAACAGACAGTTTGAATGAAGAGCACCTGGTATTGGAGAACCAGAACTAACAGACAGTTTGAATGAATAGCACCTGGTATTGGAGAACCAGAACTAACAGACAGTTTGAATGAAGAGCACCTTGTATTGGAGAAATAGAACTAACAGACAGTTTGAATGAAGAGCACCTGGTATTGGAGAACCAGAACTAACAGACAGTTTGAATGAAGAGCACCTGGTATTGGAGAACCAGAACTAACAGAACGTTTGAATGAAGAGCACCTGGTATTGGAGAACCAGAACTAACAGATGGTTTGAATGAAGAGCACCTGGTATTGGAGAACCAGGACTAACAGACAGTTTGAACGAAGAGCACCTGGTAATGGAGAACCAGGACTAACAGACAGTTTGAATGAAGATCACCTGGTATTCGAGAACCAGGACTAACAGACAGTTTGAATGAAGAGCACCTGGTATTGGAGAACCAGAACTAACAGACAGTTTGAATGAAGAGCACCTGGTATTGGAGAACCAGAACTAACAGACAGTTTGAATGTAGAGCACCTGGTATTGGAGAACCAGAACTAACAGACAGTTTGAATGAAGAGCACCTGGTATTGGAGAACCAGAACTAACAGACAGTTTGAATGAAGAGCACCTGGTATTGGAGAACCAGAACTAACAGACAGTTTGAATGAAGAGCACCTGGTATTGGAGAACCAGAACTAACAGACAGTTTGAATGAAGAGCACCTGGTATTGGAGAACCAGAACTAACAGACAGTTTGAATGAAGAGCACCTGGTATTGGAGAACCAGAACTAACAGACAGTTTGAATGAAGAGCACCTAGTATTGGAGAACCAGAACAGACAGTTTGAATGAAGAGCACCTGGTATTGGAGAACCAGAACTAACAGACAGTTTGAATGAAGAGCACCTGGTATTGGAGAACCAGAACTAACAGACAGTTTGAATAAAGACCAGCTGGTATGTGAGAACAAGGACTAGCAGACAGTTTGAATAAAGACCAGCTGGTATGTGAGAGTTTGAATAAAGACCAGCTGGGATGTGAGAATAAGGACTAGCAGACAGTTTGAATATAGACCAGCTGATATGTGAGAACAAGGACTAACAGACAGTTTGAATAAAGACCAGCTGGTATGTGAGAACAAGGACTAGCAGACATTTTGAATAAAGACCAGCTGGTATGTGAGAGTTTGAATAAAGACCAGCTGGTATGTGAGAATAAGGACGAGCAGGCAGTTTGAATAAAGACCAGCTGGTATGTGAGAGTTTGAAAAAAGACCAGCTGGTATGTGAGAACAAGGACTAACAGACAGTTTGAATAAAGACCAGCTGGTATGTGAGAACAAGGACTAGCAGACAGTTTGAATAAAGACCAGCTGATATGTGAGAACAAGGACTAACAGACAGTTTGAATAAAGAACACCTGGTATGTGAGAACAAGGACTAGCAGACAGTTTGAATAAAGACCAGCTGATATGTGAGAACAAGGACTAACAGACAGTTTGAATAAAGACCAGCTGGTATGTGAGAACAAGGACTAGCAGACAGTTTGAATAAAGACCAGCTGGTATGTGAGAGTTTGAATAAAGACCAGCTGGGATGTGAGAATAAGGACTAGCAGACAGTTTGAATAAAGACCAGCTGATATGTGAGAACAAGGACTAACAGACAGTTTGAATAAAGACCAGCTGGTATGTGAGAACAAGGACTAGCAGACAGTTTGAATAAAGAACAGCTGATATGTGAGAACAAGGACTAACAGACAGTTTGAATAAAGACCAGCTGGTATGTGAGAACAAGGACTAGCAGACAGTTTGAATAAAGACTAGCTGGTATGTGAGAACAAGGACTAACAGACAGTTTGAATAAAGACCAGCTTGTATGTGAGAACAAGGACTAACAGACAGTTTGAATACAGACCAGCTGGTATGTGAGAACAAGGACTAGCAGACAGCAGTTTAGATTACTCCGTGCTGGGTTCTGGAGCCCTGTGTGGATTCTGGCCTCCTCCTTTTCCCCCCAAATCCTGCCACCTTGTCTTTAGGTAGGCTGAGCTGCCAGCAACATGGCAGGATAGCAGCATTTGCAACTGATACAACTTCCAACTCCTCTCCCTCTTCTCTCTATCCTCATTTTTTCCCTTCTTTATAAAACCTCTCCTGTTGCCTGCTTTCTCGTTATGCTAGCAAGCTCCTCTCCTGTGTGGCTACATGCTGCTGGGAACAGACTCACTGGGCTTTTAGAGCACCTGTCACACTCTATCCCTTTCTCTCTCCCCATTATTTATCTCTCTTCTCTCTCTCTGTTTCTGTCTCTACCTCTCCCTCTTCCCCTTCTCTTCCTCCCTCTCTCTATTTGTCTCACCTTTTTCCCAATTTGTCTATTTCTCTCTCCCCTCTCTATGTCTCTCTCTCTCATGCCCCCTGCTGTGTTCCTGGCAAGGCTGCCTTCACACAGGGTGAGGAGTGTTCCCTCTAAGTAGGCCAGACTCTTTTCACAAGGCCTCATGGAACTCGTAAACATACTGTTTGCCTTCCTCCTATCAGATCAATCCTGTTGGCTCGTCCTCCTCGAATCTGGTTAAGTGGATTGAACTGGTACATGTGTACACACATATCTAGAAGAAAAGGAAACGCACACCTATTAAGACGAGGGGCTGGCTAGTGGAGTAGAAAACTTGAAAATTAAAGAGAGCCGCACACTCTAGGAGCTCAGATGCAAAAATGTAATTACCAACATTTCGACAGCCAAGCTGTCTTCATCAGGGTATGTGTACACACACACACACACACACACACACACACACACACACACACACACACACACACACACACACACACACACACACACACACACACACACACACACACACACACACACACACACACACACACACACACACACACACACACACACACAGACACACACACACACACAGATCCTGGAAGACATCCTGGAGATATTTTCTTGGAAGTGATGCGTTTGTGAACACATGACAATTGTAAAGCGGGCCTCATAAGAGCTATGGGATGGTTTTGAAACCTTGCTTATGTTATGCTCACACATTCAGCCTGGGCCTCTGAGTCACTTCCAGTAATATTTGCACATCATGCTAAAGGCACTGTGAGGAGACTGTATCTATCTGTGTGTGTGTGCGCACATGCCAGTGTGTTTGTGTGTGTGTACTTAGCACAGATGCAGGGGAAGGAACAATACAGTAGCATAATGAAATAAGAACACAAGCCCCTCTCCATTCTGTACATTGTGTGTTCCCGTTACTCAGCGTTAACCTTGTGGATTGATGGACTGTCTCCTCTCCACAGCCCCAAGGGAATGCTGGGATACTCATTAATGGTGCGGTGAGCGCTAATCTGCCTCTCCCTCCTCCCCTTGTTTCTCCTCTGCCCCAATCCTTAGCTCTCAGAGGAAGCTGATGTTCTGGAATGGAGTGCCTGTGCTATCCTGTGCCCAGAGGGGATGATAAGGAAGTGACTTGGCTCAGGCCAGGACATCAATACATTAATATCACCATACATTAGCACTATCAGCTGAGCAAATATATCTCCAATCGAGTCATTATAGCATCAGTGTGGATGGAAGGATGTCACCAAGCTGAGAGAGAGCTTTCTTGCCCTCCGTGGGTGAGTGAGACACTCCCAGAGGAGAGGGCAGTAGTGCGAGCACACAATCTTGATGTTTTAATCATGGGAAAATACTCCAAATGAAGAATGATAGGATCTTATGCTAATTTTGATAATGTTGTCAGGGTAGCCTAGTGGTTAGAGCGTTGGACTAGTAACCGGAAGGTTGCAAGTTCAAACCCCCGAGCTGACAAGGTACAAATCTGTCGTTCTGCCCTTGAACAGGCAGTTAACCCACTGTTCCTAGGCCGTCATTGAAAATAATAATTTGTTCTTAACTGACTTGCATAGTTAAATGAAGTTAAATGAAGGTTAAAAAGTTGTCTTATTCTGAGTAATGTGGTCCGTGATTTGTAGTGTCCTTTTATTGTCCTGTGTCTGCCTATTTTGTACGAAACCAGTTTGATGTCCGTCAATCAATTCTGGGATTATGCTCTCCATTCTTTTGGCTATTATTGATGGATATAGTTCTTAATCTGTGTTAAGAATTGCGATTGGTCTATATGAACTACATTCTTTCTTATCTTTACCCTCTTTTGGGATTACAGATATGATGGCCTCTCTCCATGACGGTGGGAGACCCCCCTCCCTCAGAGTCCAGTTAAAACAGGCCTTAAATAGAGGTGCTAATTGTTCTCTGAAGGTCTTGAACCATTCTGAAGGGAAGCCATCAGTGCCTGGAGACTTGTTGACTTTTTGTTGAGATATTGCTTTATTAATTTCTCCGGTGGATATTTCTAAAGTTAGTCTATCATTTTGCTCTGTCCCAATTGAGGGGAGATCAAGTGAGTTCAAAAAGTGCTCTATTGTCTGTGCATCTGCCTTCTCTGGTTGCTTGTACAGGTTTGTGTAATATGATTCCAATGCATTCTGCATTTTATCTAATTTGCATGTGATCTTTCTTGTTTTGGGGTCTTTTATTTTGAAAATGGTATTCTGTGCTTGTTGTTTCCGGAGTCTCCATGCTAGTGATTTGGTTTCCTTTGAGTCTGCTTCATAATATCGTTGTTTCAGGAACCTAGGCTTTTTCTCTACTTCTTCTCTATAAATCTGGTCAATTTCCTGTTTTAACTTTTGAATCTCTCGTAATACAAGAGGGTCTTTGTATTGACAATGAGATCTTTCTAAGTTTCTTAGTGTTACTGTAATTTCAGCAGTATAGCAAGAGATACTTTCCCATTTTCATTATTCCTACAATCCTTAAGCCTGTATCTATCTGCATTGTACATAAAAAAAGTAGTCTAACTTAGAGAATTCAGTGTGGTGGGCTGAGTAAAAAGTATATCGGTCTTGTGGGTGTCACGGCATACATCGAGCAGTCCTAGATCCTGCAGTATCCTATTGATCTTTTTGGCAACTAGGCTCATTTTCCTATTTTGGTTTGTGCTGTCCAATTTTGAGTTTAGAATTGTGTTAAATTCCCCTCCACAGATAAGAGTGCCAGTGGTTTCTGTGGCAATTAAATCAAACACCTTCCTGTGGAAGACCATGTCACTCCCTGGGGGTACGTATACATTAAATAATGTAACTTCCTGTAGAAGACCATGTCACTCTGGGGGTGCGTTTACATTAAATAATGTAACTTCCTGTAGAAGACCATGTCATTCCCTGGGGGTGTGTATACATTAAATAATGTAACTTCCTGTAGAAGACCATGTCACTCCCTGGGGGTGCGTATACATTAAATAATGTAACTTCCTGTAGAAGACCATGTCACTCCCTGGGGGTGCGTATACATTAAATAATGTAACTTCCTGTAGAAGACCATGTCACTCCCTGGGGGTGCGTATACATTAAATAATGTAACTTCCTGTAGAAGACCATGTCACTCCCTGGGGGTGCGTTTACATTAAATAATGTAACTTCCTGTAGAAGACCATGTCACTCCCTGGGGGTGCGTTTACATTAAATAATGTAACTTCCTGTAGAAGACCATGTCACTCCCTGGGGGTGCGTTTACATTAAATAATGTAACTTCCTGTAGAAGACCATGTCACTCCCTGGGGGTGCGTATACATTAAATAATGTAACTTCCTGTAGAAGACCATGTCACTCCCTGGGGGTGCGTTTACATTAAATAATGTAACTTCCTGTAGAAGACCATGTCACTCCCTGGGGGTGCGTATACATTAAATAATGTAACTTCCTTGTTATCCAGTTTACATTTAACAAGTTTAAATCTACCCTCCTTGTCTTTGATTTCTGATATAAACTCAAAATTAACTGAATTTGGGATCAAGATTGCAACTCCCCTTCTACCCATTTTGTAAGGAGAAAAAAAAGTGTTCCTATATCCCATTTTCTTGAGTTTCTCGTGTTCAGGTGTGGATAAGTGAGTTTCCTGCCAGAATAGTACGTCAACTCTCTCCTGTTTCATCTTTGCTATTACCTTTCTACTCTTGACGGCACTCCCCAGTCTGTTTACATTGAGACTTATGACCTTATATTCCCCATGATGCATCGATATAAATAGAAAACCCTGTGCATCATATCTGCCTGCTTATCATGAACCTACAAATGAACGAAAAATCAAGAACGATAATAAAGTAAACCAAAGTGGGAAAATACTTTGGTATTTGGACTCCCATGTCAGAGGACTGTCTCTTGCCTCTGGGGTTTGAGGGGATGAGCCTGTCCGCAGGATGGCCCCCTCGCTCAGATATGAAAATGCGTGACATAGTCACAAACAAGACCTGGTGGAACCGAAAATAATAAGGGTGCCTAATTTCGTAGCTTATACACATCGGTTAATTACAAGTGAAAACTATATCGTTCATGCTTGCATATCATGAATCCTCCCCTCGATATGCCCTTCTGTCGCCCCGTTGTCAATGTGTCATTAATCCTTAGCTAATATATATGTTATTACCATGACGCTACTTAGTGTGTTCGTAAAGAACACATGCTTTTGGCTACTCACCGTTGTTCTGCATTGGGGGAAAATAGGGGATATATTTAACCTATTGCAATGTCAACCGTAACAACCCAAAGTCTTAACAGCTCGCGGTAACTATTAATTCTGTTAAATCCGATTCAGTGTCTTACATCTTCCCGTTGGAAATGCCTGAGTCTCTCTCGGATGTGAACGTCCTCTCGTCGAGATGGTTTCCCTCTTTCTCCATGACCCTGCTTGTCAACAATGATCCATGGGAGAGCTTGCTCGAGTCTTTCCACTGGTGATGTCACCTTTCTCCTGGCGGTATACTCCACTGGGAAGCCCCTTGACTTCAGGTCCTCAGCCTCCTCGTCTGCAGGCTCGTATGTAACCGGGCCATTTTCCAGAAATACCCGCATTTTTGCCGGGTATGGTGTTTGGAAGCGAATACCCTTCTCTTTAAGTGCTTTTTTAATGGGGGTGTATTCTTTCCTTCTTTTCAGTATCTCTCCCACGTAGTCATGATCACAGAACACTCGTTGGCCTTGGAAGTTAACAGACATTTTCCAGGTTGCATGTAAGACTTTCTCTTTGACTGAGAATTTCAGGAACCGTACTACTATGGATCTTGGTGGGGTTTTGAAGCCACAGCTCGGTGTGCTCTCTCGATTCCCAGGTCAGTGTCGTATTCAAGTATGCCCTTGAATAGACCCTCCACGAAGTTGGGCATAGAGTCTTTTTCTGCGCCCTCTACTACGTTATAAAGTCTAATGTTGTTTCGACGTGAGAAACCTTCGAGTTCTGTCACTTTTGCCTGTAGTGCGTGTTGGCTTTTCAGTGACTGTTCAAGTATTTCCTTGACGGAGGTCCATGTGTCCGTTTCCCCAATGCGCTGTTCTGCGTCCCCCATTCTTGTAGCTATGCTGTGAAGTTCTAATTTGTTTTCTTCCAGTTTCTGGCTAATGTCCTTCTTGAACTCATTTAGCTATTTTCTTACATCTTTTCGAAGTTCCTCTCGTAAGCCTGTGAGTGCCTCGTGCAATTCCTCCTTCATCACCTCACGAAATGAGGGTTCTTTTACTGCTGCTATCTTATTTCAGGTTCATCGACGATTATATCTTCTGCTGTCTTGTTACGGGTTGTTGTTGTAGCTCCGCGACCTTTTCCTTTTTTCCCCTTTTTCCATTATAATGCTCAGAGTAAATACTTGAATTTAGGGGGGATACCCAACCGGTGTGCAGTATGAAAAACTAGGCAGCCATTTCCTAAATTTCATGGTAGTCTTAATCAAATCTAATTTGAAACAAAATTATACACCTCACACACATGGTTATTTTAAATGTTAAGTTTGCATCACTTTATATACATCACAGAAGACTGAAATATAGCAAATCTCCTAGCGTGTTTGAGCTGTACACTGGCGTGACTGTTCAGAGATGTACAGTTGGTCAGTGTCCAAAAATCAACAACAAAAAAGTATTTTTGAAACTTCCTTATTTTTCATGCATATAACTTATCAAATAGCGTTTTCATGACCAAATTCACATTCTTTAGTGAAGACAATGTTTTCATGAGTGTTTGAGATTAGGTCCCTGAAAGGTCAAAAACCTCTTCAAATAGAGGTATATTTAGCACAAAATATCTTACAAGTAGGGCCTCTTACTGTCCCATGTCACAATTCAATTCAAATGCCTCTATTGGCATGGGAAACACATGTTTACATTGCCAAAGCAAGTGAAATAGTAAACCAAAGTGATTAAAAAAATAAAAATAAAGAGTAAACATTACACACAAACATTCAAAAGGAATAGAGGCACTTCAAATATCATATGGCTATATGCAGTGTTGTAACAATGTACAAATATGACCGACCACCTTGATTCATTCTTATGTAGCAAAAATGTGAAATTGTTTTTTTTACATTGGATAAAAGCAAAAACACTACAAAATGGCATATCATACACTGCATTTTGTAAGATTAAGACTAAAAGTGGTAAAAGTAGTATTCTACAATAAGGGAACATATCAGGTAAACAGAAAGTGTCCAGATAGAAGTCATTTATAAATATTAGATAACGCTCACAAAGACACACTGGTCTAAATTGTTGGGTCATGTGAAGGAAATGCCCTAACCACCAGCCACATCTTGCTAAGTGGATGGGTCTCTACAGGAGGTGGAAACGGTACAGCCAAATGGTTACTTGCATAGTAGCAATATCAGAAATAGAGTCAATATAAATATAAATATACAGTATATACAAGAACAATATCAGTGATAGACGAGGTAGTTGTATGCATACAATCAGGGGTAAAGTGGCTGAGCAGTGGGATAAAAACGATTAGTAGCAGCAACGTATGGCGTGTGTGTTAGTAGTCATGTGAATAGAGGCACTGCAGATAGTGCTGATGACTGGTCAGTCCAAATCACGCATGAACAAGGGAATCTATATTCAGAGAGCCTGTTTGACTTTGGTGAAGGGCATGTGATGGCCATAGCCTCTTTGTCGCAAAACTCCCCTTTCTCCTCAAAAGAAATACGTTTGTCTAGCTCTGTCCAGTCCAGGTGATGCTTGTACAGGCAGACAATCTATGGGAGGAAGCTGATACCTGGTACCGATTGAGTCCAAACGCCCCTTGGCGACAACATCAGGCTCCAGAACATCGAAGCTGTAAAACAGGAAATAACAAAAAAAGGTAGAAGCCATTACAACATCAAGTCACCTTCCATGTTTAGATAAGAAGAATAACCTCCTATAATGCAATGAAAATGATATTCACCTGACGTGCTGGTATTGCTTGATCTATGGCAGCGGCCTGAAGTACAGAGTCAGGTGTTGTTGCCAGCCATATTTTTCCACCAGTGCCTCTTTGCTTGACATCATGGGAAAATCAAAAGAAATCAGCCAAGACCTCAGAAAAAAATTGTTCCCATGTGCAGTTGCAAACCGTAGTCTGGCTTTTTTTAATGGCAGTTTTGGAGCAGTGGCTTCTTCCTTGCTGAGCGGCCTTACAGGTTATGTTGATATAGTACTCGTTTTACTGTGGATATATATACTTTTGTATCAGTTTCCTCCAGCATCTTCACAAAGTCCTTTGCTGTTGTTCTGGGATTGATTTGCACTTTTCGCACCAAAGCACATTCATCTCTAGGAGACAGAACACGTCTACTTCCTGAGCAGTATGACGGCTGCGTAGTCCCATGGTGTTTATACTTGGGTACTATTGTTTGTACAGATGAACGTGGTACTTTCAGGCATTTGGATATTGCTCCCAAGGATGAACCAGACTTCTGGAGGTCTACAATTTTTTCTGAGGTCTTGGCTGATTTCTTTTGATTTTCCCATTCATGTCAAGCAAAGAGGCACTGAGTTTGAAGGTAGGCCTTGAAATACATCCACGGGTACACATCCAATTGACTCAAATGATGTCAATTAGCCTATCAGAAGCTTCTAAAGCCATGACATCCTTTTCTGGAATTTTCCAAGCTGTTTAAAAGGCACAGTCAACTTAGTGTATGTAAACTTCTGACCCGCTGGAATTGTGATACAGTGAAATAATCTGTCTGTATACAATTGTTGGAAAGATTACTTGCATCATGCACAAAGTCGATGTCCTAACCGACTTGCCAAAACAATAGTTTGTTAACAAGAAATGTGTGGAGTTGTTGAAAAACTAGTTTTAATGACTCGAACCTAAGTGAATGTTAACTTCCGACTTCAACTGTAGGTGTCCGGGAGACTGGGGAATAGTGGGCAGCTGGTGATTTATGACATTGTGTTGGAGGGGAGAGAGGCAGATAAAGATCTCAACTGGTGATTTGGCTGGCTGGGGCCCATTTGCCACAAAAACACTATTTTCAGCGGTAGTTTTGAAATAAGGTTAATTATGAAAAATATAACTTTCCACACATGAAGCTACTAGAGGGAACTTTTGGTCATTGACTGCAGGGAAAGGTTTAATTGTTTATTATTGTGACTCTTAATGTGGTCATGGCTATCTAAATGTTTATAGTGGTGGATTGCCTGTGTGGCCCTCTTGTGGTCATAGTGCCCCCTATAAGGTGTGTCATTTGTCTTGTCACAGTAGTCTTTGAGGTCTTACTATAGTTTCACAATCACAGTAGTGGTTGTGGACCTAGCTTCAAAGTCACAGTAGTCCCTGTGGTCGTAGTTTCACCAATGGTTGTGGTCACCTCATTAGAGCCATCTGAGTCACTGTAGTCTGTGCTCACCTTGACCCCGTTTCCATGGTATCCTGCACTGTCACAACGATCACATCGCTCATTAAACACTTAAAAATAGAAGGGGAGTGAGGAGGAGGGGCAGGCAGACAGCGCGGTGTGAGAGGAGCTACGTTGAGACTAATATGATCTGTGTTTGTCTGTTGTCAGTGAATCATCCCGTTTTGGTTGTAGCTTGTTGGATCGGCAGTAAAACATGAGGGGAGTGGAAGAGACTGGGCTCATGTCTCTGTGTGTGCGTGTGTGTGTCTTTACTGAGACCAGACGGCTGGCTACACATTCCAGAGGCATCCGTAAGCTCTATGTGCAGTGAGACGGAGAGAAAGTGAAAAAGAGGGAAGGACAAATGGAGAGGCAAGGTCAGTGAGTGTGTAAATGAGATACATAGGGCTGATAGAGAGATATTGAGAGAGACATAGTTTCTTCCCGTTTTACACCGTAATAATATTCCAGTGTTCATCTCATGAACAAAACCAAGATGATAACCAGAGAGTAGTGCACTTAACATCACCTAGAACCGCAAAGAAAATGCTTTCCTTTTCAGAATTCTCTCAAGGCCCTTGTTCCTTGTGTTTCCCCCATTGTTCCAACCAGTTTGTACCTCGTTCTCCCTGTGTCTGCACTCTTAAAGGAGCTCCAAAATGGATTCTGAGTGCCTATTTAGTGCACTACTTTTGACCATGGCCCATAGGGCTCTGTTATGCACTATATAGAGAGAATGAGGTGCCATTTGGGATGCAACTCCAGTGTAATCTTTTACCATGTGTCTAGCATGGTGGCCTTTTTGTAGCTCTCCAGATCTGCTGGTGTGTGTTTATCTCTCCCATCATTGTGCCTCTACAGCACTTTTCCTCGTCCAGTAATGCAACCCTGTGGAATCTTCGAGGGGTAGGAATGGGTTTGGGCTTGAATCTGTTTCTCTGTGCACTGTCAGAGCCATTCTCCCAACCTCATAACTAGCTACCAAGTTTTATTAAAGTGCTGTGGTTGCAGGTTCACCTGCATCTAAAGCCTATTCCTTTGGGGTGTTTCTAAAGGCCACCAAGTGCTAACAATCTAATAATGTGTGTGGAATGCTTGATAGTGCATGTGATGTAAACAGAGAGGTCTACTTTCTCTGGGATCAGATTATTGACTGGTTTTCATCAAGCTGTCCACTCAAGAGGAAGCTTCTCACTGTAACCAGTGCCTGTAATTTGGTTCAGGTTATTAATAAACCTACTAGGGTGTTGACAAACACTACAGGAACAAGATCATCCACATGTATTGATCACAGGACTTTGTTCTAAAGCTGTATTTGTGCAGTGATCACAGTATAGCTATAACCAGGAAAGCCAAAGTTCCAAAAGCTGGGCCTAAAATGGTGGATGAAAGATCATACAAAATAATTTGCTGTGACTCTTATGTGGACAATGTAAAACAAATATGTGATTAATAAGGAGCATCTAGACCAGACATGGGCAAACTACGACCCGCGGGCCACATACGGCCCGTTAGGCTTTTTAATCCGGCCCGCCGAACTTGTCCAAATTATAGTAAAAACCTCCTTTTTTTCCCTTTCCCTACAATGCCCACGTTTCCCCAATAGATGGCGCACTCAAAACACATTGACCGTTGTTGGAGTAGCGCGTATTTCTCTTTATTTCACTTTAATTTTCACTTCGTTTCACGTCACCATTAAGCCCTTCTGTGAAAATGAGCGGACCAAAGAGTGTTTAATAAGGAGTGGACATCGAAATACTTCTTCACTGAAGTCCGATCAACGGCTGTATGTCTGATATGCCATGAAGCTGTTGCGGTTTTCAAAGAGTACAATATCAGCCGTCACTTTGCCACGAAGCATGCAAACTATGCTAGCAAGCAGTCAACACAAGAACGGGCGGCTACTGCTCAGATGTTGGCAGCTAATTTACAGAGTCAACAGAACTTTTTTCACCGACAAACTGCAATTCAAGAGTCAAGTACCAAGGCAAGTTATTTGCTGGCATTCAAATTAGCAAAGGCTCGACCTACGTGTGTGAGCAGACGTTTAGCGTCATGAAAATCAACAAAGCCCATCACAGATCCAAGTTAACTGACCAACACCTCAGATCTGTCCTGAGAATTGCCACAACAAAACTAACTCCAGACTTTGATGCACTGGCAAAAAAGGGAGACCAACAACACTGTTCCCACTGAAATGGTGAGTTTTTCTGCTGTGTTATGAAAAAATGCATATGGAAAGTTTGGAAGTGCGTCTTTTAATTAAGAGCAATGCGCATTTACGCACAGCAGCGATACAGTAGCTTAATTAACACGCCGCACATCGCTCTTAATTTAAATTTAAATTTTCAGCTGCAGGTAGGATATTTAATACAGCCTATGTCTGTGTGCTTGGCAACGATACACGTGTACTGTTTCGCGTGAAGGTGAGGGCGTCCGTGGCGAGTTTGTAGAGTGCGCGGTCAGGACAATCCATCCATGATTTTGTGGAGTTTAACACAAGTAGATATTATTGAGCTTGAGTATTTCGTTGTGTAATAATATGTTTTGAATTTTGAAAGTGATTCCATTTTTCAATAAATGTTGATTTCTTTAACTTTGCACCTTCGATTGAAACTTATTAAAAACAGACGCAATCTTGATAAATAACAGTGCGTATGTTATTTTAATCTATTTACATTTCCTCCTCCCAGTATCTGCGAAATAGTATGTAAATGCCATATCTTGCATATTCCTTGAGACAAATTTATTAACTGATAAGTGCTATTTTTCACATTTGAAAGACAGTTAATAAATTGGGTTGTAGTGTTCTTACTGTGCTATGAGGTTTGCACACACTACATTTAATGCTTTCGTATATCCGGCCCAAACACTCCCTCCAAATGCTCCTGGACCGGCCCCTCTGTCAAATTTTAGAACCCATTGTGGCCCGCGAGTCAAAAAGTTTGCCCACCTCTGATCTAGACATTGCACTTGATGAATTTGTGAAATTGATTCTTCCAATTATTAATAAACATGCACCTTTTAAGAAACTGGCTGTTAGAACTGTGAACTGTTTATGGATTGATGAGGAATTTTAAAACTGTTTGAAAGAGATGGTAAAAGGAGTGGCTAATAAGTCTGAAATTATGTGACTAAACTCCACAAAAAGAAGAAGAAACTGTATTTTGATGCCAAGATTAATGATATAAAGAATTCATAATAAAACAAATAATGCAAGAAAATCATTGTACATTTTAATTTTGTAAAGATAGTGTGATAGTGGTTATTGTTCTATAATAACAAACCTCCTGACATTGACAACTTAGATGGAAAGCTACTGAGTATGGTAGCTGACTCTATAGTCACTCCTACTGAGGATGGTAGCTGACTCTATAGTCACTCCTACTGAGGATGGTAGCTGACTCTATAGTCACTCCTACTGAGGATGGTAGCTGACTCTATAGTCACTCCTACTGAGGATGGTAGCTGACTCTATAGTCACTCCTACTGAGGATGGTAGCTGACTCTATAGTCACTCCTACTGAGGATGGTAGCTGACTCTATAGTCACTCCTACTGAGGATGGTAGCTGACTCTATAGTCACTCCTACTGAGGATGGTAGCTGACTCTATAGTCACTCCTACTGAGGATGGTAGCTGACTCTATAGTCACTCTATAGTCACTCCTACTGGATGGTAGCTGACTCTATAGTCACTCCAGGATGGTAGCTGTCACTCCTACTGAGGATGGTAGCTGACTCTATAGTCACTCCTACTGAGGATGGTAGCTGACTCTATTGGCCCTCCTACTGAGGATGGTAGCTCATTGGCCCTCCTGCTGACTCTATAGTCACTCCTACTGGTAGCTGACTCTATAGTCACTCCTACTGAGGATGGTAGCTGACTCTATAGTCACTCCTACTGAGGATGGTAGCTGACTCTATAGTCACTCCTACTGAGGATGGTAGCTGACTCTATAGTCACTCCTACTGAGGATGGTAGCTGACTCTATAGTCACTCCTACTGAGGATGGTAGCTGACTCTATAGTCACTCCTACTGAGGATGGTAGCTGACTCTATAGTCACTCCTACTGAGGATGGTAGCTGACTCTATAGTCACTCCTACTGAGGATGGTAGCTGACTCTATAGTCACTCCTACTGAGGATAGCTGACTCTATAGTAGTCACTCCTACTGAGGATGAGCTGACTCTATAGTCACTCCTACTGACTCTATAGTCACTCCTACTGAGGATGGTAGCTGACTCTATAGTCACTCCTACTGAGGATGGTAGCTGACTCTATAGTCACTCCTACTGAGGATGGTAGCTGACTCTATAGTCCTCCTACTGAGGATGGTAGCTGACTCTATTGGCCCTCCTACTGAGGATGGTAGCTGACTCTATAGTCACTCCTACTGAGGATGGTAGCTGACTCTATAGTCACTCCTACTGAGGATGGTAGCTGACTCTATAGTCACTCCTACTGAGGAGGATGACTCTATAGTGAGGATGGTAGCTGACTCTATAGTCACTCCTACTGAGGATGGTAGCTGACTCTATAGTCACTCCTACTGAGGATGGTAGCTGACTCTATAGTCACTCCTACTGAGGATGGTAGCTGACTCTATAGTCACTCCTACTGAGGATGGTAGCTGACTCTATAGTCACTCCTACTGAGGATGGTAGCTGACTCTATAGTCACTCCTACTGAGGATGGTAGCTGACTCTATAGTCACTCCTACTGAGGATGGTAGCTGACTCTATAGTCACTCCTACTGAGGATGGTAGCTGACTCTATTGGCCCTCCTACTGAGGATGGTAGCTGACTCTATTGGCCCTCCTACTGAGGATGGTAGCTGACTCTATAGTCACTCCTACTGAGGATGGTAGCTGACTCTATAGTCACTCCTACTGAGGATGGTAGCTGACTCTATAGTCACTCCTACTGAGGATGGTAGCTGACTCTATTGGCCCTCCTAGCTGTCACAATTTATTTTATTTTTTCTCTAAGTCTAGAGGAAGGCGTTTGTCCTTAGGCCTGGAGGAAAACAAAAGTAATTTTGCCTTTACTGGTTCTAACAGTCAATTAATCAAGCAATCAAATGTGTTTATATAGCCCTTTTTATATCAGCAGATGTCACAAAATGCTATACAGAAACCAAGCCTATAAAACCCCTAACAGCAAGCAATGCAGATGTAGAAGCATGGTGGCTAGGAAAAACTCCCTAGAAAGGGAGGAACCTAAGAAGAAACCCAGAGAGGAGCCAGGCTCTGAGGGGTGGCCAGTCCTCTTCTGGCTGTGCTGGTTGGACTTTATAAGAGTACATGGCCATTTAAGACCAGATTGTTCTTCAAGACGTTCAAATGTTCATAGATGATTAGCGGGGTCAAATAATAACCAGTGGTTGTAGAAGGTGCAACAGCTCAGTACCTCGGGAGGAAATATCAGTTGGCTTCTCATAGCCGACCATTCAGAGGTTGAGACAGCAAGTGACGTTCACCTTCGCACCCCTGGGCCAGACTACACTCAGTCATAGGACCTACTGAAGAGATGATTCTACAGTATTGACTTAAAGGTCAATACTGTAGACCATTCCATAAAAATAGAAAAAGCCTGCCTCCAGCTGTTTGCTTAGAAATTCTAGGGACAATAAGGAGGCCTGCGTCTTGTGACCGTAGCATACATGTAGGTGTGTACGGCAGGACCAAATAGAAGAGATAGGTAGGAGCAAGCCCATGTAATGCTCTGTAGGTTAGCAGTAAAATGTTGAAATCAGCCCTTGCCTTAACAGGAAGGCAATGTAGAGAGGCTAGCACTGGAGTAATATGATCACTTTTTTGGGTTCTCGTCAGGATTCTGGCAGTCACGTTTAGCACTAACTGAAGTGTATATAGTACTTTATCCGGGTAGCCTGGAGAGTAGAGCATTGCAGTAGTCTAATCTTAAAGTGACAAAAGCATGGATTAGCTTTTCTGCATCATTTTTGGACAAAAGTTCAGATTTTTGCAATGCTACTAAGATTGATATATTAGTCAAAAGAGATCAGGGTCCAGAGTAACACTGAGATTCTTCACAGTTTTATTTGAGACTTAATTAATTAATTACATTTATTAATTTTCAGAACCAACAGTAGGCCTCTTTGTTTCTGCGGACCTAGAACTAGCCTCTCTGTTTTGTCCGTGTTTAAAAGTAAAACATTTTCCGCTGTCCACTTCCTTATGACTGAAAAAAAAGGCTTCCAGGATAGGTCCTTTTGGGGCTTCACCGTGTTTATTCGAAATGTACAACTGTGTGTTGTCCGCATAGCAGTGAAATAACATTCTGTTTCCGAATGACATCCACAAGAGGTGGAATATATAGTGAAAACAATAGTGGTCCTAAAACAGAACCTTGACGAACACCGAAACATACAATTGATTTGTCAGAGGACAAATCTTCCACAGAGACGAACTGATCTTTCCGACAGACAAGATCTTAACCAGGCAAGAACTTGTCTGTGTAGACCAATTAGGGTTTCTAATCTCTCCAAAAGAATGTGGTGATTGATGGTGTCAAAAAAGCACTAACAGCATCCTCCCGGATACCCTAGATCCACTCCAATTCGCACACATCCCTAACATCATTCACCAATGACGCAATCTCAACCGCACTCCACACTGCCCTTTCCCACCTGGACTAAAGAAACACCTATGTGAGGATCCTGTTCATTGACTACAGCTGAGTGTTCAACACCTTAGCTCCCACAAAGCTCATCACTAAGCTAAGGACCTTGGGACTAAATACCTCCCTCTGGATCATAGACTTCCTGATGGGCCACCCCGAGGTGGTATGGGTAAGCAACAACATGTCTATTTAAACTGGAAACCATATATCCTGAGGCTGCAGTTATTGTAGCTGGGGGATTGTAACAAAGCAAATTTGAGAACAAGGCTACCTAAATTCTATCAGCATATTGATTGCACTACGCACGGGTTTAATACACTCGATCACTGCTACTCTAACTTCCGCGATGCAAACAAAGCCCTCCCCCGCCCTCCCTTAGGCAAATCCGACCACGACGCCATCTTGCTCTTACTGTCTTATATGCAGAAACTCAAACAGGATGTACCAGTGACTAGAACCATTCAACGCTGGTCTAATCGATCGGAATCCACGCTTCAAGATTGTTTTGATCACGCGGACTGGGATATGTTCCTGTCAGCCTCAGATAACATCAATCTATACGCTGACTCAGTGACTGAGTTTATAAAGAAGTACATTGGAGATGTTGTACCCACTGTGACTATTAAAACCTACCCTAACCAGAAACCGTGATGGACCGCATTTAACCATGGAAAGAGGTTTGGGAATATGCCTGAATATTAATAGTGAAGATATTCCCTCCGCAAGGCAATCAAACAAAAAAAAATGTTGGTACAAGGACAAAGTGGAGTCACAATTTAACGAATCAGACACGAGATGTATGAGGCAAGGTCTACTGGAAATCACGGACCACAAAAAGAAAACCAGTCACGGACACTGACGTCACACTTCTAGACAAACTAAACACCTTATTTGCCTTCTTTGAGGATAATACATTGTCAGTAGGCCCACTAACAAAGACTGCGACCCCCCCCCCCCAACCCCCTCTTGCGACGTGGCCGACGTGAGTAAAACATTTAAACGTGTTAACCCTCGCAAGGCTGCTGGCCCAGACGGTATCACCAGCCATCAATCGAGAGCATCCTGTCGGGCTGTATCACAGCCTGGTACGGCAACTGCACCTCCCTCAACCACAAGGCTCTCCAGAAGATGGTGTGGTCTGCACCGCATCACTGGGGGCAAACTACCTGCCCTCCATGACACCTACAGCACCCAATGTCACAGGAAGGCCAAAAAGATCAAGGACAACAACCACCCAAGCCACTGCCTGTCACACCAAGGTCAGTACAGGTGCATCAAAGCTGGGACCGAGAGTCTGAAAAACAGCTTCTATCTCAAGGCCATCAGACTGCAAAACAGCAATCACTAACTCAGAGAGGCTGCTGCTTGCATTGAGACCCAATCCCTGGCTGCTTTAATAAATTGATCACTAGTCACTTTAAACAATGCCATGTTAAATAATGCCACTTTAATAATGTTTGCATATCTTACATTACTCATATGCATATACTGTATTTTATGCCATCTATTGCACCTTGCCTATGCCGCTCGGCCATCGCTCATCCATATGTACATATTTTCATTCATATTAGGTAGTTGTTGGGGAATTATTCAATTACTTGTTAGATATTACTGCAACTAGAAGCACAAGCATTTCGCTACACTCGCATTAACATCTGCTAACCACGTGTGTGACCAATAACATTTGATTTGATTTTGATTTGAAACGTCTAGGGGCAACACCGGCTCAACCATGAGATGGTAGGCCACACAAGTTCACAAAACGAGACCACTGAGTGCTGAAGAGGTCGGCACGTAAAAATTGTCTGTACATTGCAACACTACCGATTTCTAAACAGCCCCTGGAAGCAACGTCAGCACAAGAACTGTTAGTCGGGAGCGTCATGAAATGGGTTTCCATGGCCAAGCAGCCGCACACGAGCCTAAGATCACCATGCGCAATGCCAAGCATCGGCTGGAATGGTGTAAAGCTCGGCGTCATTGGACTCTGGAGCCGTGTATACTCGTTCTCAGGTATGAGCCTCTTAGTTTCAGTGACGGGAAAGCGAGGTCCATACAGAAATGGTTAGTCGAGATCAGTGTGGAAGAACTTGACTGGCCTGCACAGAGCACTGACCTCAACCCCATCGAACACCTTTGGAATGAATTGGAACGCCGACTGCGAGCCAGGCCTAATCACCCAACATCAGTGCCCAAGCTCACTAATGCTCTTGTGGCTGAATGGTATCAAGTCCCTGCAGAAACATCTAGTGGAAAGCCTTTCCAGAACAGTTATAGGGGCTGTTATGGCAGCAAAGGAGTGACCAAGTCCATATTAATGCCCAGGGTTTTGGAATGAGGTAGTCGCCGAGCAGGGGTCCACATACTTTTGGCCATGTAGTGTATTCACTATAGGTCTCACACCTTTATCTGTTACTGCATCTGTTACTGCATCTGTTACTGCTCTATTGATCGTTAGCATACATGAATGTGTTCTGATTAGGTGACGAACCAGGTCCCTCTGGGTTAATGACTGAGCTGTTAATTACCCTTGTTAAGCCAGTATCTTCCCCCTGCCACCTTCCCTTAATTGCCCAGTACAAGCCATTGGTCAAGAGGTCTTAGTGTAGGTCTTATCTAAACAATGGAATCCTCACCCTATGGCCAACTCTGGAGAGTAAGATTGATCCAGGAAGTTTTAGGAGGGTAGAGAGGGCACCTAAACTGGAGTGATTGATAATAACGCCTGTATAATCAAATCTCAGGCCAAAATAAATGCTACAGGCTACCCACTGCATTCTTAATATTCTCTGCCACAATCACAGTCTGAGGCCTTGTCCCGAATGGCACACTGTCTTCCCAATATAGTGTTCGACATTAGGGACCACTTTTTATATTGTGAATTGGGTGTCATTTGGGATGCACACCGAAAAAATGATGATGCAGTTTTTTCATGGAGAGCTCATGGGTCGTTCAAATGACAGGTTCTTGCAGATACAGTACACTTCCTATCTGCATTAACCTTTATTTTTTATGTTTATTTTTGCCGTGTCTCTATGCACACACACACACACACACACACACACACACACACACACACACACACACACACACACACACACACACACACACACACACACACACACACACACACACACACACACACACACACACACACACACACACACACACACACACACATTAGCACACACACTTTCTTTTCTCATGTTTTTGTTCCACTTTACTTTAAAAAAATACATTTTATAGTATTACTGATATTGATAACTGCATTGTTGGGAAAGAGTAAGCAAGAAAGACAGTTCACTGTACTTGTGCACGTGACAATAATAACGTGAATATAAATCAACATGGAATAAGAGAAGTGTGTAACGTTACAGTGGGGAGAACAACTATTTGATACACTGCTGATTTTGCAGGTTTTCCTACCTACAAAGCATGTAGAGGTCTGTAATTTTTTAAAATCATACATACACTTCAACCGTGAGAGATGGAATCTAAAACAAAAATCCATAAAATCACATTGTATGATTTTTAAGTAATTAATTTGCATTTTATTGCATGATTATTGCATAAGTATTTGATCACCTACCAAACAGTAAGAATTCCAGCTCTCACAGACCTGTTAGTTTTTCTTTAAGAAGCCCTCCTGTTCTCCACTCATTACCTGTATAAAAGACACCTGTCCACACACTCAATCAAACAAAATACAGACCTCTACATGCTTTGTAAGTAGGAAAACCTGCATAATTGGCATTGTATCAAATACTTGTTCTCCTCACTGTAACTATGAGTACAGAAAAAAAGGTGTGACTGTCCCCATAGGAGAACCCTTTAAAGAACTATTTTTGGTTGCAGGTAGAACCAGAGTTCTACATAGAACCCAAAATAATTCTAGCTGCAACCAAAAATCTTTGTTCTATGGGGAAAATCAAGGAACCAGTTTGGAACCCTTTTTTCTCAGAGTACTGGGCAACTAGTCAGGCCGACAGGCCGATACAGTGCCTTTCAGAAATATTCATCCCCCTTGGCGTTTTTCCTATTTCTTTGCATTACAACCTGTAATTTAAATTTATTTTTATTTGGATTTCATGTAATGGACATACACAAAATAGTCCAAATGACTTGTTTCAAACAATTCTAAAAAATGTAAAACTGTAAAGTGGTGCGTGCATGTATTAACACCCTTTGATATGAAGCACCTAAATAAGATCTGGTGCAACCGATTTCCTTCACATAATTAGTTAGATTGCTGTGGGGATG
The DNA here is from genome assembly GCF_021184085.1 of Oncorhynchus gorbuscha. Lineage (NCBI taxonomy): Eukaryota > Metazoa > Chordata > Actinopteri > Salmoniformes > Salmonidae > Oncorhynchus > Oncorhynchus gorbuscha. The sequence continues at coordinate 60,194,756 of NC_060183.1, read as the reverse complement.
TTTTTCATTGGCAGAGACTGGGAAACTAGTCAGAATTGAAGGAATTATGGATGGAGCTAAATACAGGGAAATTCTTGAGGGAAACCTGTTTCGGTCTTCCAGAGATTTGAGACTGGGACGGAGGTTCACCTTCCAGCAGGACAATGACCCTAAGCATACTGAAGCTTCACTCGAATGATTTAAGGGGAAACATTTAAATGTCTTGGAATGGCCCAGACCTCAGACCAATTGAGAATCTGTGGTATGACTTAAAGATTGCTGTACACCAGCGGAACCCATCCAACTTGAAGGAGCTGGAGCAGTTTTTGCCTTGAAGAATGGGCAAAAATCCCAGTGGCTAGATGTGCCATGCTGATAGAGACATACCCCAAGAGACTTGCAGCTGTAATCGCTGCAAAAGGTGGCTCTACAAAGTATTGACTTTGGGGGGGGGGGATAGTTATGCGCGCTCAAGTTTTCTGTTTTTTTGTCTTATTTCTTGTTTGTTTCACAAGAAAAAATATTTTGTATCTAAAAAGTGGTAGGCATGTTGTGTAAAAATCCATTTTATTTCCAGGTTGTGAGTCAATAAAATAGAAAAAAATGCCACAGGTGGTGAATACTTTCGCAAGCCACTGTAGACAGGCAGGCAGACAGCTCCAGACCATTATATAGGCCAGACCTCAGCCTGTGTCTCTCCCAGCAGGGGATTGGCTTGTCAGGCTAGTTTGGCTTTCCACAATTTTTTCCAATTGGCTGTTTAGAAACAGTAGTTTGGGGTTCTATTACACGGTTGTTATACAGTGATAGAAGCCCCAAGGTCTCTCTGTTCTGCACATGGTACCTGGTGGATCTGATTTGGTGGTTGGTTGACTGACTGTGTGGGAGTGTGTTTACCGGTAAGAAGACATTTATTTTAGTGTTAAGTAGCGTATATTGACGTTTTTGTGTACAAGCAAGTACAGCAAACATGTCAGATATAGATGTTATGCAGATGTTGTACATTGACCAACTGCAAACATTAAGAGGATACGTAATACTCATACACCTTTTTCTTTGTCTTTCTTTCCCACTCTGTGTGTGTGTGATTGTGCGTGCATGCGTGTGTGCGTGCAGGCTAACGATGCCTCGGGGAACACCTGGAACTGGCTCTACTTCATCCCCCTGATCATCATCGGATCCTTCTTCATGCTCAACTTGGTCCTGGGTGTCTTATCAGGGTAAGTCTGACACATATATATATATATATATATATATATATATATATATATATATAATATAATAATAATAATATATGCCATTTAGCAGACGCTTTTATCCAAAGCGACTTACAGTCATGTGTGCATACATTCTATGTATGGGTGGTCACGGAATCGAAACACTACCCTGGCGTTACACGCCATGCTCACAACTGAGCTACAGAAGGACCACATATATATATATACACACACACACACACACACACACACACACACACACACACACACAGACAAAGATACAGACGTAGCCCTGTCTCCCACTGTAAAGGTATGGTGTGGATGAGGTCAGCTCACAGATAAAAGGGTTACAAAGTTCTTTAAATATGCTCACACGCACACACCTATGCATGCACTCACACATGCACACACCTATGCATGCACTCACACATGCACACACACCAACTCTTTCCTTAGGCCCAGTTAAGGTTCTGCTTCCCCATAGGAACCCAGTTTTTTCTAGACTAATGACAATGTATATGGAATGAGCCCTGTTGAGACGGACCCAGTGTGTGTAGAGGAGTGTTTCTCACTGTCAGAGACAATGAGACCGACACCACTGTGTTCAAAGAGAAGAGCAAGGGACACCATTAAGATTAAAGACCTGGCCATTTTACAACACAGGAGAGAGAGCGAGAGAGTGAGAAGAGAGAGAGACTGGGTTAAAGAGAGCAAGTCGGGGGAGGGAGGGAGAGACGGAGAGTGGGAGATGACTAATTTTAGCTGTTTTCAGTGTCATTTCAGTTGAGATGCATTTCTTGCCAGTTGGAGGAATTCAAAATGAATGCGGTATCATCAGTATAATTTTATGTTACCCAAAAGTGACACCGTCTTCTCAGTGCCATCTCTTTGTTAGCTCAACCACTAGAGTGATGGCTGAGTTTCTATTGTGGTAAGCTGTGGAATGTGAGAAGGGAGGCTCTACAAGATGGCCATGGAGCTTGAGGCTAAAGGCGTCCGCATACTTTGGTTCGGCTGGCACCTAGCCGAATGAGTGTGCTCGCATACTCCCTTAAAACACCTTCGCTTTAAAAACAAGAAAAATCAGCAATAGTACTGTTTGTCCATCTTGAGACGCTGTAACCAAAAATACTGAGAATAAATGAGATCTTAGTTGCACAATTTTACATCTAACTAAGCTGTTTGGTGCAGTATTTCTCTCCGAATTTCGGCTTGCCTCAGGAATTTGGGGATTTGTACGAACAGCCGAAAACCCCCCCGAAGACCAAAACGAACAAAAGCGTCACAAAATGACATCATAATATATGCACAAACTGTTCCAAATTGTTTCAGATGGGAAGCATGCCTTTGGGTTCAGGAAGGACAGAAGATATGGAGGACGCACGCACACACAATGCACACACACACACACACAAAACACAAAACAGAGGAGAGCTAGCCATTCACTGAGTAGGAGATTAGGCTTCCCAGAAAATGTAAACATGGCACCTGACCAGAAACATGTAGCCATACTACGTTACTCTTAACAGGATGTCTCCTTGTAGGGCTGACCGGAGACATTGTATGCCTGTGTGTTTGTGCGTGGGTGAATAATGCATCTCATATTAAAAGAGACTAAAGAGAGAGAAACAGGGAAGAAGACATTCATCCATGTCTGTTTCTCTCTGAGTTTGGCCCTTCAAAGAGCACTTTCATGATCCATTCCTCCCAGAGAGGAGAGGAAGAGTAGAACACACACAGAGGCTGAAATGCCATAGAAATGAACCTGTATATTCCAATAGGAGTTTAAAGTGTGTGGGTCCATGTGTGTGTGTCCATATATGTGTGTGTGTGTGTGTGTGTGTGTGTGTGTGTGTGTGTGTGTGTGTGTGTGTGTGTGTGTGTGTGTGTGTGTGTGTGTGTGTGTGTGTGTGTGTGTGTGTGTGTGTGTGTGTGTGTGTGTGTGTGTGTGTGTGTGTGTGTGTGTTCACAGGGAGTTTGCCAAAGAAAGAGAGCGTGTGGAGAAGAGGCAGGACTTTCTAAAGCTGCGCAGACAGCAGCAGATAGAGAGAGAGCTGACAGGATACCTGGAGTGGATATGCAAGGCAGGTCAGGCTCACCTCCACTTTTTCTAATCCGTGTGTGTGTTTTCCACATTTTGTTACATTACAGCCTTATTCTATAATGGATTAAAACATTTCCCTCATCAATCTAAAAACAGGTTTTTAGTGTATATTGAGTGACATTTCAGATGTATGTATGGGGACAGAGAAAGAGTTAGTCATTTAAAAATAATGTAAATCGTTAGATGATTTGTGAAGCCAAATTTTACTCCTGAACTAATTTAGTCTTGACTAAACTAAGGGGCTGAATACTTAAGCTTTTTTTTAGTTATACACTTCTTTATGATTATAAAAAATATAAAAAAGCCCCCTTTTTCTCCCCAATTTCGATCTTGTCTCATCGCTGTAACTCCCCAATGGGCTCGGGAGGCGAAGGTCGAGTCATGCTCCAAACCCGCCAAACTTCGCTTCTTAACACCCGCCTGTTTAACCCGGAAGCCAGCTACACCAATGTTTCGGAGGAAACAACATTCAACTGCCGACCGAGGTCAGCCTACAGGCACCCGGCCCGCTACGAGTAGTCGCTAGAGCGCGATGAGCCAAGTAATGACCCAGCCCTCCCCAAACTGGATGACGCTGGGACGATTGTGCACAACCCTATGGGACTACCGTTTTAATCCCACTTTGTAACACAATAAAATGTGAAGGAATCCAAGGGGTCTGAATACTTTTGCAAGGCATGTGTGCGTTGTTACTTTAAATGATGGTGATGTGTATGCACTGTACATGGGTATGTAGAGTCTTAGAAAAAAGGGCCCTACCTAGAACCTAAAAGGCTTATTTGACTGTCGCCATAGTAAAACCCTTTGAAGAACCATTTTTGGTTCCAGGTAAAACCCTGTTGTTCCAGGTAGAACTATTTTGTGGTTCCATGTAGAACCTCTTCCAAAGAAAAACTCAGAAGGGTTTTCTCATGGGGACAGCAGAAAAACCCCTTTGGAACCCTTTTTTTCTAAGAGTGTGTGTGTGTGTGTGTGTGTGTGTGTGTGTGTGTGTGTGTGTGTGTGTGTGTGTGTGTGTGTGTGTGTGTGTGTGTGTGTGTGTGTGTGTGTGTGTGTGTGTGTGTGTGTGTGTGTGTGTGTGTGTGTGTGTGTGTGTGTGTGTGAGTATGTATGTGTGACGTGGTATATAACCCTGTCCTCTCCTGTTCCAGAGGAGGTGCTGCTGGAGGAGGAGGATGAGAACGCGGAGGAAAAGTCCCCTCTGGATGGTGCGTGGTACAAGAGGAAACATAACCTCCCAGGTGAAAAGAGGGCTAGAGGTCCACGCTGTGGCCTTTACCATGGTAACCTACTGGACTACCATGGTACCTTATGGTAAAACAGGCACAGTTAGATACTCTTCACCATTTTCATGAATTAGCCTCGCCCATTTTCAGATTCAGACTATTTTGCACCATGTCATTCTGTGGTATATAAATCGCTCAATTCGATTCATGCCATATTCAGGGTTCCATGAATGTGGTCTGGTTCTCTTTCACCTGGGTTATAGGGATTAATACACTATTACAATGTGATAGAGTATCAATGAGTGATTACTAAGATCCAGAGAGACTGCTATAATGAGATGCTGGTCTCATTCTCTCTCTCTCTATTCGGTCTTTCTCGCCCTCTATTTCTATCCTTTATTTCTTAAACTTTCCATCTATGTATTCCCCTTCACTCCACTCTTCTTGCCCTCTCTTCTTTTTTCCTCTTCTCTGTTGTGGGCAGTTCTCTTCTTGTTCTCTATCACTACCCCCTCTCTCTCTCTTCACCTCTCTCTCTTCTCTCCTTCCCTCTTCTTTCTCCCTTTCCCCTCTTCTCCCTTTCCCCTTCTCTCTCACTCCCCCTCCTCTCTCTTGTCTTTCTCTGTCCTCTTCTCTCCTTCCCTCTTCTTTCTCCCTCTCCCCTTCTCTCTCACTCCCCCTCCTCTCTCTTCTCTTTCTCTGTCCTCTTCTCTCCTTCCCTCTTCTTTCTCCCTCTCCCCTTCTCTCTCACTCCCCCTCCTCTCTCTTCTCTTTCTCTGTCCTCTTCTCTCCTTCCCTCTTCTTTCTCCCTCTCCCCTTCTCTCTCACTCCCCCTCCTCTCTCTTCTCTTTCTCTGTCCTCTTCTCTCCTTCCCTCTTCTTTCTCCCTCTCCCCTTCTCTCTCACTCCCCCTCCCTCTCTCTTCTCTTTCTCTGTCCTCTTCTCTCCTTCCCTCTTCTTTCTCCCTCCCCCTTCTCTCTCACTCCCCCTCCTCTCTCTTCTCTTTCTCTGTCCTCTTCTCTCCTTCCCTCTTCTTTCTCCCTCCCCCCTTCTCTCTCACTCCCCCCTCCTCTCTCTTCTCTTTCTCTGTCCTCTTCTCTCCTTCCCTCTTCTTTCTCCCTCCCCCTTCTCTCTCACTCCCCCTCCTCTCTCTTCTCTTTCTCTGTCCTCTTCTCTCCTTCCCTCTTCTTTCTCCCTCCCCCTTCTCTCTCACTCCCCCTCCTCTCTCTTCTCTTTCTCTGTCCTCTTCTCTCCTTCCCTCTTCTTTCTCCCTCCCCCTTCTCTCTCACTCCCCCTCCTCTCTTTTCTTTCTCTGTCCTCTTCTCTCCTTCCCTCTTCTTTCTCCCTCCCCCTTCTCTCTCACTCCCCCTCCTCTCTCTTCTCTTTCTCTGTCCTCTTCTCTCCTTCCCTCTTCTTTCTCCCTCTCCCCTCTCTCTCACTCCCCCTCCTCTCTCTTCTCTTTCTCTGTCCTCTTCTCTCCTTCCCTCTTCTTTCTCCCTCTCCCCTTCTCTCTCACTCCCCCTCCTCTCTCTTCTCTTTCTCTGTCCTCTTCTCTCCTTCCCTCTTCTTTCTCCCTCCCCCTTCTCTCTCACTCCCCCTCCTCTCTCTTCTCTTTCTCTGTCCTCTTCTCTCCTTCCCTCTTCTTTCTCCCTCTCCCTTTCTCTCTCACTCCCCCTCCTCTCTCTTCTCTTTCTCTTTCCTCTCTCTCCGACCTGGACGGTTCTTCCTGCTCCATCTGGAGTCCAGTCATGTCCCAGCTGTTACTCCCCCCGCCCCCTGCAGCCGCATGTTGTGTTATGTCCATACTCTCAGCCAATTAGGTCTGGTGTGGGAGCCAGGGTTAATTAGGGGTATTTAGAGAGATGACTTAATTGGATTAGGGCTGTACGATACATACGCGAACACTCAAGCTCAAATCTACACACACACTCACACACATTTCTCAGGTTAGATGACAGAACTGATGGCTGGTCTACGTATTTTGTCTACATCTTCCTTTGTTTAATAACTTAATTACATGATGCAGATTATTATGCCACTGAATAATATTGTTAAAGTTGAAAATGTCGACGTGGCCAAGGGATATTGAATGGCAGGTTCAAGTTCTATTGACACATGCACAAGTACAGTCAAATGCTCAACTTGCAAGATCTACACAACAGGCAGTAATCAATGTCAAAATAGTATAATTCATAAAATAACACATTTATATAATAAAGAAAACATGAGAAATAAGAAACGTTTAAATGTTTTTACAATGTGCAGGAATACTGGAGTATATGAAGTAGATATGTAATGTTTCCACCTCGCCCATCTGAGTGCAATCGAGCTAATATAAGACAGGTAAATTGCAGAACCTGACGTTAGGGCTGGAAAATGCCAGTGTACCTGTTTTTACATGACAAATTTGCAAAATAATGTGCGTTTGACACTAGCACCGCCTTAACGCCAGCCGGAAGGGTTTTGTAATATACTAGTGGTAATATATACAGTACCAGTCAAAAGTTTGGACACATACTCATTCAAGGGTTTGAAGACATCACAACTATGATAGAACAGATATGGAAACATGTCATGTTAAACAAATCAAAAGAGTGTTAAATAAATGTAAATATATATTTATTTTAGGTTCTTCAAAGTTACCCTTTGCCTTTGACAGCTTTGTACACTCTTGGCATTCTCTCAACCAGCTTCATGTGGAATGCTTTTCCAACAGTCATGAAGGAGTTCCCACATATGCTGAGCACTTGTTGGCTGCTTTTCCTTCACTCTGCAGTCCAACTCATCCCAAGCCATCTCAATTGGGTTGAGGTCAGGTGATTTTGGAGACCAGGTCATCCGATGCAGCACTCCATTACTCTCCTTCTTGGTCAAATAGCCCTTACACAGCCTGAAGGTGTGTTTTGTGTCATTGTCCCTCTACAAACTTCACTGGACATTATGCAAACTGGAAACCACATATCCTTGAGAAAATAATGCGAAAATAATTTAGACATATTCGGTGACTGAGTTCATAAGGAAGTGTGTAGGAAATGTAGTACCCACTGAGTCTATTAAAACCTACCCTAACCAGAAACTGTGGATAGATGGTAGCATTCGCGCGAAACTGAAACGAACCATCGCATTTAACGATGGCAAGGCGACTGGTAATATGGCAGAATATAAACAGTGTAGTTATTCACCCCGCAAGGCAATCAAACAAGATAAACATCAGTATAGAGAGAAAGTGGAGTCTCAATTCAACGGCTCAGACACGAGACATATGTGGCAGGGACTACAGACAATCATGGACTACAAAAGGAAAACCAGCCACGTCACCGAGACCGATGTCTTGCTTCCGGACAGGCTAAACACATTCTTCGCATGCTTTGAGAATAACACTACCACCGACGCGGCCTGCTGCCAAGGACTGTGGGCTCTCCTTCTCTGTGGCCGACGTGAGTAAAACATTTAAACATGTTAACCCTCGCAAGGCTGCCGGCTTTGACTGCATCAGAAGTCGCGTCCTCAGAGCATGCGCAGACCAGCTGGCTGGTGTGTTTACGGGCATATTCAATCTCTCCCTATCCCAGTCTGCTGTCCCTATATGCTTCAAGATGGCCACCATTGTTCCTGTATCCAAGAAGGCAAAGGTAACTGAAGTTAATGAATATCGCCCCGTAGCACTCACCTCTGGTACCATGAAGTGCTTTGAGAGACTATATATATATTTAGTCAAGGTTCATATCACCTCTACCTTGCCTACCACCCTAAACCCACTTCAATTTGCTTACCGGCCAATAGATCCACAGACGATGCAATTGCCATCACTCTGCACACTGCCCTCTCCCATCTGGACATCCTGACGGGCCGCCCCCAGGTGGTGAAGCTGAAAAACAGCTTCTATCTCAAGGCCATCAGACTGTTAAACAGCCATCACTAGCACATTAGAGGCTGCTGCCTATAGGTACAGACTAGAAATCACTGGCTACTTTAAGGAATGGAACACTAGTAATTTTAGTCATGTTTACATATCACACATCACGCATCTCATCTATACTGTATTTATACTATTATATGGTATCTTAGTTACTTAATAATGTTTACATATCTGGCATTACTCATCTATGATATGTATGTATGATATGTACAGTTGATGTCGGAAGTTTGCATACACCTTAGCCAAATATATTTAAATTCCCTGATTTAGGTCAGTTAGGATCACACTTTATTTTAAGAATGTGAAATGTCACAATAATAGTTGAGATAGTGATTGTTTTCAGCTTTTATTTCTTTCATCACATTCCCCGTTTGTCAGAAGTTTACATACTCAATTAGTATTTGGTAGCATTCATTTTAAATTGTTTAACTTGAGTCAACCATTTTGGGTAGCATTCCACAAGCTTCCCACAACATGGTGGGTGAATTTTGTCCCATTCCTCCTGACAGAGCTGGTGTAACTGAGTCAGGTTTGTAGGCCTTCTTACTTGAACACACTTTTTCAGTTCTGCCCACAAAGTCTCTATAGGAATGAGGTCAGGTATTTGTGATGGCCATTCCAATACCTTGACTTTGTTGTCCAACTTTGGCAGTATGCTTGGGGTCATTGTCCATTTTGAATACCCATTTGTGACCAAGATTTAACTTCCTGACTGATGGCTTGAGATGTTGCTTCAATATATCCACATAATTTCCATCCTCATGATTTGATCTATTTTGTGAAGTGCACCAGTCCCTCCTGCAGCAAAGCACCCCCACAACATGATGCTGCCACCCCCGTGCTTCACGGTTGGGATGGTGTTCTTCAGCTTGCAAGCACCCCCCTTTTTCCTTCAATCATAATGATGGTCATTATGGCCAAACAGTTCTATTTTTGTTTCATCAGACCGGAGGACATTTCTCCAAAAAGTAAGATCTTTGTCCGCATGTGCAGTTGCAAACCGTAGTCTAGATTTTTTATGGTGGTTTTGGAGCCGTGGCTTCTTCCTTGCTGAGCGGCCTTTCAGGTTCTGTCGATATAGGACTCGTTTTACCGTGGGTATAGATACTTTTGTACCGGTTTCCTCCAGCATTTTCCAAGGACCTTTGCTGTTGTTCTGCACTTTTCTCACCAAAGTATGTTCATCTCTAGAAGACAGAACGCGTCCCCTTCCTGAGCGGTATGACGGCTGCGTGGTTCCATGGTGTTTATACTTGCGTACTATTGTTTGTACAAATGAACACGGTTTCTTCAGGCATTTGGAAATTGCTCCCAAGGATGAACCAGGCTTGTGGAGGTCTACAATTTTTTTCTGTGGTCTTTGCTGATTTCTTTTGATTTTCCCATGATGTCAAGCAAAGAGGCACTGTGTTTGAAGGTAGGCCATGAAATACATCCACAGGTACACCTCCAATTGACTCAAATGATGTCAATTAGACTTTCAGAAGCTTCTAAAGCCATGACATAATTTTCTGGAATTTTCCAAGCTATTTAAAGGCACAGTCAACTTAGTGTATGTAATCTTCTGACCCACTGGAATTGTGATACAGTGAGTTAAATAATCTGTCTGTAAACAATTGTTGGAAAAATTACTTGTGCCATGCACAAAGTAGATGTCCTAACCGACTTGCCAAAACTATAGTTTGTTAATTAACAAGAAACTTGTGGAGTGGATGAAAAACAAGTTTTAATGACTCCGACCTAAGTCTATGTAAACTTCCGACTTCAACTGTATATACTGTTTTCTATACTATTCTACTGTATCGTCGTCCATTCGCTCTGACATTGATCGTCTATATTTATGTAGTCTTAATTCATTCCTACTTAGATTTGTGTGTATTGGATATATGTTGTGTAATTTCTTAGATATTACTTGTTAGTAATTACTGCTCTGTCGGAGCTAGAAGCACAAGCATTTTGCTACACCAGCAATAATATCTGCTAATCGCTTGTATGTGACCAATGCATTTTGATTTGATTTGAAGAAACTTTAAAAGTTATTTTAGTTTTCCGCATAGACTGACTTTCATGTCTTAAAGTAATGATGGACTGTCATTTATCTTTGCTTATTTGAGCTGTTCTTGCCATAATATGGACTTGGTCTTTTACTAAATAGGGCTATCTTCTGTATACCACCCCTACCTTGTCACAGCACAACTGATTGGCTGAAACGCATTAAGAAGGACAGCAAGTCCACAAATTAACTTTTACCTTTGCACACCTGTTTATTGAAATGAGTTCAAGGTGACTACGTCATCAAGCTGGTTGAGAGAATGCCAAGAGTGTGCAAGGCTGGCATCAAGGCAAAGGGTGGCTACTTTGAATAATCTCAATATAAAATGTATTTTTTGGTTACTACATGAATCCATATGTGTTATTTCATTGTTTTGATGTCTTCACTATTCACTACAATGTCGAAAATAGTACAAATAAATAAAAACCCTTAGGCGTGTCCAAACTTTTGACTGGTTCTGTATATCATACAAGGACAATATTCACAAATTCTACAGCACAATGTCAGAGTCATGTCTCAAGTGTACAACTAATAATGCCTCAATAATCCATGCTTTCTGGGAATGCTATATAGTCCAGAAGTTGTGGGCAGACCTAAAAGTTGGCTGTCAGAATGATTACAATGTAAACTTACATTTAATCTGTCTCTCTGCATATTTCAAGACATGGCATATGGGGCTGTAGTGAGATACTCAATGGCCTGGACAATTATTTTCTCATCACTCATCTTGAAAAACATATACTAAGTATTTGGAAGTCAGTCAATTCACCATCATTGACACACTTCGGAGGGAATCCAGGACTTTTGATTGGAGAAGCATCCAACCTTCACTGTGGGGCCGATGTTGGCAAAGCATTTCATGATGAAGCCGGTGACGAGGGTGGTTAGATCGACAACGCTATCGGTGGAATCCCGGAACATGTTCCTGTCAGCGCTAGCAAAACGGTCCTGTAGCATTGCCATCTATTCGGACAACCATTTTTCAATGGAGCGCGTCCTGTTTACCTCCTGTTTTGAGCTTTTGTCTATAAAGGGGAAGCAGGAGTATAGAGTCGTTGTCAGATTTGCCGAAGGGGGACCAGGGAGGGCCTCGTGTGCTTGCTTGTGAGTAAAAGTGGTCCAGGACTTTATTACCCCGAGTGGCAAAGGAGAATTGTTGTTAGAAGTTGCGCATCACTTGTTTTAGTGATGCGGAATTGTATTATTTGCATCAAAAAAAGCAAGCTTTGGGTGCATGGTTTCCTGCATGTTTATAGCCTCGTACAGTTTGTCAAGTGCCAGCTTTTTGTTGTTTTCCTGAGGTGGAATGTATACAGCAGTTACGATATCAGAGGAAAACTATCTCGGGAGGTAGAATGGTTGGCATTTGACCATCAGGTATTCCAAGATGGGTGAACAATAGGTCGAGACAATCGCTAGAGTCAGAACACCAGTTTGTTGATGAAGAGACATATCCGTCCCCCTCTGGTTGTCCCTGAATCCGATGTCCTGTCCCCTCGATGAATATCTTGTACAAATGGCATTTTTCGGTAAAACAGAGGAAATTGTAGTTACGAGCGTCACATTGATAACAAATCCGCAATTGGAGGACATCCATCTTATCAAGTGACTATGCACATTGGGGTTATGTGCCTTCCTCAAGGGCACATCGACAGATTCTCCTTGTCAGCTTTGGGAGTTGAACTAGCAATCGTTCGGTCACAGGAACCATGCTCTAACCACTAGGCTACTTGCTGCATGGAGTGCAGGTGACTGCATTGTGCAAACGCCAAACATTGCTGACCGAGCAAAGATACAGTTGCTGGAAGGGAAGGAGAGAAATGAAAGGACAGATTTATAGGTAAAGATCCAAACGCTGGAGCGTTGTCAATCTGTCTGTCGTTCTATTAAACACCTTATCGGTTCTCTCTATTTCACTATTTACTCATAACTCTCCAGAGAATTAAGATGTTGCTCCGATCCTCATTCATTGAGAACAAAAGCAGAGCTCATTTTGCCTCTGAGCAGAGCATTGAAGAGGTACTCTAGATTCTAGAAGGGTTGTAAGAGCTTTTGTGACATTGATGGTCATGTGACAATCACATTCATGCACTGCAGTTTTTCATTTCAAGGCTGACTTGAAGCGGAAGCTAGAATCGGTGAATGAAGAATTTGATTGATGCCCACTATTCATTGCATCCAATTAGCATATGGGGGAGGGGTATGGTGGGTGTGTGCGTGTGTGCGTGCATGCGCTTGGCAGCACATACAAATGTGTGTATGTAAATGTCCATGTGTGTGTACATATCCTTATTCCTGCCTCTCTGCTGTGCTGTGTGTGTGCAGTGTTGAAACGAGGCAAGGTAAAGAAGAGTAAGAATGACCTGATTGGTGCTGAGGAGGGAGAGGATCACTTCACTGACATGTCCTCTGTTGGTAAGACTCAACCGTCCTGTACTCCTATCTGACTGACCAGTCAACTGTCTGACTGACCCCAAATTTCACATTTGACCTTAACTGACTAAATCAACCTTTGGCTAACACTGACCTTTTAGATAAGTCCTTGAGCTTGTCCTCACAGCTTGTACCTTATCTAAGCTATTGGGAAAATGTGTCATGTTCCCTCTCTGGTGACCTTTGGCCTATTAAAATGTTTTCCTATTCTCATGCATCTTTTTAATGCCTCGATGTACTTAACTGTTGTCTCTGGTATGTAAACACAAATAACAACACTTGTTGTACAAGGAAACTCTCCTCACAGTATCATAGTCAGAGGTTTTGCTTGTTTTACTGATTCTTTGTATCAAATCAAATTGTATTGGTCACATACGCATGTTTAGCGGGTGTAGTGAAATGCTTGTGTTTCTAGCTCCAACAGTGCCGTAATATCTAACAATTCACAACAATACACATAATACACACATACCTAAAAGTAAAAGTGTCATGGGGATGCAGGCTTTACACAGTCACCCAGAGGTTCATTAAATGTTCTTATTATAAACAAACTATAACTATAACTCCAGGATAATGGAATTAGAGTTTTAATATGAATGAAATTCAGTTTGTTTCACAGAAAAAATCTGTAATTGCTTGTCTTTGGGGGAAATCCTCCTAACCATGATAATTGAAATGATTTAGTGCATTCACATTAAAAGCACCAGCTGCACCAGCTCCTCTCCTGATAACCTCCAGTGGCTGTTTTACATCTAAATGAATGTCATGGGGATACAGCCTTTACACAGTCAAATCTTATGTCTACATTTTTCCTGTTCTAGACTAAAGATCCGATTTCACTCTCATTGAGGCAGATTACATGACCTTTTCATGCAAAAAAATTGCACATTTTCAGAGTGGAAAGTGAGAATTGAGGATACATTTTTGCCTTAGTCATTTGCGTCTTATCCATTTTAGTCTTAGTCGTGAAGGTCTTTCAATTAGCAAAGAAGCTTGGATTTATTCAGGTGGAATGTAGTGCGAGAGTCTAAATATGGAGCTTCTAGTGCGGTTGATTACAGCCTGAAGTAGCCTCAATACTCTTATACTTATACTGTTCCCCCTCAGATTCAGAAATACAGACATAATGCCGGATGCCAATAGTTTTCTTTGTAAACTATTAGAACATGTAATATAATGTTCAAATCACCCTAGACTTGCGGATGATGACTTGATAATGATGAACAGTAAATCCCTTTAGGGAATGTGACGTGATGTATGGCATGATACACCTTTCTGTGCTGACTTCCCTACTTTCCCTAGCCCCCCCAGGCTCTCCGTTTGGCCGAACCAGCGTGAAGAGCAGTAAGCTGGAGAGCTCGTCCTACTTCCGCCGCAAGGAGAGGAGAATACGTTTCTTCATCCGTCGCATGGTCAAAGCCCAGAGCTTCTACTGGGTAGTACTATGTCTGGTGGGCCTCAACACCCTGTGTGTGGCCATCGTCCACTATGACCAGCCTGAGTGGCTCACCACTGCCCTCTGTAAGTCACACACACACACATGTATGCACACCAGGCACGTGCACACACACAGATGCCTACACACACATGCACAAATACACACACATTCACAATCAAATGGATGATTATTAGTAGCTGATGCATTTCGTCATTGATGGTTCTCCATCCCCCTGGAACCCCAGACCTGGCAGAGTTTGTGTTCCTGGGTCTGTTCCTGTCTGAGATGAGCCTGAAGATGTACGGCCTGGGAGCCAGGAACTACTTCCATTCCTCTTTCAACTGCTTCGACTTTAGTGTAAGTCACCATAAATGCCTGTGCAATACCTTTAAGAGCTAATTAATCTGTCTCAGATACAGATGCTTACTTAATTTGACTTACATGGCAACTGGATACATTTTTTATATGATAATTAAATGTTGAATTGTTTGATGTTAAATGTTGAATTGAATCAATTGATTGAATTGATTGGTCCTCTGTAGCTCAGTTGGTAGAGCATGGTGCTTGTAATGCCAGGATAGTGAGTTTGATTCTCCGGACCACCCATACATAAAATGAATGCACTCATGACTGTAAGTTGCTTGGGATCAAAGCATCTGCTAAAAAGTATTTAGACCCCTTGACTTTTACCACATTTTGTTACGTTACAGCCTTATGCTAAAATTGATGAAATAAATAAAAATCCTCAGCAATCTACACACAATACCCCATAATACCCCATTAAAAACAGGTTCTTAATTTTTATTGCAAATGTATTAAAAACAAAAAACATAACTTATTGACACAAGTATTCAGACCCTTTGCTATGAGACTCGAAATTGAGCTCAGGTGCATCCTGTTTCCATGGATTATCCTTGATGGTTCTACAACTTGATTGGAGTCCACCTGTGGTAAATTCAATTGATAGTACATGATTTGGAAAGGCACACACCTATGTGTATAATGTTGACAGTTGATCAAAAAACCAAGCCTTGAGGTCCGAGACAGGATTGTGTCGAGGCACAGATCTGCGGAAGGGTACCAAAACATTTCTGCAATATTAAAGGTCCCCAAGAACACAGCCATCATTCTTAAATGGAAGACGTTTGGAAGTCCCTGCCAAACTGAGCAATCGGGGGAGAAGGGCCTAGGTCAGGGAGGTGACCAAGGACCCGATGGTCACTCTGACAGAGATCCAGAGTTCCTCTGTGGAGATAGGAGGACCTTCCAGAAGGACTACCATCTCCGCAGCACTCCACCAATCAGGTCTTTATGGTAGAGTAGCCAGACGGAAGACACTCCTCTGTAAAAGGCACATGACAGCCCACTTGGAGTTTGCCAAAGGCACCTAAAGACTCAGACCATGAGAAACAAGATTCTCTGATGAAACCAAGATTGAACTCTTTGGCCTGAATGCCAAGCATCACTTCTGAAGGAAACCTGGCACAATCCCTATGGTGAAGCATGGTGGTGGCAGCAGCATGCTGTGTGGATGTTTTTCAGCAGCAGGGACTGGGAGACTAGTCAGGATCGAAGCAAAGATGAAAGGAGCAAAGTTCAGAGAGCTCCTTGATGAAAACCTGCTCCACATTGCTCAGGACCTCAGACTGGGGCGAAGGTTTACCTTCCAACTGGACAACAGCCTTAAGCACAAAGCAGAGACAACACAGAAGTGGCTTTGGGACAAGTCTCTGAATGTCTTTGAGTTGCCCAGGCAGATCCCAGACTTGAACTCAATCGAACATCTCTGGTGAGACCTGAAAATAGCTGTGCAGCGACACTCCCAATCCAACCTGACAAAGCTTGAGAGGATCTGCAGGGAAGAATAGGAGAAAATCCCCAAATACTGGTGTGCCAAGCTTGTAGCGTCATACCCAAGAAGCCTCGAGGCTGTAATCACTGCCAAAGGTGCTTCAACAAAGTACTGAGTAAAGGGTCTGAGTACTTATGTAAAAGTGATATTTCCGTTTGAAATGTTTAATAAATTAGCAAAAAATGTATTCAATATTGTTTTTGCTTAGTCTTTATGGGGTATTGAATGTAGATTGATAGGGGGAAAAAGTAATCTTTAACATTTTAGAATAAGGCTATAACTTACCAAAATGTGAAAAAAGTTGATGGGTCTGAATACTTTCTGAAGGGACTGTGTGTATGTATACAGTACCAGTCAAAAGTTTGGACACACCTACTCATTCCAGGGTTTTTCTTAGTTGTTTTACTATTTTCCACATTGTAGAATAACTGACACAACTGATTGGCTGAAAGATGGAAATAAATTCCACAAATTAACTTTTAACAAAGCACAACTGTTAATTGAAATACATTCCAGGTGACTACCTCATGAAGCTGGTTGAGAGAATGCCAATAGTCTGCAAAGCTGGCACCAAGGCAAACGGTGGCTACTTTGAAGAATCTCAAATATAAAATATATCTTGATTTGTTTATCGATTTTTTTGGTTACTGCATGATTCCATGTGTTATTTCATGGTTTTGATGTCTTCGCAATTATTCTACAATGTAGAAAATAGTCAAATTAAGAAAAACCCTTGAATGAGTAGGTGTGTCCAAACTTTTGACTGGTAGTGTGTAATCAGTGACAGTGATTAGCTGCTGAGTAACAAGTAGTAGCTACTTTGTTACAGTAGCTCTTTCGCCTTTTCTCCTGTCCTCTTCTCCACAGGTGATAATAGGGAGTATACTTGAGGTGGTGTGGTCTATGATCAAACCAGGGGCATCCTATGGCATTAGTGTGCTGAGGGCTCTTCGTCTGCTCAGGTTATTCAAATTTACCAAGTGAGTGAACACACATTTCTCATACAAGATATCAACATACATTCAGAATCAAATGTGGTGACAATATGAATAATTCTTCCTCAGAGCAATGTTTAGCATTGTCCCACTCCGTCAGTCTATAATCCTATTAAAGTTAGATTGCAATCATTTTATACTCACTAGATTAGTCAATAATCATGTGATTCACAACAAAAATGGAAAATGTGGATCTATTTACCGGTAGTACCACAATCAACCCTCCCATCATCCTTTCCTCCCTATATTCTCCTTGTCCATTCACCACTATCTCCATCTCTTTCTCTCTCTCTTCCTCCTTTCTCTTCTCTCTGCTTTTCCCAGGTACTGGAACTCCCTGAGGAACCTGGTAGTGTCTCTTCTCAACTCAATGAAGTCCATTATCAGCTTGCTCTTCCTCCTCTTCCTCTTCATCGTTGTCTTTGCCCTGCTGGGCATGCAGCTCTTCGGAGGACAGTGAGTATTCCCTACACACTCCTCCATGGAACCTGACCCTTGACCCCTAACTTTTCCCCCCTGTCTCCTCTCTGATCCTACACACACCACACCTACCTACCTGATCGCCTCTCTGCCTGCCGACAGCCACAAACACACCATCTGGTGGGACACTGTTTATCATTTAGACCGGAGGCCAGCCAAAATACCTTCCTCATTGTTTAGTCTGGTTTACACAGTTTATGTTGTTGTTAGATTTTTACCTCAGCGCTCTGAGTCAAAATAAGCTACCTTTCCCATTATATCCTCAACATTGTAGCAGGTAAGAGGTTAGAGCTCTTGAGGGAAACTCCTGTGTCATATTCTCACCTGTCTTCCAGAATGACGGCATTGGCGGGTGCTGCGCTCCAACTGGGCTATTTGGAGGGGGAAAGAGAGATGGTTGCCATGGTCTCATGCTCATTTAAAACTGGCTGTCCCGTCATAATTGCCACGTTAGTTTAGGCTGATGGATATGTGTGAAAACACTCTGACATGCACATGGTGCTCAGCTGTTGGGCCACATGCCTATCGTGATGAGTCTGAATCCATTTTCCTATAATCACCTATGTTCCGACTCCTTATGAAAAGACATGGGAGACAGAGAAAAGGCATTAATAGACTTCTGTATTTGAGCTCAGACAGTTAATGATTGAGTTGATTATACAATGCAGAGGTTACATCCCTATCGGCCAGCCTCAGACAAATGTCTCATTAAAATCCAGGGAGGTAGGTAAAAGTAAACGGTTTGAGAGAGCAGTCTCCTGCTCCACAGGGATTTGAATGTCTGCAGGACATAACTGCCTGCAGGAGATTTGTGAAAAGCTCAAATCAATTGCTCATATTTTTTATTTCACCTTTATTTCACCAGGTAGGCCAGTTGAGAACAAGTTCTCATTTACAACTGCGACCGTGCCAAGATAAAGCAAAGCAGTGTGACAAAAACAACAGAGTTACATATGGGATTAACAGTGTGTGCAAATGTAGTAAGATTAGGGAGGTACGGTAATAAATGGCCCAAAGAGGATATTTGCTATTTACAGATGAGCTATGTACAGGTGCAATGATCAGTAGGCTGCTCTGACAGCTGATGCTTAAAGTTAGTGAGGGAGATTTAATTCTCCAGCTTCAGCGTCTAGTGCTTTGAGAACAGAGAATTAGAGGAGCAAATTTCTGGGCGCGGTATAATAGATCCAGGGCATAATGTACAGACAAGGGTATGGTAGGATGTGAATACGGTGGAGGTAAACCTAGACGTTGAGTGACGATGAGAGAGGTTTTGTCAATGGAGGCGCCAGGAGAGGTCTCCGCATGTGTGTGTAGTGGGACAAAAGAGCTATCTAAGGCATGTTGATCGGGATTGAGGGCTCTACAGTGAAGAAGATCAAGCTGAGACAGCAGTAGACAAGGCATATCGACATTAGAGAGAGGCATAAAGTAATCACAGGTGTTGGTCGGGAGAGCTAAGACAACAGGTAAATGGCGATGAATGGACAGAGCGGGTCAGTTAGGTACATACAGGACCTGAGTTCGAGGCTGGGGCCGACAGGTAAACAAAATGAGGTACTGTGTTATTGAAACAGTCCAGGGGGCATCAGCTGTGTAGCTGAGTGATCATTACATTTACATTTAAGTCATTTAGCAGACGCTCTTATCCAGAGCGACTTACAAATTATAGGGTCCAATGAACAGCAAGGTGAGTCAGGGGGCCGTTCGGTAGTCACTACTACGCTAGACAAGCGAGGGACACAGTGTTCAGAAAAGCTAGCGGGCTGGGGCTAGCAGGTGGTTCTTTGGCGACATCGTAACGGAATAGCATGTTGAGAACACATCGGGTGATTACTTCGGCAGACCAGTCGTGATGGATCGGCGGGGTTCCTTGTCAACAGTAAAGGGTCCAGGCCAGTTGGCAAAATAGGTATTGTAGCCCTAGAATCAGCTGGTATATGGGCCTAGCTCGAGGCTAGCTCAAGGCTACTTGGTGCTTGCTTCGGGACAGAGGAGCTAGCTGGGATGATCCGGTGTAATGATCCAGAGCGGCAGAAATCCGGTGACGTGGTGGAGAGAATGGAATAAAAATAGCAGATCTGTACCACATTGGGTGAGGTGGGTTGCAGGAAAGTATATTTAGTTAGTAGATAGAAATTGAGATTAAAATATACAAGAAAAAAACTGCTATTTACACGGGATAAGACAAAGATAAACACACATCTGACTGCTACGCCATCTTGGAAATCAAATGCTCAAACCAAATGGTCATACGAACAATGGGGAGGATGGAAAGATAATGCAGTAGAAATTATTTTGGGGGGAATTGTGTTTAGTATTCATTTTTATTCACTTGTTGAAACTTGCCAAGTTGATGCAACTTGATTCCATTGATAAAGTAAGCTGAAATAACAAGGGATTTGTTTTTTAGATCCAACCAATTTTTTTCCCAGTGGTAGGCCCTTTCGTCTTAACTTCATTCTCATTGGTTATAAAGGATATTTTGTGGTTTTCATGTTAGATATAAACATTTGATTATTACTTACTCTATTAGATAGAGATGGTGTTTTATAGGTGTGCTTTGTATTGAATCGCTCACGTGTTTCAGGGAACCTCTCAAAACTCGAATTTAGAGTGGCCACTTTAATGGAAACGTATCCAACGCCTGCGTTCCCTTCTCGTTGTTAACTAGAGCATATTCCTCCCATTCTCCAAAGAGCAGAGCTATTGTCTCAGGTGGTGGGGGGTGGAGGAGGGGGTTGGGTGGCAGAATCCATCGCAGTGTATCAGAGCCTCCTCTCACAAGCCTCTGTTTGAGGATTGATTTAATGACGTCTCTGTAGATGCCTTGGGGGGCGAAACAACAACATCCAATCCCTATTATCAGAGTAAACACTGGAGTTCTGCACAGTGGCATCAGAGCATGCTGTAGCCACTGCCACCAGTGTGCCAACCTAGAAGGAGAAAGGGAACGAGGGAAAAGGCTGCATATCTGCAGGTGGACAATCTACAATTTACCATGCCTATGCTTAATATCTCTCTCACACACACCACCACCACCAATGGCTCTCTAAGCAGGGTTCATGAGTTGGTTATAGAGCTGGTTGCTGTGGTAACCCTAGGTGCCCTTCTCCCTATCCAACCACCCCATACCTTCCTTCCTCTGAAGCTCTTCTTCTCACACGTCCCCATCACTTCCTCTGATGCTCTTCTCCTCACACGACCCCATCACTTCCTCTGATGCTCTTCTCCTCACACGACCCCATCACTTCCTCTGATGCTCTTCTCCTCACACGACCCCATCACTTTCTCTGATGCTCTTCTCCTCACACGACCCCATCACTTCCTCTGATTCTCTTCTCCTCACACGACCCCATCACTTCCTCCGATGCTCTTCTCCTCACACGACCCCATCACTTCCTCCGATGCTTTCTCCTCACACGACCCCATCACTTCCTCTGATTCTCTTCTCCTCACACGACCCCATCACTTCTGCTCACACATTGTCCTCTCACATCTCAATCACTTCCATCCTGATGCTCTTCTCCTTACACGTCCCCATCACTTCCATCCTGATCCTTACATCCTGACATTTTTTTTTACCATAGCATGTACTTGAACATGTTTAAATTGACCAATTCAGCACATTTGGGCAAGCTCCTGGCAGACTTGATACAAAATATTGTGCAGTAATGTAATTCTTCACTGGATCAGTCTGAAACTTTGCATACACACTGCTGCCATCTGGTGACCAAAATCTAAATTACACCTAGACTCCGATCTGAAAATATGGCCTTTCTCTTGCAATTCAAAGATGATGGAACATAAATAAGTGCATGTTTTTTTTTGTTTGTATTATCTTTTACCAGATCTAATATGTTATATTCTCCTACATTCATTTCACATTTCCACAAACTTCAAAGTGTTTTCTTTCAAATGGTATCAAGAATATGCATATCTTTGCTTCAGGTCCTGATCTACAGGCAGTACGATCCTTAAGAGTGCCTTTGAATGGGGTATGGTAGTAGGTGCCAGGCGCACCGGTTTATGTCAAGAACTGCAACACTGCTTGGTGTATCAAGAATGGTCCACCATTCTTGTTGTGAGGATACAGAATCAATAGACCATTTATTTTGGTATTGTCCTCAGGTAGCCTGTTTCTGGTCTCAGGTTCAAGAATGGCTGAAAATGCATTGATCTAAAATTGACCCTAAAAATAGTACTGTTAGGAGATCTGGAGAGCCCCGGTCAGTCAATTACTAATATACTAATACACTTACTAAAAGTATTTATCTTCAACACGCAATCTGTAGATTCTATTCGATTAGATAGATTGAAATTGTACATTAAACATCATAGCATAATTGAAAGATAGGTGTTGTGTAGAAACACGAAGTGGGTGTCCCAGCAGAGATAGATGGGATGGTCTGAGGGAAGCTGAGGGTTGGTATGTGGAATTGGAGACAAGTTGGAGTGGAGTTGCTGTGTGAGAGAGAATGATGGTCAAAAAATAAAGGGGAAAAAGTCTAAATGAAACATAACAAAAGTACATTTGAATGACACTAAGTGGCAGTGTCTTTACAACTAATGCCGGTTTGCCTGAGGCTGATGCCGTGCAGGTGTTTGTACACATGCATATACACACACTCTCATTCAAATAAACACATACAAGAACACACACATACATGTAATAGTGCCAGATATGCACACAAACATTTAAAGTTGGCATTGCTGTTATGATTTCAGTTGTCCTTGATGTCCATTGATGTCCATTTCTTTGCATTGCTGTTGTGATTTCAGTTGTTCTTGATGTCCATTGATGTCCATTTCTTTGCATTGCTGTTATGATTTCAGTTGTCATTGATGTCCATTTCTTTGCATTGCTGTTATGATTTCAGTTGTCCTTGATGTCCATTGATGTCCATTTCTTTGCATTGCTGTTATGATTTCAGTTGTCCTTGATGTCCATTGATGTCCATTTCTTTGCATTGCTGTTATGATTTCAGTTGTCCTTGATGTCCATTGATGTCCATTTCTTTGCATTGCTGTTATGATTTCAGTTGTCCTTGATGTCCATTGATGTCCATTTCTTTGCATTGCTGTTATGATTTCAGTTGTCCTTGATGTCCATTGATGTCCATTTCTTTGCATTGCTGTTATGATTTCAGTTGTCCTTGATGTCCATTGATGTCCATTTCTTTGCATTGCTGTTTTCTTCTGTCTTTTCCTTTTTTCTCTTTAGTTCATTCTCTTGGTTGTGGGGGTGGGGAATGGAATTCATTGTATTTTTATTTTTTTTCCAGGGGAACTGTGGGGGGTTCTTGGAGGGTTTGGGTTTCACAAGATTGTGATCATGAAAAAGGAAATTATGACATATATTTCATATCACTATCATGCACACGCACCCTCACACATAAGGATGGCTGTGTTGTGGAAAGACTGATGCATGTTTGATCGTGTCTTGATGCTGTATTGTTTGTCCTTCATGTTCTAATACTTTAATGTTACCCCTTCCTTGTGTTTTTTGTAATAAATAATTATATATAATAACAAAAAGAATGGTCCACCACCCAAAGGACATCCAGCCAACTGTACACAACTGTGGGAAGCATTGGAGGCAACATGGGCCAACACCCCTGTGGAACACTTTTGACACCTTGTCATTCCACAATGAATTGAGGTTGTTCTGAGGGCAAAAGGGGGGTGGGGGGGTGCAACGCAATATTAGGAAGGTGTTCCAAATGTTTGTTATACTCAGTGTAGGACTCTATGTAACTGCTATTGCAAATGCTAAGGAAAGTCCATCAACATTGTTTTGATTGATATTGATATTGTTCAACAATTGACAAAACTGCATGAAAAAAAGTGCTCTTATGAAAATGTCCATCTTCTCTGAACACTGTATGAAGTGTAGAAAACAAATGATCAGTTTGTTGCAGGGGACGGTGAGCATTTGACCGTGTTAGAATTGAAGGATCATCATAGGTAGCATGTATCTATAACATGGGGTTTGTGATTGTTCTGTGGGATGACCATACATCCCTCCATTCCATCTTTATTTCATTCTCTCACTTCTTCACATCTTCTCCAGTTTCAAGACTGCGGACTCAGGTATTGGCAGGTTTGTTCCTCAAAATGGAGGTCATTTTAAGATGGGGTGGGGGTTCTTGACAACTTGAGCAGCATTTCCTCTCTGTGTGTGTGTGTGATTGGTAAGGTCATACAAATTACCTGGATAATACTTGGGCATGTCTTCTTGCTTACAACCCATAATTATTTATTTACTCAATTTAAAAATATCTGTTTTTAACCTCTATTCCGCTGAGCTTGTTTTGTGTAATAACTATAGTCACAGCTACAGACACACAGCTACCTCTGATGTTCAGGTCTCTTCTACATGTCCTCATTCTCTGGCTGCATCCCAAATGGCACCCTGTTGCCTTTATAGTGTGCTACTATTGACAAGAGCCCTATGGGCCCTAGTCAAAAGTAGTGCACCATGAAGGGAATAGGGTGCCATTTGGGACGTAGACTGTCTGTTTTTCTGCACTACACCATGTAGATTGTTCAGGCGTCACATCAGGAGTGCTGTGAAGGTCGGAGCTATGGAGCTGTGTGGCTCCCTCCATGGTGGCTTGTGTTTCCTGGTGTTGCATGGCTCTGTATTATTTGATGACATATATAACAACCTTCACCGCCATCTCTGAAACCACTCCTCACCTGAAGCCTTGGAATGCATAGTGTCGATCCCCACAGTCTCTCAGAACTCTATTGTACCTGTGTATAACATTATACAAGGTTCTGTTGGCGTGTGTAGGAGTGTGTGTGTGTAAAGGTTTCAAAGAGCAGGTTTGACATAGAGAGTCAGACAGAGAGATAGAGACTGTAATGTAACTGTAACAAGGTACAGTAACAATGTGAATGCCTGGGTCTTGAACTCTGACTTTCTTCTCCTAATTATGTCTACATCATACTGTCAAATCAAATCTTATTTGTCACATGGCCCGAATACAACAGGTGTAGACCTTACTGTGAAATGCTTACTTACAAGACCTTAACCATACAATGCAGAAAAATAAGAGTTAAGAAAATATTTATAAAAATTAACTAAAGTAAAAAATAAAAAAGCAACAATAACGACGCCATATACGGGGGGTACCAAGAGTGTGCATACTATGTGTATTTGTACTGATAAACAGCAGGATGGAGATCTGTTGTTGCATTGAATTAGTTATAACGGTTTATTTGTTGGAGAAGAGTATGTCTGCCAGATGATGTCAGTTGGCAAACATTAAGTAATTCAGGGTTGTTGTAGCATATCCAATGACTGCAAATGTCATGATACTGGATTTACACATTTCAACTGCTGTGACCATAAAATGCACTCCGCTCAAACCTACATGTAGATGGAAACCCATGTATCTCATTCTGAACATCCTGCCTGTCCTCTCTCAGGCCAAACGTCTTCTATTTGACTCAATCTGTCCATTGTTCTTTCTCCAAGGTTTAATTTTGAAGAGGAGACGCCGACGACCAACTTCGACACTTTCCCGGCGGCCATTCTCACTGTCTTCCAGGTACTCGGCCTCCTCTTCCCTCCATTTAATGAACCAACTCATTTGGCTTTTCACTCTGGAGCTCTATCCTTCGGAATGTTGGACTAGATTAAATAATTGTGTTTTGAACTAAGATAATTTGCAATTAGTGGAATTTGTTGGTCTAACTACTTTTTGTCTCTGTCTCCAAATTACTCATCTTTCTGTTAGCCTGTGTTATACTTTTACTTAAAGTATTAATTGTTGAAATGTTGACCCTACATTATAACTAAATATTTTGTATTCTTCATTTCATACACTGAACAACTCTCCCAAAAACTACATGTTCTACTCTATCTCAACGGCCAATGGCAGATTTTGACTGGCGAGGATTGGAATGCAGTGATGTATCATGGTATTGAGTCCCAGGGGGGCGTACGGCGGGGGATGTTCTCCTCGGTCTACTTCATCGTCCTCACGCTCTTTGGAAACTGTATCCTCTCTGACTCTCCGAGTCGTGCCACTGCATGGATATCAGAGATTTCATCTGCATGAAATATTCATATAGTTAAATATAAATATCTCATGTCAAGTGCTGCAATGAGAGCTGTAAACTTTGCCAAATTATTTCCGTGGGGGGGGGGGCATGTTCCTGGACCCCCTTAGGAGGGTTCCCCCAGTGAATTCTGTCCATTTCAACCTCGCACATTTCCACCACATCCGGTCTGTTGCTGATGCTTGGTTGCAATGCACCACGGCTCAGCCGTGAAATCCACTAAAATTGTGTTAAAGTTTTTCCTGAGCTTAGTTCCAACCAGACACGCTCCTGAATGTCTTCTTAGCTATCGCCGTCGACAACCTCGCCAATGCACAGGAGCTCACCAAGGTAAGTTTGATGAACCCACAGAACCACATTCTACCCAGGGAACTTTAAAGAACAATTCTGAATAAAATTACCCCTGGTAACCCATCCCTTATGGTTTATTGGTCCAGGATGAGGAGAAGCAGGAGGAAGAAGCCAATAAGAAGCTGGCCCTGCAGAAGGCCATGGAGGTGAAGGAGGTCAGCCCCATGTCAGCAGCCAACATCTCTATCGCTGCGTAAGTCGCCCACCCCCATGTTCTCTAAACATGGTCTTTCCTGTGTTGTCTTTCCCATATTGTCAAGTATCAGATATAGCTGGTTCTGCACATGGTCAATGTGCTGTTGGTGTCTTGGCTCTGATCACTGTCTCTCAATGTGTCTCTGTTGTGATTATCGCCTCTGTCCATTTGCATTCTCCTAACTACGCAATTGACATGTCTGGCATGTTTCTGTCTACGTGTGTGTGCTTTGACGATGATCCTTCTCTTTCTGACAGGAGTAGATGATTGATCTGAAACAGATCTCCAGTCAGCAGCAGTTTCTCTGATTGGCCTTTCAGTCTTATTTCGTGATCATCAATACAACTAATTCATGCATTAGAGTCTGATGGAGTCAATCAGAACATTGTCAACATCAGCAATCTCCTATAACCTATTTACTGTATCTAACCAAGCAGCCATGCCCTCTCTCCACTGGGATTGGCTATAGGACTAATTCTTGAATTGTGTCATTTTCAGCATTAGGGATGTCATTATGTACTAAGTAAAGATGAGCTCTATTGACCACAGTACTCTATAAAGAATATTGGCAAAACATTTTGACAGTCAATAAGTCATTGGTTTGTTCATGACAATGCATCAGTAATGTCATTCTCAGCCCATGTGGGACACATCATCTATTAGATGTTTATGACATGTCCTCTGTGTCTTGACTGTGAGCCCAATGACCCGGGCACGTATTGAAAAAGACCCTCAGAGTAGCAGTTTTGATTTAAGATCCTTTTAGCCTTTACCACCATAATGAATAAGATAATATGGATAGGAGGGACCTGGTCCAAGATCAGCACTCCTACTTTGAGATGCTTTGTGGATACGGGTCTAGGTCAGAATGGTGGTTAGTTTCAGAAAACAAATCTTTGAAAAAAAAAATGAATTCATCTCTCATGGACAGATGACCAAATTACACAATATTTTAGTTCTTAGTCAACCAAGATGAATAATGAATAAACACATTTTAGATTGACAGTAGCCTACTGCATCAATCCTGATGATTGCTTTTGAAGATGGATTTGCCATAAATAGCCACTTGTTTTATCTGTGCTTGTTACGTCCGTTGTTGGAATGAGACCAAGGCGCAGCGTGGTAAGCGTACATGATGAACACCCAAAAAATAAAAGAAGATACACGAACGTACCGTTCTGCAGGCTACCCAGTAACTGTACAAAAACAAGATCCCACAAACTCAGGTGGAAAACAGGCTGCCTAAGTATGATCCCCAATCAGAGACAACGATAGACAGCTGCCTCTGATTGGGAACCATACCCGGCCAACAAAGAAATAGAACACATTTGCCCACCCAAGTCACACCCTGACCTAACCAAATAGAGAATAAAAAAGGCTCCCTAAGGTCAGGGCGTGACAGTGTTTTTATCTGAATTTTATCTTTTTAACGTAGAATGATTAAACCTTAATGAGGTTCATTTGTCAGTCTATTTCAAAGCTATGTTGATCCAGGCCATTTCTGAGGAAATGTTTCATTTTAGATATCTGCATAATGTGCAATTTTACAAGGCTTTTTACTTTTGATTAAGGGAATCCATAATCTTCTTTTATTCACAAAAGTAATCATGATGTTTTTTTAAACGAAGACCATTGTCTGTTTGATTGAAAACGTCACTCCTACGTTTGAAAGGCTTTGTAAACCCATTGTGTATTGAACTTTGCAAATCCACTTTGATACCATTTCTTTAATTACATTGACTTGAGTGTTATTTATTCTGAAAATTTTCAGTTTTATGTCTTTGGTAACACTTCAGTGAAGGGGTTTAGTATCAATAAATATTTGCACCCCTCGTAGTCACTTGACCACAGTATGTAACCGTGTGTGGTGTACAGCACTACAAAGTACAGTACTACAAACTGTCAATACTGTATAGTGTACACCACCCCTACTGCTGAAGTGTTAACCACTATTGTAGTTGTTGCTCTGTTGGACTAGTCCTTCTTGTTTGTGGAGGGGACAGGTGGACAGACAGGCAGGCAGGCAGACAGACACTTTATGGAGTCCACCTCTCCCCACCACATCCTTTTGGTTTGTGTCTCATTCTTTCTTTCTTTGTGTTTTTATTGTTTTTGTTCTGAATGTGCAGTTTTGTAAAGCAAAATCGAGATGCACTCTCTCGCAGCTCGTCCGTCTCCAGCGTGCATTCACCGTGAGTTTTTGCTCTCTGTTACAATGTTACAATATTTTTACGCCCTCTCCTCTCCTTCCCCGTCCTCTCGCCCATACCTTCATCCTCCTGCTTCCCCTTTTGCCTTGTTCCTCCTCTCCTTCCCCGTCCTCTCGCCCATACCTGCATCCTCCTGCTTCCCCTTTTGCCTTGTTCCTCCTCTCCTTTCCCCCCTCTTCCTCGCCCATACCTGCATCCTCCTGCTTCCCCTTTTGCCTTGTTCCTCCTCTCCTTTCCCCCCTCTTCCTCGCCCCATCCACTTCTCCATCTCTTCTTTCCCCTCCTTCTCCACCTAGCCTTCCAATCCCTCTATTAAATCACTCTCTCCATTCTTGTGATCCTTCCAGTCTTCCCAGAGTGTTGAGATACGCTTGAAACTGGAGAACCCAGTGGTGGCTCACTGGTGGCTCTCATTATAGATTGAGATTTCAATTAATAATACTTTGCTTATTTACTGAAGTTAATGCAACTGTGTGTGTGCGTGAGTGTAAATGCATGTACGTAAATGCATGTATGTGAGCGTGACTGAGTGTGTGTGTGTGTGTGTGTGTGTGTGTGTGTGTGTGTGTGTGTGTGTGTGTGTGTGTGTGTGTGTGTGTGTGTGTGTGTGTGTGTGTGTGTGTGTGTGTGTGTGTGTGTGTTTCTGAATACTGAATATTTCATTGTGCATAGCACCAGCTTTCGTCTCCACTGTGTTGATGTCAGAAATGATGAGAGTTTAACCTGAGCTTTTGTGAATAATTGCTATATAAATATTAAATGTCTTTGAGCCCGGTCAAATCCCAAGACATTTTGTCAGTTTTACAGCTTGTGTTTTTTATACCCCGGGGTTTCACTTCTTCAACACACTGGGTGAGGACCAAACAAATTATAGTACAGTAGCCAAGAGGTAGTATGCCATACTCGACAAATCAAATAAAGTGAAACATAGCATTACGTTGTTTTAACCTCTGACCTCTTTGAAATTACATGAATTTAGCTTAATAATTTTTGCCAATTAGTAACAACTCTCATTTCTAAACGTTGTGGTGTTGTTGTTGCTAATCTGTGTGTATGTTTCTATCTTGTCCACTGTAATCTCTCTCTCATACCAAAATCACAGCTTACATTATTTGTCTATGCCTTGCATACTTGTCTGTCTGTCTATTGCTTTTGTTGTCTGTTTTATCTATTCCCCTGCCCGTCGAGTCTTGAGTTACAGGTGACACAAAGAATGCAAGTTTACTAGTCATACATACAGTTGAAGCCAGAAGTTTACATACACTCTTGGAGTTATTAAAACTTGTTTTTCAACCACTCCACAAAATTCTTGTTAACAAACTATATTTTTGGCAAGTCTGTTAGGACATCTACTTTGTGCATGACACAAGTCATTTTTCCAATTGTTTACAGACAGATTATTTCACTTTTAATTCACTGTATCACAATTCCAGTGGGTCAGATGTTTACATACACTAAGTTGACTGTGCCTGTCATGCAGGTGAAAGAGGACCCAAAAGCGACTTGGCGAAAACAGAGTCTTTAATCCAGTAAAGTAAATACAAACAAAAAACACAACTTTCACTCGAAATGACGAGGACAAACTGGAGACTCGATCTTGAACAGCAGGTGAACAGCAGGTTGCCTGGGAAGGCACTTGAACCAGACAGACTCAGACACCTGCTCACCACGCAGCATCTGAGGAAAACACGACACGACAGGGCGATACACAAACACAGCACGGTGAATTCTAGACAAGGAACCGACAGGACAGGAACGGAACACAAAGGAAGAAATAGGGACTCTAATCAGGGGAAAGGATCGGGAACAGGTGTGGGAAGACTAAATGATTGATTAGGGGAATAGGAACAGCTGGGAGCAGGAACGGAACGATAGAGAGAAGAGAGAGCGAGAGAGTGAGAGAGGGAGGGGAGAGAGAGGGATAGAAAGAGGGAAAGAACCTAATAAGACCAGCAGAGGGAAACGAATAGAATGGGAAGCACAGGGACAAGACAAGATAATAAATGACAAAACATGACAGTACCCCCCACTCACCGAGCGCCTCCTGGCGCACTCGAGGAGGAATCCTGGCGGCAACGGAGGAAATCATCAATGAGTGAACGGTCCAGCACGTCCCGAGACGGAACCCAACTCCTCTCCTCAGGACCGTAACCCTCCCAATCCACTAAGTATTGGTGACCCCGTCCCCGAGAACGCATGTCCATGATCTTATGTACCTTGTAAATAGGTGCGCTCTCGACAAGGACGGGAGGGGGAGGGAAGACGAACGGGGGTGCGAAGAAAGGGCTTAACACAGGAGACATGGAAGACAGGATGGACGCGACGAAGATGTCGCGGAAGAAGCAGTCGCACAGCGACAGGATTGACGACCTGGGAGACACGGAACGGACCAATGAACCGCGGAGTCAACTTACGAGAAGCTGTCGTAAGAGGAAGGTTGCGAGTGGAAAGCCACACTCTCTGGCCGCAACAGCTCCTTGGACTCTTAATCCTGCGTTTATTGGCGGCTCTCACAGTCTGTGCCCTGTAACGGCAAAGTGCAGACCTCACCCTCCTCCAGGTGCGCTCACAACGTTGGACAAACGCTTGAGCGGAGGGAACGCTGGACTCGGCAAGCTGGGATGAGAACAGAGGAGGCTGGTAACCCAGACTACTCTGAAACGGAGATAACCCGGTAGCAGACGAAGGAAGCGAATTGTGAGCGTATTCTGCCCAGGGGAGCTGTTCTGCCCAAGACGCAGGGTTTCTGAAAGAAAGGCTGCGTAGTATGCGACCAATCGTCTGATTGGCCCTCTCTGCTTGACCGTTAGACTGGGGATGAAACCCGGAAGAGAGACTGACGGACGCACCAATCAAACGACAGAACTCCCTCCAAAACTGTGACGTGAATTGCGGGCCTCTGTCTGAAACGGCGTCTAACGGGAGGCCATGAATTCTGAATACATTCTCGATAATGATTTGTGCCGTCTCCTTAGCGGAAGGAAGTTTAGCGAGGGGAATGAAATGTGCCGCCTTAGAGAACCTATCGACAACCGTAAGAATCACAGTCTTCCCCGCAGACAAAGGCAGACCGGTAATGAAGTCTAGGGCGATGTGAGACCATGGTCGAGAAGGAATGGGGAGCGGTCTGAGACGACCGGCAGGAGGAGAGTTACCCGACTTAGTCTGCGCGCAGTCCGAACAAGCAGCCACGAAACGGCGCGTGTCACGCTCCTGAGTCGGCCACCAAAAGCGCTGGCGAATAGACGCAAGAGTGCCTCGAACACCGGGATGACCAGCTAACTTGGCAGAGTGAGCCCACTGAAGAACAGCCAGACGAGTGGAAACAGGAACGAAAAGGAGGTTACTAGGACAAGCGCGCGGCGACGCAGTGTGCGTGAGTGCTTGCTTAACCTGTCTTTCAATTCCCCAGACTGTTAACCCGACAACACGCCCATAAGGAAGAATCCCCTCGGGATCAGTAGAAGCCACAGAAGAACTAAACAGACGGGATAAGGCATCAGGCTTGGTGTTCTTGCTACCCGGACGGTAAGAAATCACAAACTCGAAACGAGCGAAAAACAACGCCCAACGAGCTTGACGGGCATTAAGTCGTTTGGCAGAACGGATGTACTCAAGGTTCTTATGGTCTGTCCAAACGACAAAAGGAACGGTCGCCCCCTCCAACCACTGTCGCCATTCGCCTAGGGCTAAGCGGATGGCGAGCAGTTCACGGTTACCCACATCATAGTTGCGCTCAGATGGCGACAGGCGATGAGAAAAATAAGCGCAAGGATGAACCTTATCGTCAGACTGGAAGCGCTGGGATAGAATGGCTCCCACGCCTACCTCTGAAGCGTCAACCTCGACAATGAATTGTCTAGTGACGTCAGGAGTAACGAGGATAGGAGCGGACGTAAAACGTTCTTTTAGAAGATCAAAAGCTCCCTGGGCGGAACCGGACCACTTAAAACACGTCTTGACAGAAGTAAGAGCTGTGAGAGGGGCAGCAATTTGACCGAAATTACGAATGAAACGCCGATAGAAATTAGCGAAACCTAAAAAGCGCTGCAACTCGACACGTGACCTTGGAACGGGCCAATCACTGACAGCTTGGACCTTAGCGGAATCCATCTGAATGCCTTCAGCGGAAATAACGGAACCGAGAAAAGTAACGGAGGAGACATGAAAAGAGCACTTCTCAGACTTTACGTAGAGACAATTCTCTAAAAGGCGCTGTAGAACACGTCGAACGTGCTGAACATGAATCTCGAGTGACGGAGAAAAAATCAGGATATCGTCAAGATAGACAAAAACAAAGATGTTCAGCATGTCTCTCAGAACATCATTAACTAATGCCTGAAAAACAGCTGGCGCATTGGCGAGACCAAACGGCAGAACCCGGTACTCAAAATGCCCTAACGGAGTGTTAAACGCCGTTTTCCACTCGTCCCCCTCTCTGATGCGCACGAGATGGTAAGCGTTACGAAGGTCCAACTTAGTAAAGCACCTGGCTCCCTGCAGAATCTCGAAGGCTGATGACATAAGGGGAAGCGGATAACGATTCTTAACCGTTATGTCATTCAGCCCTCGATAATCCACGCAGGGGCGCAGAGTACCGTCCTTCTTCTTAACAAAAAAGAACCCCGCCCCGGCCGGAGAGGAAGAAGGCACTATGGTACCGGCGTCAAGAGACACAGACAAATAATCCTCGAGAGCCTTACGTTCGGGAGCCGACAGAGAGTATAGTCTACCCCGAGGAGGAGTGGTCCCCGGAAGGAGATCAATACTACAATCATACGACCGGTGAGGAGGAAGGGAGTTGGCTCGGGACCGACTGAAGACCGTGCGCAGATCATGATATTCCTCCGGCACTCCTGTCAAATCGCCAGGTTCCTCCTGAGAAGTAGGGACAGAAGAAACGGGAGGGATGGCAGACATTAAACACTTCACATGACAAGAAACGTTCCAGGATAGGATAGAATTACTAGACCAATTAATAGAAGGATTATGACATACTAGCCAGGGATGACCCAAAACAACAGGTGTAAACGGTGAACGAAAAATCAAAAAAGAAATAGTCTCACTGTGGTTACCAGATACTGTGAGGGTTAAAGGTAGTGTCTCAAATCTGATACTGGGAAGATGACTACCATCTAAGGCGAACATGGGCGTAGGCTTCTCTAACTCTCTGAAAGGAATGTCATGTTTCCGAACCCATGCTTCGTCCATGAAACAACCCTCAGCCCCAGAGTCTATCAAGGCACTACATGTAGCACCCGAACCGGTCCAGCGTAGATGGACCGACAAAGTAGTACAGGATCTTGATGGAGAGACTTGAGTAGTTGCGCTCACCTGTAGCCCTCCGCTTACAGATGAGCTCTGGCTTTTACTGGACATGAATTAACAAAATGTCCAGCAACTCCGCAATAGAGGCACAGGCGGTTTGTGATCCTCCGTTCCCTCTCCTTAGTCGAGATGCGAATCCCTCCCAGCTGCATGGGCTCAGACTCTGAGCCAGAGGATGGAGATGGTTGCGATGCGGAGCAGGGAAACACCGTTGATGCGAGCTCTCTTCCACGAGCCCGGTGACGAAGATCTACCCGTCGTTCTATGCGGATGGCGAGAGCAATCAAAGAGTCCACATCTGAAGGAACCTCCCGGGAGAGAATCTCATCCTTAACCACTGCGTGGAGTCCCTCCAGAAAACGAGCGAGCAGCGCCGGCTCGTTCCACTCACTAGAGGCAGCAAGAGTGCGAAACTCAATAGAATAATCCGTTATGGACCGTTCACCTTGGCATAAGGAAGCCAGGGCCCTAGAAGCCTCCCTACCAAAAACTGAACGGTCAAAAACCCGAATCATCTCCTCTTTAAAGTTCTGGAACTTGTTAGAGCAATCAGCCCTTGCCTCCCAGATAGCTGTGCCCCATTCTCGAGCCCGGCCAGTAAGGAGTGAAATGACGTAAGCAACCCGAGCTCTCTCTCTAGAGTATGTGTTGGGTTGGAGAGAGAACACAATCTCACACTGCGTGAGAAAGGAGCGGCACTCAGTGGGCTGCCCGGAGTAGCAAGGTGGGTTATTAACCCTAGGTTCTGGAGGCTCGGCAGGCCAGGAAGTAACAGGTGGCACGAGACGTAGACTCTGGAACTGTCCAGAGAGGTCGGAAACCTGAGCGGCCAGGTTCTCCACGGCATGGCGAGCAGCAGACAATTCCTGCTCGTGTCTGCCGAGCATGGCTCCTTGGATCTCGACGGCAGTGTA
This sequence comes from Oncorhynchus gorbuscha, assembly GCF_021184085.1. NCBI lineage: Eukaryota > Metazoa > Chordata > Actinopteri > Salmoniformes > Salmonidae > Oncorhynchus > Oncorhynchus gorbuscha. The sequence continues at coordinate 60,159,989 of NC_060183.1, read as the reverse complement.
ACGAGCGTCTGAAGTCGCTGGGTCCATTCCTTGGTCGGTTCCTTCTGTCATGCAGGTGAAAGAGGACCCAAAAGCGACTTGGCGAAAACAGAGTCTTTAATCCAGTAAAGTAAATACAAACAAAAAACACAACTTTCACTCGAAATGACGAGGACAAACTGGAGACTCGATCTTGAACAGCAGGTGAACAGCAGGTTGCCTCGGGAAGGCACTTGAACCAGACAGACTCAGACACCTGCTCACCACGCAGCATCTGAGGAAAACACGACACGACAGGGCGATACACAAACACAGCACGGTGAATTCTAGACAAGGAACCGACAGGACAGGAACGGAACACAAAGGAAGAAATAGGGACTCTAATCAGGGGAAAGGATCGGGAACAGGTGTGGGAAGACTAAATGATTGATTAGGGGAATAGGAACAGCTGGGAGCAGGAACGGAACGATAGAGAGAAGAGAGAGCGAGAGAGTGAGAGAGGGAGGGGGAGAGAGAGGGATAGAAAGAGGGAAAGAACCTAATAAGACCAGCAGAGGGAAACGAATAGAATGGGAAGCACAGGGACAAGACAAGATAATAAATGACAAAACATGACAGTGCCTTTAAACAGCTTGGAAAATCTCAGAAAATGATGTCATGGCTTTAGAAGCTTCTGATAGGCTAATTGACATAATTTGAGTCAATTGGAGGTGTACCTGTGGATGTATTTCAAGACCTACCTTCAAACTCAGTGCTTCTTTGCTTGATATCATTAGAAAATAAAAAGAAATCAGCCAAGACCTCAGAAAACAATTGTAGATCTCCACAAGTCTGGTTGATCCTTTGGGAGCAATTTCCAAATGCCTGAAGGTACCATGTTCATCTGTACAATCAATAGTACGCAAGTGTAAACACCATGGGGCCACGCAGCTGTCATACCGCTCAGGAAGGAGACGTGTTCTGTCTCCTAGAGATGAACGTACTTTGGTGCGAAAGGTGCAAATCAATCCCAGAATAACAGCAAAAGGACCTTGTGAAAATGCTGGAGGAAACAGGTACAAAAGTATCTATATCTACAGTAAAACGAATCCTATATCGACATAACCTTAAAAGCCGCTCAGCAAGGAAGAAGTCACTGCTCCAAAACCGCCATAGAAAAGCCAGACTACAGTTTGCAACTGTACATGCGGACAAAGATCGTACTTTCTGGAGAAATGTCCTCTGGTCTGATGAAACAAAAATATAACTGTTTGGCAAAAAATTACCATCGTTATGTTTGGAGGAAAAAGGGGGAGGCTTGCAAGCCGAAGAACAACATCCCAACCGTGAAGCACGGGGGTGGCAGCATCATGTTGTGGGCGTGCTTTGCTGCAGGAGGGACTGGTGCACTTCACAAAATAGATGGCATCATGAAGGAGGAAAATTACGTGGATATATCGAAGCAATATCTCAAGACATCAGTCAGGAAGTTAAAGCTTGGTCGCAAATGGGTCTTCCAAATGGACAATGACCCCAAGCATACTTCCAACGTTGTGGCAAAATGGCTTAAGGACAACAAAGTGAAGGTATTGGAGTGGCCATCACAAAACCCCGATCTCAATCCCATGGAAAATTTGTGCGCAGAACTGAAAAAGCTTGCACGAGCAAGGAGGCCTACTAACCTGACTCAGTTACACTGTCATGGGGAATGGGCCAAAATTCACCCAACTTACTGTGGGAAGCTTGTGGAAGGCTACCCGAAACGTTTGACCCAATTAAAAAATTTAAAGGCAATGCTACCAAATGCTAATTGAGTGTATGTAAACTTCTGACCCACTGGGAATGTGATGAAAGAAATTAAAGTTGAAATAAATCATTCTATCAACTATTATTCTGACATTTCACATTATTAAAATAAATTGGTGAATATATCTGACCTAAGACAGGGAGTTTTTACAAGCATTAAATGTCAGGAATTGTGAAAAACTAAGTTTAAATGTATTTGGCCAAGGTCTATGTAAACCTCCGACTTCAACTGTATATTCATACTATACACACAGTCATACAGTCAAAAACATGTGTACATAGAAACCATCTTTGAAATGATTCCTTCGGGCCTCCCGAGTGGCACTGTGTTCTAAGGCACTGCATCACAGTGCTTCAGGCATCACTACAGACCCTGGTTTGATCCCAGGCTGTGTCACAACCGGCTGTGACCTGCAGTACCAAAGGGCGGTGCACAATTGGCCCAGCGTTGTCCGGGTTAAGGCAGGGTTTGGCCAGGGGGGCTTTACTTGGCTCATCACGCTCTAGCGACTCCTTGTGGCAGGCCGGGCTCCTGCAGGCTGTCTTTGGTCATCAGTTGAACAGCGTTTCCTCTGACACATTGGTGCAGCTGGCTTCCGGGTTAAGCGAGCAGGTGTTAAAAACTTCTTGCGTCGAGCAATCCCGTATCCGGGAGCGTAATCATAGCCTCAAGCTCATTACCATAACGCAACGTTAACTATTCATGAAAATCGCAAATTAAATAAAATAAATATATTGGCTCACAACCTTAGCCTTTTGTTAACAACACTGTCATCTCAGATTTTCAAAATATGCTTTTGAACCATAGCTACACAAGCATTTGTGTAAGAGTATTGATAGCTAGCATAGCATTAAGCCTAGTATTCAGCAGGCAACATTTTCACAAAAACAAGAAAAGCATTCAAATAAAATCATTTACCTTTGAAGAACTTTGGATTTTTTCAATGAGAAGACTCTCAGTTAGATAGCAATGTTCAGTTTTTCCCAAAATATTATTTGTGTAGGAGAAATCGCTGTTTTTTTCATCACGTGTGGCTAAGAAAAAAAAACGAAAATTCAGTCATTACAACGCCAAACTTTTTTCCAAATTAACTCCATAATATCGACAGACACATGGCAAACGTTGTTTAGAATCAAGCCTTAAGGTGTTTTTCACATATCTATTCGATGATAAGTCATTCGTGGCAGTTGGGTTTCTCCTCTGACGCAAATGGAAAAATAGACGCAGCTGGAGATTATGCAATAATTGCAACGGAGGACACCAAGCGAGCACCTGGTAAATGTAGTCTCTTATGGTCAATCTTCCAATGATATGCCTACAAATACGTCACAATGCTGCAGACACCTTGGGGAAACGACAGAAAGTTTAGGCTCATTCCTTGAGCATTCACAGCCATATAAGGAGACATTGGAACACAGCGCTTTCAAAATCTGGGGCATTTCCTGTTTGAAGTTTCATCTTGGTTTTGCCTGTAGCATCAGTTCTGTGGCACTCACAGATAATATCTTTGCAGTTTTGGAAACGTCAGAGTGTTTTCTTTCCAAAGCTGTCAATTATATGCATAGTCGAGCATCTTTTCGTGACAAAATATCTTGTTTAAAACGGGAATGTTTTTTATCCATAAATTAAAAGAGCGCCCCCTATATCCAAGAAGTTAAGAAGTGCAGCATGGCGGGTCATGTTTCGGAGGACGCATGACTCGACCTTCGCATCTCCTGAACCTATAGGAGAGTTGCAGCGATGAGACAGGATCGTAATTGGATATCACTAAATTTGGGAGAAAAAGGAGGTACATTTTTTTAAAGAAAACACTGTCATCCATAGCACAAGCATATCAACCCATGAGCATCTGTGCTTCACAACTTGCACACAAAACAAATCGCTAATTTCTCCCATATGGTCTGAGTTGCTGTACAAACAGCAGTGGGACTTTGCTGGCTGGAGACACAAGATGGTCTTTATGGATGTGCCAACACAAATACTCCCCATAGTAAACTTGTCATTCACCACGCTTGGGTTTAAAACATGCTCATCCAAACCCTCTACAGATTCACACATGGCCAGTGTGCATCCCAAATGGCACCACCCTATTCCATAGTACACTACTTTTGACCAGGGCTCTGGTCATAAGTAGTGAACTATATAGGGCATATGGTGCCATTTCAGATGCAGCCCATGTGTGAATCTGTAGAGGGTTTGGGTGAGCATGTTTTAAACCCAAGCGTGGTGAATGACAAGTTTACTATGGGGAGTATTTGTGTTGGCACATCCATAAAGACCATCTTGTGTCTCCAGCCAGCAAAGTCCCACTGCTGTTTGTACAGCAACTCAGACCATATGGGAGAAATTAGCGATTTGTTTTGTGTGCAAGTTGTGAAGCTCAGATGCTCATGGGTTGATATGCTTGTGCTATGGATGACAGTGTTTTCTTAAACACCATTAATGCCAAAATAGGAGAGCTACAGGTGAGCTGCTACTTCACTCTAACACCCTGTATCCCTCTCACCCCTCATATCCGTTCCCCTCACCTGTCCATTGGCCCTGCAGTAAGGAGCAGCAGAGAGCCAATAAGATAATGTCCGTGTGGGAGCAGCGCACCAACCAACTGCGTCGAAACAACCTGAGAGCCAGCTCTGAGGCTCTGTTCAACGAGCTGGACCCCGAGGAGCGTCTGCGGGTCTCCTCCGCCCTCCACCTGCGCTCTGACATGAAGACCCACAACGACCGCCCCCTAGTGGTGGAGCCAGGTAACGGGGACAATCCCCGACCCCCCGAGGAGGACAGAGACGGAGCAGACCCCCAGCAAGAGGGAGGAGACCCCCACGGTCCACAGCCACGTAAGCACTATCGCCACCGGGAGAGGAACGGGGAGAATGGGGAGAGCAGGCATCATACCCACCACAGCCGCAGTAGGGACCACTACCACCCAGACGGGCCCCGATCCAAAGAGGGCAAGGTGGAGAGGAACCATAGTCGAGAGGGGGGGCAGGGCCACAGGTACCATCACCAGGCTGAATCCCCAGAGGAGGGGGTTAACGGAGGGGGAGAGGGAAGGGAAGACCGCCACCACCACTCCGACAGACAGGGGAACGGGGCCCTGGCTACCAGGGACAGACTGGAGAGCAGGGGCCGGGGCCACAGGGAGGAGAACGGAGAAAGGAGGAAGCACCGCTCACGCAGAGTCAGGGCCCAGTCAACACTGGATGGAGACGAGTGTAGAGAGAATGAAGAGAGAAATGGAGACAGGGACCAAGGACACAGGTGAGACCAGTGCTGACTGACCAATACATTCTCAATGTGCTTTAATTACCTATTTTTACTAAGTCAATCACCGCAGAGCTTCACTGATGTGCACAGGCTGTGTTTTGAATGTTTTGCAGGGACAGGCAGACTGACTCTCAAGGGGAGAGCTTGGCCACCAGTCCTGTGCAGCCTCCTGCAGGTCTGCAGGCTGGAGAGAAGCAAGAGGATGCTGACAACCAGAAGAACAGCCACAGAGCCAGCCAGGCAGGCCTGAACAGCAACACTGTCCACATCCCTGTCACCATCACTGCCCCATCCAGAGAGACCACCATCATACCCAGTCAGTACCCTAGTCTCTATCTTAGTCCAGGAGTTTTCTAACTTTTCTTGCCCAGGGACCCACCGCCAAGGCAAACCAGCGACCCAGGGATCCCCCCATCATATGTTAGCAAAACAAATTGTGAATGATAACGGCAAGTAGAAGTAATTAACATTTAATAATGATAAGCAGTTTCATTTTTCTGACCACCTCACAGTTCATTGGAAGGGGAAGTGTAAACTATAACATAGTCTATTACCTAGAAAGGCATCTTCGCGGCATAGAGAAAGTGTTGCTGTTGTTAAGCACATTTTCAGCAATTCTTCAAATTTTCTCATTGAACTCATTGAAAATTTTGAAGCCAATTTTCAGAAATTCTACACACTTTGGCATAGAGCTGAGACAATTTTGCCAATTCTATTTTGCCATGGCTAATGCTGTGTTCCTCTGCTCAAACATTAGAACAATTTTACAATTTTAATGGACATTTATTTTTATAATTCTCCCTGACTGTCTCGCTTTTATTTGATTGTTAGTTCTCAAAGAGGATATTATGAAAAAATAAAGTTTAATATTTTTTGTGTGCTTTCTGTCTGTTTTTGGTCTTTAAAGTTGACACTGAAATAGTTTTTCCATCCTGTAAATTGCCACTTAAATGGCCTGCTTAAGAATTGTCTCCATATTAAAGGGATAGTTCAAGATTTTGGCAATGAAGCCATTTATCTATTTCCCTAGAGTCGGATGAACAGGAACAGTTTGCATGCTAGTGAAACAACCTCTAACTTCCTTCATGCTGGACGCAGTGACATAACAATGGTGGGAAAAAAATCCCCACAACCCCTAGGGAGCCGCGGACCCTAGTTTGAAAACCCCTGCCTTTATCAATACCTCAGTCTGTACCCCAGTCAGTTCCTCACTGTGTTATGTTCCTCTTAGCCATAGGCTTCAGGGGAAACACTTGGGTGAAAGTATAGTGTAACATTAGGTTAGTATGACTGATCAGTGCCTGATCAGCTGTGTGTTGGTTATGTTGTAGTGAAGGTCTATCATGAGTTCTTTCTAAGTGTAATCTCTCTCTCTCACTCTCGCACTCACTCTCTCTTTGCTAGTGGATAACACAGACTGTGAGAGCCTCCGCCTGAACGAGGAGAAGAAGGACTTGGAGGAGGAGCTGAAGAACGGTCCCAAACACATTCTCCCCTACAGCTCCATGTTTGTGTTTGGACAGACCAACCCGTAAGTCATGTCCTGAGACAGGGAACCTTTTGGCTAGTAAGACTAGTCTGGGCTCAAACTGTTTCTGCATTTCTATATTGGGTGCCACTCAGTATTACGTCAGCGTTTTGAGAGGTTATGTTGAGTGCACTCAGTGAGATTACCTGTGTTGTTCAGTGTGCGTCGGCTGTGCCACTACGTGGTGAACCTGCGTTACTTTGAGATGTGTATCCTGTCGGTCATCACCATGAGCAGCATAGCCCTGGCTGCTGAAGACCCTGTGCAGGCCAATGCACCACGCAACAACGTGAGTCCTGCAAGAGTACACACACACACACACACACACTCACACACTGCTGGGCATTTGGGTACGGAGGCCTGAGGAGCAACTCCTACTAGCGCTAAAGGAATTGCATCCAAATCCCAGAACACCCTCAGTCCGACTAGCTGATTTATTAGGCTTGATTGAGCTGCCAGAAGCTTCTAGAATTTCTGCTAATATCACCTGAAAGTTGTACTTTGTGAGAGTGCTACAGAAACAAAAATATTCATAAATATGAGCTGAGTGCTGCTAAGGTGATTGCCTGCTGTGTGTCTTGAGGAAGAGGAAAGAAGACGGGCTGTGTGACATCTGACCGAACATTTAATCATTTGCAGGTGCTCAAGTATCTGGACTACGTCTTCACGGGAGTGTTCACCTTTGAGATGGTGATTAAGGTGAGAGGTCATACTGGTGAAATGGTTGGAAATAGACATACAACAGTTCCCTCCGTTTGAACACACAGAGGTACTCTCTTAGGTTGCAGCTAGAATTAGCTCCACTGTAATGCGGTAGCACTGGTATTACAGTATATCCAAGACCAGGGCTCCTTGCTGAAGTGGTAACACTCATCCATTACCATTCATAATGTGGATCATCTTCCTTATGACTTTAACTCTGTGTGTAGATGATAGACCTGGGACTGCTCCTTCATCCTGGTTCTTACTTCCGGGACCTGTGGAACATCCTGGACTTTATTGTGGTCAGTGGAGCTCTGGTGGCGTTCGCCTGCTCGTAAGTAAACACTTGACATACTGTTTGTTCTTGTGCCAGCTGTAGGTGGGGTTAAAGGGGCAATCTGGGATTCGAAAAACCAAACAAAGCAGGGACCTCACCATTTGTTTTGGTAAAAAGCTGAGGAATGGGGCTGGAGAAATTGAAAATGTATGTTCCAATCCCAGATCTCTCCTTTAAATTGATTACAGTATTAGGACTGTTTCAAATCCTTTTTCAGCCAACAGCACCTCTCCCCTAGGTTGTCACTTCACAGCCAACAGCACCTCTCCCCTAGGTTGTCACTTCACAGCCAACAGCACCTCTCCCCTAGGTTGTCACTTCACAGCCAACAGCACCTCTCCCCTAGGTTGTCACTTCACAGTCAACAGCACCTCTCCCCTAGGTTATCACTTCACAGCCAACAGCACCTCTCCCCTAGGTTGTCACTTCACAGTCAACAGCACCTCTCCCCTAGGTTGTCACTTCACAGTCAACAGCACCTCTCCCCTAGGTTGTCACTTCACAGCCAACAGCACCTCTCCCCTAGGTTGTCACTTCACAGTCAACAGCACCTCTCCCCTAGGTTGTCACTTCACAGTCAACAGCACCTCTCCCCTAGGTTGTCACTTCACAGTCAACACACTGACTCTCCAGCTGGCGCATCTACAAATATGCCAGTCTGGGTGGAGCACTCACTCACCCTCCACAGCCCAAAACATTCCCCCAAATCAACCTCTCTGTACAGCTCTGAGGGGCTTTAAACCACTTTGCCTGTGGTTATTTGCCAAAATGGGTTGTTGCTCAAACTCTTCTTTTAACCTTTAATCACCCCTCCCATCTGTGTAGTAGGGTGTGTGGGATGTGTTTAATGAGCGTGAGGTTATGCTGGGGAGGTGGGCGGGGGCTTCGTCTTAGTGCTAATGTACAGCAGTTGTTCTCTCCCTCCCTGGTACTGAGAGGGAAATGTTATCAGGTGCTTCTATGGCAAGTAACACACACAGTCTCAGACATACACACACAAAGACAATAAAGGGAAGTGAAATCCAGTCTTTCCAACCAGTAAAAGGAAATTGTGTATTCTCTCCCACAACCAACTCAGTCAGTTATTTTGCACCCCAGTGGTGTCATGGTGGGGCTAATGTGTAATAAATAACCTGTGAAGTAGTCTATTGTACCACATTTGTATTGCTGTTGTCTATCTTACTCTTCTCTCTTTTTTCTGAACTGTAGCCTATTGTATATGAATGGTTTTCTGTGTCGCTGACTGTCTCTTTCTCATTTATTTCTGTCCCTCCATCTTTCTCTTTTGTGGCTTGGATTGCTTTCAGGAGCTTCATGGGGTAATGCCTTTGTTTGCCTGCTTTTTTCCCCTTTGTCTCTTTTGTCTTTCTTGACAGTTTATCTCTCTATCTATCTATCTATCTATCTATCTATCTATCTATCTATCTATCTATCTATCTATCTATCTATCTATCTATCTATCTATCTATCTATCTATCTATCTCTCTCTCTCTCTCTCTCTCTCTCTCTCTCTCTCTCTCTCTGTCTCTCGTTCGGTTTGTCTCTCTGTCTGTTTCTCTGTCCATCCTAGTCAACAGAGCCTATGCCCAACATGTAGCCAGTAGCCTCACGCTCATTTCTCAAGCTTTTTGATTAGTTAGCCTGTATTAGAGTTCGACCGATTATGATTTTTCAACGCCGATACCGATTATTGGAGGACCCCAAAAAAAGAAGCCGACACCGATTATTCGGCAGATTCTTTACATTTATTTGTAATAATGACAATTACAACAATACTGAATGAACACTTATTTTAACTTAATATAATACATCAATAAAATCAATTTAGCCTCAAATAAATAATGAAACGTGTTCAATTTGTTTTAAATAATGCAAAAACAAAGTGTTGGAGAAGAAAGTAAAAGTGCAATATGTGCCATGGCACATAAAAAAAGAAGAAAGCTAACGTTTAAGTTCCTTGCTCAGAACATGAGAACATATGAAAGCTGGTGGTTCCTTTTAACATGAGTCTTCAATATTCCCAGGTAAGAAGTTTTAGGTTGTAGTTATTATAGGAATTATAGGACTATTTCTCTCTATACCATTTGTATTTCATTAACCTTTGACTATTGGATGTTCTTATAGGCACTTTACTATTGCCAGTGTAACAGTATAGCTTCCTTCCCTCTCCTCGCTCCTCCCTGGGCTCGAACCAGGAACACAACAACAACAGCCACCCTCAAAGCAGCATTACCCATGCAGAGTAAGGGGAACAACTACTCCAAGTCTCAGAGCGAGTGACGTTTGAAACACTATAGCGTGTACCCCGCTAACTAGCTAGCCATTCCACATTGGTTACACCAGCCTCATCTCGGGAGGTAAACAGCGCAATGCTTGACGCACAACGAAGAGCTGCTGGCAAAACGCACAAAAGAGCTGTTTGAATGAATGCTTACGAGCCTGCTGCTGCCTACCACCGCTCAGTCAGACTGCTCTATCAAATCATAGACTTAGTTATAACATAATAACACACAGAAATACGAGCCTTAGGTCATTAATATGGTCGAATCCAGAAACTATCATCTCAAAAACATTCTTTCAGTGAAATACGGAACCATTCCGTATTTTATCTCAGGGGTGGCATCCATTAGTCTTAACATTCCTGTTACATTGCACAACCTTCAATGTTTTGTCATAATTACGTAAAATTCTGGCAAATTAGGCGCCCCAAATTAGGCATCCCAAACTGTTGCATATACACTGACTGTGCAATGAACGCAAGAGAAGTGACACAATTTCACCTGGTTAATATTGCCTGCTAAGCTGGATTTCTTCTAGATAAATATGCAGGTTTAAAATATATACTTCTGTGTATTGATTTTAAGAAAGGCATTGATGTTCATGGTTAGGTACACGTTGGAGCAACAATACGCACCGCATCGATTATATGCAACGCAGGACACGCTAGATAAACTAGTAATATCATCAACCATGTGTAGTTAACTAGTGATTATGATTGATTGTTTAATGCTAGCTAGCAACTTAGCTTGACTTACTGCATTCGCGTAACAGGCAGTCTCCTCGTGGAGTGCAAAGAGAGGCAGGTGGTTAGAGCGTTGGTCTAGTTAACTGTAAGGTTGCAAGATTGAATCCCCCGAGCTGACACGGTGAAAATCTGTCGTTCTGTCCCTGAACGAGGCAGTTAACCCACCGTTCCTAGGCCGTCATTGAAAATAAGAATGTGTTCTTAACTGACTTGCCAAGTTAAATAAAGATTAAATAAAGGTGTAAAAAATAATAATAATGAAATCTGCCAAATCGGTGTCCAAAAATACTGATTTCCGATTGTTATGAAAACTTGAAATCGGCTATTCCAATTAAATTGGTCGACCTCTAGCCTGTATAGCTACGCATCTATAGATTCACCCTCATTATATTACTGTAGATTATTGGGTCACATTCCATTTGGATAGTCCCATATAGATGCTCTACAGATGGTCATCATACTATCTGTTGAAAAGCAACTGCTTGCTAAGGTTACAGTTAGGGTTAGCTGTGGAATAAGAGTTAGGGTAGGGGTTAAGATTAGGGTTGGGATAAGGGTTATGGTTAGATTTAGGGTTTGGTTTAGTGGATGGTGTTGTTGAATGTTATTGAACATCTACAAACCATCTAAATGGGACTGTCCAAATAAATAGTTTCCTGTTATTCTGACCATTTGCATATGTTCACTCATTTACTCTTCCATTGAAAATTCACACTCACTCATTATTGAGAGGGTGTTTTTGCATGTTTTTTTTAAATATATTTTTTATTTTACCTTTATTTAACCAGGCAAGTCAGTTAAGAACGAATTCTTATTTTCAATGACGGCCTGGGAACAGTGGGTTAACTGCCTGTTAAGGGGCAGAGCGACAGATTTGTACCTTGTCAGCTCGGGGGTTTGAACTCGTAACCTTCCGGTTACTAGTCCAACGCTCTAACCACCGCTCTAACCACCCTGCCGCCCCAAACAGTAGTTTTATTTGATGTAGGTACGTTGGAGGTGTGTGAGTGTGCATGTGAATGGCTGTCTATATGCACATACATCCTTGTGTGTGCGTGCACGTGTGAATGTGCATGTGGGTGAGTGTGTCTGTGCGTGTGAGTGCGTGCATGCATGCGTGTTTGTGGTAGTTGTCCCATAATGCTGTCACAGTAGGGTATGTATGTTTGTTCCTCTCCTGGTGCTGTGGGATGCTGATAGGGAGGTTATCTGGAGGATACACTTCCTCTCCCTAGCTGCTCACCTCACAGACAGACAGACAGACAGAACTGTGTCTCTTGTCGAACGTCATGTCTTGTCCTCCTTAATGCCATCTCACTGGAAAAACTCTCTATCAGAAAATGAGGCCTGAGTCCCAAATGGCATCCCATTTACCAATGTAGTGCACTTATTTTGACCAGGCCCCATATGGCTCTGGTCAAAACTAATGCACTATGTAGGGAACAGGGTGTAATTTGGAACTCATTCTGGGTCTTCTTGTCAGAAACAGATGGACAGCTAAAACTGTCCTTTTACTATTTTCTTCAGTCTGTTAGGTTTCTGCTCTTTTTTCACTTAAACTTAGTAAAATCATTCCGTGTGCTTGTCATTATCTCTTTCTTTCTGCTGTATTTAAATGTTCTTATTAAGTCTTAAGGATAACTAGCACCACAGTATCTCCATGCCTATTCAACAGTAGTAGTGGTAGTAGTAGTAGTATTATTGGCTTAAAGTGTTTATTTTGCTCAGTGTTTCTGTATATTTCTGCCTTTTTCTTTGTCTCTATGAAGCAGCCTTAATATCTTATGTGCTTTGGGTTTGTTCTCTGTGATTCGTGACGTGTGTTTGTTTGCGTGTGTCCTGTTTATCATTGCTTTTCTTCATCAGATCGCAACAAAGCGTGACCAGGTGGGGACCTACCCTCTCTCTGTCATTGACCCCTGACCCCAAAAACGTTCCCCTATCAACCTCCTCCATCGCATTCCAAAACGCTCACTTTCTCTGCTGGATACCCATTCCACCTCTTACGCTCTCAATGAACTAATCCCAGTCCCAATGAGGAACTATTGGAGACCCAGTAGCTTTCAGAAGACAATCACTGATCAGATTCATCTCTGTCCCTTGTTGCCATTGTGTGCCGACATGCCAAAGCAAAGGACAGTTGTACAATGCCAACATTTACAGTTGGAATTAGAATGAAAGTATATCAAATTAATACTAATATATTTATAGTGCATTTGGAAAGAATTTAAGCCACTTCGCTTTTTCCACATTTTGTTACGTTACAGCCTTATTCTAAAATGGATTAAATAGTTTTTTTCCCTCGTAAATCTACACACAATACCCCATAGTAACAAAGCAAAAACAGGTTTTTAGAAATGTTTGCAAATGTACACTACCATTCAAAAATGTGTAGTCACTTAGAAATGTCCTTGTTTTTGAAAGAAACGCACATTTTTTGTCCATTTAAAATAACATCAAATTCATCAGAAATACAGTGTAGACATGGTTAATGTTGTAAATGACTATTATAGCTGGAAACAGCAGATAAAAAAGAAGATATCTACATAGGTGTACAGAGGCCAATTATCAGCAACAATCACTCCTGTGTTCCAATAGCATGTTGTGTTAGCTAATCCAAGACTATCATTTAGAATAAAAAATATATATTATTTATTTTATTTTACCATGTTTTCTCCCAATTTCGTGGTATCCAATTGTTTTTAGTAGCTACCAACTTGTCTCATCGCTACAACTCCCGTACGGGCTCGGGAGAGACGAAGGTTGAAAGTCATGCGTCCTCCGATACACAATCCAACCAAGCCGCACTGCTTCTTAACACAGCGCGCATCCAACCCAGAAGCCAGCCGCACCAATGTGTCGGAGGAAACACCATGCACTTGGCAACCTTGGTTAGCGCGCACTGCGCCCGGCCGCCCACAGGAGTCGCTGGTGCGCGATGAGACAAGGATATCCCTACTGGCCAAACCCTGGAGCATCAGCATTTGTGGGTTCAATTACAGGTTCAAAATGTCAAGAAACAAAGAACGTTCTTCTTAAACTCGTCAGTCTATTCGGGTTCTGAGAAATGAAGGCTATTCCATGTGAGAAATTGCCAAGAAACTTGTACAACCCTGTGTACTACTCCCTTTACAGAACAGTACAAACGGGCTGTAACCAGAATAGAAAGAGGAGTGGGAGGGCCCGGTGCACAACTGAGCAAGTCCTCAACTGGCAGCTTCATTAAATAGTACCCGGAAAACACCAGTCTCAACATCAACAGTGAAGAGGCGACTTTGGGATGCTATCCTTCTAGGCAGAGTTGCAAAGAAAAAGCTATATCTTAGACTGGCCAATAATAATAGAAGAATAAGATGGGCAGAAGAACACAGACAATGGACAGAGGAACTCTGCCTAGAAGGCCAGCATCCCGGAGTCACATCTTCACTGTTGCCATTGAGACTGGTGTTTTGCGGGTACTAATTAATGAACCTGCCAGTTGATGACTTGTGAGGCGTCGGTTTCTCAAACTAGACACTCTAATGTACTTGTCCTCTTGTTCAGGAACTCTGGAGATCATCGGGTTCTTGGGCACCTCCCAACCAAGGCCTTCTCACCCGATTGCTCAGTTTAGCCGGCCGGCTCTAGGAAGAGTCTTGGTGGTTCCAAACTTCCTCCGTTTAAGAATGATGGAGGCCACTGTGTTCTTGTGGACCTTCAATGCTGCAGCAATGTTTTGCTACCCTTCCCCAGATCTGTGCCTCGACATAATCCTGTCTCGGAGCTCTACAGACAATTCCTTCCACCTCGTGGCTTTGTTTTTGCTCTGACATGCACTGTCAACTGTGGGACCTTATATAGACAGGTGTGTGCATTTCCAAATCATGTCCAATCATGCATTTAACACAGGTGCACTCCAATCAAGTTGTTGAAACATCTCAAGGATGATCAATGGAAACAGGATGCACCTGAGCTCAATTTTGAATCTCATAGCAAAGAGTCTGAATACTTAAGCAGATAAGGTATTTCTGTTTAATTTTTTTTATACATTTGCAAAATGTTCTAAAAACCTGTTTTCGCTTTGTTATTATGGGCTATTGTATATAGATTGATTGGGGGGGTCTGTAACGTAATAGATCTGGGACTGCTCCTCCATCTTTATCTTAAATAGTGAAGGAGTTAGCGAGAAGGGCAGATCAGGGAGAGTGAATCGTGTTTCTGGGTTGAGAGAGCAGAAGGTTCGGAATAATGCTCATGTTCTACTGGGAGGCAGATTATTGTAAACAGGAAATGCTGTGCTTTCTCTCTCGGAAAGGGGCAACCAATAAGGCTGTAGTCATGGTTACCGAGGATAACCTCGCATCTGGCTGCTGCAGCTGCACACACAAGGCATATCAGGGCTGATCTGAGCTACTTAATGTGAACACACACACACATCTATTCTTCCTGCCTACAGCTCTTCTGAAAGCTATTGAGGAATGGTTCACTCGCCATCTAGACGTGTTGAGACCCTGGATTGATATGGGCGGGGGTTGACTTACCGGATTGCATGCTGGGGTAACCAGATCTTCAGTGCATGCATGACTGTTGCATACCAGTGTATTAGACCTAAAGCTCCCATTGGGTAAGAAAAAGTCAACACGCCCATTCTGTGTGGAACCATGCTTCTGTTTTCTCTAGTTATCGAGGTAGTTGTCTCCACTGAATACACCTAGACGAACTCATTATGGGTTCAGTCCTTGAGATGGGTGCACAACACATACTGTATAGCTCCAGTTTACGTGCCAATCGTCCGTTGACGGCAGTGTGAGATTTATTCCATAGTATGAGGTGTGTACTTCAGTTCAGTATGCACCTCTAGTCATGATTTCAAACTGTATAGTGCAGTACATTGCACGGTGCTCCACTGAGAGTGGAAAGGCAGGGTTGCTCTCTCATCCCCTCTAGCAGAATCATGGATGGGTTACAACTTCCTACAGTCAGTTCTTCTTTGGAGCCTCCTAGTCCTCCTCCACTGGCTGTCTGGGCCTTATTTCACACTGAATTTAGGAGCTCCAGCCCCATCTATATTGATGGACAGAGAGGACTGACTGATTTCTGCCTGATTTCTGCCTGTGTAAGAGGGGAGATATGCACTCTAGAGAGTTCACTACAGAGGCATTATCAACCTGCCGAGGAGCTGTGACCACACACACACACACACACACACACACACACACACACACACACACACACACACACACACACACACACACACACACACACACACACA
Source organism: Oncorhynchus gorbuscha (assembly GCF_021184085.1). Classification (NCBI taxonomy): domain Eukaryota; kingdom Metazoa; phylum Chordata; class Actinopteri; order Salmoniformes; family Salmonidae; genus Oncorhynchus; species Oncorhynchus gorbuscha. Next base: position 60,144,114 of record NC_060183.1, on the reverse strand, counting down.
CACACACACACACACACACACACACACACACACACACACACACGCAGTCTTGTACAACTAACCTTGTGGGGGGACACAATTCAGTCCCATTCATAATCGTATTTTCCCTAACCCTTATCCTAACCTTAACCCGGAAACCTAACCTTAACTCTAACCCCCCTAGAAATAGCACTTGACCTTGTTGGGACTACTAGACTGCTGGTCCCCACAAGTATTGTTAAACACGTCCACACTAGACATGCTCACACACGCACTCATACACACACACTAAAGTATGTAACCTCATAATAAACACACAGAATATACGATGGTGAGAGTATATGGACAGCCACAGTGTGTAAATGTGACTGGTAGATTATTGTATTGACACCACACTGTCCATCTGGCTCCTGAGGACGGTACTATATATTGTCCCCGCCATTGTGGCAAGAACATCAGTGGTTCCTGCAAAGAAGCTCGTCCCTGACTCAGGGCTGGTTTCTTTGTATCATTTTCTACCACTGTGTATGTCTGTTATTCTACAGAAATACCAGTGGATAGTGTATTGTAGTCCTTTGTCCTATTATGTGATTGCTCCCTGTATTGCTCTTAAAATATGATTCAATAGCTCTATTGCTCTATGTAGGTATGTTTCTGTACAATAACCCATCAACTCACATGCATGTACTCTACTAACTCTATTGTACTCTACTAACTCTATTGTACTCTACCAACTCTATTGTACTCTACCAAGTCTATTGTACTCTACCAACTCTATTGTACTCTGCTGTACTCTACCAACTCTATTGTACTCTACTGTACAATATTGTACTCTACTGTACTCTACCAACTCTATTGTACTCTACCAATTCTACTGTACTCTACTGTACTCTATTGTATTCTACTGTACTCTACTCTACTGTACTCTACTAACTGCTGAATATACCTACTAGAACTTGTAACTGCAAGGATGGGTGGTATTTGATTTATACATGTGTGCCTTAAAGAGAGAGAGTTTAATGAATACCGTGTATGCCAAAAGAGGCTGGTGGGAGAAGCTATGGGCTCATTGTAATGGCTAGAATGGAATGACTGGTATGGTATCAAATATATGGAAACCACGTATTTTACTCTGTTCCATTTATTCCATTCCAACAATGAGCCCGTCCTCCTATAGCTCCTCCCACCAGCCTCCTCGTGTGTGTGTGTGTGTGTGTGCGTGCGTGCGTGCGAGACAGGTCAAAAGGTAAGGTAGTGGTGAGAGCCTGTGGGCCACAGCATAATGCCTACTCTCCTTTTGTTTGGTCTATAGTCACTAACTGTGGGCTTGCTCTGTGCAGAGGAACTAAAGGCAAGGACATCAACACAATCAAGTCTCTCAGGGTGCTGCGAGTTCTAAGGCCTCTGAAGACCATCAAACGACTGCCAAAACTCAAGGTAGCTACATCTGTTACCTGTTCGCTCCGCTCTGACACAACAGAAAAGCCACTTCCATGGCCAGTTACAAGTCAAACAAACACATACGGATGCACTGACGAACGTACACACACACACACACACACACCTGTGCCTCTGCAACACACACACACAGAAATTGCATCAGCAGCCAGTGGATGAATAACTCCCAAGTGATTTGTATGAGATATAAACTAATAAATTAATCACATCAGTGGGAGAGAAGAGGAGGGTGAGATGTAATGACTGATATCCACAGTGTCTATCTTCATATACCAGTTAATCATCCTCTACCCGGTGACAAATGGGGAGAAATGCTAATCTGTCTCACTCTTTTCAGGACCCCAGCTCTGATCTTGTCTCACAAGGACTAGACCAAAGTAATTGATGTGTGGAAAGGTAGTTGATCAGACCAAAGATAGCAGCACATCCTTTTGAAGTAATTGATGGGTTGATTGAGATTGAGATCAGGGTTAGCAGGGAGGTAAGCCCTTCTACTCCCTACCTCTGGTCCAGGGCGTTACATGCTGCTTGCTGAGGCTGAAGGCTCAGTGTCAGCAAGCTGCACGTAACACACGGGACTAGAGCTAATCACTCTCATACACTTAGCTATTTGTACTGAGTGACATGAGTGACGTAAAAAATAACTTACTTCAGGGAGTAGCTCTGTGAGTTACTGTCTCATTCATCCCTGCAGATACATATTAATTGGGAAGATTTCAAAACATGCCATGACAGGGAGACAGTCATTCAAACCACAAATTGATCAACAGAGTGCTGCGTAGAGACTGTGTGCATGTGTCTAGATGGGTGTTCACATGCATGGTAACGTGTTTGAGTGATTGTGTGTACCTCTATTTATTGGTGTGTGTGTGTCCTCCTCCAGGCCGTGTTTGACTGTGTGGTCAACTCTCTGAAGAACGTGCTCAACATCCTCATTGTCTACATGCTCTTCATGTTCATCTTCGCTGTGATCGCTGTGCAGCTGTTCAAGGGCAAATTCTTCTACTGCACCGACGAGTCTAAAGGTCTGGAGAAGGACTGCAGGTACAGGACACACTCACACCGTTGACACTGACTGGTATTGGATATGCCCTTACAAAAAAGAAACATGACAAAGTCACGAGAGAACAAATCACCTGCAAAAATGTGAATACATATGTTTTATATCATATATAGTTGAAGTCAGATGTTTACATACACTTAGATCGGAGTCATTAAAACTCATTTATCAACGACTCCACTAATGTCTTGTTAACAAACTAGAGTTTTGGCAAGTCGGTTAGGACATCTACTGTGTGCCTGACACAAGTCATTTTTCCAACAGTTGTTTACAGACAGATTATTTCATTTCTAATTCACTGTATCACAATTCCAGTGGGTCAGATGTTTACATACACTAAGTTGACTGTGCCTTTAAACAGCTTGGGAAATCCCCGAAAAGGATTTCATGGCTTTGGAAACTTCTGATAGGCAAATTGACATAATTTGAGTCAATTGGAGGTGTACCTGTGGATGTATTTCAAGGCCTACCTTCAAACTCATTGCTTCTTTGCTTGACAAGATGGGAAAATCAAAGAAATCAGCCAAGACTTAAAAAAAGATTTGTAGACCTCCACAAGTCTGGTTCATCCTTGGGAGCAATTTCCAAACGCCTGAAGGTACACAGGTATAAACACCATGGGACCACGCAACCATCATACCGCTCAGGAAGAAGACACGTTCTGTCTCCTAGAGATGAACGTTCTTTGGTGCGAAAAGTGCAAATCAATCCCAGAACAACAGCAAAGGACCTTGTGAAGATGCTGGAGGAAACAGGTACAAAAGTATCTATATCCACAGTAAAACGAGTCCTATATCGACATAACCTTAAAGGCCACTCAGCAAGGAAGAAGCCACTGTTCCAAAACCACCGTAAAAAAGCCAGACTACGGTTTGCAACTGCACATGGGGACAAAGATCATACTTTTTGGAGAAATGTTCTCTGATCTGATGAAACCAAAATAGAACTGTTTGGCCATAATAACCATTGTTATGTTTGGAGGAAAAACGGGGAAGACTTGCAAGCCGAAGAACAACATCCCAACCGTGAGGCACGGGGGTGGCAGCAATCATGTTGTGGGGGTGCTTTGCTGCAGGAGGGACTGGTGCACTTCACAAAATAGATGGCATCATGAGAAGTCAATTAAGTGGATATGTTGAAGCAACATCTCAAGACATCAGTCAAATGGGTCTTCCAAATGGACAATGACCCCAAGCATACTTCCAAAATTGTGGCAAAATGGTTCAAGGACAACAAAGTCAAGGTATTGGAGTGGCCATCACAAAGCCCTGACCTCAAACCTATAGAACATTTTTGGGCAGAACTGAAAAAGCGTTTCCGAGCAAGGAGGCTTACAAACCTGTTACACCAGCTCTGTCATGAAGAATGGGCCACAATTCACCCAACTTATTGTGGGAAGCTTGTGGAAGGCTACCTGAAAAATTTGACCCAAGTTAAACAATTTAAAGGCAACGCTACCAAATACTAATTGAGTGTATGTAAACTTCTGACCCACTGGGAATGTGATGAAAGAAATAAAAGTTGAAATAAATCATTCTATCAACTATTATTCTGACTTTTCACATTCTTAAAATAAAGTGGTGATCCTAACTGACCTAAGACATGGAATTTTTACAAGCATTGAATGTCAAGAATTGTGAAAAACTGATTTTAAATGTATTTGGCTAAGGTGTACGTAAACTTCTGACCTCAACTGTATATGGATTCGTATGCTTCATTTATAAGTCCATAAATCTATGTAGCAACTAAGGATTTCCCCTTTAAAAGGCAGTGACCATCATACAGCAGAACTGTCGCCATTTGAACATTATCCATTAACCTGCCCCATTTATTCTGTCTACTCTTCCACGAATGTCCCGCAAAATCGTTCCCGTCTCGCATTTGGGCTTTTTAGATGTGGTCGCCTTAATTGCCTCAACGGAACATTGCTACTGCAAAATGTTAACACCATCTTTTCACATGTGAAAATGAGATGTTTGCAGTTGGAGTGTTTTTTGTGAATATAGCTTGTGCCAATTTACCTACAAGATAACAATACAATACTGTGCTATTCTCTTTCTATTTTTCTTTCTTTCTCTCTTTGTCTGTCTCTCTTTCTCCTCTCTCTCCCCCTCTTTCCATCGTTCATCAGGGGTAAGTTTCTGGACTATGACGGTGATGAAGTGGCGGCCCAGGATCGTGAGTGGAGGAAGTATGAGTTCCATTACGACAATGTGCTGTGGGCCTTCCTCACCCTATTCACCGTCTCCACCGGGGAGGGCTGGCCAATGTGAGTAGCCCACATGAGCCAATCAGCTGTAGAGAGAAGCTCATTCCAGCCAATTACCTATAAGGACCTTGTCACATAACTACAGGCTAGCACATCACTGGTAATGAGCTACTCACATAACCACAGACTAGGTAGCCAATCAACTGTGAAGAGAAATACAGGCCAGCCAATCCCCTACATGTGGCCTACTTACATTGCTACCGACTAGCCAGTCACTGGCAATGGCCTACACACATAACCATAGGCCACTCAATCACCTACACATCACCTATTCACATAACTACCGGCTAGCCAAATAGCTTCCCAAATAATTCCAGGCAGACTAGAGGGTTCCTATCGGGTCCATTGACCCCTATTGAATGTACACAGTATCCTCAACAAGATGAGCATCCTATTTGACATCCATTCCAAAGGACAAAGTGCCAATGATGTGGGGGAAATAAATGATCTCGGGTGAGACTAGGTGGGGTGGAATCCAGTGGGAGAGGTGTGTGTGCGTGCGTAATGGCGTGCGTGTGCTGAGGTAATGTTCAGGAGAAGACAGCGCTAGTCAGTATGATGGCCTTCATCATTTGCACTAATTTATGGCATGTAGAACCTGACCAGGGTTGGAGTTGAGGACACCACAACGTCTTAAGTGCTCTCCTCAGCTAGTCAGTCATTCATCTTCTCTCTCTGTCTCTCTCCACATCTCCTTCCTCGGGGAAATCATTACCCCAAGTACACAGTTTATCAAGGGCTACACAATAAAATGTAAAAGAGCTAACTAGCGTTAGATTCATCTTTAAATCAAAATGGCTCTATTCCCTGTGACTTAGCGAATAGGGCTTGAGAAGGGGTACTACAGCTCTTTTTGCTATTCTCAGAAATTAATATAAAGCAGAATATCTTCAAAACATCAGTGTTTTTAGTTTTATTTACACATTTGCTGCATATCTGTTTTAATCATATTCAAAAAACTCATTTTTTGTTGTTGTTATGCAACCTGGTAAACATTCATATATTCCCTGCTTCATAATATTATTCCCTGCTGTACTCAGCTATGGAAGATGAAAGATGAATATTGGACATATTTTGTTCCAGTGAATGTATTGCTTTTTTTCCCCACAGCCTGCTTGTACATCACATATTCTTGTGTGTCCTCCCTGCCATGGCTGCCTAGTGGTGTATGTATAGGTTAAAACAATTAAGCTAGTTAGGCTTAGATAGTATTAGGATAGTTTCCTCTAGGTACAGATCTAGAATCAGCTTCCCCTACCCAAATCCTTACTTTAACCATTAATGGGAAAAATGCAAAAGTGACCCTCTGTGTTTACCTGTTTTCTCCAGGGTCCTAAAGCATTCTGTGGATGCCACCTATGAGGATGAGGGTCCCAGCCCAGGCTTCCGTATGGAGACCTCTATCTTCTATGTGGTCTACTTTGTGGTCTTTCCCTTCTTCTTTGTCAACATCTTTGTGGCTTTGATCATCATCACCTTCCAGGAGCAGGGAGACAAGGCCATGTCAGAGTGTAGTCTGGAGAAGAACGAGGTACACAAACACACACAAACAGACACACACACACACACACACACACAAACCTTCCAAGAGCCGGGAGACAAGGCCATGTCAGAGTGTAGTCTGGAGAAGAACGAGGTACACAAACACACACAAACAGACACACACACACACACACACAAACCTTCCAAGAGCCGGGAGACAAGGCCATGTCAGAGTGTAGTCTGGAGAAGAACGAGGTACACAAACACACACAAACAGACACACACACAAACCTTCCAAGAGCCGGGAGACAAGGCCATGTCAGAGTGTAGTCTGGAGAAGAACGAGGTACAGTATGCTGTCTGAACACACGCTGGACCACAGAGATAGAGAGATACACACGCACACAAACACACACTCACACATACACAAGCAGAGAGACAAATACACAGAGAACAGACACACTCTCACCTAGTTGTCTGGCACCCAGTAGAAGATAACTGCACCAACAATTATTAACACAAGGCCAAGTCATTTCTGCCTCTCCTCTGTTAAAACCGTCCCAGTGTTGGATCTCTCAACACTGCACCTGTGGATATATTTCAGTTGATTTCCTTGCTAGCCTGTTGTTTCCCTCAGAAGGCATCAACACAAAAGAACAGCAACCCTCAGGAGAAGCAACCAGCCCAGTGTAGTCCATCCAGCTGTATCTTCATTTCCTACATCACTGAGGTTCACTCTACAGTATGTCCCAAATGGCACCCTATTCCCTTTTATGGCGCACTACTTTCGACCAGAGCCCATTGGGCTCAAAAGCAGTGCACTATGTAGGGACTATTAAACCCTCCTGGAAACTGTTATGTTGCACGCCAGCACTTATCAGACGTTAGTTCAGCCTTTGATGTTTTTCATTTCATTGAACTTTGGTCCTTTTTTATGTTTATAATCAGTGTTTGAACAATATCAGATATGATTAGGGGGATGAGTGAGTGAGTTTGACAAACTCACCTCATCCCTCTCCCTCCCTCCCTCCCTCCCTCCCTCCCCCTCCTCCAACACAGAGAGCTTGTATCGACTTTGCCATCAACGCTAAGCCTCTGACGCGCTACATGCCAGCAGACAAGCAGTCGTTCCAGTATAAGATGTGGCAGTTTGTGGTGTCGCCGCCCTTTGAGTACTCCATCATGACCATGATCGCACTCAACACTGTGGTGCTGATGATGAAGGTCAGTGATGCTTCCCACACACCATCGGCAATGTGTCCATTGTAGAAACAATGGTCCCGTTCCAGGCTGTATACATTAAAGACGTATGCCAGATCTCAGAATGCCTGGATAACTGTACACATCAAATGATATTGCAATTGGATGCCCCTCTGCACAGTCAATAATGTCGCACACAACCATTGGTTGATGCAATTTTATTGTCTGCTATGATGTCAGCCTGCAACGCAACCTATAACTGGATATAAGCATTGCAAGTTGCCCTTGATCACTGACAGAGCATTTGTCATAAAATGGGAAATCTGATCCTAGATCTGTTATAAGGGGAATTTCTACCTTGAGTGGGATAACTTTGGGACAGGGTTTTGGCACAGGTAATCAGTATAATTTGGATGGATACATTGAACGTATCCGTTGTTGATGTATAAGCAGCCTCTCTGTTGCTTTGACCTTAACCACATGGTTGATCCATTTGGCTTATCTCCAGGTATTGACCTTTACAGGTCTGTCAGACTGAGGGATAGGGCTGTTGCGGTGTCCATATTACCACCAAACTGGTAGCCATGAATCATGACCACAGTAAAAATCCACGGACTACCAGGCCATCAGGGCCTTTTGGCCTGGTAGTCAGGGCTCTGTCGTTTCTCCATCAGGTCCTAATGGCCTGGTAGTCAGGGCTCTGTCGTTTCTCCATCAGGTCCTAATGGCCTTAGGGCTCTGTTGTTTCTCCATCAGGTCCTAATGGCCTGGAAGTCAGGGCTCTATCGTTTCTCCATCAGGTCCTAATGGCCTCAGGGCTCTGTCGTTTCTCCATCAGGTCCTAATGGCCTGGAAGTCAGGGCTCTATCGTTTCTCCATCAGGTCCTAATGGCCTCAGGGCTCTGTCGTTTCTCCAACAGGTCCTAATGGCCTGGTAGTCTGGGCTCTATCGTTTCTCCATCAGGTCCTAATGGCCTTAGGGCTCTGTCGTTTCTCTATCAGGTCCTAATGGCCTCAGGGCTCTGTTGTTTCTCCATCAGGTCCTAATGGCCTGGTAGTCAGGGCTCTATCGTTTCTCCATCAGGTCCTATTGGCCTGGTAGTCAGTGCTCTGTCGTTTCTCCATCAGGTCCTAATGGCCTGGTAGTCAGGGCTCTGTCGTTTCTCCATCAGGTCCTAATGGCCTGGTAGTCAGGGCTCTATCGTTTCTCCATCAGGTCCTAATGGCCTCAGGGCTCTGTTGTTTCTCCATCAGGTCCTAATGGCCTAGTAGTCAGGGCTTTGTAATTTCTCCATCAGGTCCTAATGGCCTGGTAGTCAGGGCTCTATCGTTTCTCCATCAGGTCCTAATGGCCTGGTAGTCAGGGCTCTATCGTTTCTCCATCAGGTCCTAATGGCCTGGTAGTCAGGGCTCTATCGTTTCTCCGTCAGGTCCTAATGGCCTTAGGGCTCTGTTGTTTCTCCATCAGGTCCTAATGGCCTGGAAGTCAGGGCTCTATCGTTTCTCCATCAGGTCCTAATGGCCTCAGGGCTCTGTCGTTTCTCCATCAGGTCCTAATGGCCTGGAAGTCAGGGCTCTATCGTTTCTCCATCAGGTCCTAATGGCCTCAGGGCTCTGTCGTTTCTCCAACAGGTCCTAATGGCCTGGTAGTCTGGGCTCTATCGTTTCTCCATCAGGTCCTAATGGCCTTAGGGCTCTGTCGTTTCTCTATCAGGTCCTAATGGCCTCAGGGCTCTGTTGTTTCTCCATCAGGTCCTATTGGCCTGGTAGTCAGTGCTCTGTCGTTTCTCCATCAGGTCCTAATGGCCTGGTAGTCAGGGCTCTGTCGTTTCTCCATCAGGTCCTAATGGCCTGGTAGTCAGGGCTCTATCGTTTCTCCATCAGGTCCTAATGGCCTCAGGGCTCTGTTGTTTCTCCATCAGGTCCTAATGGCCTAGTAGTCAGGGCTTTGTAATTTCTCCATCAGGTCCTAATGGCCTGGTAGTCAGGGCTCTATCGTTTCTCCATCAGGTCCTAATGGCCTGGTAGTCAGGGCTCTATCGTTTCTCCATCAGGTCCTAATGGCCTGGTAGTCAGGGCTCTATCGTTTCTCCGTCAGGTCCTAATGGCCTGGTAGTCAGGGCTCTATCGTTTCTCCATCAGGTCCTAATGGCCTGGTAGTCAGGGCTCTATCGTTTCTCCGTCAGGTCCTAATGGCCTGGTAGTCAGGGCTCTATCGTTTCTCCGTCAGGTCCTAATGGCCTGGTAGTCAGGGCTCTATCGTTTCTCCGTCAGGTCCTAATGGCCTGGTAGTCAGGGCTCTATCGTTTCTCCATCAGGTCCTAATGGCCTGGTAGTCAGGGCTCTGTCGTTTCTCCGTCAGGTCCTAATGGCCTGGTAGTCAGGGCTCTCCATCAGGTCCTAATGGCCTGGTAGTCAGGGCTCTATCGTTTCTCCATCAGGTCCTAATGGCCTGGTAGTCAGGGCTCTGTCGTTTCTCCATCAGGTCCTAATGGCCTGGTAGTCAGGGCTCTGTTGTTTCTCCATCAGGTCCTAATGGCCTGGTAGTCAGGGCTCTGTTGTTTCTCCATCAGGTCCTAATGGCCTGGTAGTCAGGGCTCTGTTGTTTCTCCATCAGGTCCTAATGGCCTGGTAGTCAGGGCTCTGTTGTTTCTCCATCAGGTCCTAATGGCCTGGTAGTCAGGGCTCTGTTGTTTCTCCATCAGGTCCTAATGGCCTGGTAGTCAGGGCTCTGTTGTTTCCCCATCAGGTCCTAATGGCCTGGTAGTCAGGGCTCTATGTTTCTCCATCAGGTCCTAATGGCCTGGTAGTCAGGGCTCTATCGTTTCTCCATCAGGTCCTAATGGCCTGGTAGTCAGGGCTCTGTCGTTTCTCCGTCAGGTCCTAATGGCCTGGTAGTCAGGGCTCTATCGTTTCTCCGTCAGGTCCTAATGGCCTGGTAGTCAGGGCTCTATCGTTTCTCCGTCAGGTCCTAATGGCCTGGTAGTCAGGGCTCTATCGTTTCTCCGTCAGGTCCTAATGGCCTGGTAGTCAGGGCTCTATCGTTTCTCCATCAGGTCCTAATGGCCTGGTAGTCAGGGCTCTGTTGTCTCTCTAACCATTCTGATGTCAATGGAAATGCAATGGAAAATCACAAACACTTTTCATCAAAACGGTGTAGTGCTTTTAAAACCTCACTGTGAATATCAATTTGAAGAAAGAAGTTCAACAGCAGGTTGCGACTGAGTGTAAAACATGGTTGTTGTGGATGTTGTTTCAAAGCCTAACACAACAAAATGGACAACGCTTTCTACGGTGATGATTCATTCAAAACACCCGTACACATATAAGAGCTTATGCATAGGCTTATGATGAATAAATCTGAATGAAAATGATGATTGTGCCGTGATACAATACATAGCCTATCACATATTCACCATGGCAGAAAACACAACACAAAACTGTTTTAAGATGTCTGGTGCATAATTGGTCTAGACTATACCCCAAAATGAAACACATTTGAGTAATAGCCTTTGAGTGTAGACTGTATTATTATGCATAATGGATGGACTGGTTACCTTATGTTATGCTCCAAACGTTCTATCTATGAGTCTGGGTGAGAGCCCTAGGCGATGATGTTGGTTCATTGATTGAAGGGGAAAGTGCTCCATTCCCTATTCAAGTGCATACAGATGACATGCCTTTTCCCCTGGCCCTGTTCCTACCCATTTCATAATGGGCCATTCTAAATCTAAACTCATTTTTACATATTAAAGACAAGATTAAATAAAGAATAGTCTGATGGGTGAAAATATGATCGCTTGATCTGAGAACAGCTGTACAGCCTGAGGCAAGGAACAGACTCCGCATTAATAGCCTATAGTCACATCATGCAGCCCATATATGTTTTGATTTATAACACATTCTATGGTTTGTATCATTCAAAACTTAAATGGCCAAATAACTCAAAATAACTATTTTTCAAATGATCACTTTTGCGCACAACTTCATTTTTCCTGGAATGGGAACGATATCCTTTCTATTTTATTCTGCTAAGTTCAATGATATTCTTCTTACTATAAGATCATGTAATATAAAATAATGGCACAGGACTTGTCACATAACAGCCAGATAACGTACAGTAGGCCAACTCATAATCTGTTCTTCTGAAATACGTTTTCTTCATATGTTTCTTTAGACCTGATTAAAATAAATAATGGATTTATTGTGGTGTATGTTTGTTTACTAAATGTGTTTGTTAATTACAGGTCAATTAATTAGGGACGGGGTGTTTTACACACACACGGACGGACGGACGGACGGACACACACACACACGGACGGACACAAACACACACACGTACGGACACACACACACGCACGCACGGACGGATGAAAAAAGAGGGGAAGGATAACTTTAACAAGTATTACAATGGTCTGTCAGTCTGACATTGGAAATGGACATGCCCATTATCATTTCCTCATGTTCAGTGGGAATGAATGTTGACCTCTGACATCTTCCCGACCTTTGCCTGACTTCTGACCTCTGCCTTCAGTTTCACGGTGCTCCGGAGATGTATGAGGCCATGCTGAAGCACCTGAACATTGTGTTCACAGCTCTCTTCACACTAGAGTGCATCCTCAAGATCATCGCTTTCGGACCACTGGTGAGTCTCCATACATTACAGCACATGGTCACTATCTATCTAAGCATTTAGGAAAATAGACTGTAGACTAATTTTGGAATCACTCAAGTTGTCTTTTTGTGGAAAATACAGTTCAAGTCAGAAGTACACTTAGGTTGGAGTCATTAAAACCACTCCACAAATTTCTTGTTAAAACAAACTAAACTTTTGGCAAGTCGGTTAGGAAATCTACTGTGTGCATGACACAAGTACCTTTTCCAACAATTGTTTACAGACAGATTATTTCACTTCTAATTCACTGTATCACAATTCCAGTTGGTCAGAAGTTTACAAACTTTTAAATTGACTGTGCCTTTAAACAGCTTGGGAAATTCCAGAAAATGATGTCACGGCTTTAGAAGCTTCTGATAGGCTAATTGACATTTTGAGTCAATTTGAGGTGTACCTGTGGATGTATTTCAAGGTCTACCTTCAAACTCAGTTCCTCTTTGTTTGATATCATGGGAAAATCAAAATAAATCAGCCAAGACCGCTCAGGAAGGAAACGTGTTCTGTTTCCTAGAGATGAACGAAAAGTGCAAATCAATCCCAGAACAACAGCAAAGGACCTTGTGAAGATGCTGGAGAAAACAGGTACAAAAGTATCTATATCCACAGTAAAACGAGTCCTATATTGACAACTTGAAAGGCCGCTCATCAAGGAAGAAGCCACGGCTCCAAAACCCCCATAAAAACCCCAGACTACGGTTTGCAACTGCACATGGGGACAAAGACCGTACCTTTTGGAGAAATGTCCTCTGGTCTGATGAAACAAAAATAGATCTGTTTGGCCATATTGACCATCGTGATGTTTGGAGGAAAAAGGGGGAGGCTTGCAAGCCGAAGAAAACCAACCCAACCGTCTAGCATGGGGGTGGCAGCATCATGTTGTGGGGGTGGCAGCATCATGTTGTGGGGGTGGCAGCATCATGTTGTGGGGGTGCTTTGCTGCATTAGGGACTGGTGCACTTCACAAAACAGATGGCATCTTGAGGGAGGAAAATTATGTGAATATATTGAAGCAACATCTCAAGACATCAGTCAGGAAGTTCTAAAGTTGTGGCAAAATGGCTTAAGGACAACAAAGTCAAGGTATTGGAGTGGCCATCACAAAGCCCTGATATCAATCCTATAGAACATTTGTGAGAGGAACTGAAAAAGCATATGCGAGCAAGGAGGCCTACAAACCTGACTCGGTTACACCAGCTCTGTCAGGAGGAATGGGCCAAAATACTCCCAACTTATTGTGGGAAGCTTGAGGAAGGCTACCCGAAATGTGTGACCCAAGTTAAACATTTTCATGTCAATGCTACCAAATACTAATTGAGTGTATGTAAACTTCTGACCCACTGGAAATGTGATGAAAGAAATAAAAGTTTAAATCAATCCTTCTCTCTACTATTATTCTGACATTTCACATTCTTAAAATAAAGTGGTGATCCTAACTGACCTAAGACAGGGCATTTTTTCTAGGATTAAATGTCAGAAATGGCTAAAAACTGAGTTTAAATGTATTTGGCTAATGTGTATGTAAACTTCCGACTTCAACTGTAGATGACTGTGTACCAGGGTGGGGAAGAGAGACGGAGAAACTGAGCCAGAGATAGAGAAAGTGGGATATCAGGACAGAGACTGATAAAGAGCCTTTGTGAAAACATTGGAAGGTTAATGGATGGCCAGGGGTAGTTTGGATGAGGGTAGGCTGACAAGCCTTCAGCAAGAGCCACCGGGAGGTGAGGTGTGTGTTGGGGATGATACAACAGCTTAAGTTGAGGGGATGAGGGTGGGAAGGTAAAGCAGTGGGATTGAAGGATGGAGGAATACATCTCCCAGGCAGTGCCGGGCCACCTGGCCCCTCTGCGCGGCTATTCATCTCCAGATTCATTCACAGTTCATCCCCAGGCTCATTTGTCAAATGGGTTTTTTTCACACGCCAATTACCTCCACCTGTTCAGCAGTTAGCCCAGATGGATGGGCCTCTCGCTCTCTCGCACTTGCTCTCTCTTGCTCCCTCTCTCTCTGGGCGCCTATGTAGTTTCAAATTGCTATGCTCCCCAGGAGGAGCGTATGCTCACTGCCATGCCACCTGACAGATTCACCTGTCTGTCTTAGGTCTATGCCGCTGTTTAGAATCTCCGAGTGTGTGTGTCTGGGAGTGAGTGACACTCTGTAGGCTATATATTGGATGGCCTTTTAATGAAACTCAAAGCAACTCATTAAAAGCTGCCTCATTTGAGGAGCTTAGAAGACATGCTCTGTAGAGTGTGGCCTGAGGAAAGCATTTAAAGAGCAAGGGTTTGGTACCAATCACAATAAAACCTCTATCCCTCTCCCTCCCCTCTCTCTCACCCGCTCTCCCTCTATTTCTCTCTTTTTCTTCCTCTCTCTTTCTCTGTTGCAGAATTACTTGAAGGCAGCTTGGAACGTGTTTGACTTTGTGACAGTATTGGGGAGTATCACAGACATCTTGGTCACAGAGATTAAGGTAAGTGCTGCTTCAGTACAGTGTGCCCATACAACTTATTTTATGGCAAATATAAACTCAGAAAAAAATAAATGTCCTCTCACTGTCAACTGCATTTATTTTCAGCAAACTTAACATGTGTAAACATGTGTATGAAAATAACAAGATTCAACAACTGAGACATAAACTGAACAAGTTCCACAGACATGTGACTAACAGAAACTCAACAAAGGGGTGGGTCAAAATCAAAAGTAACAGTCAGTATCTGGTGTGGCCACCAGCTGCATTAAGTACTGTAGTGCATCTCCTCCTCATGGACTGCACCAGATTTGCCAGTTCTTGCTCTGAGATGTTACCCCACTCTTCCATTAAGACACCTGGGGGGAATGGCCCTAGCCCTCACCCTCTAATCCAACAGGTCCCAGACTTTCTCAATGGGATTGAGATCCGGGCTCTTCGCTGGCCATGGCAGAACACTGACATTCCTGTCTTGCAGGAAACCATGCACAGAACGAGCAGTATGGCTGGTGGCATTATCATGCTGAAGGGTCATGTCAGGATGAGCCTGCAGGAAGAGTACCACATGAGGGAGGAGGATGTCTTCCCTGTAACGCACAGCGTTGAGATTGCCTGCAATGACAACAAGCTCAGTCCGATGATGCTGTGACACACCAACCCAGACCATGACGGACCCTCCACCTCCAAATCGATCCCTCTCCAGAGTACAGGCCTCGGTGTAACACTTATTCCTTCGACGATAAACGTGAATACGACCATCACCCCTGGTGAGACAAAACCGCGACTCGTCAGTGAAGAGCACTTTTTTCCAGTCCTGTCTGGTCCAGTGATGGTAGGTTTCTGCCCATCGGCGACGTTGTTGCCGGTGATGTCTGGTGAGGACCTGCCTTACAACAGGTCTACAAGCCCTCAGTCCAGCCTCTCAGCCTATTGCGGACAGTCTGAGCACTGATGGAGGGATTGAAGTGGTTCCTGGTGTAACTCCGGCAGTTGTTGTTGCCATCCTGTACCTGACTCGCAGGTGTGATGTTCGGATGTACCGATCCTGTGCAGGTGTTACACTTGGTCTACCACTGCGAGGACGATCAGCTGTCCGTCCTCTCTCCCTGTAGCGCTGTCTTAGGCGTCTCACAGTACGGACATTGAAATGTATTGCCCTGACAACATTGGCAGTCCTCATGCCTCCAAGCAGCATGCCAAAGGCACGTTCAGAGTCAGTAGAAAGGCCTCTTTAGTTTCCTAAGTTTTCATAACTGTGACCTTAATTGCCTACTGTCTGTAAGCTGTTAGTGTCTTAACGACCTTTCCACAGGTGCATGTTCATTAATTGTTTATGGTTCATTGAACATGCATGGAAAACAGTGTTTAAACCCTTTACAATGAAGATATGTGAAGTTATTTGGATTTTTACTAATTATCTTTGAAAGACAGGGTCCTGAAAAAGGGACGTTTCTTTGTTTGCTGACTTTATATGGCAATTTACAAAATGCATCGGCACATAGCGATTCTCCTATATGCAGTCGTGCTTATATGTCTTCACTCATACTACATTTACTCCTTGAATGAGGTTTAACCAAGTTACATTACTGTTGGTGAGGTAATCAGAAGAACCCACCAGCATATCCTTCTGCTTTAGAGAGCTACTGGAGATGGCTGAGAGCTCTGTCTCCTTCTGGATAGATTAGTATGTAGCTGGGGGACAGACCGGAGTGGGAGGCAGAGGGGGATCAGGAAAAGCATCTGTGCAGATTGCAGCACAGTACCACTGTAGTCCGTTTACTACGTAACTCTCTTTGTGGATGAAATTTCCCTTTGTGTGGGATTTCTCTCCCCGTGACAGTCTTTTTCTTCTCTCGCTCTCTGGTTTTCTATCTTTCTCTCACTGTGTTTCCATCTTCTGCTATTTCTTTGCTGGTGCCTGTGCTCCCTCTGTGACACTATGGACCCTCTCTAGACGGTAAGTGTCTTGTTCCCGTTGCTTTTGACCATTCCCTTGGCAGCCACTCTAAATCATACATAAATGGATAGGTAGATACTCTTCACTGAAATGGTACCACTGCTTCACTGAGCCCCCTTGTTAACCTAAACCATTCTGAGTGGAACCCAAATCTGATCCAAGAACAGTTGTTTGAATTCCAGTGTGTCTCCTCCTGCAGGACAAGCTGATCAATCTGAGTTTCTTGAGGCTGTTCAGGGCGGCCAGGCTCATCAAGCTGCTGAGGCAGGGCTACACCATTCGCATCCTGCTATGGACCTTTGTCCAGTCCTTCAAGGTGATTCACTGACCCCTCACCTCTGACCCTTGACCCTGATGTTTGAACCCTGCCTACTCAACATGGACTCTTGATTTGAGAGTTACATGGTATTCATCTGATCAGTAGTGAATTTAATGAATGTAGGCTGATTCATTATTTTGTAATAACTGTAAGCATATAGATTGAACTGTAAGGGGGGAGATAAGGAAATAAAACGAGGACATCTTTCTTTTTGTATACTTAAAGGGATACTTAGTGATTTTGGCAATGAGGCCCTATATCTACTTCATCAGATGAACTCGCAGATACCATTTAAATGTGTCTGTGTCCAGTATGAAGGAAGTTAGAGGTAGTTTCGGGAGCCAATGCTAACCAGCATTAGCACAATGACTGGAAGTCTACAGATATCTGCTAGCACCCATAGGCTTCCAGTCATTGTGCTAACGCAAGCCAAATTCCCAAAGTATCCCTTTAATGGCATTTGAAGTGATATTGATGTTTATTTGGAGTCTTAGAGAAGTGGTTTGTTCTGTGGAGCTTTCGTCGTAGAGAGAACAAGGACATTGCCAAGAATAGTTAATTTGATAGCAGGTTAAATGTGGGGTGGTGAGAGCTTTTAAGCCCAAATGAAAATGGATAGTTGCTGCAGGATGTTAAAAGGTAGCTCATTATTTCTGATTAATGTGTACCCTTCCCTGGGATATATGTGATTAAGGAAATCAACCCCGCGGGTCACGTTGGCTGCTCTGCTCCATAAATAAGACTATTAAACCTTACTGTGCTGTTAACTTCTCGGTGCGTGTGTGTATTTTCTATTTCCAGGCCCTACCTTACGTCTGCCTCCTCATCGCTATGCTCTTCTTCATCTACGCCATCATCGGCATGCAGGTGAGTCATACCACACACACGTCCAGTGACAATAACTATGCTATACTATGTTATATATCATAATGAGAATGTCAACAGCTTATCCTCTATGGGAGATGGTTAAACATGTGGCAGCAAATCTGATCAATTGTATGCACATTGGAGGTGCTTGCCATCCACTAGATTAGCATGGCATTATAAATCAATGGTAATTGTGTCTTCTTGTAAAAGAGCCCTCATTTAATCATCGATGCTGTATAATGAGATGCTGTATAATGAGATGCTGTATAATGACAAAAGGGCGCCCAGAGGGAGGGGTGGATCAGGACACCACACTGTGAGTGACAAACTTCATATCCCAATTAAACAGGGAGCCAAAAGAAGCTTATCTGGCTCTTTGTTATCATCAGGACTATCTGTGTGTCCCAAATGGCACGCTATCCCCATATAGTGGCTTTTTTCAAAAGTAGTGCACTATATAGGGAATATCAACATTTGTGTGCCATTTGGATGTACCCTATAAGTGTGAACGTGGGCAGAATACAGGGTCTCACCATGTCATTCAATTCTATTGTTATTAGATTATAAAGATTTCTAGATAGCTACAGTGAACTCCAAAAGTATTAGGACAGTGAACTATGTTTTAGCTCTGTACTACAGCAGTTTGGATGTGGAGCAGACTGTCAGCTTTACTTTGAGGGTATTTTCATCCATATCGGGTGAACCGTTTAGAAATGACAGTACATTTTGTATAATGCCCCCATTTTAGGGACCAAAAGTATTGGGACAAATTTACTTACAGTTGAGGTCGGAAGTTTACATACACTTAGGTTGGAGTCATTAAAACTCATTTTTCAACCACTCCACAAATGTCTTGTTAATAACAAACTATAGTTTTGGCAAGTCGGATAGGACATCTACTTTGTGCATGACAAAAGTAATTTTTCCAAGAATTGTTTACAGACAGATTTTTTCACATCTAATTCACTGTATCACAATTCCAGTGGGTCAGAAGTTTACATACACTAAGTTGACTGTGCCTTTAAACAGCTTGGAAAATTCCAGAAAATCAGGGATTTAGATGCTTCTGATAGGCTAATTGACATAATTTGAGTCAATTGGAGGTGTACCTGTGGATGCATTTCAAGGCATACCTTCAAACTCAGTGCCTCTTTGCTTGACATCATGGGAAAATCAAAATAAATCAGCCAAGACCTCAGAAAAATAATTGTAGACCTCCACAAGTCTGGTTCATTCTTGGGAGCAATTTCCAAATACCTGAAGGTACCACGTTCATCTGTACAAACAATAGTACGCAAGAATAAACACCATGGGACCACACAACCGTCATACCGCTCAGGAAGGAGATGCGTTCTGTCTCCTAGAGATTAACGTATTTTGGTAGGAGGGACTGCAGGAGGGATTGGTGCACTTTACAAAATAGATGGCATCATGAGGAGGAAAATGATGTGGATATATTGAAGCAACATCTCAAGACGTCAGTCAGGAAGTTAAAGCTTGGGCGCAAATGGGTCTTCCAAATGGACAATGACCCCAAACATACTTCCAAAGTTGTGGCAAAATGGTTCAAGGACAACAAAGTCAAGGTATTGGAGTGGCCATCACAAAGCCCTGACCTCAATCCCATAGAGATTTGTGGGCAGAACTGAAAAGGCGTGTGCTAGCAAGGAGGCCGCAACACCTGAACCTATAGGGGGCGGTCTGGGTGGGCATCTGTCCGCGGTGGCGGCTCTGGCGCTGGACGTGAACCCCACCCCACCATAGTCTTAGACCGCTTCTGTGGCCTCCTAGGAACGGCGACCCTTGCCGCCGACCCTGGCCTGGGAACCCTAAATGGGCCCACAGGACTGAGGGACACCTCTGGACTGAAGGACGCCTCTGGACTGAACAAACTCCTCCGGACTGAGGGGCAGCTCCGGACTGAGGGGCAGCTCCGGACTGAGGGGCAGCTCCGGACTGAGGGGCAGCTCCGGACTGAAGGACCGCTCTGGACTGAAAAGCAATTCCGGCATCTGACAGCTCCTGGCTGACTGACTGCTCTTGCAGGTCCTGGCTGTTTGACGGCTCTGGCAGCTCCTGGCTGACTGGTGGCTCTGGAAGCTCCTGGCTGGTTGGCGGCTCTGGAAGCTCCTGGCTGACTGGCGACTCTGGCGGATCTTGGCTGACTGGCGGCTCAGGACAGACTGGCTGCTCTGGCGGCTCAGGACAGACTGGCGGCTCTGGCGGCTCAGGACAGACTGGCGACCCTGGCAGCTCAAGACAGACTGGCGGCTCTGGCGGCTCAGGACAGACTGGCGTCTCTGGCGGCTCAGGACAGACCAGCGGCTCTGGTGGCTCAGGACAGAAGGGAGACTCTGGCGGCTCAGGACAGACGGGAGACTGGCGGCTCAGGACAGACGGGAGACTCTGGCGGCTCAAGACAGACTGGAGACTCTGGCGGCTCAGGACAGACGGGAGACTCTGGCGGGCTCAGGACAGACGGGAGACCCTGGCGGCTCAGGACAGACGGGAGACGCTGGCGGCTCTGGACAGACGAGGTGCACTGTAGGCCTGTGTATAAGATAGTCGTTTTGGAATTGTTAGTTAGATTACTTGTTGGTTATTACTGCATTGTCGGAACTAGAAGCACAAGCATTTCGCTACACTCGCATTAACATCTGCTAACCATGTGTATGTGACAAATAAAATTTGATTTGATTTGAAAAAGAACTTTAACACGTTTCGGGATGAGTACTAGGAACTGACACATGTGGTATCAGACAGCTAACACGCTGCTCAGGGTGAATACCGTGCATACTATGCCAAACCAACAGCGCTCTCTCTTCACTCTCCTCCAATTTTATCAACAACTTGCCGAATGTCTCATAATCTCCCCTCCATTCACTCTCCTCCAATTTGTCCAATAACTTCTCAACATTCTCGGACTCACACCTCAACTTCGCCGACTGCTCTGATTCCATCCTCGGCTCCTTACGGTAAGCACGGGAAGTTGGCACAGGTCTCCTACCTGAACTCGCCACCACCCCCGTGTGCCTCCCCCCAATAAATGTTTGGGGCTGCCTCTCGGGCTTCCAGCCACTCTGCCGTGCTAGCTCCTCATAATGCAGCCTCTCTGCTTTTGCTGCCTCAAGCTCTACTTTGGGGCGTTGATATTCCCCTGGCTCTCCCCAGGGTCCTTTGCCGTCCAACTCGTCCTCCCATGTCCATTCCTCCTCCTTGCGCTGCTCCTGCTGCTGCTGCCTGTTACCACGCTGCTTGGTACTTTTTTGGTTGGTGGTTCTGTAACGGTTGTTGTCTGGAGATAGAGAGTACCAAAGCGCAGTGTGGTTAGTGTTCATCTTTTTAATGGAAAACTGAACACTTCAAAAACACAAAACAATAAAGTGACAACCGAAACAGTTCTATCTGGTGCAGACACACAAAGACTGAAAATAACCACCCACAAACCCCAACAGAAAACAGGCTACCTAAATATGGTTCCCAATCAGAGACAATGACTAACACCTGCCTCTGATTGAGAACCATATCAGGCCAAACAAGACACCCAACCTAGAAACACAAAATACTCACCCAACTCACGTCCTGACCAACTAAAACAAACAAATAACACAAGAACTAGGGTCAGAACGTGACAGTGAAAGGCTACCCGAAGTCCAACAAGTTTAAGGCAATGATACCAAATACTAATTTAGTGTATGTAAACTTCTGAATGTGATGAAAGAAATATAAGCTGGAATAAATCTTTCTCTCTACTATTATTCTGACATTTCACATTCTTAAAATAAAGTGGTGACTGACCTAAAACAGGACATTTTTACTAGGATTAAATGTCAGGGATTGTGAAAAACTGAGTTTAAATGTATTTGGCTAAGGTGTATGTAAACTTCCGGCTTCAACTGTATGTGTATTAAAGTAGTAAAATGTTAAGTATTTGGTCCCATTTTCATAGCACACAATACTACATCAAGCGTGTGACTTTTTGTTGGATGCATTGGCTGTTTGTTTTGATTGTGTTTCAGATTATGAATGAGTAGGTGTGTCCAAACCTTTGACTGGTACTATACAAGTATTTGCCCCCTTTCTGATTTTCTCTATTTTTGCATATTTTTTACTCTTAATGTTAATAGATCTTCAACCAAAACCAAATATTAGATAAAGGGAACCTGAGTGAACAAATAATACAAAATGTTGATAATGAATAAATGTATTTTATAAACAAAGTTACGCAACACCCAAAGCATCTGTGTGAAAAAGTAATTGCCCCCTTACACTCAATAATTGGTTGTGCCACCTTTAGCAGCAATGACTGCAACCAAATGCTTCCTGTAGTTGCTCACATTGCTGTGTGTAGTTGCTCACATTGCTGTGTGTAGTTGCTCACATTGCTGTGGAGGAATATTGTCTCACTCTTCCATGCATAACTGCTTTAACACCGTGACATTTGTGGGTTTCAGGTTCTGCCACAACATCTCAATGGGGTTTAGGTCTGGACTTTGACTAGGCCATTCAAAAACTTCAAATATGTTTATTTTCAGCCCTTCTGATGTAGACTTGCTTGTGTGTTCTGTATCATTGTCTTGCTGCATGACCCAGTAGCGCTTCAGCTCACAAACGGTTTGACCTGACATTTTCCTTTAGAATTCTCTGATACAGAGTGGAATTCATGGTTCCTTCAATGATAGCAAGTTGTCCTGTTCCTGAGGCACCAAAGCATCCCAAGCCATCACAATACCACCATCATTCTTGACCATTGGTATGAGATTCTTACTGTGGAATGAAGTGTTGGGTTTTCCTCAGACATAATGGGACCCATGTCGTCCTAAAGGTTCCACTTCTGACTCATCTGTCCAACATTCTTCCAGGAGTCTTGACGATCATCCAGGTGCTTTTTGGCCAACATAAGTTGACTTTTTGATGACATGGCTACAGTTATGTTATGTCTGGTGAAAACCCAACACTACATTACACAGTAAAAAACTCAGACCAATGGTCAAGTATCAAATCAAATCAAATCAAATTTATTTATATAGCCCTTCGTACATCAGCTGATATCTCAAAGTGCTGTACAGAAACCCAGCCTAAAACCCCAAACAGCAAACAATGCAGGTGTAAAAGCACGGTGGCTAGGAAAAACTCCCTAGAAAGGCCAAAACCTAGGAAGAAACCTAGAGAGGAACCGGGCTATGTGGGGTGGCCAGTCCTCTTCTGGCTGTGCCGGGTAGAGATTATAACAGAACATGACCAAGATGTTCAAATGTTCATAAATGACCAGCATGGTCAAATAATAATAAGGCAGAACAGTTGAAACTGGAGCAGCAGCACAGTCAGATGGACTGGGGACAGCAAGGAGCCATCATGTCAGGTAGTCCTGGGGCACGGTCCTAGGGCTCAGGTCCTCCGAGAGAGAGAAAGAAAGAGAGAATTAGAGAGAGCATATGTGGGGTGGCCAGTCCTCTTCTGGCTGTGCCAGGTGGAGATTATAACAGAACGTGGCCAAGATGTTCAAATGTTCATAAATGACCAGCATGGTTGAATAATAGTAAGGCAGAACAGTTGAAACTGGAGCAGGAGCATGGCCAGGTGGACTGGGGACAGCAAGGAGTCCTCATGTCAGGTAGTCCTGGGACATGGTCCTAGGGCCCAGGCCAGTTGAAACTGGAGCAGCAGCATGGCCAGGTGGACTGGGGACAGCAAGGAGTCATCATGTCAGGTAGTCCTGGGGCATGGTTCTAGGGCTCAGGTCCTCCGAGAGAGAGAAAGAAAGAGAGAAGGAGAGAATTAGAGAACGCACACTTAGATTTACACAGGACACCGAATAGGACAGGAGAAGTACTCCAGATAAACAAACTGACCCTAGCCCCCCGACACATAAACTACTGCAGCATAAATACTGGAGGCTGAGACAGGAGGGGTCAGGAGACACTGTGGCCCCATCCGAGGACACCCCGGACAGGGCCAAACAGGAAGGATATAACCCCACCCACTTTGCCAAAGCACAGCCCCCACACCACTAGAGGGAAATCTTCAACCACCAACTTACCATCCTGAGACAAGGCCGAGTATAGCCCACAAAGATCTCCGACACGGTACAACCCAAGGGGTGGGGGGGAACCCAGACAGGCCGACCACAACAGTGAATCAACCCACCCAGGTGACGCATCCCCCCAGGGACGGCACGAGAGAGCCCCAGCAAGCCAGTGACTCAGCCCCGTAACAGGGTTAGAGGCAGAGAATCCCAGTGGAAAACGGGGAACCGGCCAGGCAGAGACAGCAAGGGCGGTTCGTTGCTCCAGAGCCTTTCCGTTCACCTTCCCACTCCTGGGCCAGACTACACTCAATCATATGACCCACTGAAGAGATGAGTCTTCAGTAAAGACTTAAAGGTTGAGACCGAGTTTGCGTCTCTGACATGGGTAGGCAGACCGTTCCATAAAAATGGAGCTCTATAGGAGAAAGCCCTGCCTCCAGCTGTTTGCTTAGAAATTCTAGGGACAATTAGGAGGCCTGCGTCTTGTGACCGTAGCGTACGTATAGGTATGTACGGCAGGACCAAATCAGAGAGGTAGGTAGGAGCAAGCCCATGTAATGCTTTGTAGGTTAGCAGTAAAACCTTGAAATCAGCCCTTGCTTTGACAGGAAGCCAGTGTAGAGAGGCTAGCACTGGAGTAATATGATCAAATTTTTTGGTTCTAGTCAGGATTCTAGCAGCCGTATTTAGCACTAACTGAAGTTTATTTAGTGCTTTATCCGGGTAGCCGGAAAATAGAGCATTGCAGTAGTCTAACCTAGAAGTGACAAAAGCATGGATTAATTTTTCTGCATCATTTTTGGACAGAAAGTTTCTGATTTTTGCAATGTTACGTAGATGGAAAAAAGCTGTCCTCGAAATGGTCTTGATATGTTCTTCAAAAGAGAGATCAGGGTCCAGAGTAACGCCGAGGTCCTTCACAGTTTTATTTGAGACGACTGTACAACCATTAAGATTAATTGTCAGATTCAACAGAAGATCTCTTTGTTTCTTGGGACCTAGAACAAGCATCTCTGTTTTGTCGAGTTTAATAGTAGAAAGTTTGCAGCCATCCACTTCCTTATGTCTGAAACACATGCTTCTAGCGAGGGCAATTTTGGTGCTTCACCATGTTTCATTGAAATGTACAGCTGTGTGTCATCCGCATAGCAGTGAAAGTTTACATTATGTTTTCGAATAACATCCCCAAGAGGTAAAATATATAGTGAAAACAATAGTGGTGAAATGTACAGTTGATTTGTCAGAGGACAAACCATTCACAGAGACAAACTGATATCTTTCCGACAGATAAGACCTAAACCAGGCCAGAACATGTCCGTGTAGACCAATTTGGGTTTCCAATCTCTCCAAAAGAATGTGGTGATCGATGGTATCAAAAGCAGCACTAAGGTCTAGGAGCACGAGGACAGATGCAGAGCCTCGGTCCGATGCCATCAAAATGTCATTTACCACCTTCACAAGTGCCGTCTCAGTGCTATGATGGGGTCTAAAACCAGACTGAAGCATTTCGTATACATTGTTTGTCTTCAGGAAGGCAGTGAGTTGCTGCGCAACAGCCTTCTCTAAAATCTTTGAGAGGAATGGAAGATTCGATATAGGCCGATAGTTTTTTATATTTTCTGGGTCAAGGTTTGGCTTTTTCAAGAGAGGCTTTATTACTGCCACTTTTAGTGAGTTTGGTACACATCCAGTGGATAGAGAGCCGTTTATTATGTTCAACATAGGAGGGCCAAGCACAGGAAGCAGCTCTTTCAGTAGTTTAGTTGGAATAGGGTCCAGTATACAGCTTGAAGGTTTAGAGGCCATGATTATTTTCATCATTGTGTCAAGAGATATAGTACTAAAACACTTGAGCGTCTCTCTTGATCCTAGGTCCTGGCAGAGTTGTGCAGACTCAGGACAACTGAGGTTTGGAGGAATACGCAGGTTTAAAGAGGAGTCCGTAATTTGCTTTCTAATAATCATAATCTTTTCCTCAAAGAAGTTCATGAATTTATCACTGCTAAAGTGCAAGTCATCCTCTCTTGGGGAATGCTGCTTTTTAGTTAGCTTTGCCACAGTATCAAAAAGGAATTTCGGATTGTTCTTATTTTCCTCAATTAAGTTAGAAAAATAGGACGATCGAGCAGCAGTAAGGGCTCTTCGGTACTGCACGGTACCATCCTTCCAAGCTAGTCGGAAGACTTCCAGTTTGGTGTGGCGCCATTTCCGTTCCAATTTTCTGGAAGCTTGCTTCAGAGCTCGGGTATTTTCTGTGTACCATGGAGCTAGTTTCTTATGAGACATTTTTTTAGTTTTTAGGGGTGCAACTGCATCTAGGGTATTGCGCAAGGTTAAATTGAGATCCTCAGTTAGGTGGTTAACGGATTTTTGTCCTCTGGCGTCCTTGGGTAGGCAGAGGGAGTCTGGAAGGGCATCAAGGAATCTTTGTGTTGTCTGTGAATTTATAGCACGACTTTTGATGTTCCTTGGTTGGGGTCTGAGCAGATTATTTGTTGCAATTGCAAACGTAATAAAATGGTGGTCTGATAGTCCAGGATTATGAGGAAAAACATTAAGATCCACAACATTTATTCCATGGGACAAAACTAGGTCCAGCGTATGACTGTGAGAGTGAGTGGGTCCAGAGACATGTTGGACAAAACCCACTGAGTCGATGATGGCTCCAAAAGCCTTTTGGAGTGGGTCTGTGGACTTTTCCATGTGAATATTAAAGTCACCAAAGATTAGAATATTATCTGCAATGACTACAAGGTCTGATAGGAATTCAGGGAACTCAGTGAGAAACGCTGTATATGGCCCAGGAGGCCTGTAAACAGTAGCTATAAAAAGTGATTGAGTAGGCTGCATAGATTTCATGACTAGAAGCTCAAAAGACGAAAACGTCATTTTTTTTTTTTTGTAAATTGAAATTTGCTATCGTAAATGTTAGCAACACCTCCGCCTTTGCGGGATGCACGGGGATATGGTCACTAGTGTAGCCAGGAGGTGAGGCCTCATTTAACACAGTAAATTCATCAGGCTTAAGCCATGTTTCAGTCAGGCCAATCACATCAAGATTATGATCAGTGATTAGTTCATTGACTATAATTGCCTTTGAAGTAAGGGATCTAACATTAAGTAGCCCTATTTTGAGATGTGAGGTATCATGATCTCTTTCAGTAATGACAGGAATGGAGGTGGTCTTTATCCTAGTGAGATTGCTAAGGCGAACACCGCCATGTTTAGTTTTGCCCAACCCAGGTCGAGGCACAGACACGGTCTCAATGGTGATAGCTGAGCTGACTACACTAACTATGCTAGTGGCAGACTCCACTATGCTGGCAGGCTGGCTAATAGCCTGCTGCCTGGCCTGCACCCTATTTCATTGTGGAGCTAGAGGAGTTAGAGCCCTGTCTATGTTGGCAGATAAGATGAGAGCACCCCTCCAGCTAGGATGGAGTCCGTCACTCCTCAGCAGGTCAGGCTTGGTCCTGTTTGTGGGCGTATGGTGGTGGTAATGTGTTGACACACACACACATAGTCTTCTGCCTACTCTGGTAGGATTTGAGAAAAGTAATGATTCGTGGCTAATGTATTTTTTGGAGATAGCATTACATTGCATCGTATCAAATCCTGCAAAGGCTGATACAATCAGCACTAGCTCCTGGGATCACTTTCTTATACAAATCACTTCCCTATTTCTAACTCGCACACGTGTGTCTCAAATGGCACCCTATGTAGGCATAGTGCACTACTTTTGACCAGAACCCATAGTTCCCTGTATAGGACATACCTATAGATAACATACAGGGAATCCCTCTAACTGCCATGCTGGCCATTTCTGATTCCTTCAGGTGTTTGGAAACATTGAGCTGAATGAGGAATCAGCCATCAATCACCACAACAACTTCCAGACCTTCTTCCAGGCTCTGATGCTTCTGTTCAGGTGACCATGTCTCCACATTCTCCATTTTAGGCCTTTTCTTCCACATATCTTTCTATTATTGCTATTGCAGTATAATGTAATACATTAACCATGTTTTTCCTTATGCTCATGGTGGTGTTTGTGGTAGATATACAGTGTCCAATGATGGATATACAGTGCTTACATTGCATGTGTTTGTTTGTGTATATGTGTGTATCTACAATGTGTGTGTATTTGTCCCTTTGCAGGAGTGCAACAGGTGAGGCGTGGCATGAGATCATGCTGTCGTGTCTGAGTAACCGTCCGTGTGATAGGCTGTCAGGGTCCGGAGGGAAGGAGTGCGGCAGTGACTTTGCTTATTTCTACTTTGTCTCCTTCATCTTCCTCTGCTCCTTCCTGGTCAGTATGGGCCATCACAAATGAATGACCAATTAAGATGACCAATGTCCAATGATTGACCAATGATCAGCAAGAAAGGACCATTCACCTCTCCACCTCCCTGTTCCTTCCTCCAGATGCTCAATCTGTTTGTGGCGGTCATCATGGACAACTTTGAGTACCTGACCAGAGACGCCTCTATCCTGGGGCCTCACCACCTGGACGAATTCGTCCGTGTTTGGGCCGAGTACGACCCTGCTGCCTGGTAGGTGTCTTTAACCTCTTGCTTCTACCTGGCACGCAGGCGTCCCATCTAGAGCTCTGGAAATGCAAATGCGCTACGCTAAATGCTAATAGTATTAGTTAAAACTCAAACGTTCATTAAAATACACATGCAGGGTATTGAATTAAAGCTACACTCGTTGTGAATCCAGGCAACAAGTCAGATTTTTTAAAATGCTTTTCGGCGAAAGCATGAGAAGCTATTATCTGATAGCATGTAACACCACAAAAGACCCGCAGGGGACGTAAACAAAATAGCATATTCGGCGCTACACAAACCGCACAATAAAATATAAAACATTCATTACCTTTGACCATCTTCTTTGTTGGCACTCCTAGATGTCCCATAATCACTATTGGGTCTTTTTTGATTAAATCGGTCCATATATAGCCTAGATATCGTTCTATGTAGACTGTGTGATAAATGAAAAAAAATAGCGTTTCATAACGTAACGTCATTTTTTTTAATTCAAAAAGTCGACGATAAACTTTCACAAAACACTTCGAAATACTTTTGTAATGCAACTTTAGGTATTAGTAAACGTTAATAAGCGATCAAATTAATCACGAGACAAAGTGTTTTCTATAGGGATCCATCTTGAAATACTGTCCGTCTATTTCTCAACCAAAATATCCAGCCATATTTAATGTCTTTCGCCCATAACAATTGGTTGAAGCGGCGGATGGATATATTTTTCCACTTTTAGTGATCAGATTTTCCTGCACTTTTCAATGAAACACACGTTATGTTAAAGCCACAGCCGTGATTTAACCAGTTTTATAAACGTCTGAGTGTTTTCTATCCACACATACTAATCATATGCATATACTATATTCCTGGCATGAGTAGCAGGGCGCTGAAATGTTGCGAGATTTTTAACAGAATTTTCGAAAAAGTAGGGGGTAAGCTTAACAGGTTAATCCTCCTCCAGGTGATTATTTTTTTCCCCCTGAGTCAAGACAGCGTCAGTTTTAGGTTCAGGGGTGAAGAGGTGAAGGGAGGGACATGAAGTGTCATAGTGAAGTGTATAGCAAATAATCGGTGACAAATCAAAGATGGCTCTAATTTCCAGTGGGATGACTCTGTGACGTTTGACAACGATTGACGGGCAGGGAGGGATCCCGTATTAGTGGGGCTGAGTGACGTTAAGCCGGCGCCTGGAGTGCCAACTAGGGCCTCAGAGGCAGACTGATGTAAATCCATGGTTCCGCTCAACTCTGCTCGATATCCGCTAGGCTCTCCTGACGACCCTGAAGCTCCTCTCATTCTGTCATTGTGGAGGGAGAAGAAACTATTTCAATCACACAACACATCTCAGCTGCTTTCCGAAGTATTTATCAGACCCATTGACAAATACTGGAACTCTAAGAGCAAAAATAGGAAGTTAGGCTGAGATGCAGCAGGGTGAGAAGTCCTAAATGTCCCCAATGTCCCTCTATTCACTATGTGCCCTTGGACTTTATAGGCTATAGGGTTTCATTTGGGACACAGACTTATAACCTCCCAGTAACCCTGTAGTCAAGTATGACTATAGATAAACAAGCTTGTTATTTATACACTGAGTATACCAAACATTAGGAACACCTTCCTAACATTGAGTTGCACCCCCTGGATTCACCTGGTCAGTGTATGTCATGGAAAGAGTTGTTAATGTTTTCTATACTCTGTGTATATCTGCACCATATCTACAGGTGGGCTTTATTCATTGACCATGACTGCACACAATGGAGGATATACATGTTAAGTCATTGGAAATGGTTGTGTTTGTGTCCTAACCTCCTCTAACCTGTCTTGTCTTTTACAGCGAAAGGATATGCTATCAGGATATGTACAAATTGTTGCGTTTTATCTCGCCTCCTCTCGGCTTAGGGAAGAAGTGTCCTAATAGGGTGGCCTACAAGGTTTGCAACCCCACACACCCCTTGATCATGAAGGGATGAGGTTGAAGTGGAGAGTGAATGAATGTGAATGACTCCCAGTGCCATGGATTCAACCACACACATACACACCCACACACACATACCTCTCATACTAACCAGCGGGTGGGTAACCATGGCAACTAATGGAAAACAATTCCACAATGTAAGCCTCATTACAGTATACTGACCAGGCTTCATCATCATCTCTGTTTTCACCATACTGAATGCAGTATGCAGTAAACCTATATGGTTTTCTCAGAGTAGGCCCGGGAGACTGCTCAATTTGGTTACTGCTGATGTCTCGGAGCATGCAGGAACAGAAGACATATCTGAGCAGTGAAGCTGCAACCTTGCCCTGAGCATACATACATATACATGTACATACTACATACACATCATGATCAATCCAACCTCATGATTTTGCCATCTCAATTCCCCACCCTCTTCCTGTCCAACCCTGTGATCCATCCCTGTCTCAAGCAGGACAGGGTTGGCATCCCGCCCCGGAATCCACTGCCCTGGAAATCTAAAATAACACAGATTTCTGTTGTTATCATTTTCTCTTCTGTTTAACCATCTTCTTTTGGTCATTTCTAACTCCCCCTGCCCCCTCCTCCTACCTTACCTGGATTCCTCCAACCCTCTCTCTGACCCCTGTGATCTCCTCCTGTGACTTCTCCCCCTGTGAAGTGGCCGTATGACCTACCTCGATATGTACGACATGTTCCGTCACATGTCCCCTCCACTAGGTTTGGGAAAGAAATGCCCGCCCAGAATCGCCTACAAGGTAGACTCCCCCCTCCTCCTCTTCCCCCAGCAGTCTTCCTCTCACCCCTGTCACTCACTCCCACCTGCCCTGTATCTCTCCCGGCTGCTATCAGTCTGTCACAGCCACTTCCTGCTGTTCTCTTGTAGTGTCCTTGTTGTTGCTCTTTCTGTCTGTTCTTGATGTTCTCTTCTGCCCTCTCTCGGCGTTTGGTGTTTACTGTGCTCACTTTTCCATCTGGCCATTTAGACTTGTTTTGTTTTTAAACTAGGTTTTCGATCTGTTCACCTGAGAAGAAATGAAGACTGACAGTGAACACAAGCCACACTATTAACATGAAGTTATCTAGAAACTCATTGCAGGTTTTGAAAAATTGTATAACACATGTGCCGTTTCACATAAAATGAGATAATGAATACGAGGTTAAAAAGTGGTGGAATTCCCCTTTAATTAGTCCTATAGAAGAGTAATACAATTAAAAACACAACCTTTCCCCTCTAGTCTTCTCCATTCTCCCTGAGTCTATACTCTATGGGCTGTTCTGTGTTGTGTGGCAGCATTTAGAGAGCTTGTATTGTGGACCAAGGTAACGATTGTTCAGTACTCAGGTGCTTGCGACTGTCAGTGGTTCCAGCATGCACACAGCTGTCTAGATGAATCATTGTTAAAACAGACCTAGCCGTAACCTGGATAAAAGCGTCTGCCAAGCGACTAGTTGGGTCTGACGTGTGGCTTCTCCAAATGTAACTCCTGCTTTTGAGAGATGAATCGATAGGGAGAAATGAGAGGGAGACATGGCACACTGGAGCGAGGCTAGGCTTTTAAAATGCTTTTTTCATCTATTTTTTTCATTCTTCCTCCCTTTCTTTGCTGTTGTGGAAAATGCATCTCACTCAACTCCCTCCCTAATGAACAGAGGTACCTGTGTATCTCTGTCCCCCTCTGTTTTCAACTGGATCTGAGCGGAGCTTCACAATCCCTGCTAAATGACCTTTCTTGTCCTCCGTCTTGGGATTTCTCTCATCTACCTAACTCCACTTTGTTTGTGTGTGTGTGCGTGTGCGTGCGTGCGTTCATGTGTTTTTGACAGGATGTGTGTACCTATATGTGTATATACAGTATTTGTATGTTTGGGTGATGGTCTCACAAGTCTGTGGTTTTCCTGTCTCTCTAGTGGGCACTACATGACATGTCTGGCCCTCCACACCTCTTCCTCCTCTTCCCCCTCTCCTCTTCTCCTTCTGTATTGTAACAGCTCCCACATGGAAGTACGCTCTCTTGAGCTCAAGGGAGGCTTGCTTGCACGCGCACACACACAAACACGTCTCATCTGCAATTTCCCTCCGCTTGGCTTGAAGACAATAGGATCCGTCCTTCACAGTCTCTGCATGTTTTTGTGTGCATCCTCATTCTGCCTCCCCATTAGCCCTGCATCAAGCTCTACATGCATGTATGTCACTATGTCTGAGTCTCAATTGGAAGTCTATTCCCTATATATTGTACTCGTTTTGCCCAGAGACCTATGGGCCCTAGTCAAAAGTAGTGCACTATATAGGGAGTAGTGTGCCTTTTGGGATGCAACCTATCTCTCTACTCTGCTAGCCTTCTCACAAAAGGAGGCTAGGTGGAGTGTGGCCCCATAACACAGACATGGCTTCATTCATCCTTTCATAGTAGCACTAAAACATACTACTCCAGGGCTTGCCTTGGATTCATGCTGACATGTGAACTGGTTCTCTCATTTAGTGGTTACTGAATTCAGAAAAGGACTAACTACACTCCACTTCATCCACACCACTCATAGTTGCTATTAAGTCACTTTTCAGTC
Organism: Oncorhynchus gorbuscha; assembly: GCF_021184085.1. Lineage (NCBI taxonomy): Eukaryota > Metazoa > Chordata > Actinopteri > Salmoniformes > Salmonidae > Oncorhynchus > Oncorhynchus gorbuscha. The sequence continues at coordinate 60,111,269 of NC_060183.1, read as the reverse complement.
ACCTGTCATTTTTTTACTCTGAGTCCATAAGATGATGAACTCACCATGCATTTCTCTGAGGAGTGCTAACACACATTGCATTGATTTGTTGGGCATGTCCCCCTCAAAGTCCATCTCAAACATTGACCCATAGTCTCACTCGCACATTATTTGCATGGAGTGTTGCTCTGAATGTTCTCTTTCCTCTCTGGGATGTCTTGTGTTGTTGTGTTCCTTGAAAGCGATTCTGTGTGCTGGACTGAAACTAAGTGAAGCCACTGGCTGTTAGAAGTCTACACTCGCTCTCAAGTGAAACATATCAATTAATTTTTCATGTATGGCGTCCATATTAGGACAGTTTCAGACTCTACAGCCAGCACACAGAACCTCCCTAAAGAGCTATTGATCCTAACGTGGGTGTTCTAATGGGCCCTCACCATGGTTTCTATTCTCCTTAGCGATTGGTTAAGATGAACATGCCCATTGCCGATGACAACACGGTGCACTTCACGTCCACACTGATGGCGCTCATCCGCACTGCTCTGGAGATCAAACTGGCGTCTGGTCAGTGACCTTTAACCTAACCACCTCTACACAAAAACACACTCCAACCACAGTAGTAGAATGGGAATATGGCAAATACGAATAAATACAAAACATAAATCAAGTTAAAAAAATGTTTAAAGGATATATATAAAAAAGTACCTGTTTTGTTTACTTACAGAAATCACAATAATATTGTGTCATCATTCAAAGAAGAGGGTGGTGGCCTAATAAACCCGTCCTGCTCGGTCTAGGGACATGTGTATCAAGCATCAACAGTAGGAATGCTGACTTCGGATCAGTTAAGCCTTTTAGATACAATGTATGAACTTACATGGACAGGGGGGGACCTGATCCTAGATCAGCACTATACTCTGAGGTGCTTGATACATATTGGCCTTGATGGGGATGTGTGGGACATTAGTTTCTGGTGCTGATGAATGAGTAAGGATGTATGTGATGTGACCTAGGCGTTTGTCTCTCAACAGGAGTCCTGGCCCAGCGTCTGTGTGACGCTGACCTGAGGAAAGAGATCTCCAGAGTCTGGCCCAACCTGCCTCCGAACACTATCGACCTGCTGGTCACACCATATAAAAGTAAGCCATGCTGGTGGTGTGAGTGTGTGTGTGTGTTTGTGTTACAGGGTGTGAGTGAGAAACTGAAATGCAGAGCAATAGAGAGAAAGAAGTGAGAAAGAACTTAGAGAGACAGAAAATATGTTATGTTATGTTTATGCTATGTTTACACACACACACACACACACACACACACACACACACACACACACACACACACACACACACACACACACACACACACACACACACACACACACACACACACACACACACACACACACACACACACACACACACACACACACATACACATACACGGCTTCACAACAGTACACTCGCCCTCATTCTGTCTCCTCCAATGCCATCTACTGGTAGTGGAGAGAAGACAACTAGTGCTTCAACTTTTCTCCACTGCTCTCTCCTTCCTTCATTCCATCTTCTTTATCTCCTCCTTCCTTCTCTCCTTATTCCTTCACTCCTCTTTCCTTCTCTCCTTATTCCTTCACTCCTCCTTCCTTCTCACCTTCTTACTTCTCCTTCTTCCTTCTCACCTTCTTCTTTCTCTCCTTTTTCCTTCTCATCCTCCTTCTCACATTCTTCCTTCTCTCCTCCTTCCTTCTCACATTCTTCCTTCTCACCTTCTTCCTTCTCTCCTTTCAGATGATGAGTTCAATGAGCTTCTTTGCCCCTTTGCGGTTGTAAACCGAGAGCTGACAGTGGGGAAGGTCTACGCTGCCCTCATGATCTTTGACTACTACAAGCAGAACCGGGCCAAGAGACTGGAACAGCAACTGGGACTGGACTTCACAGGGACAATTAAGGTAGGATTGTATAGACGGCTCATCTTTGCCATAATTGCTGCTATGACAGCATGGGCAGTGCCATTGAGGGCTATCTAAACTTCTTCAAAATAGTAAATAGTAAAGTTGCCAATGGCGCTTCCCATGCTAAAACATGCTTTGTGGCAAGTGAGCCCTCTATCCACATCTATGGGCCTAAAAAATGCACTCGTGCATGGGACTGACTCTCATGAATGTTCCTGAGATAAATCTTCCCATCCAGACGAAAAGGCATTGGGTCCTATGGTGTTCTTTTGGGGCCAAATTATTAGGGAGTTTTAGGCTCCAAATCCGTTGAATTTGTCACTACTGTGACTGATGAGGGACTAGAAATGGGATGGACTTTAATGCATTCGTAACGTCACTATATTACATTCTCCTCTCTCTGTATCTCCTGCAGAATAAAAAGGGCCCAGCCTTCTTCTGCCCCATGCCTATGACCCATATGCAGGAGGAGGGGACAACAGTCTCCAGAGCCAATCCCCTGCCATCCTCCCAACCTGAACCAGAGTCTCAGCCAGAGCCCACGCCATCCACCACCACTCTAACCAATGGGGAAGCAGTGTGAGTGCCCATCCATGGGGTTTTCTTAGCGGACATACAGTCATGAATATCAATGGATTAACATTCAAATACTGTACACATGTAGTAAAGCAAGTAGACGTAGCACATCATGTTGACTAATAATGTAATCTAATGTGTGTGTGTGTGTGTGTGTGTGTGTGTGTGTGTGTGTGTGTGTGTGTGTGTGTGTGTGTGTGTGTGTGTGTGTGTGTGTGTGTGTGTGTGTGTGTGTGTGTGTGTGTGTGTGTGTGTGTGTGTGTTTGTGTGTGTTTAATCTCAGACCAAGTACTATAAGTCCCATAAAAGAGTCAGGAGAGCAACTGTCTCAGGAGGGCCAACGGTCCAGCAGTAGAAAAAGGATTCTACAGAGGGGCCAGTCAGAGGACGTGCCCTACTCCAACAAACCTCAGGTACTTTGTACATATATTATACCAAATATGGGAAATATGCAAGCAACCATTCACTCTTAAACCTCTGGTACACGCAACTAGTGGTTGCAGACTTTTCCTAAATTGCCTATTGTGTGTTGTTTCAGGAATCAGTGGAGATGAGGCAGGTGGAGAACGGTGCTGATATAGGGGGCTACTCTGGTCTGGATGGCCATGGCAGAGCAGCCTCCATGCCAAGACTGGACTCCCAGTACAATGTAAGTCCTTCATCACTCACTGCCTTACTGTACCCCTAAACTCTCTCACATAGGACCCCGCCAAGACCCGCTAGGACTGCCAACATGGTGCCTGCACAAATCAAAGGGCATTGATTCTACAAATAGGACAATATCAACAGTAGGGCAATTCTAGTTGTACAGTAGTAAACATTATACAGGTTAGGGTTCGTACATACTAATAGTTGACGGTATGAAATTATTCTTTGTCATACAGTCAGTAGGACTTGATGATGATATTACAATGATACATAGTCAGAGAGGAAGGGAGTGAGGGAAGTAGTAGAAGTGAAAGGGAACATACAGTAGGATAGAGAAAGACAGTAGAAGAAGGAAACAAGATAAAGGTAGGTAGAAATGAATTAGTGAAAGTAGCCACAGGTTACCTAAAGCAGAGACGCTGTCTGTCAGTGCCCATCAAGTCATCCTGCTGACCTTGTGTGAATCCCAAATGGCACTCTATTCCCTATACAGTAGACCACTTTTGACCAGGGCCCATATGACTCTGGTCAAAACGAGTGCACTATATAGGGAATAGGGTGCCATTTGTTATGTAGACCTTATGTGATATCTCACTATAATATTTCCTCAACAAATCTGAATGTAGAGCCATGTCCCCAGCAACACAGTGAACGAGTATTTGGCATTTTACACAAGATAAAATATTAATGTTTTAAACAAGTGATGATAATCTGATGGCCACATTGTGTAATATAATTTACTCAATAATGTAATGTGCAAAGATCTCTCTCTCTCTCTCTCTCTCTCTCCCTGAAAAGTTCAGGTGGAAAAGTCTGTAGGGAATTGCATAAACCCTTAGTTCAACTATGCCCCATCATCACCTTGCTGTTTATAAATGTTGACATCCATTTCCACATTTTTTTTTGACCCATTTGCCTACTTTAGTTTTTCACACAAATGTTATTATATCCATAATGAAAATAGTTAATGTCCCAAATTTGTTTTACTGACATTCATTTTCTGTCTTTTTATTTTCATCTTTTTCTCCCAGCTCCAGTGGTAAATGGAGTCTTGGTTTCTTCCCTCTTGAATACTTTTTCCGGACCCTTCTTTCCAGCTGTGTGATTGGTTCACACGTCTAACCAAATGAATCCTGTCTGTCTCGCTTTGCTGTCAGTCTGTCTTCCTGTCTCTCCATCCAGTCCCATTCCTTCCATCCTCTTCTCCTCTTGACTCCCATGGCTAATGTTGTGCCCACCTCCCTCCTGTGTCTGATAGCGGAACCACCCTCGTCACCTACCTGGGACCTACCTGGCAGTATGTACACCTGTTCCGCCTCTCTTTCTCTCTCTCGCTTTGTATATATCGCTTTCTATATATCTCTCTCTTTCCTTTTCGCTCTCCCATTCCTCTTTTTCCAACTCTGTTTGCCTCTGTGGTCCCTCCATTCCAGAGTTCACACACTCTCAGCATCAATGTTCCCTCTAAACTGCGTTCGCAGAGCTCCCCCAGGTCTGCCGTGGAGAAGAAAATATCAGCCCACTGAGAGAAGCAGGAGTTTGAACTTCACTCAACTTTTTAGAGCAGTGGTCACCAACCAGTCGATCACCATCGACTCTTAGGCATTCCTAGTCGATCTCCAAACATTTCTGTAAAAAAAAGATAAAGCCTTGTGTTCCTATTTTTTTTCCATTTGTCTGGGGCTGTTGGCGTTAGGTGCACCCGATTCAGCTGCCCTGTGCTCCGGGTAGGCCAACTGTTGCCATTTTGAACCTGTTCATGTGATTGAAGGTGCAAACTCTTTCTTTCTGACAGACCCAGAGATCAAATCAAGTGCCCTATAGGCTTACCGCTGGCCAATCGAATGGCTCAGTTTACCGTGTCTGCAATAAAGTAGCAGGAAAGTTGATACTGCGAGATTTCAAAACGTTTAAAACCATAACTAGAGAGAGACTGTCAGTGAATACAGCAAAGAGCTGCTGTTTGTATGACTGAGTTCATGTTTAAGTTCTTACTCAGCACTGTCAACACTTTGTATTCAACACTGTTATAACCCATAAAATGCATGTTCTTCCTATTTCCACTCAGCGCTGCAACAAGCACTGCAGCAGTAATGAATGAGTCGGAAAGTGTATCTATAGGCGTTGTTGTTATAATTAGCGGCTTGGGTCTTTTTTAATATCGAGGAATATTTAACTTTCTCTGTTCATAGGAGTAACAACATGAATTTGTGCATGAGGCAGAAATAATGTGGTGCGACTTGAGATTCGCCATCAGCTGGAACGGTTGGTTCCCTTTTTGGTCTATGTCAGTGAAGGAATGGGAGAGATGAGGGATGTTGAGAGGCGGAGCCTCAAGTCTTCTGCTCTCTCCTTCCTCTGAGACTGACCATCAGCTGGAACGGTTGGTTCCCTTTTTGGTCAGTGTCAGTGGAGGAAAGGGAGAGATGAGGGATGTTGAGAGGCGGAGCCTCAAATCTTCTGCTCTCTCCTTCCTCTGAGACTGACCATCAGCTGGAACGGTTGGTTCCCTTTTTGGTCCGTGTCAGTGAAGGAAAGGGAGAGATGAGGGATGTTGAGAGGTGGAGCCTCAAGTCTTCTGCTCTCTCCTTCCTCTGAGACTGACCATCAGCTGGAACGGTTGGTTCCCTTTTTGGTCCGTGTCAGTGAAGGAAAGGGAGAGATGAGGGATGTTGAGAGGCGGAGCCTCAAGTCTTCTGCTCTCTCCTTCCTCTGAGACTGACCATCAGCTGGAACGGTTGGTTCCCTTTTTGGTCCGTGTCAGTGAAGGAAAGGGAGAGATGAGGGATGTTGAGAGGCGGAGCCTCAAGTCTTCTGCTCTCTCCTTCCTCTGAGACTGACCATCAGCTGGAACGGTTGGTTCCCTTTTTGGTCCGTGTCAGTGAAGGAAAGGGAGAGATGAGGGATGTTGAGAGGCGGAGCCTCAAGTCTTCTGCTCTCTCCTTCCTCTGAGACTGACCATCAGCTGGAACGGTTGGTTCCCTTTTTGGTCCGTGTCAGTGGAGGAAAGGGAGAGATGAGGGATGCTGAGAGGCGGAGCCTCAAGTCTTCTGCTCTCTCCTTCCTCTGAGACTGACCATCAGCTGGAACGGTTGGTTCCCTTTTTGGTCCGTGTCAGTGGAGGAATGGGAGAGATGAGGGATGTTGAGAGGCGGAGCCTCAAGTCTTCTGCTCTCTCCTTCCTCTGAGACTGACCATCAGCTGGAACGGTTGGTTCCCTTTTTGGTCCGTGTCAGTGAAGGAAAGGGAGAGATGAGGGATGTTGAGAGGCGGAGCCTCAAGTCTTCTGCTCTCTCCTTCCTCTGAGACTGACCATCAGCTGGAACGGTTGGTTCCCTTTTTGGTCCGTGTCAGTGGAGGAAAGGGAGAGATGAGGGATGTTGAGAGGCGGAGCCTCAAGTCTTCTGCTCTCTCCTTCCTCTGAGACTGACCATCAGATGCAGCCACCATCAGCCCAGTAAAATAAAGCTAATTGTTTAAATGTATGCTCACTCCTCACAAGTAATACAACAACGGATCTATTACCGGTGGGATCATATAGCCTACCTCAAATGTTGAGATTTTTTTTAATTTTTTTATGTCCCGAACAACAATGGCAGGGCAATTCATGTGAAAACCATCTGAGTGGTAGATCTCAGCTTGCATTTTGACACAGAAAGTGATCTTGACTCGAATCAACGCAATATTAGCCACTTTTAATGCAACATATCGAAACAAAACAAACTATGCAAGAGATTTTGTTGTAGGCAGTTAGTGGTAGTTAGTGAGTTATTAACCCAGTTATAGGAGTGATTGCTTCCTTAAACGTATACATTTCTAGACATCTTTGAAAAGTGAGTCAGGTAAAGATCATTTTTTGTCTTAAAGTGTTGTATTTTGAGACATGCTTGAAGTAGCCAATAGGCAGAGAGGGGAGCATAATTTCATGGTATGCGAATAATAATGCATTTTATATCGTGAAATGGCTTCTTGCATCAAACAACACAACATTTTCAGTCACCTCCTTGTCTGAAGGATAAGTGGATAAACAGGTTAATGTCAAGCCCTGCATGTTTTTATTCAAAACTCCTACATTGAACAACACACCTTGGCAGCTACTGTAGGCTGAATAATAATAACAGCTATTTGTTTCCATGTTAAAATGTTATGGGATGCATTTTCTCCAATGTTTTTGATGGTAGGCCCCTCTGGTAGGCCTACATTATGATAAAATAGCCACAATAGCCTACTTGGCCACTGTTAAAACTGTAACTTAAGCAGGTACAGCCTCCGTGTTCACAGTAAACACATGCCGGAAGTTGCGAAGGAATTTTCACAATTTCATAAAGTTTGCCCTCAGCAGGTCCTGAAATTTGCACAGTGCCGAAAAAAATTAGAGGGAACATTGATCACTATCTGTCTGGCACTCTTTAGACATTAGTTAAAGTCCATATTGGTGTGATTCTTCGAGAACTATTGTTCAGTGTTTTAGTACTTTGAAAGTTCCCCACATACATACATGGTATGCCATTTTCTGCTTCCTTGCCATTAAGTGACATGACATTTGTGAGAATTAGTGTTTGTGTTGTTTCAGTGGGTGGTGTGTTAATGTTTTAATATAAGCAGCGACTGCTACTTTCCTACTGACATAACTGTACTGTTCTCTCTTTATTTCCATATGTTGTCGTTGTTGTCCAATCCACTGACTGAAGCTACTGGCCAGGACTGTGTGATAGGAACTCTTGGAACAAGCACAACAGAGTGTATACCTCAATAATCCATTTGGTTATGATCTATAATATCTGTCAGTTGACTTGTGACGATACCGATTCAACAATGAAGTAAGAACTCAACTTAGAACTGGAATTTGAATAGGACTTTTATATTGGGAATAATCCCATGCTTTTTCCAGGAGACAACTCAGTGTTATGGGTCAACTATGGCAGGGTGTCACCCAGGCGGTGACCAACAGAGGGGGTGATAACGTAGTTAGTGTTCCAGCCTATCAGCTCAGTTACTGTATCTCCAGTCCAGGCACAGCTATTCGGTCAGATAAGAATCTGGCAGGGTGGTGACATTTTCTATTAAGCAACTACAGTATCACCCTGATGTTCAGTATTGAAGTGTTTTAGAAATAACTGTAGTCATGTACGTACTACTAATGGACCACATTGATAGAAGCTGTTCATTCATTTCCAGCAGTCTTAAAGTTCATCATGTTGTCTTTTGCCATGTTAATCAAGCTTCTTTCAAACACAGAAAAATCAGAGCTTGTCAAGGTGTGAAATATGTCATGGGAAATGTCAACACCCTGCTTATTCGTCACTAGCAGTGTCTCCTGCTAGCATATGACAAGTTTTAACAACATGGGCCAAACATTATGTACGCCCAACCCCAAATCAGACCCTACCGCTTACCCCCTATGCACCTGTGTGTATCCCAAAAATGTGATAGATTTAGGTAGCATGGTGAATATGGTATGGTGCCCGTATGTTGCCACTTAGCGTGCCAAATACCTATAGCTCTGGTCCAGGGTATTACATGTGGATTGCTGATGCTGAGCCTTCCCACAATGTTAGCAAGCCTCACATAATGCCCTGGACCTGAGCTAGCCAGGGGCCAGGGGCAAGTTAGAGCCATTACCATACCGTTATCATTTTGATTATACCTACCGTATCCTTTCGGATCTATATCATGTGCCTAGGCTCTAGGGATAGGGGCAAAGGGGTTGATTTGGGATTCGAAGGGTGCTACACCAATCATTAGTGGTGTGTTCAAGATTAAATTTAGTGAGTGGAAATCGCGGAGTGTTTCAGTCAGAAATGTGTCCTCAACATCTGTTTCTGAAGAGGTTGAACGTCGGTCTCAAGCCCAGAGAGTGGTGTCCACCGGTCGATCGTACTTTGTTGTCTGTACTGTGTCTAGTGAACAGTTTGGTGCTTGGTGCTCCAGTCCAGTAGTGCTTTGGTTCTGCTGTATAAAATAACACTCTAACGCTACACTACTATGGTAGCTAGCCCTCCATCTTGTATTCCTCCTCTCACTGTTCTTCCTCTTTGCTCACTCCTCTCAGCCTATTGCTGACATCAGTCCTATCAGGCGGTCGGCGTCCACGTTGGCTTCCCAGTGCCACCGGGAGAAGAGTCTGAGAGACTACACCCTGGAGCGGCCCAGCCAGGCCCAAGCCCAGGCCTCCTCAGCCCCAGGTCAAGCCCAGGACAGGCCCCACCACCATCACCACCACCGCTGTCACAGACGCAGGGACAAGGACAGGGACAAGAAGCAGAAGTCGCTTGACAGGGCAACCAGCGTTCAGCCTTCTAGTACAGCATGTGAGAGGGGTACCCACATGATGCATGCATGTGCACACATACACACACAGACTTGTTTCACATGGTCATGCAGCAACATACACACTCGCAAAGATATCTCACTCACTGTGGAACCCATGCAGTCCAAGCTGTTGAACTATGAATTCATACAGAAATAGAGTAAGGAAACCGTTCATTCTCAGAAGCAGTGAAAGAGCCCTTGCTCTTGTTCCAAATCGCTTGGACGCCTTTGCATAGTGACATAAATTCCTTATCGGATTAAGGGCCTGATCGGGTTATGAAGGAAAGGGTTTTCTCTGTTGCGCTTCCCAAAGGACTTGAGCCAGCGATTTTGTGTGTCAAGTTTTCCATCTGACTAGCAAAGAGACTTATGAGCTCCCCGAGGAAAATCTGCTTTGTGTGTCAAGTTTTCCATCTGACTAGCAAAGAGACTTATGAGCTCCCCGAGGAAAATCTGCTTTGTGTGTCAAGTTTTCCATCTGACTAGCAAAGAGACTTATGAGCTCCCCGAGGAAAATCTGCTTTGTGTGTCAAGTTTTCCATCTGACTAGCAAAGAGACTTATGAGCTCCCCGAGGAAAATCTGCTCAAGTTTTCCATCTGACTAGCAAAGAGACTTATGAGCTCCCCGAGGAGAATCTGCTTTGTGTGTCAAGTTTTCCATCTGACTAGCAAAGAGACTTATGAGCTCCCCGAGGAGAATCTGCTTTGTGTCAAGTTTTCCATCTGACTAGCAAAGAGATTCGATTGGATTCGATTTTGATTTGTAGCAAAGAGACTTATGAGCTTCGAGGAGATGATTTTTTGTATTTGTCGTTCTTCTTTGTTCTATGGCCTCAAAAAACGGTAGTTATAACATGTTGGCTAAGCTGCTCCAGTAGTAGCTCCCCTTAGGGGCGACGATGTGAACAATGTGAATTTAGCACGTCTCATGTACAGGCTGTGACTGAGTGAGGCTAAAATAAACTCTCTAGTGGAGAATGTCTCTGGCAGCCTGGGCCCCACAGAACATGGGCCCCAGCAGCCAAGAGTTTTTTTGTTGTATTTCTTTATTTCACCTTTATTAAACCAAATGGCCAGTTAAGAACAAGTTCTCATTTACAACTTCGACCTGGTCAAGGTAAAGTAAAGCAGTGCAACACGAACAACAACACAGAGTTACACATGGAATAAACAAACATACAGTCAATAACACAAGAGAAAAGTATATATACAGTGTGTGCAAATGAGGGTAGATAAGGGAGGTAAAGGCAATAAATGGCCATAGTAGTGAACAATTACAATTTAGCAATTAAACACTGGAGTGATAGATGTGCAGAAGATGAATGTGCAAGTAGAGATATAGGGCTGCAAAGGAGCAAAACCCCCCCCCCAAAAAAAAAACAGTATGGGGATGAGGTAGTTAGATGGGCTATTTACAGATGAGCTATGTACAGGTGCAGTGATCTGTGAGCTGCTCTGACAGCTGGTGCTTAAAACTAGTGAGGGAGATATGAGTCTCCAGCTTCAGTGATTTTTGCAATTCGTTCCAGTCATTGGCAGCAGAGAACTGAAAGGAAAGGCGAACAGATGAGAAATTGGCTTTGAGGGTGACTAGTGAAATATACTTTATGCTGGAGTGCGTGCTACGGGTGGGTGCTGCTATGGTGACCAGTGAGCTGAGATAAGGCGGGGCTTTACCTAGCAAAGACTTATAGATGACCTGGAGCCAGTGGGTTTGGCGATGAATATGAAGCGAGGGCCAGCCAATGAGAGCATACAGGTTTCAGTGGTGAGTAGTAACTGGAGCTTTGGTGACAAAACGGATGGCAATGTGATAGACTGCATCCAATTTGCTGAGTAGAGTGTTGGAGGCTATTTTGTAAATGACATCGCCGAAGTAGGAAGCCGATTCTAGATTTAATTTTGGATTGGAGATTATTAATGTGAGTCTGGAAAGAGAGTTTACTGTCTACATCAGCTGATATCTCAAAGTGCAAAGACACACTGAACCCTATCTGAGAGGTAGTTGGTGAACCAGGCGAGGCAGTCATTTCAGAAACCGAGGCTGTTGAGTCTGCCGATAAGAATGTGGTGATTGACAACAGTCAAAAGCCTTGGCCAGGTCGATGAATACACCTTCATAGTAATGTCTCTTATCGATGGAGGTTATGATATTGTTTAGGACCTTGACCAGCTCGGAAACCAGATTACATAGCGGAGAAGGTACGGTGGGATTCAAAATGGTCGGTGATCTGTTTGTTAACTTGGCTTTCGAAGACCTTAGAAAGGCAGGGTAGGATAGATATAGGTCTGTAGCAGTTTGACTCTAGAGTGTCTCCCCCCTTTGAAGAGGTGGATGATCGCGGCCGATTTCCGATCTTTGGGGGATCTCAGACGTTACGAAATCCAGGTAGAACAGGCTAGTAATAATGGGTTGCATCAATTTCGGCTGATCATTTTAGAAAGAGACGGTCCAGATTGTATAGCCCAGCTGATTTGGAGGGGTCCAGATTTTGCAACTCTTTCAGAACATCAACAATGTGGATTTGGGTGAAGGAGAAATGGGGGGGCTTGGGCAAGTTTGGGCAAGTTGCTATGGGGGGTGTAGGGCTGTTGGGGGTGTAGGGCTGTTGACCAGGGTAGGGGTGGCCAGGTGGAAGCAATGAGGCAGTGATCGCTGAGATCCTGGTTGAAGACAGCAGAGGTGTATTTGGAGGGCAGGTTGGTTAGGATGATATGTGCCTGTTTTTACGGATTTGGTGTTGTACCTCGTAGGTTGATAATTGATCATTTGTGTGAGATTGAGGGCATCAAGCTAAGATTGTAGGATGGCCGGAGTGATAAGCATGTCGCTGTTTAGGTCTCCTAACAGCATGAGCTCTGATGATAGATGGGGGGGCAATCAATTCACATATGGTGTCCAGGGCACAGCTGGGGGCAGAAGGTGGTCTATAGCAAGTGGCAACAGTGAAAGACTTGTTTCTGGAAAGGTGGATTTTTAAAAGTAAAAGCTCAAATTGTTTGGGCACAGACCTGGATAGTATGACAGTGTAGTCCATGTTTTCTCACATAGGTCAAAGGTCATCAATACACACTCAAACCCATACTGACCTAATTGATAGACAACCACACATATACCGTACCATTTCAAATGGCTCAGAGACTATGATGGAACCCCTAAGTCCCTGTTTGCGCTGTGTGACATCATGTCTGAAATTGCATCCTAATCACCATATAGTGCACTACTTTTGACCAGGTCCCATAGAGACCTATGGTTAACAGTAGTGCAATACACAGAGAATGGGGTGCTAATTGGAACCTGGCCATGACCTCCAAGAAGCAGAAACATGATCCATGGAACTGGTGGGCTGGCTGGTCAGCCGTCCACTGATGATGACACGGAGGTGATCTGCAATAGAGATCAGTCTGTGGTCATGGTGTAGTGTAGGTGGAGGGTAGTGCCAGGGGCACAGGGTGGTTTTGTGTTAGCGTTAGAGGCCAGCAGCAGCTGGGCTTTATTGGGCAGGCCCAGTTAGGGGGATTTATGGACACCTTTTGGCAGGGCAGAGAGGGGAGGGAGAGAGGACAGGGAAGGAGGGAGGTTGGGATGAAGACAGAGAGGTAGAGCGAGAGGGAGGGAGATGCAGAGAAAGCGATACATTCCTCTGGGACAGACACACAAAGACAGGGCTCTGACACATGAAGAGTGAAAAACAGCCACTTGAAGCTGTTCTGTTCTGTCATTGTGGTTTTCTTCAGACATTGGATTTTGGAAGAAAATTGGTCCGCAGGAATTATTTTCTGATTTTTTGTCTTTATACCTTTTAATTTGGTCTGAGGGATGCACATGCACATACCTCACATGCCTGTATGTTACATAAGTCCCTAATACTGTGTGTGTGTGCCACAGGTTCGTCTGTTGACCCCCTTGTGGAGGGCTTGACCAGGGAGCGGGCGAGGGAGCGTGACCGCGGCCGGCCTCATGAGAAGAGGCACCACTCTGCAGCCGGGGAGACGAAGCGTTACTACTCCTGTGAGCGCTACGTAGCCAGGGAGCACTGCCACACCAAGTCAGCTGGCCCCAGCCGCTCCACCTCCCCTGGAGAGACCCACGACCTAGGCCTCTTGAAGCAGGTGAGTAGCCCTGGAGCTTGGGGGTTGAGGGAGAGATGTTAGTGCTGCTTTAGGGTGAGATGATTTAGGTTAAGGGGGGGGCGATATCCTGTCCATTGCTTCATCTCTACGACTCTCTGCTTTGTTTTCCGTCTCCTGTAGAGTATCAGGATGAGTAAAGGCAGCCAAGTGGTCCTAACCTTTGGATCTAGCCCATCCTGCCGTGGGCGCAGACAGCTTCCCCAGACCCCACTGACCCCCCGCCCCGCCGTGGCCTACAAGACTGGAAACTCCTTGCCCATGCAGTTTGGTTCCACAGGGCACCAGTCCTTTCTCAGTCGTGGACTCTCGGAGCGTAACGCTCTGCTGGAGTCACCCCCCATACCCGTCACCCTCATTGGCTTAGACCCAAACCTGAGCCCCTGTCCGCGGAACGCTCCACCATGCAGACTCCCTGAGGAGCCTGATGACTTCCAGGATGCTGTGAGCAACCATGGAGGGAGCCACTCCCCTAGGATCATTGCCTCAGCCTCCCATGGGGCTGCCGGGCCCTCTTCTGCACCTGCCCCACAGGGCCGGGTTGGGATCCCAAACGGGTACCACTTCACTCTTGGGGTCAATGCCGTTTCAAGCTCCAGCCCCAGAGGGACTGGGAGTTTTCGTGAGAAGGAAGAGGATGACTGGTGCTAGTGTAGCATAGCTAACATCCCCCTCCACATATCTGGAAGCGTTTTAGCTTGAACGTTGATGAACTCGCTCATCTTTTGTACAGATGACAGTATAGTTTTGTTGTTTCCTGTGTGCTCTTAGGTGGCCAAGGTGTGGGGTATGTTCAAAGATGTATAAAACATTTAAAAATTACTCTGAAAAGGAAAATCATTCCCGTTTTTTGTGATGTTTTCTCTTTTCTACACAAAGGACACTAAAGGACAAAGGACACCTGCTATGACATTTTCTCAATTCCTTTCTTGCACTGAAATTAAAGCTTATTTCAATAGTGTGCATAGTCCAGAGGACATGTGAAATCCCTCTTGAGTATTTGACCTTTTTTTTTATTAGATGAAAAAAAAGGCAAAATGTCTTCCTACTGTCTGTGGGGGAAAACAACTAAGACTTTAAACAGTGTTTCTCTGCAGGATTGAGCAGAAAAATCTTTAATTCACCCTATATTACAGCTTTAAAATGGGGCTACATACTATTACTGTCTAAAGGACAAAACACACTGTGCTGTCATACGACTAAAAGCAGCTGGTGGCCTATCGCCTCTGACCACAGACCATCGGCCGCCATTTTCTACACAATGAATAGCCAATGTTCTTTGACACCCAGCAGGTGATCTACTGCATATGGTGTGTGTTTTCCTTTCATGTGTCTGCTGGGTCTGGAAGTAAAGAGGAACCAGGAGGCACAAGTGGTGATAAAAATGCATTACCACTCAAAACCCCTCCCTCTCTGCAAAAAATCTAGTATCTCTTTTACTCTTTTTACACAAGCTTTCGGTATTACAGAAACATACATAAGGATAGTATTGGATAGTATAAGTAGGTATAGCATTGCTGCTGTTTTTCCATGTAACCCATGAGATATTGAACCATTTCTCAACAACAACAAAAACACAGGACTGAAGATTCTAATATATTTTCAGGATGTTCATTATTTTGTGAGTTGTACCAAGTGTAAGTGATGAGTGTAGTTGGGTAGGTCAGCTGTTTCTAACGTAGTGCTCTAGTGGCTGAATACCAAGTGCCTATCATTAAAGATGTGTTATTGTAAAGCTATAATGCAGCCTGACTTTTGATGTATCAACACTGGAGAGGAGAGGGTGGAACGTACGATATGAGGTATACAGTATATGATGTATATAATAACTGGTTATGCATATGAGTAGAAATGTATATAGTTGAAAAGCAAAGAGAGGTTTACGTAATTTAAGGACTACAGTATGAATTGCTGGTTTGGAATGAACAAAGCCTTTTCTTTGATTCTCCAAGGAGGGAAAGGTTTTTGGTAATTATGTACAACATGATACTGTACAATATAGAAGTTATAAGTAGGTCAGAACTACAGATCCAAAGAGATGTAATGCAATGTAATGCATGCCAGGGTCCTGAACTTGTCAAAGTTGTCTGTACTTTTGCTTAAGGGTGTATACAGAGCTTTTGCCTTTCTCTTCCAAAAATAGACAGCACTGCCAGAGTGAGATGTAGGGAAAAGTGGTTCCAGGGGAAAAAGTGCCCTTTGTGATTCCTTCCAACAAGGAAAGTTTCACTGTACATGTTCTTATCGATATCAACAATTCAAATGTATGCCTCCATATCTTTCAGATAAAGTAGAGTAAATGTACAGTACGCTAATGAATTCTGCCACTTTTGCCAATATCTCAAAGGTTTGTTTTCTTCCAAATATATTTCTCCTGAGAGCAGGGTCATGTGAAATGTTTCACTAACTGATATATAGCCTACAACCTTGTGTGTTCACAGGTATTGAAGGGTTGTTTTGAGTGTTGACTCTTTAAAGTAGGGCTATGCAACAAGATGACACTTTGGGACGGATTCTCATCTGCGCTGTAGCTTTACCCTCTGGGGTCTCCAGGTTCAGGCTTTAGCATGACTTTTTACCAAATTTTGCATAGGATTTATTAACAAAGATTTGTAAAATGTAAATGTAGTATATAATGTACGTTGAAAATGCATTAATGACGGCACAATGGTTATACATGGAATTATGTCAAACAGGGCATTTTGAGTTCAGCAAGTCGATTTGCATGTACTCTGATAGAACCACCCAGATGGACAAATGTTTGTTTTTATTGTACTAAATCAGAAATAGCATTTATTTAGTTTTCTAGAGTCAGATATGTCGTGCAATCTATTTGATGGATCGTCAAAGGTGAAATATTAGACTTTGAATTGAAGTTATTAAATGTGAACATGGCTATTTGTAGGATTGCAGAAATCTTCCTTTGGCCTCTGTGTGCCAATATGGTGTCATAGTGGGGGATGTAATGAGTGTGTACCCCTAGATCTGTGAACACACCCACCATGTTTTAAACCTCACTCACCCCACCCTCCCAGTAAATAGGTCGCCAATTTTAAAAGCACACTGGTTTGTCTCGGCATACCTCAATCATTTCCCTGTGGCTCTATTCCCTGGACATGTCATGTTAGCATGTTATGAAACGTGTGTGCATGTGCAAAACACAGACATTGTATACAGAATGTAGTGTATGAAGATAAACAATCTGTTCACTGGTTGTATTTTCTGGAGATCTTTAATGCATATGTCTTCGTTTCTGGAAAGTCAAAGAGCTTGAATTACATTTCAGCGGAAGTATTGAACTATATTGGAAGGTTCTGGTCTGAAGCAACTGGGTCCTTTGCTGCCTGATATGTTATAGGCATATATATGACTGTCAATCCTACAGTTGTTTCTACCATTACATTTTGTATGAATAGAAGTCCTTGAATAATAAAGATATATGAACATGATTGAAGCCAATGAGTTGGCATATTTCTTGGTGATATCTTTATTGTAAGAGTGGCATATGCAGGGGCTTGCTTATTAGTTCATAATTAGATTTGAATACATCTGTATTTTCATCAAGCCTTTGCAGTCATTCTCAGAAGTGGCTGAGCCCCATTAACCACCTGCCCCCATTGACCACCTGCCCCAAGTGTATCTGAATTCTGCCTGACAAACTAGCCAGAGGAGCTGTCTGTCTCCCAGTAGCCTAGTGAGTCTGTTGTCACAGCTATAGACAGTTTGTGAAGTGTGAACCAAAGAGGGGTTTCATTGGCTTGGATCTCAGGGGTGGGCGGGGAGCTGTGGAGTGACTTGCGGTGAGTTGGTCCTGAAAGAGACGGTGGAGAGGTTGCAATTGCCACACAGATGCTTATGGAGAGAGATCTTCAAAACAAGTCAGCTAATGTTCTATTCATGGAAAATACCTATTTGTGTCTTAACTGAAGTTATAATATCTTCACTGATTTATAAGTGAGAAGTTTTGAGTGAGCGGAAAAAAGTTGACTTTACCAAATATGCATAGTGCGTTTGGGTGTTGCTGTCTCCGCATCCCATCCACTTGAGGACGCATTTCATTACCATTATTGTTCAACGTTAATTGTTTGGAACATTTTAAGACTTTTTGATATTGAAGGACAATGTTACCCAGGGTGATAAAGTGGGCATGTTATCTATTGGGGCTCTTCAATATCAGCGCTGCTTCCGTTGATGATGAATGGACAGACTCTGCGGGCGAGTCAGGGTCGGGAATGCTAACAGGTAAGGAACGACCGGTGACTTGCTGAAATAATGTGTATTGAGTGCATCTGTAAACCTGGCCATAAAGCCATTGTGTCTGTCTATATGCTTTTGATATTTAATTCGCACTCCTGCTACTAAATCAACTGAGTCTATCACCTAGCCTACTGTATGCCATTACATTGATTTCACAATTATGCAATTATATTCAACGAAATAGGTTGAGTCAATTCGACAAACTTGTCATCTAATTTTATTCGCCTCGTGGAGCCGCTGTTGTTTAATTAATTTTCTGATGCGGGTGCTTTTCCTTTATGTTACTTGATTTTCTTTCACGGAACAATTGTATTAAAGTAAATCTTCTACTCTAAATTATTCCACGAGTCAGATGTACTGTACTATTTTCTGAAACATCCCTGACCAGCACTACATGTCTTGAAGTAACAGAGGTACTGGTCTCCATCTATTATGTGCTGCCTTCAGCATACATGCTTCTTAGGCGGCGTTTACAAAGGCTGATATTTGTTTCACTAATTGGTCTTTTGACCAATCAGATCAGCTCTGAAAAAGATCTGATGTGAAATTATCTCATGTGATTGGTCAAAACACCAATGAGTGGAATAAATATCCGAATTGGGCCTGCCTGGGTAAACGCAGCTTTAGAGCCAGAGCAGATGTGTGCACACTCACTGGTAATGTGCCAGATTCATTGGCAACAGTAATGAACCATCCTTGGACTGATTCCCTGGCTGGCACCATTTGATCTGATATGCTTACTTCTAGCTAATGGCCTGCCCCACACTATACTTTGTTGACAGCATTATCTTTCAAAATGATGTTATTAGATGCCTTCTGAATCTGAAGTAGCCTACCCATACCAATGACAGCATCCAATTTGAGCCTGTCCATCAACTGGTCAGTCCAGCTGGATTAATAGATTCTGGCCCTAATAGATTATCTTGTGAATGTGAACTTCTTGCACACCACAACTCCACTATCAGTCTTATTTATTACCGTAAGCGAGGAGGCTGTCTAATAAATCATGCAGAATGGGGTTGATTGAAAGTAAATTGAGAGTTTTTCATTTATCATTGTCAACGGTCCTCCCGCTATCTCTTATTGTCTTTGGTGCAACCTCTCGCTTGAATCATGTGCTTTTGCTCAACTTCAACCTCCATTTTAAGAGCTCTTGGCACAGGGTGAATTCAAGACACTTGTCAACAGTCACCGCACTGAATGTGGTTGGCAACCTCACATGGAGACTCAACACAAAGCACAGGGATGTAACTGCTTTCCACCATGTGCATGATGAGGTACATGCTGTTTCAACATCTTTGACACATGCTGATTGCATTCAAGCAAACAAGGGATTTTCATTTATTCAGTTAGTGTTTGAACTTACATCTGTAGAACACGTCCACAGGTGTTTGGTGGGGCAAATCGTACTTGCTCACTGGCAATGAGGAAAATCCCTTGGGAATTTGCCTGCAATCCACTCTGAGGCTTAATGTTGATAAACCACAGCCTACCGTGAGTGACATAGGGCAGGCTCAATGTGTCACTTTTCCATCTTGACCTTATACACATTGGCATAGCTTTGTCATTTCTCAGCAATGACCATAATACTAATGGTGCTGTAGAGTCAGAGGATCTGAGTAGTACTGTATTATTAGAGCACTCCCTGGGGATCAGAGGTCGTTGACAGTTGGGGCTCTAGAAATCTGTTGAAATAATCTCCAATATCAGTGACAGTACTACCCATAGTTCATATTGTTGATTCATTGGTGTTTCTCCCATTGTGGTCCTTTAAATCAGTTTGAGATATTTTACAGGTTTTAGTTTCTAACCGTGTTTAATCTGTTTTTGTCCCGTTAACAGATGGGGTACTCTGGGATTGGCCAAATGATCAAACATGTCACGTCTGGATTCTATAGGATTGTTTTCCAAATTCACTATTATCACATTTCCTCAGTTTAGGTCTGTAGCCACATAAGGTACCAAAAAGAGTTGTCTGAGAAAGGAGACCAAGCTAAGGCCTCAAATTAGAGTCTCATAGTGACAGACAAATCCTGGGGTGTGTTGATTGAATCCAGCCTCATGTTCAGAGTTGAATGTTTTCACTGTATGTTTTGAGTCCCTGGAGTCGTTGTGGACGGCAGAGCGTGAAAGCCTTCTTTAAACAGTGACAGTTTTCATTGAATAGACTGGTGATTATGTAATGTTAAGATAATAGTCCTCTAGGCAGCTGCATAATCAAGCCTTGTGAGGTGGTTACTCAGTTATTTAGATTTTATTACTATTATACCCTGTAATAAAAATACCTTTGCTCACCTGGTGCTTTGTTAATTCTGTTGATACTAAGAATGACGACCAGCCCAATAAAAGTATCAGAGAAAGCCTAAACACTAGTTGAGCTCAATGACCTAATGTAAGTTTATCCCACATGAATAAAGGGGGGTGCTGAGGGGGGGGGGGCTGAGGAGTTATTTTCATAGCCTTTGACATTGTAAAAGTGACTAAACCCACAGCAATGCGGTTGCGGTGGCGGTGACGTCATATTGCCGTCTGCACTGTAATTGCGTTGGTTGTGTTGAACTTTGGTGGCGACAGCACCAATGAGACGTCGCTGTAGCGTGCAGGGAGATACAATACATCATCCCCAGCATATTTGAACTCTCTCCAGCTATGATAAATTACACGAATGCAGTCTGTTCGACCGGGGTTGATAAATTGCCTTCATTTATTTGATGGCTTTTAAATCAAAGTTCCTACAGTGGCCAGCCCTGGTTTGGCTTGACAGGGTAGATCAAAGAGGAACAGTGTAGTCGCTCAATCTGAGGAATAAACTATAAAAAACTGGCTGTTATCTCTGACACGACTCGGGGCCTGTATCTAGCCAGTTTCAAGCTGTGGTATATGACTCCTCATCGTGTCTGGAATACCAACACCCTCACCCCATTACTGTGTCTGGAATACCAGCACCCTCGCTCCATTACTGTGTCTGGAATACCAGCACCCTTACCCACTTACTGTGTCTGGAATACCAGCACCCTTACCCACTTACTGTGTCTGGAATACCAACACCCTTACCCCATTACTGTGTCTGGAATACCAGCACCCTTACCCCATTACTGTGTCTGGAATACCAGCACCCTTACCCCATTACTGTGTCTGGAATACCAGCACCCTTACCCCATTACTGTGTCTGGAATACCAACACCCTCACCCCATTACTGTGTCTGGAATACCAATACACTTACCCCATTACTGTGTCTGGAATACCAGCACCCTTACCCCATTACTGTGTCTGGAATACCAGCACCCTCACCCCATTACTGTGTCTGGAATACCAACACCCTCACCCCATTACTGTGTCTGGAATACCAACACCCTCACCCCATTACTGTGTCTGGAATACCAGCACACTTACCCCATTACTGTGTCTGGAATACCAGCACCCTTACCCCATTACTGTGTCTGGAATTCCAGCACCCTTACCCCATTACTGTGTCTGGAATACCAGCACCCTCACCCCATTACTGTGTCTGGAATACCAGCACCCTCGCCCCATTACTGTGTCTGGAATACCAACACCCTTACCCCATCACTGTGTCTGGAATACCAACACCCTCACCCCATTACTGTGTCAGGAATACCAACACCCTCACCCCATTACTGTGTCTGGAATACCAACACCCTCGCCCCATTACTGTGTCTGGAATACCAACACCCTCACCCCATTACTGTGTCTGGAATACCAGCACCCTTACCGCATTACTGTGTCTGGAATACCAGCACACTCGCCCCATTACTGTGTCTGGAATACCAGCACCCGAGCTCCATTACTGTGTCTGGAATACCAGCACACTCACCTCATTACTGTTTCTGGAATACCAACACCCTCGCCCCATTACTGTGTCTGGAATACCAGCACCCTCGCTCCATTACTGTGTCTGGAATACCAGCACCCTCGCTCCATTACTGTGTCTGGAATACCAGCACCCTCGCCCCATTACTGTGTCTGGAATACCAGCACACTCTCCCCATTACTGTGTCTGGAATACTAGCACCCTCGCCCCATTACTGTGTCTGGAATACCAACACCCTCACCCCATTACTGTGTCTGGAATACCAACACCCTCACCCCATTACTGTGTCTGGAATACCAACACCCTCACCCCATCACTGTGTCTGGAATACCAACACCCTCACCCCATTACTGTGTCTGGAATACCAACACCCTCACCCCATTACTGTGTCTGGAATACCAACACCCTCGCCCCATTACTGTGTCTGGAATACCAGCACCCTCGCCCCATTACTGTGTCTGGAATACCAGCACCCTCGCTCCATTACTGTGTCTGGAATACCAGCACCCTCGCTCCATTACTGTGTCTGGAATACCAACACCCTCACCCCATTACTGTGTCTGGAATACCAACACCCTTACCCCATTACTGTGTCTGGAATACCAACACCCTTACCCCATTACTGTGTCTGGAATACCAACACCCTTACCCCATTACTGTGTCTGGAATACCAACACCCTTACCCCATTACTGTGTCTGGAATACCAACACCCTCACCCCATTACTGTGTCTGGAATACCAACACCCTTACCCCATTACTGTGTCTGGAATACCAGCACCCTTACCCCATTACTGTGTCTGGAATACCAACACCCTCACCCCATTACTGTGTCTGGAATACCAGCACCCTCGCCCCATTACTGTGTCTGGAATACCAACACCCTCACCCCATTACTGTGTCTGGAATACCAGCACCCTTTCCCCATTACTGTGTCTGGAATACCAGCACCCTCACCCCATTACTGTGTCTGGAATACCAGCACCCTTACCCCATTACTGTGTCTGGAATACCAGCACCACGCCCCATTACTGTGTCTGGAATACCAGCACCACGCCCCATTACTGTGTCTGGAATACCAGCACCCTTACCCCATTACTTTGAACCTTAGCGATATTTATTATAAGAGCATACTGCAACGCTCAGAATGTAGAACCTCTGTTGTTGAAAAATATAAGATTGTATTCACTCAGTCAACATTAGCAACAGAGCATCATTCAATCTTCTTCATTGGGGCAATACCCTTTCATTCCTAGAAAGGCCCCGTGCACCCTTACCATCACCTCCACTTTAGAGGTGGAAACCTTTGACTGACCTTCTGGCCTCTCTGATTTAGTGTGTTATTAATGGAGCCCAGCCAGTGAGAGGGCCAGGACTTTCTCTGGCGGCTGGTGTGTGTTAACACAATGGGCAGGGCAGACCCATGTGCATTATGAACCTCCAGCTACCAGCTCTATCTATAGCCCTTTGTCACACACAATTACCTTTCAGACAGGATGCCCTGACTTTCACATTAAGCCCCCCCCCCCCACCCAAAACTTCCCCTTAGAACAGCGCACCCTACATCATTATGAGATTATCAGACCAGAAACTATGCACCCTCCATAAACTGAAAGTCTGGATTCTACAGTATACAGCAGTGTTTGAGTCTCACACTCACAATATTTTCTGTCTGGCAAAGTTAGCGAGGGAAAATGTTTGCAAGCTGTTCCTCAAAGAGGAGGATATAGTTTTTTCCTCCACTTAGCGCCGTCTGTGTGAGTGCATTGGCCTGCATGATCTGAAGACTTTGCCATCCCATCCAGTCCGCACGCTTTCAGCACTTGTCTAGCGCATAGTCATCTCCATGTCGCCACAGACTACCAGATCAGAGGAGCGGCACCGACCACGTCTGCGAGATACTCACACTTTGCCGGCAGGTCGAGCTTATGTCGTT
Organism: Oncorhynchus gorbuscha; assembly: GCF_021184085.1. Lineage (NCBI taxonomy): Eukaryota > Metazoa > Chordata > Actinopteri > Salmoniformes > Salmonidae > Oncorhynchus > Oncorhynchus gorbuscha. The sequence goes on along the minus strand of NC_060183.1, from coordinate 60,087,653 downwards.
AGCAATATAATGCCAGATACATAACCGCGCAGCTGCATCCAATGAAACATGATCCAAGCTGCAGCTTTGTTGAGAGTGTCTTTGTGTCTGGAGCCTATTACCAGCTGAGCCGATCGGAGGCACACACCCCTAACACACTTCACCAGCGTGAACACACTGGATCACTGCTGATGTCAACCCTGTGTGAACACAATCAGGAGTAGCCCAATGGGCACAAGCCATATGCTGGACCAGAACCTGGGCCATTATCTTTGTACAGGAGTAATGGAATGAGATGCTCGATTGTGTGGGATGATTCTGTACAGAGCAATAATTTTTTCAAATGGTTGGTGTGCTGTTGGAGAATTAGAGGGTGCACCACAGGGTTCGTTCCTGAGGCCATGTTTGTTGCCACCACATCAATGTGCAGCCCACAAAACACACGCCAGATGGTAACATAAAAGAGGTGAGCAATGTGATAAGGGTGGTTCAATCATGCCATAATAGTCTTAACCTTTTGTTCGCGGTTCTGCTGTGATGGAAGTGTTGACATGCTGCTATTGTGTCCATTTATCCCTTCTAATATCTTTGAGTTATTTTGCAGACTCGTAAATGTTACACACCTGCCAATTCATAGGTCCACCCAGTTCTTGTTGATTCCAAACAGTGTGGTAGCAACCAAAGCCATAACTCGGTAACAATGCTCTGGGAAAAAATATAAAGACGAAATGCAGTTGCTGTCTCAGGTGATGCACTCTACAGGGGCCTGTCTCAGACTGTCTCTCCCTGTGTCTGTGTGTTCCAATATTTCGTTTCTTTCCTTCTAGTCTTTTGATCTTTCAATTTCACATTCACACGGAAACTTTCTCTTCTTGCTTCTCCTTTTCTCTCTTTCTCTCTCAAGGAGTTGGCTACTTGAGAGAATAGCCACAGTGTGAATACAGTCAATAAGGGGGAGCCCAGCCCAGGTGTCCAAGAAAAACACTTGGCTAGAGTTTGGTGAGGTGCTCCAGCTCTGGCAGGCTGACAGAGCCAAGCCTACTGCAGATTTGTGCCTAATACTTGGCACCACTATTCCCTCTGGGAGTTCCTAAAACTATCAATGTATTGTAATTCATAATTTTATAAAAAGTCAATTGGGGGCCAGGAGGCTGGTTTTAACTAGAGCAGCTGTGACATGCGTAACTGCTCTAATGTGCTGCTTGTGTTCTACAAAATAGATGCCAGATGACGCAATGTTGTTTCATGCTGGTTAAACACATATGCACCTAGATTCTCTCATATACACATTCCTGTTTTGACCCATAGTACAACAGCAGAAAACTTTTTCTCCCGACATACACTCAGGTCCATTGTCCAGCTGCCTTCTCAGTGACCATTATGTGACAGCATTGTGCACTAAATGGTCAAATAAACACACCAAAGTAAACACACCACCCTCCCTTGCCCTTTTAGGGTTAATCATGCCATTCATGTTCCTCTTTATTCTGCCCCAAGTATATTGTTGGATGGGACTACAGGTGGGATCATCTAACATTCTACAGAGTTTTCAGCTGTGATGTTTGACTCCTCATCATCTTTACAAGTGTCATCCTAAACTATAATTCAGAAACATATTATTTATCACTAGCAAGGCATTTAGCAGTACATATAATCTTCAGAAGTTTTAACTGCAAATAATCAAAGGTTCCAGTGATATTCTGATTATTCATTTCTTATTCAAAGTGAGGTATAACCGGGGTTGACCAGCAAGGTGTTGCGCGGTTGCCGAAATGTACATTCAACATGCTAGTTTGTTAATAAGATACAATTAACAACTTGCAACATGTTCATAAGTGTCCTTCACTCAGATGTACATGTGCTGATCACTATCTTTACTGCTTTTGACTGATCTTGATTGATGAAGGACCTGCGGTTAAAGACTGTTATGACAAACTGAACTTCACTCCAATGGTGGACAGCCAGAGGGAGCAGCATCTTGGCATTGTTTTTAGTTTTTCCTTCTTCAGTTTCCTCAAGTGAACCATGCCCTAGCTCGGAAATTCCTCCCTTGTCTCTGCCAGAACACGTTAAACCCCCTAAGGTCCTTTTTACTTGAGGCTGATTGATTGTGTTGAAGTCCCTACTCAGTTCTGCATGTCACATGCTCTCAGTGGGGTCATGACAGGCAAGGTATAGCAAAGCGGCCTGCAGCTGAAGGACTGTTAAAGGCCCTGGGGGTGTTTTGGCTTGTGGGGGGGCTTCATCATTGACTGGTCCCTTTTCATGGTGTAGACCGGCACTGGGTCATTTTAATCATAACAGTCACCCCAACAAGGAATTTTAACAAGGGTTTTTTACTATATGCTTGGGTGTTTGTGTGTGTGCAAGTTCGAGTGTGTGCATTTACGTGTGTGTCTGTGTGTAGAACTGTGTGTGTTTGTGACAGGGGGTTCTGTGAGGATGTACGGAGGTGATAAACTGCATCACTGAGACGCTTTGCTTGTTTTGCTGAAGCTCTGCTGGAGCTCTCTCTAAAGTAATTTAGGCTGGACATACCAAATGGCTCCTCTACAAGGGCCCATTACCCTTTCATTAAGATGGAGCCGAGAATTGCTGAGTTTACCTGTTCAAAGGCTACACACCCTGACGGCCAACTGCGTCCTCATTGCTACCTTCAGCTTCAGCCCAGACAATCATTCTGTGAATGGTTATCTCCCTTCGCAATTGATAGTTGGCCCATGTGAATTCTGTAGGGTTCCATGACCTCATGTCATGTCACCACCCCTGTCATTCACATACGGTGCATTCGGAAAGTATTCAGACCCCTTGACTTTTTCCACATTTTGTTCTGTTATAGCCTTATTCTAAAATAGATTTAAAAACTTTTTTTTGTCATGAATCTACAAACAGTACTCCATAATGACAAAGCAAAAACAGGTGTTTTGAATTGTTCCAAATCAATAAATAAATAAAAAATATCACATTTGCATACGCATTCAGACCCTTTCGTCAGTACTTTGTTGAATCACCTTTGCCAGCGATTACAGCCTCAATTCTTCTTGGGTATGACACTTCAAGTGTGGCACACCTGTATTTGGGGAGTTTCTCCCATTTTTCTCTGCAAATCCTCTCAGCTCTGTCAGGTTGAATGGGGAGCGTCACAGCACAACTATTTTCAGGTCTCTCCAGAGATGTTCGATCGGGTTCAAGTCCGGGCTCTGGCTGGGCCACTGAAGGACATTCAGAGACTTGTCCCAAAGCCACTCCTGTGTTGTCTTGGCTGTGTGCTTAGGGTCGTTCTCCTTATGAAAGGTGAACCTTTGCTACAGTCTGAGGTCCTGAGCGCTCTGGAACAGGTTTTCATCAATGATCTCTCTGTATTTTTCTCTGTTCATCTTTACCTCAATACTGACTAGTCTTCCAGTCCCTGCTGCTGAAAAACATCCCCACAGCATGATGCTGCCATCACCACGCTTCACCTTAGGGATGGTGCCAGGTTTTCTCCAGACGTGATGCTTTGGCATTCAGGCCAAAGAGTTCAATCTTAGTTTCATTAGACCAGATAATCTTGTTTCTTATTGTCAGAGTCCTTTAGGTGCCTCTTGGCAAACTCCAAGTAGGCTGTTATGTGCCTTTTTACTGAGGAGTGGCTTCCATCTGGCCATTCTACCATAAAGGCCTGATTGGTGGAGTGCTGCAGAGATGGTTGTCATTCTGGAAGGCTCCCCCATCTGCACAGAAGAACTCTGGAGCTTTGCAGAGGGACCATCGGGTGCTTGGTTACCTCCCTGACCAAGCTCCTTCTCCCCCGATTGCTCAATTTGGCCGGGGGGCCAGCTCTAGGAATAGTCTTGGTGGTTCCAAACTTCTTCCATTTAAGAATTATTGCTACTGTGTTCTTGGGGATTTTCAATGCTGAAGAAATTGTGCCTCGACACAATACTGTCTCAGAGCTCTACAAACAATTCCTTTGACCTCATAGCTTGGTTTTCGGCTCTGACATACTTATATAGACAGGTGTGTTCCTTTCCAAATAGTGTCCAATCAATTGAATTTACCACTGGTGGGCTCCAAACAAGTTGTAGAAACATCTCAAGGATGATCAATGGAAACAGGATGCACCTGAGCTCAATTTCGAGTCTCATAGCAAAGGGTCTCTGTTTATTATTATTTCTGTTTATTATTCTTAATAGATTTGCAACAATCTGAGTAGTTTGTGGTTAAGTTGAGGGAAATGTCTTTATACTGACCTGACAGTACGAAGAGCAACTGAAGGGGACACAGACGGGAGTGTGAGGGAGGAGATATGCTGTCACACAGTATGGCATAGGCCCCCTGGACTGGTACGGCCTGTCTGCCAGTGGTCATGGTTTTACTAGGTCCCTGAAGAGCAACACACTAAAATTAACATGCTTCTGGGGTCAGCATCATGACAGCCTTCAGCCGATGGCCAGCGTAGACCAAGCTCTGCAAAAATCTCAAGTTTTTTCCAAGCACTTAAAAGGCCTAGTCAGTGCAACTCTGGTGTTGTCTTGCCCTTTACACATTGCCCTACATGATAACAATGACTTTATCAAGACATGGTCAACCATTATGATGGTCACTGGGATTTCAGGGGAGATGAAAAGGTCTTGGACTGGGATAACACCTGAGAGAATGCCCTGAAATGTCAACATTCAGTAACAGTGTAGTGAGAGAAGTGAAAGACACTTGAAATCAGTTTGTGGTTTTGTTCCTCTCTTCTTATGTTGAAAAGTATCTACAGTACAGTATACTACAGTACGGTGAGTGTCATATTGACTGGAGCAGCAACCTGTGACTGAGACAACGATACTGTATCAACGGCATTGCATCATTCCTAGAGTGCACTCATGGGTTTCCTCAATAGACTGTCCTATTCAGAAACACACTCATGTTCAAATTAGAAATTAAGACACCGTAGTCTCTCAACACAGACTGATTCCTGTGAATGTGTAAGGGGAAACCAAGTTATAATATTACTGAATATTACAGAATCTGCACTCTGTTTTGATTGTTTTCAGGTATGCATTTCACGGGAAACAAGCTGTGATAATAAATCAATAAACCATAAAGAGGCTCTCAGTAAAACTAAATAGATATTTTGCTGGTGAAACCCTCTGATTAAATAAAGGTCCCTTAATGTTTGCTAGGGCAATGGGTTCTTTTTTCTTTCTTTGAAATATTTAGCTTTTTGTTGAAAGCTTGAAATACTTCTTGGATGCTGATTTATTTTGGTCTGTGTGCAGTCTAATACACAGCCCTGCCCGTCACTGCCACACCCACCCAGTCTACTTCTGAAGTGTTTATCTTTCTAGGTTCCAATACACTCATTACTAAGGAGACCAACTCCCATGGCAGTTCCACTGTCCCTCTCATCTGATGTTAAACACCAAAACACTCTGTCCTGGTATGTTAGACAATAACAGGTATGTTCTGCACCATCTGTTTGCCCGTTCATTTCTCCCCATATTTTATCTTGCCCTGTGTTCCTTGGAACCGAAAGACAGATGGAGAAGGAAAAACAATAAAATAGTTGGTGTTAATGAATGTCGTCACAAACCGTTGCTTGCTCAATGCCTTCCTGGATCTCAATAGTTTTGAGCTTTGCAGACAAGCTTCAAATGTATACAAATACCAGGAATGAGTGCCTGGGTTGAAGTGCTGTTTTTAATTGTTTCCTGGACTTGGTATTTTTAGACTTCCACAGGTGCTGTTCATGTGGCTAGAACCCAACTTTGAGAACTACCTGTGACATCCCTATCTCCAGATGGGATGCGGCCTCTGACCCCTCACATCTGTTCTGCAGCCGATTCATTTACTTAGACCATGCAGACCATTCCCTGGTTTTGCTGTATGTTTTTGTCATTATCATACTTCACATTGAAAAATTGGAACCATTTATTTGATTGTCAAAAAGGACTTTTCAAAACACCAAGTTGACTGACTACCCAAGTGCAGTTAGTGTAGTATTCAAGCGGCAGGCAGGATGCCCATATAATTAACTTTCTCCCCTGCTCTGATGACTCTTGGAGCTAAAAAGAGATGAATATTGGAGAATACCATGACACCACCTCTGCATTGTTACGGTGTACAGTGTTGCCCCCCCAGGTATAGATGCTCCTTGTAATTAGGCCTATTCATTCCTGTGCCAAAACTGGAGAGAATGTGACCTCTATCTAGTTGTTGTATATCCAAAGGGTTGAGTTCAGATGCAGACCCGGGCAAGTGTTGACTGGTGTGACTTTAGACTGGTGTGTGTGTGTGTTTCAACTATTTAACTGTACTAACGCTAAAATGTTAAATATCGGTATCGTTTTTTTTTTTTTAAGGAAAATAGTGCATATCGGTATCGGCCAAAAATGTCATGTCGCTGCATCCCTACTTAAATCCTATAAAATATGAGTTTGTTGTTCAGAGCCCACTTTTCAGTCAGAGCTGGCCTGGTAGTTAACCTCATTCAACAGTAGGGCTGGCAATTGCCAGGGAACCTCAAAATAGGATATTATCACAATACAGGTGCCGATACGATTATGTGTTGTGATTTTATTGCTATTCGATGTTCCAAACATATTGCTCACCATACGTGTGTTTGCTTCAGAGGGACAGTAGAAAGGCGTTGGAAAAGTTTTGTCCAGTCATAGAAATAAAAGTGCTAAAAATAGATTGTCTCTCTATTTAAAAAGAACACGGAGAACACGCTATGAAGGAAAAATAGCTTTGGTGCAGGTACAACCAACTAGAACAAAAATAATAGTGCAATATTGTCAAAACGATATGATATATCGTCAGATAATATCCTGATATGTAACTTTATCGGGGTTTTTTTCTTCTCCCACCATCACTACTCAACAGCCATGTCCGATTGGCCGCTGCCCGATGAAGTGTCTCGTTATTGGCTACTAAGTTTATTTGTCAATAGGGTCTTTAATGTTTAGGATGGGGATGTTCTGTACGGTCTCTGTCTCACGGCCTCCAGAGTCTCTGCCATCATTAAACGCTCCTGATTATTGTGAGATATCCTGCTTCAAGTCAAGCGGTAAAGTAAAGCACAGGCATTTCAGCTTTTATAACCTGGGATCTTGTCCATGGCCAAGAGAAATGCTCCTCTTTGTCTTTTGAGAAAATACTTTACACGTCTCCTCCTTTGGCTCTGCCTTTTAAACGTTTTCCCTCTTTTCTCCCCTAATCCCAACCCAAATCCTTTTAGATTTTTACCAAACGGCAGTTTGCAGTTTATAAATGTACAGTAGCAACCTTATACAGTTGGTCTTAGTCATTGGCTCATTTTATCTCAGGAATAAAACAGGTACTCAGCTGTGGATGTTTTTAGCAGATGGCGCAATTGACAAATGCAAGTTGAAGGATAGCGTAACAAAGGATATTTCAGAGAAAGTACAGAAGGGGAGGAGTGCTAATCAGTGGTTGTAAATTCAAAGACACCTGCTGGTACCTGTGAATGCAATCATGACCTGAGCTGTATAGACCATGAGATAACCCAATACTAGTGCAGTCAAATCCAATTCAATTGTATTAGTCACATGCGCTGGATACTACAGGTATTCACCTTACAGTGAAATGCTTACTTACGAGCCCCTAACCAACAATACAGTTAAAAGAAAAATATGAGTAAGAATAAGAAATAAAAGTAATTAAAAGAGCAGCAGTAAAATAACAATAGTGAGACTAGACACAGGGGGGTACTGATACAGAGTCAATGTGTGGGGGCACCGGTTAGTTGAGGTAATATGTACATGTAGGTAGAGTTATTAAAGTGACTATGCATAGATGACAACAACAGAGAGTAGGGGGGGGGGGGGCAATGCAAATAGTCTGGGTAGCCATTTGATTAGATGTTTAGGAGTCTTATGGCTTAGGGGTGGGTAGAAGCTGTTCAGAAGCCTCTTGGACCTAGACTTGGCGCTCCGGTACTGCTTGCTGGGTGGTAGCAGAGAGAACCGTCTATGACTAATTTTAAGGGCCTTCCTCTGACACCGCCTGGTATAGAGGTCCTGGATGACAGGAAGCTTGGCCCCAGTGATGTACTGGACAGTACGCACTACCAGGCAGTGATGCAACCAGTCCGTATGCTCTCGATGTTACAGCTGTAGAACCTTTTAGGATCTGAGGACCCATGCCAAATCTTTTCAGTCTCCTGAGGGGGAATAGGTTTTGTTGTGCCCTCTTCACAACACTTTGTGTGCTTGGACCATGATAGTTTGTTGGTGATGTGGACACCAAGGAACTTAAGGTTCTTAACCTGCTCCACTACAGCCCCATCGATGAGAATGGGGACCTACTTGGTCCTCTTTTCCCTGTAGTCCACGATCATCTCCTTTGTCTTGATCAGGTTGAGGGAGAGGTTGTTATCCTGGCACCACACTGCCAGGTCTCTGACCTCCTCCCTATAGACTGTCTCATTGTTGTTGGTGATCAGGCCTACCACTGTTGTGTCATTGGCGAGCTTAATGATGGTGTTGGAGACGTGCCTGGTCGTGCAGTCATGAGTGAACAGGGAGTACAGCAGGGGACTGAGCACACAGCCCTGAGGGGCCCCTGTGTTGAAAATCAGCGTGGCGGATGTGTTATTACCTACCTTTACCACCTGGGGAGCCTTCTGTCAAGAAACCCAGGATCCAATTGCAGAGGGAGGTGTTTCGTCCCAGGGTCCATTGACATCAGCTAGGTTTTACTGTGTTTTTTCTCAAGGCTGATCATGTACTGGTCAGATGGAGGATAATACCTTTGTATTTGCAGGTTGTTTGCCTACTACCGTCAATCTGCCTAATTTGACCCAAGGGCAATTGACCTATGGAGCTTGATTAAATTACAATACGTCTTTGCTGAAACTTTGCATCAGGAATTGAGTCACTTATTCCTAAAACTCCCTTTGTTCTAAATGAGAAGACCTGCTCTGTGTGTCGTGGCTCTGTCAGCCTGTCATGATTGAGGCGGCTGGTATAGAGTGACACAGATACAATTTTCCACTGTGTTGGGACAGGGCAGTGTGTTTAATATAGATCTGATGGTTTTCCTCTAAAGTAATAGAGCACAAGCTATCAAATAACCAGAAATACATTGTTTGACGTTAGGCCTGGTATACATTCCATATGAACCACGCTATTAATGGTTACTTTAGATCACATTGTTGCCAACAATTGCCTTTAGTCTACGGGATATAAATGCAGCCGTCAGAGTTGATCCTGCAGATGGAGGGCATACTGTGCTGCAGTGAGCAGTAAGCACTGTACAGGGACATGCACATGTGTGCACAGAGGCTGCACTTATTGAATCTGCTTTCAACCCCCTCATGTATATCCCGTATTGTGCCGATGAGAGATTACAGTGTTCTTTGTCCAACTGTGACGGATTAAACCCACCATTAAGTGAGAGGAAAACAGTGCAGGAAGTTTTTATGCCCACCCTAACCCTCCTAACTGTGATTAGCCCCTCTGGATAAGAACAGCATATGCTGGGAGGGAGGCTTAATTGTCCATTAAATAGGGAAATTATGCAGGGCCTGGAGTCTGGCTTGTTAGACCGAATCAGCCACAAGACAACCAAGACACAGAGGAGGATTGCTGTCCACAATATCAGGGTGAATGGCACTGCACATTGCAGAATGTCAACCCAACATCATTCTTTGCTATTTGCTACATTATTAGAAGTGCAGATCTGTCTTTTTCTGCCAAGCCACGAGCTGGCCTGTGGGCTGTGGGGCTGGTTCCTTATGAGTCTGCAGGGTGGGTCTGTAACACTGCTGTTATACCCATTCAGTCCATTCAAACGGTCCTCATTGAATGCAGCCCCAGTTAACAAGGCTGTCTTCATGCAAACAAAGATGTCAGAGAAGTTCGCCAAATGTGTTGATCTCTAAAAGGACGTTCCCATTTTTTCACCTTTCAATGACTTTATTTACACCTGACCAATGAATGTCATTTGTCTTTCAGATATCTGTTGGCTTTAAAACATTATTGCTTATACTGTACATGTGAGTGTTTCTTGCTTGTGCTGTACATTCTTCCAAATCTTGCAGGCGAACCCTAAATGTTTCCGTCGTACCATTTAGGTCAGCTTAACATCCAAAGGGGAAGTGGATGATCTTGAGAAGAGAATAGAGACATTTCCTTCTCTCTTGCTTTCTCCTTCTCCATCTGTCTCTGCCGGTCAGTCCGCTGCTTTTTCATTGGGCCAGTTGGATGTCTTTAATCATGTTCCTATTAAGGCTCCTTCCTTCCCTGGCAGAGGCCAGTAATTGGACGAGAGTAATTGGGGTATCCGCTGGCCCATCCCGGCCTATTACATGAATGTGATCCCAGGGAAAGGCTGACGCGGCAGGCGGATCCACTTCCCCTGATTAGGGAGTCTGGAGGTGGTCCAGACCAGGGAGTGCGGGGGTGAAGGTTTGTTTAAGACTTAGGGTTAATGACTAATAGCTTCCCCTGTGGTGGTTACCACTGATAACCACTAGCTCTGTGGAGAATAACCCCAGCACTCGGTTTTCAGCATGAAACAAATAGACTGCCGTAGATTTCCCCTCCATCTACTCATAGATTAAAAACCTCTTATGAATCAGGTCCTTTTTTTAGCTGCCCTTTAAGGATGGGTGTTGAAACCTTGAGGTTGATTAAAACAGTAGTTTGACCCAAAAAGGAGAAGACAGAACTTTCCTCTTTTCTTTCCTCCCATCTTGTGAAGATGCAGCAGTTTTCACTCAATGGCATGTACCCAAAATAACCCTGTGGGATATCCAGACTGCACCACTCACGACTAATTGTGCACATAAGTATACTGCATAATAGTCCATAGGGGAGTCTAATTGAAAAGGAAAAAGTCCTGGTGTTCCATTCCTCTCCTTTGTGGTGCAGTGAATCTAGGGATGGACTGTATATCATACCAATTATTATAGATGGTGACAAGGGGAATGAGATGAGAGTGTGTCAGATGTCAGAGTGCAGATGTGAAGCGACCAGTGAGATAATGTTCTTGTGTGGTTATTTACTTGGAGAGATACAGAGTTATGTCCTCATAGCACAAATACAATCTGTCGTAAGGCCAGCAGTCTGCGATGTCCTTCCCATAACTCTACAGTACATCTACAGGGTTGATAGAATGTTAATGAGCAGCAGAAAAGCCCAGGCAAAATTGGTATGTTCTGCCGCCCTCAATTGTAACAATATGAACAGGCAAACCACCAGGCAGCTCCAATATGATCTTCGGTATTTTGTGTCTTTGAATGGATCTGCTGTTTTGAAACTGTATACAAACCAGTGCTGTTGAGCTTTGTCAACTATGATAACCATTATCACACTGCAGAGTTGAGAGACTGGATGTGAATGTGCTGGACGTATGCCAGTCTTCAAGTGTCCATGAAGGGCTCCTGATATCACCTTCATAGAGACTAAACTTCCTTTAGCACCTATTGATGAAGGTATCTCCTTCCCATGCGAATTTAGCTAACCCTTTACACTCGTGCCTGTTAAAAATGGCAGATGTGGGCACTGGTAAACGCCTAAATTGGAATGCAGTGGCTTTACAGTAACATGCTATGCATGACGTCAGAGCTCGGGCTCTGCACTTCATAACACTGTATGGGTTTTGACTGACAGCCGTTCTGAACTTGAGCATCTCGTGTGACGAGGTTGCCCCATCCCTCCAGCTAATTGGGCAACTCACATTTTTTGGGTTGCTTGATTTTTGGGCACAAATGTGTTTACCTCCCTGTTAGTGGGAATTTATCCCTTTCCAAGGGGCACATCAAGAAGCTGATTAAACAGCATGATCATTACACAGGTGCACATTGTACTGGGGACAATAAAAGGCTGCTCTAAAATGTGCAGTTTTGTTAGACAACACAATGTCACAGATGTCTCAAGTTTTGAGGGAGTGTGCAATTGGCATGCAGACTACAGAAATGTCCACCAGAGCTGTTTCCGGAGGATTTAATGTTAATTTATCTACCATAAGCCGCCTCCAATGTCATTTTTAGAGAATTTGTCAGTACGTCCAACCGGCCTCACAAATGCAGATCACGTGTATAGCGCTATGTGGGGGAGCAGTTTACTGATGTCAACGTTGTGAACAGAGTGCACCATGGTGGCGGCAATGGTTATGGTATGGGCAGGCATAAGCTATGGATAACGAACACAATTGCATTTCATCAATGTCAATTTGAATGCACGCAGATACCGTGACGAGATCCTGAGGCCCATTGTTGTGCCATTCATCCGCCACCATCCTCTCATGTTTCAGCATGATAATGCATGGCCCCATGTCACAAGGATCTGTACACAATTCCATGGCCTGCATACTCACCAGGCATGTCACCCATTGAGCATGTATGGGGTGCTCTGGATCGACGTGCATGACAGTGTTTTCCAGTTCCCACCAATATCCAGCAACTTTGCGAAGCCATTGAAGAGGTGTGGGACAACATTCCACAGATCACAATCAACAGCCTGGTCAACTCCACGCAAAGGAGATGTGTGGCACTGCATGAGGCAATTAGTGGTCACACCAGATACTGATTGCTTGTCTGATCCACGCCCCTACCTTTTTTTAAGGTATCTGTGACCAACAGATGCATATCTGTATTCCCAGTCATATGAAATTCATAGATTACGGCCTAATTTAATATTTAGGTTTTATGTACAGTTACAACATGACATGTTGTCATACTCTGGGTTTATCTGAACAGAATGAGCCTATGATTGTCGATTAAGAAAATTCACTGCGGCACACGCACCTGAATGCGCTCATGACTCATTTCTATGCACACCAAAGTTACGATCTGTTTGTCTGAATTGCACCGTGAAGCCTAAAACTGTAATATCATATTTTATAACTTAGCTAGTCATTTTGGCAATAGAACAGGCTTTCAAATGGTGCCCACCTGACAAAGATTGAGATTTTTAATGGACCTTTTTGATTGCGTAAACAACGGTAATTGTGTGATGGCGGGGATGCCAACTACTAAGTGTGTTTGCTCTAGTTCCTCAACAGCAGTCTCAAGTTTTGAGACTGTATGTTTAGCTAGAAGAGATTTTAAAAATACATCTTATAGTTAAACTCTTCTTTGAGTCATAAAAGTGCATTGAAATTGTTTAGGAACTGTGTGGCCCCTAGGTGACACCAGTTAGTCCTCACTCAAATGCTTGTCATTTTTTTTGTCTTGTGTTTTACCTACCCCACATTTTACAGGAATATTCTTAGCATGTTACTGAATGTATCCAGAGTATTTTAAAATTCATTATCAACAAATGCAGCGAAAAGTACAGTAAATGTAAAATGCACATAAAGTTAACAGTTTAATGTCTGGATTCAGTCTTGTGTTAGAACATTGGAATTGTAGTCCACCGGTAAGCGGTGCTTATAGTTGAGAACCCTTGGACAAGAGCTATCTAGAGCCATGTCCCTGAGAGAGCTGAGCTGTAGGACCTACTGTAGGAGACTGGCTAGACAAGCACAAATTCTAGAGCTAAGCTCTTTACACACTTCAATGATGTCTGAACCTGAATGTGGGAGTTGGGAATTCAGAGCCGAGAGAAAAGGGTGATTAGTTGGGATTCATGACTTTGTTCTGCAATGATTTGTAAGGCTTTCTTCTTGGCCTCCTCTCCACTGCCTTCCTCCCTCTGTCTGTGCTAGAACCACACATCCAAAACAAACCCATTCCAGAAGGCCTGTGTTCATGTTGACACAGGCCCCCCTTAAAATATTTAGATGCACTGGATGTCATAAGGTGAATGCACCAATTTGTAAGTCGCTCTGGATAAGAGCGTCTGCTAAATGACTTAAATGTAAATGTAAAATGTAAATGTATCACTCTTCTGGAATGAGACGGCATTTTGGGTGTTTAACAATGATGAACATGTTTTTCTTCATTAGATCCTGCAGATTTTTCTGAAATAACTTGATAAAGTAATATGTGTTCTTTCTGTTTAAAGTATTTCCAAATATATTCATTGTTTTCTAGATGAACGATATCCAAGCTACTTATAGCAAGACTATTAATATAACCTCAAGTTCCTAAGGCCAGTCAGGTGGGTGTGGGCTTTTAGCCTTTGTGTGTGTGTGTGTGTGTGTGTGTGTGTGTGTGTGTGTGTGTGTGTGTGTGTGTGTGTGTGTGTGTGTGTGTGTGTGTGTGTGTGTGTGTGTGTGTGTGTGTGTGTGTGTGTGTGTGTGTGTGTGTGTGTGTGTGTGTGTGTGTGTGGTTTGTATATTTTGTATTTGAAAGTATATATGTTTCTCAATAGCTGTCTGTCTTTTCTCATTGTGCAGACACAGTCCACCATATGTGCTCAAGATGGGCCCCATCATCCCCTGTTTAGTGTCCCAAACCTGCCTCTCAGAGCCTGTGGCCCACATCCCCACTCATCCATCCAGACCGTTCTGGAAGCCCCCTCTCCTCCTTTCTGCCTACACCCAGCCTGGGATTCTCCTGTGATCTCATGTTAAGGAGAGTCTCTGCCTCTCTGCTATTACAGCCCATCAATCCTGTGTGAATGTGAGGGTCGCTGCCACGGCAGAGGAGAGGAGCAGGGGACGACTGACGGCTCTTTGATGCCTCAGAGAGCAGGAACCGTCCATTAGAGAGAGACTGGGAGTGGCCAGGTCTGCTTTGGACAGTATATGTGGGTCTGTCTTTGGTAATATTCAGAAAGTCACCCTCAAACTGGTCTGATCACCGTGTCATATGGACTTTGGTATAAGACTCATAACTATCAACACCTGTCACTCTTTACAGACAGGCATTGAGTGGCGGATGCAGGAATCTATATAAGCTTTTACTGTAATGCAGCATACAGAGATCCACATGTGTGCTTTATAAAAATAATTCCTTGTTAGGCAGATAGTCAGAGGACAGACAGAGGATGTAGCCATCCTCACAGAACTACAGCTTGTCTATTGATATAGTACAGCACAGGGATCTCCAATAGGTCGATCGCGAGCTACCAGTAGCTTGCAGCCCAACTATGAGTAGCTTGCAGCCCAACTACCAGTAGCTTGCAGCCCAACTATGAGTAAAAATCAAATCAAATCAAATTTTATTTGTCACATACACATGGTTAGCAGATGTTAATGCGAGTGTAGCGAAATGCTTGTGCTTCTAGTTCCGACAATGCAGTGATAACCAACAAGTAATCTAACTAACAATTCCAAAACTACAGTCTTATACACAGTGTAAGGGGATAAGGAATATGTACATAAGGATATATGAATGAGTGATGGTACAGAGCAGCATACAGTAGATGGTATCGAGTACAGTATATACATATGAGATGAGTGTGTAGACAAAGTAAACAAAGTGGCATAGTTAAAGTGGCTAGTGATACATGTGTTACATAAGGATGCAGTCGATGTTGTAGAGTACAGTATATACATATGTATATGAGATGAATAATGTAGGGTAAGTAACATTATATAAGGTAGCATTGTTTAAAGTGGCTAGTGATATATTTACATCATTTCCCATCAATTCCCATTATTAAAATGGCTGGAGTTGGGTCAGTGTCAATGACAGTGTGTTGGCAGCAGCCACTCAATGTTAGTGGTGGCTATTTAACAGTCTGATGGCCTTGAGATAGAAGCTGTTTTTCAGTCTCTCGGTCCCAGCTTTGATGCACCTGTACTGACCTCGCCTTCTGGATGATAGCGGGGTGAACAGGCAGTGGTTCGGGTGGTTGATGTCCTTGATGATCTTTATGGCCTTCCTGTAACAACGGGTGGTGTAGGTGTCCTGGAGGGCAGGTAGTTTGCCCCCGGTGATGCGTTGTGCAGTCCTCACTACCCTCTGGAGAGCCTTACGGTTGAGGGCGGAGCAGTTGCCGTACCAGGCGGTGATACAGCCCGCCAGGATGCTCTCGATTGTGCATCTGTAGAAGTTTGTGAGTGCTTTTGGTGACAAGCCGAATTTCTTCAGCCTCCTGAGGTTGAATAGGCGCTGCTGCGCCTTCTTCACGACGCTGTCAGTGTGAGTGGACCAATTCAGTTTGTCTGTGATGTGTATGCCGAGGAACTTAAAACTAGCTACCCTCTCCACTACTGTTCCATCGATGTGGATAGGGGGTGTTCCCTCTGCTGTTTCCTGAAGTCCACAATCATCTCCTTAGTTTTGTTGACGTTGAGTGTGAGGTTATTTTCCTGACACCACACTCCAAGGGCCCTCACCTCCTCCCTGTAGGCCGTCTCGTCGTTGTTGGTAATCAAGCCTACCACTGTTGTGTCGTCCGCAAACTTGATGATTGAGTTGGAGGCGTGCGTGGCCACGCAGTCGTGGGTGAACAGGGAGTACAGGAGAGGGCTCAGAACGCACCCTTGTGGGGCCCCCGTGTTGAGGATCAGCGGGGAGGAGATGTTGTTGCCTACCCTCACCACCTGGGGGCGGCCCGTCAGGAAGTCCAGTACCCAGTTGCACAGGGCGGGGTCGAGACCCAGGGTCTCGAGCTTGATGACGAGCTTGGAGGGTACTATGGTGTTGAATGCCGAGCTGTAGTCGATGAACAGCATTCTCACATAGGTATTCCTCTTGTCCAGGTGGGTTAGGGCAGTGTGCAGTGTGGTTGAGATTGCATCGTCTGTGGACCTATTTGGGCGGTAAGCAAATTGGAGTGGGTCTAGGGTGTCAGGTAGGGTGGAGGTGATATGGTCCTTGACTAGTCTCTCAAAGCACTTCATGATGACGGAAGTGAGTGCTACGGGGCGGTAGTCGTTTAGCTCAGTTACCTTAGCTTTCTTGGGAACAGGAACAATGGTGGCCCTCTTGAAGCATGTGGGAACAGCAGACTGGTATAGGGATTGATTGAATATGTCCGTAAACACACCGGCCAGCTGGTCTGCGCATGCTCGGAGGGCGCGGCTGGGGATGCCGTCTGGGCCTGCAGCCTTGCGAGGGTTAACACGTTTAAATGTCTTAATCACCTCGGCTGCAGTGAAGGAGAGACTGCATGTTTCCGTTGCAGGCCGTGTCAGTGGCACTGTATTGTCCTCAAAGCGGGCAAAAAAGTTATTTAGTCTGCCTGGGAGCAAGACATCCTGGTCCGTGACTGGGCTGGATTTCATCTTGTAGTCAGTGATTGACTGTAGACCCTGCCACATGCCTCTTGTGTCTGAGCCATTGAATTGAGATTCCACTTTGTCTCTGTACTGACGCTTAGCTTGTTTGATAGCCTTACGGAGGGAATAGCTGCACTGTTTGTATTCAGTCATGTTGCCAGACACCTTGCCCTGATTAAAAGCAGTGGTTCGCGCTTTCAGTTTCACGCGAATGCTGCCATCAATCCACGGTTTCTGGTTAGGGAATGTTTTTATCGTTGCTATGGGAACGACATCTTCGACGCACGTTCTAATGAACTCGCACACCGAATCAGCGTATTCGTCAATATTCCCATCTGACGCAATACGAAACATGTCCCAGTCCACGTGATGGAAGCAGTCTTGGAGTGTAGAGTCAGCTTGGTCTGACCAGCGTTGGACAGACCTCAGCGTGGGAGCCTCTTGTTTTAATTTCTGCCTGTAGGCAGGGATCAGCAAAATGGAGTCGTGGTCAGCTTTTCCGAAAGGGAGTAGCTTGCAGCCCAACTACCAGTAGCTTGCAGCCCAACTATGAGTAGCTTGCAGCCCAACTATGAGTAGCTTGCAGCCCAACTACCAGTAGCTTGCAGCCCAACTATGAGTAGCTTGCAGCCCAACTACCAGTAGCTTGCAGCCCAACTATGAGTAGCTTGCAGCCCAACTACCAGTAGCTTGCAGCCCAACTATGAGTAGCTTGCCGAACAATTCTGAAAGTGCTTGCAATTTTCACGTGTTCCACCACAAACGGTCATAAACAAATCTCACAAGTATCAGACACTGCAAGCTCTCAGCTACTATCTAATCAAGGCAACATTGATATTATCCCACTTCTGGTTAGCAGCTATTGGCTTAAAAAGCCAAACCGAACACAATATCTGCCAATACATTTCCAGCAATAGTGCCCCCGTCTGTCTGTCTGTGTGGTGCGTGCGTTTGTCGATCACTCCATGTGTAGCCAGTTGATGTGATAACTGTCTTGTGGGTTTTAAGAAATACTTTCCCCGAAACCTTCTCGATTAAATGTTAGCTGCAAAGATCAATAATAACAAACCTCATTGCATTGACAACTGATGGAAAGCTACTGAGGATGGTAGCTGATTCTATAGCCTCTCCTATCTGTCATATCTTTAATCTGAGCCTAGAGAAAAATCCTTTCCTCTGGCCTTGATGGAAGCCAAAGTCATTCCGCTACCCAAGAGTGTTAAAGCGGCAGACCTACCTGTGTTCTTTTTATTTTGTTTATTTCACCTTTATTTAACCAGGTAGGCAAGTTGAGAACAAGTTCTCATTTACAATTGCAACCTGGCCAAGATAAAGCAAAGCAGTTCGACAGATACAACGACACAGAGTTACACATGGAGTAAAACAAACATACAGTCAATAATACAGTATAAACAAGTCTATATACAAATGAGCAAATGAGGTGAGAAGGGAGGTAAAGGCAAAAAAGGCCATGGTGGCAAAGTAAATACAATATAGCAAGTAAAACACTGGAATGGTAGTTTTGCAATGGAAGAATGTGCAAAGTAGACATAAAAATAATGGGGTGCAAAGGAGCAAAATAAATAAATAAATAAAATACAGTTGGGAAAGAGGTAGTTGTTTGGGCTAAATTATAGGTGGGCTATGTACAGGTGCAGTAATCTGTAAGATGCTCTGACAGTTGGTGCTTAAAGCTAGTGAGGGAGATAAGTGTTTCCAGTTTCAGAGATTTTTGCAGTTCGTTCCAGTCACTGGCAGCAGAGAACTGGAAGGAGAGGCGGCCAAAGAAAGAATTGGTTTTGGGGGTGACCAGAGAGATATACCTGCTGGAGCGTGTGCTACAGGTCGGAGATGCTATGGTGACCAGCGAGCTGAGATAAGGGGGGACTTTACCTAGCAGGGTCTTGTAGATGACATGGAGCCAGTGGGTTTGGCGACGAGTATGAAGCGAGGGCCAGCCAACGAGAGCGTACAGGTCGCAATGGCGGGTAGTATATGGGGCTTTGGTGACAAAACGGATTGCACTGTGATAGACTGCATCCAATTTGTTGAGTAGGGTATTGGAGGCTATTTTGTAAATGACATCGCCAAAGTCGAGGATTGGTAGGATGGTCAGTTTTACAAGGGTATGTTTGGCAGCATGAGTGAAGGATGCTTTGTTGCGAAATAGGAAGCCAATTCTAGATTTAACTTTGGATTGGAGATGTTTGATATGGGTCTGGAAGGAGAGTTTACAGTCTAACCAGACACCTAAGTATTTGTAGTTGTCCACGTATTCTAAGTCAGAGCCGTCCAGAGTAGTGATGTTGGACAGGCGGGTAGGTGCAGGTAGCGATCGGTTGAAGAGCATGGATTTAGTTTTACTTGTATTTAAGAGCAATTGGAGGCCACGGAAGGAGAGTTGTATGGCATTGAAGCTTGCCTGGAGGGTTGTTAACACAGTGTCCAAAGAAGGGCCGGAAGTATACAGAATGGTGTCGTCTGCGTAGAGGTGGATCAGGGACTCACCAGCAGCAAGAGCGACCTCATTGATGTATACAGAGAAGAGAGTCGGTCCAAGAATTGAACCCTGTGGCACCCCCATAGAGACTGCCAGAGGTCCGGACAGCAGACCCTCCGATTTGACACACTGAACTCTATCAGAGAAGTAGTTGGTGAACCAGGCGAGGCAATCATTTGAGAAACCAAGGCTGTCGAGTCTGCCAATGAGGATGTGGTGGTTGACAGAATCGAAAGCCTTGGCCAGATCAATGAATACGGCTGCACAGTAATGTTTCTTATCGATGGCGGTTAAGATATCGTTTAGGACCTTGAGCGTGGCTGAGGTGCACCCATGACCAGCTCTGAAACCAGATTGCATAGCAGAGAAGGTATGTTTAGATTCGAAATGGTCGGTAATCTGTTTGTTGACTTGGCTTTCGAAGACCTTAGAAAGGCATGGTAGGATAGATATAGGTCTGTAGCAGTTTGGGTCAAGAGTGTCCCCCCCTTTGAAGAGGGGGATGACCGCAGCTGCTTTCCAATCTTTGGGAATCTCAGACGACACGAAAGAGAGGTTGAACAGGCTAGTAATAGGGGTGGCAACAATTTCGGCAGATAATTTGAGAAAGAAAGGGTCCAGATTGTCTAGCCCGGCTGATTTGTAGGGGTCCAGATTTTTCAGCTCTTTCAGAACATCAGCAGAATGAATTTGGGAGAAGGAGAAATGGGGAAGGCTTGGGCGAGTTGCTGTTGGGGGTGCAGTGCTGTTGACCGGGGTAGGAGTAGCCAGGTGGAAAGCATGGCCAGCCGTAGAAAAATGCTTATTGAAATTCTCAATTATGGTGGATTTATCAGTGGTGACAGTGTTTCCCATCTTCAGTGCAGTGGGCAGCTGGGAGGAGGTGTTCTTATTCTCCATGGACTTTACAGTGTCCCAGAACTTTTTTGAGTTAGTGTTGCAGGAAGCAAATTTCTGCTTGAAAAAGCTAGCCTTGGCTTTTCTAACTGCCTGTGTATAACGGTTTCTAGCTTCCCTGAATAGCTGCATATCACGGGGGCTGTTCGATGCTAATGCAGAACGCCATAGGATGTTTTTGTGTTGGTTAAGGGCAGTCAGGTCTGGGGAGAACCAAGGGCTATATCTGTTCCTGGTTCTAAATTTCTTGAATGGGGCATGTTTATTTAAGATGGTTAGGAAGGCATTTAAAAAAAATATCCAGGCATCCTCTACTGACGGGATGAGATCAATATCCTTCCAGGATACTCCGGCCAGGTCGATTAGAAAGGCCTGCTCAACCAGCAGACCTACCTGTTTTCAACCAGCAGACCTACTTGTGTTCAACCAGCAGACCTATCAGCTTGCTGCCAGCTCTCGGCAAACTGTTGGAAATAATTGTGTTTGACTAAATACAATGCTAATTCTCTGTAAACAAGTTAACAACAGACTTTCAGCATGCTTATAGAGAAGGGCACTCAACATGTACTGACAAAAATGACTGATAATTGGTTGAAATAAATGAATAATAAAGAACATTGTGGGAGCTGTACAGTTAGATTTCAGTGCAGCCTTTAATATTATTGACCGTAACATGTTGAAAAAAACGTATGTGTTATGGCTTTTCAACCTCTGCCAAATCGTGGATTCAGAGCTATGAATCTAATAGAACTCAAAGGGTTGTCTTTAATGGAAGCTTCTCTAATGTCAAACATGTAAAGGCACTCTACTATTTTCTATTCTTACCAATGATCTGCCACTGGCATTAAACAAAGCATGTGTGCGCATATACGCATCACCAACCACAGCTAATGAAGTCACTGAAACTCTTAACAAAGAGTTGCAGTCTGTTTTGGAATGGATGGCCAGCAATAAACTGGTCCTAAATACAGTGCCTTGCGAAAGTATTCGGCCCCCTTGAACTTTGCGACCTTTTGCCACATTTCAGGCTTCAAACGTAAAGATATAAAACTGTATTTTATTGTGAAGAATCAACAACAAGTGGGACACAATCATGAAGTGGAACGACATTTATTGGATATTTCAAACTTTTTTAACAAATCAAAAACTGAAAAATTGGGCGTGCAAAATTATTCAGCCCCCTTAGGTTAATACTTTGTAGCGCCACCTTTTGCTGCGATTACAGCTGTAAGTCGCTTGGGGTATGTCTCTATATCAGTTTTGCACATCGAGAGACTGAATTTTTTTCCCATTCCTCCTTGCAAAACAGCTCGAGCTCAGTGAGGTTGGATGGAGAGCATTTGTGAACAGCAGTTTTCAGTTCTTTCCACAGATTCTCGATTGGATTCAGGTATGGACTTTGACTTGGCATTCTAACACCTGGATATGTTTATTTTTGAACCATTCCATTGTAGATTTTGCTTTATGTTTTGGATCATTGTCTTGTTGGAAGACAAATCTCCGTCAAAGTCTCAGGTCTTTTGCAGACTCCATCAGGTTTTCTTCCAGAATGGTCCTGTATTTGGCTCCATCCATCTTCACATCAATTTTAATCATCTTCCCTGTCCGTGCTGAAGAAAAGCAGGCCCAAACCATGATGCTGCCACCACCATGTTTGACAGTGGGTATGGTGTGTTTAGGGTGATGAGCTGTGTTGCTTTTACGCCAAACATAACGTTTTGCATTGTTGCCAAAAGGTTCAATTTTGGTTTCATCTGACCAGAGCACCTTCTTCCACATGTTTGGTGTGTCTCCCAGGTGGCTTGTGGCAAACTTTAAACAACACTTTTTATGGATATCTTTAAGAAATGGCTTTCTTCTTGCCACTCTTCCATAAAGGCCAGATTTGTGCAATATACGACTGATTGTTGTCCTATGGACAGAGTCTCCCACCTCAGCTGTAGATATCTGCAGTTCATCCAGAGTGATCATGGGCCTCTTGGCTGCATCTCTGATCAGTCTTCTCCTTGTATGAGCTGAAAGTTTAGAGGGACGGCCAGGTCTTGGTAGATTTTCAGTGGTCTGATACTCCTTCCATTTCAATATTATCACTTGCACAGTGCTCCTTGGGATGTTTAAAGCTTGGGAAATATTTTTTGTATCCAAATCCGGCTTTAAACTTCTTCACAACAGTATCTCGGACCTGCCTGGTGTGTCCCTTGTTCTTCATGATGCTCTCTGCGCTTTTAACGGACCTCTGAGACTATCACAGTGCAGGTGCATTTATATGGAAACTTGATTACACACAGGTGGATTGTATTTATCATCATTAGTCATTTAGGTCAACATTGGATCATTCAGAGATTCTCACTGAACTTCTGGAGAGAGTTTGTTGCACTGAAAGTAAAGGGGCTGAATAATTTTGCATGCCCAATTTTTCAGTTTCTGATTTGTTAAAAAAGTTTGGAATATCCAATAAATGTCGTTCCACTTCATCATTGTGTCCCACTTGTTGTTGATTCTTCACAAAAAATACAGTTTTATATCTTTATGTTTGAAGCCTGAAATGTGGCAAAAGGTCGCAAAGTTCAAGGGGACCGAATACTTTAGCAAGGCACTGTATCTCTGTAACTGTAAGGACAGATGCTGGGAGACGAGAAGCAAGTACAGGGAGTTAATATTTAATGAATAAACGGACAGGAAACTAAACACAAACAGCGTCTGGACAAGACACATAACAACATTAATGCTGACTCGGGAAAGAAACTGAGGGAGTGACAGATATAGGGGAGGTAATTAATAACGTGATGGAGTCCAGGTAATGTAGTGCTGAGGGGCGTAACGATGGTGACAGGTGTGCGTAATGATAAGCAGCCTGGCGACCTCAAGCGCCAGACAGGCGGAGGGGGAGCAGATGTGACAGTACTCCCCCCCGGTATTCCACCTGGGTCAGCTGGCCGAGGCGCGGGAGCCCGATGGAGTGGCCGAGGCGGTGTCGGCCACTCCATCGGGCTCCCGCGCCTCGGCCACTCCATCGGGCTCCCGGGCCTCGGCCACTCCATCGGGCTCCCGGGCCTCGGCCACTTCCCAGTTCGGCAGCGGCACCCAGACCTGATGTCACCAACAAAAACAAAAAAAACTAAATCCCAGATGCTTCAAATTGTTGAGTCAGAATTCTGTAAGGACAGACGCTGGGAGACGAGAAGCAGGTCCTGGGAGTGAATATTTAATGGATAAACAGACATAAAACAAAATACGAACAGCGTCTGGACAAGGGACACATAACGACATTAATGCTGACTCGGGAAAGAAACTGAGGAAGTAAGAGAAATAGGGGAGGTAATTCATAACGTGATGGAGTCCAGGTGAGTTCGATAAAGCTGAGGTCTGTCTGTAATAAAGATGTTTTTTTGACCCCACATTCCAAAAAGCAAGTCCTGCAGGCTCTTGTTTTGTTATCTTGATTATTCTCCGGTCGTGTGGTCGATTGCTGCAAGGAAATACCTAGTTAAGCTGCAGCTGGCCCAGAACAGAGCGGCACGTCTTGCTTTTCATTGTAATCAGAGGGCTGATATAAATGCTATGCTGCCAGTCTCTCATGGCTAAGAGTTGAGGAGAGACTGACTGCATCACTTCTTCTTTTTTTAAGAAACACACTTACCCACCAGGCATGCCAAATCCAGAACAAATTCAAGTATTATATAGAGCCATTATTGCATGGAACTCCGTTCCATCTCATATTGCTCAAATGAACAGCAAAACTGATTTAAAAAAACAGATAAAGCAACACCTCACGGCACAACGCCTCTCTCCTATTTGACCTAGATACTGTAGTTTTGTGTGAATGTATTGATATGTAGGCTATGTGTGCCTAAATACAAATTTGGGATGTAGTTCTTGAGCTGTTCTTGTCTATTAATGTTCTGTATTATGTCATGTTTCATGTTTTGTGTGGACCCCAGGAAGAGTAACTGCTGCTTTTGCTACAGCTAATGGGGATCCTAATAAAAAATACCCTAAAGAAGTAGGCTTACCTGGCAGACGTATATCATGAGTAAGTATATTATTTATATCTGTTATTTGCAAACATTGCCATGAAATTAGAAGCAGCAGTACAGACAGGGCCGGCTCCAGACATAATAAGCAGTCGCTTAGGGCCCCCGGTCGCTATGCGGCCCCCGACCCCAAAAAAACACATATTATTATATACTGTATATTAGTGGTCGACCGATTATGATTTTTCAACGCCGATGCCGATTATTGAAGGACCAAAAAAGCAGATACCGATTAATGGGACCTTTTAAAAAAATGTTTTGTAATAATGACAATTACAACAATACTGAATTAACACTTATTTGAACTTAATATAATACATAAATAAAATCCATTTAGCCTCAAGTAAATAATGAAATATGTTCAATTTGGTTTAAATAATGCAAACACAAAGTGTTGGAGAAGAAAGTAAAAGTGCAATATGTGCCATGTAAAAAAGCTAACGTTTAAGTTCCTTGCTCAGAACATGAGAACATATGAAAGCTGGTGGTTCCTTTTAACATGCGTCTTCAATATTAAGGTAAGAAGTTTTAGGTTGTCGTTATTATATGAATTATAGGACTATTTCCCTCTATACCATTTGTATTCATTAACCTTTGACTATTGGATGTGCTTATAGGCACTTTAGTATTGCCAGTGTAACGTTTGAAACGCTATTAGCGTGCACTAACTAGCTAGCCATTTCACTTCGGTTACACCAGCCTCATCTCGGGAGTTGATAGGCTTGAAAGAGCTGCTGGCAAAACGCATGAAAGTGCTGTTTGAATGAATGTTTACGCACCTGCTTCTGCCTACCACCGCTCAGTCAGACAGACTTAGATACTTGTATGCTTGTATGCTCAGTCAGATTATATACAACGCAGGACACGCTAGCTAATATCTAGTAATATCATCAACCATGTGTAGTTAACTAGTGATAATGATTGATTGTTTTTTATAAGATACATTTAATGCTAGCTAGCAACTTACCTTGGCTTACTGCATTCGCGTAAGAGGCAGTCAGTCTCCTTGTGGAGTGCAACGAGAGAGAGGCTGGTCGTTATTGAGTTGGACGAGTAACTGTAAGGTTGCAAGGTGAAAATCTGTCGTTCTGCACCTGAACAAGGCAGTTAACCCACCGTTCCTAGGCCGTCATTGAAAATAAGAATGTGTTCTTAACTGACTTGCCTAGTTAAATAAAGATTAAACAAAGGTGTAAAAAAATGTTTTTTTTTTAAATCAGCGCCCAAAAATACCGATTTCCGCTTGTTATGAAAACTTGATATCGGCCCTAATTAATCGGCCATTCCGATTAATCGGTCAACCTCTACTGTATATACAGTCTTTATATACACAGTACCAGTCAAAAGTTTGGACGCACCAACTCATTATTTTAAAAAAAAACGATTTTCTACATCAAAACTATGAAATAACACATGGAATAATGTAGTAACCAAAAAAGTATTATTTTTGGTTCCAACCGCCGTGTCTTTGTGAGATGCAGAGTAGGTCAAAGGATGATCTCCGCATGTGCATTTCCCACCGTAAAGCATGGAGGAGGAGGTGTTATGTTGTGGGGGTGCTTTGCTGGTGACACTGATTTATTTTGAATTTAAGGCACACAACCAGCATGGCTACCACAGCATTCTGCAGCCATATGCCATCACATCTGGTTTGCGTCTAGTGGGATCATTTGTTTTCAACAGGACAATGACCCAACACACCTCCAGGTTGTGTAATGTCTATTTGACCAAGAAGGAGCGTGATGGAGTGCTGCATCAGATCACCTGGCCTCCACAATTACCTGACCTCAACCCAAGTGAGATGGCTTGGGATGAGTTGGACCGCAGTGTGAAGGAAAAGCAGCCAACAAGTGCTTAGCATATGTGGGAACTTCATGACTGTTGGAAAAGCATTCCAGGTGAAGCTGGTTGAGAGAATGCCAAGATTGTGCAAAGCTGTCATCAAGGCAAAGGGTGGCGACTTTGAAGAATTTCAAATATAAAATATATTTTTATTTGTTTAATGCTTTTTTGGTAACTACATGATTCCATATGTGTTATTTCATAGTTTCGATGTCTTATTACAATGTAGTAGGAAAGATAAAGAAAAAATATTGAATGAGTAGGTGTATCTAAACTTTTGATGTGTATGTATGTACAGTATGTATGTATTAAGTTTCCATCTAATTGGTGACAGATTTTCATGCAAATATTCTAAAATCGCGCCCAGGCTCTGTCGAGGTTCATGGGGCGACGCACAATTGGCCTAGTGTCGCCCGGGTTAGGGAGGGTTTGGCTGGTAGGGAAATCCTTGTCTCACCACGCACTAGCGACTCCTGCGGCGCTCGCAGTGCACGCTAACCAGGTTGCCAGGTGCATGAGAGGTGCACGGTCCTTGTCTCATCACGCACTAGCGATTCCTGTGGCGAGTGCAGTGCACGCTAACCAGGTCGCCAGGTGCACGGTGTTTCCTCTGACACATTGGTGCGGCTGGCTTCCGGGTTGGATGCGCGCTGTGTTAAAGAAGCAGTGCGGCTTGGTTGGGTTGTGTTTCGGAGGGCGCATGGCTTTTGACCTTCGTCTCTCCCGAGCCTGCATGGGAGTTGTAGCGATCAGTCAAGATAGTAACTACTAACAATTGGATACCACGAAAAGGGGGTAATAAATAAATAAATAAATATTTTTACATCTGCACAAAAATGATATGTGCATTTTCCCACCAGAGATTTGTTTCCATCAAATTGACTTGTTGTGGATAAAAGGCTGTGGCGTAAGTAATGGCATAACGTGTAGAATTGCATGAAATAGCTTTAAAGTGGCAAATATTTATCTCCACACCATGGCAAAAAGGGTAGAATTTCAGGAAATTTACTTTAAAACTGCAAGCATTCTTTCTACCCCATGGCAAAATGAGTAGAATTGCATGAAATCTGACAAATTGACGTCAAATCACAACAGTTAGCTAAAACACAAACAGACAAACACAAACAGCCTTTCCTGTGTATCACCACCACCAGCAGCACTAGTGTGCAGTGTGTCTATCACCCTGGAGCTGTGTCCTTTTTGGTGGACATGGTGGATTCCTTCCTTTCTTTCCCCTCACCAGAGGGCACCATGGGAGATTTATGGAAGGGGACAGAACACGGGGTCCTCTCAGAAGAGAAGTGGAGCGATACAGTACTGTATGTACAGTGATTGAGGCACTTAACTATGATGATATACAGTCTGCAGTATCCATGGCTCTTCTCCATACCACTGTCTTCTTCTCCTGTCTCATACTGTACATCTCTCTCGCTCTCTCTCTCTTGCTCTCTCAACCTCTCTCTCTCTCTCTTCTCCGCTCTCTCTCTTCCTACATGCTCTTCCTACATACCACCACTTTCCCCCCTTCTCTTACCATGTTGGCTGATGCAGATATGTCTCGTAAGGAAGTCAACATCTGTTTTACTTTCATTAGCAGCGAACAGAACAAGCGTGACGGGCAGCCACCCTCCTCATCATCACGATCCTTTGATTATGCTGCGTTCTAGTGTTTCCTTCTCAAGGGCACACAAAATGTTCTTTCACAAATGCTGTACCACCAGTGGGGGCTTAATGCAGAGTATCAGGGGTTTAAATCCTAAGTGGTTTATTAAGTGTGTGAGAATGTTTTCCAGCTCCCACTGGTGTTTCAACTACAACTGAGAATCTTTATCCTCAACAGTAAAATTGTCAGCTGGTTTTCATTGTGCCCCAACCCAATGATTCATTTATTATTGATGAATTAACAACATAATTTGAGGAGAAGGTCACCTCTCGCTGTCCCCCAGGTGTAATTAGATGTAGCTGAATCACACCTGGCAAAGCTTATCACATCCCTGTCCCTCATTAATTACTTTATGAAGTATTGTGCTTTAGTTTGAACAAAAATGTTGTTACTGCGGCCCTCCAGGAGCGCCCATTCCCTATCCCTCTAGTCCTCAGATTCATGGTGGTGTGTGTGCGGTGTGTGTGTGCGTGCGTGCGTGCATGTGTGTGTGCATGTGTGTGTGAGCAGCAGGGCAACATACATGAAGTGTCTTAGAGGAATGCCCCAGTGTGGGAGAGTCTCTCTCTCCCATGAAAAGGACTGGATATGTACCCCAACACACACAGCATTCAGTCAATCACTGCATTACCCATTGACTCATGGACTGGCAATACTAGCATGTGAACTGAAGCCAGCTCACACAATCCATAAAAGATGTTGAGATATAAAGGTATTTTGTCCGTAACTCTTGGATCAAATACAGAAATTAGAGTGTTTGTTTGTGGTAAAAAAATCATTGCCCCCTCTTTAAAGTGACTTGGCCATACAATTCAGATGGGGGGGGGCAGATGGAATTTATACGTTCCCATAAAGCCAGTTCATAGTGAACTTTATTAATACAATTGTTCACACATATTAAGACCAGGGGTTGGAACCTAAATTATTTTCCAATGGTTTCGTTATGAAGAGAACCACAATTTATTTTGTTCCATTCCGCTGTTCCGACCTGCAAAATAAAGTTCTGAACTGGTTCAAACGCCCAAAAAGTACTGGTTTATATTTTTCCTTTCTGTTCCTTTTTTACATTTAGCTAATTAAACTACTTCACCAATCAGTTTGGATAGAGCAGGCAAGCTAGTTGTTTACATACACTACCATTCAAATCAAATCAAATGTATTTATATAGCCCTTCGTACATCAGCTGATATCTCAAAGTGCTGTACAGAAACCCAGCCTAAAACCCCAAACAGCAAGCAATGCAGGTGTAGAAGCACGGTGGCTAGGAAAAACTCCCTAGAAAGGCCAAAACCTAGGAAGAAACCTAGAGAGGAACCAGGCTATGTGGGGTGGCCAGTCCTCTTCTGGCTGTGCCGGGTGGAGATTATAACAGAACATGGCCAAGATGTTCAAATGTTCATGAGTGACCAGCATGGTCAAATAATAATAAGGCAGAACAGTTGAAACTGGAGCAGCAGCACGGGCAGGTGGACTGGGGACAGCAAGGAGTCATCAACTCAGGTAGTCCTGGGGTATGGTCCTAGGGCTCAGGTCCTCCGAGAGAGAGAAAGAAAGAGAGAATTAGAGAGAGCATATGTGGGGTTGCCAGTCCTCTTCTGGCTGTGTCGGGTGGAAATTATAACAGAACATGGCCAAGATGTTAAAATGTTCATAAATTACCAGCATGGTCGAATAATAATAAGGTAGAACAGTTGAAACTGGAGTAGCAGCACGGCCAGGTGGACTGGGGACAGCAAGGAGTCATCATGTCAGTTCAAAAGTTTGGGGTCACTAAGAAATGTCCTTGTTTTTGAAAGAAAAGCACATTTTTGGTCCATTAAAATAACATCAAATTGCTCAGAGAATAAAGTGTAGACATTGTTAATGTTGTAAATGACTATTGTAGCTGGAAAGGCTGATTGTTAATGGAATATCTACATAGGCGTGCAGAGGCCCATTATCAGCAACCATCACTCCAGTGTTCCAATGGCACATTGTGTTAGCTAATCCAAGTTAATCATTTTAAAAGGCTAATTGATCATTATAAAACCCTTTAGCAATTATGTTAGCACAGCTGAAAACTGTAGTCCTGATTAAAGAAGCAATAAAACGGGCCCTATTTAGACTAGTTGATTATCTGGAGCATCAGCATTTGTGGGTTCGATTACAGGCTCAAAATGTCCAGAAACAAAACACTTTCTTCTTAAACGTGTCAGTCTATTCTTGTTCTGAGAAATGAAGGCTATACCATGCGAGAAATTGCCAAGAAACTGAATATCTCATACAACCCTCTGTATTACTCCCTTCACAGAACAGCGCAAACTCGCCAGAATATAAAGAGGAGTGTGAGGCCCTGGTGCACAACTGAGCAAAAGGACAAGTACATTATAGTGTCTAGTATGATAAACACATGCCTCACAAGTCCTCAACTGGCAGCTTCATTAAATAGTACCCACAAAACACCCATCTCAACATCAACAGTGAAATGTTTACTCTGCGATGCTGGCCTTCTAGGCAGAGTTGCAAAGAAAAAGCCATATCTCAAGACGGGCCAATAAAAAGAAAAGATTAAGCTGGGCAAAAGAACACAGACACTGGACAGAGGAACTCTGCCTAGAAGGCCAGCATCCCAACTGACTTTGAGACTGGTGTTTTGCAGGTACTATTTAATGAGCTGGCTAGTTAAAAAACCTGTGTTTTTCAGAGCAGCACCAGAATTAAAAACACGTCTTACCTTTTTTGTAGTTAATAAATCCAATGTGAAACGTGATAACTAGGCCTATAGAGCTCACCGGTTTGTAGTCCTAAAACCCGGAAATAAGTTACCTCTGGTTTGTTCAACCATTCCTATGGGTAAAATGAATGGGGAAAGAATAGGATTTTGGACTAAACTGAAAAAATAAGGTATGCGGTTAACACAGGCTTAGGAGATCTTATACGTTTTGTTCTATGAATTAATAGCTGTCAGTAAACATGACCTTTATGAATTTGTGATTTTGTTTTTTATTATCACATAAATTCATCAAATTCTACAAAAAGTGACGTTAACTGATGAAGATTATCTCATAGAACAAAATGTATAAAATCTCCTAAACCTGTGTTTACCACAGACCTTATTTTCGACGTTTCCAAAAACCCTACAAAATACCATTCATCTTCCTTGTAAGCTTTGTCCAACAAACCATAGCGGAGTTAGTTACTACAAAAAGACACCATTACTATTTCTCTCTGTAGTATCCTTAACTAGTATTGAAAAGTTAATCCATTCTTCTCTCGCTAAAAATCTTTCTCCCTATCTTCTGAATCATGATTGTAATGTTAGTACAGTAGCCTATGCCTCGGAGGGGGGAGGGGCAGGTAGCCTAAACACACATACACTGGCAAAAATGCTCAGCTTGCAGGCAGACACTGGAATACGTTTCTGAGTGACAGAGTGAGGGCTTTGCGTAGACATTTTTTTGTGGGACTAGAAAAAATGCCTGGAACGTAAAATAACATTATTAACCGGTTCCCATGCTTTTAAAGAGTTCTGCTCCGGATCAGTATGGATCACTTTCATTCCAGGTTCCATTTCTGTTCCTTGAAAGATTCCGTTATTTTGGGGGGGTGGGGGGTTCTGTTCCCTGAACCGGTTTCAACCTCTGATTAAAACATGCCTGAGGCAACTGAAAAGTTTCAAGAGATCTGCTTACAGCAGCAATTACAGTTGAAGTTGTAAATCCCAGTTCCCAAGCATTGTTCGTACCTCCACCTACCTACAGTAATATTACTAGCAGATTTGTGAGATTGCTATCTGAAACTGCACGATTTTCCATAAAATGTGAACATTTGAAGCTAAATGTAATCTAAGATGATACTATCACCACGTGGACTTCATTTCAGAGAGAGTGAGTTAGCCATTAATGAGAAGTCCAAATATTCAATAGCTGTCTTCCATTATGAACTACTCTGATCCGAAATCAGATGTTAAACAAATTAGTTTCAGACGAACTTGATCTCTTGCTCCGAATTGTCCTGCTAGCAGAAAGAGGTTACTAAGCCATTACTCAAATCAATGGCTTTTCCTAGCGTTTCTGGTTACCAAACATATATTTCGGCCATCTTATACGTGTGGACCAGTGGAATGCTGGTATGCTGACTGTGACACCAGATAGGGTTATGGTCCTTCAGCTCCATTCCAGATGGCAACACATTGTGAACATATAGCTCTCCTGATACAGTTGAAGTCTGAAGTTTACATACACCTTAGCCAAATACATTTAAACTCAGTTTTTCACAATTCCTGACGTTTAATCCGAGTAAAAATTCCTTGTCTTTGGTCAGTTAGGATTACCACTTTATTTTAAGAATGTGAAATGTCAGAATAATAGCAGAGAGAATGCTTTATTTCAGCTTTTATTTCTTTCATCACATTCCCAGTGGGTCAGAAGTTTACATACACTCAATTAGTATTTGGTAGCATTGCCTTTACATTGTTTAACTTGGGTAAACGTTTCAGGCAGCCTTCCACAAACTTCCCACAATAAGTTAGGTGAATTTTGGCCCATTCCTCCTGACAGAGCTGGTGTAAATGAGTCAGGTTTGTGGGCCTCCTTGCTCGCTCACACATTTTCTATAGGATTGAGATCAGGGCTTTGTGATGGCCACTCT
This sequence comes from Oncorhynchus gorbuscha, assembly GCF_021184085.1. NCBI lineage: Eukaryota > Metazoa > Chordata > Actinopteri > Salmoniformes > Salmonidae > Oncorhynchus > Oncorhynchus gorbuscha. The sequence goes on along the minus strand of NC_060183.1, from coordinate 60,055,054 downwards.
AATACCTTGACTTTGTTGTCCTTAAGCCATTTTTCCACAACTTTGGAAGTATGCTTGGGGTCATTGTCCATTTGGAAGACCCATTTGTGACCAAGCTTTAACTTCCTGACTGATGTCTTGACATGTTGCTTCAATATATCCACATAATTGTTCTTCCACACGATGCCATCTATTTTGTGAAGTGCACCAGTCCCTCCAGCAGCAAAGCACCCCCACAACATGATGCTGCTACCACCGTGCTTCACAGTTGGGATGCTGATCTTCGGCTTGCAAGCCTCCCACTTTTTCCTCCAAACATAACGATGATGATCATGTCCAAACATTTCTATTTTTGTTTCATCAGACCTGAGGACATTTCTCCAAAAAGTACAATATTTGTCCCCATGTGCAGTTGCAAACCGTAGTCTGGCTTTTTATGGAGGATTTGGAGCACTGGCTTCTTCCTTGCTGAGCGGCCTTTCAGGTTATGTCGATGTAGGACTTGTTTTACTGTGGATACAGATACTTTTGTACCTGTTTCCTCCAGCATCTTTACAAGGTCCTTTGCTGTTATTCTGGGATTGATTTGCACTTTTCGCACCAAAGCACATTCATCTCTAGGAGACAGAACAAGGCTTCTTCCTGAGCGTTATGACAGCTGCGTGGTCCTATGGTGTTTATACTTACGCACTATTGTTTGTACAGATGAATGTGGTACCTTCAAGCATTTGGAAATTGCTTCCAAGGATGAACCAGACTTGTTAAGGTCTACAATTTTTTTTCTGAGGTCTTGGCTGATTTTTTATTTATTTTCCCATGATGTCAAGCAATGAGAGTTTGTTTCCTCTCCCAAAATGTATAACAATTAAATGTACTGTACTGTGTGCCTTCATAAGGTATTTATACTCCTTGACTTTACACATTCAGCCTGAATTAAACATTTATAAAATATTTTCTCTTACCCATTTACACACAATACCCCATAATGACAAAGTGAAAACCTTTTAATAATATTTGCAAATTTATTGAAAATGAAATACAGAAATCTAATTTACGTAATTATTCACACCCCTGAGTCAAATCTTTGTAGAAGCACCTCTGACGGCGATTACAGTTTTGAGTCATCTTGGTATGTCTGTATCAGACTTGCACATTCTTCCTTGCAGATTTTTTAATCTAATCTATTTAAAAAAAATCTAATCTAAATTAGATGGGGAGTGGCAGTGAACAGCAATCTATACATCTTTCCACAGATTTTCAATGGGAGACTGGGATTTTTGCTGAGCCACTCAAGGACTTTCACATTCTTGTTCTGAAGCCATTCCAGCTTTCCTTTGGCTGTATGCTTGGGGTCATTGTTCCCTCTATCCTTACCAGTCTCCCAGTGCCTGCCGCTGATAAGCATCTGCAAAGCATGATGCTGCCACCCAAGCTTCACGGTAGGGATGGTGTTAGAAGGGTGATGAACTGCCTGGTTTTCTCCAGACATAGAGCTTTGCATTCACACCAAAGAGATCAATTGTCTCATCAGACCACATGCTCAGTCTTTCACGTGCCTTTTTGCAAACTGCAGGTGTGCTCTCATGTGCCTTATTCTCAGGAGTGGCTTCCATCTGGCCACTCTCCCATAAAGCTCAGATTGGTGAAGTGCTGTAGAAACTGTTATCCTTCTGGCAGGTTCTCCATGTCAGCCAAAGAACTCTGTAGTTCTGTCAGAGTGATCATTGGGTTCTTGGTCACCTCCCTGACCATGGTCCCTTTTGCCCGGTTGCTCAGACGGCCAGCTCTAGGCAGAGTCTGGGTAGTGCTATATTTTTTCAATTTGCCAATGATGATGACCACTGTGCTCTTGGAAACGTTCAACACTCCAGAAATGGTTTTATACCCTTCTCCAGATATGTACCTCATCACAATTTTCAGAGATCAATGGATAGTTCTTGGACTTCAAGGTATAGTTTCTCCTCTAACATGCACTGTCAACTGTGGGACCTTTATATAGTGTGTGTTTATTTCTAAATCATGTCCAAACAATTGCATTTGCCGCAGGTGGACTCCAATAAAGTTGTAGTGACATCTCAAGGATGATCGAAGGAAATTGGATGCACCTGAGCTCAATTTGCAGTGTCATAGCAAAGGGGTGTGAATACTTGTGTAAATGAAATATTTTTGCATTTCATTTTCAATACATTTGCAAAAATGACTCAACATGTTTTCATGTTTTCATTCAAAATATGGATAAGTAGGAATACTTTCTGAAAGCACTGTGTGTATATATTTACGTGCTCAAATTTGTTGTTACCCTTACAGCTCATCGAAATAATGCTTAATTCCTCCTGAAAAGTGTTGAAATTAAAAGCTATTTTATCATGTATACTTACATGCCTTTGATATGTCATAGAATAAAGAAAATAAGCTGTGAAAAGAGATTAATTATTGCTTATTCTACAAAGATATTCTATAATATGGACACGTGTTGGTACCCCTTAGGAAATAAATAATTGGATTATAGTGATATTTCAAACTCATTTTTTTCATTAATTAGTATCACACATGTTTCCAATCTCGTAATCAGTGATTCAGCCTATTTAAATGGAGAAAAGTAGTCACTGTGCTGTTTGGTATCATTGTGGTCACCACACTGAACATGGACCAGAGTAAAGTAGTCACTGTGCTGTTTGGTATCATTGTGTGCACCACACTGAACATGGACCAGAGTAAAGTAGTCACTGTGCTGTTTGGTATCATTGTGGTCACCACACTGAACATGGACCAGAGTAAAGTAGTCACTGTGCTGTTTGGTATCATTGTGGTCACCACACTGAACATGGACCAGAGTAAAGTAGTCACTGTGCTGTTTGGTATCATTGTGGTCACCACACTGAACATGGACCAGAGTAAAGTAGTCACTGTGCTGTTTGGTATCATTGTGGTCATCACACTGAACATGGACCAGAGTAAAGTAGTCAATGTGCTGTTTGGTATCATTGTGGTCACCACACTGAACATGGACCAGAGTAAAGTAGTCACTGTGCTGTTTGGTATCATTGTGGTCACCACACTGAACATGGACCAGAGTAAAGTAGTCAATGTGCTGTTTGGTATCATTGTGGTCACCACACTGAACATGGACCAGAGTAAAGTAGTCACTGTGCTGTTTGGTATCATTGTGGTCACCACACTGAACATGGACCAGAGTAAAGTAGTCACTGTGCTGTTTGGTATCATTGGGTGCACCACACTGAACATGGACCGGAGTAAAGTAGTCAATGTGCTGTTTGGTATCATTGTGTGCACCACACTGAACATGGACCGGAGTAAAGTAGTCAATGTGCTGTTTGGTATCATTGTGGTCACCACACTGAACATGGACCAGAGTAAAGTAGTCAATGTGCTGTTTGGTATCATGGTGTGCACCACACTGAACATGGACCAGAGAAAGCGAAGGAGAGATTTGTCTGAGGAGATCAGAAATAACTAATAGACAAGCAAGGTAAAGGTAAAGGCTACAAGACCATCTCCAAGTAGTTTGATGTTCCTGTGACAACAATTGCAAATATTTGAAGAAGATTAAGGTCCATGGAACTATAGCCAACCTCCCTGGGCGCGGCCGCAAGAGGAAAATCGACTCCAGGAAAATCGATCCCAGATTGAACAGAAGGATAGTGCGAATGGTAGAAAAAGTACCAAGGATAACTGCCAAAGAGATAAAAACTCCAAGGTGAAGGTACGTCAGTTTTTGAGTGAAAGGGGGCTCCATGGAAGAAGACCCAGGAGGACCACTTTTGAAAGAAAAACATAAAAAGCCAGACTGGAATTTGCTAAAATGCATATTGACAAGCCACAATCCTTCTTGGAGAATGTCCTTAGGACAGATGAGTCAAAACTGGAGCTTTTTGGCAAGTCACATCAGCTCTATGTTCACAGATGAAATAATTAAGCTTTCAAAGAGAAGACCACCCTACCTACAGTGAAACATGGTGACAGTGTCACCAGTAAAGCACCCCCACACCATCACACCTCCTCCTCCATGCTCCATGGTGGGAACCACAAATGCGAAGATCATCTGTTCACCTACTCTGTGTCAGAAAGACATGGCGGTTGGAACCGAAAATCTCACATTTCCACCAGTCTAATGTCCATTGCTCGTGTTTTGGCCCAAGCAAGTCTCTTCTTATTACTGGTGTCCTTTAGTCAAGGTTTCTTTGCAGCAATTTGACCATGAAGGCCTGATTCACACAGTATCCTCTGAACAGTTGATGTTGAGATGTGACAGTTACTTGAACTCTGTGAAGCATTTATTTGGCCTGCAATGTCTGAGGCTGGTAACTCTAATGAACTTATCCTCTGCAGCAGAGGTTACCCTGCGACTTCCTTTCCTTTGCCGGTCCTCATGAGAGCCAGTTTCATCATATCGCTTGATGGTTTTTGCGATAGCACAAAGTTCTTGAAGTGTTCTGAAATGACTGACCTTCATGTCTTAAAGTAATGATGGACTGTTGTTTCTCTTTGCCTTTTTGAACGGTTAGTTCCATAATATAGACTTGGTATTTTACCAAATAGGGTTTTCTTCTGTATACCACCCCAACATTGTCACACCATGGAGAAAAGCCCTGTGGCAGTATGAAGCATGTTCGCTGTGGTCAAACCATTTAAGTCTATGTTAAGTGCTGCTATTGCAATCCTGACTTAACTTTGCTGTTCTCTCCTTCCCGCTTCTCACAGGGGAAGGTTAGTTCAGTCTAGGCTAATTGATTTGCCTGCCTGCAGTGCCTGCTGTGCTAAAGTACTGCCTGTTTGTCTAATTGGCCTCAAGCCCTCCTCATCTTAGATAGTGTAGTTCCCAGGTGACCTTAGAATAAGGCCAGGCACTGCAGGTTACAGCCCAATCAATACACAACAATACATGTCTTTCAACGCTGACTTGAGTCATTTTCTCCACCATTGATCAACTGCTGTATTCATAACCCTTAGGAGGGGCTCCTCATCAACAGCCCACAGACCCCACTATGGCGTGTTACACAAACAGAAAGGCGTCTTGTGCTTGCGTCCACAAACAAAACAATGGAAGGGAAACCAAAACAATGGAGGGCACTATGGTACACACAACAGCACCACCATTTTGAAACTATTGGTATTTGTTCTAGCCCTCAACAGTCCAGAAGGAATGGTTCCCAAAATAGTTTCTACAATTTATTATATTAATTGATGGGCAAAGTGGATGGAATGAGGTGGCTGTTTTTGACCCTCTTTTCACAGAAAATGAAGCTTACTGTGTGGAACATTATGGTCAGAAGTCCATTGAGAGGGGTACAAGGAGTTTCTTTTCACAGGGTGATCTTTGGAATGGTAGCTGAGTGTTACAGAGGAGTGGATTGAGTTCTGCCTCATAATACAACAGAATTGTAATCTGTCTGTTAGTTGACAGTTAATGCTTGAACCCCGACATGGCTGCTCATGACTTTATTTCACTGTGTGTCTGTCCTTTCTTTCTCTCCACAGAGGTGAACCTTCTAGAGGAGCTCTCGCTGCAGGTGTCCAACAGCAGCAATGCCTCCATGTCTCTGGATGCTCTGAGGTGTCCGGTGCTGCAGGTGGGACAGTACTCCACCCTGTCCCTGCCCCTAGCACAACTCTTCACTGACGGGTAAATCTCCACACACACACACACACACACACACACACACACACACACACACACACACACACACACACACACACACACACACACACACACACACACACACACACACACACACACACACACACACACACACACACACACACACACACACACACACACACACACACACACACACACACACACACAGTCATGGCCAAAAGTTTTGAGAATGACACAAATATTTATTTCCACAAAGTTTGCTGCTTCAGTGTCTTTAAATATTTTTCTCAGATGTTACTATGGAATACTGAAGTATAATTGCAAGCATTTCATAAGTGTCAAAGGATTTTATTGACAGTTACATGAAGTTGATGCAAAGAGTCAATATTTGCAGCGTTGACCCTTCTTTTTCAAGACCTCTGCAATCCGCCGAGGCATGCCGTCAACTAACTTCTGGGCCACATCCTGACTGATGGCAGTCCATTCTTGCATAATCAATGCTTGGAGTTTGTCAGAATCTATGGTATGTTTTTGTCCACCCGCCTCTTGAGGATTGACCACAAGTTCTCAATGGGATTAAGGTATGGGGAGTTTCCTGGCCGTGAACCCAAAATATCAATGTTTTGTTCCCCGAGCCACTTAGTTATCACTTTTTCCTTATAGCAAGGTGCTCCATCAAATCAAATTCAAATCAAATGTATTTATATAGCCCTTCTTACATCAGCTGATATATCAAAGTGCTGTACAGAAACACAGCCTATAACCCCAAACAGCAAGCAATGCATGTCTTGAAGCACGTGGCTAGGAAAAGCTCCCTAGAAAGGCCAAAACCTAGGAAGAAACCTAGAGCAGAACCAGGCTATGAGGGGTGGCCAGTCCTCTTCTGGCTGTGCCGGGTGAAGATTATAACAGAACATGGCCAAGATGTTCAAATGTTCATAAATGACCAGCATGGTCGAATAATAATAATCACAGTAGTTGTCGAGGGTGTAGCAAGTCAGCACCTCAGGAGTAAATGTCAGTTGGCTCTTAATAGCCGGTCATTAAGAGTATCTCTACCAATCCTGTTGTCTCTAAAGAGTTGAAAAAATCAGGTCTGGGACAGGTAGCACGTCCGATGAACAGGTTAGGATTCCATAGCCGCAGGCAGAACAGTTGAAACTGGAGCAACATCACTGCCAGGTGGACTGGGGACAGCAAGGAGTCATCATGCCGGGTAGTCCTTCCTGAGGCATGGTCCTAGGGCTCAGGTCCTCCGAGCGAGAGAAAGAAAGAGAGAATTAGACAGAGCATACTTAAATTCACACAGGACACCGGATAAGACAGGAGAAGTACTCCAGATATAACAGACTGACCCTAGCCCCCCGACACATAAACTACTGCAGCATAAATACCGGAGGCTTAGACAGGAGGGGTCAGGAGACACTGTCGCCCCATCCGATGATACCCCTGGACAGGGCCAAACAGGCAGGATATAACCCCACCCACTTTGCCAAAGCACAGCCCCCACAACACTAGAGAGATATCTTAAACCACCAACTTACCATCCTGAGACAAGGTTGAGTATAGCCCACAAAGATCTCTGCCAAGCACAACCCAAGTGGGGGCGCCAACCCAGACAGGAAGATCACGTCAGTGACTCAACCCACTCAAGTGACGCACCCTTCCTAATGACGGCATGGAAGAGCACCAGTAAGCCAGTGACTCAGCCCCTGTAATAGGGTTAGAGGCAGATAATCCCAGTGGAGAGAGCGGAACCAGCCAGGCAGAGACAGCAAGGGCGTGTCGTTGCTCCAGAGCCTTTCCGTTCACCTTCACACTCCTGGGCCAGACTACACTAAATCATATGACCCACTAAAGAGATGAGTCTTCAGTAAAGACTTAAAGGTTGAGACTGAGTCTGTGTCTCTTACATGGGTAGGCAGACCATTCCATAAAATGGAGCTCAAAAGGAGAAAGCCCTGCCTCCAGCTGTTTGCATAGAAATTCTAGGGACAATTAGGAGGCCTGTGACTTGTGACCATAGTGTACGTGTAGGTATGTACGGCAGGACCAAATCAGAAATCTTGAAATCAGCCCTTGCCTTAACAGGAAGCCAGTGTATGGAGGCTAGCACTGGTTAATATGATCAAATTTTGTGGTTCTAGTCAGGATTCTAGCAGCCGTATTTAGCACTAACTGAAGTTTATTTAGTGCTTTATCCGTGTATCTTGAAAGTAGAGCATTGCAGTAGTCTAACCTTGAAGTAACAAAAGCATGGATACATTTTTCAGCATCATTTTTGGACAGAAAGTTTCTGATTTTTGCAATGTTACGTAGATGGAAAAAAATTGCCCTTGAAACAGTCTTGATATGTTCATCAAAAGAGAGATCAGGGTCCAGAGTAAGGTCCTTCACAGTTTTATTTGAGACGACTGTACAACCATCCAGATTAATTGTCAGATTCAACAGAATATATCTTTGTTTCTTGGGACCTAGAACAAGCATCTCTGTTTTGTCTGAGTTTAAAAGTAGAAAGTTTGCAGCCATCCACTTCCTTTTGTCTGAAACACAGGCTTCTAGCGAGGGCAATTTTGGGGCTTCACCATGTTTCATTGAATTGTACAGCTGTGTGTCATCCGCATAGCAGTGAAAGATAACATTATGTTTTCGAAAGACGTTCCCAAGAGGTCAAATATATAGTGAAAACAATAGTGGTCCTAAAACGGAACCTGAGGAACACCAAAATTTACAGTTGATTTGTCAAAGGACAAACCATTCACAGAGACAAACTGATATCTTTCCGACAAATACGATCTTAACTAGGCCAGAACTTGTCCATGTAGACCAATTTGGGTTTCCAATCTCTCCAAAAGAATGTGGTGATCAATGGTATTAAAAGCAGCACTAAGGTCTAGGAGCACGAGGACAGATGCAGAGCCTCGGTCTGAAGCCGTTAAAAGGTAATTTACCACCTTCACAAGTGCAGTCTCAGTGTTATGATAGGGTCTAAAACCAGACTGAAGCATTTGGTATACATTGTTTGTCTTCAGGAAGACAGTGAGTTGCAGCTCAACAGCTTTTAATTTTTTTTGTTGAGAGGAATGAAAGAGTCGATATAGGCCGATTAATTTTTCTTAGATTTTCTGGGTCAAGGTTTGGCTTTTTCAAGAGAGGCGTTATTACTGCCACTTTTAGTGAGTTTGGTACACATCCGGTGGATAGAGAGCCGTTTATTATTATGTTCAACATAGGAGGGCCAAGCACAGGAAGCAGATCTCTCAGTAGAATAGGGTCCAGTATGCAGCTTGAAGGTTTAGAGGCCATAATTATTTTCATCATTGTGTCAATGGATATAGTACTAAAACACTTGAGAGTCTCTCTTGATCCTAGGTTCTGGCAGAGTTGTGCAGACTCAGGACAACTGAGCTTTGGAGGAATACGCAGATTTAAAGAGGAATTTGCTTTCTAATGATCATGATCTTTTCCTCAAAGAAATTAATTAATTTATTACTGCTGAAGTGAAAGCAATCCTCTCTTGGGGAATGCTGCTTTTTAGTTAGCTTTGCGACAGTATCAAAAATAAATTTAGGATTGTTCTTATTTTCCTCAATTAAGTTGGAAAAATAGTATGATCGAGCAGCAGTGAGGGCTCTTCGGTACTGCACGGTACTGTCTTTCCAAGCTATTCGTAATACTTCCAATTTGGTGTGGTGCCATTTCCGTTCCAATTTTCTGGAATCTTGCTTCAGAGCTTGGGTATTTTCTGTATACCAGGGAGCTAGTTTCTTATGACAAATATTTTTAGTTTTTAGGGGTGCAACTGCATCTAGGGTATTGTGCAAGGTTAAATTGAATTCCTTAGTTAGGTGGTTAACTGAGTTTTGTCCTCTGACGTCCTTGGGTAAGCAGAGGGAGTCTGGAATGGCATCAAGGAATCTTTGTGTTGTCTGATAATTTATAGCACGACTTTTGATGCTCCTTGGTTGGAGTCTGAGCAGATTATTTGTTGCGATTGCAAACATAATAAAATGGTGGGCCGATAGTTCAGGATTCTGAGGAAAAACATTAAGATCCACAACATTTATTCCATGGGACAAAAGTAGGTCCAGAGTATGACTGTGACAGTGAGTAGGTCCAGAGACATGTTGGACAAAACCCACTGAGTCGATGATGGCCCCGAAAGCCTTTTGGAGTGGGTCTGTGGACTTTTCCATGTGAATAATAAAATCACCAAAAATGTGAATATTATCTGCTATGACTGCAAGGTCCGATAGGAATTCAGGGAACTCAGTGAGGAACACTGTATATGGCCCAGGAAGCCTGTAAATAGTAGCTATAAAAAGTGATTGAGTAGACTGCATAGATTTCATGAATAGAAGCTCAAAAGACGAAAACCTAATATTTTTGGGGTGAATTTAAATCTGCTATCGTAAATGGTAACAACACCTCTGCTTTTGCGGGATGCACGGGGGATATGGTCACTAGTGTAACCAGGAGGGGAGGCCTCATTTAACACAGTAAATTCATCAGGCTTAAGCCATGTTTCAGTCAGGCCAATCACATCAAGATTATGATCAGTGATTAGTTCATTGACTATAACTGCCTTTGAAGTGAGGGATCTAACATTTATTAGCCCAATTTTGAGATGTGAGGTATCACTATCTCTTTCAATAATGGCAGGAATGGAGGAGGTATTTATTCTAGTGAGATTGCTAAGGCAAACACCACCATGTTTAGTTTTGTCCAACCTAGTTTAAGGCACAGACACGGTCTCAATGGGGATAGCCGAGCTGACTACACTGACTGTGCTAGTGGCAAACTCCACTAAGCTGGCAGGCTGGCTAACAGCCTGCTGCCTGGACTGCACCCTATTTCATTGTGGAGTTAGAGCCCTGTCTATGTTGGTAGATAAGATGAGAGAACCCCTCCAGCTAGGATGGAGTCTGTCACTCCTCAGCAGGCCAGGCTTGGTTCTGTTTGTGGGTGAGTCCCAGAAAGAGGACCAATTATCTACAAATTCTATCTTTTGGGAGGGGTAGAAAACAGTTTTCAACCAGCGATTGAGTTGTGATACTCTGCTGTAGAGCTCATCACTCCCCCTAACTGGGAGGGGGCCAGAGACAATTACTCGATGCAGACACATCTTTCTAGCTGATTTACACGCTGAAGCTGTGTTGCGCTTGGTGACCTCTGACTGTTTTGTCCTAACGTCGTTGGTGCCGACGTGGATAACAATATCTCTATACTCTCCCCCTGCTGGAAAAGGCATTGTTCTTCACCTAACTGTTCCTGGATGGTTGGAATAAGTTGCTCTCTGAGGATGTGTTGCTACCATTCTTTTTTCATGGCTGTGTTCTTATGCAAAATTGTGAGTGAGCCCACTCCCTTGGCTGAGAAGCAACCCCACACATGAATGGTCTCGGGATGCTTTACTGTTGGCATGACACAGGACTGATGGTAGCGTTCACCTTGTCTTCTCCGGACAAGCTTTTTTCCAGATGCCCCAAACAATCGGAAAGGGGTTCATCAGAGAAAATTACTTTAGCCCAGTCCTCAGCAGTCCAATCCCTGAACCTTTAGCAGAATACCAGTCTGTCCCTGATGTTTTTCCTGGAGAGAAGTGGCTTCTTTGCTGCCCTTCTTAACACCAGGCCATCCTCCAAAAGTCTTCGCCTCACTGTGCGTGCAGATGCACTCACACCTGCCTGCTGCCATTCCTGAGCAAGCTCTGTACTGGTGGTGCCCCAATCCCGCAGCTGAATCAACTTTAAGAGATGGTCCTTGCTCTTGCTGGACTTTCTTGGGCGCCCTGAAGCCTTCTTCACAACTATTGAACCGCTCTCCTTGAAGTTCTTGATGATCCGATAAATGGTTGATTTAGGTGCAATCTTACTGGCAGCAATATCCTTGCCTGTGAAGCTCTTTTTGTGCAAAGCAATGATGACGGCACGTGTTTCCTTGCAGGTAACCATGGATGACAGAGGAAGAACAATGATTCCAAGCACCACCCTCCTTTTGAAGCTTCCGGTCTGTTATTCAAACTCAATCAGCATGACAGAGTGATCTCCAGCCTTGTCCTCATCAACACTCACACCAGTGTTTAAGAGAGAATCACTGACATGATGTCAGCTGGTCCTTTTGTGGCAGGGCTGAAATGCAGTAGAAATGTTTTTTAGGGATTCAGTTCATTTGCATGGCAAGAGGGACTTTGCAATTAATTGCTATTCATCTGATCCCTCTTCATAACATTCTGGAGTTTATGTAAATTGCTATCATACAAACTGAGGCAGCAGACCTTGTGAAAATTAATATTTGTGTCATTCTCAAAACTTTTTGCCATGACTGTACACACTGAGACTGACACTGTGTACCGGCATTGTGTTGTACAGGTTTGCAGATGAGTTCAGCCTGTTGGTGCAGTTGCGAAGCCCACAGCAAGATGAACGCAGCGTGCTCACCCTGCTCAGCCATGACAGCCACATCCTGCTGCAACTACGCATCAGCGCAGACACACTCACCTTCATCAGCACGCAACAGCGCCACTACGAGTGAGTCTGTTTGTCTGAGTATGTCTATCTACCCGTCTGTGGCGATTTTGCAAATACAGTTTTTTTTTGTCTCTCGGGTAAATGCAATTTAAAAACAATAATAATAATTGGTTTTAATCTATTACCTATGTTAAGTTGACACAAATTAACCTTAAACTTTTGTTTTCATTTTTCAAATATATGTTTTAGTGTTCATTTTCGAAAGCATTTTATTTCTGGATTTCACTGTTTTGAATTGACAAGGCAGTTGTCCCACACCCTGACTTTTGATCTACTGCTATGTATTTCAATACGAAGCATTTTGAAAATTAGAAAATAGTTAATGCAGCTGTTTAAAAATTAAAGTTCTGTACTTTGATATGTTCACAAGCACTAAATATATATTTTGTTTTACGAAATACAGTTGTCCCACAGTTTTACGTCATCACCATCACACTGAATAAAGTGATCAATTGTAGTAATAATCAACATTTTACAAATCAATTCACACAAGAACTGGGAAGTGACAGTGGTGAACATGGATATGAGGTAGAGAGTTTGTGATATTATCTCTCTACCTCCAAGAAAAGTACATTTGAATTTGTCAAGATAATATTTTATTTTGTGTCCTTACCGTCTGTAATGAAGATTTCCAGGTTATTACCACCATAAAGTGTAAAATGGGTATACCCCTCCCGGCTCAGTACTGTGTATCACTTAATCTTTTGTAGCAATGCATTTGACCATTACCCTGTCACTACACAGTAATTACCACCACAATCTACACAAATGTGTTACATTTATTAAACAGTAAATAAATATCACACTCCTGTCTTTAGGTGTAAAGCACTTACTTATTCTCAATACAACTACTTAAAAAGATTAAATACATAACAATTTCAACAAGTAATGATATTGTTTATGGTAGCCTCAGTGCAGGTTTACAAGCACAGGAAGCAAACAGACATATGTGTTCAATAAGGAATTAAAATAATATTTTCAAAATAAATCAGGTAAACCAAATAATCCCCAAATTAATTTTGTTTGTGGTTCAGTTTTAAACTAAAATGTAATGTTTTATGATGTGGTGTAAACACTTTGTGCAGAAACTGTTTTGGGACAATGGAGTAAATTCAATGTATAGTTGAATAAAATGGTCACAGCCAATACCAGTTTGGTTCCTGCTAAAATTCTAAAAGTATTTATGTTACTAAAATTTTTTCAAGAAACAAAATATTTTTTCTAAATAAGACATGACAAAAGGGCCCAGTTGCAAAATCGTGTGTGTATATGTTGGCTGAGGTTGAAACGATTCAAGGGCTGTTTTTCTAAAGCTTACTGGCAGGTTGCTTGTTCCTCTCTTCTTACGCCACAGTGAATTTTAAGCAATACATCACTGTTAGACAGACAAAGACTTGGCCAGAATATGGACAGAGTCATTTTGTTGCCTTGGTACTTGTATAGTGCATGTGATTTATAGCTGATATTTGAGGTGTGACTATATTTGAATCTCAACACTGTCTTGGAAGTGAAGCTTTTAGAGGGCAAACGTGCACCACACACTTCACATTATTGCCAAAACAGCAAATAACAGAGACATGCACTTCCTTCTCAATAATGTTTGCCATACTGTATGACATCACCCATTACATTGTTTTGACCCGATTCCCAGGTTCCCGGTCAGTGGTCTGTCTGACGGCCAGTGGCACCACGTAGCTGTGAGTGTATCATCTGTTAGGCTGGCGCTGTATGTGGACTGTGCCCTGGTGGAGAGTGTGGACTGGGTGTACCAGGGTATGGGCATCACATCTGAAGGCCTACTGTTGTTGGGAGGGATCATAGAGGGCTTCGAGACACCCTTTGAGGTAAGTACTGGACTTACTGTTCCACCTCTTTATTTCCTCTCCTTTCTCTTCTTTTTCCTCCACTCCAGTTCCATTCTCTTTTCCCCTGTCGTCTCCTCCTCTCCCTTTCTCTCCTCTGTTCTCCCCTTTTCTCATTTCCTTTCCTTTCCTCTACTCTCTCCACTCCTCCTCCCTTTTCCTGCATGTTTCCATACAAGAGGATGTATCTGCCTCAATCATCATGCAACTTACCAGCAACACATTATGCAACATAGGCTATACAGCTTCATCTCCTGCTGTTCAGAGTGACTTAAGAACTGAGTGCCCTTTCTGTTGAATGGTGGGTAATTTATCATAGAAGATCAGTAACGTTCTGTAGGATGTAGGTACTGTGAAATCTTGTAGCCAAAAAACACTGTGAATAAGCACACTGTATAGGAACCAAATGGTCTAGCTATCCCCCTACCCAACCTGTAAGGGAGGTTTAGGGGGGTGAGATGGGATGGGGGCTCCTCCCATTGCCCTGACCCCACCAACTGCCCCCATTCCCCGAGACACATGAAGACATCCCTGTGCTGTCCATAGCGGAAGCCAGCAGCCAGAGCCAGTGTTTATGAAGGATGTGTGTTAGAGCATACAGTATGAGTGCAGAGTGCAGGAGGGGCGAGAGGAGAGCAGAATGGGACAGACAGCAGGCAGCATCTGGCTTTGTGCTCAGCTCAGTCCGGAGCCAAGATTGATTCTCCATCGCCTTCTCTCCCACAGCGACAGGTCTTTATGACAACCCCTCAGAGGATTGAGCTTCCTCTCTCTGAGGTGGTAACATTCTTTTCCCGCTAGGTTCCTCATTACTGGAACTTTAGCACCCCTTCATTTTTCAGCTTAACAGTCATCCACTTCAGGACAACTAGGGGAGGAAAACACCTTGCCCTGTCTGTGTTTTATTTATTTATTGTCAGTTGATCCATTTCCTTTCTCTACAGTTACAGCACAATAAAGACTGATATGGATGAGGCCTTTGCAAATGGGTTTTCGTGAAGGTTAAGCAGGCTTTAAAAACAGTTTTAATTGGTTTGTTGTTCCTCCACAGAGGAAAGGTAGGCATTTGTGCAGACAGTTCCTTTAGCTCTGTGAATATATATACTGAAAAATATATATAATCGCAACATGGAACAATTTAGAAGATTTTACTTTAGAAGAGTTACAGTTCATATAAGGAAATCAGTCAATGTAAATAAATTCATTAGGCCCTAATCTATGGATTTCACATGACTGGGAATACAGATACAGTTGAAGTTGGAAATTTACATACACTTTAGACAAATACATTTAAACTCAGTTTTTCCATTTAATCCTAGTAAAAATTCCCAATCTTAGGTCAGTTAGGATCACCACTTTATTTTAAGAATGTGAAACGTCAGAATAATAGTAGAGAGAATGATTTATTTCATCACATTCCCAGTGGGTCAGCAGTTTACATACACTCAATTAGTATTTGGTAGCATTGTCTTTCAATTGTTTAACTTGGGTCAAATGTTTCGGGCAGCCTTCCATTCCTCCTGACAGAGGTGGTGTAACAGAGTCAGGTTTGTAGGACTCCTTGCTCGCACACGCTTTTTCAGTTCCTCCCACAAATTTTCTATGGGATTGAGGTCAGGGATTTGTGATGGCCACTCCAATACCTTGACTTTGTTGTCCTTAAGGCCTTTTGCCACAACTTCGGAAGTATGCTTGGGGTCATTGTACATTTGGAAGACCCATTTGCGACCAGGCTTTAACTTCCTGACTGATGTCTTGACATGTTGCTTCAATATATCCACATAATTGTTCTTCCTCATGATGTCATCTATTTTGTGAAGTGCACCAGTCCCTCCTACAGAAAGCACCCTCACAACATGATGCTGCCACCCCCGTGCTTCACGGTTGGGATGGTGTTCTTCGGCTTGCAAGCCTCCCCATTTTTCCTCCAAACATAATGATGGTCATTATGGCCTAACAGTTCTATTTTTGTTCCATCAGACCAGAGGACATTTCTCCAAAAAGTACGATCTTTGTCCTTTTACTGTGGATATAGATACTTTTGTCCCGGTGTCCTCAAGCATCTTCACAAGGTCCTTTGCTGTTGTTCTGGGATTGATTGGCACTTTTCGCACCAAAGTACATTCATCTCTAGGAGACAGAACATGTCTCCTTCCTGAGCGGAATGACGGCTGCGTGGTCCCATGGTGTTTATACTTGCATACTATTGTTTGTACAGATGAACGTGGTACTTTCAGGCATTTGGATATTGCTCCCAAGGATGAACCAGACTTCTGGAGGTCTACAATTTTTTCTGAGGTCTTGGCTGATTTCTTTTGATTTTCCCATTGATGTCAAGCAAAGAGGCACTGAGTTTGAAGGTAGGCCTTGAAATACATCCATAGGTACACCTCCATTTGACTCAAATAATGTCAATTAGCCTATCAGAAGCTTCTAAAGCTATGATTAATTTTCTGGAATTTTCCAAGCTGTTTAAAGGCACAGTCAACTTAGTGTATGTTAACTTCTGACCCACTGAAACTGTGATACTGTGAATTATAAGTGAAATTATCTGTCTGTAAACAATCGTTGGAAAAATAACTTGTGTCATGCACAAAGTAGATGTCCTAACCGACTTCCCAAAACTATAGTTTTTTAACAAGAAATTTGTGGACTGGTTGAAAAACAAATTTTAATGACTCCAACCTAAGTGTAAACTTCCGACTTCAATTGTACATCTCTTAGTCACAGATACAGTACCTTTGTTTAAAAGGTAGGGGCGTGAAACAGAAAACAAGTCAGTATTTGGTGTGACCACCATTTGCCTCATGCAGCGCGGCACATCTCCTTCGGTAGAGTGGATCAGGCTGTTGATTGTGGCCTGTGGAATGTTATCTCACTACTTGTCAATGGCTTTGCGAAGTTGCTGGATATTGGCGGAAACTGGAACACACTCATACACGTTGATCCAGAGCATCCCATGGGTGAGATGTCTGGTGAGTATTCATACCATGGAAGAACTGGGACATTTTCAGCTTCCAGGAATTGTGTACAGATCCTTGTGACATGGGGCCCTGCGTTATTATGCTGAAACATGAGGGGATGACGGCGGATGAATGGCATGACAATGGGCCTCAGGACCTTGTCACTATCTCTGTGCACCCATCCCATACTACAAGAGTATTAGTCTACTGAAAGACAGACGGACGGACGGACGGACGGACGGACGGACGGACGGACGGAAGGAAGGAAGGAAGGAAGGAAGGAAGGAAGGAATGCCCTTGAATCCACTGGCATGTCGGAAGAGAATTTAATTGATTTTAGAAGATGAGATAAGGATGGATGATGAAGGAGAAGGTTGTGATAGTGTATGAGACAGAGAGTGTTACTGTTTAGTGGATGGAAAAGTTAAACGGATAGTTCACCTAGATTCCAAAATTAATTACAAAACCAAAGCATGGTCTGCATATTACCTTGTCCATAGACTACTTACAGGACAAGGAAACCAATATATTCTGTAATTTCGGTGAACTGTCCCTTTAATGCACCATGAGCTTTAGACAGAGAGCCTTAGCGAGCCCAGTGCCCTACCAGGACCCTCTCCAACACACTCAGATGTATACATTTTAATTTCTACATGTATTCATTAAGCCATGCTTCATTTAGACACACGAGTTTAATCATTACACATTAGGACCAAAAAGAGAGAGTTGGGGAAACAGTATGCCTACTGTGTGCTGTATTTCTCTCTCTCTCTCTTTCTCTCTCAGTTTTATTTAGCTTCTAACAATGATTTAGTCCATATTTCACGCGATAAAGTTATTTGTTTAGTTTGGCACTAAATATAAGCCATATTTTATCATCATTAAAGGTTTGATGTGTAAACAGTTAAGGAATGCATGGTCTGAGTCTATAGCTAAAGCACAGATTCATTTGCATTTTACACTGTAACACGTTTTTATTCTTCAAAAAAGACAAATGATGTCTGGTGCTCTTTGTCTGCGGCAAAGGGAGCGATCTTTCTGTTTACATAAAATACTTAACATTTAATCACACACAGGACCTCACACACGCTAACACACACACTTGTAAACATAGCTTGGGGAGTAGAACGCTAGCTGGTGTAGATAAATGTATGTAGAGGTCTCTAAAGTATGTCTGTCCATCATATTTGTCTCAGTGTCTCAGAGGCCCTGACGGAGGCAGGGTCCTCTGGGGATTCTGTCTGAACATAGTGACCTCTCGTGACCTTTGGGGGTCAGGTGAGTGTGTTTGACGGCTCTGTCTCCACAGGGCCAATTCCGACAGCTGACGTTCCTGATGGGAGACACAGATGCCGGCCACCATCACTGCACTCTTCACCCTGCCCAGTGTGGGGGAGCCGGGTTCAAGTCCCCCCGCTCCCCACGTACCAACCACGCCCTAGAGGTACGCTGAAGCTCTCAACAACATTAGACTGATCCAAACAAACTTTTAGACAATGTTTAAATGAGACAAAAAATCATTCAAACAATGTTATGCTGACCCAAAATAATGGTTATACAACATAAAGAGAGGGGGGGGGGGGGCGCTTAGGAAGGATTGAGGTCATGTTCTAGTGGTTTGTGCCACTGCATTGACTCCAAATTGTACAAATGATAGTCTTAGGTAGTATGAGTACTATATACAAGTGCATAGAATGAAAAGCCCTGGCACAGGGGCTCTGTGTTTATGGTCGAAGTACTGTAGTGTGCTGGAGATAAAAGGGCCAGGTGCCTGTCAGAGTGCTGTGTGCAGACCAGACACACAGACTCCAGGAGTTAAGACCCTGTCGACAGACTCCCTGTACAGTACAGCACCCTGTGATCATAGCTACCAATAGAAAATCAACAAGACTGGCACTCCTCTTGTGGTTTGATCCATTCTGGTAAATTTCATTACTCCGAGTGGTTGCTTCCCAAATCACACCCTATGGTCTCTAGTCAAAAGTAGTGCACTATAAATGCAATTTGAGACGTAACCAGGGCTTTTTCTTGTTCATTAGTTTTGCGCTAGACTGTTTTACTTCCCTCTCTTTCCACCCAGAAGCTCCTGCTGTCCTCAAATGACCTGGTTGCCCTGCTAGAGAGATCCAAGGACTCCTCTTTCTTGGATGTGCAAGTGGGGAAGACTGTGAGTATAAAGGTCTATCTGATTCAAGGGGAATCCCAAGTCTAGCTTAATGTAATTGTTCTTTATTTAACCAGGAAAAAACCCTTGGGGTAAGAAACCTCTATTGTAAAGGGGGACGTGGCATATGCCCTTGTGCTCTGTTTCTACCTGCCATGATTTATACAGAAACAGCCCTTTGACTGGATTCACAGATTAAGTGCTTCTCTTGAGCTTGGTTTGGCACAGGATGGACTCCTTGTTGCATTACCGTGATACGTACTGCTGGTTTAATCAAGGAAACTGACCAGGAGTATAGGCCGCAAGGTGTAGATTTAAGTGATAATGTGTGATTTAGCCCTTGGTAATTTCTCGAATAGACACCGGCTGAAATGCGCTTTTAACCAATCAGCATTCAGGATTAGACCCACCCATTGTATAATCTAGAATAGTCCCCAATTGCAGCCACAGCCAGTGACATGCAGACAACAGAGAAGGGACCGGCCCTGGTTTTTCATTAGTCCCAATATAAAACACCACTGATCTGTTCTGTTTTGTTCCATAATAAACAGGGAGGACTATGATTAGTTAGCATTGTGGACCTGAGACCCCAACCAACCCTTTGGCTGACCACTGTGTGTGTGTGTGTGTGTGTGTGTGTGTGTGTGTGTGTGTGTGTGTGTGTGTGTGCGTGCGTGCGTGCGTGCGTGCGTGCGTGCGTGCGTGCGTGCGTGCGTGCGTGCGTGCGTGCGTGCGTGCGTGCGTGCGTGCGTGCGTGCGTGCGTGCGTGCGTGCGTGCGTGCGTGCGTGCGTGCGTGCGTGCGTGCGTGCGTGCGTGCGTGCGTGCGTGCGTGCGTGCGTGCGTGCGTGCGTGCGTGCGTGCGTGCGTGCGTGCGTGCGTGCGTGCGTGCGTGCGTGCGTGCGTGCGTGCGTGCGTGCGTGCGTGCGTGCGTGCGTGCGTGCGTGCGTGCGTGCGTGCGTTTTGAGATTGTAAGCACACTTAGATCGTAATATTATAATGAATAGCAAATGCCTCAGGGGGGCAAATTAAATTGAATATATATGGGCACATAAGGAGCTCTTATCTCAATAATTAATCTTACAATAGACAAACTTCCTCAATTATTTTCACTATGAGCCTGAGAATTATATCACAACAACGTGATAATATTACTTATCATGATATATATATATATTGATGCTGTTTTTGATTAAGGCGTAAAGCCTCAGTTGTGTTTAGTTAATAAACGTATTCCTGAAATAATGGTCATATTTGGCAGCATTATAAACTGATATGGAAACACAGTCAATGTTTGTATACACAATAGTAAAAGCACGGCAAGAATTTTGCACTATATGCAAATGTAGCATTCTTCATCTGGAAGTCTTTACACATGGATAAGGGAGTGACTGTTATCTTCCTCTCCAACAAGGTTTCCAGACAACCTTTTTATACAGTTAAAGTAAAACGGATAAAAAAAATATAATGACAGGCCTGATGAAACAGAACATTTGTTGGTTTACTTTCCCCAATGTCGACAAAACAAAATACGCTATGCGAGGTGGGATCATTTTATTTCGGTAAAATGAATAATGCGAGAAATGTCGGTGGGAAATGCTTTTATACGCAAATATTGATAAATAACCATCAAATCGAAGTAAACTAAGTCACGTGATGGCATGTTGTGTGGTCCTCCCACTACAACTCGTCAGGGAAGCATGCAGGTTATTAGGCTATAGATGAAGTAAGTTAAGATAAACTTCACAGAACTCTTGTCAAAAGTAGTGCACTATGTAGGGAATAGGGTGTCACTTGAGATACAGCCCACATAACCTGAATGTGTTTTTCTTTGAGGTCTGCTCTCTCTGCTCTTTGAAGCCGAGGCCTCTGGAGTCTGTGATTGTTGCGGTCTGTTCCTGATTTTGATGCATATTCCGTCTGAGACCTCAACTCCCTTGACAGGTGCTCCATGTAGTGCCATGCCACTTGAGTAGTTAATCATCAACTCCCACAATGCACCCCAAAGATATGAAACACTTCTGGATGTCAGAGTCCTTAGGTAAAGACATCATTACTAAAGTCAAAGCAATGGGTTTTAACATTAGCTGATGGTTTTGAACCTTCATAACCTAAGGGTCCAGAACCCTCAACACCAGCAAATGTCCGTTTGAATTGGACTGCACTGAATTTCCCATTTGTGTTATTAACAACTATACTATTGTGTGAGTCCCAAACGGAGATGCTATGTCTTAATGCTCACCATTTCTGCTTGATGTTGCATGACAATGTTTGCGCATTTGTGCGTGTAATGTGTGCTTCCAACATCCCGGAAGCCATTTGGTTTTAGAAGTAGTTTAGATCCAACTGTGTTCCTAAGACTACATCTTTTAGAGAAACATAGACACGGGCCTGCGGTTCAGAAATATTCCACAATATACAGCGGCTAACAACCAAACTGTGTTTTCCCCTCCAATCTCTTGGGTAGACTTTTATAAAACGTTCTAAATGATTTATTTCAACTGTCAAGTTGAGGACCAAAAACAAGTGGGAAATAACATCCATCCTTAATTTGACACTTTCCATGACTGTGTAAAGTCCCTGCTTTCATACTGTACAATATTCCCTTTAAAGATAAGCTTGGCAGCGTTTACCTTTTTAAATGACTTTACCCAGCTAGCATTTTCATGACTTTGTATAGCCTATTGTTAGTTTTGATTTGGCATTGAGTGATATCTTTTTAAGCGTCATCTGAAATAGCTACTGTCAGACTGTAACGGTTATCTTGAGTCGAAGGAGAGGTGGACCAAAACGCAGCGTGGTTATTATTCATGGTTCTTTAATCAAGAAACTATACATGAATAGACTAACAAAACAAGAAATGTG
This sequence comes from Oncorhynchus gorbuscha, assembly GCF_021184085.1. Classification (NCBI taxonomy): domain Eukaryota; kingdom Metazoa; phylum Chordata; class Actinopteri; order Salmoniformes; family Salmonidae; genus Oncorhynchus; species Oncorhynchus gorbuscha. The sequence goes on along the minus strand of NC_060183.1, from coordinate 60,033,073 downwards.
AAAAACCAAAACAGCCCTATCTGGTGCAAACACAGAGACAGGAACAAACACCCACAAACACACAGTGCAACCCAGGCTACCTAAGTATGATTCTCAATCAGAGACAACTAATGACACCTGCCTCTGATTGAGAACCATACTAGGCATAGAAATACCCAAATCATAGAAATCAAACATAGACTGCCCACCCCAACTCACGCCCTGACCATACTAAATAATGACAAAACAAAGGAAATAAAGGTCAGAATGTGACACAGACATTTGTAATTCAGTTAAGGATTTTAAGCAACATGAGAAAAGTGTTGTGATTTTCTTACTGAAGCCTGGTGTGTACAGGAGGGTTTAATAGATCTAATAGAGCTGATCTTGATGTTTTAAGGGTGTGGGGATAGTGAAACCAAGTGTTTTCTTACTGAAGCCTGGTGTGTACAGGAGGGTTTAATAGATCTAATAGAGCTGATCTTGATGTTTTAAGGGTGTGGGGATAGTGAAACCGAGTGTTTTATTACTGAAGCCTGGTGTGTACAGGAGGGTTTAACCTGTCAGTGCTAGGGCTGTTTACTGCCCCTACTGGAGGAATTTGGTGCCCTTATTAAAAAGGATAGATTTTTGTCAAAAGTTGCTAATATATGCATATAAAAAATATTATCGAATAGAAAACACTCTAAAGCTTCTAAAACCGTTTAAATTTTGTCTCTATGTAAAGCAGAACTGTCAGGGCATGCATTCTCCCAAACTATCTCTTGTCATGATAAAAGTTGGCCCAACTTTGACGTCATCGCAAACACCCTGCCCAAACAGTTACAGCTCTGGGAACAGTTCCTACGTGTTCAGCGCGATCCCTGCTTTCAATGGGGCTTCTCATTGTGAGAATTGCGCGCTCAGGAGAGTTTGAGTGTGCCGAAAGCTCTCGGTCACGCGAAAAAACAGGTCACTTTTATGCGCGCTCTTGTCAAGTCCTGTCTTTTTTCCAAGTGTAGTTTTTGAGAACTGAAAGATGCAGACTTGAAAACTAAATGCTGTTTTGGTAAGTATAATCCCTTCCAGGTCTTTTGATGGAAGAACAGCAAAGGTAAGGGAATATTTATGTGGTAAATTTGGGTTTCTGTGGACTCCAAGATAGAGGAGCCAGAATGCTACTTTTGGAGCGCCGACTCCTGGTATAGCTTAGTGAACGCAACCTGTAACGTTAAAAATAAATGTAACACAGCGATTGCATTTAGAAGAAGTGTATCTTCCTATACATATGTAGAACATGTATATTTAGTCAAAGTTTATGATGTGTATTCCTTGTTAGCTGACGTTATCTGCCGGAGCAATCGTCATTTCTCAGGACATTTTAGTAGCATTTTTTGAACGATGCGTCATTGTAAACAGAGATTTATGGATATATATTGCAGATTATTGAAAAAAAATGAATGTACTGTGTAACATGTTATATTACTGTCATCTGATGAAGATTTCAAAAGGTTAGTGAAATGATTTTTCTTTTAATCCTGCGTTTGTTGATTGCATATTTTTTCCTACTTGGCTATGCAAATGAGCTATGTCTGCGGTGGTGGTTTGACATAAATATGTGCTATGTTTTCACCGTAAAACATTTTAGAAATCTGACTTGCTGGGTAGATAAACAACTTGTTTATCTTTCATTTGAGCTATTGGACTTGTTAATGTGTGGAGGTTAAATATTTTTAGGAATATTTTTGCGTTCCATGCGCCACATTCCAGGTGAGGGTGTGGGGGGGAGGTCCCAGCTGGGAACGGGTGTCCCCAACAGGTTTTAATAGATCTAATAGAGCTGATCTTGATGTTTTAAGGGTGTGGGGATAGTGAAACCAAGTGTTTTCTTACTGAAGCCTGGTGTGTACAGGAGGGTTTAATAGATCTAATAGAGCCGATCTTGATGTTTTAAGGGTGTGGGGATAGTGAAACCAAGTGTTTTCTTACTCGAATCCATATAGGTCATGCACAAATAACCAACTTACAGTTGTGTCACAAATCATCGAGCAACCGCACCAGGTGCCATGTTGGAAGACCAGAGTCAGGTTTCGTTGCTTCTCTGACAGTTCTTGAGTCTTATCTCCTTGGTGTTTCATGATTGTGAGTAATCTGTATATTTTTTTCCTGTTGTCTTTCCTGCCTTGTTAGAGCAGCCAAATACTGCCCTGAAATTGACCGTGGTGATGAATGAACTAGTTTTAGGCACTGTTACTGTGTAGCTTGGAGTAGCCACTCAGCTATTGTTGAAAGAATTGATGCTGTGGACTTCCAACATGGCCGCCAGAAGGCGTCGTACGTCAACTGGCAGCCCTCTATATTGTACTACCACCATGGAATGTATAATGTCATTGCTAAAATGCTACTGGTCAGAGTCCTTAGAATGTAAGGTCAGTTTCCTATGCTACTGATTAAGTTGAATACAATACGGTCTGGCAGACATGAGAGAGAAAGAGTGCCCTTGGGATTATAGACACAGCATACAGGCACAGACACAGGTGGGTGAGAGAGGGTCAGTCAGTCTATTGCTCAGCACACCGCAGGGAGGACTGCCCACATAAAAAAAATACTAGAATACTATAGTACTTACTATCAAATGTTGTAGTATACTGTAGAATACTATACTCCACACTGTAGTATCCCTTGATAATGCGTAGTCCTTACTTATCTATTGTTTACCTACTACCTATTTTTTACTTAAAAATTGCGCTGTTGATTTGGGCTTGTAAGTAAGCATTTCAGTGTATTCGGCACTCGTGACAAACTTTGATTTGATAAAGAATTTTGTAGTATACTGTGGTATCCCTCAAGCATGTGTAGTCCATACTATAGCATTTTGTAGTAAACTGTAGAATACTATACTACACAATATAGTATCCCTTTATCATGTGTAGTACTTACTATAGACTTTTGTAGTATACTATAGAATACAGTGGTTCCTCAATGAAAAGTTTTGAGCTTATGCCATAACAGTTTGTGGTGGATGGTGGTAAATTGTGTCCTTCTGTCATTGCGCCACACTATCACAAGGAGGAATTATAACGCTGATCTATCGGTAGTCTAAACTGTGGTACAATTTGGGGGATTTTTCACACCTAGCCAAGCTATTAGACTATCTTTTTGTAAATTAATGGAGGTGTGAATGTTTCAGTCCTATAGTCTCCTCTGGTACTGGAGTCCTACATCAGGCAACAAAAACATTTGCTAGCAAGTGGTCCTGGAGTTGAGAGAGTGTCACGGTCGTCCTCCTCTTCATCTGAAGAGGAGAGGCGAGATGGATCGGAGGACCAAAATGCGGCGTGGTAGGTGTTCATCATTAATTTTAATAAAGAAAACACTGAACACTGAAACCCTATACAAAAACAATAAACGAAATAACAACCGTGAAGCTAATGCGAACTGCGCTGAAACAAGCAATCAACATAGACAATCACCCACAAAAAACAGTGCAACCCAGGCTACCTAAGTATGATTCTCAATCAGAGACAACCTGCCTCTGACACCTGCCTCTGATTGAGAACCATACGAGGCCGAAACAGAAATCCCCAAATCATAGAAAAACAAACATAGACTGCCCACCCCAACTCACGCCCTGACCATACTAAATAATGACAAAACAAAGGAAATAAAGGTCAGAACGTGACAGAGAGAACTTGGGTTAATACAATGGCACAATTACACTTGACATGTGGACTGAAAATAATAAATAATAACATTTTTTATTTTGATTATTTAATCAACCTATATCATGTTATTACAAGTTATCCCTTTGGAGTACATGAAAAAATATTTTCAGTTGTTGAATGGGAGTGACAAATTGTATTACAATTGAATTTTAATGAGCTGATTGATGAGGAGGATGATGAAGAAGAGGGTGATTGAATAGTGTAAGAATTGCTCTTCCTCTGTAGCTGTTACTTACTTGTAACGGCGTTCGTCTGTTGAAGGAGAGTCAGACCAAAATGCAGCGTGGTGGTTACTCATGTTCTTTAATGTAGAATAGCGATACATGAAATAACTTAAAAATATACAAAACAACAAACGGAACGTGAAAACCTATACAGCCTGTCTGGTGAACACTAACACGGAGACAGGAACAATCACCCACAAAATACACAGTGAAACCCAGGCTACCTAAATATGGTTCCCAATCAGAGACAACGAAAATCACCCGACTCTGATTGAGAACCGCCTCAGGCAACCAAGCCTATTCTACACCCCTACTCAGCCGCAATCCCAATGCCTACAAAACCCCAATACGAAACACAACAAAATAAACCCATGTCACACCCTGGCCTGACCAAATATATAACGAAAACACAAAATACTATAACCAAGGCGTGACATTACTACAACTGTTGTTACACTATAAGGTTTTTATTCTAAGAGAAACTAAAATGTTATGATAAATTCTGTTATATTCATAAAATATATGGTTTAGTGCAAGTGATGTCTGCTAAATTAACAAGTTGATGACGAAGCCATAAAGCCTCAGCTACTAAACACAGATAAATAAAAACCCCCCAAAAGGTTTAACATGTTTTCCAGACCAGAGCTATGTGTTTCATTTATTACATTTACCTGTGGAATGTTACCAAATAGATATCAACAATAGAAAGAAGCATCTGGTGACAGAGAGTCATGCGGAGAATGTAGTGAAAGTGCACCGTACTGTAAGTGCTCAACAAGGCTGTGGGCCAGGTGTAAATGGTTTAGCAGGACAATAGACTCTTGCCGAGTTTAGGGACTTTACATTTATTAATGTGTGTTTGCACAGCATTTCACTTCACCCATCTGTTTGCATAGCCCACCACATGCACTGTTTTCTAACCACATCTGGATGGATCCATAACGAATTACTATGGGAATAAATCACTGAATGAGAGAAATATTGGAATAAAGTAGGCTAATGCAATTGATGGCATGAAATTGTTGCATACTGAAACACCCAAAGTCATCCAATTGTTATGATAGGATTTGAAGTGTGTGGTCAACCGGAGTGTGGTCAACTATTTCAGCACCGTTTCACTCTGAAAGGGAGAAAACATTTTGGTTAACTAGGTTAATTAAAAACATGTCGGATTTTATGGAAAAGTAAGCAAGCACCAACATGCTTCATAAAGACACCCTCAAAGATGCCCTCTGGTGGTCAAACTAGCATCAATGGCAACAATGGCTGACGGTAAAATACTATGATGTCATGCACTCCAACATGCCATAATATTGTGCAATATCCCGCAAGCTGCTCTGTGGTATGATTCAACTTTTAAATGAGGACCTACTGTACTATACTACACACTGTAGTATCCATTGATTATGTAGTGCTTAATTTAGTATATTGTAGTACACTGTAGAATACACTACACGCTGTAGTATCCCTCGAGCAGGTGTAGTACTTATATATATTTTTGGAATGCTTTAGAATATTATAGTAAATACTACAGTATTATCCGTAAAAACACTAGTGTCCTCAAAAACACGACAGTTTTGTAAAACTATACTACAGTATTTAATTTGCATATACACCACCCATGAATGAGAAACTTACATGCCAAGTATAGACCATATTTGGCTATAGAAAAGAGAAGAAGCTCTGAGCTGTCCATTTAGACTCCTGTCCTACCTACCTACAGGTTATAGAAAAGAGCAGAAGCTCTGAACTGTCCATTTAGACTCCTGTCCTACCTACCTACAGGTTATAGAAAAGAGCAGAAGCTCTGAACTGTCCATTTAGACTCCTGTCCTACCTACCTACAGGTTATAGAAAAGAGCAGAAGCTCTGAACTATCCATTTAGACTCCTGTCCTACCTACCTACAGGTTATAGAAAAGAGCAGAAGCTCTGAACTGTCCATTTAGACTCCTGTCCTATCTACCTACAGGTTATAGAAAATGTGCTCTTTTAGTATTTGTCCATTAGGTTTCCTCAAGGAGAAAGACCCCACTTCTATGTCAAAGATAATAAAGCAAAAATACAATAGTAAATACTACAGTATATTACAGTCATCTCTGCAAAACACTACAGTAAGTACTACAGTATACTACAGTCATGTCTGCAAAAACACTACAGAAAATACTACAATAATTTCCACAAAAACACTACAGTGAATATTATAGTATAGAAATATAGTAATACAATAGTATTTGTACCATAGTATACTATAGTATTTTTTTCATGCATGTGAAATGCTGGGAGCTTTCGTGAATTCTTACACGCCTAGTCAAGTTGGTTAGTTGGCCAGAGGGAGCACCTGGAAAGAGAGGTAATGTGAGGAAAGACCTACAACACAATTGTTTACAATCCTTGTGGGGAGCAAACAATTGATTCCCATTCAAAATCCTATTTTCCCTAACCCTACCCCTAACCTAACTTTAACTCCTAACCTAATTCTAACCCTAATCCTAGCCCTTTTCCTTGTGGGGACTGGCGGGAATGTCTCCACTTGCTGAATGTTCCTTGTTTTAATATCCTTGTGAGGATTCCTAGTCCCCACAAGGATAGTAAAACCAAACACACACACACACACCACACTACCTCTGGCCTAATATCTCTAATCTAGATGTAAACGCTATCTCTAGTTATAAGGTATCTCCAGTCACAGATCAAGCTCTGCCAGGATCAGTATGACCACCTGCCTTTCCGGATATGATGATTTGTATAGGAATGTGCATTAATGTGGAAAAAGAAAAGAAAAATGGTGACTGTCCATTGTTGCCTATTCATCTGTAAGACATGTACAGTACATACGCTACAGGCCAAAACTCTGCAATGCCAGCCAAGACCAACATTCTCCCATGTCATACATACCAGAGATCGCTTTCCAGGGTTTTTCATTTTTTTCCTCAATCGCATTTTCCTGATCCTGACGTTCACCTCCAAATCATTCTTTTCCCCTGTAGTTCAGAAGGCGAGGGGATGCGGTTACAAAACACAGACAGGTTTGTGCGGTTGCCTAGCGACAGGGAGCGGCGGGGTAGGATTGTCGACAGACAGAGCTACTTATCGTTCAGACAGAAGGCACCTTTGGTAATGTTCCATTGCCAGCAGCAGTAGATGCTGGCACTAGTAGATGAGTAACCTGTGTGTCAGCGCGGTAGGTCCTATTCCTGGATGGTGTGGTGCTCTGCCAACCTGACATAATAAATCAAACACACCTCAGAGCTCCGAGATGATCAGACCTGGGTCGAATCATTAGGCACCGAACAGAAGAAAATGGATTGAAACAGGGAGGGATCTACCTGCCATTGTCCAATATAAAAAAGCTTGTTTTCCTTTTCCGTTGCAAAACATTTTGCTACGTTTTGAACTGATGTGCACTAACGAATATGATCTTGATCTGCTGAATGTGGAACAGTACAGTGTGTATCTGTTGGCTGCATTTGTTCTCCTTGTCCTCAGATGGGATGATTAAGTGGTTGTCTGCTTTTGCTTTACTACTGCATTGGAGCTGTCATGATGAAGCCTATGATATAATTATAATTATCTGTACATCTCCACCCTACCTACCCTTTTCCTGGTGCTGAAAGATCAGCCAACTCTCAGGCAGGGGCTGTTTGGGCTATCGTGTTCAAGGATACCAGTGGCGGTTGGTGCCGTTTAAGATTAGGGAGGATTGAAACCATTTTTTTTATGTGCACGGCTTTATTTCTATTACAGCATATTGGATGACTGTCATTCATATTCCATTCACCCAGTTCAATATAACAGCGATAGGTTTAGGCTACTCAAATGTACCCTAAACCCATCATGAGGTTGGCACAACCTAGCCTACAAGTGAAAGTTTATAACGTAGATGTAACGGTTCGAGAGACAAATTAGACAAATAATTGTGTGACACACACATTCAATACCGCATTGCACACTCTTGCCTGCATCTAGCTAATCTGGGGTGTAATCATTACTCCAAACAGTTGCAAAACAAAGTGTTTCATTTCGTTCTGTTTGCTTCCATTTAAGAAACGTTTTGCAACAGAATCGGCGGAATTACATTTACATTTACATTTAAGTCATTTAGCAGACGCTCTTATCCAGAGCGACTTACAAATTGGAATGAATACATCCCTGATCACCCGCACACACAATTCACTTTCATAGCAGCCACATACAGCATTATCACTTGCTCGTTGTATAATTCCTTCTCGCATCTTTGTGCTCTTCTCCTCTCACCTTTAGCTAACCGCTAACCGCCACACAGCCTAAATTGCTGTCACCCTATGAACTTCAATGTCAGCAAACTAGAACTAACGCGTTTGTAAACACAGATTGGATTTTGGGTTTACTATCACACAATGCAATGTACAGCAAACAGTTTACCAGTTACACTGGCAGGCCCCGGTGGCAATACATTTATAAACCCGAAAGCTTAAGTGAAAGGTAACAAACAAAACAAAAACAAAAATAGCTTTCTCTCTCTCTGCTTCTTCTCCTTAATTTTTGAAGAAATGAATGTGTTAAAAACTGTTCAACTATTGTCTTTCTCTCTCTTTGAGTCAACTACTCTATGCAAAGGGGTGAGAGCCTCCTAGGTTCTGAATTTAAGTCAATGTACCCAGAGGAGGACGCAAAATAGCTGTCCTCCGGCTACATCATGGTGCTACTCTAGAGGGTGCTGTTGAAGTTACTGTAGACCTTCATTGCAAAAACAGTGTATTTTAATCAGATATTTGGTGACGTGTCTATATTTAGTATATTTTTATCTAAAAATAAGAAACTGTTTTGTTTCAGAATTGTAATTTACTGAGTAGTATGGTCCTCCCCTTCTGCCTCTGAGGAGCCTCCACTGATGTATACACACATGAGACGCACACACGCGAACGCGCACACACACACACACACACACACACACACACACACACACACACACACACACACACACACACACACACACACACACACACACACACACACACACACACACACACACACACACACACACACACACACACACACATGCACACACACTGAAAGACATGTATGTATCCAAACCCTTATACACGTGTGCCTGCCTACACATATGTAAGTTTTGACATTGGATAAGCACTTTACATGTTAGAACTGTAATATCCATTCTCATCATACCTGGGTTGTTATTAATGATGGTCATTGGCAATAGACCCATTTAGATTATTCTGACAGAGTTGTAATCTTCTGACACTTATAATGGAACCTCAGTAAGGATGGTTTGTGGATCATTAAATGGAAGGGGGTTAGAGAGGCTAACACAATATCTGGAAAACCTTTTTTGGTTCTCTGTGTATTCCATCTCTGATGCCCTATAGAACTCCTGTTATTGAGGAATGGATGACACAGACCTCCATCCAGCATCAAGAGCTCTCATATAAAGAAAGAAGGAAACACATCTTTCACTCTCTCTTTCATCTTTCTTCAAGGATTAAACGATCCACCATCCAGGTTAAGTTTGATGGGATCCGGAGGTTCCCAGGACCCTGTGTTAATTAGGAGGCTGGAGATCACACGGATGCATCCCATGGCATCATAATCTCTACTATATATAGTGCACTAAATACAAAATATGATGCCATTTGGGACATACCCCATCTCTCCCTTGGGCACTATTTATTTGAGAGTTTGAAGAAGCAAGCCACAGGGCACTCACCCCCACTCATAAACGACTTTGTTGTTGTAAAGCGTCTTTAGACTTCTGAATTATATGCACTGTTTGTTTCCTCGTCAGGAAGATTTTGTATAATGTTAATGTTTTATTTAATACCACAGCCAAAGGTTTCAGTTGTGAAATGTATACCCACTGGACATAGAAATCAAGGTCATTTCAATGAAATGAAGTGGAAACTAGTGTGTGAAGCTTGTATTCAATTGCCCCTCCCTGATGCACACAAGGGAAATGTATGGCAGATTTAAGATGAAATCGTTAACCGTGGCACTGAATAGGCACTTAATGTAGTGGGTACCCTTGTGATAAACAATAGGCTAAATGCTTCTAGACTGGCTCCTTGACAGAGACAAAGGGTGTTCATAGTGTATATGTCATGGATGAGAAGAGAAAGTGGAGTAGGTGTTGGGCAAGGGGGAGAGGACGTGGAGATGGAGGAGCAGGAGAGATAAAGGTGGAGAAGGAGGCAGCCCTGTTTTGTTTTCTATCTCTCACACCCAACCATACCTGTATCATGGAGTCCCAAAGGTAGGTTGAGTGGGTTCGTAGGGTAGCCAAATAAAATCTAATTGTATTCGGCACGTACAGCGTTTACTGCAGGTATTAAAGGTGCAGCGAATCGCTTGTGTGTTCGCTCCCTCAAAAATGCAGTACATTAAACTGGTTCTTTCAAACCAATGTTATTTTTCATTCAAGCTTTCTTCAGATATCATAGAAATGACAAGAGGAGAGAAAGTTAGAAGGGTTGACTCAGGGATTGAACCCTGTTTTCCGACACAGAATCATAAGTGGAGACCGGGAAGTGTTACCACTCAGCCACAGCTCTGCACCAGACCAGTGTTTTATGGGGAATACTATCCTATAGGAGACATTGGAGCTCTCTGGAAGCTATTAGCTAGTGGGGAAGGCTGGGATGTGATGGAAGGGAACCACTGACCCCACACTCATACACCCACAGTCTCAGAGAATCCCCAACTGGGACTGTCACCCCAACTCAACCCCTCTCATGCTTTAGAATAGCTTATAGTTGCATTAGTGTGGTTCTTCTTTGTTCCCATATACTTGAAGAAATTCTTCCTGTGTTTGGGAACGACCCACTATGTTATGGCCTGTGATTCAGTGCGCTGTAGGTCTCGTCTTCCTACCCCTCATATAATTCAATTGAACCTCCGAAATTATCCAGTAAATGTTACCATCTTCTGCTTTCAACTGTGTTTTCTTCTGGAGCTCTGTTTTGGGGAGAGTTTTCTGCTCCAGAGCATGTCATCCATGTGGGTTCTGTGGCCTCCCTCCTCCTCGAACCTCCATCCACGTTTCTAGAGTCGAACAGACAGAACCACACACGTCTGAAAACTGTTAGGGGATTCACTCAAGTGGAGACACTTGGTTGTCCATGAAACCGCTGTTTCTATTGTTGTGCCAATGGATGTCCATAATCAGATGTTTACTTTCACCCTCAATCTAACTTGGTTAGAGTGAGCCTTGGTGGGCCTTGGTTAGAGTGAGTCATGTTGTAGACACAAGCTTCATTCAGCATTTACAACACATGCATTGCATGAGATCCCATGTATTCTGGGTGTAAATCGTAGGTCATGGTTGAGGTTTTTGTGTCCCTCATCGAGCAAACATTAACACTCTCACACACACACACACACACACACACACACACACACACACACACACACACACACACACACACACACACACACACACACACACACACACACACACACACACACACACACACACACACACACACACACACACACACACACACACACACACACACACACACACACACACACACACACACACACACACACACACACACACACACACAGGAGAAGTTGGGCAGGATCAGAAATCTGTAAAGCAAGTAGCTGCTGTAAGGTCTGCTATAATAGTGATATTCTGAACGTAGGAAGGTCGTTTCACCAATTCAGTGCCTTTTGAAATGTGTTACTTGGTAAAAAAAAAAGAAGAAGATTGATTTCACCTAATTTCAACATTCTGTCAAAAAGACCACATACATGTTCAACTTAATACATTTCAAGAGGTTAAGTGCAAAAATGACTATATTAAGTGCCAAGGGTGTCTATTAAGTGCCAGGGTTGACGATTTCATCTTAAATCTTAAATCTGCCATACATTTCCCTTGTGTGCATCAGGGAGGGGCAATTGAATACAAGCTTCACAAAAAAAGTGTAATTATGAGAACATTTCCAGCCTATCTGTCTATGGGTAACATGGTTGATGTGTTGTGCTCGACCCACTCTGGGTTCCACCACAACAACAAAAAAATGGAAAATGGCCAAAAATAGTAGAATAGTAGATTTGACTATTAGATGTGCTTTGTTTCTTTTGAAAGAATCATAAAGAAATGAATGGTTTCACCATATTAAAATGAGAGTTCAATTCACATAACAGGGTTGACCTTAAAATGCCAGCCAGCTGTTTTTCCTTAATCTTCAGAGATTACTTTGTCAAAGCTACACAATAAATCAGATTTACAATGATGGTGAAAACCTAACATTTGTGGTTAAGTGGGTTAAAATCTCTGAAAGTCAGAGGGTGCACGGAGGGACATGTCCATATGCTGAATTTTGGCACTTTTTTAATTTTACCTTTATTTAACCAGGCAAGTCCGTTAAGAACACATTCTTATTTTCAATGACTGCCTGGGAACAGTGGGTTAACTGCGTGTTCAGGGGCAGAATGACAGATTTGTACCTTGCCAGCTCGGGGGTTTGAACTCGCAACCTTACGGTTACTAGTCCAACGCTCTAACCACTAGGCTACCCTGCCGCCCCTTTAGCAAATTAATATAAAAAATCTGATTTATTAAATTATCCATGTGGCCTTTTTTAAAATGCAATACTGGTGCACAATTTCTACTTAAAAATTTGTAAAAGGCACTCATTTCGTGGAGCAACCCAGGATTAGAGCTGTACTTTGCCCTGTGTAAGATTTGTGCCAGTGTGTGTGTTGTGTATCCGTTAGGTGTGTGGGGCTATGGGTGTGTCTGCTTTGAGTTGGACCAGCCTCTCCTCACAGTGAGTGTGTGTGACTGGGGGTATTGTGAATCTACTGGGAGCAGAGAGCCCCATGTCTGATGCAGTCATGCACTACCATCTTGGATGGTACTTGGTTCTTGGGTGCCTGCTACTGGATTTACTTGGAGCTTGTCTGGAGGGACAAAGGATACCAAAGTCAAAGAGGAAAGAGGTAGGGCCTCACCCGGACTTTGAACTACTCCGCTCTGAGGGCAGGTATAGGGCACCCTGGCAGGAAAAACAGAACTAGACAATCATTTGTGCCAGGTGTGATACCCCTCCTTAACAGCTTGGGCTAATGTTCCTATCGACCCTGTAAAGCCAGCAGGCTAGTCTCTTTTATTGGTATGTAACTGTTATGAATGTTCTTGTCTACAGTATTTAAACGCCACTTTAAACGTGTACATGATACTGCAACAACATTTCCCCATGGGGACAATAAAGTAATTCAAGTAAAAATACCCATATGTTTCTATTGGGTTGGTGTAGTGTGATTATGTTCCATTGATGTAGAATTATTAATGTGGTCCTTAAGCGCACTTTAGTAGGTCCTCAATATGGCATCATGACAGGGCCAGAGATGTGTATGTCCTAGATAGGATATGTTCAGTCACTTTGGTATGTGAGAGAAATATCCACATAATGAATACATTAGCATAACTGTTACAAAGGGCTTGATAATGCTTTAATTGAGTTGAATTTCATGTTAATAACTTTGCAACGGGTCGGCTTGATTATAGAGGTCTTTAACTTTGTTTAATGTTTGTGTGTTATTAACACACTGAATGTTGCTTGTGGTTTTGAGGTTTTAGATCTAAGAGGTTCACAGCGGTTTTTGTTGGTTAGACAGAAGAACATCATCAGTGAGCTGTTTTAACCTAAACTTTGGTTGAGTTATTGTTCAACATTGCAACACTGAGTACTGGGGAGATTTGTTATGGATTTGCTATGGAACCCTGACCTGTTCACCGGATGTGCTACAAGTCCCAGACCTGCTGTTTTCAGGAGCGGTAGAGATACTCTGAATGATCGGCTATGAAAAGCCAACTGACCTTTACTCCTGAGGTGCTGACCTGTTGCACCCTTGACAACCACTGTGATTATTATTATTTGACCCTGCTGGTTATCTATGAACATTTGAACATCTTGGCCATGTTCTGTTATAATCTCCACCCGGCACAGCCAGAAGAGGACTGGCCACCCCTCATAGCCTGGTTCCTCTCTAGGTTTCTTCCTAGGTTCTGGCCTTTCTAGGGAGTTTTTCCTAGCCATCGTGCTTCTACACCTGCATTGCTTACTGTTTGGGGTTTTAGGCTGGGTTTCTGTACAGCACTTTGTGACATCAGCTGATGTAAGAAGGGCTGTGAAAATCCCAGTCATTTTGTAAGTGCAATGTTAACAGGAGGAAAACATCAACTTGAAATGTCAAACGTACGATTACAGCAATCCTCTGATTCTGAAGTTGTACTTGAGGCTTTTTCAGTTGGTTGGAGTTGGGAATAAGAGCTGACCCGTACTCTGAGGGATTTCTCCTACTGGGAAGTGGGAATGTTGGCCTACTGTTACTCTTCTCTTGATCATGTCTGTACTGTAAATCTGTCCAGAGTCCTCTAGCCTTAAAGCTGACAGCGCTTCTTTGTTCCTTTTTGTAATGTCCATTTTCTTTCAGCTCTGTATATTCATATATAACATAGCATATTTTTCAACAGCCATATTCTTATGGCTATTTCCACTACATTTTCCTTGCTATTATTTTCTGGTTTCCAATTTGTGTCAATTCAATGTTTTTCAATGTTTACTTCTCTTTTCACCAGGGAAGTCCTGAGCATTGTGGTGTTTTTGTGGTGTTTTTTTAAAGCCAATATTTCTACCTCCTGCTGCAAGACCCAGCCAGTTTGAAATTGCCTACAGACATACCTGTGTCTGGGATAGATTTATGAACCTTACTGCTTGATTTGGCCTTTGTGTGTGTGTGTGTGTGTGTGGTGGTTGGGGGGGGGGGTAGCACCTATGCCTAGAGCAGTTATGTGAGTGGTTGGCCTCCATAGATCTCTCAGGATGGCCTGTAGAGTGGAGGGCTGTCAGCTCCAGAGACATGGAGGCTACCAGAACAGACTGAGACTGGCGCTGACAGAGGGATATCACCCCAATTAGAAATAACCATTCGTCTCCATCCCAGGTGTGCCACTAAAGATCTGACATATGTGATGAATCCTAGGAATTTCCCATTTTCCCCCTGAAATCCAATGAGAGTAGAAGAAATCAATAGATGAACACAGGAGGCTGCTGAGGGGAGGACAGCTCATAATAATGTCTGGAATGGAGTGAATGGAATGGCATCAACTACATGGGAAACATGTTTGATTTGTTTGATACCGGTCCAATTATTCTGTTCCAGCCATTGCTATGAGCCCGTCTTCCCGAATTAAAGTGCCACCGACTGCCTGTGATGGAGAATTTCCAAGTGGGCATAGCTGGGTCAACAAAGAGCATGTAAAACTACAGGAAGAGTCATTTGTTTGTACTGTGACATGCAGCCCAGACCCCAGACACATTCATTCTAGTGGAGAAGGTGGAAAGTGGAAAGTTTTTAAGTTCCTCAGCGTACACATCACGGACAAACTGAAATGGTCCACCCACACAGACAGCTTAGTGAAGAAGTACAGGTGCATCAAAGCTGGGACCGAGAGACTGAAAAACAGCTACTATCTCAAGGCCATCAGACTGTTAAACAGCCATCACTAACATTGAGTGGCTGCTGCCAACATACTGACTCAAATCTCTAGCCACTTTAATAATTAAAATAAATGTAGTCACTTTAAACAATGCCACTTTATATAATGTTTACATACCCTACATTACTCATCTCATATGTATATACTGTACTCTATACCATCTACTGCATCTTACCTATGCCGTTCGGCCATCGCTCATCCATATATTTATATGTACATATTATTATTCATTCCTTTACACTTGTGTGTATTAGGTAGTTGTTGTGAAATTGTTAGATTACTTGTTAGACATTACTGCACGGTCGGAACTAGAAGCACAAGCATTTTGCTACACTCGCAGTAACATCTGCTAACCATGTCTATGTGACCAATAAAATTTGATTTGATTTGAAAGTTAAATGTCTTCTGTAAATTGTTTGTGTTATGGCTGTTAGTGCCTTGCTCTGAACCTACAGATACACCAACATGCTATATAACTGTCACTCACCTGTACATCTGGCCCTCTCCACCCTCCACCTATTCCTCTGTTTGTGCTGAGTTCACATTTCCTCATTGTGTCTCAGCACGCTGGTTGAAAGCGCTACTGTTGATGACACATACAGTGCCTGCTTGAGCCTGTTGCTGCAGAGGCCCCTGGGTAAAGGGAGCAAATAGGGCATCTTGTCTTGGCACTGAACATGTAAATGTGATGTATTGAATTACCTATGAAGGTTCTTAATAGATCCATCATAAGGAGGTACTTGAGGTACTGAAAAATATCACTTCGAGATTGCCAAGACCTTGCTGGATCATAATGGAAAGCATCATTGTGCTGTCTGCCCCCTAGTGGGGTACTGAGTATTACTACAACAGCTCAGTACCCCTGGCTCCTGTCTGATTTGGCTGTGTGTGTGTGTGTGTGTGTGTGTGTGTGTGTGTGTGTGTGTGTGTGTGTGTGTGTGTGTGTGTGTGTGTGTGTGTGTGTGTGTGTGTGTGTGTGTGTGTGTGTGTGTGTGTGTGTGTGTGTGTGTGTGTGTGTGTGTGTGTGTGCGTGCGTGCGCGCGTGTGTGCGCGTGCACTGTAATGGTATCCCAAGTAAGCACAGCCTACCAGGCTGGGATATCGGGCAGACAATACAGTAGATAAGCTGGAGAGGCGCCAGAAGCCAGGGACAGATCCAGTGTCGGCTTATCAGAGAGGAGTCACTGCGGGCCAGGCAGAGGAACTTGAGAAAGAACCTTTGTTTCTAGCAGTGGAGCACCCCGTACCAGCCCACCTCAGCCCCTCACTGGCCCATCTTGCTCAGTCACCCGAGTGCCCTTGAGTTTGGATCTCTAACTCTCTGTTTCATATTACATTGAGCTTTGATGAGAGAAACTATATGTACCTTGTGGCGCCTAGTTTTGCACTGATTCTGAACTTCACACTGTCATCTGTCCCCCCCCCCCCCCCCCACACACACACACACACACAGGCAGGCTGCTGCTCCCCACATGCCTCCCAGACCAGCTTAACTTTACTGCTCCCTGCTGTGGCGGCCCATCAGGGTCATCAAACAGAATTTACAACCCCTCACCCCAAGCAGGCTCCTCTCTG
This sequence comes from Oncorhynchus gorbuscha, assembly GCF_021184085.1. Lineage (NCBI taxonomy): Eukaryota > Metazoa > Chordata > Actinopteri > Salmoniformes > Salmonidae > Oncorhynchus > Oncorhynchus gorbuscha. Next base: position 60,016,083 of record NC_060183.1, on the reverse strand, counting down.
CTCCACTTTCCCCTAGGCCCAACACCCTCTCCTGAGCTAGTGATGTGCACTGGGAGGGAGGGGAATGTAACTTCAGGTTGTTGTGGACTTGTTTTGTATGAGGAGTTTCAACATCGGAGGTCAGTTACAGGTAGTTAGATGGTGTACAGGTAGTTAGATGGTGTATATGTTGAAATGGGAAGGGAAGTACACAGTTCTAAAAAGGTGATGTTTTTACTGTGGTAGTTGAGTGAGGAGGGTGTACACATGCAGTGGTTCCTCCTTTAAAAATTGCAAGTTTACACCACGGGACTTAGAGGTAGCCAGCATCACGGCTTCATTGCTCCAGACCACCACAAGGGAGAGTTAGAGCACTCATTATGCATTTGGATCCCAAGGTTTTTATATGACCAATCATATTGAGAGGTTCCAATGGCAAATTTGACGTGAGCCACCCGTCTCTGGTGACTGTCTTCAGCGAAGACGGCTGACAAAACAAATAGACACATTTTTTTCTATTTTCGCCTAAAAGGACTAATCTAAATGCCTGTAGCTCAGGCCCTGAAGCAAGGATATGCATATTATTGATACTATTTGGAAGGAAACACTTTGAAGTTTGTGGAAATGGGAATTGAATGTAAAAAAACAACCGTTTTTCCCCCCTCTACCACCAACTATGAAATGCAACAGAAAGGGTCCACATCTAGCCATCATTCTGGTTAATTCCAATGGTGTCCACAAGATGGCAGCAGTGTATGTTTCAGACAGATAGTAGCCCTATTATAAGTTCAACATTTGCAAAACAACCAGTGTTCATAACTTCAGAACTCTCCATATTCGTAGAATTGTTGGCAAAAGGAAAAGGCTTGCTGTGGCAGAAGGTTAGCAGCTACATTTTACGACAGATAAGGGGTACTCCGGATACTCCCGTAAATCCCAGCTCATTGGCTATCTAGCTAGCTTTGTTTTACCCCGATTTGTTCTTATTTAGCAAAGTTACAGTTGATCAAGTGAAGACCACTCGCGTCATCAGCGTGCCATGAAGGTGTCGCTCTCTGACCAAATGTGTGGTGTCCAGTAGGATATAATACACCCCTAATGATACAGTGAAGTCTGGTTATGTTCTAGGATCTCTGAGGAATAAATACGCATGTGATTTGACTGGTTGAAACAACGTTTAGATTAGATTTTCACAGATGATTTTCTTTGCAAATTGAACGAGTGGAAATACAAAATCGATCGTGCATGCTATATGGACCTTAAATTCAGAGGTGAATTTATCAAACATATCGCGTTGAAAAAGTGTTTTGTTGATAGGAGCTCTCCTCAAACAATAGCATGGCATGTTTTCACAGTAATAGCTACTGTAAATTGGACAGTGCAGTGATATTAATACGAATTTAAGCGTTCAGCCGATGTAAGACACTTATATGTACCGACATTTGTTGTTTCTCTAAAATCTGCAATCGTGACACAAGGCGCTGCATGATTTACAACTGTCCTGTTGACGGGATGCCGATCCCTAAGAAGTTTTAATGTAGAGACAAACGATTGTGCATATTTTTTTGTCAAAAAGTTCATTTACGAAAATGGCTATTTAGCAAGTTTTTTTACAGTCATATCCAATACCAGGTGTATCAAACTCCATTCTTTTAATGATGCTGTGTCTGCATGTATGTATTACAATTATACACTTCAACAGTGTTCACCACTCCTACTCCTGGGACATCAATGATTACACATTGTAACTATGCAATAGACTAGAAAAATGATTTAAGAAATGGCTGATTTGTAATTCATATATACAGAATAAAAAGACAGTACATTCATGGCCACAAGCGTGCTGAATGACGTGTGGAAGAGAGGGAGGAACCAGATGGGAGTAACTATCCAGGCTATTTGCTCTGAGACCGGCATAATAATGTAATGAAACAAGCAGGGAGCAGGTTTTGAACCCTCAACATTCTAACGCGAAGTCCAGCACGCTATCGACTGTGACCAAATGTATTAATTGGGGTTGGGGCCGATTGTGGCTAAAAACACTTTATCTATTGGAATATTTAACATGAGGAAAGGGGGAAAAGTATTATTACTAGTTTTTCATAAGTGTAGCAGGATGGGCTATTAGCTGAACAATAGACTATTCAACCTTTACTAAAGAATTGTCTAATAGCCGAGCTAGGTGTGATTATTTGGAGCCTTGACCTATATAAAATAACTTAACTGGCTGAGGTAGGCTATGAGGCTTTAATAGGCCTACTTACAATTGCAACTGTTCTAAAATGTAGCATCCTACATAGAACAATCATTTAAAGAAAAAAAGTCTGCACGTTCGATCTAAACAATGGAACTAATAATTAAAAGCGCACATTTCTAAATCCCAAACTATAAAAGTAATTGGAAAGGTAGATATATATATAAATGATGTGTGACATTGTGGTTACAATAAAGAATGTAGCCCATCATGCAAATGTTTCCTATTAGCAGGACAATAGAGTTTTTATAGCCCGGCTACTGTTGTGAAAATCCCTCAACTTGCAATGTATTCAATGCTTAAGTACACTAAAGTGTTACATTTCTAACTCAGAACAGTATTTCTTCATCAACATCTTTATGCTTTCGTTAATCTTCTTGATCTCTCTTTTTTGTGGCAATTTTGAGCAAATTGCTCAAGGGCCACAGTTGATTAGTCTGTGAAGATGGCGTTATTGAATGTCTCACCAGCTTTGATCCATGCCTGGGCCTGCAGGACGCAAAGTTTTTTGTTTGTCAGACGAATAATTGGAATCATTGACTCACTCACGCATTGAAAAGGAGAAGGGCGAGGAACGAGATGGAGTCACAATCCATGCAAGGCACACCTGTGAGCACTGGAACTCCATCTCCGACAGGCAGAGTCAACATACATGGCGGGTCGTCAGGTCTTCGGTTCACCCTGACATTTCCATTCCTCTTCTGACAACAGATCAACTGCTCACCAGGCACAGCAAGGGCTGCCCGGACCGTTATGCTGTTCTGCTATTCCACGGATGTGTAACCGAAGAGAGATATCACTAGTCGGCACAGAATACGTAGCCTTCCCGCTGTGGACATCTATTTCAGCACAGTTTCGCGCTGCTCTGAGACAAGCATGGAGAAACGAAAATATTCTAATATCATTAAACTTGTTTTTTCAATGACTGCACAAATTTCTTGTTAACAACCTAAAGTTTTGGCAAGTCGGTTAGGACATCTACTTTGTGCATGACACAAGTAATTTCTCCAACAATTGTTTACAGACAGATTATTTCACTTGTATCACAATTCCAGTGGGTCAGAAGTATACATATGCTAAGTTGACTGTGCCTTTAAACAGCTTGGAAAATTCCAGAAAATTATGTCATGGCTTTAGAAGCTTCTGATGGGCTAATTGACATCATTTGAGGCAATTGGAGGTGTACCTGTGGATGTATTTCAAGGCCTACCTTCAAACTCAGTGCCTCTTCTAAATAAATAAAATCAAAATAAATCAGCCAAGACCTGGTTCATCCTTGGGAGCAGATTCCAAACGCCTGAAGGTACCACGTTCATCTGTACAAACAATAGTACGCAAGTATAAACACCATGGGACCACGCAGCTGTCATACCGCTCAGGAAGGAGATGCATTCTGTCTCCTAGAGATGAACGTACTTTGGTGTGAAAAGGGCAAATCAATCCCAGAACAACAGCAAAGGACCTTGTGAAGATGCTGGAGGAAATAGGTACAAAAGTATCTATATTGACATAACCTGAAAGGCCGCTCAGCAAGGACGAAGCCAGTGCTCCAAAACCGCCATAATAAAGCCAGACTACGGTTTGCAACTGCACATGGGTACAAAGATCGTACTTTTTGGAGAAATGTCCTCTGGTCTGATGAAACAAAAATAGAACTGTTTGGCCATAATGACCATCGTTATGTTTGGAGGAAAAAGGGGGAGGCTTGCAAGCCGAAGAACACCATCCCAACCGTGAAACACGGGGATAGCAGCATCATGTTGTAGGGGTGTTTTACTGCAGGAGGGACTGGTTTACTTCAGAAAATAGATGGCATCATGAGGATGGAAAATGATGTGGATATATTGAAGCAACATCTCAAGACGTCAGTCAGGAAGTTAAAGCTCGGTCGCAAATGGGTCTTCCAAATGGATAATGACCCCAAGCATTCTTCCAAAGTTGTGGAAAAATGGCTTAAGGACAACAAAGTCAAGGTATTGGAGTGGCCATCACAAAGCCCTGATCTCAATCCTATAGAAAATGTGTGGGCAGAACTGAAAAAGCTTGTGCGAGCACGCTGACTACACCACCCTGACTCAGTTACGCCAGCTCTGTCACGGGGAATGGGCCAAAATTCAGTCAACTTATTGTGGGAAGCTTGTGGAAGGCTACACAAAATGTTTGACCCTGTCACGCCCTGGTCAAAGTATTTTGTGTTTATTTTAATGTATTGGGTCAGGCCAGAGTGTGGCATGGGTTTTTGTATGTGGTGTGTATATATTGGGATTGTAGCTAGTGGGGTGATCTAGCAAAGTCTATGGCTGTCTGGAGTGGTTCTCAATCAGAGGCAGGTGTTTATCGTTGTCTCTGATTGGGAACCATATTTAGGCAGCCATATTCTTTGAGTTTGTTGTGGGTGATTGTACTTAGTGTCCTTGTTCCTGTCTCTATGTACACAAGTATAGGCTGTTTCGGTTTTCGTTACGTTTATTGTTTTTTGGTAGTGTTTGTATTTAGATTCGTGTTACGTTTGTTTATTAAATTATGGATCGCAATCTACACGCTGCATTTTGGTCCAACTCTCCTTCACCACAAGAGAACCATTTCAGACCCAAGTTAAATCATTTGAAGGCAATGCTACCAAATACTAATTAAGTGTATGTAAACTTCTGACCCACTGAGAATGTGTTGAAAGAAATAAAATATTAAATAAATCATTCTCTCTACTGTTATTCTGACATTTCACATTCTTAAAATAAAGTGGTGATCCTATCTGACCTTATACAGGGACTTTTTACTAGGATTAAATGTCAGGAATTGTGAAAAAGTGAGTTTAAATGTATTTGGCTAAGGTGTATGTAAACTTCTGACTTAAACTGTATACTGTTATTTTATTTAACCTTCAGTTTTACTATATACCTTTTGCTTTGTATATAGACAAACTTACCATCAAAAATCAAATATGGACCTAGTACCTAGCGAGAAATTTACCCCCACACATGGAGTTTGAGAGGATGCTTAGGACTTGGCTTGCTTGACTGAAGTTGTGCACCAGGGCCTCCCACTCCTCTTTCTATTCTGGATAGAATAGCATTGTACGAGATCTTCAGTTTCTTGGCAATTTCTTGCATGGAATAGCCTTCATTTCTCAGAAGAAGAATAGACTGACAATTTTCTGGCCAGTATGAGATGATGGTAGCGGGGTGAACAGGTGCTGTAGGTGTCCTGGAGGGCAGGTATTTTGCCCCCTGTGATGCGTTGTGCAGACCGCACCACTCTCTGGAGAGCCCTGTGGTTGTGGGCGGTGCAGTTGCCGAACCAGGCAATGATACAGCCTGACAGTATGCTCTCAATTGTGCATTGCAAAAGTTTGTGAAGGTTTTAGGTGACATGCCAAATTACTTCAGCCTCCTGAGGTTGAAGAGGCGCTTTTCGCCTTCTCCACTATACTGTCTGCATGGGTGGACCATTTCAGTTTGTCCGTGATATGTACTCCGAGGAACTTACAACTTTACACCTTCTCCACTAGTCTCTCAAAGCACTTAATGATGGCAGAAGTGAGTGCTACGGGACGATAGTCATTTAGTTCAGTTACCTTTGCCTTCTTGGGTACAGGAACAATGTTGGCCATCTTGAAGCATGTGGGGATAGCAGACTGGGATAGGGAGATATGGAATATGTCCGAAAAACACACCAGCCAGCTGGTCTGCACATGCTCTGAGGCTAGGGATGCATGATTGATAGATAGGTCAATGATGTGTATTGTATTTTAAAATGTTTTTTTTCTAAGTAATTCTTTCCACAGCTTTCCACAAGTTATGCATTCACAACAAGAAATAAACATCTCTGATAAATATGTAATCTATCCTATGATCTCATATACTGATATTCAGGACCACAATACATTACTTGTGTTTATGTTTTGTTTCCATAGGATGTGTTTGGGCAGAGTGGGAGTCGGCGTGGGGACGGGACATGGGGTCCCCGCCAGAAAGGCTCGGTGGGACGAGGGGATGTCTTTGTGGTGGACGAGGACACAGACCTGGCTGATCCAATCCTCCAGGGGGGACACCGCAACCCTCAGTGGAAACCCAGCAGTCAGGGCCCCAAAGGCAGCCATGAGGGCAAGCCTGAGCCCTCCTCCAAACTCTTGGAGGAGAACATCACCACGGACAAGAAGACAAAAGACTCTGGAGGGAGGGGCGTCGGCCTGTTTCCCGCAAAACCCTTGGATGACATCATTATTGATTTGGACCCTGGGTTTTCCCCGAAGAAGCCCTCAGTGGAGTTTCCCCATGTCGATAAGACTCAGATAGAGACCCCCCTGGACCAGGAGCACCCAGACTCTAACCTGCTGAGAGAGGAGGTGGAGTGGCCTCAGACCCCTTCTCAGACTGCCTTCACCCCCACCTCAGAGCCCCCTGCCCCCCCTGTGGAGGCTGTAACTGAGGAGAGGAGACCCACCACACACATCCCCACCCAGCCAGACCCTGACCGGGCTATCACTGTGGAACGAGGACCAGAACGCCCACGCACAGTATCCATCGTACACAGGGAAGGGGATCTGCTTCTGGGCTCTGATGGCCAGATGTATAGGCTCCAGAGAGGGCCCCCAGGCCGAATGGGGCACCCAGGAAAGGAGGTAAGTGTCTTCAACATCTTCCTCAACTTTTTCGCAGTGCCAGTGCTCATGTGTCATGTTGTGTAACTTTTAATGTTCATGTTTATGGAGGGTGATGCTTACTGCTTGGGACAGTTCATTAGTGGTTTTGATGTTAGAGCAGAGATCGTTGTCTTGCTTACCACTTTTTTTTTATGTAAACAAGAAAACAAACCTAACATAATAATAATAGTAATAATGATTATAATATTTATAACTTTATTTGTAAAATTCGCTTTTCAATACAAATAACAAAGTCCTTCGCATCATAAAATAATGAATGGAGCATTATGAAATCCGAAAATATATTCTGTGTTTGGCCTTTAGGTTCGGCATCAATCTGAATATAATCAACAGCCTTGATCTTGTTAAAACATGATTTAACCCTGATGTCTTTCATGTTCCTCTCCTTACATTAGCTACTCCACAGCTCCAAATGGCACCATAAGTGTCAATGCCTTCACTGCATTAGTCGCAGCAAGCATATCAACAAGCCTCTTTGATTGGTGGAGGGGGCGTGAAGCCCTTAGGGCCGCCAGAACCAGACCCAGATGGAGCAACATCTGGCCCATTTTGGTCCTGGTCCTGGAGCCTCAGCCTGGCTCTCTTGCTGCTATAAAAGCCTGGGATCACTCGGCACCATTACTGTGATTTATCCCGGCTGTATCGAACATGATAGATGTCCTGCTGGCCAGAAGTAAATGGCTCTGTAGTGGAGAAGGCTGCAATAATTAAGCCCCCTCTCATGTAAAGCAAGGCTATGGTCTATATGTCCTGGCGATTGTGTTGTATGTCAGGCCTGCGGAGGGTGTGTGTGTGTGTGTGCTTGCGTGTGTGTGTGTGACTGTTAGGTGAGGCTCGTCTGGCTATAGCTCCCTCAAATGACATGGACAAATTTTAATGTCCTCGTTGCATGTAAATCTTCTGTGATATTTGACATGACATATACACTGAGTGGACTAAACATTAGGAACACCTCTTTCCATGACACAGACTGACCAGATGAATCCAGGTGAAAGCTATGATCCCTTATTGATGTCACTTGTTAAATCTGCTTCAATCAGTGTAGACGAAGGGGAGGAGACAGGTTAAATAATGATTTTTAAGCCTTGAGACAATTGAAACATGGATTGTGTATGGGTGCCATTCAGAGGGTGAATGGGCAAGACAAAATATTTGTCCTTTTTTTAACGGGGTATGGTAGTAGGTGCCAGGCGCACCAGTTTGAGTGTGTCAAGAACTGCAATGCTGCTGGGTTTTCATGCTCAACAGTTTCCCGTGTGTATCAAGAATGGTCCACCACACAGAGGACATCCAGCCAACTTGACACAACTGTGGGAAGCAATGGAGTCAACATGGGCCAGCATCCCTGTGGAATGCTTTCGACACCTTGAGTTTATCTATGTCCCGACGAATTGGGGCTGTTCTGAGGGCAAAAGGGGGTGCAACTCAACATTAGGAAGGTGTTCTTAATTAATCAATCAGTCAAATGTATTTCTAAAGCCCTTTTTACATCAGCAGATGTCACAAAGTGCTCATATAGAAACCCAGACTAAATCCCCAAACAGCAAGCAATGCAGATGTAGAGGCACGGTGGCTAGGAAAAAACTCCCTAAAAAGGGAGGAACCTAGGAAGAAACCTATAGAGGAACCATGATCTGAGGGGTGGCCAGTCCTCTTCTGGCTGTGCCAGGTGGAGATTATAAGAGTACATGGCCATTAAGGCCAGATCGTTCTTCAAGATGCTCAAATGTTCGTAGATGACCAGCAGGGTCAAATAATAATCACAGTGGTTGTAGAGGGTGCAACAGATCAGCACCTCAGGAGTAAATGTCAGTTGGTTCTTCATAGCCAAGCATTCAGAGATCGAGACAGCAGGTGCGGTAGAGGGAGAGAGAGAGGGAGTGAGAGGGATGTTTTGTACACTTAGTGTATGATAGCTGACTAAAAAGACCAGAACCTGCTGCCCTATATACATAGACATTGAATCACTGGTCACTTTATTAATGGAACACTGGTCACTTTAATAATGGAACACTAGACAATAATAATGTTTACATACTGCTTTACTCATTTCATATGTATATGCTGTATTCTATTCTACTGTATTTAGCCAATGCCACTCCGACATTGCTCATCCTAATATTTCTGTTTCTTAATTCCATTCTTTTACTGTTAGATTTGTGTGTATTGTTGTGAATTGTTAGATACTACTGCACGTTTGGAGCTAAACGGTGGGGAGGAAGTGTTTTGACTTTCATAGGCAGCGGGCCGTGGTGGAAACCCTGGTGAAGGAATGCTTTACAGGGGTCAGCTGCTCTCCTCTGGCTGCCTGTCTCAGTCTGTTAATAGTGGACAGGGTAGATGTTGTAAAACATTTGGTAGTTTATAACAGTACGATATTAAGCTGTAGATGCATATGATGGGCTCTTTGTCAACACTCATTTGGATTTTAAGTTTAGTCTGTTGATCAATGTGTTGTTGTTTTTTGTTGTGCTTGAGCTTTTATAAGAGCATTGGTTACTTCACGTTTGATTGTATGATACAGGAGCTACATCTCTGTATTTGAGAAGTTAAGAAGTCCTCTGCACTCCACTACATCTCTGTATTTGAGAAGTTAAGAAGTCCTCTGCACTCCACTACATCTCTGTATTTGAGAAGTTAAGAAGTCCTCTGCACTCCACTACATCTCTGTATTTGAGAAGTTAAGAAGTCCTCTGCACTCCACTACATCTCTGTATTTGAGAAGTTAAGAAGTCCTCTGCACTCCACTACACATCTCTGCACTCCACTACATTTGATTTGAGAAGTTAAGAAGTCCTCTGCACTCCACTACATCTCCAGTCCTCTGCACTCCACTACATCTCTGTATTTGAGAAGTTAAGAAGTCCTCTGCACTCCACTACATCTCTGTATTTGAGAAGTTAAGAAGTCCTCTGCACTCCACTACATCTCTGTATTTGAGAAGTTAAGAAGTCCTCTGCACTCCACTACATCTCTGTATTTGAGAAGTTAAGAAGTCCTCTGCACTCCACTACATCTCTGTATTTGAGAAGTTAAGAAGTCCTCTGCACTCCACTACATCTCTGTATTTGAGAAGTTAAGAAGTCCTCTGCACTCCACTCCACTACATCTCTGTATTTGAGAAGTTAAGAAGTCCTCTGCACTCCACTACATCTCTGTATTTGAGAAGTTAAGAAGTCCTCTGCACTCCACTACATCTCTGTATTTGAGAAGTTAAGAAGTCCTCTGCACTCCACTACATCTCTGTATTTGAGATTTGAGAAGTTAAGAAGTCCTCTGCACTCCACTCCTACATCTCTGTATTTGAGAAGTTAAGAAGTCCTCTGCACTCCACTACATCTCTGTATTTGAGAAGTTAAGAAGTCCTCTGCACTCCACTACATCTCTGTATTTGAGAAGTTAAGAAGTCCTCTGCACTCCACTACACATCTCTGTATTTGAGAAGTTAAGAAGTCCTCTGCACTCCACTACATCTCTGTATTTGAGAAGTTAAGAAGTCCTCTGCACTCCACTACATCTCTGTATTTGAGAAGTTAAGAAGTCCTCTGCACTCCACTACATCTCTGTATTTGAGAAGTTAAGAAGTCCTCTGCACTCCACTACATCTCTGTATTTGAGAAGTTAAGAAGTCCTCTGCACTCCACTACATCTCTGTATTTGAGAATCTCTGTTAAGAAGTCCTCTGCACTCCACTACATCTCTGTATTTGAGAAGTATTTAAGAAGTCCTCTGCACTCTACACTAAGAAGTCCTCTGCACACTCATCTCTGTATTTGAGAAGTTAAGAAGTCCTCTGCACTCCACTACATCTCTGTATTTGAGAAGTTAAGAAGTCCTCTGCACTCCACTACATCTCTGAGAAGTTAAGAAGTCCTCTGCACTCCACTACATCTCTGTATTTGAGAAGTTAAGAAGTCCTCTGCACTCCACTACATCTCTGTATTTGAGAAGTTAAGAAGCACTCCACTACATCTCTGTATTTGAGAAGTTAAGAAGTCTGTATTTGAGAAGTTAAGAAGTCCTCTGCACTCCACTACATCTCTGTATTTGAGAAGAAGTCCTCTGCACTCCACTACATCTCTGTATTTGAGAAGTTAAGAAGTCCTCTGTCATCTCTGCACTCCACTACATCTCTGTATTTGAGAAGTTAAGAAGTCCTCTGCACTCCACTACATCTCATAAGAAGTCCTCTGCACTCCACTACATCTCTGTATTTGAGAAGTTAAGAAGTCCTCTGCACTCCACTACATCTCTGTATTTGAGAAGTTAAGAAGTCCTCTGCACTCCACTACATCTCTGTATTTGAGAAGTTAAGAAGTCCTCTGCACTCCACTACATCTCAGTCCTCTACATCATCTCTGTATTTGAGAAGTTAAGAAGTCCTCTGCACTCCACTACATCTCTGTATTTGAGAAGTTAAGAAGTCCTCTGCACTCCACTACATCTCTGTATTTGAGAAGTTAAGAAGTCCTCTGCACTCCACTACATCTCTGTATTTGAGAAGTTAAGAAGTCCTCTGCACTCCACTACATCTCTGTATTTGAGAAGTTAAGAAGTCCTCTGCACTCCACTACATCTCTGAGTTAACTTGACTTAATGTCTCACATGTTCTGTTCCCTTTCCTTTCTCCAGGGCTTTCCCGGTCACGCTGGCTTACGTGGGTTTAAAGGTGACAGGGTAAGAGGAGCTGACATTTTGGAATGACTTGAGGTGGCTTCAATTTATGACAATGGCCTTTTTTTGTTTTACTCTGCTTGATCTCGCATTTGAATGCACCTTAACTTTGACTTTGTAAATTATGGAACTGCGTTAGGATCAGAGCCTGAGTAGCTAATTGTTTTACGACTGAAGTTGACATAACATGTCATATGTTTACAACAATAAACCCCTAGCTTTTCAGCCTCTCTTTGACTCCAAGTCCTCCTGTAAAATCTCTCACAGTCCATTATGACTGACTGTATGACTTCAGCTTACTCATTCTAGTTGTAGATAACTAGTACCTATGATGTTTCTCACAGGGCCAGCTGGGGCCTGAGGGGCGTGCAGGGCGACAGGGGGATCCAGGCCCCCCCGGCCCACCTGGTCTCCCGTCCTTCTACCTGTGGAAGAACACTATTGAGGAGTGGGCTGCTTTTCGAGTGAGTTGACAACCCCCATTCCATCCCAAATCCTACTCCAACCTCACGCTCACGCTTTACCTAGAATTACATATTTCTAAAAACTAAAATCATTGTATTTGCGACAAACCATTCACTGAACTCTAAACCTCAACCAAATCTTGCAATGAATAATGTGTAAATTGAGCATGTTGAGGAGACTAACCTGCTTGTTGTAACCCTGGACTGTAAACTGTTATGGTCAAAACATATAGTTGCAACAGTAGCTAAGATGGGGAAAGGTCTGTCCATAATAAAACGATGCTCTGCTTCCTTGACATCATTATTAACAAAACAAGTCCTACAGGCAATGCACGAGCTGTCTGTTCAAACTACTAGCACACAGCTCAGATACCTATGCATACCCCACAAGACATGCCACAAGAGTTCTCTTCACAGTCCCCAAGTCCAGAACAGACTATGGGAGGACCACAGTACTACATAGAGCCTTGACTAGATGGAACTATATTCCACATCAGATAACTCATGCAAGCAGTAAAATCACATTTAAAAAACAGATACAACTACACCTTATGGAACAATGTGAACTGTGAAGAGACACACACAGGGACACACACACACACATACGCACACACACACAGGGACTATTACACTCAACTGAACGACTTGATTAGTGTAGTGTTAGCTAGCTACATAGCTGTCTTTGCTGTCTTCGTATCCAAGATAATTGTGTAGTTTAGAGTGTGTAGTCTTAGAGTGATTATCTTAATTTACCGAGGTTAGCTAGCCAGCTATTTGTCGTCCTTAACGTAGGAGACTCTGCTAGCTAGCCAACAGCTAGCCAACGTCTTCTGAATAGAACTCAACAACCCGGTCGCATTCACAGGTAGTATCACATTTTCATTTCATTTCATTACAGTACAACGGTTTGATTTGTTTGATCGTAGCTAGCTACATAGCTAGCTACATAGCCGTCTTTGTATCAAAGATAATTGTGTAGTCTAGAGCGATTTTCTAGGTTAGCTAGCCAGCTATTGTCGTTCTTTTAACGCAACGTAACGTAATCAACACTGCTAGCTAGCCAGCTAGCCCCCGAATAGCAGCACTGTCGAAACTATTACACTCAACGGAACGACTTGATTAGTGTAGTGTCAACAACGCACCCACTGCCAGCTAGCCTACTTCAGCAGTACTGTATCATTTTAATAATTTTAGTCAATAAGATTCTTGCTACGTAAGCTTAACTTTCTGAACATTCGAGACGTGTAGTCCACTTGTCATTCCAATCTCCTTTGCATTAGCGTAGCCTCATCTGTAGCCTGTCAACTATGTGTCTGTGTATCCCTGTTCTCTCCTCTCTGCACAGACCATACAAACGCTCCACACCGCGTGGCCGTGGCCACCCTAATCTGGTGGTCCCAACGCGCACGACCCACGTGGAGTTCCAGGTCTCCGGTGGCCTCTGGAACTGCCGATCTGCGGCCAACAAGGCAGAGTTCATCTCAGCCTATGCCTCCCTCCAGTCCCTCGACTTCTTGGCACTGACGGAAACATGGATCACCACAGACAACACTGCTACTCCTACTGCTCTCTCTTCGTCCGCCCACGTGTTCTCGCACACCCCGAGAGCTTCTGGTCAGCGGGGTGGTGGCACCGGGATCCTCATCTCTCCCAAGTGGTCATTCTCTCTTTCTCCCCTTACCCATCTGTCTATCGCCTCCTTTGAATTCCATGCTGTCACAGTTACCAGCCCTTTCAAGCTTAACATCCTTATCATTTATCGCCCTCCAGGTTCCCTCGGAGAGTTCATCAATGAGCTTGATGCCTTGATATAAGCTCCTTTCCTGAGGACGGCTCACCTCTCACAGTTCTGGGCGACTTTAACCTCCCCACGTCTACCTTTGACTCATTCCTCTCTGCCTCCTTCTTTCCACTCCTCTCCTCTTTTGACCTCACCCTCTCACCTCCCCCCCCTACTCACAAGGCAGGCAATACGCTCGACCTCATCTTTACTAGATGCTGTTCTTCCACTAACCTCATTGCAACTCCCTTCCAAGTCTCCGACCACTACCTTGTATCCTTTTCCCTCTCGCTCTCATCCAACACCTCCCACACTGCCCCTACTCGGATGGTATCGCGCCGTCCCAACCTTCGCTCTCTCTCCCCCGCTACTCTCTCCTCTTCCATCCTATCATCTCTTCCCTCTGCTCAAACCTTCTCCAACCTATCTCCTGATTCTGCCTCCTCAACCCTCCTCTCCTCCCTCTCTGCATCCTTTGACTCTCTATGTCCCCTATCCTCCAGGCCGGCTCGGTCCTCCCCTCCCGCTCCGTGGCTCGATGACTCATTGCGAGCTCACAGAACAGGGCTCCGGGCAGCCGAGCGGAAATGGAGGAAAACTCGCCTCCCTGCGGACCTGGCATCCTTTCACTCCCTCCTCTCTACATTTTCCTCCTCTGTCTCTGCTGCTAAAGCCACTTTCTACCACTCTAAATTCCAATCTGCCTCTAACCCTAGGAAGCTCTTTGCCACCTTCTCCTCCCTCCTGAATCCCCCCTCCTCCCTCTCTGCAGATGACTTCGTCAACCATTTTGAAAAGAAGGTCGACGACATCCGATCCTCGTTTGCTAAGTCAAACGACACCGCTGGTTCTGCTCACACTGCCCTACCCTGTGCTCTGACCTCTTTCTCCCCTCTCTCTCCAGATGAAATCTCGCGTCTTGTGACGGCCGGCCGCCCAACAACCTGCCCGCTTGACCCTATCCCCTCCTCTCTTCTTCAGACCATTTCCGGAGACCTTCTCCCTTACCTCACCTCGCTCATCAACTCATCCCTGACCGCTGGCTACGTCCCTTCCGTCTTCAAGAGAGCGAGAGTTGCACCCCTTCTGAAAAAACCTACACTCGATCCCTCCGATGTCAACAACTACAGACCAGTATCCCTTCTTTCTTTTCTCTCTAAAACTCTTGAACGTGCCGTCCTTGGCCAGCTCTCCCGCTATCTCTCTCTGAATGACCTTCTTGATCCAAATCAGTCAGGTTTCAAGACTAGTCATTCAACTGAGACTGCTCTCCTCTGTATCACGGAGGCGCTCCGCACTGCTAAAGCTAACTCTCTCTCCTATGCTCTCATCCTTCTAGATCTATCGGCTGCCTTCGATACTGTGAACCATCAGATCCTCCTCTCCACCCTCTCCGAATTGGGCATCTCCGGCGCGGCCCACGCTTGGATTGCGTCCTACCTGACAGGTCGCTCCTACCAGGTGGCGTGGCGAGAATCTGTCTCCTCACCACGCGCTCTCACCACTGGTGTCCCCAGGGCTCTGTTCTAGGCCCTCTCCTATTCTCGCTATACACCAAGTCACTTGGCTCTGTCATAACCTCACATGGTCTCTCCTATCATTGCTATGCAGACGACACACAATTAATCTTCTCCTTTCCCCTTCTGATGACCAGGTGGCGAATCGCATCTCTGCATGTCTGGCAGACATATCAGTGTGGATGACGGATCACCACCTCAAGCTGAACCTCGGCAAGACGGAGCTGCTCTTCCTCCCGGGAAGGACTGCCCGTTCCATGATCTCGCCATCACGGTTGACAACTCCATTGTGTCCTCCTCCCAGAGCGCTAAGAACCTTGGCGTGATCCTGGACAACACCCTGTCGTTCTCAACTAACATCAAGGCGGTGGCCCGTTCCTGTAGGTTCATGCTCTACAACATCCGCAGAGTACGACCCTGCCTCACACAGGAAGCGGCGCAGGTCCTAATCCAGGCACTTGTCATCTCCCGTCTGGATTACTGCAACTCGCTGTTGGCTGGGCTCCCTGCCTGTGCCATTAAACCCCTACAACTCATCCAGAACGCCGCAGCCCGTCTGGTGTTCAACCTTCCCAAGTTCTCTCACGTCACCCCGCTCCTCCGCTCTCTCCACTGGCTTCCAGTTGAAGCTCGCATCCGCTACAAGACCATGGTGCTTGCCTACGGAGCTGTGAGGGGAACGGCACCTCAGTACCTCCAGGCTCTGATCAGGCCCTACACCCAAACAAGGGCACTGCGTTCATCCACCTCTGGCCTGCTCGCCTCCCTACCACTGAGGAAGTACAGCTCCCGCTCAGCCCAGTCAAAACTGTTCGCTGCTCTGGCCCCCCAATGGTGGAACAAACTCCCTCACGACGCCAGGACAGCGGAGTCAATCACCACCTTCCGGAGACACCTGAAACCCCACCTCTTTAAGGAATACCTAGGATAGGATAAGTAATCCCTCTCATCCCCCCCTTTAAGATTTAGATGCACTATTGTAAAGTGACTGTTCCACTGGATGTCATAAGGTGAATGCACCAATTTGTAAGTCGCTCTGGATAAGAGCGTCTGCTAAATGACTTAAATGTAAATGTAAATGGACACACACTCTACATACACGTGCATTGTATTGTACATTTGTCGTGGTGTAACAATGTTATATGATGTACTGTTTTATTTTGGGGGTTTTGTATGATGTAAGTGCCTTAATGTGTTTGGACCCCAAGAAGAGTAGCTGCTGCCTTGGCAACAGCTAATGGTGATCCCTAATAAATACTAATAACTCACCCCATCTCACTTAAAATCAGCCTCACTCCAACCCCCAACTCAAACCTGTCACATGTCAACTCCACCCCCAAATCCCACCCGCAGCAATAACCCAACCTTGCCCCAACTCTCACCTAAAGGCGTCTGCATACTAGGTTCAGTGTGCTCCTAGCAGAACGCGGCTAGGTGAAGTGAACGTCTGTGCCTTGCATACTCCTTTATAAGACCTTCGCTTGAAAAACTAGAAAAAGGTGGCAGTAGTACTGTTTGTCCCTTTTGAGATGACGTAGCCTCAATGTAGTCAAAATTAATCTTAGATAAAACTCACGAAATCTGTAATTCATTTTCACATTTTTGCTGAGGAGGTCTTTGTCGCAAACTTTTATATCCAACTAATATGTTTGGTGCAGTATTTCTCAAGTAAGAAAATCAATCCTAAAAAGATATACACAAACTGTTGGGATGGGAAGCATGCAGATTCCTTACCTCAACTCCACAAGGACATACAGTATTAGGCCCTATAGACTGCCCGTGCAGGGTTGCAAAATTCTGGTAACTTTCCCTGAAATTCCCAGGTATTGCCCAGAGGTTTTCCCAGGTATTGCCCAGAGGTTTTCCCAGGTATTGCCCAGAGGTTTTCCCAGGTATTGCCCAGAGGTTTTCCCAGGTATTGCCCAGAGGTTTTCCCAGGCTAGCTGTACATTCTTTGACCCCACACTGCTGGTGCGTGTGAGCCGGTGCTCCATCTATCCCTCATCAGTTTAATCCCCCTGCCTGCTCTGAGTCTGAGACTGACTGCAGCTGCAGGCTGTATAGTACAGCATGACTATCAGCGTGACAGAAAACTGCATGGCCATTATTGAATAAAGATGCTGTGTAAGAATAAAAGGCCATTCGTTACTCTGGGCTTTGAACTGAGCCATGTGGTCAGACAGCGAATAGATACTGCTATCTATTTCAAATGAGTTGGGATGATAAAACTAGCTTTGATTTTAGCCCCAGTGCTTTTTCTTGAGAGAATAAGGCACAGAAAAAAAATAAGAAAACCAGGTCTGAAAACAGCTGACACTTTTATTTATGAGTGAAATGTCCCATTAATATGGCAATGTTATGAATTATGGTTGAAGGAATCAATATACATTACATTTTCTTATTGTTTTGATTCCTGACTCATGAAACTTTAAATAATTTGTCATGTCTCCATGTTTCTTCCAGCAAACATCTTTCTACCATTTGCTCTATGCTGGCTGGCCTGTAAGTAATGGACACCCATGACTAGGACTAGACTGGGAATGCATTCTAAATGGCACCTTATTCCCTATATAGTGCACTACTTTTGACCAGAGCCCTATGGGTCTTGGTAAAAATGGTGCACTATAAAGAGGAATAGGGTGCCATTTGGGAGACATGAAGGGTCTTATAGAGTATATGGGTCATAAAATACAGCAGGGTGTGTTTTGGTTCTTCCTGGCACTGTTTTCTTCTCTGTGTGCTTGCAGAAGGAGCAGGGTCCCCCAGGACCAGCTGGGGAGATGGGAAAGACAGGCCCACAGGTGAGCGAAACCCCTTCCCTGCATATTTGGTCCTACATTAGGTTTGGTAGAGTCTCATCATCTGGGTAGTATACCATGAATACTGGTTTAAATGTCATAATGCAGTTGAGATGAATGCCTGATCAATGAATCAACACTCAGTAAAAGTGTTGATTAATACTGTTTGACCTATTGTGAGTTACACATTTTTCTTTCTCTGCCTGTCTGTCTTGCCTCCCCCCTCTCTCTTTCTTTCTCTCTTTCTTATCCCACCCAGGGTCCAACAGGGGATCCTGGCCAACGAGGGCCTCCAGGAATAATTGGAGAAATGGTAAGTACTGATGACAGGAGCAATGTTTGTTGTCGTACGCACATCCTTAAAAGTATAGGGGCTGTATTAATAAAGTGTACATACTGTAAAAATAACAGAAAGGCCTGCACACTATATTTCAATCCAAGATGACGTGATGAAAATCCTCTGGATGGAAACGTTGCCATTAAAGGTGATCATTAGGATCATAGAGTGTGAGGGTCTTTCTGTTATCAAATCAAAATAACATATTTTTGAGCACTGATGACATCCATTCTGGGTTTAGGCGCATTACTGTTATACAATAACACCCAATGACCCCATTGTTGTCCCTGGGAAATTGGTCAAATCAAAATGGCTCAAGTTGTTTTGCAGCTGAATTAATAGATGCCATAATGCTATGAGGATTTGACTGTACTAAACATGTACTCAAAGAAAGTGTGGGAGAATCTGTTTAGCGGTTAGTACTTTGTAGAGCTAAAGGTATTAGCATCTCAGGCTCTTCTCACAACCACACAAACACATTAGCACAAGGCTTGGAGCGTGATTTCCAAAGCTGTGGCTTTGTGGCAACAGAAAAACACAGAAAAAAGAGACCTCAGCTGAACTGAGCACTGACGCTACCAGCCTAACAAGACAGCCCACATCATAGACTGCTGAGGTTTTGGGTACAGTTGTAAAAACTTCCTCTCCCTCCTCAATACGAAAGCTACGATGTCTGGGCTGTGTGGCACACACGTGGCGTGGAGAATGGCTGTATTATGTGTGTGTGTGTGTGTGTGTGTGTGTGTGTGTGTGTGTGTGTGTGTGTGTGTGTGTGTGTGTGTGTGTGTGTGTGTGTGTGTGTGTGTGTGTGTGTGTGTGTGTGTGTGTGTGGTGTACACAGATACAGTATGTATATGTGCTAGTGATGCACCGATATTACATTTTTGGCCAATACCGATATCCAATATTTTCCTTGCCAAAAAACCCCGATACTGATAACCAATATTTAACAATTTAGCAGCCTTTTAAATAGTTAACATGGACACAGTGGTCTAAGGCACTCAGTGCAAGAGGTGTCACTACAGTCTCTGGTTCGAATCCAGGCTGTTTCACAATTGCACAATTGGCCCAGTGTCGTTCGGGCTGTCATTGTAAATAAGGATTTGTTCTTAACTGACTTGCCTAGTTAAATATAGGTTACACACACCACACTGACCAGAATGTTATTTTGTTGGCATTTACGTATGTCCCCATTACCAGTAAAACACAATCAAAACCTATTTCTTTCACTAACTTGCTGTGCGGTTTTGTTGTTAATTTGTTCAGTCGTTTCATTCTCAACCAATATTTCTATGGAAGGCCGTCTGGGTCTTTGCGTGTCAAAAAATATACACTATTTGACGTGTCAAATAACACGACATAATCTGTTTCAGTAGCTATAGTTAGATAGCTAACTATATAGCTAGGTGTCATCATCTAAAATAACCCTAATTTATAAGTCAGTTCTTATTTGATGAATGGTTGTTGGACCCAACCATGTGAAGCTAGGCACAATAGTGGACTTCAAAATAAAAGTATGGCATAATTCTACTATTTATATTAATTGGCATCACTGTCAATGACATACTTTTATTTTGCACGCAAACTGCAAATTCCACTATTGTGCCTTATTGTGGCTAGCTTCACAACACATAACCCAGTCCGGTTGAGCCCCACTAGGCAGATGAAGCTAGCTGGCTGCTTATAACGTTAGCTTTGGGCAACAGGGTTAAAGAGTTGGCTAGCTATTTATTTTCATGAACTGAAATTCAATTTCCATTGGCGATCATCAAGTGGAAACATAGCTAATACTTACTCACAAGGATTCCTAAATCAATGCTAAATATAATGAAATTACTACAGTTTCTAGTGGCTAGTTGTATTGGTGCTAGCTAGGTACCAAGCTAAAACTAGCTATCCCAGAAGTTGTGGTTGAACAAATTATGCTTTATTACCAACGCGGTATGGTTAGCAGGTCGTTCGTGGTTGGTGTTTGCTTGTTTGCAAACTTTTTTGTACAGCTTTGACAGTGCTATTGTATCTTTTTTGGCACGCAAATACCCAAACGGCGTTCCATAGTATAGTATGTATGTTGTGAAGCTAATAGCAACGACACCATTACTGTGTAACTCCGGTAGGGCAACATCTGAAAAACAGAGCACTTGGTAGTGTGTACCGGTGCTCTACCAGTCGGCGAAAGCCAACATCACCCACGACAGAAAACAGTTGATTGAATTCCATTACGTTGGCTTTAATGGATTTCCCCTTTGAGTTGTCTCTCTGAAATGTTCTTACTCTTTCAAATGACTGCTCGACTTGACTGCTCGATCCACACAGCAGACATTGTGTGGGTTATGTTAGGAATGCTGTTTAGGAATGCTGTGTTGCGCGTGTAGCGCTAAATTTTACATGGCGTCATTACGTCATTTACCTACGTTATATAGGTATGAACAGTACCTTTTGACATCGTCTTTTAACATCGGTGTCGGCCGATACCGATGTTGGCATTTTTAGCTAATATCGTCCGATTCCGATATGTTCACCGACATATAATACATCCGTAATATGTGCACCTGAGAAACTCAATTGCACCTATCAGTCTGGGGAGCTTCTGCATGTACAATATCAATTACTGTCCACACACACATACGCACGCACACACACACATAAAATTATAATAAATATCAATCACTTTTCAAGCCCGGAAATATAACACTGTCCTAAATGCCAAAAGCTAACAGGTGTTTAAGCTATCTGATTTGTACATGTTCTCCACCTGTCTGCAGTGCAAGTTATTGATTACAAGGGGGTCTAAAGTCTAACATGAAGATAAACAAATAATGCCACCACTTCTCATCCTCTTGATAAGCTCTCAGTCACACCCAATTGGGCAGGGTGTCTTAAATAGCATTCCTGTACAGTACTAGTCAAAGGTTTGGACATACCTACTCATTCCAGGATTTTTCATTCTTTTTATTATTGTCTACATAGAATAATAATAGTGAAGACATCACAACTATGAAATAACACATTGAATCATGTAGTAACCAAAAACGTGTTAAGTCAAATCAAAATATATTTTATATAGCCATCCTTTGCCTCGATGACAGCTTTGCTCACTCTTGGCATTCTCTCAACCAGCTTCATGAGGTTTTATGCATTTCAGTTAACAGTTGTGCCTTCTTAATTTGTGGAATTTCTTTCCTTCTTAATGCGTTTGAGACAATCAGTTGAGTTGTGACAAGGTAGGGGTGGTATACAGAAGATAGCCCTATTTGGTAAAAGACCATGTCCATATTATGGCAAGAACACCTCAAATAAGCAAAGAGAAATGACAGTCCATCATTACTGTAAGACTTGAAGGTCAGTCAATAGAAATGTCTAGAACTTTTAAAGTTTCTTACAAGTGCCATCACAAAAATCATCAAGCGCTATGATGAAACTGGCTCTCAGGAAACGAAAACCCGGAGTTACCTCTGCTTCAGAGGATAGGTTCATTAGAGTTAACTGCACCTCAGATTCCAGCCCAAATAAATGCTTCACAGAGTTCAAGTAACAGACACATCTCAACATCAAATGTCCCATTTGGGATGTAGCCCAGGTGTGTTATGATGTGTCCTCACTGTGTCACGTCTACACAGTCTCAGATCGGGTAATGGTGTCCCTGTCACAGAACCATAGACTCTGAATGGGTGATAATGTCTCTGTCATGGATCCACAGCCTTTGATTGGGTGATGGTGTCTCTGTCACAGATCCACAGTCTCTGATTGGGTGATGGTGTCTGTTATATTGCAGGGTGAGCCGGGCCAAAAGGGCGTGGCGGGCAGAGCAGGGCTCCATGGGAAATATGGAGAGAATGGGCTGGACGGTCAGTCTGGGATGCCGGGTGACCCTGGGCGACAGGTGAGGGCACCACTTGGTGATTACATGATAACCTTATTATGAACCCATCTGTTCTCAGAAAAAAACATTCTAGCCATTCCCTATATTTAGTGTACTACTTTTGACCAGTAAGTATTTCCTAAGAAGTGCACTATATAGGGAATAGGGTGCTATTTCTGTTTTTATCTCTGATTATATCAATGATTGCTGTCTCATTTTTTTAGGGACCCTTCGGGTATAGGGGAGAAGGCGGTTCCAAAGGAGAAAAAGGGGACGAGGTAAGGGGGTTGGATAGTGAAACGGTGCCCTTATAAATTCTGAAATATTGGTCTAATGAGTGTACCAATGAAGAGCACAAGTCGTTTGTACTTTCTATGAAGTACATACAGTGCCTTGGGAAAGTATTTCAGCCTTTTTATTAAATTGATTAAGTACAAACAATTCCTCAGAAATCTACACACAATACCCCATAATGACAAAACAAAATCAGGTTTTCAGAAATGTTTGCAAATGTATACAAAATTTAAAAACAGATACTTTATTTACATAAGTATTCAGACCCAGGTGCATCTGGTTTCCACTGATCATCCTTGATATGTTTCTTCAACTTGATTGGAATCCACCTGTGGTAAATTCAGTTGATAGGGCATTAAAATATTTTTTTTTAACCAGGTAGGCTAGTTGAGAACAAGTTCTCATTTACAACTGCCACCTGGCCAAGATAAAACAAAGCAATATGACAAACAACAACACAAAGTTACATATAGAATAAACAAACATACAGTCAATAATACAACAGAAAAAGTCTATATACAGTATGTGCAAATGAGGTAGGATAAGGAAGGTTAGGCAATAAATAGGCCATAGCGGTGTCGTGTCTTTGGCTATGCCAGATTAAGTGATATGACATGCTATTCTATAAAATAATTTCTCCGTAATTAATATCACCTGATTGAGCTAATCATGTAAATGTAATTAACTAGAGAGCCAGGGCATCACAAAATAATATTTATAGAGCTGTTATCTTCCGAATAAACTCTTAAAGACCTAGTCATATTTTACATCAATAGCAGTCAATATTAATTATCACCTTAATTCAGTCTCATCTGAAAGTTGTAAATTCTTGGTTAGCTTCACGAACCCTGGCTAACAAGTTGAATCAGCAATACAAAATTGGGTTTCATTATTTATTGACTAAATACCTAACTAATCACACAGAATTGCATATACACAGAATTAATCATACCTTGATTACAAATTACGTCATAAAGGAAAACGTCCCTAGCGGGCGGAACAGATATGACAGCTAGTTACACAAAAGAAAAGGGCTGGGTTTGAATGAAAGAACTGGAAGACTGAGGACCAAAGGAAGAAGCTGTGCTATCGTAAATACAGTATCTTATGCATTCTAAATTACCGCCCATTTGGAAAAGGAAAATGCAATAACTATTTACTCTGAGCTGCGCTTCGGTAGGTTGGTGGTAGATAGAAGGCCGTGTTGCCAAACCGAGCCCTTTGTCCTTTGAAGAATGTCTCTGGTGGTCAATTGGATACGTTGTAGTAACGTCGTTGTGTGATAGACGGGATACTCTGTCTGTTCCTTCCTAACCCTCGTTTGCAGCTGCTGTTGCTAACTCAACGGCTAGGAGGTATTACTTCTGTAGTGAATAAGAATTCAAAGTTCAAACCATTCGCAACCAAAGCTCATGCTGATGTTGGCTTCGTTCTGTAGTTATTATCTGAACCATTCTGACATCGGACCTTCGTCCTCACATCCTCGGAACAGGAGGTTATATTGTTGTCAAGGCTTTATATAGGAAGGGAGAGGAGGGCGTGTTTGAAAAGTTTTATAACCTATGTCCCTTCACAGGGGCGGGCCACTGATTGAGCAGAGCCCTAACCTTATGAAAACCCAAATCTCTCATTTGAAAGCTAAAATTACATTTCATCTCACCAATAATTTAATATTCAAACATTTATATTGAACAACAATTCCATGTGAATCCGATAACTACAATGTGCAGACTTTCCACCGTAGAGTTTGTCATCTTATCATTGATGAGAATGTCTCAGATGACAACCAAACTGACATTACATTCATTAAGTACCACCGCCTATGTTCAATTGGTCAGGTTACCAGAATATAGTTCATTTCCCCCGACCTCCTGCAGTTCCCAGAATCTCTATGTTAAAAAAGGGGTTTTCAAATTTCACATCAGTAGGGTAGAGAGAGGAAAAAGGGGGAACGAGGTATTTATGACTGTCATAAACCTACCCCCAGGCCAACGTCATGACAGCGGCAAAATAATTACAATATAGCAATTAAACACTGGAATGATAGATGTGCAGAAGGTGAGTGTGCAAGTACTGGGGTACAAAAGAGCAAAATAAATAACAGTATGGGGATGAGGAAGTTGGATGGGCTATTTACATATGGGCTATGTACAGGTACAGTGATTTCTGAGCAGCTCTGAAAGGTGGTGCTTAAAGCTAGTAAGGGTGATATGAGTCTCCAGCTTCAGTGATTTTTTTTCAGTTCGTTCCAGTCATTGATAGCAGAGAACTGGAAGGAAAGGCGGCCGAATGAGGAATTGGCTTTGGGGTTGACCAGTGAAATATAACTGGTGGAGCGTGCGCTAAGGGTGGGTGCTGCTATGGTGACCAGTGAGCTGAGATAAGGTGGGGCTTTACCTAGCGAAGACTTATAGATGACCTGGAGCCAGTGGGTTTGGCGACCAATGTGAAGCGAGGGCCAACCAACGAGAGCATACAGGTCGCAGTGGTGGGTAGTATATGGGGCTTTGATGACAAAACGGATGGCACTGTGATAGACTGCATCCAATTTTCTGAGTATATTGTTGGAGGTGATTTTGTAAATGACATCGCCAATGTCAAGGATTGGTAGGATGGTCAGTTTTATGAGGGTATGTTTGGCAGCATGAGTGAAGGATGCTTTGTTTGCGAAATAGGGAGCCGATTCTAGATTTAATTTTGGATTGGAGATGCTTAATGTGAGTCTGGAAGGAGAGTTTACAGTCTAACCAGACACCTAGGTATTTGTAGTTGTCCACATATTCTAAGTCAGAAGTCAGAGTAGTGATGCTGGATGGGCGGTTAGGTGTGGGCAGCGATCTGTTGAAGAGCATGCATTTAGTTTTACTTGTAAAGTAGCTGGAGGCCACGGAAGGAGAGTTGTATGGCATTGAAGTTCGTCTGGAGGTTGGTTAACACAGTGTCCAAAGAAGGGCCAGAAGTTTACAGAATGGTGTTGTCTGCATAGAGCTGGATCAGAGAATCACATGCAGCAAGAGCAACATCATTGATGTATACAGAGAAAAGAGACAGCCCAAGGATTGAACCCTGTGGCACCCCCATAGAGACTGCCAAAGGCCCGGACAACAGGCCCTCCGATTTGAAACACTGAACTCTGTCTGAGAAGTAGTTGGTTAACCAGGCGAGGCAGTCATTTGAGAAACCAAAGCTGTTGAGTCTGCCAATAAGAATGTGGTGATTGACAGAGTCGAAAGCCTTGGCCAGGTCTATGAATACAGCTGCACAGTATTGTCTCTTATCGATGGCGGTTATGATATCATTTAGGACCTTGAGTTTGGCTGAGGTGAACCCATGGCCTACTCGGAAACCAGATTGCATAGCGGAGAAGGTACGGTGGGATTCGAAATGGTCTGTGATCTGTTTGTTAACTTTGCTTTCGACAGTTTGGGTCTAAGCTGCCACGGGGATGACCGTGGCAGCTTTCTAATCTTTGGGGATCTCAGACGATATGAAAGAGAGGTTGAACAGGCTAGTAATAGGGATTGCAACAATTTTAGCGGATCATTTTTGAAAAGAGGGTCCAGATTGTCTAGCCTGGCTGTTTTGTAGGGGTTCAGATTTTGCAGCTCTTGAAAAGGCACACAGCTGTCTATATAAGGTCCCACAGTTGACAGTGCATGTCAGAGCAAAGAACAGTCAGAGCAAAGAACACAGTGGCCTCCAACATTCTTAAATGGAAGAAGTTTGGAACCACCAAGACTCTTCCTAGAACTGGCCGACCGGCCAAACTGAGCAACCGGGGAGAAGGGCCTTGGCCAGGGCAGTAACCAAGAACCCAATGGTCACTCTGACAGAGCTATAGAGTTCCTCTGTGGAGATGGGAGAACCTTCCAGAAAGACAACCATCTCTGCAACACTCCACCAATCAGGCCTTCATGGCCTGAGTAAAAGGCACATGACAGCCCGCTTGGAGTTTGCCAAAAGGCACCTAAAGACTCTCAGACCATGAAAAACAAGATTCACTGGTCCGATAAAACCATGATTGAACTGAATGCCAAGCCTCACGTCTGGAGGAAACCTAGCACCATGCCTATGGTGAAGCATGGTGGTGGCAGCATCATGCTGTGGGGATGTTTTTCAGTGGCAGGGACTGGGAGACTAGTCAGGATCGAGGCACAGATGAACGGAGCAAAGCACAGAGAGGTCCTTACATTTACATTTAAGTCATTTAGCAGACACTCTTATCCAGAGCGACTTACAAATTGGTGCATTCACCTTATGACATCCAGTAGAACAGTCACTTTACAATAGTGCATCTAAATCTTAAGGGGGGGGGGTGAGAAGGATTACTTATCCTATCCTAGGTATTCCTTAAATAGGTGGGGTTTCAGGTGTCTCCGGAAGGTGGTGATTGACTCCGCTGTCCTGGCGTCGTGAGGGAGTTTGTTCCACCATTGGGGGGCCAGAGCAGCGAACAGTTTTGACTGGGCTGAGCGGGAACTGTACTTCCTCAGTGGTAGGGAGGCGAGCAGGCCAGAGGTGGATGAACGCAGTGCCCTTGTTTGGGTGTAGGGCCTGATCAGAGCCTGGAGGTACTGAGGTGCCGTTCCCCTCACAGCTCCGTAGGCAAGCACCATGGTCTTGTAGCGGATGCGAGCTTCAACTGGAAGCCAGTGGAGAGAGCGGAGGAGCGGGGTGACGTGAGAGAACTTGGGAAGGTTGAACACCAGATGAAAACCTGCTCCAAAGCGCTCAAGACCTCAGACTGGGGCGAAGTTTCACCTTCCAACAGGGCATAAACCCTAAGTATACAGCCATGTCAACACACGAGTGGTTTCGGGACAGGTCTCTGAATGTCCTTGAGTTGCCCATCCAGAGCCCGGACTTGAACCCAATCAAACATCTCTGGAGATACCTGAAAACAGCTGTGCAGCAACTCTCCCCATCCAACCTGATAGAGCTTGAGAGGATCTACAGAGAACAGAGAAGAATGGAAGAAGCTCCCCAAATACTGGTGTGCCCAGCTTGTAGTAGAAGTCGAACGATTATGATTTTTCAATGCCAATACCGATTATTGGAGGACCAAAATATGACGATACCGATTAATTGGACTATTTATTTATTTGTAATAATGACATTACAACAATACTAAATGAACACTTTTATTTTAATTAATATAATACATCACTCAAATAAATCTAGCCTCAAATAAATCATGAAACATGTTCAATTTGGTTTAAATAATGCAAAAACAAAGTGTTGGAGAAGAAAGTAAAAGTGCAATTTGTGCCACGTAAAAAAGCTAACGTTTAAGTTCCTTGCTCAGAACATGAGAACATATGAAAGCTGGTGGTTCCTTTTAACATAAGTCTTCAATATTCCCAGGTAAGAAGTTTTAGGTTAAGGTTATTATAGGAATTATAGGACTATTTATTTCTATACCATTTGTATTTCATATACCTTTGACTATTGGATGTTCTTATAGGCTCTTTAGTATTGCAAGTGTAACAGTATAGCTTCCGTCCCTCTCCTCGCTCCGACCTGGGCTCGAACCAGGAACACATCGACAACAGCCACCCTTGAAGCATCGTTACTCATCGCTCCACAAAAGCCTTCGGCCCTTGCAGAGCAAGGGGAACAACTACTCCAAGTCTCAGAGCAAGTGACGTTTGAAACGCTATTAGCGTGCACCCCGCTAACTAGCTAGCCATTTCACATCGGTTACACCAGCCTAATCTCGGGAGTTGATAAGCTTGAAGTCATAAACAGCGCAATGCTTGAAGCATTGTGAAGAGCTGCTGGCAAAACACACTAAAGTGCTGTTTGAATGAATGCTTATGAGCCTGCTGCTGCCTACCACCGCTCAGTCAGACTGCTCTGTCAAATATCAAATCATAGACTTAATTATAACATAATAACACACAGAAATACGAGCCTTAGGTCATTCATATGGTCAAATCCGGAAACTATCATTTTGAAAATAAAACGTTTATTCTTTCAGTGAAATACGGAACCGTTACGTATTTTATCTAATGGGTGGCATCCATAAATCTAAATATTCCTGTTACATTGCACAACCTTCAATGTTATGTCATAATTATGTAAAATTCTGGCAAATTAGTTCGCAACGTGCCAGGCGGCCCAAATTGTTGCATATACCCTGACTCTGCGTGCAATGAACGCAAGAGAAGTGACACAATTTCCCTAGTTTAATATTGCCTGCTAACATTAAATTATTTTAACTAAATATGCAGGTTTAAAAATGTATACTTCTGTGTATTGATTTTAAGAAAGGCATTGATGTTTATGGTTAGGTACATTCGTGCAACAATTATGCTTTTTTTGCAAATGCGATTTTGTTAAATCATCCCCCGTTTGGCGAAGTTAGCTGTCTTTGTTAGTAAGAAATAGTCTTCAAAGTTGGCAACGAGCCAGGAGGCCCAAACTGCTGCATATACCCTGACTCTGTTACACAGAATCCAAGAGAAGTGTCACAATTTCCATAGTTAAAAGAAATTCATGTTAGCAGGCAATATTAACTAAATATGCAGGTTTAAAAATATATACTTGTGTATTGATTTTAAGAAAAGTGTTGATGTTTATGGTTCGGTACACATTGGTGCAACGACAGTGTTTTTTTTACGAATGCGCTTGTTAAATCACCCGTTTGGCGAAGTAGGCTATGGTTCAATGACAAATTAACAGGCACCGATTATGTGCAACGCAGGACAAGCTAGATAAACTAGTAATATCATCAACCATGTGTAGTTAACTAGTGATTATGTTAAGATTGATTGTTTTTTAGATACGTTTAATACTAGCTAGCACCTTACCTTGGCTCCTTGCTGCACTCGCGTTGGTAGTCAGCCTGCCACGCAGTCTCCTCGTGAAGTGCAATGTAATCGGCCATGATCGGTGTCCAAAAATGCTGATTACCGATTGTTATGAAACCTTGAAATCGGCCCTAATTAATTAGCCATTCCGATTAATCGGTCAACCTCTAGCTTATTGTGTCATACCCAAGAAGACTCGAGGCTGTAATCGCTGCCAAAGGTGCTTCAACAAAGTACTGAGTAAAGGGTCTGACTACTTATGTAAATGTGATATTTCAGTTTTTTATTTTTAATAAATGTGGAAAATTTCTAAAAAGCTATTTTTGCTTTGTCATGATGGGGTATTAAGTGTAGATTGATGATGAAAAAAAACACATTTAATTAATTTTAGAATAAGGCTATAATGTAACAAAATGTGAAAAAAGTCAAGGGGTCTGAATACTTTCCAAAGGCACTGTATGTATAATGCTTTATAATGTATTTTATAATGCCTTATAGGGCCTTATTGGAGCCAAGGGCCCAAGAGGACATATTGGAGAAGTGGGCGAGAAGGTAAGACTCAAGTATGATTGCTGACTATTGTTCCTTTATTACTGAATTTGTCACACTGAATTAAAGTCATCCCCAGTCCCCAGTCTTCACTGGTCTAGATTATTATTTGTAATATGCTGCCCCTTAGTGGAAAGATGAAGTACTATGAGAGCTGAATGCCCTGCTTGTACAGTTCACATCAAATGTTTTTACTCATATTCCTGTAATGCTCATGTATGCATTTTACTGAAGGCTTTTGTGTTGATAGCCCTCTCTATTGAGAGCTTAACATCTGAACTTTGTGTGTCCTGTAGGGCTCTTTTGGTTTACCAGGCCGTCCCGGTTATGTTGGTCCACCAGTAAGTGTTTCTCTCGCTGTATGTGTCCAAATAGCACCATTTTTCCCTTTATAGTGCACCATTTTTTTTTACCAGCACCTTATGGACCCTGGTCAAAAGTAGTGCACTAAATAGGGAATAGGGTGCCGTTTGAGATGTGTCCACTGTCTCTTTTCTTTCAAGCTGCCTTTTTTGGTTTGCACCCTAATTTTCACCCCTTTGACATACTTTGTAAAAGGTCTAACCCTATGTCTGTCTTTTCTTCAGGGGCCTCAGGGAGTCAGAGGGTTCACAGGCTCAGAGGGAAACCCTGGACCTGATGTGAGTGACCCACAGTAACAATACTACACCTTGTTTCAGATTTACAGATTCAAACATTTCTGAATACTTTAGGGTGTTATTCATCAGTAATTCAGTGTCACTGACTTGTGTCCATGTGTTTGTGACTCTCCAGGGGGGAGGCTGGGTTTGATGGGCCTCCAGGGCCTCCTGGGACAGTGGTGAGTAGACCGCAAACAAGGCTGTACCTTCCATACACTCTTAGAAAAAAGGGTTCCAAAAGGATTCTTTTAGAACCCTTTTGGGGTCCATGTAGAACCCTCTGTGGAAAGGGTTTTACATGGAATCCAAAAGGGTTCTGTCTGGAACCAAAAGGGTTCTTTCTACCTGGAACCAAAAAATATTCTTCAAAGGGTTCTCCTGTGGGGACAGCCGAAGAACCATTTAAGGTTCTAGGTATCACCTTTTTTTTCCCAAGAGTGTACTACATGTATGTATTCCAACATACAGCACAGCACAATATCATAATGGGCCCCAATTCCTAATGCTATGTCATTCATCCCATATCATATCACTCAGTGTGTATATTCCTGTTTTGTGTAGGGAGCCACTGGTTTCACAGGCCGTGTTGGCGATCAGGGAGTTAACGGCTCACAGGTGAGGGGACATTTTGACCCCAGAAGATGAGGGTCTTCCCATAATTTTTTAGTTAACTACTTTACTGGTAGCTCTTTCTGAATATGTCAGCCTTCACCAAAGGTAGTCTGCATTTACCTTCTAGGGAGAGTTGGGGCCTGTTGGAGTCATCGGCCCCAGAGGCCCCCAGGTAAGAGGAGGCGTTTGCTTGTTGTGTTTTCTTGCCTAAAGTTGGGTCACATTTAACAGAACTCAATGCTCGTAAGACTATACGGGAAATATTACACACATACTATACAACATGTTTTAAAATGAGCTGTTTTCTATTTATTTCACCAGGGACCCCAGGGTTTAGATGGCGAGAGTGGGCCTCCAGGACTCAGGGGAATCCAGGTCAGTCTCACTCAGCTGAACAGTAATGTTCCCTAACTTGGGACCAGATTCCTAACTTGGGACCAGATGATTGACTAATGTATTTGGAAACATATATTTTTCAGAGGGATTTCTCATCATAATAATATATAATATCAGGGGGTTTAAGGTCATCTGTACTGCTTTCATATTTTCACAGGGACAGCCTGGGATGAGTGGTGCCCTTGGTCTGAAAGGTGATCCTGTAAGTCTCTCCTCTCTTCCCTTGTAAAGTTAATTCTGCTCTAGTAAATAAATGACTATAAATGTCTCTCTCCAACCCCCTCTTTTCCTTCCTTTCTCTGTCTTCCTCAGGGGCCTATGGGGACAATGGGTATCCGGGGTGAGCCAGGGTTCGAGGGGCCCATGGTGAGTAGCATAGTACCCAGTGGACTGACCACCTAAACCCCACTCTTCCTTCCAGAGACACACACACATAGCAACCTCACAGTACCTGTCACTTAAAGCTATAATACTTAATTAAAACAATAACAAAGTGGTTACCCCGCCAGTGTTTTGGTAAAAAGCTGAGGGAAAGTTCTAGAGAGATGTAACCACTTTAAAATTCATAGACAGAGCTATCGATGCAAGTACTGACCATCCATTATATCAAAATTATAGTCAAATTTTTTTTTAGGCTATACAGTGTTTGTTTACATTTACTGTACATTGTTTACAAACATAGTAAAACAAGCTTATATTTTGTGTTCTGATGGGGTAATTAATTGAACCTAGCTGATGATGTATTTATAAGTTGTATGTAGCAACTAAGGATTCCAGTTTTAAGTCACAGCATCAGGCTACTGATGATACTACTCAGTGTGTATCCCATTTCCTACATATTGAAGCTTTTATGTGTTGTGGAGCGCTGATCTTAGCTAATGGATGAAAGCTCTATCCTCAAGCTGTATGATCTTCTGATAGCCTTATCCTCTAGCTTAAGAGAGTAACCCAAATATTGTGTCTAAAATATTTGTCAAAAAACCATTTTTAGTGGCAAATTACAAGACTACAACTGACTAAATAGACCCAGAAAAAAAAACATTTCTGTTCACTAATATGAGATGTGACGGATACTAAGTGGACTTGACAATAGTTTTTTGGAGAGATTGAGAGCTTTTCAGTAATAAGTTCAATTAATATTAGCAGCACAGATGCGCAGCTCAGTTCTGTTCAGCAGTGGGATGGACACACCACATTCGCTAGCAATAGCTATACTGTAGATAACAACCTGGGGCACGTTCAGTAGGACACAACATTTTGGAACATTCAGATAGAAATATGATATGTAGAACAAACATGCCTCTCTGTGATGTTGAATAAGGAATCATGTATACTTTGCGTACTGCTGATCACGTCCAAGGTCGTTAGCTATAGCTAGCTAATGAGGTAACATGACTGAACAAGGTGTAGTCTAAACAAATGGTTAACGGTCCAGTCCGCAAGTCGCCTAGTTTTTAGAACGGCCCACGATATGCTTTATGAATGTAAAATGCAGCCCGCCAATGCACAATACAAAGAAAAAAACATAGCGCCGGTATTATGGGTCATATCTTTTGAACGGTTGGGCTAGAATCAAGCCGTTTTCTCAGAGGAAAAGATGGAAACTTGGCTACGTTGGCTACAGAACCTGGAGCAAATGCAGTGGGGAAAGTGGGAGGGTTAAGCTAGACTCCAAATTCATGGACTTTCTATCTGCAATATTGGAGAAGGTTTTGCATCTGAACGTGTCCCTGGCAACATTACCAGTATTCTATATGCTAACATTTGGTGGCACAGAAAGAAAGGAAAAGGAACAGTAAACCATTTGTTGACTAAATTCGTCTTGCCACTACACTATATCTGACTGCGTTAACAACTTTATTTTGGCTTAATGGGGACCCAATAACTCAGACTTGAGCACTTGGACCAGGACTTGAGCACTGGGACTCGGACTTCAGCCATAGGGACTCGTGACTCGACCGTTGGTGACTTGGACTTCAGCCATAGGGACTCGTGACTCGACCGTTGGTGACTTGGACTTGGAGCACAGGGGAGTTGGGACTCGATTTGGACTCACGGTTTAAGTCACATCACTGGGCGAAACATTAACTCCCATTCAAAGTCATTAGCCCTCTTTTTTACTTTTGGACACCAATGCGGCTTCGGCATCTGTGGAACATTGATAACAATCGTAATGCCACAACCGAGTGACGGAGGTGCAACCCATACTACTTTGTCAATACTTTTTGTTGAGCGTGAAAAACCCAGCAGCCTTGCAGCTCTTGACAGCAACGTTGCAGTTCTCTACTACTATACCCCGTTCAAAGGCACTTCAATCTTTTGTCTTGCCCATTCACCCTCTGAATGACACATATACATTCCATGTCTCAGTTGTCTCAAGGATTTCACATCGTTCTTTAACCTGTCTCTTCCCCTTCATCTACTCTGATTTATAGTGAATTTAACAAGTTTAACAATAAGGGATCATAGATTGCACCTTGATTCACCTGGTCAGTCTGTCATGGAAAGAGCAGGTGTTCTTAATGCTTTGTGCACAGTGTATATGTTTGTGATACAGTATTTCTGCTGTTGGGAAGAGAATAGGATGTTATGCAGGAAACTATGTTGGTATGACAAGGCTATGCATGTTTGTGCACAAGACAGGGATTTGTGTTTAGTATAGGTTTAATCAGGCAATACAAATGTGATGTGACTAAAATGAAAGGGCATTAAGTTGACTTTTTTTCATCAAAATGACTAAGACTAGACTATATCTAAAAAAAGATCCAAAATGAACACTGGTCTGAATGATGAACACACTGTATCTCTGTGTGATATTAAACGCCCATTTGGAGAAGTTGTAAACTGCTAGATTGCCATAGTGTAGAAACCCATCCCCAGGCGGTTTGCATGTGAGTTTAACTCTGGCTGTTATCCAGACGTCCTCTAAGGCCAGTGGTTCCCAAACGTTTTATAGTCCCATACCCCTTCAAACGTTCAACCTCCAGCTGCGTACCCCCTCTAGCACCAGGGGCAGCGCACTCTCAAATGTTGTTTTTTGCCATCATTGTAAGCCTGCCACACACACACTTTACGATACATTTATTAAACATAAGAATGAGTGTGAGTTGTTGTTACAACCCGGTTCCTGGGAAGTGACAAAGAGGTCTTATAGGACCAGGGCACAAATAATAATATAATAATAATCAATCAGTTTGCTCTTTATTTAGCCATCTTACATATGAAACCTTATTTGTTCATCATAAAATTGTGAATAACTCCCAGGTTAATGAGAAGGGTGTGCTTGAAAGGATGCACATAACTCAATGCAATGCTGGGTTGTATTGGAGAGAGTCTCAGTATGAAATAATTTTCCACACACGTCTGTGCCTGTATTTAGTTTTCATGCTAGTGAGGGCCAAGAATCCACTCTTACATAGGTACGTGGTTGCAAAGGGCATCAGTGTCTTAACAGCGTGATTTGCCAAGGCAGGATACTCTGAGCGCAGCACTATCCAGAAATCTGTCAGTGGCTTCTGATTAAATTACATTTTCACAGAACAGCTTGTTGCAAGTTCGATGAGGCTCTCTTGTTCATATATCGGTAAGTGGACTGGAGGCAGGGCATGAAAGGGATAACGAATGCAGTTGTTTGTGTCGTCCGTTTCGGGAAAGTACCTGCGTAATTGCGCACCCAGTTCACTCAGGTGCTGGTTTCCAGTGGTTCGCAGAAGAGAATGTCTTCCTTAATTGACCCCCCATAAACGTAACAGACATATACCATGAGCTGTGCCAGGCCTGCCACATCTGTTGACTCATCCAGCTGTAACGCATATAATTCACTGGCTTGTACGCGAAGCAGTAATTGTTTCAAAACATCTCCTGCCATGTCACTGATGCGTTGTGAAACAGTGTTGTTTGATGAAGACATTGTCTGTATAGTTTTGTTGGCCTTTTCCCTCAGCACTGTCCCAGCCATATCCACGGTAGCAGGAAGAATTAAGCCCTATAGAATGGGGCTTGCCTGTCCTAGCCACTCGGTAGCTCACCATATAAGATGCTTCTGGACCCTTCTTATTAATGTTGCTTTTATACGTCTTACTACTCGAAAGTCATCTTTATTCTCGCTTATTTTTCAAATTGTCATGTTTCGTTTCTAAATATCTGCGCAAGAGTGAAGGTGTCCTGCGAGAGTGTAACGGTTAATGTGATTCAATGTTAATTAATTGACTAGGCTACCTGTATTTGACATTGTGTTGTTATTTCGCTGAACACTAGATGGTTTTATTTTATTTTTGGCAGTGAAACGAGGCTACTCAGGCGAGAAAAAAACTCACCCAAATGTATAGCCCTGTTGGAAAACATAAATATATTCTCTGAAAATGTGAGGAAAAAAGGTTTTCAGTCTAGTCAGTTTACATTGTCAGTCAGTATGGCTGAAGTGTGGCTATAGATTAGACAATGAGATCATCATGAAAGGGAAGATTTTGTGAAATATTTCTGGAGTTTTGGAGCCATGATGTGATAGGCGTCTATCTACTTGAAGCAAGAAAATCTAACTAAAAGGAACTAACACTTCAATCCCTTCTCTGTCATTCTTTGATTGAAGGGGCCACTGGGAACACAAGGTCCAAAGGGTTTCCCTGGAATTACTGTAAGTACTGCTTCTGCATTTTACTGAAATACATTTTGAATTAGATATAATACATTGTTGTATTGTCCTTAGATTGATTCAAAACACTTTGAAGAATCAGGTTGCATGCTTTTCAACTATTTACTGTACCTGCAGTCCTCTGACTCCTCTCTGACCTCCACAGGGTAAGAGAGGACCAGACGGGGACAAAGGGGACCCTGGACCAAAGGGGGAGAGAGTAAGAACCCAGCCTCTGGAGACGTGTAGACATTCAACAAAACTAAAACTCTTGATTCATACTTTTTGACATCTAAATTATGAGTTACACATTTGTCTTCTCTCTCTCGTTCTATCTCTCAGTGTGTTCAGGGTGCTTCGGGAATCCAAGGGCCTCAGGGAGAGAGTGGTCCTAGTGGCTTCCCTGGCTTTACAGGGCTCAATGGTCAACCTGGCACTAAAGGCATTGGGGTAGGTCGTCTCCCTGCCTTATCACTGTATCTACAGTTATATAGACTGCTACTTTACCACTGGAAGACTGATGGATTTTGTGTCTCCTCTTTTAGGGGGAGAATGGAGAAACTGGCCCTCAGGGAAAACTGGGCAGAGATGGGCTGAAGGTCAGAGAAGACTTAAAAAATGAATGCCTTATAGTGAAAGTAACATTTAGATTGTCATTCTTTCATCAGCCTGCCTGTTAAGATTGGTCAAAATGATGATAAAACTGTGGATTTCATGTCCTAAAAAGTGTGTCCCAAATGGCACCCTACAGTATATAGTGCACTACTTTGAGTCCTGTAGGAGGTGCCATTTGGGAAACAGCTATAGTCTCATAAAAAAATGTCTGTTTCTCTGAAGGGGAATAGGGGTCCAGATGGGCGCAACGGCCAGCCTGGACACAGAGGGACCAAGGTAGGACACTCCTATTGAATGTGTTTATGAGGGTTTGAAAATTCTGGGAACTTTCAAAAAATGTCCAAGCTATCCAGAATTTCTGGGATTTGGAATTCTACAGGGATTTTTGTTCAACCTTAGTATTTAGTAAAGCGTGATTTTAGTCCTGCTCTTGATATTTGAATGGTAACCTGATTGGCACTGCCTTCTTCTATCTAGGGTCGCATCGGACAGAGAGGGCATGATGGCCAGCCTGGTTCACTGGTAAGCACATACCATGCACAGACAAACACTAGTGGAGCCATCTACTTGATCAATTTGCATTGAAAAGCAAATTAATATTCTTGACAAATCAGATATACAGTATACACCTCAATGGGCAACATCTGTGATTGTCAGAACAGCAGATCTGTGGTGTGTGTGCAGATAAGTGGCAAAACACTTAATACTAACACTTCTGCTTGGTGATGAAGAGTATCCAAGGCTGTATGGGCTTATCTAATGGTGCTGACTAAAAGCTAGTGTGAATTACCGTCCATCATCCCACTATTGACCCCCCCCCCACGGCCACCTTGGTGAATACTGTAGGCTGCTGAATATTACGTAATCACAGTACACTTATTATGAGTGTGTGTGTGTACTTGTCTCCAACAGGGTTTGCCAGGCCCACCTGGGACAGAGGGACCAGAAGGAAAGCCTGGTACACAGGTTCCCATTCTATATCATATTTCAATACCATGATCACAACCCTGAAGACACTGAGCTTGAATACAGTGCCTTGCAAAAATATTCACACCCATTGGATTTATTCACCTTTTGTGTTACAAAGTCTAATTAAAATGGATTTAATTGTATTTTTTTTGTCAACAATCTACACAAAATACTCTGTAATGTCAAAGTGGAAGAATGAAAAAAAAACACAAATAATTGTATATAAATTAAATAACTAAAATATAGTCAGCTCCCTGAGTCATTCAGCTCCCTGAGTCAATACATGTTAGGTTACATAGGTTAGGTTACAGCTGTGAGTCTTCTTAGGTAATTCTCTAAGTGCTTTTCACACTTGGATTGTGCAATATTAGCCCATTAATCTATTCATAATTATTCAAGCTCTTTCAAGACGTAGGGGATCATGGCTAGACAGTCATTTTCAAGTTGATTTAAGTCCAAACTGTAACTTGGCCACTCAGGAACATTCACTGTCTTCTTGGTGAGCAACTCCAGTGTAGATTTGGCCAAGTGCTGTAGGTTATTGTGCTGCTGAATGGTGAATTCCTCTCCGAGTGTCTGGTGTAAAGCAGACTGAAGCGGGTTTTCCTCTAGAATTTTGCCTGGACTTAGTTCCATTTCTTTTTATCCCCAGAAACCCCAGTATTTTCTGATGTCAAGCATACCCATACCATGATGCAGCCCACACATCTTGAAAATAGGGAGTGTTGTGTTAGATTTGCCCCAAAAATAAGACTTTGCATGTAGGCCAAAAAGTGTATTTCTTTGCCGTGTTTATTCTGTATATTTGTATTCTTCTTTTCACTCTGTCATTTAAGTCATTTGTGGAATCACTACAATGTTGTTGATCCATCCTCAGTTTTCTCCCATCACAGCCATTGAACTCTGTAACTCTGTCAATCACCAATGGCTTCATGGTAACTCAGTGCTTTCAAGATGTCAATGCTTCTCACAAAGACAAGTAGTGATGCAGTCAATCTCTCCTCTACTTTGAGCCAGGAGAGATTGACATGCGTGTTATTGGTGCGGCAGGGTAGCCTAGTGGTTAGAGCGTTGGACTAGTAACCAGAAGGTTGCGAGTTCAAACCCCTGAGCAACAAGGTACAAATCTGTCGTTCTACCCCTGAACAGGCAGTTAACCCACTGTTCCTAGGCCGTCATTGAAAATAAGAATTTGTTCTTAACTGACTTGCCTGGTTAAATAAAGGTAAAATAAAAATTAATTTAAAAATTCATGTTAGCTCTCCATGTACATTTAAGGGCCAGCTGTGCTACTCTGTTCTGGGCCAACTGTAATTAACCTGTGTCCCTCTTTGTGGCACTTGACCATATGGCTGGGCAGTAATCCAGGTGCGACAAAACATGTGGCTGTTGGACTTTTTTTGTTAATAGTGATGTCAAGAAACAGAGCATTGTTTTATTATACTCTCCCCATCTTAGCTACTGTTGCATATATTTGTTTTGTACATGACAGTTTTACAATCCAGGCTTACTCCAAGCAGTTTAGTCTCCTCAACGTGTTCAATTTACACATTATACATTACAATATGTGGTTGAGGTTTAGGGTTTAGTGAATTATTTGTTCCAAATACAATGCTTTTACTTTTTGAAATATTTAGGACTAGCTTATTTCTTGCCACCCATTCTAAAACTGACTGCAGCTCTTTGTTAAGCGTTTGCAGAGATTTCACTTGCTGTGGTAGCTGACTTGTATTGTGTTGAGTCATCAGCATACATAGACACACAGGATTTACTGAGTGCCAGTTGGCAGGTCAATAGTAAAGATTGAAAAAAAAGTAAGTGGCCTAGACAGCTGCCCTGGGGAATGCCTGTCTCTACCTAAATTATGTTGACAAGGCTTCCTTTAAAGAACACCCTCTGTGTTCTGTTAGACAGGTACCTCTTGATTCACGACATTGCAGGAGATGTAAAGACATAACACACTTACTTGTGAAGACATCAAAACTATGAAATATCACATGGAATCATGTTAAATGAATAAAAATATATTTTAGATTTTAGATTCTTCAAAGTAGTCACCCTTTTCCTTGACGACAGCTTTGCACACTTTTGGCATTCTCTCAACCAGCTTCACCTGGAATGCCAACAGTCTTGAAGGAGTTCCCACATATGCTGATCACTTGTTGGCTGTTTTTTCTTCACTCTGCAGTCCAATTGGGTTGAGGTCGGGTGATTGTGGAGGCCAGGTCATCTGATGCAGCACTCCATCACTCTCCTTCTTGTTCAAATAGCCCTTACACGGCCTGGATCTGTGTTTTTGGTCATTATCCTGTTGAAAAACAAATGATAGTCCCACTAAGCCCAAACCAGATGGGATGGCGTATCGTTGTGGTAGCCATGCTGGTTAAGTGTGGCTTGAATTTGAATTAAATCACAGACAGTGTTACCAGCAAAGCAATCCACACCATCACACGTCCTCCTCCATTCTTCGCGGTGGGAACCACATATGCGGAGATCACCCATTCAGCTACACTACGTCTCACAAAGACATGGTGGTTGGAACCAAAAATCTCAAATTTGGACTCATCAGACCAAAAGACAGATTTCCACCGGTCTAATGTCCATTGCTCGTGTTTCTTGGCCCAAGCAAGTCTTCTTATTATTATTGGTGTCCTTTAGTAGTGTTTTTTTTGTTGCAGAAATTTGACCATGAAGGCCCGATTCACACATTCTCCTCTGAGCAGTTGATGTTGAGATGAGGTGTGTCTGTTACTTGAACTCTGTGAAGGATTTATTTGGGCTGGAATCTGAAGTGCAGTTAACTCTAATGAACTTATCTTCTGCAGCAGAGGTAACTCTGGGTCTTCCTTTCCTGTTGCGGTCCTCATGAGAGCCAGTTTCATCACAGCGCTTGATGGTTTTTGCGACTGCACTTGAAGAAACTTTCAAGGTTCTTGACATTATCTGGATTGACCATCATGTCTTAAAGTAATGATGGACTGTCATTTCACTTTGCTTATTTGAGCTGTTCTTGCCATAATATGGACATGGTCTTTTACCAAATAGGGTTATCTTTTGTATACCACCCTACGGTACCTTGTCACAACCGAACTGATTGGGTCAAACACATTAAGAAGGAAGGAAATTCCACAAATGTACTTTTAACAAGGCACACCTGTTAACTGAAATGCATTCCAGGTGTGCAAAGCTGTCATCAAGGGAAAGGGTGGCTACTTTGAAGAATCTGAAATATAAAATATAACACTTTTTTGGAGACATGCTTCCATACTGTATGTGTTATTTCATAGTTTTGATGTCTTCACTATTATCCTACTCCTCCTAATGTTAAAAATAGTACAAATAAAGGAAAACCCTGGAATGAGTAGGTGTGTCCAAACCTCTGACGGGTACGTCTGCTAAATGACTTAAATGTAAATGTAAATGTACTGTATATTTTTACAGCAGCAGATTAACAAAACAGCTCCCACAATCTTCTTATTATAATTTTCTTTCAGCTAATCGTCAGTCATTTGTGTAAGTACTGGACATGTTGAGTGCCCTATTAGTGTGATGAAAGTTGTTGTACATTTGTTTACTGTGGAATAGCACTGTATCTGGTCAAACACATTTATTTCCTAAATTTTGCTAAGGGTTGGTAACAGGTTGTTGGTCAGCTGTTTGAGCCAGTAAAGTGTACTTTGCTATTATTAGGAATGACATTTTCTTCCCTCCAGGCCTGAGGGCGCATACTAACTTGTAGGTTTAGATTAAAGAGATGGCAAATAGGAGTGGCAATAATATTATAGTCCACTATCATCCTCATTAATTGCCCTTCCAAGGTGTCAGACCCAAGTGGCTTGTCATTGTTGGCAGACAACAATACATTTTTCACCTCTTCCTCACTCACATTACTCAATTCAAAATTACAATGCTTGTTTTTCATAATTTGGTCAGTTACGCATTGAGGTGTAGGTTCATAAGTTGTTGTTGGCATGTCATTAAAGTAATATCTGCCAATATCAGTGGGTTTTGTGATAAATGAGCCATCTAATTCCTTTTTGCCCAACATTTAATTTAAGATGCTCAAAATCTTTTTACTATTATCCTTTATATCAGTTATCTTAACAGTTTTTTCTTCGTTTTATTTAGTTTAGTCACACAATTTCTCAATTCATAGTACGTTTACCAATCGGCTGTGCAGCCAGACAGTGTGTCAGTTTGGATGGGGAGCGTCGCTGCACAGCTAAGTCTCTTCAGAGATGTTCGATCGGGTTTAAGTCCAGGCTCTGGCCAAAGGTGCCTTTTGGCAAACTCCAAACGGGCTGTCATGTGCCTTTTACTGAGGAGTGGCTTTCATCTGGACGCTGTATCACCTGATTGGTGGAATGCTGCAGAGATGCTTGTCCTTCTGGAATGTTCTCCCATCTCCACAGAGGAACTCTGGAGCTCTGTCAGAGTGACCATCAGGTTATTGCTCACCTCCCTGACCAAGGTCCTTCTTCTCCAATTGCTCAGCTTGGCCGGGCGGCCAGCTCTAGGAAGTCTTGGTGGTTCCAAACTTCTTCAATTTAAGAATGATGGAGGCACTGTGTTCTTGGGGACCTTCAACTCTGCAGTAATGTGTTGGTACCCTTCCCCAGATCTGTGCCTCGACAC
This sequence comes from Oncorhynchus gorbuscha, assembly GCF_021184085.1. Classification (NCBI taxonomy): domain Eukaryota; kingdom Metazoa; phylum Chordata; class Actinopteri; order Salmoniformes; family Salmonidae; genus Oncorhynchus; species Oncorhynchus gorbuscha. The sequence continues at coordinate 59,973,602 of NC_060183.1, read as the reverse complement.
AATCCTGTCTCGGAGCTCTGCGGACAATTCCTTCAACGTCATGGCTTGGTTTTTGCTCTGACACGGACGGTCAACTGTGGGACTTTATATGGGACCTTATATAAAAAGATGTATGCATTTCCAAATCGTGTCCAATCAATCTAATTTACCACTGGTGGACTCCAATCAAGTTGTAGAAACATCTCAATGATGATCAATGTAAACAGAATGCACCTGAACTCATTTTCGAGTCTCATAGCAAAGGGTCTGAATACTTTTTATGTTGTATAAATTAGCAAAAATGTCTAAACTGTTTTTGCAAAATGTGGAAAATGTCAAGAGGTCTGAATACTTTCCGAATGCACTGTATTTGCCAATCCTTTTACTTGTAGAGGGGAAATAACTGGAGAAGCGGCCACAGACTGCAGGTCGCTCGGGTAGGCGCAGGCCGTAGTCGACAGAGACACCTGCTCACACGCAGCATCTGATGAAGGCAAAAACACGACAGGACAGGGCGATACACAATCACAGCAAAAACACGACAGGACAGGGCGAAACGCAATCACAGCATGGTGAATACAATACAAGGAACCGACGGGACAGGAGAACAGGTGGGAAGACTAAATGATGATTAGGGAATAGGAACAGCTGGGAGCAGGAACGGAACGATAGAGAGAAGAGAGAGCGAGAGAGTGAGAGAGGGAGGGGGAGAGAGAGGGATAGAAGGAGGGAAAGAACCAAATAAGACCAGCAGAGGGAAACGAATAGAATGGGGAGCACAGGGACAAGACATGATAATAAATGACAAACATGACAGTACCCCCCCACTCACCGAGCGCCTCCTGGCGCACTCGAGGAGGAATCCTGGCGGCAACGGAGGAAATCATCGATGAGTGAACGGTCCAGCACGTCCCGAGACGGAACCCAACTCCTCTCCTCAGGACCGTAACCCTCCCAATCCACTAGGTATTGGTGACCCCGTCCCCGAGAACGCATGTCCATGATCTTATGTACCTTGTAAATAGGTGCGCTCGACAAGGACGGGAGGGGGGAGGGAAGACGAACGGTGCGAAGAAAGGGCTTAACACAGGAGACATGGAAGACAGGATGGACGCGACGAAGATGTCGCGGAAGAAGCAGTCGCACAGCGACAGGATTGACGACCTGGGAGACACGGAACGGACCAATGAACCGCGGAGTCAACTTACGAGAAGCTGTCGTAAGAGGAAGGTTGCGAGTGGAAAGCCACACTCTCTGGCCGCAACAATACCTTGGACTCTTAATCCTGCGTTTATTGGCGGCTCACCGTCTGTGCCCTGTAACGGCAAAGTGCAGACCTCACCCTCCTCCAGGTGCGCTCACAACGTTGGACAAACGCTTGAGCGGAGGGAACGCTGACTCGGCAAGCTGGGATGAGAACAGAGGAGGCTGGTAACCCAGACTACTCTGAAACGGAGATAACCCGGTAGCAGACGAAGGAAGCGAATTGTGAGCGTATTCTGCCCAGGGGAGCTGTTCTGCCCAAGACGCAGGGTTTCTGAAAGAAAGGCTGCGTAGTATGCGACCAATCGTCTGATTGGCCCCTCTGCTTGACCGTTAGACTGGGGATGAAACCCGGAAGAGAGACTGACGGACGCACCAATCAAACGACAGAACTCCCTCCAAAACTGTGACGTGAATTGCGGGCCTCTGTCTGAAACGGCGTCTAACGGGAGGCCATGAATTCTGAATACATTCTCAATAATGATTTGTGCCGTCTCCTTAGCGGAAGGAAGTTTAGCGAGGGGAATGAAATGTGCCGCCTTAGAGAACCTATCGACAACCGTAAGAATCACAGTCTTCCCCGCAGACAAAGGCAGACCGGTAATGAAGTCTAAGGCAATGTGAGACCATGGTCGAGAAGGAATGGGGAGCGGTCTGAGACGACCGGCAGGAGGAGAGTTACCCGACTTAGTCTGCGCGCAGTCCGAACAAGCAGCCACGAAACGGCGCGTGTCACGCTCCTGAGTCGGCCACCAAAAGCGCTGGCGAATAGACGCAAGAGTGCCTCGAACACCGGGATGACCAGCTAACTTGGCAGAGTGAGCCCACTGAAGAACAGCCAGACGAGTGGAAACAGGAACGAAAAGGAGGTTACTAGGACAAGCGCGCGGCGACGCAGTGTGCGTGAGTGCTTGCTTAACCTGTCTTTCAATTCCCCAGACTGTTAACCCGACAACACGCCCATAAGGAAGAATCCCCCCGGGATCAGTAGAAGCCACAGAAGAACTAAACAGACGGGATAAGGCATCAGGCTTGGTGTTCTTGCTACCCGGACGGTAAGAAATCACAAACTCGAAACGAGCGAAAAACAACGCCCAACGAGCTTGACGGGCATTAAGTCGTTTGGCAGAACGGATGTACTCAAGGTTCTTATGGTCTGTCCAAACGACAAAAGGAACGGTCGCCCTCCAACCACTGTCGCCATTCGCCTAGGGCTAAGCGGATGGCGAGCAGTTCACGGTTACCCACATCATAGTTGCGCTCAGATGGCGACAGGCGATGAGAAAAATAAGCGCAAGGATGAACCTTATCGTCAGACTGGAAGCGCTGGGATAGAATGGCTCCCACGCCTACCTCTGAAGGCCAACCTCGACAATGAATTGTCTAGTGACGTCAGGAGTAACGAGGATAGGAGCGGACGTAAAACGTTCTTTTAGAAGATCAAAAGCTCCCTGGGCGGAACCGACCACTTAAAACACGTCTTGACAGAAGTAAGAGCTGTGAGAGGGGCAGCAACTTGACCGAAATTACGAATGAAACGCCGATAGAAATTAGCGAAACCTAAAAAGCGCTGCAACTCGACACGTGACCTGGAACGGGCCAATCACTGACAGCTTGGACCTTAGCGGAATCCATCTGAATGCCTTCAGCGGAAATAACGGAACCGAGAAAAGTAACGGAGGAGACATGAAAAGAGCACTTCTCAGCCTTTACGTAGAGACAATTCTCTAAAAGGCGCTGTAGAACACGTCGAACGTGCTGAACATGAATCTCGAGTGACGGAGAAAAAATCAGGATATCGTCAAGATAGACAAAAACAAAAATGTTCAGCATGTCTCTCAGAACATCATTAACTAATGCCTGAAAAACAGCTGGCGCATTGGCGAGACCGAACGGCAGAACCCGGTACTCAAAATGCCCTAACGGAGTGTTAAACGCCGTTTTCCACTCGCCCCCTCTCTGATGCGCACGAGATGGTAAGCGTTACGAAGGTCCAACTTAGTAAAGCACCTGGCTCCCTGCAGAATCTCGAAGGCTGATGACATAAGGGGAAGCGGATAACGATTCTTAACCGTTATGTCATTCAGCCTCGATAATCCACGCAGGGGCGCAGAGTACCGTCCTTCTTCTTAACAAAAAGAACCCCGCCCCGGCCGGAGAAGAAGAAGGCACTATGGTACCGGCGTCAAGAGACACAGACAAATAATCCTCGAGAGCCTTACGTTCGGGAGCCGACAGAGAGTATAGTCTACCTCGAGGAGGAGTGGTCCCCGGAAGGAGATCAATACTACAATCATACGACCGGTGAGGAGGAAGGGAGTTGGCTCGGGACCGACTGAAGACCGTGCGCAGATCATGATATTCCTCCGGCACTCCTGTCAAATCGCCAGGTTCCTCCTGAGAAGTAGGGACAGAAGAAACGGGAGGGATGGCAGACATTAAACACTTCACATGACAAGAAACGTTCCAGGATAGGATAGAATTACTAGACCAATTAATAGAAGGATTATGACATACTAGCCAGGGATGACCCAAAAAACAACAGGTGTAAACGGTGAACGGAAAATCAAAAAAGAAATAGTCTCACTGTGGTTACCAGATACTGTGAGAGTTAAAGGTAGTGTCTCAAATCTGATACTGGGAAGATGACTACCATCTAAGGCAAACATGGGCGTAGGCCTGTCTAACGGTCTGAAAGGAATGTTATGTTTCCGAACCCATGCTTCGTCCATGAAACAACCCTCAGCCCCAGAGTCAATCAAGGCACTGCATGTAGCACCCGAACCGGTCCAGCGTAGATGGACCGACATAGTAGTACAAGATCTAGATGAAGAGACCTGAGTAGTAGCGCTCACCAGTAGCCCTCCGCTTACTGATGAGCTCTGGCCTTTACTGGACATGAATTAACAAAATGTCCAGCAACTCCGCAATAGAGGCACAGGCGGTTGGTGATCCTCCGTTCCCTCTCCTTATCGAGATGCGAATCCCTCCCAGCTGCATGGGCTCAGTCTCAAAGCCAGAGGAGGGAGATGGTTGCGATGCGGAGCAGGGAAACACCGTTGATGCGAGCTCTCTTCCACGAGCCCGGTGACGAAGATCTACCCGTCGTTCTATGCGGATGGCGAGAGCAATCAAAGAGTCCACATCTGAAGGAACCTCCCGGGAGAGAATCTCATCCTTAACCACTGCGTGGAGTCCCTCCAGAAAACGAGCGAGCAGCGCCGGCTCGTTCCACTCACTAGAGGCAGCAAGAGTGCGAAACTCAATAGAATAATCCGTTATGGACCGTTCACCTTGGCATAAGGAAGCCAGGGCCCTAGAAGCCTCCCTACCAAAAACTGAACGGTCAAAAACCCGAATCATCTCCTCTTTAAAGTTCTGGAATTTGTTAGAGCAATCAGCCCTTGCCTCCCAGATAGCTGTGCCCCATTCTCGAGCCCGGCCAGTAAGGAGTGAAATGACGTAAGCAACCCGAGCTCTCTCTAGAGTATGTGTTGGGTTGAGAGAGAACACAATCTCACACTGCGTGAGAAAGGAGCGGCACTCAGTGGGCTGCCCGGAGTAGCAAGGTGGGTTATTAACCCTAGGTTCTGGAGGCTCGGCAGGCCAGGAAGTAACAGGTGGCACGAGACGTAGACTCTGGAACTGTCCAGAGAGGTCGGAAACCTGAGCGGCCAGGTTCTCCACGGCATGGCGAGCAGCAGACAATTCCTGCTCGTGTCTGCCGAGCATGGCTCCTTGGATCTCGACGGCAGTGTAACGAGCGTCTGAAGTCGCTGGGTCCATTCCTTGGTCGGTTCCTTCTGTCATGCAGGTGAAAGAGGACCCAAAAGCGACTTAACAGAAACAGAGTTTATTTAAGTCCAAACAGGGAATAACAGAAATCCTCTAGACTTGTAGAGGGAAAAGCGGCCACAGACTGCAGGTCGCCGGGTAGGCGCAGGCCGTAGTCGACAGAGACACCTGCTCACACGCAGCATCTGATGAAGGCAAAAACACGACAGGACAGGGCGATACACAATCACAGCAAAAACACGACAGGACAGGGCGAAACGCAATCACAGCATGGTGAATACAATACAAGGAACCGCAAATCTGTTGTTTTGCCCCTGAACAGGCAGTTAACCCACTGTTCCCAGGCCGTCATTGAAAATAAGAATTTGTTCTTAATTGACTTGCCGAGTTAAATAAAGGTAAAAAAATGTTTAAAGAGATATTCAATGTCTGATTTGTTATTGTTAACCATCTACCAACCACTTCCCTTCTTTATGAGGCTTTCTAAAAAGCTCCCTGGTCTTTGTAGTTGAATCTGTGCTTGAAATTCAATACTTGACTGAGGGACCTTGGAGATGTTGTGTGTATGGGGGACAGAGAAAAGGTTAGTCATTCAAAAATCATATCAACCACTATTATTTCACACAGAGTGAGGTCCATATAACTTACGTGATTTCTTAAGCCACATTTTTACTCCTGAAGTAATTTAGGCTAGCCTAAACAAACTTTTGCAAGGCACTATGTATACATAGAGCAATGTCACAAAATAGATCTCAAATGTATTTTGTCTGGTTTTTCCCCCCTGTCTGTACTGCATACTGATGTAGGATCTTAATTGTACCACCCTGTTGCAGCAGAACCTTCCTGCAATGCAGGACATTTAAAATGTTTAGTGATTTTGAGGTTTAAAAAGGCATCTGAAGTTTGAAATTTCAGACTTGATTTTCCCTTACGAAAAATGTTGCACCCCCCACTGTTTTTTTCCATGAATTATAATCCACATATAATTCACATTTCCTGTTGCTGCGGGATAATTTTTCTGCTGTAGCAAACTGGTTGAAATTAAGATCCTACATCTGTATATTGACATATAATTGAGAAAATATTTGAAAGATTGCTCAAGAAAAGTATTAGTGTAATCAGAAAGGATTCTAGTAAAATGTTTCCTGAGTAGGGTTGAGAAATTCTGTTAACTTTTCCAAAATGGTTAATTCTGTTAACTTTCCCAGTTTTCCAGAATTTCAGAAAATTCCTGGAAGTGCAAATTTTGCAAACATACTCCTGAGAGTTTCTGTATATACAGTACAATAGCTGGACAACCGTAGTCATTCTGGTTCTGAACAGCAGATGGCAATCTTCACAACCCTGCTCAATGTGACATATTCACAAATGATTGTCATTGTATGTGGGGAATTTTCCACTTTAATTAATCACCCATCAACTTCAACCTCATATCATTACATTCTAAAGTTATTATGACAAGATTAATGAATTTGTGTCCTTGTTTAATACGTGTAGTCATGTAGTTACTGTAGTTGTTAATGGTCTTCTTCACATTAGTGCTTGTGTATACAATATGACCTCTGTTGATGTGTATTGAGCTGACACTTGTTTCTCATGTGTTACAGGGTCTCTCTGGTTCAGTGGGAATAACTGGCGATAAAGGCCTAAAGGTACAGTACAAGCAGTATGCATGGTCTTATCATGGAGACAGAAACACAATACATGTGGTTCACTATAAGGTCACTATGAAACTACTGAACAAAAATATAAATGCAACATGCAACAATTTCAACCATTTTACTGAGTTACAGTTCATATAAGGAAATCAGTAAATTGAATGAAATGAGGTTCTATGAAATTAATGAATAAGACCCAAATTTATGGATTTCACTTGACTGGGAAGGGGCGTAGCCATGGGTGGGCCTTGGAGGGCATAGGCCCATCCACTTGGGAGCCAGGCCAACCTGGGGAGCCAGGCCCAGCCAATCAGAATATATTTTTCCCTACAAAAGGGCTTTATTGCAGTGAAATACTCCTCAGTTTCATCAAATGTCCGTGTGGCTGGTCTCAGACAATCCCGCAGATGAAGAAGCCGGATGTGGAGGTCCTGGGCTGGCGTGGTTACATGTGATCTGTGGTTGTGAGGCAGGTTGGATGTACTAACATATTCTCTAAAATGATGTTGGAGGCAGCTTATGATAGACAAATGAACATTCAAATTTGGCATCAGCTCTGGTGGACATTCCTGCAGTCAGCATGCCAATTGCACGCTCCCTCAAAACTTGAGACATTGTGTTGTGTGACAAAACTGCACATTTTAGAGTGGCCATTTATTGTCCCCCGCACAAGGTGCACCTGTGTAATGATCATAAGCTTCTTGATATGCCACACCTGTCAGGTTTATGAATTATCTTGGCAAAGGAGAAATGCTCACAAACAGGGATGTAAACTAATTTCTGCTCACAATTTGAGAGAAATAAGCTTTTTGTGGACATGGAACATTTCTCTGATTTCTTTATTTCAGCTCATGAAACATGGGACCAACACTTTATATGTTGCGTTTATATTTTGGTTCAGTATAAGTAACTCTAAGAACTTCTTATAGTTAGTCTCAAAGCGACCTTTATGTTTAAATTCATTGGTTGGCGAATTATATCATTCTCCAGGCTCAGCTATTTTTGGCCGGGCAGTGCAAGGTAGCAAATATAAACACCTTATCACATTTATAGGACACCCCTGGATTATATGATGAGTTTTATATGATTTCATGACCACTACAAACGCAGACTAGGGCAAACATTTTAATAGGGCAGAAAAGTACCTGCTACTGAGCTAGTTAACGATATCAGGTGTCTCTCCAAACTTGTAAACGGGAGCATTAAAAGGTTTAGGAGTATGAGGTGGTAGGTTAGGGATATTGCATCATCACTACACACACAGGCACACACACACACACCTGTGCATTCGCACACACACACTCTCATATAAACGTATGATTATGTGGATAATATAATATGAGGTGGCGTGAAAGTGGTTTGTACCCCAGTTAGTCACCTGGCCAGTGTATTGTATTACAACCTCTGCTATATAATATAGACTCATGCCCAGGCAGAGAGAATAGTGAGGGGGGACAGGGAGACAGGAGTAGGAAGCAGAGGAAGAGGGATGACTAAGAGAAATATTTGTGGCATCTGGGCAATATGACCAATAATGATCCATTTGAAAAAGTTATGTGCCATCTACATATCCATTAATACCTGTAAATAGCTGAAGGTTCTTCATTGATTTAATGTCCTTTGCAGGAACATTGGTACAGTTTTACTCCATTGTTGATGTTTACATCATTAAATTGGGTGCAGTTAACCTCTGTACATAACCAGAGACACAATTACTCAATAGCCCCGCATATATAATCATAATTACAAAGTCATTAATCAGAAGATTAAACAACTGTCAGCAAAACAATGATAAACTAAATGAAACACTGATGTGACTCACAGCGTTGTGCATACATCTTCATTTGATTGTAAGTCATCAATTCGGATTTGTTTTATATTAGCATTTAAATGGTTCTCATTGACTGGACCCATGCGATAAGCCCCCATCTCTTCTTTCTTCCTCTCTCGATCATTCTCTCATCCTCTACTCATACTCTCTCCATCACTCTCTCACCTTCTTTGTCCTTCATCCAGGGATTCCAGGGCATTGCTGGAGAGCCAGGTCCAGATGGCCGTTCAGGCCCTCTGGTGAGTCTAGCATGAGTAGACAGCACTATTGCAACCAATACTGATTTAGTGTTGGGGACTTAGGCCATCATCACACACAGAGTGCAGTGTTATTGACTACTGTCCCACGACAGGGCCCACCTGGACGGACAGGACCAACAGGTATCCCTGGGCCACTGGGAGAGAGGGTAAGTGACACATTTAAGATGGATGTGATTGATGTGATTCTCAAATAGGACAGGTTTGAACCGCGTGTGTGTGTGTTGCTGTCTCTCTGCATCAGGGCTTCACCGGGAAGGAAGGTGTCGAGGGACCCCAGGGGCCAGTAGGCATGTATGTAAGTGATGCTTCTGTAGGGCCTACTGGGCAAGGGGTTTGACCGACACACTGAAAATGTCTCTGTTTGGTATTTTTGACAGATGACACTGCAATGTCATCCTGTGTGTGCAACTTAGCTTATTTATGTTACCAGTCCTGTGTTTTTCGTCCCCCAGGGTTTCCCGGGTAGCATGGGAATGCGTGGCACAAATGGTCACACCGGACATAGGGTAAGGACACAGTATTTGAGTCATGAAATCAGTGGACATTATTCCAAATGGCCACCCCAGACCTGTGGGCCTCAATTTATACCAACAGCATCACATTGTGTATTTCCTTTCAAATGTGTAATGGTTGGTGTGGTGGACTGTATGTTGGTGTCCCAGGGGGAGACTGGTGTAAGAGGCCTGTCTGGTCTTACTGGGAAGTCTGGATCTCCAGTAAGTAACTGTGCTGTTGTTAACAAGTCCACATACAGTATGTGACAAGTCCTTGTAGACAACTTCATTGAGTCTGTTGTTAGTTTAAATGATGTGTGTATTGAGCCTGTTCTGACTGGGCTGTATTTTATAGGGTGTATCAGGACCTCATGGGGATAGAGGCCCTCCGGGACCTCAGGTGAGATCAACAGGAATCACATACCAAAACTACATTTCCTAAATATCTTGAAAAATCTATCTGTAATGTAATCCATGCCTTTCAATGGTGTCTCTGGGTTTTCTCCTCAGGGCCGGCTAGGGGATCTGGGACGCACAGGGCTAGAAGGTCCACAGGTAAATTACAGCAGAACAGGCCTTTTCACTACTCCCTCAGCAGTTCTTATAGATCCATGCTCTATACACTGCCAATATATAGTTAGTCTTGCTTGGCCAGACCAATAGTGTAGACACAATACACAATGGGAACAAGACAAATAGATGAAGCTACTCACCTGTCTGTGTGTTCCAGGGCCCCTCGGGTCTGCAGGGCTCAGATGGAGCCACGGGGAAACCGGGACCAAGGGGAAGCAGGGGGCCTCCGGGGCCACAAGGCTCTAACGGACCAGCAGGAATCCTAGTGGGTACTACTTTGCAGACACTGCTCTCTTCTCCTCTCCTCCTAAACAACCTCTGAGGACTGTAACCTCTGTACACACTAAAAAGTGTGTAATGGTTCTATATCGTGCCAAATAAGGGTTCTTTGGCTTGTCACCATAGCGGGTACATTTTTGGTGCAATATAGAACCCTTTTTTTGAATGTTCTATAAAAAAAGATGCTCATAAAGTTTTGAATGGAAACCTTTATGGTGCTATAAATAACCATTTTTTAAGGTTCTACAAATAACCATTAAAAAAGTGTAATGATCTTCGTCTGTTGTTTGTAGAAAGTCAGACCGAAATGCAGCGTGTAGGTTACTCATGACTTTTAATGAAGCTAATACAGTACATGAAATAACGAAGAAGAAAACAACAAACGAATGAAACTAATACAGCCTATCTGGTGACTAACACTAAGACAGGTACAATCACCCACGAAATACAACGCGCACTCAGGCTACCTAAATACGGTTCCCAATCCGAGACAACTAGAATCAGCTGACTCCAATTAGGAATCGCCTCAGGCAGCCAAGCCTAACTAGACACACCCCTAATAATACACACTCCCAATTAATACAAACCCTAATACGAAAATACAACATATAAACCCATGTCACACCCTGGCCTACCCAAACATATAACAAAAACACAAGATACAATGACCAAGGCGTGACAAAAAGGTTATTTAAAGCACCAAAAAAGGGTTGTAACCATCTCAATGGTTCTACAAATAACTTTTTGAACGTCCATACAGAGTTTTGTATTATATTATATTGTTAAAATTCCATAGGTGTCTGGAATGGCTGGGGGTCCATGAGGAGAAAATTGAGAACCACTGATTTAGTCAACAGTTCTCAGTTGACACAGGGCCTTACGTTACTCTTTCACAAGACACTGTTGCTGGCCATGCTCATATTTTACATGTAACGACATAACACAACAGATTAGATCAACTGGAATTGACACTCTCACTCACAGTTGCACAAAAAGAGCTGTGAGCAAATCGTGCCCCAAAATTTTCTAATGAGCCGCCACGCCTACTTTTTAATTATCACTAAATGAAAGAACCATTTTCTGAATGGCAAATAACCATTGAACGGCTCAAAGCATTCTTTGAGTCATTATGGCTCCACATAAAACCATCTCCCTTACCAAAGAACCCTAGAATTGTGTTTTTTTCTAAGTGTGTAGAACCTCTATAGAACCTCCTAAACTCCTAGACTATGGGACATTAAGTCTCTGATGCCTGTTGGATGCATTTTATGTCAGGCTTCAGTGGGTGAATTCAATACATTTATTTGTAATTTATTACATGGCTTACGATTCAAAGCCCATTGGATGCTTATTTGGCTTGGGATGCCAAGCACAGCCCTTTAGCTTGGACATTAATATTCATCATTGTCACAGTTGTAAACATGTATACAGTACCAGTCAACAGTTTGGACACACCTACTCATTCCTGAATTTTTATTTATTTGTACTATTTTCTACATTGTAGAATAATAGTGAAGACATCAAAACAACAAAATAATAAATATGGAATCATGTAGTAACCAAACAATATATTTTATATTTGAGTGCAACTACATCTGCGATCCTGTGCATGTGGATAAATAAACATGTAATCAAAAAATGTAATCTGTGTTCCATTGTGATGCTTTGTTGTCCTTCTTTTTAAACCTTGTATGGTCCATCCTCAGGGAATGACAGGTGCTGGTGGACTAATTGGACCAGCGGGGGAAAGAGGAGAAATGGTAAGTACAGCAATTGTAATAGATGATAATGATATATCTAGGGTTGCAAAATTCTGGTAACTTTCCCAAAATGTTCCAGGTTTTCAAGAAATCCTGGATAATCCTGGTTCCTGCTTATTCCCTGATTTAGGAATGTTACCACAATTTTGCACCCCTAAATACAGTTGAGGTCGGAAGTTTACATACACATTAGCCAAATTTAATCAGAGTACAAATTCCCTGATTTAGGTCAGTTAGGATCACCACTTTATTTTAAGAATGCGAAATGTCAGAATAATAGTAGACAGAATGATTTATTTCAGCTTTTATTTCTTTCATCACATTCCCAGTGGGTCAGAAGTTTACATACACTTAATTAGTATTTGGTAGCATTGCCTTTAAATGATTTAACTTGGGTCAAAAGTTTTGGGTAGCCTTCGACAAGCGTCCCACAACAACTTGGGTGAATTTTGGCCCATTCCTCCTGACAGAGCTGGTGAGCAGAGTCTGGTTTATAGGCCTCCTTGCTCGCACACACTTTTTCAGTTCTGCCCACAAATGTTCTATAGGATCGAGGTCAGGGCTTTGTGATGGCCACTTCAGTACCTTGACTTTGTTGTCCTTAAACCATTTTGCCACAACTTTGGAAGTATGCTTGGGGTCATTGTTCATTTGGAAGACCCATTTGCGAACAAGCTTTAACTTCCTGACTGATGTCTTGAGATGTTGCTTCAATATATCCACATCATTTTTCCTCGTGATGCCATTTATTTAGTGAAGTGCACCAGTCCATCCTGCAGCAAAGCACCCCCACAACATGATGCTGGCACCCTCGTGCTTCACGGTTGGGATGTTGTTCTTCGGCTTGCAAGCCCCCAAGCTCCCATTTTCCTCCAAACATAACGATGGTCATTATGGCCAAACAGTTCTATTTTTGTTTCATCAGACCAGAGGATATTTCTCCAAAAAGTATGATCTTTGTCCCCATGTGCAGTTGCAAACCGTAGTCTGGCTTTTTTATGGCGGTTTTGGAGCAGTGGCTTCTTCCTCGCTGAGCAGCCTTTCAGGTTATGTCGATATAGGACTCATTTTACTGTGGATATGGGTACTTTTGTCCCTGTTTCCTCCAGCATCTTCACAAGGTCCTTTGCTGTTGTTCTGGGATTGATTTGCACTTTTCGCACCAAAGTACGTTCATCTCTAGGAGACAGAATGCGTCTCCTTCCTGAGCGGTATGATGGCTGCATGGTCCCATGGTGTATAGTACTTGTGTACTATTGTTTGTACAGATGAACATGGTACCTTCAGGGGTTTGAAAATTGCTTCCAAGGATGAACCAGACTTGTGGAGGTCTACAATTTTTTTTCTGAGGTCTTGGCTGATTTATTTTGATTTTCCCATGATGTCAAGCAGAGGCACTGAGTTTGAAGGTAGGCCTTGAAATACATCCACAGGTACACCTCCAATTGACTCAAATTATGTCAATTAGCCTATCAGAAGCTTCTAAAGCCATGACATCATTTTCAGGAATTTTCCAAGCTGTTTAAACGCACAGTCAACTTAGTGTATGTAAACTTCAGGCCCACTGGGGTTGTGATACAGTTAATTATAAGTGAAATAATCTGTCTGTAAACAATTGTTGCAAAAATTACCGACTTGCCAAAATGATAGTTTGTTAACAAGAAATGTGTGGAGTGGTTGAAAAACAAGATTTAATGACTCCAACCTAAGTGTATGTAAACTTCTGACTTCAACTGTATGTATAATCTAGCAATTTGTGATGTGTGTTAAACCACGCTTTTTTGGAACATCACAGGGTATGCTGGGACCTTCTGGTGATCTAGGTCCTCCTGGACTGGATGGCGAACAGGTTTGTAGGACACACTCCCAACAGGAACTCTGTGGTCTCAGCCAGGTGAGTTTTTTGACAGTTCTCTTCCATTTCCTCTTTCCAGGGCACTCCTGGCCAATCAGGGTTGGAGGGGCAAACAGGAACAAATGGGGAAAAGGTTGGTGATAGTGACACTATGATGCCTAAACAAACACCTAGAGATATATTTCACCATCTTTCACGCCTCACTACTTCTTCTACTTCATGTGTATTCCAGGGAGACCTAGGGCCTTGTGGGAAACGTGGTCCTCCAGGGCAGGCTGGAGCTCGAGGTCTACAAGGACTCAAAGGGTTACAAGGCTCTCCTGGACCAATGGGAATTGAGGTGAGCACCGTCACCTGCCTATGGCATTGGACATCTACTGTACATACCTGAACCATCACCTGTAGATTCTCACATGTGTACCAAGTACACATCCATTTACCCAGGCATCATACACACAACCAGACCATACACATACAGTATACTCAGCAGTGTACAGTAATACAAGAGGTGTCTCTTTGGTTCTCAGGGTGATGTTGGACCTCTTGGCGTTGCTGGTGGTCCAGGTTCCAAAGGGGAGAAGGTTAACAAACACTGACTTTTCGGCACTCAGTGATTTACATATTTAAGCCATCAATATAAATGTGCTGTGTGTACAGTATATTGCATATCTATTCATTGATTAACATTTGTGTGTTTGACACAAATTTTTGACAGGGCCATATAAGTGTTGGTTGTGGTTACAAACAAGTTGAAATCTGGTTGAAATAAAGTAATTACAAATGGGTTGAGATCTGGTTGAAATAGTCATTACAAAACAGGTTGAAATATGGTTGAAATAGCATCATTACAAATAGGTTGAATTGTGGTTGAAATAACCTCATTACAAACAGTTTAAAATTTGGTAGAAATTACATCATGGACCAGAGACTCTGGGTTCGAGCCCAGGCTCTGTCGCAGCTGGCCGCGACTGGGAGGTCCGTGGGGCGACGCACAATTGGCCTAGCATCGTCGGGGTTAGGGAGGGTTTGGCCGGTAGGGATATCCTTGTCTCATCGCGTGCTATAGACTCCTGTGGTGGGCCGGGCACAGTGCATGCTAACCAGGTCGCCAGGTGCACAGTGTTTCCTCCGACACATTGGTGCGGCTGGCTTCCGGGTTGGATGCGCGCTGTGTTAAGAAGCAGTGCGGCTTGGTTGGGTTGTGTTACGCATGGCTTTTGACCTTCGTCTCTCCCGAGCCCGTAAAGGAGTTGTAGCGATGAGACAAGATAGTAACTACTAATAATTGGATACCACGAAATTGGGGAGAAAATGGGGTAGATTTCAAAACATAAAAAAAAAAAAATAATAACTTACATCATGGTGATGTCTGACTGACATGGCTGTTATTTGTAGGGTGATGTGGGGCCTCTGGGGCCCACAGGGCGGGAGGGTCCATGGGGGACCTTGGGGCAAAATGGGGAGAAGGGACCAAAAGGAGAGAAGGGCCACATCGGACTTATGGTGAGTGCCCAGATGCCAATACATAATGAGCTGCACATTCTAGTTAATGTTTTGAAACCATGAAACGGAATCAACAGAAGTGATTTTCAATATGATTTTTGAGACGTGGCTTTGGGTGATCAATTTGATGACTGGTACATCACCTCTGTTCTGTATCCACCAGAGTCAGTCAGGATTCATGGGAGAAATAGGACCTGCAGGCTTGTCAGGGCTACAGGTGAGTCAGGAAGTGACATGTTTTTTTTACAAGCATCAGATACTATATATGTCACTCAGAGTAAAAAATACATTTTAAAAAGTTGACATTAACTGGCATTGATCAATGTCCATTTTTGCACAATTTCTTTCCCAATAGGTTAAATCAAATCAAATCAAATGTATTTATATAGCCCTTCGTACATCAGCTGATATCTCAAAGTGCTGTACAGAAACCCAGCCTAAAACCCCAAACAGCAAGCAATGCAGGTGTAGAAGCACGGTGGCTAGGAAAAACTTCAGAGAAAGGCCAAAACCTAGGAAGAAACCTAGAGAGGAACCAGAATAGGGTCCAGTATGCAGCTTGAAGTTTTAGAGGCCATGATTATTTTCATCATTGTGTCAAGAGATATAGTACTAAAACACTTGAGCGTCTCTCTTGATCCTAGGTCCTGGCAGAGTTGTGCAGACTCAGGACAACTGAGCTTTGAAGGAATATGCAGATTTAAAGAGGAGTCCGTAATTTGCTTTCTAATAATCATGATCTTTTCCTCAAAGAAGTTCATGAATTCATCACTGCTAAAGTGAAAGTCATCCTCTCTTGGGAATGCTGCTTTTTAGTTAGCTTTGCGACAGTATCAAAAAGTAATTTCGGATTGTTCTTATTTTCCTCAATTAAGTTAGAAAAATAGGATGATCGAGCAGCAGTAAGGGCTCTTCGGTACTGCACGGTACTGTCTTTCCAAGCTAGTCTGAAGACTTCCAGTTTGGTGTGGCGCCATTTCCAATTTTCTGGAAGCTTGCTTCAGAGCTCGGGTATTTTCTGTGTACCAGGGAGCTAGTTTCTTATGAGAAATGTTTTTAGTTTTTAGGGGTGCAACTGCATCTAGGGTATTGCGCAAGGTTAAATTGAGTTTCCCAGTTAGGTGGTTAACTGATTTTTGTCCTCTGGCGTCCTTGGGTTAGACTTCTCTGCTCTGTTAGGCCCTTTCTCGATTAATTTTTCCTCGACTCCTCACACCCACTTTTCTTGCTTCTTTCTCAAAACCCATTGGAGAAGAAGTGAGGGACCTTGAATCTTCTCCTCCAGTATGGTTGAGGAGGAAGCAAGGAGATCGGATGCAAGGAATCGGGGAAACACTCAGGTTTGCGATGAGTGTTGTCAGGATGTACAGTGATCCGTTGGTCTCTTCTATTTCTTCCCAGGGTATTATGGGCCATAGGGGGCCTCCAGGGCCTGATGGACCTCAAGGAGAGAAGGTAATATCTTAATTCCCTGGCCTGCACACAAAATGGAGTAGCAATTCAGGATAGGGAAATTATAAACGCTTCCATCTATAATTCCATTTTTTTTTCTCCCCAGGGGGAGTCTGGGCCTAGCAGAGTCATCGGACCTCAAGGCAAAACAGGACCTCCGGTAAGGGTCGCTTCATAACCTAAGTGCATGGTGATTATCCATTTGTCCTTTTGGTCTGATTTCATGTTGTCTTGTTGTTGTATTCTAAGGGGGTGGCTGGACTTCAAGGAGTCAGAGGTGACAGAGGGAAGCCAGGACCACAGGTCAGTGTCTCACTGTCTCTTAGACCATGGTCTAGTCAAGTCAGCCATGTTCCCAGTGATTCTCCTATGAATAACATTGTCCATGTGCTGGTGTGGTATCTATTGCAGGGTCCAGTAGGGAAGGTTGGGACTGAGGGAGACTTGGGCCATAAAGGTGAGCCAGGACTAGATGGAGAGAAAGGGGAGCCAGGGGGACCGGGCGAGCCAGGAGAACAGGTGAGCCCATTCAGTGTTGCAGTCAGTCTGGCCCCTAAAGCAAGTCCAATGTTCATGGGAAATAGACAGTAGACCATTTAACCCCAATTTAATGTCTGGTTTTATTATGAATATCATTTTCAAAATATACTGTACTAAATAAAAAATAGTCTACAATGTATGTTTGGATTTTGTAATTGTCTCTCTAGGGGGTTGATGGTCTGCCAGGCATCAGAGGGCCCCCAGCACTTCTTGGTTTGGAGGTAAAGAACAGCAACATCTTAGCCTGGTCCCAGATCTGCTTGTATACTTGCCAGCTCCATTGCTCATTATCAAGTCAAACATGTCCCGCACTCAGGCTATGTCCCGCACCTCATACACATATCTACCATTAACTCTGTATTATATTTTACTCTTTGCTTCTGCTTCATTCTTCCTTGTTTGTTGTCTCCTCTCCCACCACAGGGGCCACAGGGTGAGGTGGGAGCCCAGGGGCCAGAAGGTCCCCTAGGGGCATTGGTGAGTTCACAAACACAGGGGTGGGGCAAAGGGATGCCACAGATTATGTAATTAGTTCATTATGCTCTTATAGCAACCGGTGTCCGTCTAAGTTTATTATTTAGCCGATATTGATGACCTCAAGCAGTGTCAAATGGGCATATTGTGATATTGAAAAACTAGCAGCACTACCAGAAGGTCACTGATATATTCTACCCTATTATCTTTCTCTGACATCTGGTAAGTTTCTTTAAGTCATTCTACTGTGTTGAATGTTTCAGGGTGTCAGGGGAAACCCAGGACCTGAGGGAAAACAGGGACTGAAAGGAGAGAAGGTGAGATCAGGATTCTCTGTTTCTCTATTGTTCTCTTCTCTTCTTGTGCTGTGAAACCCAGTCTCAGGTGCCATATTCTCCTCACCTCTCTGGGGACACTCATGCATACAGAGAGGCTAGACTAGGTCCCCCTGTTTGTTGATGCTGTGTTTTCTCTACAGGGAGATGACGGCAGAGATGGATCACCTGGAAAGACAGGTCACATCGGAAGGAGTGTAAGAGCCCCTTCCTTCAATCCATTCAATGTAACAGTGGAAATAAAAGGGGTGTATTCTAGAAAGATAACAAATATTATTCAGGTTCCTGAATGAAAGATGAGGGATGCATCCCAACTGGTGCCCTGTTCCATATATACATGACACGCTATTCCCTTTATTGTGCATTACTTTTGAGTGGACTATAAAGGGAATAGGGTGTCATTTAGGAGACGACCGATATGTGTCAGTGTGTTTTACCCTGTGTGTATTGCCTCGTTCACCGACATTGTAAACATCCACAGGGGAAAAGAGGCAAGGCTGGAATCAGAGCCACAAGAGGAGAGAGAGGACCAAAGGTCAGATGTTGGGTGATGTGAAGGGTCACACACACATACACAACGATCTCTTAACCATGATACTATAATATTTCATGGCGTGCACCAACATTTCCTGTCATTCCTACAGGGAGAGAGGGGAGATGTGGGATTGACTGGTGTTCCAGGATGGGTGGGGTCTATTGTAAGTCCAACAGATTTCTACTCTCATCAATTAGGACTGTCGTCATCTATTTCACTATTTCATAATTCAATCCCAGGCAGGAGAGTCTCTTACGTACTTCTCCTTTGTCAGAAATATTATTTGATTAGAGAAAAGGATGTTGAAAGCAATGCATTGCTACATGATAATGCTTTAGATCAGCTGATGATTGATACACAACTGATGGATGTCTTTTTTCTCTCAGGGAATCCCAGGCTTGAGAGGAGACAGGGGGGATCAGGGTGAAAAAGGGAGTGAGGTATGAATAGATCAGGCTGAATTATTGATACGAGTGAATTTGGAGAGAAATGCACTGTGAAGACTTCACCCTCTGTGTTCCTCTCCCCACAGGGAGAAAAGGGGAACATAGGGCCGCTCGGTCTGCCAGGGCGTGATGGCCTAAAGGTACTTCTGGTTCTGACTTCTGTGTGAAAAACTTCTGGCATTCATAAAAAGTCTCCAGATCAGCACTCTTAATCTGAGACACTACAAACGAGCCCTGGTGTCGGGTTTAACACCATAGAAAAACGACATACTGACAGGTTTGGCAACAATCTAGAAATATGACGTTTCCTAAAATACTCTGCTGTAAATAGTAGATGGGCTGTGACAGACGTAAGTTTTACAAGGTAATCAGGGTCCTGTTGGGGTGCCAGGACAGACAGACTGGCTAACTTGATGTTTTACAGAGTAGTCTGTTTCCTGTTGGGGTGCCAGGACAGACAGACTGACTAACTTTATGTTTTACAGGGTAGTCTGGGTCCTGTTGGGGTGCCAGGACAGACAGACTGACTAACTTTATGTTTTACAGGGTAGTCTGGGTCCTGTTGGGGTGCCAGGACAGACAGACTGACTAACTTTATGTTTTACAGAGTAGTCTGGGTCCTGTTGGGATGCCAGGACAGACAGACTGAGTAACTTTATGTTTTACAGAGTAGTCTGGGTCCTGTTGGGGTGCCAGGACAGACAGACTGACTAACTTTATGTTTTACAGGGTAGTCTGGGTCCTGTTGGGGTGCCAGGACAGACAGACTGACTAACTTTTTTGTTTTACAGGGTAGTCTGGGTCCTGTTGGGGTGCCAGGACAGACAGACTGACTAACTTTATGTTTTACAGGGTAGTCTGGGTCCTGTTGGGGTGCCAGGACAGGTGGGCCCAAAGGGAGATCAGGTAAAACAACACTATCTGAACACACTGTTCCTCTCAAAACATCTATAGCAAGAACTCTCTATGATAACACCATATCCACTCGTAACAATTGCCAAAAGCCATGATGAGGCTCATTCAATCTAAACTGATCTATCAGAGTTTTGATTCCTTTTACTTTCTGAAAAGATTGATTGATAACTTTTCATTGACGTTTCATTATCTATTATTTCCCACCAGGGGAATATTGGACCGTCTGGGCCAAGAGGAACACCTGGGATGCCAGGACTACCTGTAAGTCCCCCTTCTGGATAATCTCAGAAATATTTTCTCAAGCCCTTTTAAATCTTCCCGCATTTGACATTTCAGTCATTTAGCAGTCATTTAGCAGACACACTTATCCAGAGTGACTTACAGGAGCAAATAGGGTTAAGTGCCTTGCTCAAGGGCACATCAACAGATTTTTCACCTAGTTGGCTCGGGGATTCGAACCGGTGACATTTCGATTAATGGCAAAACACTCACTGCCGCCCAAATGGCCCTCTATTCCTTATGTATTTATTATAGAATAGGGTGCCATTTGGGGCACAGCCAACGGGAAATCAAAGGTTCTTGCGAGGACAAACGAGCACTAGACCACAAAGTTCATCTTTCAGCCACGTAGCTTAACAACCCCCCTGTCTATTAACCATCAAGACGAAGACTATGCATGCTTCATCGAGGCGTTATTATCACGATTAGGATAACGTCTCGAATTCCATTTTAATTGCAGACTGTCTTAATAAGCAACTCTGTTAACTCAAGTCCATTTCCTTATTATCACCAGACTGTCCTGCCATTATACCATTCTCTCCGGGTTTAGCTATAGATTATTACTCTTTTCAACTTGTGGCCATTGAAGACGCCATTGCCTCGCCTCTAAAAGCAGTGAAGCTGTGGCTAATGTGATCGTAATGCAGCGAATAAGAGGGCATTGAAAGATTGAAACAGCTGTTCGTGCAGAGCAGTGTGCTTCAGAACTGATATTCAAACTCATCTCCTTTTATTCTCTCTTTATCTCTAGGGTTTGTTTGGCGAGAAGGTATGATATAACATCTTATTTTCTCGTCTTTTCAAATCATACACACATTATCTTCTTTCAAAACCAAACCCCATGTAGAGTTGTGTGTTAGCTTTGTCTCACAGTGTCTAGATTGAAAGAAAACATTCACAACCACATCATGTCATCACACTGGAAGATACTAAGGAACGTAATAGGAAGTGTGCATTTCCTCATCAAATTACATTTGAATATGCCATTGCAAGTATGGAATGGTATAAGTCCACTCTCATCGCACTATCGGCTGTATTTCCATAGGGTTTGAAAGGCTTTGAGGGATTTCCTGGGCAACCTGGGACAAGGGGCCTGCCGGTAAGTGACACTGATTTCATACGCATTGGTTCATTGACCACAGAGACTCAATACCATTGCATCCATTACACAGCACTTAAGGTTGCAAAATTCTGGTTACTTTCCCAAAATTCCCAGGATTTCCAGAAATCCTGCTTGGAAGATTTCCCGATTTCCTGCATATTACCACCTGATTGTAGCATTATTCCAACCAGGATATCTGGAAAACCTGGGAATTTTGGGAAAGTTACTGGAATTTTCCAACCCTAATCCCACTATTTTGTTGTGTTTGTTTCAGGGGGCACCTGGACTCCCAGGACTTCCAGGACCCTCAGTAAACATGACCCTTGCTCAACTCAAGGCAAGTAATTTAAGATCAGCAAGTAGGTCTGTGTCTCAAGTTGTATTCCCTACCTATTGCACTACTTTTGGGATGCAGATATAATAGGCCATTATAATAATAATAATATATGCCATTTAGCAGACGCTTTTATCCAAAGCGACTTACAGTCATGTGTGCATACATTCTATGTATGGGCCATTAGATGAACTGGTGGAAGGAATAACTCCATAATGATCATATCATTCTCATCACCATTGTAGGACCTTCAGTACCTGTCAGATAAGCCCAACTACCCCCTGATCCAGACCCTGCTGGACTCTCTGCACCAGGACCTGAGGCTGCTGGTAGACCCCCCTGATGGCAGCAAGGAGCACCCTTCCACCACCTGCATGGAGCTGTGGCTCTGCCACCCAGACTACGCCAGCGGTCAGAAACCCTCTGTCTATACCTGTACTGTATATCTATAACCCAAAGCTAATTTAAAGGCACATAAGAATGGCCACAGCATCCTAATCTCAGGACTCTCACGTTTTAAATGCAAATTAGAATCAATAAGTGCATCGAAGACGTCGTCCCCACAGTGACCAAACGTACATATCCCAACCAGAAGCCATGGATTACAGGCAACGTTCGCACCAAGCTAAAGGCTAGAGCTGCCGCTTTCAAGGAGCACGACACTAATCCAGACGCTAATAAGAAATCTCGCTATACCCTCAGACAAACCATCAAACAGGCAAAGCATCAATACAGGACTAAGATTGAATCATACTATACTGGCTCTGATGCTCGGCGGATGTGGCAGGGCTTGCAAACTATTATGGACTACAAAGAGAAACCTAGCCATGAGCTAACCAGTAATGCGAGCCTACCAGACAGGCTAAATTCATTTTATGCTTGCTTCGAGGCAAGCAACACTGAAGCATGCATGAGTAATATATAATAATATATGCCATTTAGCAGACGCTTTTATCCAAAGCGACTTACAGTCATGTGTGCATACATTCTACGTATGGGTGGTCCCGGGGATCGAGCCCACTACCCTGGCGTTAGAAGCGCCATGCTCTACCAACTGAGCTACACAGGACCACATGAGAGTACCAGCTGTTCCAGACGACTGTGATCACGCTTTCCGTAGCCGATGTGAGTGAGTGTCTTCACTGACATTTTCAACCTCTCCCTGACCTCTCCCTCTGTAATACCTACATGTTTCAAGCAGACCGCCATAGTCTCTGTGCCCAAGAAAGTGAAGTTAACCTGCCTAAATGACTACCGCCCCGTAGCACTCACGTCGGTAGACATGAAGTGCTTTGAAAGGCTGGTCTTGCCTCACATCAACACCAATCATCCCGGAAACGCTAGACCCACTCCAATTGCTTACCGCCCCAAGAGATCCACAGATTACGCAATCTCAATCGCACTCCACACTTCCCTTTCCCACATGGACAAAAGGAACACCTATGTGAGAATGCTGTTCAATGACTACAGCTCATCATTCAACACCATAGTGCCCACAAAGCTCATCACTAAGCTAAGGACCCTGGGACTAAACACCTCCCTCTGAAACTGGATCCTGCATGCTTAGTTCCCTCCTGTACTCCCTGTTCACCCACGACTGCGTTGCCAAGCATGACTCCAGCACCATCATTAAGTTTGGTGACGACACAACAGTGGTAGGCCTGATAGTCTACAGGGAGGAGGTCAGAGACCTGGCAGTGTGGTGCCATTACAACAACCTCTCCCTCAACGTGAGAAGGGTACGACAGTGCCTTTTCCCCCTCAGGAGACTGAAAAAATTTGGCATGGGTCCCTAGTTCCTCCAAGTTCTACAGCTGCACCATCGAGAGCATCCTGGCGAGTTGCATCACCTGGTATAGCAACTGCTCTGCATCCGACCATAAGGTACTACGGAGGGTAGTGCGTACGGCCAAGTAAATCACTGGGGCCAAGCTTCCTGCCATCCAGGACCTATATAATAGGCGGTGTCAGAGAAAGGCCAAAAAAGTGTCAGACTCCAATCACCCAGGTCATAGACTGTTCTCTCTGCTACCGCACAGCAAGCTGTACCGGAGTGTCATGTCTAGGTCTAATATGCTCCTTAACAGCGTCTACCCCAAAGCCATAAGACCGCTGAACGATTAATTAAATGGCCACCCGGAATATTTGCATTGACCCCCCCCTTTGTTTTACATTTACATTTACATTTAAGTCATTTAGCAGACGCTCTTATCCAGAGCGACTTACAAATTGGTGCATTCACCTTATGACATTACATTTACATTTACATTTACATTTAAGTCATTTAGCAGACGCTCTTATCCAGAGCGACTTACAAATTGGTGCATTCACCTTATGACATCCAGTGGAACAGTCACTTTCCAATAGTGCATCTAAATCTTAAAGGGGGGGGGGGTGAGAGGGATTACTTATCCTATCCTAGGTATTCCTTAAAGAGGTGGGGTTTCAGGTGTCTCCGGAAGGTGGTGATTGACTCCGCTGTCCTGGCGTCGTGAGGGAGTTTGTTCCACAAGTGGGGGGCCAGAGCAGCGAACAGTTTTGACTGGGCTGAGCGGGAGCTGTACTTCCTCAGTGGTAGGGAGGCGAGCAGGCCAGAGGTGGATGAACGCAGTGCCCTTGTTTGGGTGTAGGGCCTGATCAGAGCCTGGAGGTACTGAGGTGCCGTTCCCCTCACAGCTCCGTAGGCAAGCACCATGGTCTTGTAGCGGATGCGAGCTTCAACTGGAAGCCAGTGGAGAGAGCGGAGGAGCGGGGTGACGTGAGAGAACTTGGGAAGGTTGAACACCAGACGGGCTGCGGCGTTCTGGATGAGTTGTAGGGGTTTAATGGCACAGGCAGGGAGCCCAGCCAACAGCGAGTTGCAGTAATCCAGACGGGAGATGACAAGTGCCTGGATTAGGACCTGCGCCGCTTCCTGTGTGAGGCAGGGTCGTACTCTGCGGATGTTGTAGAGCATGAACCTACAGGAACGGGCCACCGCCTTGATGTTAGTTGAGAACGACAGGGTGTTGTCTAGGATCACGCCAAGGTTCTTAGCGCTCTGGGAGGAGGACACAATGGAGTTGTCAACCGTGATGGCGAGATCATGGAACGGGCTGTCCTTCCCGGGAGGAAGAGCAGCTCCGTCTTGCCGAGGTTCAGCTTGAGGTGGTGATCCGTCATCCACACTGATATGTCTGCCAGACATGCAGAGATGCGATTCGCCACCTGGTCATCAGAAGGGGGAAAGGAGAAGATTAATTGTGTGTCGTCTGCATAGCAATGATAGGAGAGACCATGTGAGGTTATGACAGAGCCAAGTGACTTGGTGTATAGCGAGAATAGGAGAGGGCCTAGAACAGAGCCCTGGGGGACACCAGTGGTGAGAGCGCGTGGTGAGGAGACAGATTCTCGCCACGCCACCTGGTAGGAGCGACCTGTCAGGTAGGACGCAATCCAAGCGTGGGCCGCGCCGGAGATGCCCAACTCGGAGAGGGTGGAGAGGAGGATCTGATGGTTCACAGTATCGAAGGCAGCCGATAGATCTAGAAGGATGAGAGCAGAGGAGAGAGAGTTAGCTTTAGCAGTGCGGAGCGCCTCCGTGATACAGAGGAGAGCAGTCTCAGTTGAATGACTAGTCTTGAAACCTGACTGATTTGGATCAAGAAGGTCATTCAGAGAGAGATAGCGGGAGAGCTGGCCAAGGACGGCACGTTCAAGAGTTTTGGAGAGAAAAGAAAGAAGGGATACTGGTCTGTAGTTGTTGACATCGGAGGGATCGAGTGTAGGTTTTTTCAGAAGGGGTGCAACTCTCGCTCTCTTGAAGACGGAAGGGACGTAGCCAGCGGTCAGGGATGAGTTGATGAGCGAGGTGAGGTAAGGGAGAAGGTCTCCGGAAATGGTCTGGAGAAGAGAGGAGGGGATAGGGTCAAGCGGGCAGGTTGTTGGGCGGCCGGCCGTCACAAGACGCGAGATTTCATCTGGAGAGAGAGGGAGAAAGAGGTCAGACCACAGGGTAGGGCAGTGTGAGCAGAACCAGCGGTGTCGTTTGACTTAGCAAACGAGGATCGGATGTCGTCGACCTTCTTTTCAAAATGGTTGACGAAGTCATCTGCAGAGAGGGAGGAGGGGGGAGGGGAGGAGGATTCAGGAGGGAGGAGAAGGTGGCAAAGAGCTTCCTAGGGTTAGAGGCAGATGCTTGGAATTTAGAGTGGTAGAAAGTGGCTTTAGCAGCAGAGACAGAGGAGGAAAATGTAGAGAGGAGGGAGTGAAAGGATGCCAGGTCCGCAGGGAGGCAAGTTTTCCTCCATTTCCGCTCGGCTGCCCGGAGCCCTGTTCTGTGAGCTCGCAATGAGTCATCGAGCCACGGAGCGGGAGGGGAGGACCGAGCCGGCCTGGAGGATAGGGGACATAGATAGTCAAAGGATGCAGAGAGGGAGGAGAGGAGGGTTGAGGAGGCAGAATCAGGAGATAGGTTGGAGAAGGTTTGAGCAGAGGGAAGAGATGATAGGATGGAAGAGGAGAGAGTAGCGGGGGAGAGAGAGCGAAGGTTGGGACGGCGCGATACCATCCGAGTAGGGGCAGTGTGGGAGGTGTTGGATGAGAGCGAGAGGGAAAAGGATACAAGGTAGTGGTCGGAGACTTGGAGGGGAGTTGCAATGAGGTTAGTGGAAGAACAGCATCTAGTAAAGATGAGGTCGAGCGTATTGCCTGCCTTGTGAGTAGGGGGGGAAGGTGAGAGGGTGAGGTCAAAAGAGGAGAGGAGTGGAAAGAAGGAGGCAGAGAGGAATGAGTCAAAGGTAGACGTGGGGAGGTTAAAGTCGCCCAGAACTGTGAGAGGTGAGCCGTCCTCAGGAAAGGAGCTTATCAAGGCATCAAGCTCATTGATGAACTCTCCGAGGGAACCTGGAGGGCGATAAATGATAAGGATGTTAAGCTTGAAAGGGCTGGTAACTGTGACAGCAGTTTTTACACTGCTGCTACTCAAATCAAAATCAAATCAAATTTATTTACATAGCCCTTCGTACATCAGCTGATATCTCAAATGCTATACAAAAACCCAGCCTAAAACCCCAAACAGCAAGCAATGCAGGTGTAGAAGCACAGTGGCTAGGAAAAACTCCCTAGAAAGGCCAAAACCTAGGAAGAAACCTAGAGAGGAACCAGGCTATGTGGGGTGGCCAGTCCTCTTCTGGCTGTGCCGGGTGGAGATTATAACAGAACATGGCCAAGATGTTCAAATGTTCATGAGTGACCAGCATGGTCCAATAATAATAAGGCAGGACAGTTGAAACTGGAGCAGCAGCACGGCCAGGTGGACTGGGGACAGCAAGGAGTCATCATGTCAGGTATTCCCGAGGCACGGTCCTAGGGCTCAGGTCCTCCGAGAGAGAGAGAGAAAGAAAGAGGGAATTAGAGAGAGCACACTTAAATTCACACAGGACACCGAATAGGACAGGAGAAGTACTCCAGATATAACAAACTGACCCTAGCCCCGATACATAAACTACTGCAGCATAAATACTGGAGGCTGAGACAGGAGGGGTCAGGAGACACTGTGGTCCCATCTGAGGACACCCCCGGATAGGGCCAAACAGGAAGGATATAACCCCACCCACTTTGCCAAAGCACAGCCCCTACACCACTAGAGGGATATCTTCTACCACCAACTTACCATTCTGAGACAAGGCCGAGTATAGCCCACAAAGATCTCCGCCACTGCACAACCCAAACAGGAAGATCACATCAGTGACTCAACCCACTCAAGTGACGCACCCCTCCTAGGGATAGTATGAAAGAGCCCCAGTAAGCCAGTGACTCAGCCCCTGTAATAGGGTTAGAGGGTTAGGGTTAGGGTTAGAGAATCCCAGTGGAAAGAGGGGAACCGGCCAGGCAGAGACAGCAAGGGTGGTTCGTTGCTCCAGAGCCTTTCCGTTCACCTTCCCACTCCTGGGCCAGACTACACTCAATCATATGACCCACTGAAGAGATGAGTCTTCAGTAAAGACTTAAAGGTTGAGACCGAGTTTGCATCTCTTACATGGGAAGGCAGACCATTCCATAAAAATGGAGCTCTATAGGAGAAATCCCTGCCTCCAGCTGTTTGCTTAGAAATTCTAGGGACAATTAGGAGGCCTGCGTCTTGTGACCGTAGCGTACGTGTAGGTATGTACGGCAGGACCAAATTAGAGAGATAGTTAGGAGCAAGCCCATGTAATGCTTTGTAGGTTACAGTAAAACCTTTAAATCAGCCCTTGCCTTGCTACTCACTGTTTATTATCTATGCATAGTAACTTTACTCCTACTTACATGTGCAAATGACCTTGACTAACCTGTACCCCCTGTATATACAGTGTAGCCTCTTTATTGTTATTTTATTGTGTTACTTTTCATTTTTAATTTAGTTTATTTAATAAAAAATGTCTTAAGTAAGCAAGCATTTCACAGTAAGGTCTATCTATACCTCGGTGCATGTGACAAATACAATTTGATTTGATTTAGAACCTGTTGGGCCTTTCAACGTATAAGTAATCACTAGAGAATGTGTTCCTAGAGAATGTGTCCCTAAAGAATGTGTCCCTAGAGAAGTACCCGCAAGAGAATGTGTTCCTAGAGAAGTACCCGCTAGAGAATGTGTTCCTAGAGAATGTGTCCCTAGAGAATGTGTCCCTAAAGAATGTGTCCCTAGAGAAGTACCCGCAAGAGAATGTGTTCCTAGAGAAGTACCCGCTAGAGAATGTGTTCCTAGAGAATGTGTCCCTAGAGAATGTGTCCCTAAAGAATGTGTCCCTAGAGAAGTACCCGCAAGAGAATGTGTTCCTAGAGAAGTACCCGCTAGAGAATGTGTTCCTAGAGAATGTGTCCCTAGAGAATGTGTCCCTAAAGAATGTGTCCCTAGAGAAGAACCCGCTAGAGAATGTGTTCCTAGAGAATGTGTCCCTAGAGAATGTGTCCCTAGAGAATGTGTCCCTAAAGAATGTGTCCCTAGAGAAGTACCCGCTAGAGAATGTGTTCCTAGAGAATGTGTCCCTAAAGAATGTGTCCCCAGAGAAGTACCCGCAAGAGAATGTGTCCCTAGAGAATATTTCCCTAGAGAAGTGCACGCTAGAGAATGTGTCCCTATTCACTCATTTTCATATGAAAACTAGTGAATATACAGGAGCTTTTCAGGTCAGGATGAGGGTACACTAACTCTGAGGTTATGGTTGCTGTGTGTCTGTACAGGGATGTATTATATTGACCCCAACCAGGGCAGCCCCAATGATGCTCTCCTAGTCTACTGCAACTTCTCTGGCACACCCGCACAGACCTGCCTTCACCCCCGAGACGCCCAGGTAGACAACAACATCATCAGTACCCCACACAACTCACCTCTCACCCTCACACCTCTTTATTTATCCCTCAGTGGGGATGCTCCTGCAATACCAAATACAGCAGGTGGCTACAGCATAATGTATGAATAATGTTTGTATCATTTATGATAGGAATCCAATAGATTGTTTTGCCTTTGAGCTAAATGCTAATATCAAGGACTGTGAACAGACACATTTTTAAGTGATTTGCCTCCAGATATCAGTGTCAACGTTTTAGAACTCAAGACATCAAGCATTGTATGTCTGACAATTGAAACCTAATGTCCACAATCATATTCATACTTAATACCCATACTCATACATAATCAGAATTGTTTATACCTGTAGATGACCATGAAGGCCTGGCTAAAGGATTCAGAGACAAACAGCTCGTTCCAATGGCTCAGCAAGCAGGAACAAGGATTTCAGGTTTACTGTTATCTCTTTCATGATATCATTCTCTATCACTCTCTCATTCTCCTCTTTGATGCACGCTCTTCCTCAGCCTGTCATACTCTCTCTCCTCTGTCAACTATTCTCTGAACATGCCAATTCATAGTTACTTCAATTCAATAACAAATGCATCAATTGGCTGTTTTCAATTTGTACTGGTGTCTCTCAGACTGTCATAGCAGAGGTATAAAGTATAATTGTTCACAAACAACCACTCCGTCTCCCCTGGCCACTGGCAGTTCTATTACCCAGGGGCCAATGTGGTTCAGATGCGTTTCCTGAGGTTGCAGAGTTGGAAAGCCGTGCAAAGGATCATCTACTCATGCCACCCGGGACACAGGCTGGGTCACACAGACAGAGAGGTCAAGTTCCTGGCAGACACAAGGAGGCAGAGTTTCTTGGGAGCACTTAAAGATTGCATGGTACATTGATTTTGATGCAATAGACAAACATTTATTTAAATATTTCACCCATTGTTAAAGTAACTGTATCATTAAAGATATACAATATCTGCATATCAAGCATGTAAGACATCTGTTTGCAGGATTTCTGATGCTTATCCCAGGCCAACTGTGTTACTGATTCAACTGTGTTACTGATTCAATTGTGTTACTGTTTCAACTTTATTACTGATTCAAATGTGTTACTGATTCAACTATTTCTGATTCACTGTGTTTCTGTGTTTTTGCTGGGACAGCCTGGAGAAGAGGTGGATTCGCAGGAGCCGCGGGAGTCTGTGTTTGAATTTGAGGACCTCAACCTGCTTCCTGTGAGAGATGTGGCTGTCTTCGGGGGTGGAAACTTCACACATGAATTTGGCTTCACCGTCGGGCCCATCTGTTTCAGCTAGAGAGGGAGAGAGGGGGCCCTTATTACTCCTTTTCCACTTGCTTGGACTCACAGAGCCAGGATAAGAGCCTGTGTTCAGGACCCCAATACATCTAGAGAACAAGAGGACAAAGGGAATCGCTCTACCATTTTGTGAGGGCATCACTCCTCTTTCCATGTGATATATTTGTTGGAGAACATCGATCAATTCTCTTGTCGACTGGCTCCACATAAATTACTCTTTGAGAGGGCATCAACTTCCACAGGCTCAAATTCTTTTGGACAATTGTATTTTTGTTTACAGAGACATATGTTGTGTAATGAATAATTTATATAATGTTGTTTTGATTTCTATATGTAATGGTTATTTAGAATTTTAGAACAGCAGTTTATGACGCTGTAAAGCCTTCCATTACAGCCAACAACTTATTTTGTATACAGATATTTAATCACTCTTTTGTTGCTGATAATTTTTCTGCACAGCAGGACATGCAAACGTGTAGTGTATTCGAATTTTAAAAAGGCTAAAGTTTGTCATTTCCATTTGAAAATGTCAGACTTTATTTGCCTTAACAAAACAAATGTATCAACCCCTAAAAAAATGTCCATTAATTACAATCCCACATAATAATTAACATTTCCTGTTGATGCAGGATTATTGTCCTGCTGTAGCAAACTGGCTCAAATGAGATGCTACATCTGTATGAACAGTCCTATGCCAGAATGGTCTGTTTTTTATCTGATGCAGTGGATTCAAGCGGTCAACAATGTGTTCTATTTGGACACGACTAATGTTGTCTTATGGGTCATCACTGCCCTTTCAAAAGGTGCTTACTGAGAAACCACTGCTTGTACTTGAGGAGGCCAAAAAACTTGCTGTTGAGTCGTTGATCTTGTTTCTTTAGATGAGATAAGAACCAATAGGTTCTAAAACCCTGATCTCTTGTAATGAACCTATTCCCTCCCTTTTGGCAGTGATTGGGGCAAGAAACCTTATTTCATTCATGCTTGACATGTTCTGTTACTGGCCTATTTCTTATTTGTAAAAAACGATGTACCACATACTGTCAGTGCTTGTTTCAGCTCATTCTTATGGTACAGTCTCAGGTACAGTCTTGATATTCAACACAGACACTGATGTGCACACTACGTGATGTGTATTATTAAAAACATAACTCTTTTGATGTGTTTTAAATCTGTTTTAGGTGTTCTAATAAAGGGGCATTATGTTGGGCTGCTGGCTCTCCTGCTTTAGCACTGAGCAATCACTTTCCGAGTCCTCTCTTTGTTCAACAAATTAAGTGCTGAGGCTCAAAGAAAAGCAGCATACACTGTAGCTGCTCAGCAAAGCTAGGATTGCTGAAGAGGTGGTTTCATTGGCCTGTGTTCACAAAACATTTTAGTGTAGGAGTGCTGATCAAGGATCAGTTTAGCCTATTAGATCATAAATATATGGATTTGGGGACCTGATCCTCGATCAGCCCTCCTACTCTGAGACTGTGAATATGGGCCATTGAGAACAGTGCATTTAATATTTTCAGTCACAGAACAATTCAGTGCTGTAGTGGTCTGTCTCTATGTGTAACGGTCAACCAACGAACAGGGAATTCAGGAAGGTCTCAGGGAGCGTTCAGTCTTAGCATGCAGTAGCTTGCATAAAGGAATATGTATTATGTTACGTCTTATAAGTACTCAACCCTAAATCAGTAGCCACCTTCCATTACAAACTCCAGAAAGAACTTTTCAAGCATTGCTGATATTCGGTGCATGTGACAGATAACATTTGATTTGATTTCTCAGGAACAATGTTCAGGATTTATTAGAAAGTCAATGTATTATTAATTTATCCAATTTTTTTGGTATCCTAAACACATGCAATTAGTAGCCTAACATCAACATTCAACATGATTGCCTTTGCTGGCTGAGACTGATCATTGGTGCTTTTTTAGTTTTAGTTTTATAAAAATGATCATCATTTGATTTTATGTTATTATTGTCAGGAAATTATATACTAGACATGTTTATACCTGTGTATGATTCAGCATCTCATTCAGAGAAATGTATTAGCTACATTTAAAAAATCACATAACTGTATTCTGTACTTTCATATTTGTAAGTCGCTCTGGATAAGAGCGTCTGCTAAATGACTTAAATGTAAATGTATCAACTATAGCCCAAAATACCATGGGTTTATTTAAAATAAACGGTTTCTTGATTCTTAAAAAGGTTAATGATGCTTAATCTCCATAGGTAGACCGGTTGCCTCCCACAATGTAAACAATGTTTCAGTTGCTCTTGGTCTAGGATTTCCAAGACTAGCTTGTGCTTTGTTCAATGTCAGAAAGTATGGGCATAGACAGTACGGTATGTTAGTATGGGTTAACGCACGCGTAACCAGTGATGACGCGGCCTCGAGTCATGTGACCCACACTGAACTGTCACTGGTGAGTTGTGTTTACGAGGATGCAACTGCTGCTAAACTATCATTTTCATCAGTTGAGGTTTGTAAAAATCTACTACACTGGGCACCCGAATGTAGCTAAACGTTGGTCTTTGCAAAACCGTCCACTGTTTGGAAGCAAACGAAAAGTAAAAAAGAGAACGTTAGCTAACAAGCTAGCTTGCCATGTTACATGGGATAATGAAAGGTATTCTTTCTTCACTTGCGAGAAATGTGGATAAATTCTCAAAAGTAGCGTTACAAGTCAACAATTGGATAGCAAATATATTCGGTTGTAGGTAGGGTTGACTGATTCAAGCAGTCCTTTCCTTTCTCCTCCTGCATAGCCAGAGTCACAGTTCCCAGATATTTGAAGTTCATTTTTGATCAGCTCTGTGCTACATCAGTTTCTTGAGTCTGACCATTTAATGGTCATTAGACAGAAAATCCTCTCTACAAAGGCATTTGAGCTTGGCACACTGAGGACAAATGAGACAATCCTGAACATGTTGATCAAGTTGGCTTTTCCTAGGTTTTGGAAAACTGCCTACTTCTCACGGGTGGATTTTGTGGTATCCTGTCTGGCTTTCTGTATTTCTTCCTGGCTAGCACAACACTCTTCATAGAGTTGGTCCATACTGACTGTCTCTGTCATTTTGAGGGCAACCACCTGCTCCAGGTCAGTGAAGGAGAGATCCTCATAGAGGCCGATCAGTTTCACCAATACATGTTCTGGTGAAAAATCAAACCACTTGTCAATGTATGTAATGACAGTGTCATAGAACTTCAAAGTCCTGTTGCTGCTTGGACCTTTGTGCTGACAATTGTTTGTCCATCAGCTGCTTGGTCTGGTATCAGAAAAAACTGTCCTGTTTCAGCTGAAGCATCTTACGTATTGGACTTCCTCGTAAACATCTGTGATGCAGAGCGTTGTTTCCTCCAGCTTTTTTACGAGTTGGTCAAAAATACACCCACTTTGTGGAAAAAGCACAGATGAATCTCAGCAGCTTCCGTTTTTTTCTTCAAACTCAAGAATACTATTCAGTGCCACGGGACAGATCTACCTAAGGGACCTGAAGTATGATGTAAGAGCTGGCCAGCTTTGCTGGAGATGATCGTCAGCTGGATGAAGAGAGAGCCATCGTGTCACAGAATTTCACATCACTCAATGTCAACAAAGGCAAGAAAATGCACGCAGTTCATCTCTTCGGGCGGCCAGAGCCTTCCTCCTCTCCAGCGCAGCCGGAGTCTCCCGCCTGTCCGGCGCGGCCAGAGGTCCCGCTCCTCATTCCAGAGGCGCCAGAGCCCGTCATTCCAGAGGCGCCAGAGCCCCTCAGTCCAGCACTGCCAGAGCCTTCCTCTCCAGCGCCATCTGAGCTACCCGTCTGCCCAGCGCCGTCTGAGCTACCCGTCTGCCCAGTGCCGTCTGAGCTACCTGTCTGCCCAGCGCCGTCTGAGCTACCCGTCTGCCCAGTGCCGCCAGTCTGCCCAGCGCCGCCAGTCTGCCCAGCGCCGCCAGTGCCGCCAGTCTGCCCAGCGCCACCAGTCTGCCCAGCGCCGCCAGTCAGCCCAGAGGCGCCAGAGCCCCTCAGCCCAGAGGCGCCAGAGCCCCTCAGCCCAGAGGCGCCAGAGCCCCTCAGCCCAGAGGCGCCAGAGCCCCTCAGCCCAGAGGCGCCAGAGCTGCCGCCCCTCTGTCCCGAACAGCCGCCCCTCTGTCCCGAGCAGCCGCCCCTCTGTCCCGAGCAGCCGCCGCTCTGTCCCGAGCAGCCGCCGCTCTGTCCCGAGCAGCCGTCCCTCTGTCCCGGGCTGCCGCCCCTCTGTCCCGAGCAGCCGCCCCTCTGTCCAGTGGGGTCATTGAGAGGGGTTGCCATGGTTAGAGAGCCACGGAGGCGGACTAAGACAATGGTGAAGTGGGGTCCGCATCCCGCGTCATAGCCGCCACCGCGGACAGACGCCCACCCAGACCCCACCCTATAGGTCAAAGTTTTGCGGCCAGAGTCCGCACCTTTGGGGGGGGGAGGGGGGGGGGTACTGTCACGTTCTGACCTTTATTTCCTTTGTTTTGTATTTATTTAGTATGGTCAGGGCGTGAGTTGGGTGGGCAGTCTATGTTTGTTTTTCTATGTTTTGGGTATTTCTATGTTTCGGCCTAGTATGGTTCTCAATCAGAGGCAGGTGTCATTAGTTGTCTCTGATTGAGAATCATACTTAGGTAGCCTGGTTTTCACTGTGTGTTTGTGGGTGATTGTTCCTGTCTCTGTGTTTTGCACCAGATAGGGCTGTTTTTGGTTTTCCACGTTTATTGTTTTTGTTAGTTTATTCATGTCTAGTGTCTTTATTAAAGAACATGAATAACCACCACGCTGCGTTTTGGTCCGCCTCTACTTCACCTAAGTAAAACCGTTACAGTAGCGTCACGAAGAATGCACCGATATTGCTAGCACCTTTAGCTAGAGTGGCCTTGTGCATTTCTGTGGATGCATGCTGAGCTAGGTCATTCTCCCCTTCTTGGCCAGTTGAGAATTCCTGACGCATAAAGTACAGAAAGCTTTCTGTGAGTCACCACTGACGGGCTTCACCCACATCTTTTTTTGCTTCACATTGTTTGTTGTAGCTGCACAGTCTTTTTTGCATGTTTACCCATATTTCCTTGATATGCCAAACTGACCGAACAATAACAGAAATTACTTTTCAGGAATTGGCGTG
This sequence comes from Oncorhynchus gorbuscha, assembly GCF_021184085.1. NCBI lineage: Eukaryota > Metazoa > Chordata > Actinopteri > Salmoniformes > Salmonidae > Oncorhynchus > Oncorhynchus gorbuscha. Next base: position 59,938,182 of record NC_060183.1, on the reverse strand, counting down.
TTTACACTATACTGTGTTTGGATGAATATACGGGACAAGGGAGGTCCCGTATGGGACAAACCAATTTAGCCCAATATTTTTTTATTTTACTTTTATTTAACTAGGCAAGTCAGTTAAAGAACAAATTCTTATTTTCAATGACGGTCTAGGAACAGTGGGTTAACTGCCTGTTCAGAGGCAGAATGACAGATTTGTACCTTGTCAGCTTGAACTTGCAACCTTTCGGTTACTAGTCCAACGCTCTAACCACTAGGCTACCCTGCCGCAATGCCGCCCCAATATAAGGGACATCCTGGCTAATAAGGGACAGATGGCAACCCTAGTTGTAGGTTATAGCATTGCCAGCTAGTTATTAGTGACAAGGATGGAGACTAGCTACTGGTTACAACGGGAAAGGGTAAGCTTATGGGGGACTTTGAGGCACGTACTGTACAATGCTTTCAGAAAGTATTCATACCACTTTACTAATTCCACATTTTTGGTTCCAAACTGAATTCAAAAGGGATTCAATTGATTGTCTCTCACCCATCTACACACAATACCCCATAATGACAAAGTGAAAACATGTTTTTAGAAATGTTAGCAAATGTATTGAAAATGAAACTCATAAATATCTCATTTACATAAGTATACACACCCCTAAGACAATACTTTGTCTTTGTAGAGGCACCTTTGTCAGTGATTACAGCTGTTAGTCTTTCTGGGTACTATACAGTAAGTCTCTAATAGCTTTCCACACCTGTATTGTGCAACATTTGCCCATTTATTATTTTCAAAATTCTTCAAGCTTTGTCAAATTGGTTGTTGATCATTGCTAGACTGCCATTATCAGGTCTTGCCATAGATTGTTAACTTCTTGGAGAAAATGTCTGCTCCAAGCTGTTGCACATGCAAAACTCTGCTGGCACCCAGCCATCCACTGACGCGATGTGATCCTTCTCGCTAATTTTTTAGAATAAAAGCCTGAAACTATGTCTAAAGACTGTTCACACCATGTGGAAGCCGTAGGAAAGGGAATCTGGTTGATATCCCTTTAAATGGAGGGAAGGCATGCAATGGAACAGAGAGGTTTCAGGAAAAACAGCACTTCCTGGTTGGATTTTCCTCAGGTGTTCGCCAATTCTGTTATACTCACAGACAATATTTTGACAGTTTTGGAAACTTTAGAGTGTTTTCTATCCTAATCCGACTATTATATGCATATTCTAGATTCTGGGCCTGACAAATAGGCAGTTTCATTTGGGTACGTTTTTCATCCAAACATGAAAATACTGCCCCCTACACTCAACAGGTTAAGTAAATTTGAGGTATAAACTGTAACTCGGCCACTCAGGAACATTCACTGTCTTCATGGTAAGCAACTCCATTGTAGATTTGGAGGTTATTTTGGAGGTTATTTTCCTGCTTTAAAGTGAGTACATCTACCAGATTTTCCTCTATGATTTTGCCTATGCTTAGCTCCATTCTATTTTTTTTATCCTGAAAGACTCCCCATTACGTAACGAGCATACCCATAACATGATGCAAAGCAGCACTATGCTTGAACATATGGAGAGTGGTACTCAGTAATGTGTTGTATTGGATTTGCCCCAAACAAAACACTTTGTGTTCAAGACAAAAAGTTAATTGCTTTGCCACATTTTGTTTATGTTACTTTAGTGCCTCGTTGCAAACAGGATGCATGTTTTGGAATATTTTTATTCATTTACATTTACATTACATTTAAGTCATTTAGCAGACGCTCTTACAAATTGGTGCATTCACCTTATGACAGTGGTAGCTTAGCCGTTAGTTGCTGATGCAATTACATTGAACAGTGGCAGGTCATCAATATCTGTACAGTTACTAAGACTTCATTAATAAACTATACAAGCAGAAGTTGTAATTAACCAAACAGCAGTTATGCATTAAGGAAAGTGTTTCAATAATGTAGAATCAGGAGGCAATAAGAAGGAAGACGATTGGCCACAACTATCACTCTACTGAGGACACAAGGAAGTGGTTATTTGTGTTAATTCAGTAGAGTGGTCCTTCTAGTTAATCACAGTGCCCAGTCCAGCACTGGGCTGCATCTTAATAGTGTAGAAAGGTTTCCTCTCCTTCTAGTTAATCACAGTGCCCAGTCCAGCACTGGGCTGCATCTTAATAGTGTAGAAAGGTTTCCTCTCCTTCTAGTTAATCACAGTGCCCAGTCCAGCACCGGGCTGCATCTTAATAGTGTAGAAAGGTTTCCTCTCCTTCTAGTTAATCACAGTGCCCAGTCCAGCACTGGGCTGCATCTTAATAGTGTAGAAAGGTTTCCTCTCCTTCTAGTTAATCACAGTGCCCAGTCCAGCACCGGGCTGCATCTTAATAGTGTAGAAAGGTTTCCTCTCCTTCTAGTTAATCACAGTGCCCAGTCCAGCACCGGGCTGCATCTTAATAGTGTAGAGAGGCTTCCTCTCCTTCTAGTTAATCACAGTGCCCAGTCCAGCACTGGGCTGCATCTTAATAGTGTAGAGAGGCTTCCTCTCCTTCTAGTTAATCACAGTGCCCAGTCCAGCACTGGGCTGCATCTTAATAGTGTATAGAGGCTTCCTCTCCTCCTTTCATCTGCACTGACATTAAAGAACTGGACAGGCAAAAGTCAGTTCCTGGGTAGCTATCCTCCATTTAGTTTTTCCTTATCCTGTATTTTGTGTTTATATATCAGTACTGAAGGAGACGAGATGACAAAGGAAGGACAGGAGGACATTTCAAACTATTGCGATGTATCCCCAGTGAGTGCACCAGGGGTAGCTCTGAGGCTGAGGGGTGTTCGTGTACCTTCCGAGGGGTGTGCCTCTGTGCTGTGCAGCCGTTTGGAGGAGGACAGGGGAGAAGGGTAAAGGTTACAGTCCCTGTCTCTGTCCATCTGGAAACGCCTGCTCCTTCCTACGGAGCCTCTGGCTATGGACAAGGCCTCTGACATCTCTTCTTTTACTGAAGACAACAGAGGAGGGACAAGAGACGGCATCAGCTACTGCCAACTGAGGACCACTGAGATCTCTGTAAACCTGTGTTTTATAGAGGGGTCTGATGTTTCATGTGGGTCAGTGACCTGTTGAAGGAAATGCTATGACATTATAGATGACCAATGGAATATTAGAGAAAAAGATACCGTTTCTAATGTGACTGTTAATGGTGTAGGTTGATGGGAAATACATGCTGGCTTGTGGCTTTGTGACAAAGATAAGGAAGAAACACACACACACACACACACACACACACACACACACACACACACACACACACACACACACACACACACACACACACACACACACACACACACACACACACACACACACACACACACACACACACACACACACACACACACACACACACACACACACACACACACACACACACACCATGGTTTGCAGGCATTACCTGACGTGCTCCTGTCGTAGGCTGTGTGTCCAGTAGAGGCCATGAATGCAGGGCTGAAGGGTTTGGAGGAGAACAGGTTGTCACTCTGCAGCTGGTGACACAGAGTCTCCATGAACCTGAGCACAAAGGAGGCAGAGGAGGCCTGTGGCAGCTTGACATAGTGGATCCCCCCATCAGACCGCACTCTGATGATCTCTGTACAAGCTTCCTTCTTTTCACTCTGTCAATTAGGTTAGTATTGTGGAGTAATTACAATGTACATCCTCAGTTTTCTCCTATCGCAGCCATGAAATGCCTGTACCCTTGTATTGACTGGGTTTATTGATACACCGTCCAAAGTTTTCCATTTGGAAAACCTATAGTCTTTGGTTGAATCTGTGTTTGAAAGATACTGCTCGAGTGAGGACCTTACAGATAATTGTATGTTTGGGCATAGCCGCCAGAAAATGTTTTGGGGTGGGGATGCCACTATTTTTATTTTGCCCACGGCTATATTGGTCTGCTAATACAGCACTACTAAAGGGCCATTGCTTAATGGCCATGCTACAGGCGGCTATATCGGTCTGTTAATACAGGACTAGTAAAGGCCCAGTGCACTACTTTTATGAATTTAAAAATATTTACAAATAATGCAAATATTGCCCATGCTATAGATGGATATATTGGTTCGCTAAAAGCCAATTTATGCTTGATCTGAAAATGTGTTTTTTCAGGGGGTGGTATTTTCCACAGCTATGTGTGTGGGGTACAGAGATGAGGTAGTCATTCAAAAATCATGTTAAACACTATTATTGCACACATAGGGAGTCCATCCATTATTATAGAACAAATTGAGCGGTATATCTTAGCTTGCATTTTGACTCAAAGGTTGGTGACCACTGTCCCACAGCCACACACCTGTCAAAACGCTCACAACAGTACTGTGAATGGGGGCCATATGTATCAAGCGACTCAAAGTAAGAGTGACCCCCTGTCTGTTGAATCTTATTCAGGGTGATCTAAAAGGCTAAACTGATCCTAAATCAGAACTTATACTCAGAGAGCCTTGAGACATACGGCCCCAGGCAATATGCAAAAGCATAGTGTCGTGAATGCGAGGTGAAGTTTTCATTTGTATACAGACTAGGCTACATCTTCTTGGGTATTGTTTTATTTGGATAGATTCCAGTGACAAAGCCTCTCTTGAGACAATGATGCATTGTTTTTCATCATGGTTCACTGATAATTGCTCACATAGGCATTTGTGGCTCAGCACAGATGTTAATTATGGTAGGTGGCCAGTCTGAGTGTAGCTTGTTGTGCCTCTAGGTATTTTTGTTGTCTCCCAAGAGAGAGCATCCCTCAATCCTCACTGCTTGCTCTCACCCTGGTTAGATCAGTTTGTGAGCTAGTGGAAAAACAACCATCTAGAGATGTTGGAGTTGTACCAGGCAAGTAACACAATAGCTATCACAGAGTCTGTCAAAAGCTTTTGTCCCTCTTTAATGGTGATCTGGTATGGGGAAATTACCCGGGGTCCTACTGTCATTTGAATTGAGAGATTGCTTTTGAGTGCTTATTTTCCTCTTCTCTATAGAAGTGGAAGCAGCTGTCTCGGCTGCAGCGCAGTCTCATCCTCTTCCTGCTAGCTCTGCTGCTGATATGTGGATTGCTCTCCTACCCCAGGTTCTCAGAGCAATGGAGAGGTAGTTCTCCTTTCCCACACTCCACTGGCTGTTAGATAAAGAAAGCTGATGAGTATTTTGTATTTGTATGCTGCTGTTGATGTCTATTTATTGAACCCTTATTTTACCAGGTAAGTTGACTGAGAACACATTTTAATTTACAGCAACGACCTGGGTGATAGTTACAGGGGAGAGAAGGGGGATGAATTAGCCACTTGGAAGCTAGGGATGATTAGATCGCCATGATGGCATGAGGGCCAGATTGGGAGGACACCAGAGTTAACACCCCTACTATTACGATAAATGCCATGGGATCTTTAGTGACCACAGAGAGTACAACGCGCAGGATCATGTGCTTTGTATTGCTATGTATTGATTTCTGTGTCGTCGTGTGTTTATGTGCGCTTAGGCATGTTTGACAGGGCTGTAAGGGATAACTGGGATGGAGACAGGGAAAGAGGCCTGAAACCCGTCCCCCCAGGGGTCAACCGTCGGCCCAGCTGGAGGTCCAACTGTTGGCCTGGCGGGTGTAGCTGTCGGCCCAGAGCTGGGTCCAGCAGTGGTTCCAGGACTCATACCAGAACCCCAAAGACCAAAAGTCCCTCCTCTACCCAAATCTGTAGCCAAGGTCAGGACCAGTCTGGCTATTGTAGTAAATGATCCGTTTCGATTGGTTTTATGTTTAATTAAACCTACCAAACATTCAAGTGATTCTGGGTCCAAGAACAGACAGTGAAGCAACTGTTTTGGCTGTCCTTCAGCGCCTTTGTCAGAACATACTGTAATCTATTGTAATTAACTGTGTTTACCTACATAGAAGAGACCATTCCCAAACAAGAGAGGACCTCCAAGCCTGCAGAAGGAGGGGAATGTATCCGATTCATTGGTAAAACTAGCTGAAAAAGAACCAGTGGAGAACGCTGAAGAGGAAGAGCAAGGAGAGAAGCCGCTTGTCAGGTAAAACCCTATTTGGTATTTTATTAGGATCCCCATTAGCTGTTGCGAAAGCAGCAGCTACTTTTCCTGGGGTCCACACTAAACATGAAACATGACTTAATACAGAACATAAATAGACAAAAACAGCTCAAGGACAGAATTACATCAATTTAAAAAAAGCACATGTAGCCCATCAATACATACAAACAAACAGTCTAGGTCAAATAGGAGAGAGGCGTTGTGCCTGAGGTGTTGCTTTATCTGTTTTTTTAAAACCAGGTTTGCTGTTAATTTGAGCAATATGAGATGGAACCGAGCTCCATGCAATAATGTCTCTATTTAATACTGTACACTTTCTTAATTTTTTTCTGGATTTGGGGACTGTGAAAAGACCCCTGGTGGCATGTCTGGTGGGGTAAGTGTGTGTGTCAGAGCTGTAAGTGGACCATGCATACAATTTGGTATTTTCAACACATTAATGTTCCTTTTAAAAATAAGTGAAGCAGTTAGTGTCTCCTCAACTCTTAGCCAAGAGCAACTGGCATTCATAGTATTTGTATTAGCCCTCTAATTACAATGAAGAGCAAGACGTGCTGCTCTGTTCTTGGCCAGTGGGAGCTTAACTACGTCTTTCCTTGCAGCGCTCGACCACACGACTGGACAATAATCAAGATGAGACAAAACAAGAGCCTGCAGGATTTGCTTTTTGGAGTGTGGTGTCAAGAAAGCAGAGCATCTCTTTTTTTCGGACAGACCTCTCACCAGCTTTACAACCATTTAACCTATATGTTTTGACCATGACAGTTTACAATGTAAGGTAAAACCAAGTAATTTAGTCTCCTCCCTCAGTTTGTTCACCAGCCAAACCATTCATTAACAAATTCAGCTGAGGTCTCGAACTTAGGGAATGATTTGTACCAAATACAATGCTCATAGCTTTAGAGATATTCATCACCAGTTTATTACTGTCCATCCATTCCAAAACAGACTGCAACTCTTTGTTAAGGGTTTTAGTGACTTCCTTAGCTGTGGTTGCTGATGTGTATATGGTTGAATCATCAGCACACATGGACACACATGCTTTGTTTAATGCCAGTGTCAGGTCATTGGTAAAAAGAAAAGAGTAGAGGACCTACAGAGCTGCCCTTCAGTACACCACACTTTACATGTTTCACATTAGAGTATATATACTCCAATTATATATACTCACAAGTATATATACTCCAATTTAGGCACTCCTCCTTCTCTCCAATCCTTACATCAATTATGGTTCGACAGGAAGAGTGTAATAGGGTATAAAACCGTAATTTCTCCCTTAAGGGGATCTGACCTGACCTCAACCACTCATTTGACTAATCCACAGATCCCCCCCCCTATAGCAATCTTGCGACTTCCTCCCATCCACCCAACACATTCCAAAGCCATCTGGCTCCTACAGATAACCATTAACCTCTGAAACCAGTTTCTATCACTCCTTAGATACGATATTTCTGAGTATAACAATGTTCCAAGTTTAACCCATAATCTAAAAGTCCCCCGTTTTGAACATTTTAACTCCACACTGTTCAACATTACATTCACTTGGAAATTATTTAGAATTGGACAAACAATAATAATAAAACAAGAACAAAAACTAAAACATGATTAACATTCACAGTTAGGCTTATGGCCTCTGTTCTATATATATATGCACCCTCTTATTTCCATCTCTCATCACACAACAGAATGCCATTCCAGCTGAATCTGTTGGCTTTCTCCCTGCCAGCTGGAGCTGCTTTTAGTTTCTACACTTTCTCCTTCTGGTTCCTAAGAGAGTGATAGCATAAGACTTGGAAAGCAACAAAACGACACACAAAACAAAACAGTGTTAACAATGTGGTAAGCTATGCATAATTATATGTGCATGAAAATCAGTCTGAGACCATGACAATTCCCAATCTCTCTTCACCTGCCTCCAGGATACTTTTCTGGTGGATTTCCCAAAAATGAGCCCTAAAAAGCCTCCCCATGCTTTCGCCCAGTCTTCCCCTTTCCTGCCCCAGGTTCCAAGAGGTGTTCCCAAGCCAAGTCATTTTCACTTTGTACCCTATCTCCCACATTGTCACCTGATAGGTATGTCACCTGATTGGCAAGTGCGTATCCATAATCAATGCTACATCCTCTTGAGATTACTCAGCACTTGAGGTCAACCGATTAAACGGCATGGCCAATTAATCAGCGACGATTTCAAGTTTTCATAACAATCGGTAATCTGCCTTTTTTTGATGCCGATTACATTGCAATCCACGAGGAGACTGCGTGGCAGGCTGACAAGCTGTTACGCGAGTGCAGCATCAAAATAACCTTGTGGCTGCAAGGAGCCAAGGTAAGTTGCTAGCATTAAAGTATCTTATTAAAAAAACAATTAAAACAACAATCTTCACATAATCACTAGTTAACTACACATGGTTGATATTACTAGGTTAACTAGCTTGTCCTGCGTTGCATATAACCAATCCGGTGCCTGTTAATTTATCATCGAATCACAGCCTACTTCAACTTCGCCAAACGGGTGATGATTTAAGTGCATTTATGAAAAAAGCACAATCTTTTCACAAATGTACCTAAACATAAACATCAATGCCTTTCTTAAGACATGATCTGACGTCACCTTCCATGATAACCTCAAAAAAGCACAGATCAGAACAACAGTTTAATTCATTTCTGTTTCAGGAAATCCAGACAAGCATGGACTATTTGACAAATTATTACATGAACCTTTTCTTAATAACATTATCTCTATGACACATGTCAAAGAGCATAACAATATACTGTTACGGCTAAAACCATTTTCAAAATTAGTTCATACTCCCTTATTTTACTGTCGACCTCTCGGAAGAGTTACCAGATCAGGAAGTTAGCACCCTAACCCCTCACAGAATCCCACACTCCAGTATCCCAATCCGGTGAAATTTGTATCAAAACAAAAACACAAATGGAAAATCAACATTTCACATATCACAATCCATTTGGAGTAACTGTCATCCCTATTTATATATATATTTTTCCTTCTATATGCAGACTGAACAAAGTACATTTGTATATTTAACCAAAGACCAAAGATCACAGGGAATTGGTCATTTTCCCTTCGAACACATGATTCACATCGTGATTCAAAAACAACATGTCATATCAAAAATAAACAAATTCAAATAATCAATGAATTTAGAATTATTGATAACCCCATAAGGAAATAATAATATCTCACAAAGTAATGGAAAAATAGAACAGAAACTGGTGTTTCTCATTCATTTTATAATTAAACCCCAATCTGTTTCTATCATGTCTAGTGAGATTGATCAGGCCTCACCAGAAAGTCAGGATACAGGGCATTCAACACCATTAAATATTTCCTCTCCCTTTTCTTTCCATGTCCTTCAGAAACCATTTCAAAACCTTCCAAACATTTCCATCTTTCTGCAGACCCAATTTAAAACTGATTTGAAAAGACCCCATCCAAAATACATCCCACTGTATCAACACCACTAATGCATATTCGTAACTGTTAAATTGTGCGTGCGTGCTGGTGAACCGTAAATCAGAAACACACATGAACAGGCCTTACTTATCTGGAACTCCGTATATGGCCTAATCCAGATACATTTATATTTAAATCTGCCAAATATCACTTACTGCTCTCCCCAATACCACAGTCTCTGGGGACATTTCAACGAGAGATAATGAAACCTCCCCTTCTGGAAAAGAAAGTTTACATTTCGTTGGCATTCAATATGCTATATTGTAATCAGCAATCCAAAAGTATTAATTATAAATCAAGCATGATAATTGTAAATCTGAAAAGCATTCTAAGTTAATTTTAGATTTAGTAACCCCTTTGCTAATTCCTTGTTACCCCTCCACCTTTTCGTACATTCTAGAAATATATTTCAGAATAAAACCACATAAAATGTCTCGTGATCAACCCCAAGGCTTTCTAAGTTTACACGGAGTGTTTGGCCATATAATTAAACAATTTTACCTTTAGAATCCATCCCCCCTGGCATTTTGCCTAGATTCTTCAACCCAAAATATGTTTTCCTGTGCAAATTTAGCCAATTTCTCATAAGGAATCCGCAATATTTGATCCCTGGCCTCCACTAAAAAGTTAGGTAAGATGTGATCGCATATGTCTTCCTTCACATAGAAACTGTAATCTCTATGAACCACTATTGATCAAATCGAAAAATGCACCCACTTGCATAGCGGCATTTCCTCCAAATGCAGAAGGTTCCATTCCTACTTACACATTCTTCCAAAGTCCGATAGCTCCCTGTTTTAGATGTGGGACTATCTCCCTACGCGTTTGATGGGGCGGCAGGGTAGCCTAGTGGTTAGAGCGTTGGACTAGTAACCGGAAGGTTGCAAGTTCAAACCCCTGAGCTGACAAGGTACAAATCTGTTGTTCTGCCCCTGAACAGGTAGTTAACCCATTGTTCCCAGGCCGCCATTGAAAATAAGAATGTGTTCTTAACTGATTTGCCTGGTTAAATAAAGGTAAAAAAATAAATAATTAAAAGCTGAAGTACAAATTCTATCCAGTCTTTTTGCAGCTAAGTATCTCTATTAATTCCACATGTTCGAGCCGAATTGGTAGAAAGCTCATGTGCTTCTTTCAGACTCCATGGCTTTATTAAAACTTCTTTGGGATAGGGTGCAGCATTTTCACTTTTCACTTTTGTGCCCAGAGTGCCTCCTACTCAGTACCAGATGCTAATATATGCATATTATTAGTAGTATTGGATAGAAAACACTCTGAAGTTTCTAAAACTGTTTGAACGATGTCTGTGAGTATAACAGAACTCATGTGGTAGGCAAAAACCTGAGAAAATCTGGAAATCTGAGGTTTTGTAGTTTTTGAACTTGGCCCTATCGAATACACCATGGGATATGGGTCAATATGCACTTCCTAAGGCTTCCACTAGATGTCAACCATCTTTAGAAATTTGAATGAGGCTTCTACTGTGAAGTGGGACCGGATGAGAGCTCTTTGAGTCAGTGGTCTGGCAGAGTGTCACAGCCTCATGACGCGCGGTCACGAGAGAGTTCGCTCTCTTTCCATGGCTTTTCTACAGACAATGAAATTCTCCGGGTTGGAACATTCCTGAACTTTTATGATGAAAACATCCTAAAGATTGATTCTATACTTAGTTTGACAAGTTTCTTCGACCTGTAATATAACTTTTTGAACTTTCGTCCGACTGAACCAGATCACTCTTTTGGATTTGTTTACCAAACGCCCTAACAAAAGAACCTATTGGACATAAATGGACATAAATGATGGACATTATCAAACAAAACAAGCATTTATTGTGGAACTGCGATTCCTGGGAGTGTATTCTGATGAAGATCATCAAAGGTAAGTGAATATTTATAATGCTATTTATGAATAATGTTGACTACCCAACAAAGTGGATATTTCTCTGGCTGGTTTGGGCTCTGAGCGCCGTTCTCAGATTATGCTTTTTCCATAAAGTTTTTTTGAAATCTGACACAGCGGTTGCATTTAGGAGAAGTGTATCTAAAGTTCCATGCATAACACTAGAATTTTCATCAAGATTTATAATGAGTATTTCTGTGAATTCAGCGCAATACATGTTGAGTGCCATTCTCTGTAAGCAGTCTGTTGTTAATTTGTTGACAGCGAAATAGCATTGTATTTGGTCAAACACAATGTTTCCAACAGGTTGCTAACAGCTGGCAGTTTTCTGTTAGAACCAGTAAAGGCTGCTTTACCACTCTCTTGGGTAGCGGAATGACTTTTGCTTCCCTCCAGGCTTGAGGTCAAAGACTTTCCTCAAGGCTCAGATTAAAGTTACGACAGATAGGAATGTCTATAGAGCCAGCTACCATCCTCAGGAGCTTTCAATTTAAGTTGTCAATGCCAGGAGGTTTGTCATTATTGATTGATAACAATAATTTGTCCACCTCTCCTACACTAACTTTACAAAATTCAAACTTGCAATGCTTTTCTTTCATTATTAGATTTTTTATGCTTGAGTACGATGGCTCACTGTTGGCATTTTCTGCCTAAATTTGCCCCCTTTGCCCATTAAGTAATCATTAACATCAAACGGTTTTGTGATGATTGAGCCACTTGATTCGATGAAAGGAGTTGAATTTGTCTTTCTGCCCATAATTTCATTTAAAGTACTCCAAAGTGCTTTTTCCATCATTCTTTATATAATTGATCTTGGCTTCATATTACAGTTTCTTCTTGTTGTTGTTGAGGTTAGTCACATCATTTCTCAATTTGCAGTGAATCAGCCAGTCTGATGTTCAGCCAGACTTATAAGCCACTTCTTTTACCCCATCTTTCAACGATACAGTTTTTAATTTCCTCATCAATCCATGGAGGTTTAACAGTTCCAATAGTTAGTATCTTAACAGGTGCATGTTTATCAATAATTGGAAGAAGCAATGTCTGCATGCCCCTTCTGAAAGACATCAGACCAACAAATATTCTTAACATCACCCACATAAGTCACGGGAAAATCTTTTGTATAATCACTAATATACTATTTTAGGTCCAGCTGTTGGAACTTTGGCTTTCCTGGATTTAGCCACTATATTGTGATCACTGCATCCAATGGGTACGGATACAGCTTTAGAACAAAGTTCTCCAGTAATAGTAAACATGTGATCAATACATGTGGATGATCTTGTTCCTGTAGTGTTTGTGAACACCCTGGTAGGTTGATTAGTAACCTAAACCAGATTACAGGCACTGGTTACAGTGAAAAGCTTCCTCTTGAGTGGACAGCTTGATATAAAACCAGTCGATATTAAGGTCCCCAAGAAAGCAGACCTCTGTTTACTTCACATATTGTCACGATTAACCACATTTGATATTGAATTAATCTCTTGACCAATCAGGGCCATTCTGCTGTAATACTGTTCTTACTATTTGTTTACAGTTTCATATCCTTTAGAATTTGTGTGTTGCTTGTTTCATGCAGGTAGTTTGCGAGGTGCCATGATCGAGGCGGACCAGGCTACAGAACGCCCTCCCTCTGCACATGAGAAGGATGCAGCTGTGCCCGCTGTACTAATCAACCCTGAGGACGCTGCCCCACTGGCACGAGGTAAGTCTCTGCCACACGCACCATCTCATACCCTCAACCATACTGTACATCCTTACCCACTCCACAGCTTGAACAGTTGTGTTTTTGGCTTCACAAATATGCACTACCTTTCAAAAGTTTGGGGTTACTTAGAAATGTCCTTGTTTTTGAAAGAAAAGCACATTTTTCGTCCATTAAAATAACATCAAATTGGTCAGAGATACAGTGTAGACATTGTTAATGTTGTAAATTACTATTGTAGCTGGAAAAGCCTGATTTTCTATGGAATATCTATATATTCCATAGAAAAGGTATGTTTCTCTCTCTCATATGCAACGTTTGAGGAGGCGAGGAAAGTGGGTGGAGACTGAGTTGTTGATCTCTAAGAATATGGACGTGAACCTGTTTGAGAGCACCATCCGGATTGTGGGAGTCATGCTGAGCACCTACCACCTGACTGGGGATGAGATGGTCCTGGAGAAGGCTGTGAGTGACATGGGAAGGAAGGCTAGGACATATTGTCACCGGGCTACTAGACAAGAGTACGGTCTTTACTTCTGACTATACCTCCGTCTCTTGTTTCACACTTTAATTCCCCTGTTCACTGTTTCTCATGACTGACACTATTATCAAAGCAGGATAAAGGCTCTTCTCTTCCCTTTAAGAATGAATAAGTCAGACAAGTACCTAATTCCATTAGCTAATTTAGTAATGACTGTTGATGGTGATTGATATGTATTTTCTCGTCCTTTCTTCCCTTCTGCTCCTGTAGAAAGATATTGGTTTGAGGTTGATCCCTGCCTTCAAAACCCCCTCCAAGATCCCCTTCTCTGATGTGAACATTGGGAAGTGCACGGCCCACACACCTCACTGGATGTCCGACAGCATCCTGGCCGAGGTCACCAGTGTCCAGCTGGAGTTCAGAGAGTTCAGGCATCTTACCGACGACCCTCAGTACCAGGTGAGGCCAGAGAGAGGTGCTCTGTGCCTCCTGTGGGTCATGTTGTGTTTTCTGGGATAATAATAATTTCTGCATTAATGAGTTAAACTCCTCTAACTTCAATCTATGCGGTCAGACAGATATTTTGTGTCCAGAAATTACAGATTGAACCAACGTTGGTTTTTCAATGGGGGTCATCCGTTGACATATTATGGAGATCAGATTCCAGATTTCTTGCTTATTCCCTTGATTTCTTAAACCTGGGAGTTAAAGAAATGTTGCATTCTACTTTATATTTGGTTCAATCAGATCACATGATCACATTCGAGTTGAGGAGACTTGTCTTGCAGCATTACAGATAAACTAATAGAGATGTATGGGTGTGTTATGCTCAGTCTGTTGGAGGACTACCTAGAGACAGTGGAGGGGTAAAGAAGCACCTCCCGAGAACCACGGGCCCCAGCAAGCTGACCTTCATAGGGGAGCTCAACCACAACCACTTCAACACTAAAATGGTGAGTGAGAGACTATACCAGGGGTGTCAAACGCTTCAACAAAGAGTTCTTCAACAGTGGTGGGAAAAGTACCAAATTGTCGTACTTGAGTAAAAGTAAAGATACCTTAAAAAAGTTAGTCTCCCAGTAAAATACTACTTGAGTAAAAGTATTTGTTTTTATATATACTTAAGTATCAAAACTAAATCTAATAAATCATAAAGCATTTAAAATTCCTTATATTAAGCAAACCAGACAGCACCATTAAATTTTTTATGTACCGATAATAAGTGCGTTTAGTGAGTCTCCTAGATCAAAGGCATAACCAGGGATGTTCCCTTTGATAAGTGTGAATTGGACCATTTTATTTTACCAGGTAAGTTGACTGAAAACACATGGTCATTTACAGCAACGACACGGGGAATAATTACAGGGGATGAATGAGCCAATTGTAAGCTGGGGATGATTAGGAGACCATGATGGTATGAGGGCCAGATTGGGAATTTAGCCAGGACACTGAGGTTAACACCCCTAATCTTACAATAAGTGCCATGGGAACTTCAGTGACCACAGAGAGTCAGGACACCTGTTTAACATCCCACCGAAAGTCGCCTGTAGCACTGAGATGCAGTGCCTTAAACCAATGCCCCAATCACTGCCCTGGGGTATAATTTTTTTATACCAGAGGAAAGGGTGGCCCCTACTGGCCCTCCAACACCCCTTCCAGCGGCATCTGGTCTCTCATCCAGGGACCAGCCCTACTTAGCTTCAGAAGCAAGCCAGCAGTGGGATACAGGGTGGTATGCTGCTGGTTCTGGTTGTCTGTCCTCCTGATAAGCATTTGTATCTATTAAGAATCCTCATTAGCTGCTTCCAAGGCAGAAGCTACTCTTCCTGGGGGTCCAGCAACATTAAGACAATTCAATGCAACTTAAAATATTACATGACATTACATTTCATAACACTTTTCACAAGACTGTCAATGTGTATTGTTGATTTTTAAATGGCACCCTATTGCTTAAAAGTAATGCACTAAATAGACAATAGTGTGCAATTTCAGAGACCCTATGTGTGTTTGCATGTCTTTTCTCACGCAGTCTGCAGACAGACACAACTTCCTGATACCAGAAACAGTGGGGAGTCTATTCTACCTGTACAGATTCACTCAGGAAACTAAATACAGAGACTGGGGCTGGGACATTCTAGAGAGCTTCAACAGATACACCAGGGTGAGTCCAGTGTCTTACGCCAGATAGCGCAACAGTTCTCTCTGGAATGATCTGTCTGATAACTTGCAAACTTTTATTGGATAGATCAAAAGTAATTTGGCAACAATATGCTGCATAACATTAGAAAATGTTACTAAAGTGACTTCGTCTACCAAACCCCCTGACGGTCATAATTAATCTTAACAAAACTATAAACCTGTAGGCAATTTTTACGTTTTCTTAACTACTGAATTCTACATCAAGCTAAGGAGTTTTGTGGTTGAGGAAGCAGTATTTATTACGTATGAAATAATAGCTAGCTTGGTTGTTAGCTGAGCTAGTCTCACTGGCTGAATTAAGAAGCCAAATGAGCTAAATTATGAGAACAGTCCCATAATTTTGTGCAGGTCAACTTTATTAGCATGCTGGCTAACTAGCTACCGTAAGGGCCATTTAAACAAGCTAGCACATTTATGTCAGTAAGCTGTGTTCTGCTAAATACAACAAGTTTGATCAGCTGACAGACTGGTGCATAGTTTCAGATAGCCATTGAATCTGCCAGCTGGTTCATAGCGTGTCAATGCGAGAATGCAGTCATTTCTAAAACCCAGATCCTACTTTCATGCGGATGCAGAGGAATCTTTATTGTTAAAGATTAGCGCTACGATTTGCATGATAGATGGCTCATGGCAATGCAGTCTCGTTAGAATGACGCCATCTGTCGGAAGACAATAGGGTGAGTCTACTTGAAATTCTCAATAAACATAATCATCTCAGCTGTGATACCAATGCCGCCTTCTCAAGGGATCCTGCATGACTCACTGTGGGGTTGTTCCATGTCATTTCAGCAAGCCATAACACCCACCATTTCAGATTGTTCTGAAATCATTTATGTAGTTAAGATAAGATTAGCATTCCTGCAACTGTATTATTTTTAAATCTAATTTGATCTCTGAGAAATTGAGCGAATTGATTGCACCCAAATTGACCATTATAATTTATAGGATTCTTATAACATTCAATAAATAGGGTACTTAACATTCGATTTGGACCAAACTTTTTTCTAACAAGGATTTTCCCCCCCAAAATAAAAAGCCACCCCACTCCTATCCCACCCTAAAAACGAGTATACAGTATCCGTTCTCTATGTCTGACAAGTAGTATGGAGCTGTGGCTCTCAGTATTTTTCTTCATCCTATCTAATGTATCTCTGTTTTTTTCCCCGTTTGTCATTAAGGTTAGATTTATATCCCATCCTACATTCTGATATTACCAAGTTCTGAATGCTGCTGTTCCTACTTAGGTGATTTTTTTGAAGAACGTCTCAATATTAAAGGTAATAGTTCACACATAGTTCCTTACCCTGTAAGCAGTTTATGGACAAGGTATGAGGGCAACCCATGCTTTGGTTTTGTTTATCTGGACCATGTTTCAAATGCTAACTTTTTATATCCAAATAATCTATAAGTTCTTTGAGTTATACATCAATTTTTTTGAAACTTCAGGATGATTTGGACATGAAGCGTGAACATGCTTATAGAGGTACCATTGACCTGCATGGGATTTGTGCCACAAATATGTATTTTTGTCATTTGGGTGAACTATCAATTTAAAGAAAAAATCACCTGGAACAGCATTATCTAGTGGTCTGAACCTGGTAATATCAGGAGGTAGGATGGGACATAAACTTAACAACTTAATTCATTAACAACTTAATAATTAATTTAGCTGAACAGGGTAAAAAAAACATCACCAAAATCCTCTGGGAATACATTACATAGGATGAAGAAACAATACTTAAAGCTGCAGCTTCATAATACTTGTCAGACATAGAGAACTGATACTATATACTAGTTTTCGGGGTGGGATTGGTGTGGAGTGTGGAGCGTCAGTATGTGGCTTTTGACCATTTCTTTGGTTTCCTCCTATCTAACTCATTTGTTAGAAAAACTTTTCTTCAAGTGCAGTCGCAAAAACCATCAAGAGCTATGATGAAACTGGCTCTCATGAGGACCGCCACAGGAAAGGAAGAACCAGAGTTACCTCTGCTGCAGAGGATAAGTTCATTAGAGGTAACTTCACCTCAGATTGCATCCCAAATAAATGATTCACAGAGTTTAAGTAACAGACACATCTCAACATCAACTGTTCAGAGGAGACTGTGTGAATCAGGCCTTCATGGACTAATTGCTGCAAAGAAACTAGTACTAAAGGAAACCAATAATAAGAAGAGAATTGCTTGGGCCAAGAAACACGAGCAATGGACATTAGACCAGTAAAAATCTGTCCTTTGGTCTGATGAGTCCAAATTTGAGATTTTTAGTTCCAACTGCCGTGTCTTTGTGAGACGCAGACCAGGTTTGGTTCCCACCATGAAGGAGCATGGAGGAGGAGATGTGATGGGGGTGCTTTGCTGCTGACGCTGTCAGTGATTTATTTAGAATTCAAGGCACACTTAACCAGCATGACTACCATGGAGGAGGAGATGTGATGTGTGGGGGTGCTTTGCTGCAGACACTGTCAGTGATTTCTTTAGAATTCAAGGCACACTTAACCAGCATGGCTACCACAGCATTCTGAAGTGATACGCCATCCCATCTGGTTTGTGCTTAGTTGACTATAATTAGTTTTTCAACAGGACACCACCAGGCTGTGTAAGGGCTATTTGACCAAGGAGGAGAGTGATGGAGTGCTGCATCAGGTGACCTGGCCTCCACAATCACCCGACCTCAACCGAATTGAGATGGTTTGGGATGAGTTGGACCACAGAATGAAGGACAAACAGCCGACAAGTGCTTAGTATATGTGGGAACTCCTTCAAGACAGCTGGAAAAGCATTCCAGGTGAAGCTGGTTGAGAGAATGCCAAGAGTGTGTAAAGCTGTCATCAAGGCAAAGGGTGGCTAGTTTTAAGAATAACTTCGTTGGTTACTACATGATTCCATATGTGTTATTTCATAGTTTTGATGTCTTCTCTATTATTCTACAATGTAAAAAATAGTAACCTGGAGCTGCTCAGCCTGGACAAGTATGTGTTCAACACCGAGGCCCACCCACTACCCATCTGGCAATCTCCTCCGGTCTGAGACATGAAGTGATGTCATAGAGGAGTAACTTACCACCAAGATCCTGGTTTGAACCTCCTTTCTAGGGTTTAGAAGCCAAACGGCTGCCTTCTTCTCAAGGATTCCTGCTTGACTCACTGTGGTATGCCGGTGCACAGTCAAATACTCAATAGGCTTTCAAGTGGAGAAGTTTGGGTTTATCCTGGGATCGGGGCGATGCCATAGAGCTGGTCTCTGTTGTACTAAGGATTTGTAATTTGAGAAGATGGGTGGCTTGCTTTTCAGTTCAAAAGAAACAAGACGACAGGTCTACAAAATTAACTTAAAATATACTACATGTAGGTTTATTGCAGAGGTGGGATGACTAGGAGAGAAATTAGACTAAGCCTCCCCAGGTACCTGTTTGATTATTTTCTAACACAGACAGTAATATCATCCTCTCCCTTCCCGTCCCTGACGGGCTGACAAAGAATATTAAATATGGTGGAAATACCGCAAGTTGGTCATGGTTTTGCACAGATTGTTCCTGTACATTTATGTTGAAGCATGAGTCACCTTGAAGAAGTGAATACTGAATACATCGGTTGGCATGTTGAGAGCCTATAATGGTAGAGGGAACGCTCCTATCTCAAGGCTCTTTCACTAGTCCCTAGGCATTACTGTCACGTGACCTTAGTTCCTTTATTTTTGTCTGTGTTTTAGTATGGTCAGGGCGTGAGTTGGGGTGGGCAGTCTATGTTTGTTTTTCTATGTTGGTTTTTGAGTTCGGCCTAATATGGTTCTCAATCAGAGTCAGCTGTCAATTGTTGTCCCTGATTGAGAATCATACTTAGGTAGCCTGGGTTTCACTTTTGGTTTGTGGGTGTTTGTTTTCCGTGTGAGTGGTTGGTCCACACGGTACTGTTTCAGTTTTCGTTCGTTCACTTTATTGTTTTGTATTTCAGTGTTCATTTCATTAAATATTACATCATGAACACTTACCACGCTGCGCTTTGGTCCGATCCTTCTTCCACCTCTGAATGCCGTTACAATTACCACAGAAATAGAATGAGTAGAATGGTCTCCATTCAAATCAATGATGCCGTACAGTTTTTTGTGAGCACTTATGAGAAGTCTAACTGTCCCGTATCATGGGATTGTATGAAGGGTAATTGAGAGTGTAATGTCTTCTAGGCAATGAAGTAATGGTCAGTTTGGATAATGTGATTTATCCAATGCAGACATAATTGGTGTAGCTAAATAACTCAATATTGTTATGTGATGAGAATTTAATGCAGATTTTATTTGGGCCAATATGTCAGTATCTGTCTCATCATGAGGGAGTTCAAGTTTACGCAATCGACCTGTGGGCTGTCTCTCATGACTGAACTGTGAGATTTGGGTTGGAGATGAATCAACATGCCACTGCCTAATTAAAGTGATGTGCTGCCACACAGCATTCTCATGTTTTAGATGTTTCCCTTCTGGGTAGAATATTTTCTTCTTTGCTTGAATTAAATCTACAAACCCAGACTCCTCATCAGTCAGGAGTATTATCAGAATTGGGCTAGTGAAATACCAGAATTAATATAGACTAGTCAGTCCCTATGAGAAGGGTACTTGTTTCCTTGAGGTGTGGGTGATAATGGTTCATGTTTTCCTTACAAGTTTAGGTTTTATTAGTGCCTTCAGAAAGTATTCATACCACTTGACTTATTCTACATTACAGCCTGAATTCACACCCATCCACACACAATACCCCATAATAGCAAAGTGAAAACATTTGTTTTTTTTCAAATTTATTGTGTTTGAAATACAGATATCAAATGTACATAAGTTCACATCCCTGAGTCAATACTTTTTAGAAGCTCCTTTGGCAGCGATTAGAGCTTCATATCTTTCTGGGTCAGTCTTGAAGAGCTTTCCACACCTGTATTGTGCAACATTTGCCCATTATTAAATTATGAAAATTCTTTAAGCTCTGTCAAATTGGTTGGTGATCATTGCTAGACAACAATTTTCAGTTCTTGCCATAGATGTTCAAGTAGATTTAAGTCAATACTATAACTCGGCCACTTAAGAACATTCACTTTCTTCTTGGTAAGCAACTCCAGTGCAGATTTGGCCTTGTGTTTTAGGTTACTGACCTACTGAAAGGTGATATCACCCCGTGTCTGTTGGAAAGCAGACTGAACCAGGATTTTGCCTGAGCTTAGCTCCATTCTTTTTCTTTTTTTTATCCTGCAACACTCCCCAGGCCTTAACAATTACAAGCATACACATAACATGATGACGCCACCACTATGCATAAAAATATGGAGAGTGGTACTCAGTAATGTGTTGTATTGGATTTGCTGCAAACATAGCACTTTGTATTCGGGTCAAATTTTATTTTGCAGTATTACTTTAGTGCCTTGTTGTAAACAAGATGCATGTTTTTGAATATTTAAATTGTGTACAGGCTTCCTTCTTTTCACTCTGTCAATTAGGTTAGTATTGTGGAGTGACTACAATGTTGTTGGTCCATCCTCAGTTTTTTCCTACCACAGCCATTAAACTCTGTAATTAAAGTCACCATTGGCCTCGTGGTGAAATCCCTGAGGAGTTTCCTTCCAGAGTTAGGGAGAACTGTATCTTTGTAGTGACTGGGTATATTGACACACCATCTAAAGTGTAATTAATAACTTCACCATGCTCAATGGGATATTCAATGTCTGTCTGTTTTTTTTTATCTAGCAATGGATGCTCTTCTTTGCGAGGCATTGGACAACTTCCCTGGTCTTTATGGTTTAATCTGTGTTTGAAATGCACTGCTTGACTGAAGGACTTTACAGATAATTATGTGTGGGATATAGAGATGAGGTAGTCATTCATTTCATTTCTATATTTTCTTTTACACTATTATTGCAGACTTTTATCCATGCAACTTATGTGACTTGTTAAGCACATTTTTACACCTGAGCTTATTAAGGCTTGCCATAATAAAGTGGTTGAATACTTATTGACTCAAGACATTTCAGCTTTACATTTGTTATTCATTTGTAAACATTTCAAAAAACAAAATTCCACTTTGACAATATAGGTTATTGTGTATAGGCCAGTGACAAAAAACATCTAAATGTAATCAGTTTTAAATTCAGGCTGTAACAACAAAATGTGTAAAAGGTAAAGGGGTGTGAATACTTTCTGAAGGCGCTGTACATGGTATACACCGTTCAACAAAACACTTACTTGCAGGTTCCTTCTCGATAATAATACACAAATAAAGTTCATGGCTCAGTAGAATCGAATAAATATTTTAGCATAAGTATAATAGAGGAAGGACGGGGAAAAAACAGAACTCAGTAAAAGTGTCTAAAAACAAACAAAACCTCACAGTGATGGGGTGCAAGGATCTGAACTAAATGGTGTGGGATGATGACATGCAAGTGTGTGAACAGGTGATTAGAATTCAGGTGATTGGGCTCTGGAGAGTGAGCTGGAAAGTGGGTTGCGTTCCGGGGATCTATGTGTTTGGGAGTGTGAGTTGGACACAGATGTTACAAAGTGTTTTAAATTATGAACAGTTTGTGGCTGGGGTGTGTGTGGGGTCCTTGGTGATGCTGCCGGACTTCCTCAGCCACCTTTTCATGTAGATGTCCTGGATGGGTGGGAACATATTTAGTTAGGCATACAATACGCCCAATCATGAAATGGTTGTTTCCCACAATTGTATGCTGTGCCTGCTGAAGTGATGTTAAGTCATTAGTTATTTATGTAGAGCACTTTGGCCAGGGAGATGTCTCCTTATAGCTCCCTATTTTGGGGATTCAAGTAAAATATTGAGTGGGATTATGTGTAAATATTTTGTGGGCATTGTTTTTAAATTGTCTACTGAATGTTGTGATTGGGGCGGCAGCGTAGCCTAGTGGTTAGAGTGTTGGACTAGTAACCGGAAGGTTGTGAGTTCAAGCCCCCGAGCTGACAAGGTACAAATCTGTCGTTCTGCCCCTGAACAGGCAGTTCCCAGGCCGTCATTGAAAATAAGAATGTGTTCTTAACTGACTTGCCTGGTTAAATAAAGGTAAAATTAAAAAATTAAAATTAAATTGTGCTCCCCTACTGATGTGTTAAGCAACGGTGTCACTTCTGCTTCTTTGTGCTTCTCCCAGTATGCAATATGTCCCAAATGGTGTGTGTCCATTGGTGTGTGTGTCCCAAATGGCACCCTATTCCCTATATGGTGCACTACATTACCAGAGCCCTGGTCAAATGTAGTGCACTATATAGGAAATAGGTTTCCATTTCAGATGCACCCATAGTTTGCCCTGAAGTCACACTAGTTGTCTGACATTAATTGCTCAATATAATTGGCCTAAGACATGGCTCATATTGTGCACTATAATTATTCTAGTTGATCAACTGCTGTATATTTCAAAATACATAATTTAGCCAAGCACAACCTAAAAGAAATACCTACAGAAGGCTATATTGCATTGGCTTCTGTTTCATACTCCAGGCAGACATTGTCCTTAAAGGATTTTAAGGATTTGATAAAGGATTATTATTTAATAATTATTAATATGCCATTTAGCAGACGCTTTTATCCAAAGCGACTTACAGTCATGTGTGCATACATTCTACGTATGGGTGGTCCCGGGAATCGAACCCACTACCCTGGCGTTACAAGCGCCATGCTCTACCAACTGAGCTACAGAAGGACCATAAAGGATGCCCTTTATCTACTTTCCCAAAGTCAGATGAACTCGTGGATACCATTTTTATGTCTCTGCCCAGTAAGAAGGAAGTTTGAGGTAGTTTCGTGAGCCAAAGCTAACTAGCGTTAGCACAGTAACTGGAGGTGTATGGTACCTCACAGCGCTAACACTAGTTAGCAATTATGCTAGTGCTAGTTAGCAACTTCCTTCAAACTGCACGCCGAGATATGAGATATGATCTAAGTGATGAAGTACATAAAGGGCCTCATTGCCAAAGTCTTGAAGTATCCCTTTAAACTGCACTAGGATCAGATTTTTCTGTGCCCCAATCCTGACCTCAACCATCAGGACTTGAACAGGCAGACCTGGCCCTGCACCAGTGCTTGGCAGCATCCTCCTCCATCATCCACTGCACAGCTTACCTTCCCTACCACCTTTGTGGTGTGTTGGGAGTTTTTCTAGTGTCTCTCTAATGTTGTGCCTTCCAAGCCATAGTGACTAGCGAGTGGCAGCTTCCTCAGATAAGCACTCAGTGTGCTGTTCCTGTAATTGCTTCTCTCAGCTTTGGCCCCAGCCGGGCTCTAAACTCAAATATTCATGATCGCCATGTGTGCTAAGTTGGTGTGAGGTTTACAGATTGGAGGGGATGAAAGCGATAGAGCTGGAAAAAGGAACAGAGTCATTTGTCACCATGGCAAATACTTCATTACGCTATTCAGAAAGTTTCAGAAGGTCCTTTTGTGTTCTAATTTAGATTGACACTTTTTTAGATGGTATCAGAAAGATGGTCTCATTAGGTCACCCTTTACTCTGTAATTGGCGTTTGTGAGATAACGATTCTGTGTATTTGGGTTTGGGTACTGCTATCATCTGTCATTTGTGCTTCTGCTATAAGTTTTCAGTCAGCAAATAGGAATTGAGCTTATTTATATCAGTAGCTCACGATGACAAGGTAAGACTGCATCTGATCTGAGGACAAATGGAAAGATCTCACTGTTACTGTGTCCCAAATGGCATCTTACTCCCTATATAGTGCACTACTTTTAACCAGGGTCCAAGGCCAGCAGCATACCACCCTCTATCCCACTGCTGTCTTGCTTCTGAAGCTAAGCAAGGTTGGTCCTGGTCAGTCACTAGATGGGAGACCAGATGCTGCTGGAAGTTGTGTTGAAGGTCCAGTAGGAGGCACTCTTTCCTCTGTTCTAAAATGAATTATCCCAATGCCCCAGGGAAATGATTGGGGACATTGCCCTGTGTAGGGTGGGATGTTAAACAGGTGTCCTGACTCTCTGGTCACTAAAGATCCCATGGCACTTATTGTAAGAGTAGGGGTGTTAACCCGGATGTCCTGGCTAAATTCCCAATCTGGCCCTCACCATCATGGTCACCCAATCATCCCCAGCTTACAATTGGCTCATTCATCCCCTATAACTATTCCCCAGGTCGTTGCTGTAAATGAGAATGTGTTCTTAGTCAACTTACCTGGTAAAATAAGGGTTAAATAAATAGGGGGGTGGGTTGGTGTGTGTCTCCTGGGCACTCAGCTGTTTGTCTGTAAGTGCAGAGTTATGTTGTGTTGTGAGCAGGCTGTCTGTAGATATGATGCCATTTGGCACATCTCCTCTCTGTCCCACTCCCTAGTCAACTCCTATAGGATTAGTGATTTTTCCAATAGGATTTTGTTTCTACTCTATTGGAATCCTCTATTTTTTCCTATTGTAAATCAAAAGTAATCC
The DNA here is from genome assembly GCF_021184085.1 of Oncorhynchus gorbuscha. Taxonomy (NCBI): domain Eukaryota; kingdom Metazoa; phylum Chordata; class Actinopteri; order Salmoniformes; family Salmonidae; genus Oncorhynchus; species Oncorhynchus gorbuscha. Next base: position 59,912,950 of record NC_060183.1, on the reverse strand, counting down.
TATTGGAATCTACTTGTTTTGCTATTGTAAATCAAAAGTAATTTGATTTGTAGCATTTTGTAAACCCAATCAGAATTCTATTATAACGTTTTTCTTAATTGAATCCATTAAATTATATTTTGTTGTCATCAGTTCCAGCACGATACAACAACATTATTTACAACATTTTCAGTGATCGAAAACAACAGTTCTATATTAATTTCTGTTTTGTTCACCTTTTAGAAAGCCTGTCCCTATAAGAGTGACTGACGTCACAGCTAGCGCGAGCTTGCAGTGTTAATTAGTCTAACTATATAAGTCAGCTTGCAACCTGTGGCTGTGCAGAGAGTCTCCGGTAAGTGTTTACAGTATTGGTTTCCTGATGAAGTTGTCAATGCTACCATACCCCGGTCAAAGGCACTTAAATCTTTTGTCTTTCCCATTCACCCTCTGAATGGCACACACACAATCCATGTCTCAATTGTCTCAAGGCTTAAAAATCCTTTAACCTGTCTCCTCTCCTTCATCTAAACCAGGAATGGGCAACTTTGATGGGGGTGGGGGCCCTAAAAAAAGTGGAACTTGTCATGAGGGGCCACAGTGGTTTTGAGTACCTCTTCATTTACCTCAACAAACCTTTCCAATTCAATGTTATAACTTTGGCCTTTAAAAGTGATCATATTTTTATTAGAGCACTGATACAGTACATTCCATGTCAAGTGTTTAGCATACAGTTGCAGTTGGAAGTTTACATACACCTTAGCCAAATGCATTTAAACTCAGTTTTTCAAAATTCATGACATTTAACCCCAGTAAGAATTCCATGTTTTAGGTCAGTTAGGATCACCACTTTATTTGAAGAATGTGAAATGTCAGAATAATATTAGAGAAATTTATTTTTTTCAGCTTTTATTTATTTCATCACATTCCCAGTGGGTCAGAAGTTTACATACACTCAATTAGTATTTGGTAGCATTGCCTTTAAAATTGTTTAATTTGGTTCAAACGTTTCGGGCAGCCTTCCACAAGCTTCCCAGAATATGTTTTGGCTCATTTGGCCCATACATTTTGGCCCATTTCTCCTGACAGAGCTGGTGTAATTGAGTCAGGTTGGTAGGCCTCCATGCTCGCACACGATTTTTCAGTTCTGCCCACAAATTGTCTATAGGGTTGAGGTCAGGGCGTTGTGATGGCCACTCCAATACCTTGACTTTTTTGTCATTTTGCCACAACTTTGGAAGTATGGTCATTGTCCACTTGGAAGACCCATTTGCAACCAAGCTTTAACTTCCTGACTGATGTCTTGGGATGTTGCTTCAACATATCCACATAATTGTCCTGCTGCCATCTCCGTGCTTCACGGTTGGGATGGTGTTCTTCGGCTTGCAAGCATCCCCCTTTTTCCTCCAAACATAACGATGGTCATTATGACCAAACAGTTCTATTTTTGTTTCATCAGACCAGAGGACATTTCTCCAAAAAGAACGATCTTTGTCCCCATGTGCAGTTGCAAACCGTAGTCTGGCTTTTTTATGGCAGTTTTGGAGCAGTGGCTTCTTCCTTGCTGAACGGCCTTTCAGGTTATGTCGATATAGGACTCGTTATACTGTGGATATAGATACTTTTGAACTGGTTTCCTCCAGCATCTTCACAAGGTCCTTTGCTGTTGTTCTGGGATTGATTTGCACTTTTCGCACCAACGTACGTTAATCTCTAGGAGACAGAACACATCTCCTTCCTGAGTGGTATGACGGCTGCGTGGTCCCATGGTGTTTACACTTGCGTACTATTGTTTGTACAGATTAACATGGTACCTTCAAGCATTTGGAAATTGCTCCCAAGGATGAACCAGACTTGTGGAGGTCTACAAATTTTTTTCTGAAGTCTTGGCTGATTTCTTTTGATTTTCCCATGATGTCAAGCAAAGAGGCACAGAGTTTGAAGGTAGGCCTTGAAATACATCCACAGGTACACCTCCAATTGACTCAAAGTTTGTCCATTAGCTTATCAGAAGCTTCTAAAGCTATGACATCATTTTCTGGAATTTTCCAAGCTATTTAAATGAACAGTCAACTAGTGTATGTAAACTTCTGACCCACTGAAATTGTGATACAGTGAATTATAAGTGAAATAATCTGTCTGTAAACAATTGTTGGTAAAATTACTTGCGTCATGCACAAAGTAGATGTCCTAACCGACTTGCCAAAACTATAGTTTGTTAACAAGAAATGTGTGGAGTGGTTGAATTTTAATGACTCCAAGCTAAGTGTAAGACTTCAACTGTATGTTGTATGTATTTGTCTTGCTTCAGTGGTCCTTCTGTAGCTCAGTTGGTAGAGCATGGCGCTTGTAACGCCAGGGTAGTGGGTTCGATCCCCGCGACCACCCATACGTAGAATGTATGCACACATGACTGTAAGTCGCTTTGGATAAAAGCGTCTGCTAAATGGCATATATTATTATTATTATTATTAGAACAGAAGAGTAGGAATGTCAGTCAGATCACACATGATACAAGTCAGTATTTGACGTTCATCCATGTCTGTGGACGTTGGGAGAAGATGTGCAAACCGGCCACTAGGGGCAACAGTGATAGCTGTTATCTTAAAGTAGACTTTGGTTTTGCTCGGCCAGTGTGGACGTAAGCATCTACCTCTGGTTACAAAGTTTGCATTTTCAAATCCAGCAATACAAATCCAGTATTTATTTAAATTTGATTATTTTTCTGCCTATCCCAAACGTTAACTCTTACCTTAAGAATTCTGAGTTAATGCCTAAACTTAACCTTAAAATGAACTTAAATTTAAACACTTCTAAACTTGAAATTTGTAACAACTTTTAAATTTGAGGTTTAAGGAACATGGACGAACATCTAATTCCGACGTGAGACTGTGAGAGCTTGTAGGGAATGTAACATTAAGCATTATTAAGGCCTTGCAGCATTTCTGGAGTCACTAAGGTGTGGATTTAATCTGGTGTCAACACAGCCCCTCGTCTGTCTCAGCATTTCTTCATCTGCCAAAACAGAAACCTTCTGCCTGGAGGGTGAATCTCTAATTAGAACACTTATCAGTTTGTGATGGGATGGACAGCGGCACGGAGCAATGTGAGAACATACAACTTTACTATGGAACTTTACTTCTGGAAGCTTCTAATTGTTGCCTGGAAGGGAATTTGGGAGTTTCCACAAGCTGTCAGTAAGCCCCTTGCTAGGAAATTTGGCTCTGAAAGATCTATGAAGACACCCACAGAAATAAGTTACCCTCCAAGAATATCCAGCCCCTTTTCCACATACCCACTGAAAAAGTCAAATACTTCCCCTTGCTAAAAGTGGTGCTCTGAGTTTCAAAGTGCAAATACAGTTGAACTGAAATAAAATAAATATTACATATGCACAAAAATGTTAATATCTCTGAAATTTGGTGCACAAATGTGTTTACTTCCCTGTTAGTGAGCATTTTTCACCGGCCAAGATAATCCATCTCCCTAACAGGTGTGGAATATCAAGAACCTGATTAAACAGCATGGCCATTACTCGTGATGCACTGATATGACATTTTTGGCCGATACCGATACCTCAATATTTTCCTTGCCAAATTAAAAATTATACCTATAACCGATTTTTAAAATGTTAGCGGCCTTTTAAGCATTCTAGTACAGTTATATAGTTAACACACACATGGACACAGTGGTCTAAGGCACAGTTCAAGAGGCGTCACTACAGTCTCTGGTTAGAATCCAGGCTGTATCACATCAGGCCGTGATTGGGAGTCCCATAGGGCGGCGCACAATTGGCCCAGCATCGTCCAGGTTTGGCCGGAGTAGGCTGTCATTGTAAGTAAAAATTTGTTCTTAACTGTCTTGCCTAGTTAAATAAAAGGTCACACACACACACCGCACTAAATCAAATCAAATGTATTTATATAGCCCTTCTTACATCAGCTGATATATCAAAGTGCTGTACAGAAGCCCAGCCTAAAACCCCAAACAGCAAGCAATGCAGGTGTAGAAGCACAGTGGCTAGGAAAAACTCCATAGAAAGGCCAAGGAAGAAACCTAGAGAGGAACCAGGCTATGAGGGGTGGCCAGTCCTCTTCTGGCGGTGCCGGTGGAGATTATAACAGAACATGGCCAAGACCTTCAAATGTTCAGAGATGACCAGCAGGGTCAAATAATAATAATCACTGAGGTTGTCAGGGGTGCAACAGGTCAGCAACTCAGGAGTAAATGTCAGTTTGCTTTTCATAGTCAATCATTGAGAGTATCTCTACCGCACCTGCTGTCTCTAGAGAGTTGACAGGTAGCACGTCCGGTGAACAGGTCAGCCATAGCCGCAGGCAGAACAGTTGAAACTGGAGTAGCAGCACGGCCAGGTGGACTGGGGACAGCAAGGAGTAATCATGCCAGGTAGTCCTGAGGCATGGTCCTAGGGCTTAGGTCCTCCAAGAGAGAGAAATAAACAGAGAATTAGAGAGAGCATACTTAAATTCACACAGGATACCGGATAAGACAGGAGAAATGCTCCAGATATAATAGACCGACCCTAGCCCGCCGACACAAACTACTAAAGCATAAATACTGGAGGCTGAGACAGGAGGGGTCAGGAGACACTGTGGCCCCATCCGATGATAACACCCCCCCACCCCGGACAGGGCCAAAGAGGCAGGATATACTCCACACTACATTGACCAAAACGTTTTTTGTTGGCATTTACGTACCAACTCAAATCAAAGTTTATTTGTCATGTGCGCCGAATACAAACAACCTTACAGTGAAATGCTTTCTTACAGGCTCTAACCAATAGTGCGAAAAAAAGGTGTGTGTGTGTGTGTGTGTGTGTGGGTAAGTAAAGAATTAAAAGACATTTGAAAATAACAGTAGCAAGGCTATATACAGACACCGGTTAGTCAGATTTATTGAGGTAGTATGTACATGTAGGTATGGACCTCTTGCGACGAGCAAACCCGTATCCGGGAGCGTAATCATAGCCTCAAATGCATTAGCATAACGCAACTTTTCCTATTAATGAAAATCGCAAATGAAATGTAATAAATATATTCAAACACAAGCTTAGCCTTTTGTTAACAACACTGTCATCTCAGATTTTCAAAATATGCGGTACAGCCAACGCTAGACAAGCATTTGTGTAAGTTTATCATGGCATAATGCTATGCTAGGCTCTGCTGGCAGCAGGCAACATTTTCACAAAAATAAGAAAAGCAACCAAATTAAATAATTTACCTTTGAAGAACTTCAGATGCTTTCACTCAGGAGACTCTCAGTTAGATAGCAAATGTTCCTTTTTTCCAAAAATAATATTTTTGTTGGAGAAAAAGCTCCCATTTCTTCATCATGCTTGGCTGAGAAATCGACCGAAAAGTGCTCCATAATATCGACAGAAACACGGCAAAGATTGTTTAGGATCCATCCTCAAGGTGTTTTTAACATATATATTCAATAATATATCCGAGGCAATTGGTTTCTCATAAGAAGCGATTGGAAAAATGGCTACCTCAGTATTTTACGCAATATTGTCTCCGGGAGACACCATGTGACCACTCGCTAAATATGGTCCCTTACAGCTATTGTCCAATGGAAATGCCTAAAAAGACGTCACAATGCTGTAGACACATTGGGGAATGCGTGGAAAACGTAAGCTCATTCGTAGCTCATTCACAGCCATATAAGGAGTCATTGGCATGAGGCGGTTTCAAAAGATGCGGCACTTCCTGGTTGGATTTTTATCTGGGTTTCGCCTATAACATCAGTTCTGTGGCACTCACAGGCAATATCTTTGCAGTTTTGGAAACGTCAGAGTAACTCCTTTCCAAAGCTGTCAATTATATGCATAGTCAAGCATCTTTACGGGACAAAATATCTTGTTTAAAACGGTAACGTTTTTCATCCAAAAATGAAATACTGCCCCCAAAGTTTCAAGTGGTTAAAGGGACTATGCATATATGATTAACCGAGAGTAGCAGTAGCGTAAAAAGAGGGGTTGGCAGGTGGTGGGACACAATGCAGATAGCCCGTTTAGCCAATGTGCGGGAACACTGGTTGGTCGGGCCAATTGAGGTAGTATGTACATGAATGTATAGTTAAAGTGACTATGCATATATGATAAACAGAGAGTAGCAGCAGCGTAAAAGAGGGGTTGGGGGGGGTGAACACAATGCAAATAGTTTGGGTAACCATTTGGTTACCTGTTCATGAGTGTTATGGCTTGGGGGTAAAAACTGTTGAGAATCCTTTTTGTCCTAGACTTGGCACTCCGGTACCGCTTGCAATGCGGTAGTAGAGAGAACAGTCTAGGACGGGGGTGACTGGGGTCTTTGACAATTTTTAGGGCATTCCTCTGACACTGCCTGGTGTAGAGGTCCTAGATGGCAGGCAGCTTTGCCCCAGTGATGTGCTGGGCCGTACGCACTACCCTCTGAAGTGCCTTGCAGTCGGAGGCCGAGCAATTGCCGTACCAGGCAGTGATGCAACCAGTCCGGATGCTCTCGATGTTGCAGCTGTAGAACCTTTTGAGGATCTCAGGACCCATGCCAAATCTTTTTAGTTTCCTGAGGGGGAATAGGCTTCAAAATTCAAACTACAGAATTATAAATATTTAACTTTCATAAAATCACAAGTGTAATACATCAAAATAAAGCTTAACTTCTTGTTAATCCAGCCGCTGCATCAGATTTCAAAAAGGATTTACGGCGAAAGTACACCATTCAATTATCTGAGGACAGCGCCCCGCATTCAAATGCATGAAAAACATATTTCAACCAGGGAGATGCGAAAGTCAGAAAGAACGATATAATAAATGCCTTACCTTTGATGATCTAATTCTCCTTGGCACTCCAGAAGGTCCCAGATACATCACAAATGGTCCTTTTGTTCGATAATGTCCTTCTTTATATCCATAAAAACTCAGTTTAGCTGGCGCCCTTCAGTCAATAATCCACCCAGTTTCTCTTCAACCAAATTACATACAAAATGAATCCCAAACGTTAGTAATAAACTTTTCCAAACAAGTCCAACAACATTAATAATCAAACCTTAGGTACCCTAATACGTAAATAAACAATGAAATTAAAGAAGGAGTATTGTTAAATACCAAAGACGCTCTCTTCCACGCCTAGAAAAACTTACATTTCTGGCTCATTTTTCCAAAAACCAACAGGAAACTCTTTCTAAAGACTGTTGAAATCTAGTGGAAGCCCTAGGAACTGCAATCTGGGAGGATTTTGCCTTATAATAAAAGTGACAGCCATTGAAGACAGTGGTAAGCTGACATTTTATTGGGGGGGGGGGGTTGTCCTCTGGGTTTCGCCTGCCATATCAGTTTGTTATACTCAGACATTTTAAGAGTTTTAGAAACTTTAGAGTGTTTTCTATCCAAATCTACCAATTAAGCATATCCTAGCTTTTGGGCCTGAGTAACAGGCCGTTTACTTTGGGCACGCTTTTCATCCAGACATCAAAATACTGCCCCCTATCCAAGAGAGGTTAATGATGGTGTTTGAGTCGTGCCCAGCCATGCAGTCATGGGTGAACAGGGAGTACAGGAGGGGACTGAGCACGCACCCCTGGGGAGCTCCAGTGTTGAGGATCAGCGTGGCAGATGTGTTGCTATCCAACCCTCACCACCTGGGGGCGGCCCGTCAGGAAGTCCAGGATCAAGTTGCAGAGGGAGGTGTTTAGTCCCAAGTTCCTTAGCTTAGTGATGAGCTTTGAGGGTACTATGGTGTTGAACGCTGAGCTGTAGTCAATTGAATAGCATTCTCACATAGGTGTTCCTTTTGTCCAGGTATGCAAATTGGGGTGGGAATCACCCACAAACAGGATCAAGCCTGGCCTGTTGAGGAGTGACGGACTTCATCCTAGTTGGAGGGGTGCTCTCATCTTATCTACGAACATAGACAGGGATCTAACTCCCCTATCTCCACAATAAAATAGGGTGCAGGCCAGGTAGCAGGCTGTTAGCCAGCTTAGTGGAGTCTGCCACTAGCACAGTCAGTGTAGTCAGCTCAGCTATCCCCATTGAGACTGTGTCTGTGCCTCTACCTAGGTTGGGCAGAACTTAACATGGTGGTGTTCGCCTTAGCAATCTCACTAGAATAAAGACCTCCTCCATTCCTGACATTATTGAAAGAGATTGTGTTGTCTCACATCTCAAAATAGGGCTACTTAATGTTAGATCCCTCACTTCAAAAGCAGTTATAGTCAATTAACTAATCGCTGATCATAATCTTGATGTGATTGGCCTGACTGAAACATGGCTTAAGCCTGATGAATTTACTGTGTTAAAGGAGGCCTCACCTCCTGGTTACACAAGTGACCATATCCCCCATGCATCCCGCAAAGGCGGAGGTTACCTAGCAGGGTCTTGTAGATGACATGGAGCCAGTGGGTTTGGGGACGAGTATGAAGCGAGGGCCAGCCAACGAGAGCGTACAGGTCGCAATGGTGGGTAGTATATGGGGCTTTGGCGACAAAATGGATGGCACTGTGATAGACTGCATCCAATTTGTTGAGTAGGGTATTGGAGGCTATTTTGTAAATGACATCGCCGAAGTCGAGGATTGGTAGGATGGTCAGTTTTAAAAGCGTATGTTTGGCAGCATGAGTGAAATAGGTTGCGAAATAGGGAGCCAATTCTAGATTTAACTTTGGATTGGAGATGTTTGATGTGGGTCTGGAAGGAGAGTTTACAGTCTAACCAGACACCTAGGTATTTGTAGTTGTCCACGTATTCTAAGTCAGAGCCGTCCAGAGTAGTGATGTTGGACAGGCGGTGCAGGTGCAGGCAGCGATCGGTTGAAGAGCATGCATTTAGTTTTACTTGTATTTAAGAGCAATTGGAGGCCATGGAAGGAGAGTTGTATGGCATTGAAGCTTGCCTGGAGGGTTGTTAACACAGTGTCCAAAGAAGGGCCAGAAGTACACAGATTGGTGTCGTCTGCGTAGAGACTCAACAGCAGCAAGAGCGACATCATTGATGTATACAGAGAAGAGAGTCGGTCCAAGAATTGAACCCTGTGGCACCCCCAAAGAGACTGCCAGAGGTCCGGACAACAGACCCTCCGATTTGTCATACTGCAACCTATCAGAGAAGTAGTTGGTGAACCAGGCGAGGCAATCATTTGAGAAACCAAGGCTGTCGAGTCTGCCTATGAGGATGTGGTGATTGACAGAGTCGAAAGCCTTGGCCAGATCAATGAATACGGCTGCACAGTAATGTTTCTTATCGATGGCGGTTAAGATATCGTTTAGGACCTTGAGCGTGGCTGAGGTGCACCCATGACCAGCTCTGAAACCAGATTGCATAGCAGAGAGGGTATGGTGAGATTCGAAATGGTCGGTAATCTGTTTGTTGACTTGGCTTTCGAAGACCTTAAAAAGGCAGGGTAGGATAGATATAGGTCTGTAGCAGTTTGGGTCAAGAATGTCCCCCCCTTTGAAGAGGGGGATGACCGCATCTGCTTTCCAATCTTTGGGAATTTTAGACGACACGAAAGAGAGGTTGAACAGGCTAGTAATAGGGGTGGCAACAATTTCAGCAGATCATTTTAGAAAGAAAGGGTCCAGATTGTCTAGCCTGGCTGATTTGTAGGGGTCCAGATTTTGCAGCTCTTTCAGAACATCAGCTGACTGGATTTGGAAGAAGAAGAAATGGGGAAGGCTTGGGCGAGTTGCTTTGGGGGGTGCAGTGCTGTTGACCGGGGTAGGGGTAGCCAGGTGGAAAGCATGGCCAGCTGTAGAAAAATGCTTATTGAAATTCTCAATTATAGTGGATATATCAGTGGTGACAGTGTTTCCTATCTTCAGTGCAGTGGGCAGCTGGGAGGAGGTGTTCTTATTCTCCATGGACTTTACAGTGTCCCAGAACTTTTTTTGAATTAGTGTTGCAGGAAGCTAATTTTTGCTTTAAAATGCTAGCCTTGGCTTTTCTAAATGCCTGTGTATAATGGTTTCTAGCTTCCCTGAACAGCTGCATATCACGGGGGCTGTTCGATGCTAATGCAGAACACCATAGGATGTTTTTGTGTTGGTTAACGGCAGTCAGGTCTGTGGAGAACCAAGGGCTATATCTGTTCCTGGTTCTAAATTTCTTGAATGGGGCATACTTATTTAAGATGGTTAGGAAGGCATTTTTTTTAAATACCAGGCATCCTCTACTGACGGGATGAGATCAATATCCTCCAAGATACCCCGGCCAGGTTGATTATAAAAGCCTGCTCGCTGAAGTGTTTCAGGGAGCGTTTGACAGTGATGAGTGGAGGTCGTTTGACCGCTGACCCATTACGGATGCAGGCAATGAGGCAGTGATCGCCTCATTGCTCTGATCAGGCCCTACACCCAAACAAGGGCACTGCGTTCATCCACCTCTGGCCTGCTCGCCTCCCTACCACTGAGGAAGTACAGCTCCCGCTCAGCCCAGTCAAAACTGTTCGCTGCCCTGGCCCCCCAATGGTGGAACAAACTCCCTCACGACGCCAGGACAGCGGAGTCAATCACCACCTTCCGGAGACACCTGAAACCCCACCTCTTTAAGGAATACCTAGGATAGGTTAAGTAATCCCTCTCACCCCACCCCCCCTAAGTTTTAGATGCACTATTGTTAAGTGACTGTCCCACTGGATGTCATAAGGTGAATGCACCAATTTGTAAGTCGCTCTGGATAAGAGCGTCTGCTAAATGACTTAAATGTAAATGTAAATGTAATCTTGGTTGAAGACAGCAGAGGTGTATTTAGAGGGGAAGTTGGTTAGGATGATATCTATAAGGGTGCCCGTGTTTAAGGCTTTGGGGGGGTACCTGGTAGGTTCATTGATAATTTGAGTGAGATTGAGGGCATCAAGTTTAGATTGTAGGATGGCTGGGGTGTTAAGCATGTTCCAGTTTAGGTCGCCTAGCAGCACGAGCTCTGAAGATAGATGGGGGGGCATTCAGTTCACATATGGTGTCCAGAGCACAGCTGGGGGCAGAGGGTGGTCTATATCAGGCGGCAACGGTGAGAGACTTGTTTTTAGAGAGGTGGATTTTTAGAAGTAGAAGTTCAAATTGTTTGGGTACAGACCTGGATAGTAGGACAGAACTCTGTACATACATGACCCTAAGCATGATGGGATGTTAATTGCTTAATTAACTCAGGAACTACACCTGTGTGGAAGCACCTGCTTTCAATGTACTTGGTATCCCTCAAGTGTTTCCTTTATTTTGATAGTTACCTGTACATAACAGGAGAGCTACCATAGACTGTGAGCTAATCAGCTGGAAAATTGCTTACTTTGTGTAGTAGAATTACCTTTTTCATCACACTGATATGTTTAGAGAAATCAACTGGATAAGGGTAGAAACCTGCAGTATGCACCACAGTCTTCTGCATAGATACTCACCTTGGATTTACCCGTTATCGTTATGCTGTGAGCATGATCGAGCACATTGGGCAAACCCAGTTCATGTTACATTGTCTTGCTGGCTACTGTACTTGCAATGGGTTGTTTATGTGTTAAGTGTACATGGTTATATATCCTTATGTACATATTCTTTATCCCCTTACACTGTGTATAAGACAGTAGTTTTGGAATTGTTAGTTAGATTACTTGTTGGTTATTACTGCATTGTCGGAACTAGAAGCACAAGCATTTCGCTACACTCGCATTAACATCTGCTAACCATGTGTATGTGACAAATAAAATTAGATTTGATTTGATTTGATTTGGTTAAGTATCTCAACTTAAAATGCTGATAATTTGGTGGGGATACAGTCTCTGTGTCTCCCAACTTTTGCTCCTGCTGCCTCATCGAACAACTCTCATAGTAAATAGTAGAGCTTGTTCGAAAACACCTATTGATTGTTTGAGATGGTTGTGTCTCTCCCTGTAGTTCAAGGCTGAAACAATCCATTAAAAACTCAATTAAATTTAGTCCCACAGCTGAGAGTGTACCATTTATAGTAAAACTAGCATAGTAGCAAACTACCATGACAGCCTTGGTCGGTTTCCATTTTCATACAGCCTTAGAGGAATGGGAGTGGATAGCTGAAGTAAATTATTCCTGCAATTCAATGGTGTAGCGAGCATTACCTGACAAGTGCTTGGCTTTAACAGGGATACAAATCAAAATAGAGAATGTTCGGCATTGGGGAGGGCTAGAGATATACGCTGCTCCAAAAAATTAAGGGAACACTAAAATAACACATCCTATATCTGAATGAATGAAATATTCTTATTAAATACTTTTTTCGTTACATAGTTGAATGTGCTGACAACAAAATCACACAAAAATTATCAATGGAAATCAAATGTATCATCCCATGGAGGTCTGGAATTGGAGTCACACTCAAAATTAAAGTGAAAAACCACACTGCAGGCTGATCCAACTTTGATGTAATGTCCTTAAAACAAGTCAAAATGAGGCTCAGTAGTGTGTGTGGCCTCCACGTGCCTGTATGATCTCCCTACAACGCCTGGGCATGCACCTGATGAGGTGGCGGATGGTCTCCTGAGGGATCTCCTCCCAGACCTGGACTAAAGCGTCTGCCAACTCCTGGACAGTCTGTGGTGCAACGTGGCATTGGAGGATGGAGCGAGACATGATGTCCCAGATGTGCTCAATTGGATTCAGGTCTGTGGAATGGGCGGGCCAGTCCATAGCATCAATGCCTTCCTCTTGCAGGAACTGCTGACACACTCCAGCCACAAGAGGTCGAGCATTGTCTTGCATTAGGAGGAACCCAGGGTCAACCGCACCAGCATATGGTCTCACAAGGGGTCTGAGGATCTCATCTCGGTACCTAATGGCAGTCAGGCTACCTCTGGCGAGCACATGGAGGGCTGTGCGGCCCCCCAAAAAATGCCCCCCCACACCATGACTGACCCACCGCCAAACCGATCTTGCTGGAAGATGTTGCAGGCAGCAGAACGTTCTCCACGGCGTCTCCAGACTGTCACATCTGTCACATGTGCTCAGTGTGAACCTGCTTTCATCTGTGAAGAGCACAGGGCGCCAGTGGCGAATTTGCCAATCTTGGTGTTCTCTGGCAAATGCCAAACGTCCTGCACGGTGTTGGGCTGTAAGCACCACCTGTGGACGTCGGGCCCTCATACCACCCTCATGGAGTCTGTTTCTGACCGTTTGAGCAGACACATGCACATTTGTGGCCTGCTGGAGGTCATTTTGAAGTGGTCTGGCAGTGCTCCTCCTGCTCCTCCTTGCACAAAGGCGGAGGTAGCGGTCCTGCTGCTGGGTTGTTGCCCTCCTACGGCCTCCTCCACGTCTCCTGATGTACTGGCCTGTCTCCTGGTAGCGCCTCCATGCTCTGGACACTACGCTGACAGACACAGCAAACCTTCTTGCCACAGCTGGCATTGATGTGCCATCCTGGATGAGCTGCACTACCTGAGCCACTTGTGTGGGTTGTTGATAGAGGAATTTTAAATTCCCTTATGTTTTATTGCCAAAACCAATTAAATTCGCACTCATTTCTAATTCATGATAAGTTGTAAGTTAATCATTTGCATGAATTAGCAAGAGACCAGTCTTAAAAAACAAGTTCAGCATTTATTCTTGATGAGTACTGAATGCTCACACACATTACCACAGGTTATAAACTGAAAATGACTTCAGCGTTTTCCAAACGTTCCGTTTCACAAACAGAGGGCCCCTCTAATTCTCAAGCCTCCGCGTTATCAGCACGAAGTCAAGGCCAGTCAGCATAAATCAACATTCCCGACCATTTTGGAGATGGCCCGTTCCCACCACCTGGAGATTTGTACAACTGAATGAACTTAAAGAACAGACCTTCATTGTTACTTAACTTCCTGACTACATTATATACAATTGTGAAAGGGAGCAAGAGGGACAGTACATTATAGCATTTGGACTAGTCAGTTTCTGATTGGAATGTATACATAATTAGTCATTTCAAACATATTTTCCTCTATCAGTTGTAGATTCCGTCTCATGCTACCACTAGAGTGAAAGCACCACCAGCATTCAAAAGTGACCAAAACATCAGCCAGGAAGCATGGTAACTGAGAAGTGGTCTGTGGTTATCACCTGCAGAGCCACTCCTTTATTGGGGGTGTCTTGCTAATTGCCTATAATTTCCACCGGTTGTCTATTCCATTTGCACAACAGCATGTGAAATGTATTGTCAATCAGTGTTGCTTCCTAAGTGGACAGTTTGATTTCACAGAAGTGTGATTGACTTGGAGTTACATTGTGTTGTTTAAAGTTATGCATTAGGGGGCACAACATATTTTGCCACGAAAAGATGCTCGACTATGCATATAATTGACAGCTTTGGAAAGAAAACACTCTGACGTTTCCAAAACTGCAACGATTTTGTTTGTGAGTGCCACAGAACTGATGTTACCGGCGAAACCCAGATAAAAATCCAACCAGGAAGTGCCGCAGCTTTTGAAACCGCCTCATGCCAATGACTCCTTATATGGCTGTGAATGAGCTACGAATGATCTTACATTTTCCACGTATTCCCCAAGGTGTCTACAGCATTGTGACGTCTTTTTACGCATTTCCATTGAAGAATAGCCGTAAGGGACCATATATAGCAAGTGGTCACATGGTGTCTCCCGCAGAAAATCTCGCGTAAAATACCGAGGTAGCCATTTTTCCAATCGCTTCTTATGAGAAACCAATTGCCTCAACGGATATATTATCGAATAATATATAATAATAATATATGCCATTTAGCAGACGCTTTTATCCAAAGCGACTTACAGTCATGTGTGCATACATTCTACGTATGGGTGGTCCCGGGGATCGAACCCACTACCCTGGCGTTACAAGCACCATGCTCTACCAACTGAGCTACAGAATATATATGTTAAAAACACATTGAGGATGAATTCTAAACAACGTTTACCATGTTTCTGTCGATATTATGGAGTTTATTTTGAAAAAAGTTTGGCGTTGTAGTGGTAGCATTTTCCGGTCGATTTCCCAGCCAAGCACGATGAACAAACGGGAGCTATTTCGCCTACAAAAATAATATTTTTTGAAAAAAGGAACATTTGCTATCTAACTGGGAGTCTCCTGAGTGAAAGGTAAAATGATTTAATTTGGTTGCTTTTCTTATTTTCATGAAAATGTTGCCTACTACCAGCAGAGCCTAGCATAGCATTATGCCATGATAAACTTACACACATGCTTGTCTAGCGTTGGCTGTAACGCATATTTTGAAAATCTGAGATGACAGTGTTGTTAACAAAAGGCTAAGCTTGTGTTTGAATATATTTATTACATTTCATTTGCGATTTTCATGAATAGGAAAAGTTTCTCTGGGTTTTTATGTCCGCTGCGTTATGCTAATTCGTTTGAAGCTATGATTAAGATCCCGATCATCGCAAGAGGTTTTAAGTGTTCCCTTTATTTTTTTGAGCAGTGTCTATTTAAGCAATATAGCCAGAGGAGGTGTGTTACCGGTATATCAATCAGCATTCAGGCCTCGAACCACCCAGTTTTTAATTATATTTTTAAACTGGGTGGTTCGAGCCCTGAATGCTGATTGGCTGTATAATTATATTTATAAACTGGGTGGTTCAAGCCCTGAATGCTGATTGGCTGACAGCCATGGTATATCAGATATATACCATGGGTATGTTCTAATTATGATATATGCCATTTAGCAGACGCTTTTATCCAAAGCGACATACAGTCATGTGTGCATACATGTGTGCATACATTCTACGTATGGGTGGTCCCGGGGATCGAACCCACTACCCTGGCGTTACAAGCGCCATGCTCTACCAACTGAGCTACAGAAGGACGCACCAAGGACGCACCATAATTACAATGGTAACCGGTTTAAATTAGCAATAAGGCACCTCAGAGGTTTGTGGTATATGGCCAATATTTATTTCTTTTATTTCACCTTTATTTAACCAGGTAGGCAAGTTGAGAACAAGTTGTCATTTACAATTGCGACCTGGCCAAGATAAAGCAAAGCAGTGTGAACAGACAACACAGAGTTACACATGGAGTAAACAATTAACAAGTCAATAACACAGTAGAGAGGAGCCAGTGGGTTTGGCGACGAGTATGAAGCGAGGGCCAGCCAACGAGAGCGTACAGGTCGCAATGGTGGGTAGTATATGGGGCTATATACCAATATACCACGGCTACGGGCTGTATGCAGGCACTCCGCTTTAAGAACAGCCCTTACCTGTGGTATATTGGCCATATACCACATCTCCTTGGGTATTATTGCCTAAGTATGTATATGAATCTAGGGACAGATCATCTTTACTCATTCTGGATAACACGCAATACAAATTAACTTCCTGCTGCTGTGCAATGGACCAAAATAAATGAATGCATGCATGAAATATAGGGTAAGCATTGTTGCTAATCCCCAAGGAACTCTTTCTTCCAGTTCAACAGCCTTTTTTACTCCATTTAAACTCAATTAATGCACTAAACTCACAGTGAAATTGAGAATATCATACTGTTATCTGTATCAGAAGGTTTGTTATTACAGTGTTTGTTATTAACTGTTATTAACCCATCTATGACTACAGCATATTTTTCTGTAATGAGCGAACTACAAAAATGGCTCTTTCTACTAGGAGTGGTAATAGGACATTGTAATAATGATACACTGAACAAAAATCTAAACATGACATGTGGAGTGTTGGTGCCATGTTTCATGAGCTGAAATAAAAGATCCCAGAAATGTTCCATTTTATTTATATAACCTTTATTTAACAAAAAATATAATTTATCTCTCAAATTTTGTCCACAAATTTATTTACATCCCTGTTAGTGAGCATTTGTCTTTTGCCAAAATAATCCATCCACCTGACAGGTGTGGCATATCAACAAGCTGATTAAACAGCATGGTCGTTACATAGGTGCACCTTGTGATGGGGGACAATAAAAGGCCACAAAATGTGCAGTTTTTTCACACAACACAATGCCACAGATGTCTCAAGTTTTGAGGGAATGTGCAATTGGCATGCTGACTGAAGGAATCTCCACCAGAGCTGTTGCCAGATGATGTTAATTTCTCTACCATAAGCAGCCTCCAAGGTCGTTTTAGAAAATTTGGCAGTACATCCAACCGGACTTACAACTGCAGACCATGTGTAACCACGCCAGCCCAGCCCAGGACATCCACATCCGGCTTCTTCACCTGCGGGATCGTCAGTCACCTGCCCAGTCATATGAAATCCATAGATTAGGGCTTAAAACCTAGGGTATGTGGAATGCTAGCGTCCCATCTGGCCAACATCCAGTGAGATTGCAGAGCGCCAAATTCTAATACAGAAATACTCATTAAAAAAATCCAGAAAACAAACCATATTTTACATAGGTTTAAAGATTAACTTCTTGTGAATCCAACCTCGGTGTCAGATTTAAAAAATGCTTTATGGCGAAAGCATACCTTACGTTTATTTGAGAACATAGCCCAGTTGACAAATTATTACAAACAGTAACCAGCCAAGCAGAAGCATTACAAAACTCAGAAATAGACATAAAATTAATCCCTTACCTTTGATGGTCTTCATATGGTTGCACTCAGAAGACATTAATTTACTCAATAAATGTTCCTTTTGTTCGATAAAGTCTCTTTATATCCAAAAACCTCTGTTTTGTTTGCGCTTTTTCTTCAGTAATCCACAGGCTCAAACACAGTCAAAACAGGCAGACAAAAAAATCTAAATGGTTTCCATAAAGTTCATAGAAACATGTCAGACGATGTTTATATTCAACCTTCAGGTTTTTTAGCCTAAATGAACTATAATATTTCAACCGGACAATAACGTCGCCAATATAAAAGGTAAACAAGAAATCCACTCTCTTGGGATTGCGCATGAAAAAGCTCTGTGACACGTCAGGGTCCACTCATTCAGACTGGTCTTATTCCCTCATTCATAAGAATACAAGCCTGAAACAATTTCTAAATACTGTTGACATCTAGTGGAAGGCATAGGAACTGCAAATTGAGTCCTAAGTCAATGGATACTGTAATGGCATTGAATAGAAAACTACAAAGCCAACAAAAAAAATACTACCTGAATGGATTTTTCTCAGGATTTCACCTGCCAAATCAGTTCTGTTATACTCACAGACACTATTTTAACAGTTTTGGAAACTTTAGAGTGTTTTCTATCCAAATCTACCAGTTACATGCATATCATATCTTCTGGGCCCGAGTAGCAGGCCGTTTAATTTGGGCATGCTTTTCATCCAAAATTTAGAATGTTGCTACCTACCCAAGAGAAGTTAATTATTTATTTCAATTGACTGATTTCCTTATATGAGCTGTAACTCAGCAAAATTTTTGAAATTGTTTTATGTTGCGTTTTGATTTTTGTTCAGTTTATATGGATTTTGTTTTGTTTTTCAAGTTTCTGATGTTTGATTGAGTCCATTCCAGCAGTGTGGAGGGCATAAACAGTTTCCATTTGCACAAAACCGATGACGGGATAGGACTGAGTCAGATTCAGCTAAGCCTATTATATAAAGTGCTTAAGTCTCTTTATCTGTACAAAATGATTAAAATAATCGGGAACAGTTCAAGTGATAATTCAGATGTGTTTACTCATCGTATAATTTTTCATTATCTATGTCATTCACAACCGCTGATAGGTAAAACACTTGAAACACACACACAAACACTGTTCAAGGTGCTGAATGTTCTCTCCTTACTGCATCTCTCTCTCACACACACACACACACACACACACACACACACACACACACACACACACACACACACACACACACACACACACACACACACACACACACACACACACACACACACACACACACACACACACACACACACACACACACACACACACACACACACACACACACACACACACACACACACACACCTAAGATCATTCAGATGGCTCTGTTGGTGATGGCATACAGTGGTCGGTGCCTCAATTATACTTTAATTGTCTGCCACTATGAACTATAAGGATTAGGATTTGTCTGTTTCTGCAATCGCAATGAGGAGCTGCAACAGTCTGCAGTAGAAATTGAAAATCAAGCTGATAGCCGAAGCTGTGCTGGTGCTGTGAAGGAAGAGAGTCAGTTAATTGCCTCTCTCTCTCTACTGTGCATATTGTAGTGGAATGTAGCTTTTTTGTCACTCTATCTCCGTCCGATTGAGGATGCTCTGCTTTATAATAGTGTTTACTTTTGCTTTCCCTTGGCGATTGCCCCCTAACTCCTTTAATTAGTCCTATAAATCACTCCCCCATCTCTCTCCCTCTCTCCCTCTACTTTTCTCCCATACCCACAGCTCAGCTCACTGAAGACAAGGACTCCATTCCTCATTATTCTTCAGAGGTTATCCTTTACAGAGATGATTGGACCGCATCTCACAGAGCCCCCTGGATGTCTCTCAGATTAGCATAATTGAACATGCCTGTGCTTCTGTGTCATAAACAGATATCATAGGGAACCTTTGGAAAGGGGGGGGGGTGTACTACTAAGCTAATATATGGAATTGTTTTAAGATGGTCATACCAAGGATCAATTAGCTATTTGATTTAGAATATCTCTAGCTTAAACAGACATATTTTGATGGGGATTTTTGTATTATTCTGATTAGATTTCCACAGTGACGCAGACATCGACTGGTTTAACATACTAATGGCGTGATGCATTGTGCATGGTGTAAAGCACAATTCAATTGACATTGTTTTAAAAAGATTCCTCTGGGAAACTGGCAAACCGGGACACGTTCAGCAGGGTACAGCATTGTGGAACATTCAAAAAAGAATAATGATTTAGAACAAACATGCCTCTGAGTCTGACATGTAGAATTACGTCAGCTCTTTGCAGGGTTGGATAGGTTACTTTCTAAAAGTAATCTGTTACAGTTACTAGTTACCTGTACAAAATTGTAATCAGTAACATAACTTTTGGATTACCCAAACTCAGTAATGGAATCTGATTTACATTCCATTCATTTTAGATGACTTTCCCCTTAAGAGGCATTAATTAGAAGAAGACAAACATGTATGTAACCATTTGAACAACAGCTATTGCAGGATAAAACAATGTTGAAGTTTACATAGCTGGTCATATATGGATGTTCAATTTTACTTTATCGGTTGGTTATGTAGGATTCTTCTAACCCATCGCTTTCTACTACATATAATAATACGATTCAATTATGTCTTTACATTAAAAACCAAAGTCTATCAGAATTCCAGTCATTCCAATAAATGTTATACTCCTCGATCTTAAAGAAGAGGACTTGGAAATAAGGAAGTATAAATTATCCAAATTGTTTTACGTAAGCGTGACCCCAAAACAAAGGACTTATTAGCCAGCCCTACTCTTGTTTATGGAGGACTGAATGGGCTTATTGATTGGAGATGAAAAAAAATGCTGCGCTCATGAAATGGCATGCTTTGAGCACTACTGAAAAGTTCTATTTACAGTACATGTGAAAAATGAATGTCATATGCTGCATTTGCTATAGGTCTATTGTTTACCTTTTTGTTGGTGACACTTTGATATCTTGATAATATGCAGCTCTTTAAAGGGAAAATCCACAGATGAAACAATAACAAAATGGGCACCCCGCCTCTGTTTTGGTAAAAGCTGAGGGATGTGCCAAGAGAAATTGAACCACTCTCAGATTAATAGACAGAGCTATGTATGCTATGATTGACCATCCATGATATAAAAAGTATTGTTTTAACCACGTTATGAGGCTATACAGTGTTTGTTTACATTTACACTGTTTACAAACATTGGAGTAAAACAAGCTTATATTTTGTGTTCTCATGGAGTGTGACAGTTGAACTAAGCTCATGAGGCATTTACAAGTTATATTCCTCAAGAATCAATGCATATGTATCTAATATATTGTCACGGCTTCAATAAGTAGTGAGTGCAGGAGTCAGGCGCAGAGAGCAGGGTAGTTCAAAAAGATGTGGATCTTTAATCTTCCAACAAAACCAGAGAGACGGTCACGCCACGCACACAAGGGCGCATAAAGTCCCAGTCCAAACAAACAGGACGAAACTGATCGGAAAAAAGAAACCACAGGAATAATCAAACACCATAAAGAGAAAACCAAACCCGCACGAAAGCCGGCGGGCCGACTGGGTTTAAATAGCCCACAACCAAACCTAAACACCAAACAGGTGCAACAAATCAGACACAACTAAATGAAACAGAAAAGGGGATCGGTGGCAACCAGTAGGCCGGCGACGACGACCTCCGAGCTCTGCCCGAACAGGAAGAGTCACCATCTTCGGCGGGATTCGTTACATATATACAGTTGAAGTCAGAAGTTTACATACACTTAGGTTGGAGTCATTAAAACTTGTTTTTCAACCACTCCACAAATGTCTTGTTAACAAACTATAGTTTTGGCAAGTCGGTTAGGACATCTACTTTGAGCATGACAAGTAATTTTTACAACAATTGTTTACAGACAGATTATTTCACTTATGATTCCCTGTATCACAATTCCAGTGGGTCAGAAGATTACATACACTAAGTTGACTGTGCCTTTAAACAGCTTGGAAAATTCCAGAAAATTATATAATGGCTTTAGAAGCTTCTGATAGGCTAATTGACATAATTTGAGTCAATTGGAGATGTACCTGTGGATGTATTTCAAGACCTACCCTCAAACTCAATGCTTCTTTGCTTGACATAATTATAAAATCAAAAGAAATCAGCCAAGACCTCAGAAAGAAAATTTTATACCTCCACAAGTCTGGTTCATCCTTGGGAGCAATTTCCAAACGCCTGAAGGTACCACATTCATCTGTAAAACAATAGTACACAGGTATAAACACCATGGGACCAGGCAACCTTCATACCGCTCAGGAATGAGACGTGTTCTGTCTCCTAGAAATGAACGTACTTTGGTGAGAAAAGTGCAAGTCAATCCCAGAATAACAGCAAAGGACATTGTGAAGATGCTGGAGGAAACAGGTACAAAAGTATCTATATCCACAGTAAAACGAGTCCTACATCGACATAACCTGAAAGGCCACTCAGCAAGGAAGAAGCCACTGCTCCAAAACCGACAAAAAAAGCCAGACTATGGTTTGCAACTGCACATGAGGACAAAGATCGTACTTTTTGGAGAAATGTCGTCTGGTCTGATGAAACAAAAATAGAACTGTTTGGCCATAATGACCATCCTTACATTTGGAGGGAAAAGGGGAGGCTTGCAAGCCGAAGAAAACCATCCCAACCGTGAAGCACGGAGGTGGCAGCAGGAGGTACCTCAGTACCTCCAGGCTCTGATCAGGCCCTACACCACTGAGGAAGTACAGTTCCCGCTCTGCCCAGTCAAAACTGTTCGCTGCTCTGGCCCCCCAATGGTGGAACAAACTCCCTCACGACGCCAGGACAGCGGAGTCAATCACCACCTTCCGGAGACACCTGAAACCCCACCTCTTTAAGGAATACCTAGGATAGGATAAGTAATCCTTCTCCCCCCCCCTAAAAGATTTAGATGCACTATTGTAAAGTGGCTGTTCCACTGGATGTCATAAGGTGAATGCACCAATTTGTAAGTCGCTCTGGATAAGAGCGTCTGCTTAAATGTAAATGTATGTGTGGGTGCTTTGCTGAAGGAGGGACTGGTGCACTTCCCAAAACAGATGGCTTCATGAGGGAGGAAAATTATGTGGATATATTGATTTAACATCTCAAGACATCAGTCAGGAAGTTAAAGCTTGGTCGCAAATGGGTCTTCCAAATGGACAATGACCCCAAGCATTCTTCCAAAGTTGTGGCAAAATGGCTTAAGGACAACAAAGTCAAGGTATTGGAGTGGCCATCACAAAGCCCTGACCTCAATCCTATAGAAAATGTGTGGGCAAAACTGAAAAATCGTGTGCGAGCATGGAGGGCTACAAACCTGCCTCAGTTACACCAGCTCTGTCCAGAGGAATGGGTCAAATTTCAACCAATTTATTGTGGGAAGCTTGTGGAAGGCTGCATGAAATGTTTGACCCAAATTAAACAATTGAAAGGCAATGCTACCAAATACTAATTGAGTATGTCAACTTCTGAGAAGTGTCAAAGATTTTGTTTTCGCAAACACACTTTCTGAATTTAAAAGCAATCCTAGAAGTAATCATCTAGTTTTTCAAAAGTATTGGTAATTTGATTGCAATATTTTTGCTGGTAAAGTAAGGGATTATCCTTACTGTTTTGTAATCCGTTACTTCCCAACCTTGGCTCTTTGTGATATTTCTATCTGCAACGCTTGGCTACTGAACATTGCCTTGCTCTTCTGTCATGTGGTTCACTTCTGTGTTTATTTACTATTTAACTCCCATCCATCAATCCGTCAGTGGACACAGTGGACTGGCAGGATAATTCTGACCAATGATAATCCAGTATCACAGATAGCCTACAATTAGACTGCTAGATGTGATATCATGTTTCCAGTGAGATAAGTCATGTGTAGATGTGTGCCACCTGCCATGCTACCCACTCAATGATAACAATCTCTGACTATAATTAGTAATATTGTTATCTCTCTACTATCACCGTTTTTGGGGGTTCTTGGTTAAAATGTTTACCTTGGCAAGTGTTAAACTGTGTCATTCTTAGACTTTTGGAATAGGTCTATTCACAGGGGAATGGAAAACATTGTCTGTGTACTAAAGGCTATATAATTACATATGATCTCTGTGGTAAAGCCAATTGAAGCAGAATTTTCTCACTCACTGGATATTGATGCCATGTATATTTTCGTCCTTATTATTATGCATGCACCTGAGTGTGCGTGCATAACGGTTGCGTGATTCTGTAGTGAGCTTCGAATGTTAACATTTTCAATCAAACTAAAAATAACCCCACGCAGGTTTTTGCAAATTAGAGTTATTGCTGCACTTGGTGGTTCCCACGAGGGTGTGTTGTTGGTTACCAAGCAACGTATTCGTTCCACACGATCGGCTGCGTCATTTCCTTCTGACAAGCGATTGGAGGGAGGGAGCGAGACCCCAGACAGTACAGCAGCATTTAGCAGCTGGTCGGGAATCTTGCGGAGACAACTGCCGACTGTCAACGCACGGCTGGAATCAAGTAAATAGTTATATAAACCAAAAGCTACCAGGGGAAACATTAACTTTACTTGAAAATGGCTTAATTATCTTTGCGTTATTTGGAACACGTTTAAAGCTCCGGCTGGATATATTTGCAAGGGATAAAACAACTCCACAATATGAACTTCGGTCTCCGAAGTTCATATTGTCTTGGAACGTCTTGGGTATTATTTTCCGAATATTGTGTTCATATAGTAGTACGTTTATCACTTGATATTAATTTGTAGTAGCCGTATTCTTTTGGCGCTCGAGCTTCTTGTGCCTGTTGACGAGGTGATATATGTGGATACCTGAGAAGCAGCTCGCGACCTTAATACACGCAAACAAGACCAAGGCTATGAAATGTTTCTTCTATGTGCTTTAGTCTATTTCATGTGCCTTTTTGACTGTTGATTAGCCAAACGGAGTACTGAAGTTCATATCATAGGCTATTATTAAACTGAAAATCGTATAAAAATGTTATAGAATTTGTGTTTGAAATTCTAACATTGAAACGTTGTTTTAGTTATTGCTCGAGGATGCGATCAAAGACTGTTGTAATTCAGCCGGTTGTGTTAGACAGTCCTCAGCCTCAGACCTAGCCAATATGTATATTAGTGGAGTGGACGTCCTGCACAAAACGCTATGCCAGGCTCCGTTTTAAAGGAGCACAGCCCAGCGCTCTCGGCCTAATGACTCATGTCTCCCTGCTCCAGCGTGGCTCTGTGACCCAGTCACACGTCTAGGATGAGCACGGATCTAGAGCACATGTCGCTCAACTCCTCCTCGGCCAACTCTGTGGCCTCGAGTGCCCGCACGCTGTCAGCCAACGTCAAGAAGCTGCACAACGCTCTCAACCTGCTGCTTAACGACTTGGAGCGGGAGCAATTCATTCACTGCCTCAACGTGTACCACTCCAAGCGTAATGTCTACGACCTGGTTCAAACCCTCAAAGTCATTCTCAATGCGCCCAGCAAACGCCAACTTCTGCCCATGCTACGGCTGGTCATTCCACGCTCTGACCAGCTTTTGTTTGACCAGTACACCTCGGAGGGCCTTTACTTGAAATCGGATTTACTTGCCAGAAATGGGAGCGCCGAAGCGGTGGGCGAAGGTTCCAGTGCGAGTCCAACTCCCCCCGGATCTCAGGTTGCGCTGCGCAGCTCCCCGGATAGTTTCAGCACCTGCAGTGATGGGACAGCTCCCCTCGTACCGCTGCTCGGGAGAAGCTTCTTGCACGAGCCTCCAGGAGAGGTCCGACAGGTGACCCTGAAACGGCACAAGAGCAACGAGGGCTTGGGTTTCAGTATCCGCGGCGGCTCAGAGCACGGGGTCGGAATCTATGTGTCTCTGGTGGAGCCAGGATCCCTGGCCGAGAAAGAGGGACTGAGGATTGGCGATCAGATTATGAAAGTCAACAGCACAGTGTTCGATAAAGTCACGCACGCTGAAGCGGTGAAGGTAAGTGTGTGTGTGTGTGTGTGTTTGTTTATTGGCTGTCACGTTTCAGCCAAGCAATGTATGGCACTTAAGATAGCACAGTATAGAGTTAATACACAGGCCTACAAGAAGTAACTACCCTCACCAGTCGCCAGGGTCACGAGCCTACACGTAGAGAAATATAATGCACCCATGGGCAAGCCAAGGCCATGCAACCAACGCATGGATCCGGAGCCAGTGGCTCCAAATGTGCCAATGGCAGATTGATGTGCGTCGTTTACACGGGCCTGCGCCTCTGACCCCAAATCCCCATCTCCCTGATGTAATCAGGCCCCCTATCCGTGGTTAATCATGTATTTGGCCACGGTGGCTGAAATTACCCCTGGAGCAAACAGGCAATGATTTATAACTTTCGTTTATCGAGAGGAATTGGTTCATGTAAGCCCTGTAGCGGTTGACTTGTAGTCACAGGCCGGTTATTGTGCCGCCTGGTGTAGCACCGGAACCTTGTAATTGAACACTGTCAACTAGGCTGTCCATGGTCGACTCATGTCTCCCATAATCAGTAGTATTTTTTTGTGTCAATTGAAATTGTACCGAAAAGGTTGTTGGTAAACAAATGTCTTTGAATCTTTGCCTCAAAACGGCTATATAATAGACTTATTAACTGATAAGATAAGAGCATATTTATATAGTAATTTATCCATTAGATATGTCTGATAAAACAAGAGTACCGTGTTGATGAGGTGTTGAGCGCTGTCCATGGTGTTGAATAGTATGGATCGCATCTACCGCGGCGAATGGTGCTAGTTGTGCTGTCCATGGTGCTGAATCGTAAGTCCTCTATGGTAACTCTCTCTCGGTCTCTCTCTGTCTCGGTCTCCAATTCAAAGGGCAGGTGAAATAGATAATAAACAAAAGTTAAATAAACAATCAAAAATAAACAGTAAACATTACACTAACAAAAGTTGTAAAGGAATAGAGACATTTCAAATGTTATATTATGGCTATGTACAGTGTTTTTAATGATATTCAAATGGTTAAAGTACAAAAGTGAAAATAAATAAACATAAATATGGGTTGTATTTACAGTGGTGTTTGTTCTTCACTGGTTGCCATTTTCTTGTGGGTGGCAACAGGTCACACATCTTGCTGCTGTGTTGACACACTGTGGTATTTCACCCAAAATATATGGGAGTTTAACAAAATTTGATTTGTTTTTAATTTTCTTTGTGGGTCTGTGTAGTCTGAGGCAAATATATGTCTCTAATATGGTCATACATTTGGCAGGAGATTAGGAAGTGTAACCCGGTTTCCACCTCATTTTGTGGCCTACGGTGGCCTCTTTCTCCCTCTCGCTCTCTCTCTCCCTCTCCTCTCTTTGACAGACAGCCAGACAGACAGACAGACAGACAGACAGACAGACAGACAGACAGACAGACAGACAGACAGACAGACAGACAGACAGACAGACAGACAGACAGACAGACAGACAGACAGACAGACAGACAGACAGACAGACAGACAGACAGACAGACAGACAGACAGACAGACAGACAGACAGACAGACAGACAGACAGACAGACAGACAGACAGACAGACAGACAGACAGACAGACAGAGGAAATACTTTCAAGCAGAACTTCATAGATTTACAGAAGCATTGCTCGTTTACAATATGTTTACTCCCACTGTACATCCTACCTCTACCAGCTCTCCTATGCTCCACTTTGTTTGAAACTTCCCCTGAAGCTCTTTAGCTGACCAGTCTCCTAAGAGCCTGTCTTGGCTCTTCTTCCTGGATCCTGTGCCAGGGTGTGCCCCACAGTCAGCACTTAGAGCTTTTTTAGGATAATCTTTTCCATGACATGCTTGGCGGCGAGGACCAGCACCGTGACGGGAACAGGGTCATAAATCTTGCCCTCCTGGGGCCACGTCCAATCGGTTGCAGCAGAGAGATGCAGAGAGAGACGTCTGTCTACCTACCGCTTAATCAGATTGATCTGAGTCTCTGAGTCTGTGAAACAGAGGAGGCAGGAGATTAAATTACCTTCCCTTTGGTTTTGCTAGTCTCTCCCTCTCTACAGTCTCTCCCTCTCTCCCTCTCTCCCTCTCTCTCTCTCTCTCTCTCTCTCTCTCTCTCTCTTTTCTCCCTCTCTCTTTTCTCCCTCTCCCTCTCTTGGTGCCAACACAGCTTGTGATGGGCAGCTGGTCCCTGCAAGGCTGACAGCTCCTTGAGGATTACAATATGGAGAGAATTGAGTGCAGGCTCTCTGGGTTGGGCTGAGGTCTGAGGTGGTGTGGTGCCCAGCAGAGGAATGGCCAGAAGAAGAGAGATTGGGAAGAGGACTAGGCAGAGGGTCCAAAGGCAGCTCACTCTTTTGCTGTTTAGGAATGAACAGGTAGCTATCTGACTCGGTAAATTGAGTTCATACCAGTCACTGAGCATGATATGCTAATGTTTCTTGCAGCTGAAAAACAAACTCCACTAGGACTTGTGCTGCTGTCTGAGCTGCCTGTGTGTGGATGGCTGGGGGAAGCACTCCTGTATTTCTCTTCCTTCTTCTTTCTGTGTCCAGAGGTTCAAAGAGCAACATGTTGACTATGTATTTCTTATGAGACTTTTAGAGTACTTCTGTTGACTATTCCTCATAGCTCAGGCTACACTATAGGGTCATACTGAGTGGTTATAGCTTAAAACTTCTTAGGGCTAGGCCTCTTTCTTTCTCCACCGTCTGTAGCTCAGGCCCTGAAGCCAGGATATGCATATAATTGATACCATTGGAAAGATAACACTTTGAAGTTTGTGGAAATGTTAAAATAATGTAGGAGAATACACACTAGATATGGTAGGAGAAAATACAAAGATAAACCAACCAGAATGTTTTTGAGAGAGAGATCATCCTCTTAGAAAGGCAAGAGAAAGGTCATTTTGAAAATTAGCTCATTGGAATTCATATGGCTTCCACAGGGTGTCAGCAGTCTATGTTCAAGGTTTCAGGCTTGTAACTTCAAAAACGAATAAGAAATACCAGTTTTAGTAAAGGGACACAGTCTTGGAAATTTGTGTTTGCACGCGCCATGAAGACATCACGCACCTGCTAAAATCAGTTTCCTATTGAACATACTACTTTTGAAATAAATATTATTGTTTGATTACATTTTAGGGTATCTGAGGAGTAAATAGAATCAGATTTTGACTTGTTGAAACAAAGTTTAAGGGTAGATTTTTGTATTCCTTTCTCTGTAAATTGAACAAGTGGATTACTCAAATCGATGGCGCCAACTAAACAGACTTTTTGGGATATAAAGAAGGATTTTATCTAACAAAATGACACAACATGTTATAGCTGGGACCCTTTGGATGACAAATCAAAGGAAGATTTTTAAAAAGTAAGTGAATATTTTATAATTATATGTGAATGTATGAAACCTGTGCCGGTGGAAAAATATTTTGATGTGGGTTGCCATCCTCAGGCAATCGCATGGCATTTTTCGCTGTCATAGCTACAGTGGGGCAAAAAAGTATTTAGTCAGCCA
Source organism: Oncorhynchus gorbuscha (assembly GCF_021184085.1). Classification (NCBI taxonomy): domain Eukaryota; kingdom Metazoa; phylum Chordata; class Actinopteri; order Salmoniformes; family Salmonidae; genus Oncorhynchus; species Oncorhynchus gorbuscha. The sequence goes on along the minus strand of NC_060183.1, from coordinate 59,883,933 downwards.
CCAATTGTGCAAGTTCTCCCACTTAAAACGATGAGAGAGGCCTGTAATTTTACACTTCAACTATGACAGACGAAATGAGAAAAAAAATCCAGAAAATAACATTGTAGGATTTTTAATGAATTAGTTTGCAAATTATGGTGGAAAATAAGTATTTGGTCACCTACAAACAAGCAAGATTTCTGGCTCTCACAGACCTGTAACTTCTTCTTTAAGAGGCTCCTCTGTTCTACACTCGTTACCTGTATTAATGGCACCTGTTTGAACTTGTTATCAGTATAAAAGACACCTGTCCACAACAGTCACACTCCAAACTCCACTATGGCCAAGACCAAAGAGCTGTCAAAGGACACCAGAAACAAAATTGTAGACCTGCATCAGGCTGGGAAGACTGAATCTGTAATAGGTAAGCAGCTTGGTTTGAAGAAATCAACTGTGGGAGCAATTATTAGGAAATGGAAGACATACAAGACCACTGATAATCTCCCTCAATCTGGGGCTCCACGCACGATCTCACCCCGTGGGGTTAAAATGATCACAAGAACGGTGAGCAAAAATCCCAGAACCATACAGGGGGACCTAATGAATGACCTGCAGAGAGCCGGGACCAAAGTAACAAAGCCTACCATCAGTAACACACTATGCCGCCAGGGACTCAAATCCTGCAGTGCCAGACATGTCCCCCTGATTAAGCCAGTACATGTCCAGGCCCGTCTGAAGTTTGCTAGAGAGCATTTGGATGATCCAGAAGAACATTGGGAGAATGTCATATGGTCAGATGAAACCAAAATATAACTTTTTGGTAAAAACTCAACTCATCATATTTGGAGGACAAAGAATGCTGAGTTGCATCCAAAGAACACCATACCTAATGTGAAGCATGGGGGTGGAAACATCATGCTTTGGGGCTGTTTTTCTGCAAAGGGACCAGGACGACTGATCCGTGTAAAGGAAAGAATGAATCGGGTCATGTATCGTGAGATTTTGAGTGAAAACCTCCTTCCATCAGCACAGGGCATTGAAGATGAAACGTGGCTGGGTCTTTCAGCATGACAATTATCCCAAACACACCGCCCGGGCAACGAAGGAGTGGCTTCGTAAGAAGCATTTCAAGGTCCTGGAGTGGCCTAGCCAGTCTCCAGATCTCAACACCATAGAAAATCTTTGGAGGGAGTTGAAAGTCCATGTTGCCCAGCAACAGCCCCAAAACATCACTGCTCTAGAGGAGATCTGCATGGGGGAATGGGCCAGAAAACCTTGTGAAGACTTACAGTAAACGTTTGACCTCTGTCATTTCCAACAAAGGGTATATAACAAAGTATTGAGATAAACTTTTATTATTGACCAAATACTTATTTTCCACCATAATTTGCAAATAAATTCATTAAAAATCCTACAATGTGATTTTCTGGATTTTTTTTCTCATTTTGTCTGTCATAGTTGAAGTGTACCTATGATGAAAATTACAGGCCTGTCTCATCTTTTTCAGTGGGAGAACATGCACAATTGGTGGATGACTAAATACTTTTTTGCCCCACTGTACAGTAAATCGTACAGTGCTTTTAGATTAACAGGAATTTAAGCTTTCAGCCGATATAAGAAACTTCTATGTACCTAAATGTTTAAAATCCATAATATTTATGATTTATTTATTTGAATTGCGCACAAGTTTCACCACTAGCGGGACTCCTATCCTGATTAACAGAGCTCAGTGCTGTTTATCTTTACACTTCTGCTCGATGTATTCTCCACATGGGAGAGGGGTGTTTTAGACAGGTAACTTAAACATTTTAAGCACTTTAAACGGTGGACCTTTGCAACAAATTGCAGTCTCTTGGGCAACAGATAATGATTTACCAAAATAAACTTTGGCTGCAGCTCAACAACCCCTTGTCACGCCCTGACATTGGAGATCCTTTTTAGCTCTCTATTTTGGTTTGGTCACGGCGTGCGTTGGGGTGGGCATTTCTATGTGTTGTGTTTCTATGATTTTCTATCTCTTACGTTTTGACCGGGTATGGTGCTCAATCAGGGACAGCTGTCTATCGTTGTCTCTGATTGGGAACCATACTTAGGTGCCTTTTTTCCCACCTGTCTTGATGGGAAGTTGACTTTGTTTATGACACTTTGCCTTTGAGCTTCACGGTTTGTTTTTGTATTGTTTATTGTTTTGTCGGCGTCATTTTTGACCATTAAAAGATCATGTACGCTCACCACGCTGCACCTTGGTCCTCTCCTTCAAACAGCCGTGACACCCCTATGTTTTCTGCCCGAAATAGTTGTGGTCTGGGCCAGGGTTTTTTGGCTCACCATTTGTTGTTTAAAAGTAGGGTCAACCCACGTTTGTAATGACAAGGGGGTCTGATTTGTAATGTCCTCTCCACACAGATGGCTCAGAAAGAAAACAGAGGCCTGTACTAAGTGCTGAGGCCAGGTGGGGTCTGCTGTTTTCTCTTGATTCCATTCCCTTTTTTAATTATGAAGTGAATTATTTATCAAATGCTTTAATTATGCAAGCGGAGACTAATTCCTCTTGCCTCAGATTGACTGTGCTCCGGTGTGATTAATATTGAAATGTTTACCGGCGTAGATGAAGAACAAGGAGAGTAGAATGAAGATTTCATCCCAAATGGTACCCTATTCCCTATGTAGTGCACTACTTTTGACCATGGCTCTATTGGGAATAGGGTGGCATTTGGGATGCAGAAAAGTCACATCCGTCTCACTGACCACAATGTATGCCTTGACAGCCAGGGGAGAAGATGAGGCTATCCTTCACACAATCTTTAAGCCATCATCCTTCCACTCTTTCTCATGTTTTTGTTGGCGCTCATACTCAAACTCATCTTTCTATATTTCATTATCATGAACAGAAAACACAGTGTCTCTTTCTGGCAATGGTACTGTCTTTGTTGATATGATATGTTTTTTCCCCCTTTTATGCTGCTGCGTTATGCTTAGTATACATTCTCCCTGGGCATATATCGGTCACGTACGCACTCACACTCACCCACACACACACAAAAAGAACACTGTCAGACTGGGCTTTTCTCTGTCAACTTTTTTCACCCCCTGTCTGTCTCAAAGCACTGTTTGTGTTCACCCCAGTCTCTCCTGGGGTCTTCCACACCTACCCTGCTAAAGGGACTCCATTGTGTCTGTGTAATTATTTTACAATGGACTGCAGGGAAGGTTTGGTTCATGACCAACATGTCTCGAATCCATCACCTGTTCTCACTTGTTCTCTGCTGGCAGAGTGTTGCTTAACTAGCCAATAATATCCTATATTCACTGCCCAGAGCTGTGGTCAGATATGTGCAGAAATATCACTCATTCTGTTAGTGTCCGGGTCGGTTCACTTTTACAGTACTGACATTGATTTCAATGGAGACTGTATTAGGAGCACGATTAAAGTGGCAGTTAAGTTGTCTGGGTGGTACATGGTTTAGTTGACACCATGAGAATTTAGGGCTAAACTCAGACAAAGGGAACGCTGGTCTGGAACTTGCAGCTTTAATACTTCATCTGCATCCCAAATGGAACCCTATTTCCTATTTAGTGCACTACATCTGACCAGGGCCCATTTTTTAGTTCAGTGGCTTTTGGCAGGTGTTTGTTTGATATAGGATTGGGATTTATACAGGCGTGCTGACACACACACACGCACGCACGCACACACACACACACACACACACACACACACACACACACACACACACACACACACACACACACACACACACACACACACACACACACACACACACACACACACACACACACACACACACACACACACACACACACACACACACACACACACACACACACACACACACACACACACTTGTGCCTTAGTTATCCTGCAGAGGAAAGGAAGACCACATTGGCTGGTGTGTTGATGATCTGTTTTTTTCTCTCTGAGGATGAGAGAGGAAGAAAGAGGAGCGCATCAGGGGCTTTTCAAGAGTATCACACTGAAACATGCAGAGAGAAAATCATTTTGGTTTGAGAAGTTCAAACAAACATACAGTATCTCCCTCTTTCTCTCTCTCCCTCTCACTCTCTCACACACACAGTCACTGCTGCTGCTCACAGCCTAATGTGTGCCGCCAGCTAACAATTTCCCTCCAGTGTAGGAAGAGAGAGAGATAGAAAGAGGGGGGATTTGATAGAGTTGCAGAATGGTATAGGAATGGAAGAATGTTAAGGGATATGACTTCCTGGAAAGTTCTCTGATGTTTCACTGTGGTATACTCATATTCAGGACCAGAAGTGTTCCTAACCACAAGACATGAACAGAAAAAGCCCCAGGGCCCTAGTTACAGGACCCAGGTCTCTATTTTCGGCTGGCGTTAATGCGTTACTAGTGTCGAATGTACACTCTTTGGAAAATTTGACTTGTAAAAGCCAGCGCTCTGGTATTTTCCAACTCTGGGTGTGTCTTTAAAACACGAGTGCTAAATGTGCCAATTTCAAGCAGCGCTACTGGCGATTTTTAAGACTCACAGAAAGCTGGTTAAAGCGGTAATGCAATTGGTTATGGCTTCGATTTTGCCAGCGGAGGCGCACAGTAGCCTAATCAGTAGCCTAACCAGTGTTTTATTAAAATATCACGAGCAGCAGTTTTTTCTTTACATTGGACATTATTTTTGTCCATGCAGCTTCTCTGAAAAGTTTTGGACGCAATGTGCGATGCCCATTGAATGTCAGTGACTGTAGGAAGTCCGTTTAGGAACATCAAGTTATTACAATATATTGCTTATTATTTTTCCTTTATTCCCCGTCAGCAAGTTGGAGAATTTAGAATTTTTCAAAACACTTGCAAAATTAAATTTCCTGCAATCTCAAGCCATAATCATTGTGCTTAATTCTATTAAAAAAGTGTTTATTTTTTGCATACCTCGAGGTGCCTGTTTCCATCTTCTTGGGGGGGAAACTAAATATGCTTCTCTGCATCTCTGCTAAAATCGGTGTAAAAGATGGAAATTAATGTCTTATTTAGTCAATTTAAAGTCTACCAACATTGCCAGCAGGCATGCCAGCTGAGGTAGTTAGATAGTTATAAGTGCATCGAGGACGTCGTCCCCACAGTGACTGTACGTACATACCCCAACAGGTAACATTCGCACTGAGCTAAAGGGTAGAGCTGCCACTTTCAATGAGCGGGACTCTAACCCCGGAAGCTTATAAGAAATCCCACTATGCCCTCCGACGAACTATCAAATAGCTCGCCCGATGTGGCAGGTCCTGCAAACTATTACAACTACAAAGGGAAGCACAGCCGAGAGCTGTCCAGTGACACAAACCTACTAGACAAGCTAAATAACTTCTATGCTCGCTTCGAGACAAGTAACATTGAAACATGCAGGAGCTGTGACACAAACCTACCAGACAAGCTAAATAACTTCTACGCTCGCTTCGAGACAAGTAACACTGAAACATGCAGGAGCGTCAGCTGTTTCGGATGACTGTGTGATCACGCTCTCCGCAGCCAATGTAAGTAAGACCTTTAAACAAGTCAACATTCACAAGGCCGCTGGGCCAGATGGATTAACAGGACGTGTACTAAAAGCATGCGCAGACAAACTGGTAAGTGTCTTCACTGACATTTTTAACCTCTCCCTGACCGAGTCTGTAATACCAACGTATTTCAAGCAGACCACCATAGTCCCTGTGCACAAGAACACTAAGGTAACCTGCCTAAATGACTACCAACCTGTAGCACTCATGTCTGTAGCCATGAAATTATCACTCATATCAACACCATTCTCCCATAAACCCTAGACCCACTCCAATTTGCAAACCGCACAGATCCACAAATGATGCAATCTCTATTGCACTCCACACTGTCCTTTCCCACCTGGACAAAAGGAAGACCTATGTTCAACTGCATGCATTGTTGAGTCTGGCATGACATAGTGCGCTAATTGGTCTATTCGATTCTACTAATCCAGTCATCAAACTGTGTAATGGTGTCAATAGATAATGATTTGTCCTATAGCTACAACAAGGATATATCTACAGAGCATGATAGTATGAAAACGTTGTCTTTGTATGCATCCCAAGTGGCACCCTATTCCCTATATAGTGCACTACTTTTGACCAGGGTTCATAGGTCAGTGCCCTACAGATGTAGGATTATAATTTGATCACCCTGTTGTTTTAGGAAATGTATTTAAGGTTTGAATAACACTTCTAAAGTTATTAATTTCCACCTTCAAATGTTAGACTTGATTTGCCCCTAACTAAAAATGGATCAACCCCTACAAAATTGTCAATTTATTATAATCCACACAATAATTTACATTTCCTGTTGCAGCAGGATTATTTTCTTGCTGTCAAATTAAGATCCTACTAATGTATGTAGGGATATATATATATTATCCAGATAATGAAGTTATCCCCAAGTTCCCCTGGGAGGAGCTCTGTCTCTCTCTGGGTCATCTGATACACGTCAGCCTCGAGCCTCCTCTCTCCCACATCACATGACCCTGGACACACACACACACACACACACACACACACACACACACACACACACACACACACACACACACACACACACACACACACACACACACACACACACACACACACACACACACACACACACACACACACACACACACACACACACACACACACACACACACACACACACACACACACACACACACATTTGAGCAGGCAAAGAGACAGAGACACAGTGAACATGTGCCCTTCTTGTACTGTGCTGAAGAGCTCTGTGTACCACTGCTAGCTGTTTGCATTTGCATTGATAATGAGTGATCTGGGAAAGTATCAATTCAAAGCGTACGGGAGAGCCTGGGTGCCTAGTCCCCTCTCCTTGGAGGTCTGATTGGCTGTGTCCTCTGCTCAGGGTTACCTGGGTCTGAATTATTGAACAAGAGCTAACCCTTACCTCATTATCCGTGTCTATAAAAGAGGGAAAGAGAAAGAAAGTGATAGAGAGAGTACAAACCATTAAGCTTTGGGGGTCATTGGATGAATTTGTCCTCTGTGATTTGTATTTTTCATATTGCTCCTGGAACAGTGTCAGCTCTTAACCACACAACACTCCCAGCCAGAACCTTTCAGCTCTAGACTATATTAGAGACTGCCAATAGCTGCTGGCTTGCTCTAGTATTGATAATTGATCCAGTGGGTTTGTCTCTGTGTAATCTGGGTGTGTATTCCCCACACAACATTTAATAGCATCTGTTGTCATTTGTGCTACATTGCCCTTCCGGTTTTGAGTCTGTGTCGTTGTTGTCACACACTCTAATCAATGCTCTGGCACGGGACAAGCGCTACAGGGCCAATCCATAATGTGCAAACCAGTCTGGTGTAGGGTCACACAAATTCCAGTGTGAACACTTCTGGAATACCTAGCAATTTTGGGAAAGTTACTGTACTTTTGCAACCGTTGTCTAGCTGCACCTAGCTTACCATGTCCACAGACCTTCACACCAGGGTTGGGGTTAATTCAAATGGAAGAAAAAACATTTGAAATAAGTAGCTTCCACTTCTCGGTTTATTGAGAAATCAATTAAAATAGTTTCCATTTGATTAATTATGGGAATTTTTGTTTACTTCGCGGAATTGACTAACTTCAATTCAAATTGACCCCCACCCTGCTTCACACACATATCGGTGACCCGACCTCTGCATGGCCACTGGAGAGTCCGATCGGATCTGGACTGTGGGTATGTGTTTACATATGGGCGTGCAATGTCGTGCATATGTGTGCTTGCATGCATGCATGCATGTTTGCATGTATGTGGGAATCTGTGTTAGATCATGACAGTCACACAACTGACCCAGGTGTCATTCAGAGCACCGGGTCACAGCCACAGCATAGCCATTAAAGCCAGATATATGGTCCCTCTGTTGGCTTCCGAACTGGCACCCTAGTCCATATAATGCACTACCCTTTGACAAGAGCCTTATGCTCCATTACATAAGGAATAGGGTGACATTTTGGCCACAATGATACAGTACATACAGTGCATTCGGAAAGTATTCAGACCCCTTCTATTTTTCCATAGGTGTAAACATTACCATGAAATGCTTACTTAGAAGCCCTTAACCAACAACCAACCATAAACCAAAGTAAAAAAATGCTAAATGTAAATGATGGTCTGCTTGAAACATGTAGGTATTAAAATATCAGTGAAGACACTTGCCAGTTGGTCCGCGCATGCTCTGAGCACAGGTCCTGGTAATCCGTCCTGTGGCCTTTTGAATGTTGACCTGTTTAATGGTCTTTCTCACATTGGCTAAAGAGAGCATGATCACACAGTCGTCTCGAACAGCAGTTACTCTCATGCATGCTTCAGTGTTGCTTGCCTCGAAGCGAGCATTAAAGGCATTTAGCCCATCTGGTAGGCTCGCGTCACTGGGTAGCCTGCGGCTGGTTTCCCTTTACATCCTGTTTCTATTGCATCCTGATTCCAATAATCATCCTTGAGATGTTTCTACAATTTGATTGGTGTCCACATGTGGTAAATTCATTTGATTGGACATGATTTGGAAAGGCACACACATGTCTATATAAGGTCCCACAGATGACAGTGCATGTCAGAGAAAAAACCAAGCCATGAGTCCCGAGACCGGATTGTTTTGAGGCAAGATATGGGGAAGGGTACCAAAACATTTCTGCAGCATTGAAGGTCCCAATAACACAGTGGCCTCCATCATTCTTAAAATAAAGAAGTTTGGAATCACCAATACTTTTGCTAGAGCTGGCCACCCGGCCAAATTGAGGATTCATGGGGAGGGCCAGGGAACTGACAAAGAACCCAATGGCCACTCTGACAGAGCTCTAGAGTTCCTCTGTAGAGATGGGAGAACCTTTCAGAAGGACAGCCAACTCTGCAGCACTCCACCAATCTTTATGTTAGAGTGGCCAGATGGAAGCGACTCCTTAGTAAAATGACATGACAGACCCCGTGGCGTCATTGCGTCCTCTACCTACGTTATATAGGTACGTAATGACATCGGTTTTGCACATCGGCTTTAAACTAGACATCGGGCCGATGCCAATGTTGCCATTTTAAGCTAATATCGGCCAATTCCGAAATGCTCACCGATATATCGTGCATCCCTAATCAAAATGTGGAAAAAGTCAAGGAGTCTGAATACTTTTTGTTTGCACTGAAACGTTGTTGGCTTCTTATGTTTCATTGTCCTCCAAATGTAGTTGTCTATTTTGCTGTAAGGGAAATGTTTATGTTTGTGCTATGACTAATTTCTGTGTTCTGTTTATGTGCGGTTCTAATAACCAAATTCTGTGCCCATGCAAATGGCTGACTGTACAAATCCCACCTATAAGTAGCTGCAATTTGGCAGTATGGACAGATCGTGTTTTGAGAACAAATTAACGTGTTTTGTGAACAAACGAAAGATATCTCAGTTTCAAGGTCTCAGCTTAGAGAGGAGAAACCTTGTGAGGTGTTGGTCTGTCACATGTTATGAAACAGTATTGGTCGTCACATGAATAGTACAAACCGGTAATGATTCATTAATTATGCTAAATCATGCAAATATAACTTGTCTGAGTATAGCCGTATATAAGACAACTACTGGGTCTCCCCAGGGAGAGCTCCTGATTGACATGTTTGCTATGATGCATTGAGTTGGTTGGCCCCTCTCCAGGGCGCTGCCAAATAAACAATGATTCATTTGAGATTGACTATGAGTGGCCCTGTGTAAGAATTTCCACAACAATGCCATTCTGGTAACCTGAAGTAATGGACTCCTATTGGGGCCAATATTGGGCACATTATTTTCCTCCTACTGTTTTGAATTCCTAATTTTATTACATCAAGGAAGCACATTTACAGTTACGGTTTTCCTATCACCAATTTTGGTCCAATGAAAAAGCAATTTACTTTTAAAATTAGAACATACATTAATGCCCATTTTTTTTAAAGCACTGGAGAGCGATGGGAAACTGAAGGATGATTGGGACGCCATAGACACGGATTAACATCTCCTTCTCCTAATAGGTTCTGAAGTGGACTGGATCCAATATTACTAACATGTCCCCTATCTGGGACGATCAGCCTATCAGACACTAGAGGACCGAGTCAGAGAGATTGGTACACAAGAGTAAGGTTGCATCCCAAATATCACCATATTCCCTATATAGTGAGCTACTTTTGACCAGAGCCCTGGTCGAGCTCTGGTCAAATGTAGTGCACTATATAGGGAATAGGGTGCCGTTTAGGACACCACTGTCGTGTCTTTGGCTATGCCGGATTAAGTGATATGACATGCTATTCTATAAAATAATTTCTCCGTAATTAATATCACCTAATTGAGCTAATCATGTAAATGTAATTAACTAGAGAGTCGGGCACCACAAAATAATATTCATAGAGCTGTTATCTTCCGAATAAACTCTTAAATACCTAGTAATATTTTACATCAATAGCAGTCAATATTAATCATCACCTTAATTCAGCTTAATTCAGTCTCATCTGAAAGTTGTACATTCTTGGTTATCTGCACGAACCCTGGATAACAATTTGAATCAGCAATCCAAAATTGGGTTTAATTATTTATTTACTAAATACCTAACTAATCACACAGAATTACACATACACATATTTAAATCATAACTTGATTACACATTACGCCATAAAGGAAAACGTCCCTAGCGGGCGGAACAGATATGACAGCTTGTTACAAAAAAAAGAAAAGGGCTGGGTTTGAGTGAAAGAGCGGGAAGACTGAGGAACAAAGGGAAGAAGCTGTGCTATCGTAAATACAGTATCTTATGCATTCTAAATTACGGCCCATTTGGAAAAGGAAAATGCAATAAATATTTACTCTGAGCTACGCTTCAGTAGGTTGGTCGTAGATGGAAGGCCCAACCGAGTCCTTTGAAGAATGTCTCTGATGGTCAATTGGATACGTTGTAGTAACGTCGTTGTGTGATAGACGGGATACTCTGTCTGTTCCTTCCTAACCCTCGTTTGCATCTGCTGTTGCTAACTCAACGGCTAGGAGGTATCATTTCTGTAGTGAATAAGAGTTCAAAGTTCATACCATTTGCAACCAAAGCTCACGCTGATGTTGGCTTCATTCTGTAATTATTATCTGAACCATTCTGACAGGACCGTCGTCCTCACATCATCGGAACAGGAAGTTATATTGTCGTCAAGGGCTTCCATGAGGAGGGCGTGTTTGAAAAGTTTTATCGCCCATGTCCCTTTACAGGGGTGGGCCACTGATTGAGCAGAGCCATATCTTATGAAAACCCAAATCTCACATTTTAGAAGCTAAAATCACATTTCATCCCATCACGAATAATTTCATATTCAAACATTTAAATTGAACAACAATTCCATGTGAATCCGATAACTCTGATGTGTAGACTTTCCACTGTAGAGTTTATGTCATCTTATCATTGATGAGAATGTCTCAGATGACATCCGAACTGACATTACATTCATTAAGTACCACCGCATATGTTCAATTGGTCGGATTACCAGAATATAGTGAATTTCCCCCCACCTTCTGATATTCCCAGAATCTCTATGTTAACCAAGGGTTTTGCAAATGTAACCTCAGTAGGGTAGAGAGAGGAAAAGGGGGGAAGAGATATTTATGACTGTCATAAACCTACTCCCCAGGCCAACGTCATGACACCACCTAGGAGAAATATGGGGAGAGTAATTCACCAGAGATTAAGGACAGGTCAGCATAGGGCATAGTGTTTCATTATGAGTTGTAGCAGAGCGAGATGGGTGGATTAGAAGAGTTTGAGGTGATATGAGGAGCCATGTTCTAAGACTTAACCAGCAGCCAACCCCACCACCATGCTGGATAATTGAATCGGTTTCAAGACAGATTATTTTTCATTGCGATTGTTTCCTGAATCTGCATGTACTTGATTATGAAACAGATGGTTCCACAGAGACCGGTGAACACAGAGATTGAGAGGAACAGTTAGATGAGTGATTGAGCTGGCTTTGTCCCACTGCTATTCTATTATTATCTATTCCTCAGTGCTGCTGCATCAAAGCAGATAATCTGTAACATTATTTCTTTATGAAAGACTCTCGATCAATCACAGACATGACGACTACACTCTTAGAAAAAAATGTAGAACCTAAAAGGCTTTTTTGGCTGTCCCCATAGGAGAATCCTATGAAGAATCCTTTTTGGGTTCCATGTAGAACCCTTTTGGGTTCCATGTTGAACCCTTTGTGGAAAGGGTTCTAGATGGAACCCAAAATGGTTCTACCTGGACCCAAAAGGGCTCTACCTGGAACCAAAATGGAGAGTAGGTGGGGCGAGAATATAGTCTCTCTTCGTGTTTGTGCTGGCGTGTGGGCATGTACATTTACATTTTACATTTAAGTCATTTAGCAGACGCTCTTATCCAGAGCGACTTACAAATTGGTGCATTCACCTTATGACATCCAGTAGAACAGTCACTTTACAATAGTGCATCTAAATCTTAAAGGGTGGGGGGGTGAGAAGGATTACTTATCCTATCCTAGGTATTCCTTAAAGAGGTGGGGTTTCAGGTGTCTCCGGAAGGTGGTGATTGACTCCGCTGTCCTGGCGTCGTGAGGGAGTTTGTTCCACCATTGGGGGGCCAGAGCAGCGAACAGTTTTGACTGGGCTGAGCGGGAACAGTACTTCCTCAGTGGTAGGGAGGCGAGCAGGCCAGAGGTGGATGAACGCAGTGCCCTTGTGGTGCCCATGTGGTGACTATACTGTAGGCCTGAGGGGCTTAGTGACTGGAGGATGTAGAGGTGTTTTGTTTCTTGCACAGCTGTGTTCTAAATTAGCAGAGGTGGAAAAAGTACCCAATTGTCATACTTGAGTAATAGTAAATATGCATTAATAGAAAATGACAAGTAAAAGTGAAAGTCACCCAGTAAAATACTAATTGAGTAAAAGTCTAATAGTATTTGGTTTTAAATATACTTAAGTATCAAAAGTAAATGCAATTGCTAAAATATACTTAAGTATCAAAATTAAAAGTATAAATAATATCTTAATCCTTTTGTTTTTGTTATTTACAGATAGCCAGGGGCACACTCCAACACTCAGATATAATTTACATATGACGCATGTGTGTTTAGTGAATCTGCCAGATCAGAGGCAGTAGGGATGACCAGGGATGCTATCTTGACAAGTGTGTGAATTGGACCATTGTCCTGTCCTGCTAAGCATTCAAATTCTAACCAGTACTTTTTGGTGTCAGGGAAAATGTATGGAGTAAAAAGTACATTGTTTTGATTCGGAATGTAGTGATGTAAAAGTCTAAAATATAGATAGTAAAGTACAGATACCCCAAAAAGTAGTAGTTTAACGTATTTTTACTTAAGTACTTTACACCACTGTAACTTAGGTAATGCCTGTGTGAATGTGTGGAGGTCTCTGTGGGTGTGTTTGTGTGTGTATGGGTGTTTTGCTTCATCAGCAGTGTATGACATGTTCTGAAGTTCAGTGTGGACAGGCAGGTTAAGGACAGGTTGAGCATTGGGGAGACAAACCGCTCCCTAGAGGCTCCACTTCACAAAAGGGGATTTGCCGGCACTTTTAGTCAAATCAGATTTAAAGTATGTAGACAAGAAAAGGGAGCTATATATGTTTTTAAATAAGACCATCTTTGAGAACTAACAATCACCTAAATACTAAAATTCCAAAAATGGCATGGGACTCCAAATGATTTTGTTATAATGTTTGAGTCACTCAGATAGCATGAGAACACAGCATAAGCCTTGTGAAGATGTGGATAATATCAAGGTATTAGCTTTAAAACAGCTAAATGTTGTCTCTGTGGCCAAGAGTAGGTCCTCCAAAATGTGTGGTCAGAGATGGTGCTGGTGGCCAAGCCCACTACCACACCCCTCCCCCAGACACAAACTTTGTCTCCGCTGCTGAAAAAAGACATGGGGGAAAAACTAGACCCTATAGCCCAGACCTGACACAGACTGCATCTCAATGGCACACTATTCCCGATATAGTGCACTAGGGATCTGGTCAAAAGTAGTGCACTATAAAGGGAATAGGGTACATTTTGGAACATAGCCAGAGCTCACATACAACCCACATGCACAATGTGGGGCTAGAAGGAATCTGTCTTCTCTCAATCTAGTCATTATTCTTTTTGGAGCATAAAAATAATCTCTCTAATCTCTACCACTTAGTTTGAGTAACTTCCGTCTGAACTGCCCACTGTGGAGACTCCAGTTGTGATTGAGGCTGAACCTCCAGGGCAGTTTTTTCACTTTCTGTCTGCACCCCAAATGACACCCTGTCCACACTTGGGCTTTGGTCAAAACTAGTGAACTATATAGGGAATAGGGTGTCTTTTGGGGCGCATTCTTTCTGTCTCTAAGGGGGAGTGGAGGCGTGGAGGAAGTAATTGCTCCCATAGAGCTTTATGATAAGTGCTCAGTTCGCCTCATTCCATTCATTGGCTTCTCCCACGATGCAATTAAACCCATCACCGCCCCCCACCCCCTTAACCATAGCCCGCCACACACACACACACACACACACACACACACACACACACACACACACACACACACACACACACACACACACACACACACACACACACACACACACACACACACACACACACACACACACACACACACACACACACACACACACACACACACACACACACACACACACACACACACACACACAAACACATCCCCAGAATCACAGTACTTGTTATTTAATGATAGAAGCTGTGGATCAATGTAGATATAAGGCTGCTCACCTCTGTGTCAGTCTTCCTCTCAGCTCAGAACCACTCTGTAGAAGGTAAGAGAAACACTTGTGGACTGTTGTTTCAACTCAAGGTGAAAGGTGAAATAGGGACTCTCCATTGAGTGGCACTTTGACCAAATGCCAAATAGAGGAGTTGGATCTATCCCAAATGTCCCTCCATTCCCTATGTGTGTGTGCCCATAGGGCTCTGGTGAAAAGTAGTGCACTGTATAGGGAATAGGGTTCCATTTGGGATGCAACCTATGACATTTCTCTAAGTTCTAAAAGGCTGAAAAACATCTCTCAGTATTTCTCAGTTATGCCTACTATACCGCAGGCATATTATTTCATCCAAATGCTTTTCTCTAACTTGGTCCGATGTACGCAGCTAACCTTTAGAATGTTCTGGATAGGTTGTTATCTGTCATAGAGTTTGTTTCCATTGAGAAGGATCCTGGGGGACCGCAGACAGCTGGAGAGCAGGGGAGTAGGCGGTCGGCGTGTGTGGGTGGTCGTACCGGCTTCTGGGGTCCTGTAAATGATGCCTCAAGGAGAAAGATGGAATGACGAACACGACACATAGCAGATATATTAGTCTGGGAGGCTTGCATGGCATTTTGCATTTTTACCTCGACAGATGTTGATCTCTCCATCTGCCTTCTATAACACCGTTGCCTGGATGGCCCTGAACACGATATGTTTTTCTTATAGAGAAGATATGAGGGAAAATTAGAATTAGAATTTCAATTTACTTCCTGATATGACTGAATTACTGTATCCCCAAACCTGGCACGACACAGACAGACTAACATACACACTCACATAAGCATAAACACACATGTAAGAGGGGCTAGACAAGTGACTCACAGACACACCATTCACACATAAACATTACAAAGCCGACAATAAGCTAAGGAGGAAGTGATGGATGAGATGCAAAGGGAGAGGGGGGGGGTGGAGGGAGCATACACACACTCGATGGGAGGAGAGGAGGATGATTCAGAAGGAGGGTTGCAGGCGGTGTGACAGAGTGCTGATGAGAGCGGGATGAGGGATGAGAGCAGATTGATGGAAAGGGGTAAGGTAGGTAATGGGAGAGGGGTGTTGGAGTTGGCCAGGAGATTAGTGGTGACAGTTAATTTAGGGAGCCACTCCTGAATCTATTTCTCACAGACAAGTGACCTCCCTCCCTCTCTCCCCCTCCCTCTGAGATCCCAGCCACTGGTTTGGCTCTAAGCCTACTTCACCACACACCAACATGGCCTATTCTTAGAAGAATTCAAATGTTAATTTGGAAAGCATCTGTCAAAATGTCAGTTGGCAATTTCAGTGACTATATTTATCTAGTTTAGTCTAGCTTCACTGCACAGCTCACACATACAGTGGCAAGAAAAAGTATGTGAACCCTTTGGAATTATCTGGATTTCTGCATAAATTGGTCATAAAATTTGATCTGATATTTGTCTAAGTCACAACAATAGACAAACACAGTGTGTTTAAACTATTAACAAACAAACAATTATACGTTTTCATGTCTTTATTGAAAATATTGTGTAAACATTTACAGTGCATACTGGAAAAAGCGTGTGAATCCTTGGATTTAATACCTGTTTGACCCTCCTTTGGCAGCAATAACGTCAACCCAATTTTTCCTGTAGTTGCGGATCAGACCTGCACAACGTTCAGGAGGAATTTTGGAACATTCCTCTTTACAAACGGTTTCAGTTCAGCAATATTCTTGGGATGTCTGGTGTGAACCGGTCTCTTGAGGTCATGCCACAGCATCTCAATTGGGTTGAGGTCAGGACCCTGACGGGGCCACTCCAGAAGGAAGACTTTATTCTGTTGAAGCCATCCTGTTGTTGATTTACTTCTGTGTTTTGGGTCGTTCTCCTGTTGCATCCCCAAACTTCTGTTGAGATGAAATTGGCGGACAGATAGCCTTACATTCTCCTGCAAATAAATTTGAGAAATCATTTTTCCGTTGATGATAGCAAGCTGTCCAGGCCCAGAGGCATCAAAGCAGCCCCAAACCATGATGCTTCCTCCACCATACTTTACAGTTGGGATGACGTTTTGATGATGGTGTGCTGTGCCTTTTTTCTCCACACATAGTGTTGTGTGTTCCTTCCAAACAACTCAACTTTAGTTTAATAAGTACCAAGAATATTTTGCCAGTAGCGCTGTGGAACATCCAGGTGCTCTTTTGCAATCTTCATACATGCAGCAATGTTTTCTTTGGACAGCGGTGGCTTCTTCCGTGGTGTCCTCCCATGAACACCATTCTTGTTTAGTGTTTTATGTATCGTAGACTTGTCAGAGATGTTAGCATGTTCCAGAGATTTCTGTAAGTCTTTAGCTGACACTAGGATTCTTCTTAACCTAATTTAGCATTCTGCATTGTGCTCTTGCAGTCATCTTTGCAGGACGGCCACTCATAGGGAGAGTAGCAACAGTGCTGAACTTTTTCCATTTATAAACTATTTGTCTTATCGTGGACTGATGAACATCAATTCTTAATCTTAGGTCTTCTGAGATCTGTTATGTTGGAGGCATGGTTCACATCAGGCAATGCTTCTTGTGAATAGCAAACTCAAACTTTGTGATTGTTTTTTATAGGGCAGGGCAGCTCTAAACAACATATCCAATCTCGTCTCATTGATTGGACTCTAGTTTAGCTGACTCCTGACTCCAATTAGCTTTTGGAGAAGTCATTAGCCTAGGGGTTCACATACTTTTTCCAACCTCTACTGTGAATGTCTAAATGATGTACTCAATATAGACAAGATAAATAACATAATTTATGTGTTATTAGTTTAAGCAGACTGTTTGTCTTTTGTTGTGACTTAGATGAAAGTCAGATCAAATTTTATGACCAATTTATGCAGAAATCCAGGTAATTCCAAAGGGTTCACATACTTATTCTTGCCACTGTATAGACTAGATAAACTGTCTTTGTCTGAGTGACAGCATATCTCCATGTAAACCAAGCTGTCACAATACTGTTTATTTGTAGGCAGTGGCACTGAGAAAATCAATTCCTAAGTGGACATACAACAGAGGCGGGAGTGTCTGTCTGGTTGCTAGGATAACGGAACTCGCCGTAACAAAAGCTGTGCCCCCGTGCATTCTGGGAGGGCTTGGCTTGCCATGTGGAGTGTCGTGGCGTCTGGTTAATAGGCACTCAGAACAGCGTGGCGGAAACACTGAAGGACCTGTGGAACAATCACACACACACACACACACACACACACATAGTGGGGGAGGAGATGGAGAAGAGGAGGGAGGATTTTAAAATGACATCCCACGCAATCTGTAATATTTTCTCTTCCCCCTGGCTGTCTTTGATGAAACGGCCGAGGATTTTGGAGTTAATTAAAGGGGATTAGGAGCTACTCGGATCAGCCTGTTCATTTGTACCTCCATCTCTTCCACCTTTCTACCTCTCCATCTCTCTCTTTATCTGGCTCCAGTACCCCCTAACCTACATTTTAGTCATTTAGCAGATGCTCTTAACCAGAGCGACTTACGGTTAGTGTATTTATCTTAAGATAGCTAGGTGGGACAACCACATATCACAGTCATAGTAAGTACATTTTTCCTCAATAAAGTAGCTATCAGCAAAGTCAGAGCTAGTAAGTGTGTGTGTGTGTGTGTGGGGGGGGGTGGGGGGGTGTTTTCAGATGTTTTCGTAAGATGGGCAGGGACTCTGTTTTCCTAGCTTCAGGACAGAGAAGAGCTTGGACTGGGCTGTGTGGGAGCTGCTCGACGTGCCAAGAGACCAGAGTGCTCGTGTTGGGGTGTAGAGCCCTCTCTTCTATCTCTCTATTTTTCTTTAGCTTTTTCTGGCTCCACAACTCCACAGCCAGGTTCTATTAGTGTATGAAAAGATACGTTCAGCTTTAATTCATGATGCTAGCTCAATGGTAAGTCTGAGACTGTTGTGCAGGTCAGGGCAAGTCAGGTCAGGGCAAGTCAGGTCAGGTCAGGGCAGGTCAGGTCAGGGCAGGTCAGGTCAGGTCAGGTCAGGGCAGGGCAGGCAGGGCTGCATTAAAGAGTCATATGATGTGGACTAGATACACAGACACTTCACCGCTTCCACAATATTCTCAGGCTAATCAGCTTAACCCTTTGTTAGGAGGCACGCATAGTGTTCATTTGTTCACTGTACAGAAGTCCACTATTAGGTTTAAAGAAGCAGTTGTTCAAGTGAACTGACAGAGTTAATACTGATGTTTTTGAGGGCAATGCTGTTTGTTGTCATTTGATTTAGTTGATGTGATGTAAAAGTAGATTGAGCTGATTGAGTTACAATATGCTGTTGGGGTTTACGGGGAGGGGGCCACGTGATATGTTGCCACAAGATTTAAGCAGAGGAAGGGGGTGAAGGGGATGAGGCTTTTCCTCGCAGGCCCTGTTCGAATACTTCAGAAATCCTTCCTTCCTCGAATTTGTTGGATTCGTGAAAGTATCAGGGTGGTAACCATGCTTACACTCTATCCAATCATGTATAAATAAAATAAAATGTTATTGGTCACGTACACATTTTGCAGATGTTATCGCAGGTGCAGCAAAATGCTTATGTTTCTAGCGCCAACAGTGCAGTAATACCCAACCGAACAATACAAATATCACATTTTTTTATTAAGAAATATCAGGATGAGCGATGTCAGAGTCCAGAATATATATGTTCATACTGTCTATATACATGATCATATATGTATATATATATATATGTGTGTGAGTGTGTGTGTGTGTGTGCGTGCATGCGTGCGTGTGTGTGTATATGATAATGTATATAGACAGTATGGACAGAAAATTAATAGAAAAGGTGTGTACAGCAGTTGCAATATAGGACAAGCCTTGACTAGAATACAGTACATACATATGATATGGGTAAATCAGTATGTAAACATTATTAAAATGACATGTGTTCAATGACTATGTACATAGGGCAGCAGCCTCTAAGGTGCAGGGTAGAGTACCGGGTGGTTGCCGGCTAATAATGGTGTTTAAGTTCAGGGCAGGATGGTGACTATTTAACAGTCTAATGGCCTGGAGATAGAAGTCTCTCGGTCCCAGCTTTGGTGCACCTGTACTGTCTCTGCCTTCTAGGTGGTAGCGGGGTGAACAGGCTGTGGCATTGGGTTGCTGAGGTCCTTGATGATCTTTACCTTCCTGTGACACCAAGTGCTGTAGATGTCCTGGAGGGCAGGCATTGTGCCTCCGATGATGCGTTGGGCTGACCGCACCACCCTCTGGAGAGCCCAGACAGTTGCGGACAGTGCAATTGCCATGCCAGGGGTGGTGATACAGCCCAACAGGATGCTCTCAATGGTGCATCTGCAGAAGTTTGTGAGGGTCTTAGGGGCCTAGGCGAATTTCTGAGGTTTCCTGAGGTTGAAGAGGTGCAGTTGCATCTTAACCACACTGTCTGTGTGGATGGGCCATTTCATGTTGTCAATGATGTGCACCTCGAGGAACATGAAGATTTTCACCCTCTCCACTGTGGCCCCGTCGATGTGGATGGGGACGCGTTGTCTCCTGAAGTCCACGATCAGCTCCTAAGGTTTTGTTGACGTTGAAGGAGAGATTATTTTCCTGGGACCACTCCACCAGGGCCCTCACCTCCTCCCTGTAGGCCAGGGATCTCCAACAGGTCTACCACCAACTACCAGTAGCTTTCAGGCCACATATGAGTAGCTCGCCAAACAATTCTGAAAGTACATGCAATTGTTAATGTTTTCCACACAGATTATCATAAACAAATGTCACAAGTTTCAGATACCGCAAGCTCCCTGCTACTATCTAATCAACGCAACATTGACATTATCCCACCCCTGGTTTGCCACAATTGCTTAAAAAGCCAAACCTAACACAATATCTGCCAATGAATTTCCAAGCAATATTGTCCCTGTCTGTGTGGTGCGCAAGTTTGTCTGTCACTCCGTCCGTGTGTAGCCAGTTGTTACGGTAACTTTGTGGGTTGACAGAAATACTTTCCCCATAACCTTCTCAGTTAAATGTTAACTGCAATTTAGGCTTACCTGGCAGAAGCATATCATGAGTAAGTATATAATTTGTATCTATAATTTGTTATTTGCAAACCTGGCCATAGAATGAGCAGCAGCAGCACACATTAGACAGCACATTCCTTAGTTGCTAGATGCACAAAGGGTCAGATGTGCAATTAAAGGGAAATTACACCCCAATATATATATATATTTTTTTTCCATACCTAAAAGAGAATGGTCTTCTGAGGGTTTTAAGCATTGACATGGACTCAGAACATCCAATAAAAACATTCTCAATGAACAATTGAAATGTTGAGAGTAAAAAATAACAATCTAAATCCAGAAATAATACATTTGAGAAAACAGAATCAGGAAACATTTTGGGGAAAAAAAATCTCTATAGAAAATATTTTATAGGGCCGCTGTTAGAGTTGTTTATGAACCATTATTTTAGCAGGTATATTGACAGAAAACATCATGCACTACTTTCTCTTGTACACCAAGGACCTGGGGAAGAGTTGCAGGGGAGCGAGCGGAGAAGAGAAGAATGTGCCTATTTGAATGATAGAAAAAATGCATAGATCTCATGCTAGAAAATGTTGGAGACCCCTGCTGTAGGCTGTCTCCTTGTTGTTGTTGGTAATCAGGCCTACAAATGTTGTGCCGTCTGGAAACTTGATGACTGAGTTGGAGACGTGCGTGGCCACGCAGTCAATGGTGAACAGGGAGTACATGAGGGGGAACATGTTAAGGATCAGCATAGCGGTGGTGTTGTTGCCTCCCTTCGCGACCTGGGGTCAGCCCATTAGGACGTCTATGACCCAGTTGCACAGAGTGGGGTTCAAGACCCAGGGCCCCAAGCGTAGTGATGACCTTGGAGGGCACTATGGTGTTGAAGGCTGAGCTGTAGTCAATGAACAGCATTCTTACGTAGGTGTTCCTCTTGTCCAGATGGGGTAGGGCTGTGTGCAGTGATGGCGATTACATCATCCGTGGATCAGTTCCTTTTTTATTTAACTAGGCAAGTCAGTTAAGAACAAATTCTTATTTTATAATGAATTTCTACCCCGGCCAAACCTTCCCCTAACCCGGACAACGCTACTCCAATTGTGCGCCGCCCTATTGGACTCACGATCACGGCCGGTTGTGATATAGCCCGGGATCGAACCAGGGTCTGTAGTGATGCCTCTAGCCCTGAGATGGAGTGCCTTAGACCGCTGCGCCACTCGGAAGTCCCGGGGAAGTTTGCAAATTGTAGTGGGTCTAGGGTGTCGGGGAAGGTGGAGGTGATATGATCCTTAACTAGCCTCTCAAAGCTATAAATCATATATAGATCTGTGCTTACTGTACATCAAGGAAAGGATGCATTTCCATAGTATTCGAAACAGGGCCTAAGTCTTTGGTCCTCTTTAGTACTCTGCTTGCTTTCATTGTGGGACGAGGTGAGAAGAGAACCTGATCTGAAGTCAGTAGTGGTGTTCTCTCTCTGCTTTCACCCTCTTCCTCTCCCTATAAATATCCACTTCTGTCGTCTACTGTACATGACACACACGCTCACACAAACAAACACGTACACAAACCATGTAGGAGAACGCAAATTTCAACCCACGCCACTTCAGTGTGTCTGCATGATGAGAGCCGTGTGCTGCTGTTGGAGCATAATAGCCCTTGAAACCCATGCTTCATTCTAGCTGTTGTCAGAGTAGTCTATTTTCTCACTGGCTCTGCACTGTGGACCAGCATTAACTAATTCTCTATAGGATAGAGTGGGAGACAACCAGAGAAATAGAACAACCATAGGATAGAGTAGGAGACAACTAGAGAAATAGAACAACCATAAGATAGAGTGGGTGACAACCATAAAAGTAGAACAACTGTAGGATAGATTGGGAGACAACCATAGAAATAGAACAACCATAGGATAGAGTGGGAGACAACCAGAGAAATTGAACAACCATAGGATAGAGTCGGCGTGTTATGCAGGTGAATGAGGACCCAAAAGCGACTTAACGAAAACAGAGTCTTTATTCCAGTATTTGACAAAAGTGATACTCCTGGATATATCAAGGTGAAAACAAAACAGGAAAACTGAAATCCACTCGTCAGTAGAGAGGACTGACTGGAGACTCGACCATAGACTGCAGGTTGCTTCGGGAAGGCACCGGCCGTAGCAGACCTAGACACCTGCTCACACGCAGCATCTGAAGAAGGTAAAACACGACAGGGCGAGACAAGGACACAGAACAGCGAACATCATACAAGGATCCGACAAGGACAGAAGCGGAAAACAGAGGGAGAAATAGGGGCTCTAATCAAAGGGCAAAATAGGGGACAGGTGTGAAAAGAGTAAATGAGGTAGTTAGGAGAATGAGGAACAGCTGGGAGCAGGAACGGAACGATAGAGAGAGAGAGCGAGAGAGGGAGAGAGGGAGGGGAAGAGAGGGATAGAAAGAGGGAAAGAACCTAATAAGACCAGCAGAGGGAAACGAATAGAAGGGAAGCACAGAGACAAGACATGATAACCAATGACAAAACATGACACGGCGGCAGGAGCCAGGAAGTCTTTGAAGCATGGCAGTGGATGTTAGTATTTTGTTGTTATTTTTGACTTTGACCTATTTTTGTGATATCCAAATTTGTGGTTACAGTCTTGTCCCATCGCTGCAACTCCCATACGGACTCGTGAGAGGCAAAGGTTGATAGTCATGCGTCCTCCGAAATACGACCCTGCCAAGCTGCACTGCTTCTTGACACACTGCTCTCTTAACCCGGAAGCAAGTCGCACCAATGTATCAGAGGAAACACCGTACAACTGGCGACTGAAGTCAGCTTGCAGGCACCCGTGTTCAGCTTGCAGGTGCCCAGCCCGCCACAAGGAGTCGCTAGAGTACGATGGGACAATGATATCCCGGCCGGCCAAACCCTCCCCTAACTCGAACGACCCTGGGACAATTGTGCGCTGCCTCATGGGTCTCCCGGTCACGGCCAGCTGTGACACAGCGCCTTAGACTGCTGCCCCACTCGGGAGGCCACAACTCTGTGCTTTTGTCTTGAAGTTAAAACGTAATGAGTGTAGCCTACAGACAAGAAACTAACCCTTTAATTGTCTGCACATACTGTACATGCTTGTGAATTGTTGAATTTTTCAAGAGTGTAATATGGTTTGGTTGCATTATTCAATAGTTTGCCATTGTTGAATAGTTTGCTTACTGGCTAGGGGCTACCATGATATTTACGTTCAATTTGAACTGCGGGCCAATAATGTTGTGTTGCCAGCCACAGCGAAAGTTAAACCAAGAACGTAATGTGAATTGAAAAGTAGAATTCTCTTTTGCCACCCCTCTCCTCAGACTATCCTTCATATCTCGTAGTTGGAATCGACTCTAACATGCTGGTGGTTGCTCTTAATAGCTCAACATGGGGGCAGGAGACAACAGAGGGCAGGGAGGGGTTTGTTTCTCCTACTGCGATATTGACTGTATTGACTATCAGTGACCTACACCCTGAACCCTGGCCCACACCTCAGGGAATTGTTTACAGAGAGATACTCCACATCCTGGACTGATTGATACACATCATACAGACAGGATAAGTTCCAAATGACACCCTATTCCCTACTGCACTACTTTTAACCAGGGATCTTCTGCACTCATAGAGTGCCATTTGGGAGGAAGTCACAGATCTCTATAATGAAAGTAACATTAAGTTGTTTTGAACATATTATATACTGTTATTTCTCTATGATAGAGACTTTATGGATGTTTGACAATACGCCTGTGAGCCATTGTCACATGCAACATATCCCTCCATTTCTCCCCACATGTGTAATGCCCGGGGTGTAGCGGAGGAAGAAGTCAGGCACAGGAAACAGAGAGTTCAGGGTAGCGATACTTTTAATTCACCACACAGGTGAAACCGACACCAACCCAAACAAATGCCCCAAAATACGTGGAACTAAACAGTCCAGAAAATACACACATCCACGGACAACCGTGACCTACAGTCGTGTACAAATGTACACAGAGAATAATCCCGCACACCCAGTAGGCGGGCCGGCTGGATAATATAGCCAGACCAATAAACCTAATTAATAAACACAGCTGTAACTAATAAACAGACAAGGGGGAAAAAGGATCAGTGGCAGCTAGAAGGCCGGTGACGACGACCGCCGACCGCCACCCGAACAGGAAGGGGCGCCACCTTCGGTAGGAGTCGTGACAACATGGACTTATTCATTGTTGGCTATATAAACTTGGTTGCTAACATGTTTGATAATCTAACCATGCTATCGTGATTAACCTTTACCCCCACACATTGACTCAGTACCGGTACCCCCTGTATATAGCCTCCACATTGACTCAGTACCGGTACCCCATGTATATAGCCTCCACATTGACTCAGTACCGGTACCCCCTGTATATAGCCTCGTTATTGTTATTTTATGTTACTTATTTATTTTATTTTTTACTTTAGTTTACTTAATAAATATTTTCTTAACTCTATTTTCTTAAAACTGCATTGTTGTTTAAGGGCTTGTAAGTCAGCGTTTCACTGTAAGGTCGACACCCGTTGTATTCGGCGCATGTGACAAATAACATTTGATTTGATTTGACAGTATGATGTAGACATAATTAGGAGAAGGAAAAAAACTCTTACAGTCTCTCTCTATCTCTCTGTCTGACTCTCTATTTCAAACCTGCTCTTTGAAACCTTTACACACACACTCCTACACACACCAACTCAAAACAAAGAGAGTCAGCATGCCGACATGTTCTGTATTTAACTGTACTAATCATCACTCAAATCAAATCACTCATCACTCAAATCAAATCACTCATCACTCAAATCAAAGCACTCATCACTCAAATCAAATCAACTCATCAACTCAAATCAAATCACTCATCACTCAAATCAAATCACTCATCACTCAAATCAAATCACTCATCACTCAAATCAAATCACTCATCACTCATCACTCATTTTTTTTTTTGTTATTCTGATTTATCATAGTTAATACTTGCTGTCCGTTTTGTTTTCCAATGTTGACCTGGCTAGGTTCTAGGTAACGCTGAGCTTTCAAATGAACCTTCTGCTGCAAAGGTTTAACAGTAGGCTAGCATCAGGTTATTTCATTATTATGCAGGTTATGGGCATACCGGTTCGATTTAGCTATAACTTCATTTGGTCCTTACGTTTTCATGACAAGCTGTGATAGGATGAGGGCATTATTTTAGGACCATTTCATGCCCAAAAAAGGATTTATATACAATGTACCCAAGAAAGAGGCAAGTGAAGTGAACGCAAAAACTTTCATTACAGTGAAAAGGATTTGGATTGTGGGTTCCAGTCTAGTGCACTGAACTGAACCAAGGGCTATCGAAACTTTAGGGAGTGACCTCAGGCTGAATGCCACAGCATCCTGGTTTGGACAAGGAGGCATGTGTCGGAGTGGTTTCCTGCTCCTGACATCCTGGTCGTGCATGCAGGGGACTGTGATTTAGGAAGGTTTAAAAGTGTGGAGCTGGTTTGAAGAGACATGCAGAGTCGGCATGCAGAGTTTCCTCGAGGAAGGTCCTCTAGTCCTGTATCATTCAACGCGTGCATTGGAGGAATGCTCATCCAGTGAAGATCAACAGGGCATGGATCTGGGTCAGCAATGTGATGACAGTCTGTTTCAGGGGATTGGGGGGAGCAACAATAAAGCACACAGACATTAAACACAGTCACCCACAGCCATTTCTGAGGGATGGTGTTCATCTCACTGCCACTCTGCAATCTCTCTGAATGCCATCCACCTGGGACTGAAAATATACTGTTCTCTGGCCCCCTTCTCAGCTGTAACACACATGCTCTCTCTCTTTCTCTTGCTCTCTCAAACACACTCACACACACTCTGCCGCACATACATTTAAATAGGCAAACATTGGCAATACAATAATGTAACCCCCCCACACACACAGACACACAGACACACAGACAGACACACACATCTGCCTTTAAAATGATTTTTATTGTAACCTTTCGTTACAGACAGAATATTGTAATAAAGACTATTGAATTATGCATATGTCAGTGTTCTTCGTCTCAATCTTTTATCATCCAATTTTGCGTGGTTAAAGCACTGTTGTCTATTAGCTCTATACTCCACATTGCATGGCATTGCAGGAATCCCGTTGTAGACATGTCATTTGCTGAGTATTGTTCTTTTCAAAAGTGTTTACTGTATAAATAGATCAAATGAACATGATGCATTAAGTTAGCTGAGTAGACAAATGGTATATTAAGCTACTAGACAAAACTGGACCAGATTGCTATTATTTTCGCCAGACATTATACGAAAAGGACGGTAATACATTTTATCCAAATGATCTATACAGCAACAATTTGCAGGAAAGAGCCATTGAGTTCTAAATGACAAGGAATTAGGTACATAAGAGTATTAGGACTAGTTTAATATTAGAGGATGCATGAGAACATACTATCGTTAACTGAGGTCCATACACAAAAATCACAAAAAAAACTAAAAACACGAGAGACAATATAGGATGTAGCGAGATGTTTTTATTAATGTTAATGCAGGTAACATCTGTTTGCGTGTTCTCAACATAGGTGGGTTCTGGACTGTTTATGTCCAAGGCTTCCGGTATTGACGCCGACGTCATCTCGCAGCGCTGGGTTAACTCTCTCAGGCAGGATGAAGACGGCTAGATTGAACATGTTCCTTTGCTAGTTACTGCCACTTGATCCTTAGTGATTTTCTTTTTCACCAATATGGCACTCTTTAAATGTAAATTCTTCTGGCTTTATGCACCATCGGGAGTTTTCCATAGGAATACGTGACTGTTGATGGAATTTATAGGTTTAAATGAATGATTAGAATACGCCACCCTGAAACCATATAATTGTATGAATCATAATTAATTAATGATGGGTGTAGTTTTAGTCAGTCAAACAATATATCTGTACAAATATGTCTCTACAGTATCTTAAACACAGACTGTCGTAGCAGCATTCGGTGCCGACCTGGCTAGGGCTTCTGGGAGATCGGGGAAAGAACGGGAAGTACTTCCCATGGTCTCCCTATCTTGAGGGGTCTCCCTATCTTGAGGGGTCTCCCTATCTTGAGGGGTCTCCCTATCTTGAGGGGTCTCCCTATCTTGAGGGGTCTCCCTATCTTGAGGGGTCTCCTTATCTTGAGGGGTCTCCCTATCTTGAGGGGTCTCCCTATCTTGAGGGGTCTCCCTATCTTGAGGGGTCTCCCTATCTTGAGGGGTCTCCTTATCTTGAGGGGTCTCCCTATCTTGAGGGGTCTCCCTATCTTGAGGGGTCTCCCTAGCTTGAGGGAGAACGGGGAGTGATTCTCACGGCCTCCTCTAATCTTTGTCGGCTGGGTAGTAGGACCGTGTGTGCGCAGGATACCTAATGTTTGTGTGGAAGTATGTGCACCGCTATAAAATGGATGTCTTTGTATTGTGGACTTCAGAACGTTCTCGTGTAATAAACATTTGGCTATTGTAGGCTGGTCCTCTGTCTGTTTTCATTTCAACCAGTATCTTACAAATTCTGGGTTACAGACTGAGTAGTTAATTGAAGTTCAGTTTATGAACATTGAGAACAAAATGTTCTTAACAGTGACATTCCTTTGGAATGTCAGCGCTCTCTCTATCTACTGGTTGTAAGCCCTTTCCTGCAATCAAATGAGGTAGTGGCCACATGTTTTTTTTTTATGTAGCAGATCAGGTGTTTCAGTCATCTGTGAAGTATATAAAGTGTAATATTGAGATTCAAACTGAAAATGTAATACATTTCAACTCTGACATGGTAGAGGTGTCTTTTTTTGTAAGCCCATAAGCATGTGTGTGAGGTGTATTCTTTTGTTTCAAAGTAGATTTGTTTAAGATGAACTCTGTGTGACCCTGGTTTAGCCCACTGCAGTAAAAGGTTCATGTCTACGCTCCAGAGGCAGCGGTCGAGACCTAGCAAGTACGCAAGTATGCATTTGAGTAATATGTGTATCCGACGATATTTTGCCAAAAGGTATAGTAGTAGGCATTTAGGTAATGGATAAGGAGGGGCGATAGGGGCCCTCTCCTCTCAACCCTGCTCTCTAAATAGCCCAACACCGAGCCCCTGTAGTCCCTGTAGAGCTCAACCTAACAAGGCTTTTTATTGGTTCCTCTACAGGCACCAGTCACTGGAGCATGGTAAACACATCATTAATTGATGATCACTGGTAGTAGGCACACACACAGAAACCTCGTTGTCATATAGTCAATCAAACATCATGTGGAGCATTGTCTGTGGCATGATGATGCTAGCACTTGTTTTTCAACACTTTGTGTGTTAGATCAATGCCTGGCACGGTATTCCCAATGGGCCCTGGTCAAGAGTAGTGCACTCTAGAGAATAGGCTGCATTTTGGAACATAACCAAAGCGTTTCCTTTCCCTCTCTAAGAACACTGTGTTGTGCCTCCACAATCTGCCTCCATTTGCCTCCATTCAGCTGAAGAGGAAATCAGCTGGGAGGTCTTGAGTAATGGCACCACCTCAACTCTCCCTGAGTCCATGTGTCATAAAACCAGCAGAGAGAGAGAGAGCAAAATAGCCTCTAAACTGATATTGATTTACTAACTGAAAGGGCCAGTGGTCTCCACATTTGTAGTTATAGCAACGAAGTAGTCTTCAAGTAATGTTGAGGTTCAGCGGAAGTGAGCAGATTTTCTCTCTAGAGGTTGTTGGTGAAGTGGCTCTGTGACTGTCAGGTGATCTCAAGTTTCAAGTTGTTATTGTCACGTGCACAAGTACAGTGAAATGCCTTTCGGGAGTGGCGAGAGCCATGAGAGGTCGAGAGCCATGCGTCCCTTGAAAACACAACCCAACGAATCAACACTGCTTCCTGACACAATGCCTGCTTAACACAGAAGCCAGCCTCACCAATGTGTCGGAGGAAACACTGTACACCTGGCGACCATGTCAGTGTACACTGCCCCGGTCCGCCACAGGAGTCCAGCTGTCTGGTGTGTTTACGGACATATTTAATCAATCCCTATCCCAGTCTGCTGTTCCCACATGCTTTAAGAAGGCCACCATTGTCCCTGTTCCCAAGAAAGCTAAGGTAACTGAGCTAAATGACTACCGCCCCATAGCACTCACTTCCGTCATCATGAAGTGCTTTGTGAGACTAGTCAAGGACCATATCACCTCCACCCTACCTGACACCCTAGACCCACTCCAATTTGCTTACCGCCCAAATAGGCCCATAGACGATGCCATCTCAACCACACTGCACACTGCCCTAACCCATCTGGACAAGAGGAATACCTATGTGAGAATGCTGTTCATCGACTACAGCTCAGCATTTAACACCATAGTACCCTCCAAACTCGTCATCAAGCTCGAGACCCTGGGTCTCGACCCTGCCCTGTGCAACTGGGTACTGGACTTCCTGACGGGCCGCCCCCAGGTGGTGAGGGTAGGTAACAACATCTCCACCTCACTGATCCTCAACACTGGGGCCCCACAAGGGTGCGTTCTGAGCCCTCTCCTGTACTCCCTGTTCACCCACGACTGCGTGGCCATGAACGCCTCCAACTCAATCATCAAGTTTGCGGACGACACTACAGTGGTAGGCTTGATTAACAACAACAACGAGACGGCCTACAGGGAGAAGGTGAGGGCCCTCGGAGTGTGGTGTCAGGAAAACAACCTCACACTCAACGTCAACAAAACAAAGGAGATGATTGTGGACTTCAGGAAACAGCAGAGGGAGCACCCCCCTATCCACATCGATGGGACAGTAGTGGAGAGGGTAGTAAGTTTTAAGTTCCTCTGCGTACACATCACGGATAAACTGAATTGGTCCACCCACACAGACAGCATCGTGAAGAAGGCGCAGCAGCGCCTCTTCAACCTCAGGAGGCTGAAGAAATTTGTCATGTCGCCAAAAGCACTCACAAACTTCTACAGATGCACAATCGAGAGCATCCTGTCGGGCTGTATCACCGCCTGGTACGGCAACTGCTCCGCCCACAACCGTAAGGCTCTCCAGAGGGTAGTGAGGTCTGCACAATGCATCACCGGGGGCAAACTACCTGCCCTCCAGGACACCTACACCACCCGATGTCACAGGAAGGCCATAAAGATCATCAAGGACAACAACCACCCGGGCCACTGCCTGTTCACCCCGCTATCATCCAGAAGGCGAGGTCAGTACAGGTGCATCAAACCAGGGACAGAGAGACTGAAAAGGAGCTTCTATCTCAAGGCCATCAGACTGTTAAACAGCCACCACTAACATTGAGTGGCTGCTGCCAACACACTGACTAAACTCCAGCCACTTTAATAATGGGAATTTATGGAAATTGATGTCAAATATATGACTAGCCACTTTAAACAATGCCACTTAATATAATGTTTACATACCCTACATTACTCATCTCATATGTATATACTGTACGCTATCATCTACTGCATCTTTATGTAATACATGTATCACTAGCCACTTTAAACTATGCCACTTTGTTTACATACCCTACATTACTCATCTCATATCTATATACTGTACTCAATACCATCTACTGCATCTTGCCTATGCCATTCTGTACCATCACTCATTCATATATCATTATGTACATATTCTTTATCCCTTTACTTGTGTGTATAAGGGAGTAGTTTTGGAATTGTTAGGTTAGAATACTCGTTGGTTATTACTGCATTGTCGGAACTAGAAGCATAAGCATTTCGCTACACTTGCATTAACATCTGCTAACCATGTGTATGTGACAAGAGCACAAAGTCACTAGAGCACAATGGGACAAGGACATCCCTGCCAGCCAAACCCTTCCCTAACCCAGAAGACGCTTGGACAATTGTGCGCCGCCCAATGGATCTCCCGGTCGTGGACAGCTGCGACAGAGCCTGGACTCGAACCAGGATCTCTCATGGCACAGCTAGCACTGCGATGTAGTGCCTTAGACCACTGAGCCACTCTGGAGTCCATGAGTGTATCCTTCTTTTGAAATGCATGAATAGAAAAGAGACAAATGTTGAAAGGGATGAAAAATCCTTGTAGATCCCAGGGATCTAACATTTTGTAGTCCTCTGATATGCAGCTGTGTGTGTTTTCTTTCCTCTGCTTTCTCATCACCCTAGAAAGGCAGTTTAACGCAGATCAACGCTCCTTTAAATGCTGCAGATGGCTGCCTCGTCTCCCAGACCTCCAATCACAAACACCATAAACCAGTCTGTCCATTCGTTTGTCTGCCCGTCTGTCTCTCGCACTCCCTCTTTTTCTCTTACTCCTCTATCTCCAACTATGCATGACTCTTCCACTCCCAGTCCATGTCTGGTAGCTAGCAGCCCCACTCCATTCAGTGCCCTGTACAGTAACAGTAGGTCCATTACAGCCCAGTGCACCAGAACAGAACAGACCAGCTAATCACTGCACTCTGGGACCAAAAAGAGAGAAAGCCTATAGCTGCGTGAAAGAGGAAATGTCATTTGTTTCGATTTAACAATGCAGAGAGAGAAGGCAATGAGAAATACTGCAGCAACTCTGCTGATAGACAGTGATCAAACGGAGCAGCCTGCTTCATCTGGGTTGTCATGTTAGTTTGTGTTCTGCCTGTTGAGATGCTGTGTCTGTGGCAGGGTTCACAGGAGGAGAAATACCATCTCCCATTTCACATTTTTCTCCTGTATTGTTTTGTAAACAGCAGACTATTTGAAGCATTAACAAATATACTGCTGTGAAATTCAATTTAGAATATAAATGTTATGGCAGTGTCGGAAAGGGTAGTGCATTTGGTTGGTTGCTGTTGTTTTGTGCATGTGGGTGTGTGTATGCTGTGTATTTAAAATCAGCTTCAGATATACAGGAAAACTGTGCGTGTGCATGTGTGCATGTGTGCAGACGAACTTCCGGTGTGCATGTGACAAGCATGATGTGTGTATGTGTGTGATGGCTAAGCAGGCAGTGCCTCTGTAGCTATTATACCTATCATGAAGGCCACTATGATGCTAGTCTCAGGACCAGAGGCTTCAATACAGAAAACAGCCAGTACTGCCTGTCTGCCTGCCAGGGGAAGGAGAGGTGTAATAGTGGCGCTAAGACGACAAAAAAGTCCACTTTCAGTTTTTTAAACCCCTCTTCTGTGAGGATTGAGAGGAACACATTGAGAGCTGGATTGATCTAGAGGTGACTCACCGCAATTAGCTTTTGTGATGCTGGGAGTAGTTTGTGGGGTGTGTGTGTATTTTGTGTGTGTGTGTGTGTGTGTGTGCGTCTGGGGGTGGGGGGGGGGGGGTGGAATGTATGTGTGTGTGTGTGAGTGTTAAACACAACTTTAAGAGATTACCTTGTGTAACTGAATGTAGATGTTAAAGTGCTACTGATTAAGCTTTGGAGGAAAGTGCATTGTAGTGTGTGTTCTTTGTGTGTGTATTGGCATTGGGGTCGTTTTTGTGTATGACTACATGTCCTAGTATGTGTATCTTTGTGTGTGTGTGTGTGTGTGTGTGTATGTGTGTGTGTGTGTTCAGACTTAACTTTAGCAGATTACTTGCAGTGTAATTGTGCTGATGCTGCAGACAGTATCGGTGATTTGGTTGGGTGTGATGTGGAGATATTGGGTGACATGCTCACATGTCTGTTTGGGTCTCATCGCCAGGTACACCGGCTCTCATCTCCTTTTCAAAGGCCCTCAGTGACTGTGAGGCCTGTTTAATGAATGGTCTTTGTATAGAAGTGCGTATTGGTACATCCCAGATGGCAATCTATTCCCTAATAGTGCAGTACTTTTGACCAGAATTAGTGCTCTATGTAGGGGATAGGGTGCAATTTGGGACATAACTGGTCTGTTTCCTAGTGCAATGAGTTGGTGTAGACAGGGGATGTTTGGGTTCTACAATGTCTCATTATATGAGGCAGTCTGGACTCAAAAGTGCACCGCAATATATAATAATTGAACACATTATTTTGGACACTCAGTCATGCAAGCACATTATCATGAATAACTATCACATACACAATTAATTGTATTTCAATTATAGATTATATATGCATTTGAGGTATGTCGTTAGTACATTGGAAGAAATAGCTTGTGGCAATCCCAACGTCTACAAAAATTCAACAGACCTGTTAATGAACTTTAATGAAAGCTATTAGCGTATGCTACCTGAGAATAATGAAGGACTTGGACTCTTCATCGTCATTATGGTCTAGCTACTGACAGAATCAATGTATGAAATGTTTTCTGAGTGTGCTCCACTCCTAAGTGAAATCGCTGTTTATTAGCCTTCTCTAAGTGCGATTTGAACCAAAAACCAGCATGTGGACAAAATGATTTCTGTGCATAAGGCTTGAATCTGGGCTAATTCAACTAGACGATCTAGAGTGTATACCAACTACAGGGATGTAGAGTTGTATTCCAACTACCGGGGTGCAGAGTGTATACCAACTACAGGGATGTAGAGTGTAGAGTGTATACCAACTACAGAGATGTAGAGTGTAGAGTGTATACCAACTACAGGGATGTAGAGTGTAGAGTGTATACCAACTACAGGGATGTAGAGTGTAGAGTGTATACCAACTACAGAGATGTAGAGTGTAGAGTGTATACCAACTACAGAGATGTAGAGTGTAGAGTGTATACCAACTACAGAGATGTAGAGTGTATACTAACTACAGAGATGTAGAGTGTAGAGTGTATACCAACTACAGAGATGTAGAGTGTATACTAACTACAGAGATGTAGAGTGTAGAGTGTATACCAACTACAGGGATGTAGAGTGTAGAGTGTATACCAACTACAGAGATGTAGAGTGTATACCAACTACAGGGATGTAGAGTGTAGAGTGTATACCAACTACAGAGATGTAGAGTGTATACTAACTACAGAGATGTAGAGTGTAGAGTGTATACCAACTACAGAGATGTAGAGTGTATACCAACTACAGAGATGTAGAGTGTATACCAACTACAGAGATGTAGAGTGTATACCAACTACAGGGATGTAGAGTGTAGAGTGTATACCAACTACAGAGATGTAGAGTGTATACCAACTACAGATGGATGTATACCAACTACAGAGATGTAGAGTGTATACCAACTACAGAGATGTAGAGTGTAGAGTGTATACCAACTACAGAGATGTAGAGTGTAGAGTGTATACCAACTACAGAGATGTAGAGTGTAGAGTGTATACCAACTACAGAGATGTAGAGTGTAGAGTGTATACCAACTACAGAGATGTAGAGTGTATACTAACTACAGAGATGTAGAGTGTAGAGTGTATACCAACTACAGAGATGTAGAGTGTAGAGTGTATACCAACTACAGAGATGTAGAGTGTATACCAACTACAGGGATGTAGAGTGTAGAGTGTATACCAACTACAGAGATGTAGAGTTGTATTCCAACTACCGGGGTGCAGAGTGTATACCAACTACAGGGATGTAGAGTGTAGAGTGTATACCAACTACAGAGATGTAGAGTGTAGAGTGTATACCAACTACAGAGATGTAGAGTGTAGAGTGTATACCAACTACAGAGATGTAGAGTGTATACCAACTACAGAGATGTAGAGTGTAGAGTGTATACCAACTACAGAGATGTAGAGTGTATACTAACTACAGAGATGTAGAGTGTAGAGTGTATACCAACTACAGAGATGTAGAGTGTATACTAACTACAGAGATGTAGAGTGTAGAGTGTATACCAACTACAGGGATGTAGAGTGTAGAGTGTATACCAACTACAGAGATGTAGAGTGTATACCAACTACAGGGATGTAGAGTGTAGAGTGTATACCAACTACAGAGATGTAGAGTTGTATTCCAACTACCGGGGTGCAGAGTGTATACCAACTACAGGGATGTAGAGTGTAGAGTGTATACCAACTACAGAGATGTAGAGTGTAGAGTGTATACCAACTACAGAGATGTAGAGTGTAGAGTGTATACCAACTACAGAGATGTAGAGTGTAGAGTGTATACCAACTACAGAGATGTAGAGTGTAGAGTGTATACCAACTACAGAGATGTAGAGTGTATACTAACTACAGAGATGTAGAGTGTAGAGTGTATACCAACTACAGAGATGTAGAGTGTATACTAACTACAGAGATGTAGAGTGTAGAGTGTATACCAACTACAGGGATGTAGAGTGTAGAGTGTATACCAACTACAGAGATGTAGAGTGTATACCAACTACAGGGATGTAGAGTGTAGAGTGTATACCAACTACAGAGATGTAGAGTGTATACTAACTACAGAGATGTAGAGTGTAGAGTGTATACCAACTACAGAGATGTAGAGTGTATACTAACTACAGAGATGTAGAGTGTAGAGTGTATACCAACTACAGAGATGTAGAGTGTATACCAACTAGAGTGTACAGAGATGTAGAGTGTATACCAACTACAGAGATGTAGAGTGTATACCAACTACAGGGATGTAGAGTGTAGAGTGTATACCAACTACAGAGATGTAGAGTGTATACCAACTACAGAGATGTAGAGTGTAGAGTGTATACCAACTACAGAGATGTAGAGTGTATACCAACTACAGAGATGTAGAGTGTATACCAACTACAGAGATGTAGAGTGTATACCAACTACAGAGATGTAGAGTGTATACCAACTACAGAGATGTAGAGTGTAGAGTGTATACCAACTACAGAGATGTAGAGTGTATACCAACTACAGGGATGTAGAGTGTAGAGTGTATACCAACTACAGAGATGTAGAGTGTAGAGTGTATACCAACTACAGCGATGTAGAGTGTATACCAACTACAGGGATGTAGAGTGTAGAGTGTATACCAACTACAGAGATGTAGAGTGTATACCAACTACAGAGATGTACAGTGTAGAGTGTATACCAACTACAGAGATGTAGAGTGTATACCAACTACAGAGATGTAGAGTGTATACCAACTACAGAGATGTAGAGTGTATACCAACTACAGGGATGTAGAGTGTAGAGTGTATACCAACTACAGAGATGTAGAGTGTATACCAACTACAGGGATGTAGAGTGTAGAGTGTATACCAACTACAGAGATGTAGAGTGTATACCAACTACAGAGATGTACAGTGTAGAGTGTATACCAACTACAGAGATGTAGAGTGTATACCAACTACAGAGATGTAGAGTGTATACCAACTACAGGGATGTAGAGTGTAGAGTGTATACCAACTACAGAGATGTAGAGTGTATACCAACTACAGGGATGTAGAGTGTAGAGTGTATACCAACTACAGAGATGTAGAGTGTATACCAACTACAGAGATGTAGAGTGTATACCAACTACAGAGATGTAGAGTGTATACCAACTACAGAGATGTAGAGTGTATACCAACTACAGAGATGTAGAGTGTATACCAACTACAGAGATGTAGAGTGTATACCAACTACAGAGATGTAGAGTGTAGAGTGTATACCAACTACAGAGATGTAGAGTGTATACCAACTACAGGGATGTACAGTGTAGAGTGTATACCAACTACAGAGATGTAGAGTGTATACCAACGACAGGGATGTACAGTGTAGAGTGTATACCAACTACAGAGATGTAGAGTGTATACTAACTACAGAGATGTAGAGTGTATACCAACGACAGGGATGTACAGTGTAGAGTGTATACCAACTACAGAGATGTAGAGTGTATACCAACGACAGGGATGTACAGTGTAGAGTGTATACCAACTATGTGTCAGAGTAGGAGTGCTGATTTAGAATCAGTTGTCTTTTCAATCACAATGAATAACATTTCGTGGAGAGGAGAAATCTGGTCCTAGATCAGCAATCCTACTCTGAGATGCTTGATACATGGTCGCTGGTGTTCGTAGTACATGACAATGAACCCGTTTGGTTTTAGCTTAAAATCTCTTTTTCTGTGCCTCTATTTATCAGGTAAGATGTTTCTGTATTCTCCTCGTCCCCTCCTTGCCAAAGGACTGCTGGCACTGGCAGCCCCAGATGTGCCTGTCTCCCCTGTTCCTGGTTCTGACCTGGTGGGTGGAGGAGTGTCTGATGACAGCATCAGGGTACTTTCCACCTCTGTCACACCCTTATCACTGACACACAATGTCTGGCACAGGAATCAGATCTTGACACAACCCTTCCTGAATGCTGTGCCAGTGAAGTAATGATAGAGATCATTGGAATTGATACACTGTTATATGAGAGGTACATACAATGTCATAAGGTTGTCGTATGTAATGAAAAGCTGCCCGGCTCATCGTCACTGCTGATGTGAGATCAGATGTACTGTCAGATGTATATCAGATTGTTTATATGATGGTGTGGGAGTCCGTGTAGCCTATTGCCCGTGTGTGTGTGTGTGTGTGTGTGTGTGTGTGTGTGTGTGTGTGTGTGTGTGTGTGTGTGTGTGTGTGTGTGTGTGTGTGTGTGTGTGTGTGTGTGTGTGTGTGTGTGTGTGTGTGTGTGTGTGTGTGTGTGTTTTTGTTTTTTTTGTTTGTTTGTTTGTTTGTTTGGCTAAAAGTGGGTGTATTTGAAGCAATGTCAGTGAATGTATGAATGAGTGTGTGTTGATACTTCCCCCTTTGGAAGTGGACTCACCCTGGCTCTTGGGAGTACATTTTCCGCATAACTGAGCACTGAAACTATGAAAAACAGTCGCTTGTGGCAGCGAAGAGCCACTCATGGGATAATGCATCATCTCAGTGCGCCAGCAGCACTGTCTGACAGCACCGTGGCAGCCCAGAAGACTCTGATGCAACACCAGCCTGATGGGCCAAATGGAAACACTGTAACATACAGCAGAAAACCATCGAAACCAATCATCTTCAGGCTATAGTTCAGGGGTCGGGACATAGTCTCTCATCACAGACCGGCCTGTCTAGTTTCAGGGAGTAAGAGTCCTATCCTTCTCCAGTACTACAGTAACTTCAGTTCTGTTCTGAGATGCTGTGATTTATTTAATTGCTGACAGCAGAATTCTGAGTGCAGCACTGTTGGGCCAGCAAGCCCATGACAACCCCATCAATATCTTCAATATATTCATAAACGGACAGGAAATAAAAGCCGTAAATGGCTTTTAACTGGCAGGGTGGAGGGGCGATATAGAGCTTTTAAGAGTTCCCTATAGCACAGTTCACATCCCACTGTATTCTATATGGAAGCCTCAGAGCTATGTTCGTTACCTCAGCCCTTTCTCCTGTGTAATAGTTTGCTCAGCAGAGAGTATTGTCTAAGGCCTCAATTTGACTTGTTTGTCATTTTCCCGTGGTTTCCTGTGGAATGTTATCTGTTGTTCATTGCCTGCATGTCAAGCCAACGTTCACCTGCCTCTCATCTCTTCTCCCTGCAGGGATGTGGTTTGGACTGAACACTGAACGCTCACTCTTTAATCACAAAACCACTCTCCATTCTCTGGGAGTCCAGCGGGAGAGGGGGAGGGGTGGATAGATAGATATGTGGGAAAAGATGGATGAGTCTGGGGATGAGGCCGAGGCTTTCAATATCCCGTCAGTCAACCGTGTGGATTCACTTATTATGTGGCCTTTGGTATACCTATCTGTCTGTCTGTCTGTACAGTGCCTTGCGAAAGTATTCGGCCCCCTTGACCTTTGCGACCTTTTGCCACATTTCAGGCTTCAAACATAAAGATATAAAACTGTATTTTTTGTGAAGAATCAACAACAAGTGGGACACAATCATGAAGTGTAACGACATTTATTGGATATGTCAAACTTTTTTAACAAATCCAAAAACTGAAAAATTGGGCGTGCATCTCCCTGCATCTCTAGTGCAACATTATCTGAATGCAATGACACCCGTATGACATTTACATTATCGTACAGATTCAGTAGTGCTTTAACAGCATGTGTAAATATAGAGATATTTTAATAGGTATTTGGTTATTTAATTGTTCAGCGGCTTGGATTAGGTCATATTGGAAATAGTTTGTTGTGCTATTGGTTTATGTGTATCATGTGATTAAGCCAATATTACAGTTCAGATCAAAGTGGTGTGTGTGTGTGTGTGTGTGTGTGTGTGTGTGTGTGTGTGTGTGTGTGTGTGTGTGTGTGTGTGTGTGTGTGTGTGTGTGTGTGTGTGTGTGTGTGTGTGTGTGTGTGTGTGTGTGTGTGTGTGTTATTGTTATCTTTCAGTGTGTTTGGATCCGGAGAAACCCTACAGGCTGTGGTCGGCCTGAATAGATGGTTGATGGTTAGTAGGTTGCTAAACAAGCAGAGGGTGTGTTTTCCTATGTTCTCTCTGTATGGCTGGCAGGCAGGCAGCTGCACAATATCAACATCACACTGACTTTACCTGATGGAACCATTTTACTTTCTGAACAGCATTTTCAACTGTCTATTCTAAGATATCCACACAATAGCATTAGATGTTAGATGTTGCTTTCGGAGGATGTGTTGGTACCATTCTTTATTCATCGCTGTGTTCTTAGGCAAAATTGTGAGTGAGCCCACTCCCTTGGCTTCTTCGGGACAAGATTTTTTTCAGATGACCCAAACAATCGGAAAGGGGATTCATCAGAGAAAATGACTTTACTCCAGTCCTCAGCAGTCCAATCCCTGTACCTCTTGCAGAATATAAGTCTGTCCCTGATGTTTTTCCTGGAGAGAAGTGGCTTCTTTGCTGCCCTTCTTAACACCAGGCCATCCTCCAAAAGTCTTTGCTTCACTGTGCGTGCAAATGCACTCACACCTGCCTGCTGCCATTCCTGAGCAAGCTCTGTACTGGTGGTGCCCCAATCCTGCAGCTGAATCAACTTTAGGAGAAGGTCCCGGTGCTTGCTGGACTTTCTTGGGTGCCCTGAAGCCTTCTTCACAACAATTGAACCGCTCTCCTTGA
Organism: Oncorhynchus gorbuscha; assembly: GCF_021184085.1. NCBI lineage: Eukaryota > Metazoa > Chordata > Actinopteri > Salmoniformes > Salmonidae > Oncorhynchus > Oncorhynchus gorbuscha. Next base: position 59,843,323 of record NC_060183.1, on the reverse strand, counting down.
AGTTCTTGATGATCCGATAAATGGTTGATTTAGAAGAACAATGATTCCAAGCACCACCCTCCTTTTGAAGCTTCCAGTCTGTTATTCAAAATCAATCATCATGACAGACTGATCTCCAGCCTTGTCCTCGTCAACACTCACACCTGTGTTAATGACAGAATCACTGACATGATGTCAGCTGGTCCTTTTGTGGCAGGGCTGAAATGCAGAGGAATGTTTTTTTTGGGGGGGGGTTCAGTTCATTTGCATGGCAAATAGGGATTTTGCAATTAATTGCCATTCATCAAATCACTCTTGATAACATTCTGGAGTATATACAAATTGCCATCATACACACTGAGGCAGCAGCCTTGGTGAAAATTAATATTTTTGTAATTCTCAAAACTTTTGGCCATGACTGTATAGTGGTGAGAGGAAACTGTTCTTTGTCTCTCGTCTTCGGTTGAGTTTCCTAGCCTGTTACGGATAGACGTGCTACTAGCGGGACACCTCGTCAACATCTGGTGAAATTGCAGAGCGCGAAATTCAAACTACAGTATTATAAATATTTAACATTCATGACAATATACGTGTAAAACACCAAAATAATGCTTAACTTCTTGTTTATCCAGCCGCAGTGTCAGCTTTCAAAAAGGCTTTACGGCGAAAGCACACCATGCGATTATCTGAGGACAGTGCCCCGCATACAAATGCATGAAAATAATTTTTCAACCAGGCAGTTGCGACACGAAAGTCAGAAATAGCAATATAATAAATGCCTTACCTTTGAAGATCTTCTATTGGCACTCCAAAAGGTCCTGGTTACATCACAAATGGTCATTTTGTTCGCTAAAGTCTTTCTTTATATTCATAAAAACTCAGTTTAGCTGGCGTGCTTCAGTCAATAATCCACCGGTTTCCCTCCATCAAAATGCATATAAAATGAATACCAAACGTTACTAATAAACTTATCTAAACAAGTCAAACAATGTTTATAATCAAACCTTAGGTACCCTAATAAGTAAATAAACGATAAAATTCAAGACGGAGGATCGTTATTGTCTTTACCAGAGATAAAGACATGGAAACACTACAGCCAAAATGAGAGCCACATAGAAGAACTACAACTTCTACCTCATTTTTACAAAAACCTAGTGGAAGCCCTACGAACTGCAATCTGGGAGGATTTTGCCTTATAATAAAAGTGACAGTCATTGAAAATAGTGGTAGGCTGAAAATGTTTTTTTTGGGGGATGGTTTGTCCTCTGGGTTTTGCCTGCCATTTCAGTTATGTTATACTCACAGACATTATTTTAACAGTTTTAGAAACTAGAGTATTTTCTATTGAAATCTACCAATTATATGCATATCCTAGCTTCTGGGCCTGAGTAACAGGCAGTTTATTTTGGGTACGCTTTTCATTCGGACGTCAAAATACTGCCCCCTAGCCCAAAGAGGCTAGGCTAACAGTGCATAAACAGCTTCAGACTGAATGTTCCTGTGTAGTCTTCTACTTCGAGAGGAATGAGTTTCAGAGGGTCTCGACATTATTTGGTATTGTAGTCTTCAAACCATTTTGTAATGTATTCAGCTTGCGCTGCACGTATACTGGTCTTAAGTTTTAAACCATTTCTCAGCCGTGTAGCCACCACGCCACGCTGTCTGGTCTGTAGAGATTCCAACCATTTCAACATCTGGATGATCCTCACATTCTCTGGTATAATATATTAATTCATCAGCAAGTCCTTTAAGCCCTTGCCTTGGAGGGCGGTTCCATCCCATTGCCACAATGTCTGTGCTCACGTGGACGTGGTTACTGACTTGACAAAAGTCTATATGAAAAACCATTGTCTCATTTAGGAGGCTAAAATCACATTTAATCTTCTCACAAATAGTTTAATATTTACTCATAAGTTTTACAACATTTAGGTGTAAACCTGACACTTTAAATGCATACACTTTCAGAGATATAGTTGTTTAGTTATACTGTCCTTAATGATATCGCATAACAACAACTGATTTGATATGATTATTGTTTAAGTCCCACCAACCATTTCCCACAATATTTACTTTAGAAATATTGTTTCAATGTCCAACCTTTTGATGTTACAGTACTGCAAAATCACTTTCTGTTGTAACGAAGGGGTTTTTAACTTCCATTTCTGCAGAGCGGGAGAGAGTTCCTGCAAGGTATTTATGACCATAATAAAACTGGCTAACTCCCCCAGGAGTGGGGGGGGGGTTGTCTTGAAATCTTTTGTTAGGTGGCACCTTTGATCTCCATCCAGGAGGCCAAGTCATGACAGCATTTAGCGCTGTATGAAAATTCCATGTATTAGGCCATTCATACACCATCAATATACCATTCATATACCTTTGATACGTCATTCATATACTGTACCATTCATACATGGTAAGTTAAACACCAGCAATGGATCATATAATATTCTGTCTTTTCCAGAAATGCCAATTCTTGCAATGAGGGAGGAGAAATTAGAAATATATGATAGTGTCCAGGTTAAGTATGTAGTGTATGTCTAATGAGAGAATAGACTGGCCATCATCAACATTTCACCTCATAAGCAGCTTATTTGTAAAAATTGTAGATTTGCATTTCCTGGAATGAGACAGTTATAGGGTGGAACTAATGGCAGAATGAATCAAATTGTTCTTACTTTCCTGCGTTTGGAGCAAAGTGCTGATAATTACTCTGAAAGCATTGCATTTTATATTTCAGATGCCTTTCCAATGCCGGCGGGGGGAGGTGGAGAGCGCATTGTTAAAGTGTGGCAGTACATTAATGTGTCTATGAGAATATGAACTGTAATTGATCCGCTGTTGCTGATGATAGGAGAAACCGCTAGGCACCGGGCCCACCTGAGGCCCCAAATCTGCACTCACATTTCTAAGAAAAGGAACTCATCCATTTGGCTAGTGTTTAATTAATAGTTTTTGGGATCCATGGCAAAACAGATTGCTGTGGTAATTTTTACGCAGCAGTGAAGGTGATTCATAGCACTTCAGGGGTGCCTCACAAATGGCAACCTATTAACTATCGGGCCCTGGCCAAAAGAAGTGCACTATGTACTATGTGGGAAGCAGCCCAGCAGTTCTCTTTTAGTTCACTACATTCTGTCTCTTTGGCCTTTAAAGTGCCACTTAAGCAGCCTTGGAGTCTCATAACAACTGATGTAGCCCGGCTCATTAAGCTAGCTGCTCGCCAGTAGTCTTGATATCGGCCATCTACAGTTGAAGTCAGAAGTTAACATACACTTAGGTTGGAGTCATAAAAACTTGTTTTTCAACCACTCCACAAATGTCTTGTTAACAAACTATAGTTTTGGCAAGTTGGTTAGAATGCTTGGGGTCATTGTCCATTTGGAAGACCCATTTGTGGCCAAGCTTTAACTTCCTGACTGATGTCTTGAGATGTTGCTTCAATATATCCCCAAAAAATGTCCTGCCTCATGATGCCATCTATTGTGTGAAGTGCACCAGTCCCTCCTGCAGCAAAGCACCCCCACAACATGATGCTGCCACCCCCGTGCTTCACGGTTGGGATGGTGTTCTTCGGCTTGCAAGCCTCCCCCTTTTTCCTCCAAACATAACAATGGTCATTATGGCCAAACAGTTCTATTTTTGTTTCATCAGACCAGAGGACATTTCTCCAAAAAGCATGATATTTGTCCCCATGTGCAGTTGCAAACCATAGTCTGGCTTTTTTTATGGCAGTTTTGGAGTAGTGGCTTCTTCCTTGCTGAGCGGCCTTTCAGGTTATGTCAATATAGGACTCGTTTTACTGTGGATATAGATACTTTTGTATCTGTTTCCTTCAAAATCTTCACGACCTTTGCTGTTATACTGGGATTGATTTTCACTTTTTGTACCAATGTACGTTCATTTCTAGGAGGCAGAACGTGTCTCCTTCCTGAGCGGTATGACAACTGCGTGGTCCCATGCTGTTTATACTTGCGTACTATTGTTTGTACAGATGAATGTGGTACCTTCAGGTGTTTGACAATTGCTTCCAAGGATGAACCAGACTTGTGGAGGTCTACAAAAAAAATTCTGAGGTCTTGGCTGATTTCTTTTGATTTTCCCATGATGTGAAGCAAAGAGTCACTGAGCTTGAAGGTAGGCCTTGAAATACATCCATAGGTACACCTCCAATTGACTCAAATGATGCCAATTAGCCTATCAGAAGCTTCTAAAGCCATGACATAATTCTCTGGAATTTTCCAAGCTGTTTAAAGGCACAGTCAACTTAGTGTATCTAAACTTCTGACCCACTGGAATTGTGATATTGTGATACAACTAATATGGCTATCTGCCTCACCTGAAGCTTATTCTCGTAGGAAGTTGCAATAGACCACCAAGTGCTAAAAGTCAGTATTTGGACTATATAAGTGAAATGTTGGAAAATGTATGTGATATCAAAGGGAGGTATATTTTCTGGGTGACCTAAATATTGACTGGTTGTCATCAAACTGCCCACTGAAAAAGAAGCTCCAAGCTGTAACCAGTGACTGCGATCTGGTTCAAGTCATTAGTTATCCTACCAGGGTATTTACAAAAATAACTGGAAATAAATCAGCCACATTTATTGATCAAAAAACTTTACGAATGTTGGAGAAATCTGCTCTAAAGCAGGATCCACACCCATTGGATGTAGTGATCATAATTGCATAGTTCCAAAAATTGCACCTAAAATTGTGTATAAATGCTCATACAAGAGGTTTTGATATGATTCCTATGTCGAAGATGTGAAATATATTTGTTGGTCTGATGTGTGTAATGAGGAACATCTGGACGCCGCACTTGAAGCATTTATGATACTGCTTCTTTCGGTTACTGATAGGCACCCATCAAGAAACTATCAATAGTAACTAGCAATACGCTGGTGCTAAATATCTCAACTTAAAAGCATAATATTTCCGACAAATCCCTCTCTCAACGCTAAACCTCATTTAGATCTATTATTGAATTATGTGGCTATTGAGCAAGTTGAGGAGACTAAACTGCTCGGTTTAACCCTAGATAGCAAGCTTTCATGGTCAAAACATATGGTTACTAAAATGGGAAGAGGTGTTACGATAAACTAGGAGTGGTGGGTGGAATCAGGCGCAGAGAGCAGGGTTCAGTCCTTTGTCAAATTTATTCACCAGAGCAACAAAAACGGTCACGCCAACACACAGGGCGTATACAAGTTTACCAGTCCAAACAACAGGACAAATATAGTCCGGAGAATAAAGACACGAACAAATAACACCATCCAACACAGAGTAACAAGAAACAAGCCCACACAAATACCCAGCGGGCATAGTGCCCTTAAATAACCTACAAACAAACCCTAATACAGAACAGGTGTACCCAATTACCCAATAACCAAAAACAAACGGAAAGGGAATCGGTGGCAGCTAATAGGCCGGCGACTACGACCGCCGAGCACCGCCCGAACAGGAAGAGGCACCATCTTCGGCGAGGTTCGTGACAAGAGGTCTGTCCATGATAGGGCGTTGCTCTGCCTTCTTGACATCTCAGTCGACAAGACAGGTCCTACAGGCCCTAGTTTTGTCACACCTGGACTACTGCCCAGCTGTGTGGTCATGTGCGGCAAAGAACGACAGTTGGTCTAGAACAAAGCAACACGTATCACAGTTAGATGTGGAGGGAAAGTGTCAGTACCATGCATTTCAATCTCTCCTGGCTCAAAGTTGAGGAGGATTGATTGCATCACTATTGGCCTTTGTGTGAGGTATTGATGTGTTGAAGGTACCGAACTGTCTGATCAAGCAGCTGGCACAGTTCGGACACTCATCGGTATGCAAATACATGCGACCTGTTGTTTTCAGTCCCCAGGTCCAGAACAGAGGCTGGAAAACGCATAGTATTAAATAGAGCCATGACTACAGGGAACTCTCTGTAACTCAAGCTAGCAATAAAACAAGTTTAAAAAAACATAAAATAACAGCTTACTTCACAAAGAGGACTGTGAAGAGACAGCCATTTTATTCATCATGTATTGTAATTTGCACTGTGCTATGTATTAGACCTAAATATAATGTGTATGTACTGATATGTAGGCTATGTGTGACGTTGTAAATGTATGCCGTTCAGTCCTTGACTAATAATGTTCAGTACTATGTATTATGTCATGTTTCATGTGGACCTCAGGAAGAGTAGCTGCTGCTTTTAAATAAATACAACATACCAAACCAATGCAATTGTCCTTTCTGGCCCAACTGTTTTTCCCCCTCTCATTTGTTAACTTTGTAGTCATATAATCACATTCTGAACATTCTAAACACATGCCACTGCCAGCAAAGACCCAATTACGTCTTATGATCCCCTAATTGGCCCTCTTTTGTTAAGCTAATGTTTACACATGCTCTGTTTAGTACGTCTGTGTTTCTGTTCCCCTGTCGATGCTAACGTTACCACACACGCACGCACGCACGCACGCACGCACGCACGCACGCACGCACGCACGCACGCACACACACACACACACACACACACACACACACACACACACACACACACACACACACACACACACACACACACACACACACACACACACACACACACACACACACACACACACACATTCCTCTCTTTCTCACTGAGCACTGAGCTGTTTCCCTCGTCCCTGTTCATCTCTCAGATGTTTTATAATTCCCTTCGGACACAGTGGTAAATACACAGGGAGTGGCAGTGTGTGTGCACGTGTGTCAATGTGTGTGCATTCATGTGTGCGTGCCAGTTAAATAAACCGGCCAAGCGCCGCCAATTACCGGGAACAATTAGCCTTGAGCGTTTCCACTATAGGAGCCAAGACGTCCACGTAGCCCCATTAAAAAAACAGTTTTACCAGGATACAAGGAAAGAGCCTTTTCTCTGGGTGGCATAAATCCATTGGTCCTTCTAGAGGCTCAATGTGGGTCTTCAACTGTCCCTACCACAACCCTTTTATCTGAGACACGCACACACACACACACACACGCATGCATAGTACTGGTCCTGTAGCATATATGGGTGTGTCTGGATTTTCATTAGGGAACTTGTTTTGTACGGTCTTGCCTGATTGCCACTGTATATTACTTGGCTTTACCATTTATTCTGATTTCCCTTTATTTCCCATTACCACCCATTATGTGTCGTTGGTGTGGGCCTTACCGATGAACTCCATCAGGCTCCGTCCCAGTCCGTACTTTCCTGCTGGGACACACCACATTAGGGCCGCTGCTGCTGCCACTGTAGAGAAGCTCTGCTCTAAATTACTGTTGTTACCCCCCTCTTCTCCTTTTCCCTCTCTCTCCCTTCGACCTTCCCCACTTCTGCCTCTCCTCACATCCCCCTTTCCTTCCTTACTATTCTACCAAACTGTATCTGCCCTTTCAGTTTCCATTTAATCTAAACAGTTAATTTTCCGGCTTCCTATTCTCTTTCCCCTAAATGCAAAGGAACGTTTCTGGGCCCGGCAAGGTGGCACGTACCAGAGGGAGAGAGCCTGTTGGATCACATAAATCACAGCAGTACAGACTCAGAGGCTGCTTGGCAAAGACGCACATCTAGTCCCTTACTGTCAGACTCACTAGAATATGAAGTCTGTTCCTTTATCTGCATCTCCTTCTCTAGAATACTGATGATGTTAGTGCCACAATAGGCTTTTCAGGTGTAATCTCTGATGACAGAATGGAGGTAGCCAGCTAGCTGACATAAGATGTGGGTCCCAAGATTATTAGGTGAGATTGATCCATTTAGAAGTGTTTGTAATGGCACTTTCATTATGCATCTGTGATTGTAATGTGAACTGTAACTGTAACTAGTGTAACTAGTGCTCTGAGCCAGGTGTCAAACCCTGATGAAGGCTGTGTCTGAAATGTGTTTGTTTTAACAATAAAGATGCTTTAATTTGTAATGGCATTTTTTTGTTGGGGTGGGTAACAGGTCCAGTATTCATTTAAATGCATATATTCAGTTTACATAACATGTACCCGTGGGCTGACACTCAAAAGAAAAACAAAAGAAATACATACAAAGAAATGATCATATTGATCACACAGGATTTTGTATGAATAAAATGGACATTTAAAGAAAGATAAACAAATGTTTCCACCCCTTCCCACCCCGCCTATCAACACAGGTAGTTGTCAGTCCCCCCATATCTCTATCTGCCCACCCCCACCACTTATCCCATAAGCCCCCCACCCTCATAAACAAGCAAGATACTTTTACATGCACCATCCTGCCCCGTCTCTCGGCGACCAGAGAAAAACCTCCCCATACCACCCTTTCCCCATAGGCTTCAATTACTTGTACAGTATGTGTTGTGCTTTATAAGTTGTTTATATTATTGTATGTGTTGTGCTTTATAGTTTATTTATATTATTGTATGTGTTGGGCTTTATAAGTTATTTATATTATTGTATGTGTGGGGCTTTATAGGTTATTTATATTATTGTATGTGTGGGGCTTTATAGGTTATTTATATTATTGTATGTGTTGTGCTTTATAAGTTATTTATATTATTGTATGTGTGGGGCTTTATAGTTTATTTATATTATTGTATGTGTTGTGCTTTATAAGTTGCTTATATTATTGTATGTGTGGGGCTTTATAGGTTATTTATATTATTGTATGTGTTGGGCTTAATAAGTTATTTATATTATTGTATGTGTGGGGCTTTATAGGTTATTTATATTATTGTATGTGTGGGGCTTTATAGGTTATTTATATTATTTGTATATGTGGGGCTTTATAAGTTATTTATATTATTGTATGTGTGGGGCTTTATAGGTTATTTATATTATTGTATGTGTGGGGCTTTATAGGTTATTTATATTATTTGTATGTGTTGTGCTTTATAAGTTGTTTATATTATTGTATATGTTGGGCTTTATAAGTTGTTTATATTATTGTATGTGTTGTGCTTTATAAGTTGTTTATATTATTGTATGTGTTGTGCTTTATAGGTTGTTTATATTATTTGTATGTGTTGTGCTTTATAAGTTGTTTATATTATTGTATGTGTTGTGCTTTATAGGTTGTTTATATTATTGTATGTGTTGTGCTTTATAAGTTGTTTATATTATTGTATGTGTTGTGCTTTATAAGTTGTTTATATTATTGTATGTGTTGTGCTTTATAAGTTGTTTATATTATTGTATGTGTTGTGCTTTATAAGTTGTTTATATTATTGTATGTGTTGTGCTTTATAAGTTGTTTATATTATTGTATGTGTTGTGCTTTATAAGTTGTTTATATTATTGTATGTGTTGTGCTTTATAGGTTGTTTATATTATTTGTATGTGTTGTGCTTTATAAGTTGTTTATATTATTGTATGTGTGGGGCTTTATAGGTTATTTATATTATTTGTATGTGTTGGGATTTATATGTTATTTATATTATTGTATGTGTGGGGCTTTCTAGGTTATTTATTTTATTTGTATATGTGGGGCTTTATAGGTTATTTATATTATTGTATGTGTGGGGCTTTCTAGGTTATTTATTTTATTTGTATATGTGGGGCTTTATAGGTTATTTATATTATTTGTATATGTGGGGCTTTCTAGGTTATTTATTTTATTTGTATATGTGGGGCTTTCTAGGTTATTTATATTATTTGTATGTGTTGGGCTTTATATGTTATTTATATTATTGTATGTGTGGGGCTTTCTAGGTTATTTATTTTATTTGTATATGTGGGGCTTTATAGGTTATTTATATTATTTGTATATGTGGGGCTTTATAGGTTATTTATATTATTTGTATATGTGGGGCTTTCTAGGTTATTTATTTTATTTGTATATGTGGGGCTTTCTAGGTTATTTATATTATTTGTATGTGTGGGGCTTTATAGGTTGTTTATATTATTTGTATGTGTGGGGCTTTATAGGTTGTTTATATTATTTGTATGTGTGGGGCTTTATAGGTTATTTGTATGTGTGGGGCTTTATAAGTTATTTATATTATTTGTATATGTGGGGCTTTATAGGTTATTTATATTATTTGTATATGTGGGGCTTTATAGGTTATTTATATTATTTGTATGTGTGGGGCTTTATAGGTTATTTATATTATTTGTATATGTGGGGCTTTATAGGTTATTTATATTATTGTATGTGTGGGGCTTTCTAGGTTATTTATTTTATTTGTATATGTGGGGCTTTATAGGTTATTTATATTATTTGTATATGTGGGGCTTTCTAGGTTATTTATTTTATTTGTATATGTGGGGCTTTCTAGGTTATTTATATTATTTGTATGTGTGGGGCTTTATAGGTTGTTTATATTATTTGTATGTGTGGGGCTTTATAGGTTGTTTATATTATTTGTATGTGTGGGGCTTTATAGGTTATTTGTATGTGTGGGGCTTTATAAGTTATTTATATTATTTGTATGTGATGGGCTTTATAGGTTATTTATATTATTTGTATATGTGGGGCTTTATAAGTTATTTATATTATTTGTATGTGTGGGGCTTTATAGGTTATTTATATTATTTGTATATGTGGGGCTTTATAAGTTATTTATATTATTTGTATGTGTTGGGCTTTATAAGTTGTTTATTTATGAATAAGATTACATGGACAGTGGGGACCTGATCCGAGATCAGCACTCCTACTCTGAGATGCTTGATGCTTACAGCGCTAGGAGAACAGTCTGGAAGACAGGCTTTTTTAGAATCTGACTGTTTGACAGTACAACAAAGGAATAGTATGATTTTTTCACACATGGATGCATTCAACGCAACACATTGCACAAACATGATTGCAGTTACAGCAGACTATCAGAAATCAATGAGTCACAACCCAGAGTGTTTTGTCTCAGCCTATCGTGTGTGTGTGTGTGTGTGTGTGTGTGTGTGTGTGTGTGTGTGTGTGTGTGTGTGTGTGTGTGTGTGTGTGTGTGTGTGTGTGTGTGTGTGTGTGTGTGTGTGTGTGTGTGTGTGTGTGTGTGTGTGTGTGTGTGTGTGTGTGTGTGTGTGTACAGGTGCATGCTTGCATGTGTGAATGTATGATTGATTGCCAAAATGATCTGTATGTACTTCGTGCTTTGAAGTGCTTGCTCATGTATGAATAGATGATTTGGATGATTTGTGAAATATTGATCTCTTTTCCCTGCTCTCTTCTCCTCCCCTACTCCCCCCTCTCCACTCATCTACCTTCTCATCGCCTCTCCTCTCCTCTCTCTAGGTGTTGAAGGGCAGTAAGAAGCTGTCCCTGTCGGTGCAGTCGGTGGGGCGTATCCCAGGGGGTTATGTCACTAACCATGTGTACACCTGGGTGGACCCTCAGGGTCACAGTGTCCCCCCTCCCCCTGACCTCCCAGAGCACCGCAGTGCCACCCTGAGACACACCGACAGCCAACGACGCAGCACCATGCAGATACTGCAGGAGGGAGATGAGAAGAAGGTGAGCCTGTTTGCATACATATGTAGACACGCGCAAACACACAAATACACATATACCAGCACTCTAGATCTGTAGGGTCTGCTGTGACGTGCATGGTTTAATCCTACAGTTGGTTGGTTGTTAGGGTGACAGGTCACTGAACACACACACAGGTGCCCACTCAGACTGAGCATTCACATTTCCACTGGCCTCTGAAACGGCTTAGTTTAGCATTTAAGAGTGTAATTTAGTGTTGGGCGTTTCCAGATTCAGCTGTTCAGGGATTTCACATAAATCATAATGTTTTATTGTCTCAACAAATTAATCCACTTCACTCTTCTTAGCCAACAATAACTCACTTACAAATAGCTGCTCAATTTGTTGTAAAAAAAGACAGGGCATTCAGAATCTTAGACAATGCTGGATGCTTTTTGAATGCTTTTTATCTGTCAAATCTCTCTCTCCCCCTCCCTCCACTTCTCTGTCAGGTGAACCTGGTATTGGACGATGGCCGTTCACTAGGTCTGATGATCCGGGGTGGGGCAGAGTATGCCTTGGGGATCTACATCACCGGAGTGGACCGGGGTTCTGCCGCAGAGTGTGGTGGACTTAAGGTAACCACCGACATGGCTTGCATCCCAAATGGCACCTTTTCCCTACATAGTGCCCTTCTTTTGAACCTCTTGCGACATATTTCCTTAGCTAGTGCGAGCTTCTGAGAATACCACCAACCCAGCTAGCACTCACACACACATACAAACATTCACAATATGTCTGATAAGACAGGCATGTTAATTAAGGAGGTCACCAGAACTGTCATTCTCTCTCTCTCTCTCTCTCTCTCTCTCTCTCTCTCTCTCTCTCTCTCTCTCTCTCTCTCTCTCTCTCTCTCTCTCTCTCTCTCTCTCTCTCTCTCTCTCTCTCTCTCTTTCTCTCTCTCTCTCTCTCTCTCTCTCTAGTTTATCACACATTAGGTCATTAAGGGACAGGAAAGACAGTTGAAATGTGGCCACTGCTGAAGGATCAGACTCCCATCAATGGCTCACACTCATGGCAGGATGTTGATCCTCCGTGTTAGTAGCGACTGACAAGACCTCCCAAGGGAAATTTAGGGTGAGAGAAAGCGAGAGCAGGAGAGAGGGCGGGGGAGGGCGAAAGACAGAGGTAGACAAAGATGGAGAAGGAGGCTCAAAGGCTCAACATCATCATTACATTCGAGAGGGGCTTCAAGGGAAAAGATGTCTGTTTCTTTCTCTCCATCCACCTCTCTTTGCTGTGTTCCAAACTCTTGGCTTTTTACCTCTGTCCATCTCCCTCCCTCACTCCATCTCTCTCTTGCTTTCTCCTTATGCTTCATTGTCATCTTAAAGACACTTTGCCTGTGTGTGCTTGTTGAGTGGAGGGGATTGTTTTGGTTCTGTTTTTTTAGAAATCTTCAACTAGTAATTTATTTTTATTTTTTACATCTCTGAGTTTTGATGCATGGTGGTTTGATGTGATTTGATAGGGAAGGCAATGTTGTCATCTAAATATATTGAAATGGGGACATGGCTATGGACCAGTTATGTCCTCTGTTCGAGTGAGCAGCATGTAGACATTTCACTTTAGGCCATGAGGAAAAGGAAAGGGGAGGCATTGGAGCAGGATCTAAATATAGCCCCGTCTCTGATGTGTTGGGCCCATACCTTTTTTTGACAGGGGGGAGAATGAACAACGCTTCAATGGACACCTGGTATCCTGGTGCCGAGACACACGCTTTTGACGACTTTCAGGGAGCATAGGTCAAAACACGGACACGCACACACTCCCACACACAATGGATTCAACATGCATCCATACAGTATGCTGCAACCTTAATGTGCGTTATTACCGTAAAACTTCAATTAAATGCTGAGTCTCAAATAGCCGCCTGTCCCTTTTAACAGCTGGCCAATGGCACACATTTCAGAAAATAAAAGCCCATGCTATTAATTAAAGTTTTACAATAGTCTATTCCAGTGTATAGTTTTGTCAATTTTGGTGTTTTTCTGTAATGTTCCAGCCGTGTGCTCTGTAATGGCCCCCTGTGTACTGTTATGAGGGACAGTGGGGTGGGAGACCCAGCTCCCAGCTGGAGCCAGCTAGGCTGACACTTTGATTGATGGGGTTATTACAGGCGTAGCAGGCAGGCCAGGGGGCGTCCATCTCCTCCCTTGCCCCTCTATGGAACGGACATGGCCCTCCGGACCTCGTTGAAGACCTTTTTGCGGCCCCCGGGGGAAAATGAGTTTGACACCCCTTAACACTACCTTTGACGAGAGCCCTATGGGCCCTGGTAAAGGTAGTGTACTACATAGGGAAAAGGGTGCCATGTGGGATGCAGACAAGGGCCTCTATTTGAACAAATCTAATGGAATGGGTAAGCTAAGTGAATAGCGGTAGCTCTGTAGGTTTGGAGGTGTGTCAGAAATATTTTTGCTACCACAATTATGGTTTGCAGTCGCTGGAGGTGGCGTGAAAGGGCTGGGTTTTTCTGAACAAACAAGTTGTGGGTGTGTCGAGGCTTGCTCCCTCTCTGACCAATCTGAATGTTCTCCATGGTTAAATACCTGGTTGCTTCAAGTTGTGTATTTAAGGCATTTTATGTATTGCGTTGTCATCAATTCCAATTGGAATGTTAGTCCATTATAGCCTAGTCTGTTAAATAGCCTGCCCCATTTGCAAAATATGTTGAACATGTTTGCAGTCCATATTGTTCTAATTGCATTGCTTCAATATCGAAATACAGAGTTAAACTACGGCATTCACATTGATATAGAGGCTAGGGATAGACATGCCAAACATAGTTAATAAGCAAGATACAATTTAGTAGGTTATTGATAAGGTCTTAAAAGACTGTATAATTCTAACCAAATCTGAATACAAACAAAACAACCACTTACAGACTTTGGCAAAAGGTAAAATCAACAAAACACAGTTCAAATGGTTTGTTACAGATTCTATATAGTTTTGGAAACAGAAAACTGTATGTAAATAAAATTATTTATCGATGAGACAATTTGCAGAATGTCGGCCAAAATCCATCTCGCACCGTCTTCTCCCACTGGGCTTCCTCTCATCACCATATTTGGTATTTTTTTATATTTATTTTATTTCACCTTTATTTAACCAGGTAGGCAAGTTGAGAACAAGTTCTCATTTACAATTGCGACCTGGTATGAGTGGAAACGTCAACCGGATGCTTCACATTTATACATCCGGTGAAATATTTCATTTTTCTAGCTGTGTGTTAGCGCTCTATAGAGTGGTGAGGAAAAGGAGGAGCTCCGCAGACTCTTGTACCCCTTTCAGATACGGCATGTTTGTTTGTCTGAAAGACACTACGGCTTTTTAAATGGCACCACAACACCTTCTCTAAAGATAGTTTTGAAGCTCCACTGAACTGGCATTTATCTTGTCTGTAAAGTAATGCCACTTCTGAAGCAGAACTAAAAAACATCATACCAGTCGGCATAGAGGGACAAGAAAGCAAGAAAGAGGGTGATGGCAAAAGCAAGCCAGTATTGACGGTATGAATTGCTATGGTGAGTTCAGTAAACAATCAGTGAAAATCAACATGCGGTAGAAATATAACAGCACGGCAGATGGCAAACGTTTAAATCATTTGACTCAGGCGACAAGTCCTGTCTACTGTGGCAGCTGACGGCATTCAAACGCCAACCTCAATGGCATTTGTGCTCTCGCTGAAAACATCGAAACACTTCACAAGGCAACCAGAACTGTCAATCAAATGATCTCGAGCTGCCTGCGTGCAGTCTGTCTTCCTGCTGCCTGCAGGCAGACCATTCGCTCCTAAGAAAAGCACTTTGAGGTTTGTTAAATGCATGACTTACCAATAGATTTAGTAGAAAGCAAACACATCTATCTTCCCTACCATAAAAAAACTGCAAATAAAAAATGTGTGTTATGGAGCCAACAATGATGGGCGATGCACACTTAAGCAGACCAGGATCCAATTGGTCGGCCTCTGTTGATTTCATGTTGTTTATTGCCAACAAAGCATCCAGGTCTTATTTCTCTGTAAATAGCCTAAAAGAACATCTTTGGCTATGATTTCCCTGAAAATTCAGTAAGTTTCCACTATCAGGGTTGAGCCCAATATCATTGTGAATAGGCTTAGATGTTATTTCAAAGACAGAGCTCGCTGGTATAAAATGGTGATTAAATACATCAATAATGTATTTTTTTCCCGTAATGAAGCCAGTGTCTGAATTAATGTGTTGTGGCAGAGGAGGAAGTAGAACCCTTCAGGGATTTGACAGTTTTCCAGAATTTAGCCAGATTCCCATTACAATCCGAAAACGCTGTTACATAATATTCAGATTTAGCCTTTCTGATTTGTTTTACACAATGTTTCCTCAGTTGCTTAAAATCTTACCAGTCCGGGCCTAAGCCTGTGTTCCTGGCAGTGACCCAAGCGTCATCCCTTTTATGAATGACATCTGATAATTCCGGAGGGTACTAGGCATTCAATCTACCTTTAACACTTCATTTTTTTAATGGTGCACGATTATCCATAATAGTATTGAAGACCACATCAAAAAGGCTCGAAGCTATATCAGGAAAACAGATAGCTGAAACACAATCAAGGTCACTAAAATAAAGATCATGAAAAAAAGCCTTTTCACTGAAGTTTTTAAAGTTCCGCGTTGTGATGATACAAGGCTTAAATTTTCTTGTATTCTCACATCTCTACCACAAACAACTGGGCAAAGGTCACTAATGTCTTGGGCAAAGACACCAGTAGAAGCATATTTCTTTGGTGTATTCGGTAAAATAAAATCAATCAGAGTTAACTTTGAAGGATCTTTGGGGTTGAACTGTGTAGGCTTAGTCACCAGCTGAGTTTGGTTGAGATCATTACACACATTTTAGATTGTCTAAAGCCTGCAATTTCCAATTATAATTTAGGTCACCCAGCATAATCATTTCTGAATTAGTAAAAGAAGACACACTAGTTAACTCCTCGAGTGCACAAGGGTTAGCTGAGAGAGGACCTGGCGACCATGTCAGTGTACACTGCCCCGGTCCGCCACAGGAGTCCAGCTGTCTGGTGTGTTTACGGACATATTCAATCAATCCCTATCCCAGTCTGCTGTTCCCACATGCTTCAAGAGGGCCACCATTGTTCCTGTTCCCAAGAAAGCTAAGGTAACTGAGCTAAACGATTACCGCCCCGTAGCACTCACTTCCGTCATCATGAAGTGCTTTGAGAGACTAGTCAAGGACCATATCATCTCCACCCTACCTGACACCCTAGACCCACTCCAATTTGCTTACCGCCCAAATAGGTCCACAGACGATGCAATCTCAACCACACTGCACACTGCCCTAACCCATCTGGACAAGAGGAATACCTATGTGAGAATGCTGTTCATCAACTACAGCTCGGCATTCAACACCATAGTACCCTCCAAGCTCGTCATCAAGCTCGGGACCCTGGGTCTCGACCCCGCCCTGTGCAACTGGGTACTGGACTTCCTGACGGGCCGCCCCCAGGTGGTGAGGGTAGGCAACAACATCTCCCCCCCGCTGATCCTCAACACTGGGGCCCCACAAGGGTGCGTTCTGAGCCCTCTCCTGTACTCCCTGTTCACCCACGACTGCGTGGGCACGCACGCCTCCAAATCAATCATCAAGTTTGCGGACGATACAACAGTGGTAGGCTTGATTACCAACAACGACGAGACGGCCTACAGGGAGGAGGTGAGGGCCCTCGGAGTGTGGTGTCAGGAAAATAACCTCACACTCAACGTCAACAAAACTAAGGAGATGATTGTGGACTTCAGGAAACAGCAGAGGGAACACCCCCCTATCCACATCGATGGAACAGTAGTGGAGAGGGTAGCAAGTTTTAAGTTCCTCGGCATACACATCACAGACAAACTGAATTGGTCCACTCACACAGACAGCATCGTGAAGAAGGCGCAGCAGCGCCTCTTCAACCTCAGGAGGCTGAAGAAATTCGGCTTGTCACCAAAAGCACTCACAAACTTCTACAGATGCACAATCGAGAGCATCCTGGTGGGCTGTATCACCGCCTGGTACGGCAACTGCTCTGCCCTCAACCATAAGGCTCTCCAGAGGGTAGTGAGGTCTGCACAACGCATCACCGGGGGCAAACTACCTGCCCTCCAGGACACCTACACCACCCGATGTTACAGGAAGGCCATAAAGATCATCAAGGACAACAACCACCCGAGCCACTGCCTGTTCACCCCGCTATCATCCAGAAGGCGAGGTCAGTACAGGTGCATCAAAGCTGGGATCGAGAGACTGAAAAACAGCTTCTATCTCAAGGCCATCAGATTGTTAAACAGCCACCACTAACATTGAGTGGCTGCTGCCAACACACTGACACAACTCCGGCCACTTTAATAATGGGAATTGATGGGAAATGATGTAAATATATCACTAGCCACTTTAAACAATGCTACCTTATATAATGTTACTTACCCTACATTATTCATCTCATATGCATACGTATATACTGTACTCTATATCACCGACTGCATCCTTATGTAATACATGTATCACTAGCCACTTTAACTATGCCACTTTGTTTACATACTCATCTCATATGTATATACTGTACTCGATACCATCTACTGTATCTTGCCTATGCTGCTCTGTACCATCACTCATTCATATACCCTTATGTACATATTCTTTATGCCCTTACACTGTGTATAAGACAGTAGTTTAAGAATTGTTAGTTAGATTACTTGTTGGTTATTGCTGCATTATCGGAACTAGAAGCACAAGCATTTCGCTACACTCACATTAACATATGCTAACCATGTGTATGTAACAAATATTTGATTTGATTTGATTCGATTTGAACTCATGAATCTCTCTACTACAGCCCCATTGATGTGGATCAGGGCATGTTCCCTACTCTGCTTCCTGAAGTCAAAAATGAATTCCTTTGTTTAGCTGATATTGTCATGACACCACAATGCTAGTTCACTTCCTCCCTATAAGCTGACTTGTGGTTGTTGGTTATCAGGCCCACAACCGTGGTGTCGACAGCAAACATGATGATGGCGTTGATGGCGTGCAAAGCCATGCAGTCATGTGTGAACAGGGAGTGCAGCAGAGGACTGGGGTGCCCTGTGTTAAGAGTCAGTGTGGAAGAGGTGTCTGCCCGTCAGGAAGTCCAGGATTCATGTGCAGAGGGTGGTGCGGAACTGTAGTCAATGAACAGCATTCTCACATAGGTAATCCTCTTGTCCAGATGTGTTACGACCGTGTGAATAGAGGTGGAAATGGCATCTTCCATGAATCTGTTGTGTTGGAGCAGTATGCACGTTGGAGTGGGTCCAGTGTGCCTGGCATGCCAGCCTTGATGTGGGCCATGATCAGCCTCTCAAAGCACTTCATGATGACCGAAGTGAGCGCGACGGGGCTATAGTCATCTGGGCATGTCATTCAAACAAAGAGATGCCTCTCTGGCTACCAGTGCATATTTCCAAACTATGCACATAATGACACTTTCTAAAAACTATGCTGGTATTCTTTTGTCCATAACTTTACTGTTTATTAAATCATTCATAAATGGCACCATGCAGAGTTCTATATGGAACCATTTTGGTTCAGTGAAGAAGAACCTCATGGGTTCTGTTCAAATCCTATAAAAGGGTTCTGCATATAACTTTTTGGGGTACCATATATGAAGCAAGCAATAGAACCTTTTTTGGTTCTATAAGGGAGAAAAAAATTCCAAGAGTGTGGATAGCCTACTCAAACAATCGAAATGAAGTATGCAGGTATGTGAATTGTGATGGATGGTTAATTGCAGCCTGGAGGGCCACAGATCAAAGCCCAGGCCCAACTGACAGTTGACTCGATGGACACCAGGGTTTCCTCATTTTAATTTAAGGGCCACCGGGGTGCTCACAGGACAGGAGTAAATAATCATGAGGGCAAAAACCTCCAAATTATTTCAAAGCACCCTCAGTAGACCATTTAAAACCCCTTTATGCTAAACCAGCATTGATTAAGTGGAGGGTAAGCCTAGCTTGGCTTTTAATCAAATTAAACTAAATGGGGGGAAAACCAAAGTTTTTATGTTTCTAAAAACGAGATTCATAAACAGAAAATGCACATCTCTCATCCATGGACACTGGCTGGATAGGCTACACTTCTGCTCTCTAAATCCATGACATTATCAACTGTGTTACCTTTAACAACATGTTTGTGTGGATCTTAAAATGTCCCATTAGCGCTGCATGTAATTGTCACCTTGGCGTGTGTTTTTAAGGACACGCCTCAAATAAAGCCACCCCTCCAACCTCAGCTGATGTTGGACAAGTAAATTGCCGAACCTGGTGTTAGGGCTAGAAAATGCCAGTGCACCAGTTTTCACACAATGAAATTGCAAACTAACGTGCTTTTGACACTTGTGCCTCCTTACCACCAGCAGAAAATAGAGCCCTAGGACAGTGGGATAGCATGGAAGGTAACACTAACAGGGTAACACACAGCTACGACCCACTGGTCATGTTCAGAAGTAGCACCTCATTCACCAAGATGGGGTCAGTCAGAGATGCTTACAGCTAGCAATGATGGTTGTTATTTGTTGTAAAAGCTTATGGGGCGAACTTTTAAATAATGATACATTAAACTTCACAGTGCCATGGGCCCTGGTCAAAAGTAGTGCACCAAATAGGGAATAGGGTGCCATTTGGGACACATAGGGTGTCTTTAAATCTCTGTTGGGATGTGACTCTGCATCATTGAGTATGTAAGTCATCTTGTGGGTTTATTCCTGTTGTTATCCCTATGTAAATGAACAATTGATTATAGCTCTGTAATGCACTCTGGAGGGGCCTTCAATCCATTTATGTCTAAATTCTAAAATATACTTTGGAATATTATTGTACACAGTGTCCACAGCCCCCGACGGGAATGAAAGTCCTTCTAACTGTAGTCATATTAACCAGGGGATGTCTGTACGGTTACTGTGTGTCATCTAGCATTGAGATGATGGATTTGCTCAGTTCAATCCCTGCCAGGCTTGTATAAAAACATCCCAACCAGCCATGGTGGCAGCACTGTCTCAGTCTGTCTCTCTCTCTCTTTCTCTCTGCACACCAAATGACTGGGGTTTGTAAAAGCTTCCTTATGGCTTTACTCTCCAGCCTTATGGCTCTACACGCCAGAGGCCTTGTAAGTGTTGTAAGTGTTGTTGTAAAGTGTTGGGGTGTTTATAACAGCTAGCTAGTTTCCCAAATGGCACCCAATTCCCCATGGGCTCTGGTTTAAAGTAGTGCACTAAATAGGGAATAGGGTTCCATTTGGGACACAGTATGGGTCTTTGCTGGTAAAGTGCTCTGCCCAGAGACAGCTTTCTCCATGGTGGAAAAGGCTACTGACAGTCGTTTGCCCTTTTCATGACACCGGGCTGCTTCAGTCTAATTGAATTCAATGTCTTGAGAAAGGTCATGCCAAGCGCACCAGCATCAATAACACAGTGTCAGAACTGCGGATGAAACAACTCCTGCTGACACTAAGGCTGTCGTTTAATGAACTCCAGGGGCATCAAACACCCCAAAACTCTAAAGAGGCACAAAGTATGCGAGGATGGCTGGGAGGTGGTTCGCATTTTTCGAACACCTGAAACAGCTTTTTCTGCATACCTAAGCTGTCTGCATACCTCGTGAGCTGTCTGTATCCTCCTGACTGGTGATTCTTTTTTTTAAAGAAACTACATATGCTTTTCTGTAAAAATCTGGGTAAAAGAGTCTTATTCAGTACATTTAGTTTTTGCTTGCTTTTTTAAAGGCTACCAACATGACCAGCAGGCATGCCAGCTAAGGTAGTTAAACAAAGTAGCTACTCTGAACCTATCTGGTCAAGCTAAAGCCAACTTCATAAAACTGCTATGTGGCTGGAGGTAACACTGAGAAACAACAACAACATACTGTTTTTAACAGGACATATGGGTTTAACGCCTCTGATGAACATTGTATGTGCAGACAAACTATTATGGACAACAATGTCTCAGTGCAGTTGACTACTAACACCAACCAGAGTGGAGACTAGAGTGCCTTCAGAAAGTATTCATACCCCTCGACTTATTCCACATTGTACAGCCTGAATTCAAAATGGATAAAAAATGTCTCACCCATTTACACACATTATCCCATAATGCAAACATGTTTTAAACATTTTTTTTTATGTTTTGGAAATGAAATACAGAAATATCTCCTTTATATACAGTTGAAGACAGAAGTTAACATACACTTAGGTTGGAGTCATAAAAACTTGTTTTTCAACCACTCCACAAATTTCTTGTTAATTAACAAACTATAGTTTTGGCAAGTTGGTTAGGGCATCTACTTTGTGCATGACACAAGTCATTTTTCCAACAATTGTTTACAGACAGATTATTTCACTTATAATTAATTGTATCACAATTCCAGTGGCTCAGAAGTTTACATACACTAAGTTGACTGTGCCTTTAAACAGCTTGGAAAATTGGTGGGTGGAGATATAGGAGGACAACTCGTTTTAATGGCTGGAATGGACTGAATGGAAAGCCATTCAATTAGATTTTCCTTCTATATCTCCACCCACCACTGGATTAATGGTATATCACAGTGGCTCTCTGACCAATACACAACCTGTATGATCTAAATCAGGATTTTGATGAAGGCATGGCATGTTAAGTGAATCAGATGGGAGAGAGAGTTGAAAGCTGACCAGAGCTGATCTCATAGCAGTAAGAAAAGGTTGAGCTACAATATAAAAAACACACCCAATACAGTATCTCTGTGGGGTTAGAGAGCACATGTCTCAGGTGAGGAGAGCTGAACAGACATCCTATTAGATCCCCTTTTAAGTGTCTTTCTTCCATACACTGTGCGTATGTCACAAAAAGCACACTATTCCCTATATAGTGCACTACATTTAACCAGTGCTGCCCAGGGACTATAGAGCTTTGGTCAAAAGTAGTGCACTATATACAGTGCCTTGCGAAAGTATTCGGCCCCCTTGAACTTTGCGACCTTTTGCCACATTTCAGGCTTCAAACATAAAGATATAAAACTGTATATTTTGGTGAAGGATCAACAACAAGTGGGACACAATCATGAAGTGGAACGACATTTATTGGATATTTCAAACTTTTTTAACAAATCAAAAACTGAAAAATTGGGCGTGCAAAATTATTCAGCCCCTTTACTTTCAGTGCAGCAAACTCTCTCCAGAAGTTCAGTGAGGATCTCTGAATGATCCAATGTTGACCTAAATGACTAATTATGATAAATACAATCCACCTGTGTGTAATCAAGTCTCCGTATAAATGCACCTGCACTGTGATAGTCTCAGAGGTCCGTTAAAAGCGCAGAGAGCATCATGAAGAACAAGGAACACACCAGGCAGGTCCGAGATACTGTTGTGAAGAAGTTTAAAGCCGGAGTTGGATACAAAAAGATTTCCCAAGCTTTAAACATCCCAAGGAGCACTGTGCAAGCGATAATATTGAAATGGAAGGAGTATTAGACCACTGCAAATCTACCAAGACCTGGCCGTCCCTCTAAACTTTCAGCTCATACAAGGAGAAGACTGATCAGAGATGCAGCCAAGAGGCCCATGATCACTCTGGATGAACTGCAGAGATCTACAGCTGAGGTGGGAGACTCTGTCCATTGGACAACAATCAGTCGTATATTGCACAAATCTGGACTTTATGGAAGAGTGGCAAGAAGAAAGCCATTTCTTAAAGATATCCATAAAAAGTGTCGTTTAGAGTTTGCCACAAGCCACCTGGGAGACACACCAAACATGTGGAAGAAGGTGCTCTGGTCAGATGAAACATTTACATTTACATTTTAAGTCATTTAGCAGACGCTCTTATCCAGAGCGACTTACAAATTGATGCATTCACCTTATGACATCCAGTGGGACAGTCACTTAACAATAGTGCATCTAAAACTTAGGGGGGGTGGGGTGAGAGGGATTACTTAACCTATCCTAGGTATTCCTTAAAGAGGTGGGGTTTCAGGTGTCTCCGGAAGGTGGTGATTGACTCCGCTGTCCTGGCGTCGTGAGGGAGTTTGTTCCACCATTGGGGGGCAGTTTGTTCCACCATTGGAACTTTTTCGCCACAATGCAAAACGTTATGTTTGGCGTGAAAAGCAACACAGCTCATCACCCTGAAACCACCATCCCCACAGTCAAACATGGTGGTGGCAGCATCATGGTTTGGGCCTGCTTTTCTTCAGCAGGGACAGGGAAGATGGTTAAAATTGATGGGAAGATGGATGGAGCCAAATACAGGACCATTCTGGAAGAAAACCTGATGGAGTCTGCAAAAGACCTGAGACTGGGACGGAGATTTGTCTTCCAACAAGACAATGATCCAAAACATAAAGCAAAATCTACAAAGGAATGGTTCAAAAATAAACATATCCAGGTGTTAGAATGGCCAAGTCAAAGTCCAGACCTGAATCCAATCGAGAATCTGTGGAAAGAACTGAAAACTGCTGTTCACAAATGCTCTCCATCCAACCTCACTGAGCTCGAGCTGTTTTGCAAGGAGGAATGGGAAAATATTTCAGTCTCTCGATGTGCAAAACTGATAGAGACATACCCCAAGCGACTTACAGCTGTAATCGCAGCAAAAGGTGACGCTACAAAGTATTAACTTAAGGGGGCTGAATAATTTTGCACACCCAATTTTTCCGTTTTTGATTTGTTAAAAAAGTTTGAAATATCCAATAAATGTCGTTCAACTTCATGATTGTGTCCCACTTGTTGTTGATTCTTCATAAAAAAATACAGTTTTATATCTTTATGTTTGAAGCCTGAAATGTGGCAAAAGGTCGCAAAGTTCAAGGGGGCCGAATACTTTCGCAAGGCACTGTAGTACTAGTGCACTGTATAGGGAATAGTGTGCCATTTTGGGACGCATCCTGTATTTGTTTTATCTGGCCCACTGTCATGAATCCCATTGATTATACAGTGGTGGGAGTGGGACAGTGATGTACTGTACGGTGTAGGTTTACTCATTGCTTTACTGTGAGAGGGGGATGAGGAGATGTGAGATGAAATGATCCCAAGACAGTGATCCCTATACAGTCAGACACTCTCTAATCCCATCTTGTGGATTGAAATAGGGAGATGTATGTCCGTTCCAAAAAGAGAGAGAGAGGGATGCCTAGATCGTGCCAGGGTCCTGAGAAAAGACAACTGAGATGTCAGACTTTTACTGGATGGTGTTAAACTGAATTGAACAAATGCACTGTCGATCATACAAAGGAGATCACCACTACTTAACAAATTAGACAAAAGAGATTCAACATGATCAACAAAGGCTGACTCAACATAAACCACTAAATTAAACATTTCCTTAGATGAGTCACACAAACAATGCTATAGACTTCCATAGAGGCCATTTAAGAGGAACTAGTGTACTAAAACAGAGTGCGGAGTCGGACTGAGAGCCAAGCTGAACACACTCATTTGTTTTCCGACCATTCAGCAGAACTATCAATTATCACGACGGATGGAAAGCCTCCCAACAACCAAATTGAAATTTTGTTCCTTAATCCATCCAAATATAAAGCACTGTGTGCAAGGGAGCAAAAGCCCTGTTGGAACCATTTTAGTTTGTAGAACGCCACTTTATCACTAGCAGTAATCAATCAAAACACTTTTGTTCATCTGTGAGTCAACAAGAATGCATACACAGAAAGTCCTTTGTGGTCCTTTGTAGCTCAGTTGGTAGAGCATGGCTCTTGTAACTTCAGGGTATTGGATTCGATTCCCAGGACCACCCATATGTAAAATGTATGCCCGCATGACTAAGTTGCTTTGAATACAAATGTATGTTATGTGTAAATACAATTTTGCTGATAGTGCCTTCAGAAACAATTCACACCCCTTGACTTTTTCCACATTTTGTTGGGTTACAGCCTGAATTTAAAATGGATTACAATGAGATGTTTTGTCACTGGCCTACACACTATAGCCAATAATTTTAGTGGAATTATGTTTTTCTTTTCTTTTCTCCAAAATATTTTAAAATGAAAAGCTGAAATGTCTTGAGTCGATAAGTATTCAACCCCTTTGTTATGGCACGCCTACTGTAAATATGTTTAGGAGTAAAAATGTGCTTAACAAGTCACATACTAAGTTGCATGGACTCTGTGTGCAATAATAGTGTTTAACATGATCTTTGAACGACTAACTCATCCTTGTACCCCACACATACAATTATATGTACTGCAAGGTCCCTCAGTCGAGCAGTGAATTTCAAACACAGATTCAACCACAAAGACCATGGAGGTTTTCCAATGCCTCGCAAAGAAGGGCACCTATTGGTACATGGGTAAAAAATGTATGGTGTATCAATACACCCAGTTACTACAAAGATACAGTCTTCCTTCCTAACTCAGTTGCTGGAGAGGAAGGAAACCACTCAGGGATTTCATCATGAGGCCAACAGAGTTTAAAGGCCTGTTTGTAATAGGAGAAAACTGAGGATGGATTAACAACATTGTATTTACTCCACAATATAAAACTAATTAACAGAGTGAAAAGAATGAAGCCTGTACAGAATACAAATATTCCAAAACATACATCCTGTTTGCAAAAAGGCAATAAAGTAATACTGCAAAACATTTGGCAAAGCAATTACCTTTCTGTCCTGAATACAAAGTGTTATGTTTGGAGCAAGTCCAATATAACAAATTACCGAGTACCACTCTCCATATTTTCAAGCATAGTGGTGGCTGCATCATGTTATGGGTATGCCTGTTATCGGTAAGGATTGGAGTGTTTTTCAGGATAAAAAAATAAACATAATGGAGCTAAGCACAGACAAAATCTTAGAGGAAAATGTGATGCAGTCTGCTTTACACCAGACAGGGAGATTAATTCACCTTTTAGCAGGACAATAACCGAAAACACAAGGCTAAATCTACACTGAAGTTGCTTACCAAGAACACAGTGAGTGTTCCTGAATGGCCGAGTTACAGTTTTGACTCAAATCTACTTGAAAATCTTTGGCAAGACCTGAAAACGGTTGTCTAGCAATGATCAATAATCAATTTGACAGTGTTTGAAAAATGTTGCAAATGTTGCACAATCCAGGTGTGGAAAATCTTAGCAATTTACCCAGAAAGACAGCTGTAATTGCTGCCAAAGGTGCTCCTAAAAAGTATTTACTTTGGGGTGTGAATACTTACAGTTGAAGTCGTACGTTTACATACACCTTAGCCAAATACATTTAAACTCAGTTTTTCACCATTCCTGACATTTAATCCTAGTAAAAATTCCCTGCCTTAGGTCAGTTAGGATCACCACTTTATTTTAAGAATATGAAATGTCAGAATAATAGTTATTTCAGCTTGTATTTCTTTCATCACATTCCCAGTGGGTCAGAAGTTTACATACACTCAAATAGTATTTGGTAGCATTGCATTTAATTTGTTTAAGTTGGGTCAAACGTTTCAGGTAGCCTTCCACAAGCTTCCCACAATAATTTGGGTGAATTTTGGCTCATTCCTCCTGACAGAGCTGGTGTAACTGAGTCAGGTTTGTAGGCCTCCTTGCTCACACACGCTTTTTTAGTTCTGCCCACAAATTGTCTATAGGATTGAGGTCAGGGAGTTGTGATGGCCACTCCAATATCTTGACTTTGTTGTCCTTAAGCCATTTTGCCACAACTTTGGAAGAATGCTTGGGGTCATTGTCCATTTGGAAGACCCATTTGCGACCAAGCTTTGACTTCCTGACTGATGTCTTGAGATGTTGCTTCAATTTACCCACGTAATTCTCCTCCCTCATGAAGCCATCTATTTTGTGAAGTGCACTAGTCCCTCCTGCAGCAAAGAACCCTCACAACATGATGCTGCCACCCCCGTGCTTCATGGTTGGGATGGTGTTCTTCGGCTTTGCAGCCTACCCCTTTTTCCTCCAAACATAACGATGGTCATTATGGCCAAACAGTTGTCGTGGAAATTTCCTCTATTTACCAAATCATGGGAGCAAACCACACACACACGTCAGAGATAGTTATAAAAGTCCATCTTTAATTATATGAGCTCTTATCACAATCCTGTGACTCTCAGATAATCCAGTGTCTCCCAGTGGATTCTCTGAGAGCCCCCTTACAATGCAACTGAGTTCCTTTAATATCAAAGACACACATAGTCAGACAGCATAGACATAATTTATCGTTCAGCTTTGTCTCCTTCCCCAAACCCCAGAACCATAAACCAAATCCTCCATATCAACTTGCATATATCAAATTTTCATTTATATACAACCCACTCTAAATACAAACTCCTGGACAAACTCACGGATAGGAGGGTGAGGCTATAGGTTAAGATAGAAACAACATAAGAGGGAGCATAGAATGATTCCAGACGCTGCAACCCCTCCTTTCCCCACTGGGAAAGGTAGGGAGTAAAAGATATGTTTACACATGATGACACTTTGACCTCTCCCCTCTCATGTGGCCCATGCAACTTAGTCCTGACATAGAACATATAGCTGCCAATGGCCACCACTATAGTACAACAAAATACATTCTTATGAGAAGTAACTTACACACATTTGATGAATATTAAACATCTTACAAATGTTACCAACAAATTCTGATAATTCCACGACACAGTTCTATTTTTGTTTCATCAGACCAGAGAAAATTTCACCAAGAAGTACAATCTTTGTCCCCATGTGCAGTTACAAAAGTACGATCTTTGTCCCCATGTGCAGTTGCAAACCGTAGTCTGGCTTTTGTATGGCGGTTTTGGAGCAGTGGCTTCAACCTTGCTGAGGAGCCTTTCAGGTTATGTCGATATAGGACTCGTTTTACTGTGGATATAGATACTTTTGTACCTGTTTCCTCCAGCATCTTCATAAGGTCCTTTGCTGTTGTTCTGGGATTGATTTGCACTTTTCACACCGAAGTATGTTCATCTCTAGGAGACAGAATGCGTCTCCTTCCTGAGCGGTATGACGACTGCTTGGTCCCATGGTGTTTATACTTGTTTACTATTGTTTGTACAGATGAACGTGGTACCTTCAGGGGTTTGGAAATTGCTCCAAATTGCTCTGAGGTCTTGGCTGATTTCTTTTGATTTTCCCATGATGTCAAGCAAAGAGGCACTGAGTTTGAAGGTAGGCCTTGAAATACATCCACAGATACACCTCCAATTGACTAAAATGGTGTCAATTAGCCCATCAGAAGCTCCTAAAGCCATGACATCATTTTCTGGAATTTTCCAAGCTGTTTAAAGGCACAGTCAACTTAGTGTATTTAAACTTTAAACCCACTGGAATTGTGATACAGTGAATTATAAGTTAAATAATCTGTCTTTAAACAATTGTTGGAAAAATTAATAGTGTCATGCACAAAGTAGATGTCCTAACCGACTTGCCAAAACTATAGTTTGTTAACAAGAAATTAGTGGACTCCAACTTAAGTGTATCTATACTTCCGACTTCAACTGTAGGTAACAAACAAATAGCTAATAGACATGCTGGTAAAAGTTTTGTAAAACTGATTTAAGTTTGCCTGCATTAAAGTCCCCGGCCACTAGGAGTGCCACTTCAGGGTGAGCATTTTCTTCTTTGCTTATGACCTCATAGAGTTGGTTGAGGATGGTCTTAGTGCCAGCTTCGCTTTGTGGTGGTAAATAGATGGCTACGAATAATACAGATGAGAACTCGCTTTGTAGATAGTGTGGACAACAGCTTATCGTAAGGTTCTCTACCTCAGGCGAGCAATACCTCAAGACGTCTTTAATATTAGACATTGCACACCAGCTGTTATTGACAGAAATACACATACCCCCACCCCTCGTCTTACCAGAGGCAGCGTCTCTGTTCTGCTGGTGCACGGAAGCTCTATATTGTCTGTTTCTTCGTTCAGCCACGTCTTGGTGAAGATGTTACAGTTTTTATCTACCCTTTGGTAGTATAATCTTAATAGTAGGTCATCAATTTTATTTTCTAACGATTGCATGTTAGCAAGAAGAATGGAAGGCATTGGGAGTTTACTAAGCTGAGAAAGTGAGACAAAGAGAAAGAAAGAGAACAAGAAAGACATGGAGAGAGATGAGGAATCGATGGGCTGTGTTTCATGGCTATCGATCCAGTTGTACTCATTTGTAGCCTTGGTCATATTTCAGAAAACACAGTCGCTTATTATTCATCTCCACATTAATTGGCCGAAAGATGGCACCGTACTGGATGGATATTTTGTGATTCTTTTATCGTTTATTTAAAAAAAAAATCTCAATATATCTGCATTCAAGAACTTTTGAACATCAGATCGGCAGTTAATTACCTCAATTCCGGCATCGACCTCAACTCATCTTCCCTGAGCTCTTTTTGTAATTTCAACCCAATTTTTGGGCTACCCAAATGGAAACACTGACATTACAGAGGCAAGAGGGGAGATCCTGGTAAGATTAAGGCGAGGGGAGATCCTGGTAAGATTAAGGCTAGGGGAGATCCTGGTAAGATTAAGGCGAGGGGAGATCCTGGTAAGATTAAGGCGAGAGGAGATCCTGGTAAGATTAAGGCTAGGGGAGATCCTGGTAAGATTAAGGCGAGGGGAGATCCTGGTAAG
Organism: Oncorhynchus gorbuscha; assembly: GCF_021184085.1. NCBI lineage: Eukaryota > Metazoa > Chordata > Actinopteri > Salmoniformes > Salmonidae > Oncorhynchus > Oncorhynchus gorbuscha. The sequence goes on along the minus strand of NC_060183.1, from coordinate 59,813,313 downwards.
ATTAAGGCGAGGGGAGATCCTGGTAAGTTTAAGGAGAAGGGAGACCCGGACACCTCTTTACTCCATTCTATTGGTCACTTGATAATAAAATGGATGATCTCCGATCGCATATTAACTACCAATGGGACTGTCGAAACTGCAATATTCTTTATTTTTCTGAAACATGGCTCTCGGACAAGATACCCCCCATGGCTCTCCAACTCGATGGATTCTCCATTCACTGTGCCGACAGTGGAGTCGAGGAAATCGAGGGGGGAGGAGGTTTGCCTGTTCATCAACAATAACTGGTGTGCTGACTTGAGCGTGGTGGAAGTGTCGGAATACCTGATGGTTAAATGCCAACTCTTACCTCCCGAGTGAGTTTTCAGCTATTATAGTGACTGTTCTATACATTCAACCCCAGGACAAGTAAAATAACAAGCTGGCACTTAACAAACTGTACAAGTTAACCAAGCAGGAAAACTTACATCCAGACGCTGCTTTTCCGGTTGCCAGTGATTTTAATTCCGTGTTATTAAGACACGTGATGACCAACTTCCATCAACACGTCTCCGTCGCCGCTAGGGCCGATAAAGTCCTAGACCACTGTTATTCTACCCACAAGCAAGAATACCATTTTTATTTATTTAAATTTTATATAACCCTCATTTTACTAGGTAAGTTGACCGAGAACACATATTCATTACAGCAATGACCTAGGGAATAGTTACAGGGGGAGGAGAGGGGAGGAAGGAGCCAATTGGAATACAAGGCCCTCCCTCATCCTCCATTCGGCAAATCAAATCATGACTCTGTACACCTGCTTCCTGTTTACAAGCAGAAGCTCAAACAGGAATTACCCGTGACTCGCTCTGTTGAGAAATGGTCTCCAGAATCAGAGATTATGCTACAGGACTGCTTTGCTAGCGCTGATTGGAATATGTTTCAGGACTTTCAGGACTGCGGATAACACCGACGAGCTAACCACCTCCGTCACTGACTTCATTTGGAAATTCATCGGGGACGTTGTCCCCACGGTGAAGGTTCTCTGCTTCCCCAATCAAAAGACCTGGATGAACACTGAGGTTGGTGCTGAACTAAAGGACAGGGCCACCACACACAGAGCTATTGCAAACAATCCTGAGGCTACGGCTGAGGTCAGGAACATGTATAATAAGTCCCGCTATGACCTTACCAGACTCATCAAATGACAATCTAGGAATAAGGTGGAATCATATTACACAGGCTCCGACACCCGGCGCATGTGGCAGGGGCTACAGTCCATTACGGATTAGAAAGGAAGAGCCAACCGAAAACCCAACGATGTCTCTCTACCAGACGAAATCAATGCATTTTCGGCACGCTTTGACAATAACATTGAGCCGGGTGTGAGGTTCGCTGCAGATCCAGAAGATTTGGAAATCTCGCTCTCCAAGGCCGACGTGAGTGAAGTCTTTAATCAGGTCAATACCCACAAGGCCGCGGGGCCCAATGGTATTTCAGGGTGCATTCTCAGAGCATGCGCAGAACAGCTGGTAGGTATATTCACGGGAATTTTCAACCTCTCCTTGTCCCAGTCTGTAATCCCCACATGTTTTATGATGACCATCATCATTCCTGTTCCCAGGAACTCTAACATGATGACCAAACCTGCTCCAGGTGTGCATCCATGTGTGCCATCATGCACATGTTGAGTTTGTCTATCCCCACCAGACGTGATCAGGACACGCAGGTTGAAATATCAAAACGAACTCTGAAACAACTATATTAATTTGGGGACAGGTTGAAACACACATGACACATTTATGGACATTTAGCTAACTAGCTTGTTGTTGCTAGCTAATTTGTCAAGGGATATTGTCACGGTTCTCTTGACTTGAAGGAGAGTCAGACCAAAATGCGGCTTGGCTATTGAGATTCATGTTTAATGAAACAATGTAAACACAAATCAAATACAAAAACAATAAACGTAACACGAAAACCGAAACAGCCTAATACTGGTGCAAAGTAACACAGACAGGAACATTCAACCACAAACACACAGTGAAACCCAGGCTACCTAAGTATGATTCTCAAACAGAGACAACTAATGACACCTGCCTCTGATTGAGAACCATACTAGGCCGAAACATAGAAATACCCCAAAACAGATAAAAACAAACATTGACTGCCATCCCAATTCACGCCCTGACCATTCTAAATAATGACAAGACAAAGGAAATAAAGGTCAGAACGTGACAGTAATAAATAATAGGTGGTTATTTGTTATTATTCTTGGATCTTTGCAGAACCCATTTTACACAATCATGTGTTCTCTACTCCGACAATTAATCCACAGATAAAAGCGGAAACCTTGTTTCTTTCTAGTGATCTCTCCTCCTTCAGTCTGCTTCTTCTTCTTCTGTGGACTTTATATGGCTGTTGGCAGCCAACTGTAAGGTGCATTACCGCCACCAACTGGACTGGAGTGTGGACATCAGTTCATCTTTCATCACCCACCTGGGTACAGTAATTGCTCCTAAAATCCAATGAGGAGATGGGAGAGGAGGGACTAGAACCAAATTATGTTTTAGAGCCTGGCTATGCAGGCACTCTTGAGGAGTTTGGATAAAATGTATGTGGACACCTGCTTGTTGAACATCTCTGTCAGGACCCGGTTACGAACCCGGGTCTCCGGAGTGAGAAACAGTCACTTAACCAACTGAGCCACGAATAGTCGGCAGAACCCAGAAGATGAGGCAGACACAGCAGTACTTGAGACGGTGTATTTAATGAAGTAAAAAGTGAAGTTCTTCAGGAAAACATGTAACTCCACAACCTCAAAAGGAATTCCACAAGAACAAAGGTAATCCTCCAAGACAAAAAGGTAAATCCACAAGGTGGAAGGTAAAGCACAAAAAGCCTCAAAAAATACTCAAAAAACAAACAAACAAGAACAAAAAAACAGAATTCCACAAGAGAGTCCACTGGGATCAACAAGAGTTCTCAGAGTACTAGGGCTGGGTGCTAACATACAAACACAGAGCAAAGAACAGAGGAAAACAAAGGGTTTAAATACAATCAGGGGAAACGAGGCACAGGTGCAAATAATAATGGGGATCAAGGGAAAACAAAAGGTCAAAAGGCACAATGGGGGCATCTAGTGACCAAAAACCGGAACAACCCTGGCCAAATCCTGAATGAATTCCCCCCCCCCTAGGAACGGCTCCTGACGTTCCTACCAGCTCTCTCAGGGTGGAGGGCCCTGAACTGACGAATGAGGTCAGGGTCCAGTATGTCTTTGGCAGGAACCCAGGAGCGCTCCTCGGGACCGTAGCCTTACCAGTCCACCAGATACTGCCAGGACCGCTGCACCCGGCGGGAATCCAGTATCCGATGGACGGTATAAGCCGGCTGGCCTCCAATGACACGAGGCGGAGGGGGAGGTCTGTCTGCCGGGACAAGGGGAGAAAAAACAACAGGTTTTAATAAGGAAATGTGAAATGTGGGATTAATCTTAAGGGATCTGGGTAAGTGTAGGCGATAAGAAACTGGGTTAACTCTCCTGGCAACCTTAAAGGGACTGATGTATTTTTGGGACAGCTTGCGAGACTCCACCCGTAGTGGTAAGTCTCTTGTGGAGAGCCAGACTCTCTGGCCGGGGTGTAGGGTAGGCCCGGGACGGCGACGTCTGTTGGCTTGTTGTTGGTACCTCTGTGAGGAACGCATAAGATTAAGACGGGTCTTCCTCCACATAAGCCGACAGCGTCTGACGAACTTCAAGGCTGAAGGCACTCTGACTTCTGCCTCCTGGTCCGGGAACAATGGAGGGGCATAGCCAAACTGACACTCGTGCGGGGACATACCAGTGGAGGAGGAGCGCAAGGTGTTGTGCGCGTATTCGGCCCAAACAATGAAGGACGACCATGTGGACGGGTTGTTACGAGTCATACATCGGAGGGTGGTTTCCAGCTCTTGATTCATCCTTTCAGTTTGGCCGTTGGACTCCGGATGGTACCCTGAAGATAGACTGGCAGAAGCCCCCATGAGTTGGCAGAAGGCCTTCCAAAACCTAGAGGCGAACTGGGGACCTCTGTCAGAAACCATAGGAATGCCGAAGACTCGGAACACATGATTAATTACCAACTCAGCCGTTTCATTGGCAGAACGTAACTTAGTCAGAGGGACGAACCTGGCCGCCTTTGAAAACCTGTCGATAATGACTAGGATAGTAGTATTGCCATGGGATGGAGGAAGGCCAGTAATGAAGTCCAACAAGATATGGGACCAGGGTCTGTGGGGAACAGGTAAAGGGTGAAGGAGTCCTTGCGGGCGGAGGTGAGAAGATTTGCCCTGGCAGCACACGGGGCAGGCATTGACGAAAGTGGCAACGTCTTCTCTTATGGTAGGCCACCAGAACTTATGCTGGATGAACTCCAAGGTGCGACCTACGCCCGGGTGACAGGTGAGGCGAGAGGAGTGCCCCCACAGAAGGACCTGTCCTCACTGCCTTGGGGACAAACAACCGATTGTCAGGACCTCCTTTCGGGTCCGGTTCAATAGCTTGAGCTCGTCTCACGGTATCCTCAACTTGCCACGAGATCGGAGCCACGATCTTAGCAGCAGGAAGGACAGGCATGTCCGTGTCATCTCGAATGGCAGGAGCGTAGACTCGGGACAGGGCATCCGATTTGAGATTCTTCGACCCGGGCCGATAGGTGAGGATAAACTGGAATCGATTGAAGAAAAGAGACCATCTAGCTTGTCTAGAGTTCAACCGCTTCGCCTGCTGGATATACTCCAGATTTTTGTGGTCCGTAAGCACTTGAAACGGGTGAGAAGCCCCCTCGAGCCAGTGTCTCCATTCCTTCAATGCCATCTTAACCGCTAGGAGTTCACGATCCCCCAAATCGTAGTTCCTCTCAGCCGGGGTAAGCGGGTGTGAGAAGAAAGCGCATGGATGAAGCTTCTTGTCTTCACCCCTCTGAGACAGGACAGCTCCAACACCAACCTCTGAGGCGTCTACCTCCACCACAAACGGTTCATCCGTAGTCGGTAGTATCAGGATGGGAGCAGAGAGGATGCGCTGCTTGAGTCCTTGGAAGGCCGTCTCAGCTTCTCTTCCCCACAAAAACCTTGCATTGCCACCCTTGGTTAAAGCTGAGAGAGGGGCTGCCACCAAGCTGAAGTTCTTGATGAACTTGCGGTAAAAGTTAGTGAAGCCCAGGAAACGCTGAACTTCCTTAACGGATTTGGGGGTGGGCCAATCCGCCACCGCCCCTACCTTCCTGGGGTCCATTTGGACTCGACCGGGTTCCACTACAAATCCCAGGAATTGTACTCGGGATGAATGGAATTCACATTTTTCCGGCTTAACGTACAGATGGCTGTCTAGGAGGCATTTGAGTACTTGTCTGACATGCTTAGTGTGTTCTTGAAGAGAGCTCGAAAAGATGAGGATGTCATCCAAGTAAACGAACACAAATATATTAAGCATATCCCTAAGCACATCGTTTATGAGCGCTTGGAACACCGCTGGGGCGTTGGTCAGGCCGAAGGGCATCACCAAGTATTCATAGTGACCAGTAGGCGTGTTGAAAGCGGTCTTCCACTCGTCACCAGGTCTGATCCGCACAAGATGGTATGCGTTCCGCAGGTCAAGCTTAGTGAAAACAACTGCTTCCTGGAGCAGCCCGAAGGCTGTGGCCATAAGGGGTAGCGGGTAACGGTTACGGACGGTTATGGCATTGAGTCCCCAGTAGTCGATGCAAGGACGTAATCCACCGTCTTTCTTGGCCACAAAGAAAAACCCTGCTCCCGCCGGGGAGGTGGATGGATGCATGAGGCCTGCTTCCAGAGCGTCCTTGATGTAGGTATCCATAGCAGCTCGTTCGGGTGGAGATAGGGAAAAGATCCGACCCCTGGGAGGGCAAGTGCCCGGAAACAGTTCGATGGGGCAATCATAAGGTCTATGGGGTGGTAGCATGGTGGCCCTCTGTTTGCTAAATACCAGTTTGAGGTCATGGTAACACTCGGGAACTTGGGTCAGGTCGATGGATTCTAAAGACTCTGGAGTAGAACTCGGGGAATTTGGGAAAATACAAGTAGCTTGGCACGTAGGACCCCACAGCTTGATAGTGCCCACAGACTAGTTGATGTGAGGGTTATGTCTGTGAAGCCAGGGGTATCCAAGGACGAGAGGGAACTCGGAACAGGAGATCAAATGAAAGTTCATCAATTCCTGGTGTTGTGAAACTGAAAGTCGCAAGGAGGTAGTGACATGAGTGACAAGTCCAGATCCCAAAGGGCTTCCATCCAATGTAGTAACCCTCATGGGGTCACTTAGAGGTTCAGAGGGAACGCCATTCTCCTTCGCCCAGACACCATCCATGAAGTTACCTGCGGCTCCAGAGTCTACCAAGGCTTGAAGGTGAAGCTTGTGGTTGTCCCAGGAAAGGGTGACTGGAATGAGCAGACGGGAGTTGGACGGACGGGAGGAGGTTATGTTCCCGTTATAGTTCCCCCCGGTCTGTATGGGACAGAGCGTTTCCCTGGAGCCCGGGACACGTGGAACGGAAATGGCCCGGTTTGCCGCAATATAGACAGCGTCGCTCCCTCATCCGGCGGTCTCTCTCAGCCTGGGAGATGCGTCCAATCTGCATGGGTTCCGGTGGAGCCAGCGAGGATAAAGGTGGGGACTCGGAGCTGGGACTGATAGGGGCTAGAGGTCTACGGTTGAGTTCTCTCTCTCTCAGACGCTGGTCAATGCGTGGGGCCAACTTGATCAGGGACTCGAGATTGTCCGGTGGTTCCCGAGTGGCCAGTTCATCTTTGATAGTGTCGGAAAGGCCTTTCAGAAAGCACACCATGAGCGCCTCGTTGTTCCAGCCACTCGCTGCTGCCACCGTGCGGAACTGGATGGCATAGTCCGTCACGCTGCGCCGACCTTGGTGGAGAGTCAGGAGCTGTTTGACAATCTCATTCCAAAATCATGGGCATTAATATGGAGTTGGTCCCTCCTTTGCTGCTATAACAGCATCCACTCTTCTGGGAAGGCTAAGGGTCCCAGGCCAAATCATGAAATACAGCCTCAGACATTATTCCTCCTCCACCAAATTTTACAGCTGCCACTATGCATCGGGTTAAATAGCATTCCCCTGACATTAACCAAACCCCGATTTGTCCCTTAGATTGCCAGTTGGCGATGCTTGAGTCATCACTCCAAAGAACGCATTTCCACTGCTCCAGAGTCTAATGGCGGCAATCTTTACACCACTATCTGAGTTGACCTTTGTATTTTATTGTTATTTTTTCACTGTCTCTAGGCACACTTACAGGGCCCTTCACATTATGCACACTGACACTCCAACACACAAACACTCCATCACATCACTTTATCACACACACATATGCACATAAATGTATACTAACTCTACACACACCCACTCACATACAATCATCAGATACGCTGCTATTACTCTGTTTATCATATCCTGTCGCCTAGTCACCTTACCCCTGTACATATCTACCTCTATCGATCCAGTATTCCGGCACATTATATATATATGGTACTGGAACTGACCCTGTATATAGTATGCCCACTTACTTTGTGTTGTTCTTATTTTTATATCTTGTGTGTTTTTGTTCTACCTTGTTATTTTTAGTATTACATTGTTATTGATTACTGCATTGTTGAGGTTAGAGCTCGCCAGAAAGGCATTTCACTGTACTTGTGTTTGTGACATTGAAACTTAGCCTCTCGTTTGTAAATAACATTGTCATTGGTCCAGCGTCGCTGCTGGTTAATTACTCAGGATGCTCCCTGACGGCTTGGCCACGCTCTGATCAAACTCAACACATTGTGTGTGTGTGTGTGTGTGTGTGTGTGTGTGTGTGTGTGTGTGTGTGTGTGTGTGTGTGTGTGTGTGTGTGTGTGTGTGTGTGTGTGTGTGTGTGTGTGTGTGTGTGTGTGTGTGTGTGTGTGTGTGTGTGTGTGTGTGTGTGTGAAGCCGTACTTACTTCCCATGCCAGCTTCTCTGAGCCCTAGTGCTGAATACTTAACAGAAATTTGTTAGTTATTTTCCGTTTTTTAAACATCTAATTGACTGATAAATCTCTACAGATAAATCAGATCAAGCCCGAACTGTGCGATGTAGTAAGGAGTTGTAGTTTCCAACAGGCCAATATTCTACATAATTTAGCTCAGAAAACATAGTAATTAACTACAATTACCATAATCCAAAGCACACCTATTTGTCCATTCTGAGACCGAGACAAGAGGGCAGAAGAACGCGCGATCGAGAGGGATAGAGAGCAGTTGCTTCGTGAGGTATCTACCTGAAAATACATGGTCAACGATTGATAATTGGTATTCAGCAGCCATAAAAGTATGCCTTCTTTACTTTCAGATAGTCCTGTAACCATTTTGTTAGCCATTTAGTAGTCTTATGGCATGGAGATATAGGCATGCCATAATCAGCCTCTCAAAGCACTTAATGAATGACTAAAATAGTGATTTTGTCAGACAGCATAGGCAGTAGCTCTATATAGGCGTAAAACAAATGTAACATACACAATAACTGAAATAGTGTATTAAAGTAAAGTAATGTGAATAAATTAAGGTAATCTAGTGATAAGCAGTAATGAGCAGTCACTACTATCATGGAAATAATTCAAATCACATAATGCATAGTGCATTTAATGTAAATATATTTTATAAAAACCTGAAATCGAAAAACGTGATTATTTTGTAATACTTCAAAAAGCTGTAATCGCTCAGCACTACTGAGCCCTCAAATGGAATTATAATGAGGAGGGACAGAAGATAGAGGGAGGAGAGTGGTGTCAGAGAGAGTGAGAGAGAGAGAGAGACACAGAGAGATAGAGAGAGAGAGAGAGAGACTTTATAAAAGTTTAACACCATCCAGTAAAAGTCTGACATCTCAGTTGTCTTTTCTGGCACAATCTAGGCATCCCTCTCTCTCTCTTTTTGGAACAGACATACACCTCCCTATTTCCCCAACCCCCCTGCTGCCTTCCTTCACTTAGGGAATCCTGTTTTAAAAGACAAATGCTGCCTTTCTTCACTTAGGGAATCCTGTTTTAAAAGACAAATGCTGCATTTCATAGAGCAGAGTTGGACAAATGGGCACGGCGCCAGTCTATATCTAATCTTTTCCCTATTCTTCTTTTCCCTTCAGTGGAGAACAGACGAGAGCGAAATGTCACGGCTGTCCGAGTGTAGAGGAACAGAGGTGGGTGGCCAAATGCCAAACACTTCTCTGTCACAGCCTGGACCCTTCTACTGTACTGTAGAGGGATGAGAGAAGGAGATAGAGAGGGAGAAACAGATGAAGGCAATGAGAGAGAGAGATACAGTAAAAGAGACATAAAAAGAGCGAGTTGATACCGAAAAAAGACCGCAACACTGAGGCCCAGAGAGGCACAATGAAGTGAAGACACTTCAATCCAAAAGATGGGAATAGAGCGTGTCTGACTGTATAGGGATCACTGTCTTGGGATCATTTCATCTCACATCTCCTCATCCCCTTCTCCCATCTCACAGTAAAGCAATCTTCGCCTTACACCAGTGGTATTCAAAGTCGGGGTCATGACCCGGATGTCAATGGCGTGCGTACTGGGAGCGGTGTCAGGTACCAGAGAACAGAGAGTTCTGAACAGGCGCACACTTTATTGAGGCAGGATAAACCAACAGACGGACGCACTGTGTAAAAACCTCCAGCCAATGCAAAAGTGCAAACGCGCAAACAGTCACAATAATATAGTATAAACACAATAACATAGCCTGTGAAATAAAACACAGAATAAATAATAATAAAGCGCTTCAACACAGACACATAACACAAAACAATCTCACACAAAGATATGAGGGGGAACAGAGAAATAAATACATGTAGTGTGATTGGGGAATGAAAACCAGGTGTGCAGGGGACAAGACAAAACAAATGGATAAATGAAAAATGGAGCGGCGATGGCTAGAAAGCAGGTGACGTCGACCGCCAAATGCCGCCCGAACAGGGAGAGGGCCGACTTCTGCGGAATTCGCGACACCGGAACTACAGTGGGCTTGCCAAAATGTTAAATTTACCATGCCTTCAGAAAATATTCACACCCCTTGACTTTTTCCACATTTTGTTGTAATTTACAACTTGAATTTAAAATGGATTAAATTGAGATTTTCTGTCACTGGCCTACACACAATACCCCATAATGTCAAAGTGCAATTATGTTTTTCCAATATTTATAAATTAATACACAATGAAAAGCTGAAATATCTTGAGTCAATGGCAAGTTCAGCAGTAAAAATGTGTCACATAATAAGTTGCATGGACTCACTCCGTTTGTAATAATACTGCTTAACGATTATAAACATACCCATAACATGATGCAGTTACCACTATGCTTAAAAATATGGAAAGTGGTACTCAGTAACGTATTGGATTGGATTTTCTCCAAACATAACACTTTGTATTCAGGACAAAAAGGTAATTGCCTGACCACATTTTTTGCAGAATTACTTTATTGCCTTGTTGCAAACAGGATGCATGTTTTGGAATATGTTATATTCTGTACAGGCTTCCTTCTTTTCACTTTGTAATTTAGGTAAGTATTGTGGACTAACTACAATGTTGTTGATCCATCCTCAGTTTGCCCCTATCAAAGCCATTAAACTCTAACTGTTTTAAAGCCACCATTGGCCTCAAGGGGAAATGTTCCTTCCTCCCCAGTAACTTTATCTTTGTAGTGACTGAGTGTATTGATACACCATCCAAAGTGTAATTAATAAATTCACCATGCTCAAAGGGATATTCAATGTCTTCTAATTCATTTTTACCCATCTACTAAAGTTTTAGAACACCTACTCATTCAAGGGTTTTTCTTTATTTTTACTATGTTCTACATTGTAGAATAATACTGAAGACATCGACACTATGAAATAACACATGGAGTATTGAACTAACCCAAAAAGTGTTACACAAATCAAAATATATTTTATATTGAGATTCTTCAAATAGCCACCATTTGCCTTGATGACAGCTTTGCACACTCTTGGCATTCTCTCAACCAGCATCATGAGGTAGTCACCTGAAATGCATTTCAATTAACAGGTGTGCCTGTTAAATAAACTCTTGAATGAGTAGGTGTTCTAAAACTTTGGACCGGTAGTGTAGTCATTCAAAAATCATGTTCAGGATGGGTGTTTGCCAGGATTTTAAAAAATGGAATCGAGCTAAGCACAGTCAAATTCCTAGAGGAAAACCTAGTTCAGTCTGCTTTCCACCAGACGGTGTCAGGACCCAGTTACGAACCCGGGTCTCCGGAGTGAGAAACAGTCACTAAACCAACTGAGCCACGAATAGTCGGCAGAACCCAGAAGATGAGGCAGACACAGCAGTACTTGAGACGGTGTATTTAATGAAGTAAAAAGTGAAGTTCTTCAGGAAAACATGTAACTCCACAACCTCAAAAGGAATTCCACAAGAACAAAGGTAATCCTCCAAGACAAAAAGGTAAATCCACAAGGTGGAAGGTTAAGCACAAAAAGCCTCGAAAGATACTCAAAAACAAACAAACAAGAACAAAAAAACAGAATTCCACAAGCGAGTCCACCGGGATCAACAAGAGTTCACAGAGTACTAGGGCTGGGTGCTAACATACAACCACAGAGCAAAGAACTGAGGCAAACAAAGGGTTTAAATACAATCAGGGGAAACGAGGCACAGGTGCAAATAATAATGGGGATCAAGGGAAAACAAAAGGTCAAAAGGCACAATGGGGGCATCTAGTGACCAAAAACCGGAACAACCCTGGCCAAATCCTGACAGATGTGGAGATTAATTCACTTTTTAGCAGGACAACAACCTAAAACACAAAGCCAAATCTACACTGGAGTTGCTTACCAAAAAGACAGTGAATGTTCCTGAGTGACGAGTAACATTTTCTTCTTAAATCTACTTGAAAATCTATGGCAAGACCTGAAAATGGTTGTTTAGCAATGATCAACATCCAATTTGACTGAGCTTGAAGAATTCTGAATAGAATAATTGGCAAATGTTGCACAATCCAGGTATGGAATGTTCTTAGAGACCCAGAAAGACTCAAAACTGAAATTGCTGGCAAAGGTGCTTCGATAAAGTATTGACTCACTTATGTAAATGAGTTATTTCGGTATTTCATTTTCAATACATTTGCTTCATGCGGTATTGTGTGTAGATGGGTGATAAAAATAATGTATTTAATCCTTTTTGAATTCAAGCTGTAACACAATAAAATGTAGAATAAATCAAAGAGGTAAGAATACCTTCTGAAGGCCCTGTCTATTATACAGTTGAAGTCAGAAGTTTACTTCGGTTGGAGTCATTGAATCCCGTTTCTCAACCACTTCACAAATTTCTTGTTAACAAACTATAGTTTGGGCAAGTCGGTTAGGACATCTACTTTGTGCATGACACAAGTCATTTTTCCAACAATTGTTTACAGACAGATTATCACAATTCCAGTGGGTCAGACATTTACATACACTAAGTTGACTGTGCCTTTAAACTGCTTGGAAAATTCCAGAAAATTATGTCATGGCTTTAGAAGCAAAGGAACTTGTGAAGATGCAGGTACAAATCCACAGTAAAACGAGTCCTATATCGACATAACGTGAAAGGCTGCTCAGCAAGGAAGAAGCAACTGCTCCAAAACTGCCATAAAAAAGCCAGACTACGGTTTGCAACTGCACATGGGGGCAAAGATCATACTTTTTGGTGAAATGTCCTCTGGTCTGATGAAACAAAAATAGAACTGTTTGGTCATAATGACCATTGTTATGTTTGGAGGAAAAAGGGGGAGGCTGCAAAGCCGAAGAACACCATCCCAACCGTGAAGGACGGGGGTGGCAGAATCATGTTGTGAGGGTTCTTTGCTGCAGGAGGGACTAGTGCACTTCACAAAATAGATGGCATCATGAGGGAGGAAAATTATCCGGATATATTGAAGCAACATCTCAAGACATTAGTCAGGAAGTTCAAGCTTGGTCGCAAATGGGTCTTCCAAATGGACAATGACCCCTAGCATACTTCCAAAGTTGTGGCAAAATGGGTTAAGGACAACAAAGTCAAGGTATTGGAGTGGCCATCACAACTCCCTGACCTCAATACTATAGAGAATTTGTGGGCTGAAATGAAAAACGTGAGCAAGGAGGCCTACAAACCTGACTCAGTTACACCAGCTTTGTCCGGAGGAATGGGTCAAAATTCACCCAACTTATTGTGGGAAGCTTGTGGAAGGCTACCCGAAACGTTTGACCCAAGTTAAACAATTTAAAGGCAATGTTACCAAATACTAATTGAGTGTACTTAAACTTCTGGGAATGTGATTAAATAAATAAAAGCTGAAATAAATCATTCTCTCTACTATTAGTTTGACCTTTCACATTCTTAAAATAAAGTGGTGATCCTAACTGACCTAAGACAGGGAATTTTTACTCTGATTAAATGTCAGGAATTGTCAAAAACTGAGTTTTACTGTATATATACATATATTGTTTTTTTTACCAACATTTCTTTTACACATTTATTTTGAAGGTCATTTGTTGATTTAAAAATGTAATTGTAAAGATGTTAAGGTTGTGTCAAAAGGTTTGGGGTGGGCTGCTGTCACAAGAAAAAGTGGCGTCCCCAGAAGATCTGGCGTAAAAAATTGGGTCACTGCTGAAAATGTTTGAATACCGCTGCCCTTCGCCACATAGTACATTACTGACCCACCCCAACCAGTGTAATGTCAATGGCATTCAAGACAGTGGGCCAGATCAAACAAATACAGGATGCTCTCCAAAAGCAACACTGTTGCTTCTATAGTGCACTAATGGTCAGCCCTGGTCAAAAGTAGTGCACTATATAGGGAATAGCGTGCCTTTTGTGACATACACACAGTGTAGGGAAAAAAGACACTTAAAAGGGGATCTAATAGGATGTCTGTTCAGCTTTCCTCACCTGAGACATGTGCTCTCTAACCCCACAGAGTCACTGTGTTGGGTGTGTTTTTTATATTGTAGCTCAACCTTTTCTTACAGCTATGAGATCAGCTCTGGTCAGCTTTCAACTCTCTCTCCCATCTGATTCACCTAACATGCCATGCCTTCATCAAAATCCTGATTTAGTTCATACTGTTTGTGTATTGGTTAGAGAGCCACTGTGATATAACAGTTATCTAGTGGTGGATGGTGGGTGGAGATATAGGAGGAACATTTCATTGTAGTGGCTACAATGTAATAAAGAAATGGTGTGTGTTTGATACCTTTCCATTCAGTCCAATAGCCACCACTGCAGTACCCCAAAAGCTTTACAGGCTCCATTCCCCCCTGAACTGTAGATCTGGTTGGGATCTGATTGGCTTCCAAGGCTGTTTCTGTAGTTGTGCTTCGAGTTGTTGCTTTCTTGTGAAGGTGTTGGCACACAAGCTGAGAAAGTGAGACAGAGAGAAAGAAAGAGAACAATGAAGACATAGAGCGAGATGAGGAATCAATGGCAATGTGAGAGTTGCGATAGAAAGGTGTGTGGGGAAAACAATGGGCTGTGTTTCATCGATCCAGTTGTACTCATCTGTAGCCTGAGTCGAATTTCCAGAAAACACAGTCGCTTATTATTCATCTCCACATTGATTGGCCTCTCATTTGTAAATATAATTATCATTGGTCCAGCCAGCGTCGCTGCTGGTTAATTACCCAGGATGCTCCCTGGCGGCTTGCCCACACTTGGATTTGACGCAGCGCATTGATCTGTGTGTGTGCATGTGTATGCACTCGTGCGCATGTGCTATGAGGTAGCAGTACTTTCTTTGCCAGCTTCTCTAAGCCCCTAATGAAATTATAATAAGGAAGGAGGGATGGGGGGGAATGGCGTCAGTGCCAACTTTATGACAACAGCAGGAGATGCAGCACACCATCACTGTCAGTTGGCGCCTCTGTGGTGACTCAGCATGATCAGAGACTCTTCTGGGTGTGTGTGCGTGTGAGTGTATGAGAGAAATAGAGAGAACAAATGTCAAGGGACTCTCACTCCCATAATACCTCAATACCAGTCACTGACTATACTAAATATCTTTGGAGGGATTACTGAAGTTGTTGTTGGTGCGATTTGGTTGACTAAGCTCAGTGAAATAAAATATAACAACCCATGTGAGAACAGCTGACATCTGGAAATAATGATGAATTTCTAAACACCAAATTAAACTCTAAATGCAAAACTAATGGTGAAGGAGGGTGTGAGGGGGTGTGGGGGTGCACAAGCGCCTGATTTAATGTGTGAGGGCATCACAGTATTTTTCAGTCTTTGATTTTACCACACCGCTCCATTTATTGACCCCAACGACATGCTTTGAAAGAATGGGGATGAAATTGGCTTAATCTCTGGCAGGAACAGTACTGGGCCCATATTCATAAAGCATCTCAGAGTAGAAGTGCCCATCTAGGATCAGGTCCCCCTGTCCATATAATCTTATGCATTATGTTCTAAAAGTCTAAACTGATCCTAGATCAGCACTCCTTCGCAAATAAAATAAAATGTTATTTGTCACATACACATGGTTAGCAGATGTTATTGCGAGTGTAGCGAAATGCTTGTGCTTCTAGTTCTGACAGTGCAGCAATATCAACAAGTTATTGAACAATTCCACAACAACTACCTAATACATACAAATAGTAAAGGGATGGAATAAGAATATGTACATAATTTCAGGTTTGAAGGTAAGACCCAGGTGCAGACAATGTCGAAGTAACAAAGGTTTATTAAATCGAACACGGGCATGTAAAGGTACAGGATGGCAGGCAGGCTCAGGGTCAGGTTAAGCAGGAAGGTCAAAACTGGGAAAACTAGGAAACAGGCACTATAGACAGGACAGGAGCAAGGGGGAAAACGCTGGTCGGTCTGAATGAACAAAACAAACTGGCAACAGACAAACAGAGAACACAGATATAAATACACAGGGGATAAATGGGAAGATGGGCGACACCTGGAGGGGGGTGAAGACAATCACAAAGGCAGGTGAAACAGATCAGGGTGTGACACATAAATATATGGATGAGCAGTGACCAAGCGGCATAGGCAAGATTCAATACAAGGTATAAAATACAGTATGTGGGAGTAATACAAATATGTAAACATCATTATTAAAGTGGCATTTACAGTGCCTTGCGAAAGTATTCGGTCCCCTTGAACTTTGCGACCTTTTGCCACATTTCAGGCTTCAAACATAAAGATATAAAACTGTATTTTTTTTGTGAAGATTCAACAACAAGTGGGACACAATCATGAAGTGGAATGACATTTATTGGATATTTCAAACTTTTTTAACAAATGAAAAACTGAAAAATTGGGCGTGCAAAATTATTCAGCCCCCTTAAGTTAATACTTTGTAGCGCCACCTTTTGCTGCGATTACAGCTGTAAGTCGCTTGGGGTAATGTCTCTATCAGTTTTGCACATCGAGAGACTGACATTTTGTTCCCATTCCTCCTTGCAAAACAGCTCGAGCTCAGTGAGGTTGGATGGAGAGCATTTGTGAACAGCAGTTTTCAGTTCTTTCCACTGATTCTCGATTGGATTCAGGTCTGGACTTTGACTTGGCCATTCTAACACCTGGATATGTTTATTTTTGAACCATTCCATTGTAGATTTTGCTTTATGTTTTGGATCATTGTCTTGTTGGAAGACAAATCTCCATCCCAGTCTCAGGTCTTTTCAGGTTTTCTTCCAGAATGGTCCTGTATTTGGCTCCATCCATCTTCCCATCAATTTTAACCATCTTCCCTGTCCCTGCTGAAGAAAAGCAGGCCCAAACCATGATGCTGCCACCACCATGTTTGACAGTGGGTATGGTGTGTTCAGGGTGATGAGCTGTGTTGCTTTTACGCCAAACATAACGTTTTGCATTGTTGCCAAGAAGTTCCATTTTGGTTTCATCTGACCAGAGCACCTTCTTCCACATGTTTGGTGTGTCTCCCAGGTGGCTTGTGGCAAACTTTAAACAACACTTTTTATGGATGTCTTTAAGAAATGGCTTTCTTCTTGCCACTCTTCCATAAAGGCCAGATTTGTGCAATATACAACTGATTGTTGTCCAATTGACAGAGTCTCCCACCTCAGCTGTAGATCTCTGCAGTTCATCTAGAGTGATCATGGGCCTCTTGGCTGCATCTCTGATCGGCCAGGTCTTGGTAGATTTGCAGTGGTCTGATACTCCTTCCATTTCAATATTATCGCTTGCACAGTGCTCCTTGGGATGTTTAAAGCTTGGAAAATGTTTTTGTATCCAACTCCGGCTTTAAAATTCTTCACAACAGTATCTCGGACCTGCCTGGTGTGTTCCTTGTTCTTCATGATGCTCTCTGCGCTTTAACGGACCTCTGAGACTATCACAGTGCAGGTGCATTTATACGGAGACTTGATTACACACAGGTGGATTGTATTTATCATCATTAGTCATTTAGGTCAACATTGGATCATTCAGAGATCCTCACTGAACTCCTGGAGAGAGTTTGCTGCACTGAAAGTAAAGGGGCTGAATAATTTTGCAGCCCAATTTTTAGTTTTTGATTTGTTTAAAATTTTTGAAATATCCAATAAATGTCGTTCCACTTCATGATTGTGTCCCACTTGTTGTTGATTCTTCACAAAAAAATACAGTTTTATATCTTTATGTTTGAAGCCTGAAATGTGGCAAAAGGTCACAAAGTTCAAGAGGGCCGAATACTTTCGCAAGGCACTGTATTAAGTGACTAGTGATCCATTTATTAGAGTTGCCAATTCTTTCAAGTCTGTATGTAGGCAGCAGCCTCTCTGTGTTAGTGATACATTTAATGAATACAGGCCCTGGTCTTGTTGCAGCTAGCTAACTTTATAAAGGTCAGTGTTAGCCATCCCTGAAAGGCCAGTCTGTCTGATCTCTGTTTTAATGTAGTCTGTCACTAGCTGCTGCATATGTGATTTATCTATACAGTTCACAGTGCTATATCAGTTAACACATAATATTATTGTAGATGATCAGAGGTCAGCCAAGTGATCCATATTGCTAAGGTCCGAGGTAAGATACTGTAAGAGTCCACAAGGGGAGTGCAGAAAGATCTAGGGTTATGGTTATGGAGCCCTACAGATGGAGATACACATCCATAGACAGAGTTGTCTGCATTAGCGTCTAGAAGCCCTCTCAATAGAGGGAGTACCTCTCAGTCTTACCAGGAGTAAGAAATACCTCTGACCCTGTGACCTCACATCTAAACAGGATCTACCTCCCACTAGAACTCAGCACGGATCAATCTACCAATCTAACCTCAACTGTGTTTTTTACTTTCACTCTCGTCTGTACTCTACCTCATCTCTACCTCTCTGGCCCCTACTGTGTGACCTTTCACTTATGTACTGTGACCCAGTGTCTGCCCATGCCCATGCCAATCCGCCCACCATTCCTTCCTCTCTGTGCCCTCCCCGCACCCCAGGTGGGCGACCAGATCCTGGAGGTGAACGGGTGCAGCTTCCTGGGTATCCCCCACGACGAGGCGGTGCGCGTGCTCAAGTCATCGCGCCACCTGATAATGACTGTGAAGGACGTGGGGCGCTTGCCACATGCCAGGACAGTAGTGGGGGAGACCAAGTGGATTGCCAGCTCCCAAATCGCTGAGAGCTCTGCCAGCGGCAGTGTGGCTGGGTAAGAGAGAGAGAGGGGGAGGGAGAGGGAAGGGGTGGGAGAGGGTGAGGGAGAGTGAGGTTTGGGATGAGGGAGGTGATGAGGGAGGGGGTGGGTTGAGGATGAGGGAGGGGTGAGAGATGGTGAGGGAGGGGTGGGAGATGGTGAGGGAGATGGTGATGGTGTTTAAAAGTAAAGCTCGGTAATTGAATTTGCGCCTGATTTAATGTGTCATTTCAAGAGGGCATCTTTGATTTTACCACACCTCTCCCTTTACTGACTCCAACGACATGCTTTGAATCAGTAATTATGTTTGTTGGCTGCTTAGATTGCTACGAGAAGCTAGAATTACTCTCATAAAGACAGAGATATTGGCCTTCTCCCCATTGTGAGGATAGATACTTCTTCATCTGTTCTGTCTGCTCTGTAGATGTAATCTGTATGCATGTGTGCAGTTGATTAGATGAATGACCCACATACAAGGCTTCCATACATTTCCATTTCAAATGCTTTTCCAGGCGTGCCAGTTTATTTAGTGTCACTCCGGGGCAGTGAGATACGTGAGTGTGGTGTTCTGCTCCAGCTCAGTGCCATTAGCTGTAATGCAGTACGCCTGATTAAGAGAGCTTTGGAGAGCTGGTCACACACCACAGAGAGAAAAAAATAACTGCAACGTAGCTGTTTTTATACCAGGACAGTACATCACTCTAATATCTGGCGGTCTGCCTGCTTGTGTGTGTGTGTCCACATATTGCCAGAGCGGAGAGGTAATGACAACATGCTACCAGTGATACGTGTGTGTCTGGAGGGAGCTGTCATGAGGACAGTGTAATAATATGTTCTGTTTATCTGTTTATCCTGCAGCTTGTCCATGGACCAAGGAGCATCGGGAAGGGTAAGGCCATCCTCCACACAGAGATCTGTCTATGACATCATCAGTCTTATAGGTGTGTCCTGGCCTGCCAGTGGACATGTTTAACTATTCTCATGGTGGCCAGAAGTCCCCACAAGAATAGTAAATGAACAAAAATTTGACCAACTGGGGACATTTTGTTAGTCCCCACAAGGTAAAATGCTATTTCGAGGTGGTTTAGGGTTAATGTTAGAATTAGAATTACGTTAAGTGTCATGGTTAAGAGCTAGGGTTAGTTTTAGGGTTCAGGTTATTTAACTTTTATTTAACTAGTTAAGAACTAATTCTTACTTACAATGATGGCCTACTCCTGCCAAACCCTCCCCTAACCCGGACGACGCTGGGCCAATTGTGTGCCACCCTATGGGACTCCCGATCATGGCCGGTTGTGATACAGCCTGAGATCGAACCTGTGTCTGTAGGGACGCCTCTAGCACGTGATGCAATGCCTTAGACCGTTGCGCTACTTGGGATCCCTAACAGGTTAGCGTATGGGTTAAGGTTAGTGTAAGAGTATGGGTTAGGGTTAGGTTTAGGGTTAGGGAAAATAGGATTTTAAATGGGACTGAATTGTGTGTCCCCACAAGGTTAGCTGTAAAAGACTGTGTGTGTATGTCTCTATTTGCATTTGTATGTGCTGTGATCATATCTGCTCTCTGCAACTCGTCATCTGTATCCACATCTGTGACAGCGCTGCATCATGCCAGCATGTAGAGAAGCAGAGGGACGCTGGCATTTCGTCCATGTCATGCGGTCGCCACCGGTGTTATTGGGTGTGAGGGCATCAGCAGGGCGAGAGGCCAGGCTTAGGTCAGAACAAAATACTGTCCCACAGGACTCATGCTGTTTGGTTTGCTGTTATTGACAATTACAGAGAACTTGGCCTGAGGAGATGGAGCTGAACTTTACATAGCTCTGGTGCAAGGCCTTAACTGCATCTTGTGGATACTTGTCAACGTCAGTAAACCACACACAATGCCCTGGACCTGAGTTAAACTTTACAGGAACATGCAGAGATTGTACTTTTACTTGTAATATAAACTCATATTTAAGCAATAAGGCCTGGGGGGGTGCGGTACATTGGTCAATATACAATGGCTAACGACTGTTCTTAGACACAACGCAAAGCGGAGTACAGCCTAGATACAGTACATCCATTAGCCGTGATATATTAGCCTTAGATCACAAACCCCTGAGGTGCTTTATTTCCATTATAAACTGGTGTTTAACACTAATAGAACAGTAAACAAGCATTTTTGCATCATACCTGTGTTAAATGTAAGCAATAAGGCCTGGGGGTGTGGTATATGGCCAACATACCACGGCTAAGGGCTGTTCTTAAGCACGATGCAACGCAGAGTTCCTGGATACAGGCCTTAGCCGTGGTATTTCGGCCATATACCAGAAACCCCTGAGGTGCCTTATTGCTATGATAAACTGGTTACCAGCATAATTAGAGCAGTATAAATAGATGTTTTGTCATACTTGCGGTATACGGTCTGATATACCACGGCTGTCAGCCAATCAGCATTCAGGGCTCGAACCAACAAGTTTATAATGTCTGATGTCTGAATGTCTGATACCACACCTTTCAGCCAATCAGTATCCAGGACCCAAACTACCCATTTTATAATATATTATACCCCATTTTGTGGTCATCATGAAGAAAAATGAGGGTATTTTACTTCACCCACTTGAGAAAAAAAGAAGGAACCCGCACAAGATAGCGTAGCCAATGCGGACATGTTTGTTGTTGTCCCGTGTAAATGTTCTTTTTTTGTTATTTTTTGTTGTTGTATATATTTAAATGTATTTAAATATCTTTTCCCATTTTTAAATTAAATATACCTTCCGGCAACACGCCTCACCCAATGTGATAAGGATCTGCTATTTTTAGACCTTATAGCTAGAACCCCTATCAGAAGCTAGCTATCAGCAGCTAACCAGCTAATTAGCTACTAGCTATTTAGTCATGGTTAGCCACTGCTAGCGGCCTTTACCTTTAGCTCAGACACCAGCCTCTTTTAGCCTGGATAATACCTGCCAGTCTGCACAGCGCGATATCAACCCTGAGCATATTGGACTGCTTTTCTCCACTACATCACCGGATTCCTGCCGTAAGCTCTGGACCATTACTCTGGATCATCGCAGCGAGCTAGCTGCTACCGAGTGGCCCAGCCTCGAAGCTAGCCTTGAGCCAGGCCCATCTCCCGGCTTGCTCAGTGGACCCTATGATCACTTAGCAACACAGCTGATGCCTCCCGGACTCTTCCCTAACACGACTAGAAGCCACTACATCACCGGATTCCTGCCATAAGCTCTGGACCTTTGCACCCGACGCACTGGAGTGGCTATAGTGACTAACGCCCTTGTCCCGAAGCTAGCACCAGTTAGCCTCAAGCCAGGCGCATATCCCTGCTAGGAAACCAACTTAAACTTACGCCAGCAACAACACCTCTTTTGCCTGGACCCTTTGTCGACACGGAGCCCCGCCGATCCATCACGACTGGTCTGCCGACGGTGACGCCCTTGTCCCAAAGCTAGCACCAGTTAGCCTCAAGCCAGGCGCAACTCCCAGCTAGCGTAGTAACGACTATCTAACGGCTTCCCTGTTTCACCTATTGCTGTTCACTCGACCCTATGATCACTTTGCTACATAGCTGATGCCTGCTGCACTGTTCATTAATCACAATACTCCATTTTGTTTATTTTGTTTATCTGTCAGCCCCAGCCTTGAACTCAGGCCCTGTATGTAGTTAACTGACCCTCTCTGCCCATTCATCGCCTTTTTACCTGTTGTTGTTTTCTTAGCTGTTTAGCTGTTGTTGTCGACCCATTGTTGTCTTAGCTAGCTCTCCCAATCAACACCTATGATTGCTTTCTGCCTCGCTTAATGTCTCTCTCTAACGTCGAAATGCCTTGTATACTGTTGTTTAGGGTAGTTATCATTGTTTTATTTGACTGCGGTGCCCCTAGTCCCAACAAAACATGCCTTAGATAGTTATTTTGTCCCACCTCCCACACATGCGGTGTCCTCGCCTAGCATAACTAGTGCCTCCAGAGATGCAACCTCTCTTATCGTCACTCAATGCCTAGGTTTACCTCCACTGTACCTGCACCCTACCATACCCATTGTCTGTACATTATGACCGAAATCTTTCCTACCACGCACAGAAATCTGCTCCTTTTATTCTCTGTTCCCAACATACGAGATGACCAGTTCTGATAGTTCCTCATCCTATTCCTCCTCTGTGCATCGGGTGATGTAGAGGTTAACCCAGGCCCTGTGTGTCCCCAGGCACTCTCATTTGTTGACTTCTGTTGACTTCTGTTGACTTCTGCAAAAGCCTTGGTTTCATGCATGTTAACATCAGAAGCCTCCTCCCTAAGTTTGTTTTACTCACTGCTTTAGCACACTCCACCAACCCTGATGTCCTTACCGTGTCTGAATCCTGTTTTAGGAAGGCCACCAAAAAATCTGAAATTTCCATCCCCAACTACAACATTTTTCGTCAAGATAGAACTGCCAAAGGGGGAGGAGTTGCAATCTACTGCAGAGATAGCCTGCAAAGTTCTGTCATACTTCCTAGGTCTATCCCCGCACAGTTCGAGCTTCTAATTTTAAAAATGAATCTCTCCAGAAATAAGTCTCTCTCTGTTGCCACTTCTTACAGACCCCCCTCAGCCCCCAGCTGTGCCCTGGACACCATATGTGAATTGATTGCCCCCCATCTATCTTCAGAGTTTGTTCTGTTAGGTGACCTAAACTGGGATATGCTTAACACCCTGGCCGTCCTACAATCTAAACTAGATGCCCTCAATCTCACACAAATTATCAAGGAACCCACCAGGTACAACCCTAAATCCGTAAACATGGGCACCCTCATAGATATTATCCTGACCAACTTGCCCTCCAAATACACCTCTGCTCTTTTCAATCAGGATCTCAGCAATCACTGCCTCATTGCCTGCATCTGTTATGGGTCTGCGGTCAAATGACCACCCCTCATCACTGTCAAACACTCCCTAATACACTTCTGCAAGCAGGCCTTTCTAATTGACCTGGCCCGGGTATCCTGGAAGGATATTGACCTCATCCCGTCAGTAGAGGATGCCTGGTTGTTCTTTAAAAGTAATTTCCTCACCATATTAAATAAGCATGCCCCTTTCAAAAAGAACTAAGAACAGATATAGCCCTTGGTTCACTCCAGATCTGACTGCCTTCGACCAGCACAAAAACATCCTGTGGCGTACTGCACTGGCATCGAATAGTCCCTGTGATATGCGACTTTTCAGGGAAGTAAGGAACCAATACACACTGCTAGTTTGTAAAGAAAAGGCTAGCTTTTTCAAACAGACATTTGCATCTGGTTGCTCTAACTCCAAAAAGTTCTGGGACACTGTAAAGCCCATGAAGAATAAGAGCAGCACCTCCCAGCTGCCCACTGCACTGAGGCTAGGAAACACTGTCACCACCGATAAATCCACGATAATCGAGAATTTCCTCCTGGCTACCCCAACCCTGACCAACAGCTCTGCACCCCCCACAGCTACTTGCCAAAGCCTCCCCAGCTTCTCCTTCACCCAAATCCAGATAGCTGATGTTCTGAAAGAGCTGCAAAACCTGGACCCGTACAAATTAGCTGGGCTAGATAATCTGGACCCTCTCTTTCTAAAACTATCCGTTGTTGCAACCCATATTACTCATCTGTTCAACCTCTCTTTCGTATGGTCCGAGATTCCTAAAGATTGGAAAGCTGCCGCGGTTATCCCCCTCTTCAAAGGGGGTGACACTCTAGACCCAAACTGTTACAGACCTATATCCATCCTGCTCTGCCTTTCTAAAGTCTTTGAATGCCAAGATAACAAAGATCACTGACCATTTCGAATCCCACCGTTCCTTCACCGCTGTGCAATCCGGCTTCTGAGCTGGTAACGGGTGCACCTCAGCCATGCCCAAGGTCTAAACGGTATCATAACCATCATCAATAAAAGACAGCACTGTGCAGCCGTCTTCATCGATCTGGCCAAGGCTTCTGACTCTGTTTATCACCGTATTCTTATCGGCAGACTCAACAGCTTTGATTTCTCAAATGACTGAAATAACTGCCTTGCCTGAGGTCTGCCTTGTCCAGACCTCTGGCAGTCTCTATGGGTGTACCACAGGGTTCAATTCTCGGGCAGACTATTTTCTTCGTATATCTCAATGATGTCGCTCTTGCTGCGGGTGATTCCTTGATCCACCTCTATGCAGATAATACCATTCTGTATACATCTGGCCCTTCTTTTGACACTGTGTTAACAAACCCCCAAACGAGCTTCAATGCCATACAACACTCCTTCCATGACCTCCAACTGCTCTTAAATGCTTGTAAAACTAAATGCATGCTCTTCACCCAATCGCTGCCCGCACCCGCCCACCCAACTAGCATCACTACTCTGGACGGTTCTGATTACAATTACAAATACCTAGGTGTCTGGCTAGACTGTAAACTGTCCTGGCAGACTCATATTAAGCATCTCCAATCCAAAATTAAATATAGAATTGGCTTCCTATTGCGCAACAAACCCTCCTTCACTCACGCTGCCAAACATACCCTCGTAAAACTGACTATCCTACTGATCCTCGAATTCGGCGATGTCATTTACAAAATAGGCTCCAACACTCTACTCAGCAAACTGGAGCAGTTTTACTTATTTTATATTACCTTTATTTAACTAGGCAAGTCAGTTAAAGAACAAATTCTTATTTTCAATGACGCCCGAGGAACAGTGGGTTAACTGCCTGTTCAGGGCAGAATGACAGATTTGTACCTTATCAGCTCAGGGATTTGAACTTGCAAACTTCCGGTGACTAGTCTAACGCTCTAACCACTAGGCTACCCTGCCACCCTAGTGCCATCCGTTTTGATCACAGTGCCATCCTTTTTGTCACCAAAGCCCCATGTACCACCCACCACTGCGACCTGTATGCTCTCGTCGGCTGGCCCTTGCCACATATTAATCGCCAAACCCACTGGCTCCAGGTCATCTATAAGTCATTGCTCGGTAAAGCTCCGACTTATCTCAGCTCACTGGTCAGCATAGCAACACCCACCGTAGCACGCGCTCCAGCAGGTATATCTCACTGGTCATCCCCAGAGCCAACACCTCCTTTCCTTCCAGTTCTCTGCTGCCAATGACTGGAACGGATTGCAAAAATCACTGAAGTTGGAGACTTATATCTTCCTCACTAACTTTAATCATCAGCTATCAGAGCAGCTTACTGATCACTGCAGCTGTACACTGCCCATCTGTAAATAGCCCATCTGTAAATAGCCCATCCAACTACCTACCTCATCCTCATATTGTTTTTGTTTACTTTTTTTTGCTCTTTTGCACACCAGTATTTCTACTTGCACATCATCATCTGCACGTCTATCACCCCAATGTTATTTTGCTAAATTGTAATTACTTTGCTACTTTGGCCTATTTATTGCCTTACCCCATTTGCACACACTGTATATAGAATTTCCTATTGTGTTATTGACTGTATGTTTGTTTATCCCACATGTAAGTAACTCTGTGTTGTTGTTTTTTGTCGCACTGCTTTGCTTTATCTTGGCCAGGTCGCAGTTTTATATGAGAACTTGTTCTCAACTGGCCTACCTGGTTAAATAAAGGTGAAATACATTTTTTTTAAACACTGCTCTTGATAGTATAACTGTTCTTTGATAAGCTTTATGTATCGGTCAGAGCTCTTGTGAGCTTTTTAAATTAGCACCCTCATGTAGACCTAGCCCACATTGCTTTATCTGAAGATGATGTCCCAGTATGCTTGTACTGTAGAGAGAGTCTTTAGTTACAAGGTCTTCTCTCACTGATGCTCATTTTGTCTTTGGTTTTGACTTTGGCCCTGTCTTCAGTGCAGCGGAAGGTTTTTTTTAGAAGGAAAGGAGACAGGTGGAGAGTTGGGAGAGACAAAATATGCCAAAAAGAAGGACAGCAAGGAAAGAAGAGGGAGGAAGAGACAGGTAGAGATCACCATCGTTTACACATCTCTTGAAGTGCTGCTCCTCGCCATTGACATAGCTAGGTCGTGTCTTTGGGTCCACAGGGAGATGTAGAGGAGCGGGGCATTGGGTAGACTTCCAAAAAGGTGTTACTGTGTCTACACTGACAAAGCATGACACAATCCTTGAGTGTGCAAAGTCAGTCATCTCACTTTGTAGAGCTCTTGTACAGCTATCTTTGTAGAGAACTATGTGTCTTTAGCCCCAAATTGTGTTTGTGCGTGTGTGTGTGTGTGTGTGTGTGTGTGTGTGTGTGTGTGTGTGTGTGTGTGTGTGTGTGTGTGTGTGTGTGTGTGTGTGTGTGTGTGTGTGTGTGTGTGTGTGTGTGTGTGTGTGTGTGTGTGTGTGTGTGTGTGTGTGTGTGTGTGTGTGTGTGTGTGTGTGTGTGTGTGTGTGTGTGTGTGTGTGTGTGTGTGCGTGTGTGCGTGTGTGTGGTTTAGGGCAAGGGTACAGGTTAGGGTTAGATGGTTAGTTAAAATAAGATTTTGAATGGGACTGAATTGTGTGTGTATATGTGTGTGCGCACCCGAGTGCTTGTGCCAGAGTGATCTTGTAGGACGAACACGTTCCTTCACAAGGTGACTTAGCGGATCAATGAGCTTTATGAGCTGCTGTGCAATCCCTTTATGTTAATATGCACAAAAAGACCCTTCCATTAAAGTGATACCCTGCATGAGCAGCCAGATACTGGGACAGGACAGTCCTTTATAATCGCTTAGAAGAAGGAGAAAGGAAAATAGAGGAGAGGAGAGGAGAGGAGAGGAGAGGAGAGGAGAGGAGAGGAGAGGAGAGGAGAGGAGAGGAGAGGAGAGGAGAGGAGAGGAGAGGAGAGGAGAGGAGAGGAGAGGAGAGGAGAGGAGAGGAGAGGAGAGGAGAGGAGAGGCTACTATCTCTTGAAAAAGGCATCACTGGGTGTATTTCCTTTGATTTCCTAGATCCCTATAAACAATCCAAACAAATTACTCATCAACCTGATGAGATTTTGTGAGGATTACTGAATTGGTTTATAAAACAATAAAACATTTTTTTTAAATGTATCCAAATTAAACTGACATTCACAAACAGAAACAATAAAACACAGAAACAAGACACGTATACAACAATACAGAACATACAATAACATGCCCGAACTTGGCCACAATCATACAGTATACATTCTTTGAGATGGTCCACATACTGTATGGTTTACAAATTCTGTCAAATAAGTATTACATGCTTTCTGACAGGAGTGTAGTAAGTCCTATGAATTATCTTAAATTGCAGTCGTTTAGGTTGTAGGTGTAAGCATTTTTCACATATCTGTGACCAATGGTTCTCCTTTAGAGAAGAATTCCTTCCTTTAGATCTGTCTCCTATCTTTTCCTCATAGGTTCTGAACTATCAGGTACTTTCAATCAGCCCTTGATATAACTTGGCAATTAACTTCTTTGGCGTAGCTGCGTCTTTCAGTATTTGTTCTATGCTAGACGCCTTTGATTCATCTAGATTCTGTTGAAGCGATTGAATATGATTGAATTTCTGAGTTGTAAGAACTTAAAGAGATCGGCCTTGGATAATCCAAATCTTTCATGTAAATGATCGAATGACAGAAGAGAGCCATCATAGTACACATGCTCAAAATTCATGCTGCCACTTTGGAACCAGGACTTGGAGGTAAGATGGGGTTATTCCAAATAGGGGTGTGATAATGGTTCTTTCCACCGCATGAATTGATGTACATTTTCCCAAATATGAATGTAATTGAGAATCAATGGATTGTCTGTTCTATAACTCAACACCTTGGACCCGAAGTAGTGAATATATTTGAGATCATAAGGTATCGCAAGATGTTACATTTCTGGCTTTGATACTCCTTGATGCACAAGGATAGTCTGCTGTCCATTGTTAAAGTGAATGCAGTTTTGCAGCCCAGTAATACATCTTCATATGAGGCAGTCTAACACCTCCAGCTTGATAGGGGAAGTGTAAAACAGTCAATTAGATTCTTGAGGTATTTCCATTCCAAATAAAGTTGGAGAGCAGGCCATTTATTTTATTACAAAGTTAGATGGAATTTAAACTGGCCTGGAATAAATACACTACATGACCAAAAGTATGTGGACACCTGCTCGTCGACATCTTATTCCAAAATCATGGGCATTAATATGGAGTTGGTCCCCTCCTTTGCTGCTGTAACAGCCTCTACTCTTCTGGGAAGGCTTTTCACTACTGTAGGTGTTGGAACTTGCAGGGACTTGCTTCCATTCAGCCACAAGAGCATTAGTGAGGTCGAGTACTGATGTTGGGCGATTAGGCCTGGCTTACAGTCTGCGTTTCAATTCATCTCAAAGGTGTTCGATGGGGTTGAGGTCAGGGCTCTGTGCAGACCAGTCAAGTTCATCCACAACGATCTTGACAAACCATTTCTTTATGGACTTCGCTTTGTGCATGGGGGCATTGTCATGCTGAAACAGGAAAGCCTTCCCCAAACTGTTGCCACAAAGTTGGAAGCACAGAATCGTCTAGAATGTCATTGTATGCTGTAGCATTAAGATTTCCCTTCACTAGAAATAAGGGGCCTAGCCTGAACAGTGAAAAAAAGCCCCAGACAAATATTCCTCCTTCACCAAACTTTATAGTTGGCACTATGTATTGGGGCAGGTAGCGTTTTCCAGGCATCCGCCAAACCCAGATTCGGACTGCCAGCTCCACCAGCTGCCCAGAGAATGCGTTTCCACTGCTCTAGACTCCAATGTCGCCAAGCTTTACACCACTCTAGCCGAAGCTTGGTATTATGCATGGTGATCTTAAGCTTGTGTGTGGCTTCCATAGCCAAGGCACACACCTGTCTATATAAGGTCCCACAGTTGACAGTGCATGTCTCACACCCTGACCATAGTATGCTTTGTATGTTTGTATGTTTTGTTTGGTCAGGGTGTGATCTGAGTGAGCATTCTATGTTGTGTGTCTTGTTTGTCTGTTTCTGTGTTTGGCCTGATATGGTTTTCAATCAGAGGGAGCTGTTAGTCATTGTCTCTGATTGGGAACCATATTTAGGTAGCCTGTTAGGTGTTGGGTTTTGTGGGTGAGTGTTCCTGTCTCTGTGTTTGTTTGCACCAGATAGGCTGTTTAGGTTTTTTCACGGTTATTGTTTTTGTATACTGTTCGTGTTGTCATCTTTATTAAAAATGTCTACAAGTAACCACGCTGCATTTTGGTCCGCCTCTCCTTCAACTCAAGAAAACCGTTACAGCATGTCAGAGCAAAAACCAAGCCATGAGGTCGAAGGAATTGTTCTTGGAGCTCTGAGACAGGATTGTGTCGAGACACCGATCTGGGAAAGGGTACCAAAACATTTCTGCAGCATTGAAGGTCCCCAAGAACACAGTGGCCTCCATTACTCTTAAATGGAAGAAGTTTGGAACCACCAAGATTGGCCGCCTGGCCAAACTGAGCAATCGGGGGAGAAGGGCACATCTCTGAAAGTCCTTGAGTGGCCCAACCAGAGCCCAGACCTGAACCCGATCATACATGTCTGGAGATAGCCGTGCAGTGACACTCCACATCCAACCTGACAGAGCTTGAGAGGATCTGCAGAGAAAAATGGGAGAGACTCCCCTAATACAGGTGTGTCAAGCTTGTAGCGTCATACCCAAGAAGACTCAAGCCTGTTATAGCTGCCAGAGGTGCTTCAACAAAGTACTGAGTAAAGGGTCTGAATACTTATGTAAATGTGATATTTCAGGTTGTTTAAAAAAATACATTTGCAAAAATTTCAAAAAAATAGTTTTTGATTTGTCATTATGGGGTATTGTGTGTAGATTGATTAGGGGGGAAAACGATTTAATCAATTTTAGGATAAGGCTGTAATGTAACATCATGTGGAAAAAGTCAAGGGGTCTGAATACTTTCCTGAATGCACGGTATATCACCAGTAGTACATTTACCGTAAATTCCTATAATTTCTAATCTACAATGTTTGTTACTTTGGTGACAGTAATTTATTTGAATGCATTCAATATTATTATTCCAGTCTTCCTGTTCTCATTGTTGGAGTGGGCACATTGTTAGCAGAGTGCACAACCTATGCTACAACTTGTGACAAACACATTTTGGTTTATTTCCTTCCATTTACGAGATTTGTCAATTTAGTCATTGTCTTTTGTTTGGAGTGCTCCTGTTAATGCTGAGTCAGGACCCGCATGCATAGAAGTAGTCCTGTAGGCTACCTGGCCTGCGCAAATGTAGGCATATAAATGTGCCCACTTGGAGATCTGATAGTATTTCTGATTGGCTTAACGCACCACCACTAATGACCTGTGGAGCTTCTCAAAATATTTTTTTCTTCACCTCGAACAGCAAGGAACAAAGTCTGTTTTTACATCCATTGAGAATTACAATAGTTCCGAAATGCATTTGAAAAATCTTTCTTTTAAAGTTAACAAAAACAGGGAACTCTCCACAGAGAGAGGGAGAGAGAGGGAATGAGAGAAAGAGAATAAAAGGAGAGTTAGTAGCAATTCTGGCAAAGGAAGCATTTCAAAAAGTCTTTAAAGTTTACCCAAGCGAGCTGCCAAGCCCCAGAGCTGGCTGTAATAGATGCAAGGCAGAATAGAGCTGCAGCCTGAGAGTTGTTGGCTGAGTCAGCTGGGAAGACGCTCTTAATACACTGTGCAACAGCTTCAAAAATGTTCAATATGAACAGAGAGGAACACTCGCACAGTATCAACTGTTCTCAGCTCCCAACTCATTTCAGCTGTGAAGATACAGCCAGATGATTATATTTAACAAGACACCGCTGCTAGCCATTCTCTGTCCTTCATCTTGATTTAGTCCATCACAGCAGTCGTACTCTTTTTAATCACAGCCAAAGGCCAGAATGGGCCGATAAGCTAATTAATTATGAGTTGGTCGCATGGCAGAATGAAATAGTTTGTGACGTGACCCCACTTGCACCATGACATTGAGTAAAAATTTATGTGTTCAGCACTGGTTCAGCACAACACACGTCTCATAGCAAAGGATCTAACATACGACTACTTTCATTTTTTAATGGTGAATGGAAGAGATAGCCCAATCAGTGGCTATGCATAGACTCTAATTGATTTTGACAGGGCTATTATTGGCTAATAGCTTTCCCCCCCAAAGAAACCTTGTCTAAAGAATAACAAATAAATCTGGTTTCACAATGAGATTATAGAGGTGGATACACATTTAAACGCTATTCTCTCTGTTTCCATCGATCGGAGAACCTCACACAATCAGTGGAGAGGGGGGCTCAATGAATTGTTCCATTTTCGTGGAATAGTGGGACACACACAAACACACACCCACTCCCAGACCCCCCACCCCCCACCCCCACCATCCCCCAGGATTCAATAGCTGTCACAAGTCCCTGTGTGTTTAGTACCAGGATGTAAACATTGTGTGGCTCCAGGGGCTCCAGCCTCTGATGGCCCTTTCCCTCACTGCTCCTCCATAGACAGTCACACAGATACGTTGCCTCTCTATATAGCTAGGTAAGAGCTCATCCCTCCCCTGAAGTTGAATCTACGGCTTAATTGCTCTATGCTGGAGGTCGATTTACTTCTGTGGCAACCCAGACTCAGGGGTAGATGTAACATAGTAAAAGTACATCCTGGCCACATCATACATTTGCTACTGTATGTTAAGAATTCAATTTGCTGTGGCTAACATTATCTAGGTGGCTAATGTTAGCTAGGCTAGGGGTTAGGGTTATAGGTTAAGGTTAGGATAAAGGTTAATGGGTTAGGGTTAATGGAAGGGCGTTTGGCCTGTAACCAAAAGGTCACTGGTTTGAATACCCAAGCCAACAAGGTGAAAAACCTGCTGATGTGCCCTTGAGCAAGGCATTTGCTCCAGGAGCACTCTACTACTATGGCTACCCTTTCACCTCACCTATCCAGTGTATATGACAATATCATTTGTATTTTTTGTTGCAAAGTAACTAATTAGCTAAAATGCTAAAGTTGTCCATGATGAAATTCAAATGAGCAACCTTTGGGTTGCTAGATGTTTGCGTTATATGCCTACCCATCCACCCAGACTAAACACCCTACATTTTTGCAATAAGTAGCCTTCTGTCTTATGCAACTATACCAAACGTAACATATCATACTAATTTGAGCATCCCACATTTACTATGTTACGTCCAGTCTATGAGACCAGGCTGTCTGTGGTGGTCAGTGATGTGTGTAGGTGGATGAAGAGTGAGATGGGATGTGTTCCAAGTAACACCTTATTCACTAAATAGTGCACTACTTTTGACCAGAGCCCTATGGTCCCTGATCAAAAGTAGTGTTCTACATAAGGAATATGGTGCCATTTGGGATGCAGAAGAGTTTGCTTCTGCATGGTTCAGCAGAGGGTCTGAGACTCTCCAGTCCAGTACATTAGCTTGATGGTTATTGTTATGAAACTATTGTTAATTAATTTCTTCATCTGATTAAGGAGCATTGCGGTCCGGTAATGTGATTCAATCAGCAGGCAGCATGCTGTGGGAAAGATGGATGTCATTTAATCCACAACTGGCATCCTAACAGCTCAAATGCCTAGTGTTATGAATGTGATAACTGCCTAGCTCTAGCTGTAGACTGTCAGCCGCAATAAAAAAAAAATATCATTTTTAGAGGCTTTTACTGTAGATCAACTGTTTCGGCTTCTCGTCGACATTTGGTGAAATTGGAAGAGGTGGAAACATATAGTGTGGTTTAACGAGGCTAGACTAAGGAATATGTTTCCCTGGGCCTGATGCCATTCCACTACATATGTGTCTGCTGGGTCCCACTCTCTGTAGGGATGGGTTTAATACCTGGATATAGGTCTTCCAAGGTCACTCACAACCAATCTTGCTCACCTCATCTTTCTTACTCTGGTGAAATCACTCCACTACTCTTCCTCCTCATCCTCTACCTCTGTCTTTCTCAGTACCTGAGCTGCGACCTTGTCTTGTTTTCTTTCCCCTGTGGAAGATAATGTTATCCTTTTCTCTAAAAACAGAGAGAAAGAGAGAGAGGAGGAAACAGAGATATTTGTAATTCTCACTAGGGACTGGTGGCAAGGTGGTGGCTGTGTGTGCCCTCACACACTTCGTACTGTGACAG
The DNA here is from genome assembly GCF_021184085.1 of Oncorhynchus gorbuscha. Classification (NCBI taxonomy): domain Eukaryota; kingdom Metazoa; phylum Chordata; class Actinopteri; order Salmoniformes; family Salmonidae; genus Oncorhynchus; species Oncorhynchus gorbuscha. Next base: position 59,779,601 of record NC_060183.1, on the reverse strand, counting down.
ACTGGCTAGTCGCTAGGCTAGGAAACACACTGGTTTCCTAATGATGCATCCTTCACACTGGTTTCCTAATGATGCATCCTTCACACAGGTTTCTTAATGATGCATCCTTCACATTGGTTTCCTAATGATGCATCCTTCACACTGGTTTCCTAATGATGCATCCTTCACACAGGTTTCTTAATGATGCATCCTTCACATTGGTTTCCTAATGATGCATCCTTCACACTGGTTTCCTAATGATGCATCCTTCACACTGGTTTCCTGATGATGCATCCTTCACACTGGTTTCTTAATGATGCATCCTTCACACTGGTTTCTTAATGATGCATCCTTCACACGGGTTTCCTGATGATGCATCCTTCACACTGGTTTCTTAATGATGCATCCTTCACACTGGGCGGCTCTAACCGTGAGGCCCTCTCTATCTCCGCATCCACCTCCCATACTACCGGTGCCACGAGACATGAAGGCGGAATGATGGGAGTTGACTCAACAGGCCGCTCCTCGGTATCATAGAGGCGGGACAGCGCGTCGGCTTTGGTGTTTTGGGAGCCTGGCCGGTATGAGATGGTAAACCCGAAACCTGGTGAAAAACATGGCCCATCTAGCCTGACGTGGATTTAGTCTCCTCGCTGCCCGGATATGCTCGAGATTACGATGGTCAGTCCAGATGAGAAAAGGGTGTTTCGCCCCCTCAAGCCTATGTCTCCACAATGTCATAGTTTCGCTCCGCCGGGCCGTGCTTCCTCGAAAAGAAGGCACAAGGGGGAAGCTTGGGTGGCACGCCCAAGCGCTGGGACAGCACGGCCCCGACCCCCGCCTCGGATGCGTATCACCTCCACTATGAAAGCTAAAGAGGGGTCCGGATGCGCCAACACGGGCGCATTGGTAAACAGCTCCTTCAAATGACTGAAAGCTCTGCCCACCTCTGCTGACCAACGCAAGTGCACCGGTCCTCCCTTCAGCAGTGAGGTGATGGGAGCAGCCACCTGACCAAAACCCCGGATAAACCTCCGGTAGTAAATGGCAAACCCTAAAAACCACTGCACTTCTTTCACCGTGGTCGGGGGCGGCCAATTACGCACGGCTGTAACGCGGTCATCCTCCATCACCACCCCGGAGGTGGAAATACGATAACCCAGGAAGGAAACGGTCTGTTTGAAAAACTCACATTTCTCCGCCTTGCAATACAGGTCATGCCCCAGCAGTCGGCCAAGTACCTTACGCACCAGAGACACATGCGCCGCGCATGTGGCAGAACATATCAAGATGTAATCGATGTACACTACCACTCCCTGCCCGAGCAGGTCTCGGAGAATCTCATCTACGAAGGATTGAAAGACGGCTGGAGCATTCTTCAACCCATATGGCATGACGCGGTACTCATAATGACCAGATGTAGTACTAAATGTGGTTTTCCACTCATCTCCTCCCCGGATATGTACCAGATTATACTCACTCCTCAGGTCCAGTTTTGTGAAGAAACGCGGCCCGTGAAATGATTCCACCACCGTAGCGATGAGAGGTAGTGGGTAACTAAACCCCACTGTGATGGAATTTAGACCTCTATAATCAATGCACGGACGCAGACCTCCATCCTTCTTCTTCACAAAAAAAAAGCTTGAGGAGACGGGTGATGCGGAGGGCCGAATGTACCCCTGTCCCAGCGATTCAGCAACATATGTTACCATCGCTACTGTCTCCTCCTGGGACAATGGATACACGTGACTCCTAGGAAGAGCAGCGTTCTCCAGAAGGTTTATCGCGCAGTCCTCTCGACGATGGGGTGGTAATTGGGTCGCCCTCTTTTTACTGAAGGCGATAGCCAAATCGGCATATTCAGAGGGAATGCGCACGGTGGAAACCTGGTCGGAACTCTCCACCGTAGTCGCACCAACGGCAACTCCTATACACCTGCCTGAACACTCCTCTGACCACCCCTCAAGAGCCCCCTGTCGCCAGGAAATCACCGGGTTGTGTTGAGCTAGCCAGGGAATGCCCAACACCACTGGAAACGCAGGTGAATCTATAAGGAACAGACTAATTTGCTCCTTATGACCCCCCTGCGTTACCATGTCCAGCGGCACCGTAGCCTCCCTAACTACTCCTGACCCTAATTGTCGGCTATCTAAGGAGTGCACGGGGAAAGGTAGGTCTAACGACACCAGGGGAATCACTAGCCTTAACGCGAGCCCACGATCCATGAAATTCCCAGATGGACCTGAATCGACTAGCGCCTTATGCCAGGGAAAGAAGTTAACACATACATATGACCGACAGGAAGCTCTGGGTGAGTCTGGTGCTTACTCACCTGGGGTGATCGAGTAGTGCTCCGCCTGCCCTCCCGACTCCCAGACGAGTTCCTCCAGCACCGGTCGGCCATGTGCCCTCGCCGACCACAACTGGTGCAGGAAGACACTCCTCCTCCGGTCCCCCCCGAAGCCACCCCTCCTAACCCCATAGGGATAGGGGCAGAAGGGCTGGGAAGTGGAAACGACAGGACCTGATCCGAACGCCCGCGGGCAGCCAGCAGGTTGTCGAGACGGATAGCCATGTCAATGAGTTCATCCAGTGTGAGGGTGGTGTCCCGACATGCCAGCTTCCTGCGGACGTCCTCCCTGAGACTGCATCGGAAATGATCTATCAGGGCCCTGTCGTTCTACCCTGCTCCTGCGGCCAAGGTCCTGAACCCCAGGACAAAGTCCTGTGCGCTCCTCGGCTCCTGACGCAGGTGGAACAGCCGTTCACCTGGGGGTAATGATCCCTCGCCGAGTCCGGACGATTCCACACTGCGTTGGCCCACTCGAGAGCTCGCCCAGTCAAACAGGAGACGCGGGCGCTCACACTCTCGTCTCCGGAGGGAGCAGGATGCACGGTAGCCAGGTACAGTTCCAGTTGTAGAAGGAAACCGGTCACGCCGAAGAGCCCCGGAGCCAGATGCGGAAGGAGAAACAAGAGGTGCTGGCGGAGGGGGTGCTGGAGATGAGGTGGGAAGGCCAATCCTCTCCCATCGATCCATCTTCTCCATCATTTGGTCCATGGCTGAACCAATCCTATGGAGAACGCTGGTATGATGGAGGACCCTTTCCTCCATCGATGGGAGAGGAGATGCGGCTGCTCCTGCTGATTCCATGTAGTGGTGCGGGATTCTGTCACAGCCTACTAGGAGTGGTGGGTTGGAGTCAGGCGCAGAGAGCAGGGTTCGGTAAATCGTAATGTATTCTCCGGCAAAAAACGGTCACGCCAACATACAGGGCGCATAAAACAGACCAGCCCAAACACAGGACCAAACAGTCCGGAGAATACAAACATGAAACCACAACCAACAGAGTAACAAAAAACAATCCTGCACAAAACAAGGGCGGGTCAAACTACTACATATAGGGAAGCTAATTAAACCAAAATACACACAGGTGAAACTAATAAGACAAAACCAACAGACAACCGAAAAAGGGATCGGTCGCGGCTAGTAGGACGGTAACGACGACCGCCGAGCACCGCCCAAACAGGCAGGGGAGCCAACTTCGGCGGAAGTCGTGACAGCATCCTTCACACTGGTTTCATAATAATGCATCCTTCACACTGGTTTCCTAATGATGCATCCTTCACACTGGTTTCCTAATAATGCATTCTTCACACTGGTTTCTTAATGATACATCCTTCACACGGGTTTCTTAATGATGCATCCTTCACACTGGTTTCCTAATGATGCATCCTTCACACGGGTTTCTTAATGATGCATTCTTCACACGGGTTTCTTAATGATGCATCCTTCACACTGGTTTCTCAATGATGCATCCTTCACACGGGTTTCTTAATGATACATCCTTCACATGGGTTTCTTAATGATGCATCCTTCACACTGGTTTCCTAATGATGCATCCTTCACACTGGTTTCCTAATGATGAATAATTCCTGTGTTCTAATGTTACACTTTTAGAAAAAAAGTGCTATCTAGAACCTTAAAGGGTTCTTCGGCTGTCCCCATAGGAGAACCCTTTAAAGAACCCTTTTTGGTTCCAGGTAGAACCCTACTGGGTTCCATGTGGAACCCTTTCCCCAGACGATCCAAAAAGTGTTCTACCTGGAACCAAAATGGATTCTACTATGGGGACAGCCGAAGAACCCATTTGGAACCCTTTTTTCTTAGTTCTCACTGATTGGAGGTCCATTTCTTAGTTCTCACTGATCTGCCAGGTGAAAGGTCAAATTAATTTGGTGGACACAGGACTCCACTACCGGTATATTGCTTTCCCCCATCCAGTACTTTTCGTAGAAGTGTCATGAAGGTTTAGTATGTAGGAACTTTGATCCTACTATCAAAGTGGATTGATCTACACTGATCTTTAACATTGATTTACAACAGAGTGCCAGACAGTGCAGTGTGGTGTGAATTTGACCCGTAAGCAGTGAGGAGATGAGAGCATATCTCTCTTGTCTTGTGTGGTGTCCATCTCTTTGTCTTGTCTTGTTTTGTTTTGATCCTATCCCTTTCTCTGTGTATTGATTGGAATGTGGTCAGTGGTGCTTGTAGTTGGTGCCTTTGATAAAGTGTACAGTCATCTTATCTGGCAGAGTGCACACTTAGAATTGCCAAAGACCCAGGCTGTGTTCCATTTAAGATGCAGGCACAGACAGAATCCAGCAACACACTGGCCATTGTAATAGTGGATAGGACTATAAATGGGTCTTAGTTTAAATAAGACTCTTTTCATGTGCCCATGCGTCTATCTTATTAACATCATAAAAAAATCCTCATAAAAATGGCAGTTTCAGTTAGAGATATCTTTTTGCATGGGCTGCGTCTCCACCCACCACATCTGCCTACATCGGCCTTCTGCACCTGCGGTGTAAAGTGGCAGAGCTACAGCGGTGTTTGTCAGACCAGCAGTGTCATGTTTTGTCATATATTGTCTTGTCGTTGTGCTTTCCCTTCTGTTCGTTTCCCCCTGCTGGTCTTATTAGGTTCGTTCCCTCTTTCTATCCCTCTCTCTCCCCCTCCCTCTCTCTCTTCTCTCTATCGTTCCGTTCCTGCTCCCAGCTGTTCCTCATTCTCCTAACTCACTCATTTACTCTTTTTACACCTGTCCCCTATTTTGCCCTCTGATTAGAGCCCCTATTTCTCCCCTTGTTTTCCGCTTCTGTCCTTGTCGGATCCTTGTATGATGTCCGCTGTTCTGTGTCCTTGTCTCGCCCTGTCGTGTTTTACCTTCTTCAGATGCTGCGTGTGAGCAGGTGTCTAGGTCTGCTACGGCCGGTGCCTTCCCGAAGCAACCTGCAGTCTATGGTCGAGTCTCCAGGCAGTCCTCGCTACTACGAGTGGATTTAAGTTTTTCCTGTTTTGTTTTCTCCTTGTTATATCCAGGATTATTACTTTTGTCTTATACTGGAATAAAGACTCTGTTTTCGTTAAGTCGCTTTTGGGTCCTCATTCACCAGCATAACAAGCAGACATCCCGAAAATTGGTCTTCTCATGAAAACGTTTGGCCTACTAACTAATATAACCATGCTATGAAAAGATGAGACTCTCACAAACATGCTACGACCCCCACAAGTGTCATTGGACTCGTCTAAAGGTAACCTGGTACAGGTTAAAAAAATGAATGGAGGTAAGACGGTAGTTTTGTGCCAACAAATAAAAAGGGGTTAAATACCTGTGCCAAAAATAGGACAGCGACAGACACTTCCAAGCTTTATTCCTTCCTTATAATACATTTTTGAGGGGGATACCTACAGGGGTCCGAAAATTCAAAATCAAATAGCTAAATGATCTAGACTTTTAGAGATTTTAACATGAGCTACAGGCTAGACCCCGGGTCTCAGAAGCTAATCTCTAGAGAGCATACTTTAGTGCTCTAATTAATTTATCTGAATTAAGTCATTAATTATCGTTAGCACCAGCAGTGTCCTAACACCTATCACATGGATTGGCAATGGGGATTGGTTTTTCTTACACCTTTGAACTATACTCTCAGAGAGCATCTCAATTGACACCCTATTCCCTATATAGTGCACTACTTTTGACCAAGGCTCTATAGGGAATAGGGTGCTATTTGGGATACATAAATGTACCCATGTCCGTAGGATTCTTCATCTAAATGCATGTTGTAGGTCCTGTAATAGAGTTGATTAGTGTGCAGATTCACCTTGGGGTAGGGACTTATGTTTGGCGCAGGCTGCAACACCTCGTTCCCCAGACCTGATGGCTAACACAGACTAATGAGAGTGTTTAAGAGTTTAGGATGAGGAGGCTGAGGTGAGGAGGTTGTGGTGCTCCTCTCGCTCTCCTTCCCTCCTCTCTCTTTCTTTCCTTCCGTACCGCCTCTCTCTGTCGCTTTCTCTACCTCTAGCTCTTTCTCTCTATCTCGCTTTCTTTTTCTCCTTCTCTATTAAACAGCCTCGTGGCTGGTGACTTTGAAGTGTCTTTAAATATGGAGCTAATTCAAGGAAAGCTGCTAGCGAGGAGATAAAGAGAGAAAGAAAGAGAGGAGCACAGAGCGGGAGAAAGAGAGGGCATGGAAGAGTGAGGAGAGAGCGTGTGTGTGTGTGTGTGTGTGTGTGTGTGTGTGTGTGTGTGTGTGTGTGTGTGTGTGTGTGTGTGTGTGTGTGTGTGTGTGTGTGTGTGTGTGTGTGTGTGTGTGTGTGTGTGTGTGTGTGTGTGTGTGTGTGTGTGTGTGTGTGTGTGTGTGTGTGAACGCAGAGTACAATTCTCATCTGTTTCTCAAGTGCCGTGATGCCATCACTCTGTAAATTGTTTGGATTGGCTGAGCTGGCACAGAAAAGGGCTGTCACACAGTGGGCCGTGGTTCTGTGTTTGTGATGAGAGCCAAGAGCCTTAGGGCCCTCCATGCCAGCTGTGGGTTGGATGGATGAATGATGAGGAATGGCTAATGCATGGGCATGTACATGTACATATGATTTCTCTCTCTCTCTCTCTGTTCTTTTTCTGTCCCTTTGTTTCTCATTTATAATTTCCTTCCCGACACACTCCTCCCCCTCACCTCTGTCACCAACTTCTAACCACCTTCTGACCCTCCTCCTCACACACACACACACACACACACACACACACACACACACACACACACACACACACACACACACACACACACACACACACACACACACACACACACACACACACACACACACACACATTTTCCTCTTGCTTTTTCAACCCTCCTCCTTACCCCCTTTCCCTTGTCCCTTCTTTCTCCCCCCCTCTCCCCCTCCAGATGGTGTTCTATAAGGGTATGGCTGGCTCCCAGGTGACCCTGTCCAGCCCGGTGAACCAGAGCAGAGCCATGCTGGAGGAACAGGCCCGCCACCTGCTGACAGAGACAGAGAGGCAGACCATGGGCTACTACGTGGAGGAGTACCGAGACGGACACATAGGGGTGGAGCAGCTGGTCTTGGCCCTATTTGAACTGCTCAACACACATGCCAAGGTGAGGAGTGAAACTGTGTGTATGGGGAGATGTGGGAGGAGGATGTGTGTGTGTGCGTGCGTGCGTGCGTGCGTGCGTGCGTGCGTGTGTGTGTGTGTGTGCGTGTGTGTGTGTGTGTGTGTGTGTGTGTGTGTGTGTGTGTGTGTGTGTGTGTGTGTGTGTGTGTGTGTGTGTGTGTGTGTGTGTGTGTGTGTGTGTGTGTGTGTGTGTGTGTGTGTGTGTGTGTGTGTGTGTGTGTGTGTGCATGTGTGTGTGTGCGTGTGTGTGTGTATTAGTTGGTGTGAGGTGCATTATGTATTGGGTTCTTGTGTTCTCTCACTTCGTAGTGCTTATGGTGATTATTTGCCTTTTCTCTGTACATCCATCACTTGGATGACAAGTTTTGTGAGACTTTCGATGATTTATGTTAAGGCTTTTGTGGATGTTCAGACGATGTTCTGTTTTTACCCATTATCTTATAAAGCTGCTTGTCTTTCTGTCTATGCCATAGCCCTCCACCTCATATAAAGCAATGATTTATCAAAAGTATTGAATTCACAATTTACAAAGTGCTTCACAATGTTCTTCAGTTACATTCTGCATTCCCCATAGTCTCCTATTGCATGTTTTAGACTGATGCCTGTTATAGCTCCATATAACTCTTGAACACTGTCTCCCTCCCCTTCCCCACCCTTCCTCTCAGTTCGCCCTGCTATCAGAGGTGCGTGGCCTGGTAACTCCCCAGGATCTGGAGCGTTTCGATGGGATGGTGCTGCGCCACAAGATCCAGGCTTTGGAGGCTCGGCAGGGGAGTGCCTGTGCGGCCGCTCTCCACTCTGACTCCATCTCTATGGTCTCCTACCCAGATACCCTGGCCTCCTCGTCAACGAGCAACATGACCTCCACCACCCTCAGTTCTGCACGGGTAAGGCGACTGGGTTGGAGTGGACCCACTCTCTGTTCGTCTGTCTCTCTCACTCTCTATCTCTATGTCTGTCTGTCTGTCTTGTCTGCCTACCTGTCTGTATGACTTTTTGTGAAAGTCTGAGTCATTCATCTTTCCCAGTTGTCACTGATGCCTCGAAGCAGACCTCTTGGAAGTTGTCCCTGTTTGATGAGTTGTAGAGGATAGAGCCGTTAAGGACGACGTTCCTCAGAATGACCAGCCCTGCATTGGGCAAGGAGAGGGGATTGGGAGGACAGAGGGGCTACATACCAAATACCACTCTATTCCCTATATAGCGCACTACTTTTGACAAGAGCCATAAGGATCCTGGTCAAAAGTAGTGCACTAAATAGGGAATAGAGTGCCATTTGGGGCGTAGACAGGGATAAGAGCATTGTGTCCCTGCTGAGTTGGAAAGTGTGTAAATCCTCCACTACAGATGAAAGAGACTTATTTATCTAGGAAGTTCTTCCGTTTAACCCAGACTCCCCCTCCCTTTTCAACCCCACAGGAAAGACTGCTGTGGTTGATAGATATGATGGAGGTAGAAGTTGTTGCCAATACTCTTCTTTTGCATCAGTTGGCAGTGATGTTCTGCTTTTATGTTTGAAGTCAATACTGTTTGGAGTGCTTTAGTCCGCATTCACTTATCAGGTTGCATAAAGCCAATGCAAGTAATCTCCTCTGCTGGTTTGTGTCTTGTAGTTATATCCAAGTGTGACTGTCTTTTTGAAAATGTCTATGTGTGTGTGTGTGTGTGTGTGTGTGTGTGTGTGTGTGTGTGTGTGTGTGTGTGTGTGTGTGTGTGTGTGTGTGTGTGTGTGTGTGTGTGTGTGTGTGTGTGTGTGTGTGTGTGTGTGTGTGTGTGTGTGTGTGTGTGTGTGTGTATTCGGTGTACATGAGCCTGCATGTGGGTGTGTGCTTGCATGCATGTGTGTGTGTTTCCCTATTCACAGTGCATACACACACATTGTCATGCAGTGTGCTTGTGCTAGTGGCCTGGTGACTCTCCTATTCCCGACCTTCATTTGTTAGTCACATTGTCTATAATTAGATACATGAAGCTTCTAGGCTGTATGTTACCCTGGAAGACTAAATAAACCCTTGTTCACCAGAATAATGTCATAAATGGCTAGAATGAAATAAATGCTTCAATATAGTTGACATCTGTAAAGTTGTCTCTGTTTCTGCTTCCTTCCTGGAGTAAAGACCTTTTAGGGACCAAATATGTTTGACCGGTTGTCAGGAAATAGAAGACTGTGAAAATGATGCAATATGTTTCTGATATGATTTCAGTTCAGCTTGGATGCATATTTTATATGGTTGAAATACTATCAGCTTTTATGATGCTGATAAAGATAGAACGTCTACCAACTGGTCCCTAACTGCACATTCGTATTTGCTCAAGATGCTGAAAGAAATTAATCCTATTTCTCCACTCCTGTTTCAGAATCAAAATGTACTTTTGCATCCACCGGACGGAGGCTCAGTTCAAGAACAAGCAAACATATTAACCCCTGGCATGTCATGCAAATTCAAAGCTGGGCTGTACAACATGAAAAAATGCAGGGAGCTTGGGTCTAGAAAAGACTGGATGGATTAAACTAGCAAAAGACTGGATGGATTAAACTAGCAAAAGACTGGATGGATTAAACTAGCAAAAGACTGGATGGATTAAACTAGCAAAAGACTGGATGGATTAAACTAGCAAAAGACTGGATGGATTAAACTAGCAAAAGACTGGATGGATTAAACTAGCAAAAGACTGGATGGATTAAACTAGCAAAATATTGGATTGGATTAAACTAACAAAAGACTGGATGGATTAAACTAGCAAAAGACTGGATGGATTAAACTAGCAAAAGACTGGATAGATTAAACTAACAAAAGACTGGATGGATTAAACTAACAAAAGACTGGATGGATTAAACTAACAAAAGACTGGATAGATTAAACTAACAAAAGACTGGATAGATTAAACTAACAAAAGACTGGATGGATTAAACTAACAAAAGACTGGATGGATTAAACTAGCAAAAGACTGGATGGATTACTCTAGCAAAAGACTGGATGTAAGGGTTTTCTGGTGAAAGAGAAGCGGACCAAAAAGCAGCATGGTGGTTATTCATGTTCTTTAATTTATAAAGAAACTACACATGAGATAACTAACAAAAACAACAAAAGTGAGAAAACCTAAAAACAGTCCTATCTGGTGCAAACACAGAGACAGGAACAATCACCCACAAACACACAGTGAAACCCAGGCTACCTAAGTATGATTCTCAATCAGAGACAACTAATGACACCTGCCTCTGATTGAGAACCATACTAGGCCGAAATAATAGAAATTCCCAAAACCTAGAAAAACAAACATAGACTGCCCACCCAACTCACGCCCTGACCATACTAACTAAATACAAAACACAGGAAATAAAGGTCAGAACGTGACAGTACCCCCAAAGGTGCGGACTCCGGCCGCAAAACCTTGACCTATAGGGGAGGGTCTGGGTGGGCGTCTGTCCGCGGTGGCGGTTCTGGCGCGGGACGCGGACCCCACTTCACCATTGTCTTAGTCCGCCTTATTGTCCGCCTCCGTGGCTTTCTCACCATGGCAACCCCTCTCAATGACCCCACTGGACAGAGGGGCAGCTCTGGACAGAGGGGCTCTGGCGCCTCTGGGCTGAGGGGCTCTGGTGCCTCTGGGCTGAGGGGCTCTGGCGCCTCTGGGCTGAGGGGCTCTGGCAGCGGCGCCGGACAGGCGGGACGCTCCGGCAGCGGCGCCGGACAGGCGGGAGGCTCCGGCAGCGGCGCCGGACAGGCGGGAGGCTCCGGCAGCGGCGCCGGACAGGCGGGATGCTCCGGCAGTGGCGCCGGACAGGCGGGACGCTCCGGCAGCAGCGCAGGACAGGCGGGAGCACCTGCAGGGAGGAGACAGAGAGACAGCCTGGTGCGTGGAGCTGCCACAGGAGGCAGCGGCAGCGGCGCTGGACAGCTGCCACAGGAGGCTCCGGCAGCGGCGCCGGACAGGCGGGATGCTCCGGCAGCGGCGCCGGACAGGCGGGAGGCTCCGGCAGCGACGCCGGACAGGCGGGAGACTCCGGCAATGCTGGAGAGGAGGAAGGCTCTGTAGGCCTGATGCGTGGTGCTGGCACTGGTGGTACTAGGCCGAGGACACGCACAGGAAGCCTGGTGCGGGGAGCTGCCACCGGAGGGCTGGTGTGTGGAGGTGGTGACGGATAGACCGGACCGTGAAGGCGTACTGGAGATCTTGAGAGCAGGGCTGGCACCAACCGCCCTGGCTGGATCTTCAGTCTAGCCTGGCAGATGTGAGGAGCTGAGATGTAGCGTACTGGGCTAAGCACGCGTACTGGGGACACCGTGCGTTCCACCGCATAGCACGGTGCCTGACCAGTACCATGCCCGCCACGGTTAGCACTGCTAGGCGCACTGTAGCACTGAGCTGGCACAGGACATGCAAGGCTAGGGAGGTGCACAGGAGGCCTGGTGCGTGAGGCTGGCACCATCTTCACCAGCCGACTAGCACGCACCTCAGGACGAGTATGGAGAGCGGACCCAGGTGTCATCAAATCCTCGACACGCTCCGTCGGGCGAATTCCGTGTCTCATGCACCAACACAGCAACTCCCTCATATCTCTCTCCTCCAATCTCCCCATTAACTCCTTCACAGTCTCTGCTTCGCTCACCTCCAACACCAGCTCTGGTTCTGAGCTCCTCCTTGGCTCCTCACGATAAGCGGGGGGAGTTGGCTCAGGTCTGACTCCTGACTCTGCCACACTCCCCCTGTGCCCCCCCCAAGAAATATTTGGGGCTAACTCTCGGGCTTCCGTCCGCGCCGCCGTGCTTGCTTCGCCAACCTCATTCTCCTGTAACCTTCCGCGCACTGCTCCATCAAATCCCAGGCGGGCTCCGGCACTCTCCCTGGGTCGACCGCCCACCTGTCTATTTCCTCCCAAGTTGTGTAGTCCAGATTCTGCTCCTGCTGCCTTTCACCACGCCGCTTGGTCCTGTTGTGGTGGGTGATTCTGTAAGGGTTTTCTGGTGAAAGAGAAGCGGACCAAAAAGCAGCATGGTGGTTATTCATGTTCTTTAATTTATAAAGAAACTACACATGAGATAACTAACAAAAACAACAAACGTGAGAAAACCTAAAAACAGTCCTATCTGGTGCAAACACAGAGACAGGAACAATCACCCACAAACACACAGTGAAACCCAGGCTACCTAAGTATGATTCTCAATCAGAGACAACTAATGACACCTGCCTCTGATTGAGAACCATACTAGGCCGAAACATAGAAATTCCCAAAATCTAGAAAAACAAACATAGACTGCCCACCCAACTCACGCCCTGACCATACTAACTAAATACAAAACACAGGAAATAAAGGTCAGAACGTGACACTGGATGTATTAAACTAGCAAAAAACTGGATGGATTAAACTAACAAAAGACTGAATGGATTAAACTAGCAAAAGACTGGATGGATTAAACTAGCAAAAGACTGGATGTATTAAACTAGCAAAAGACTGGATGGATTAAACTAGCAAAAAGACTGGATGGATTAAACTAGCAAAAGACTGGATGGATTAAACTAGCAAAAGACTGGATGGATTAAACTAACAAAAGACTGGATAGATTAAACTAGCAAAAGACTGGATGGATTAAACTAACAAAAGACTGGATTGGATTAAACTAGCAAAAGACTGGATGGATTAAACTAACAAAAGACTGGATGGATTAAACTAGCAAAAGACTGGATGGATTAAACTAGCTAGCAAACGATTGGGTGGATTAAACTAGCTAGCAAAAGAGTGAGTGGATTAAACTAGCAAAAGAGCGGGGGGATTAAACTAGCAAAAGAGTGGGTGGATTAAACTAGCTAGCAAAAGAGTGGGTGGATTAAACTAGCTAGCAAAAGAGTGGGTGGATTAAACTAGCTAGCAAAAGAGTGGGTGGATTAAACTAGCAAAAAGAGTGGGTGAATTAAACTAGCTAGCAAAAGAGTGGGTGGATTAAACTAGCAAAAAGAGTGGGTGGATTAAACTAGCAAAAAGAGTGGGTGGATTAAACTAGCAAAAAGAGTGGGTGGATTAAACTAGCTAGCAAAAGAGTGGGTGGATTAAACTAGCAAAAGAGTGGGTGGATTAAACTAGCAAAAGAGTGGGTGGATTAAACTAGCAAAATAGTGGGTGGATTAAACTAGCAAAAGAGTGGGTGGATTAAACTAGCTAGCAAAAGAGTGGGTGGAATGGACAATAACATCCTCTGCCTCCAACATAAAAAACAACAACAAAGAGCCCTCGGAAAAAAGGTCTTTGAAGATGCCCGAACAAAGGCACATTTAGTGGCAGTAAGCATTGTAGACAAGGCTCAAGAGGACACCCAGGTTATAGTTAACTCAGAATGGAAAAAAATAAGCACTACAGCCAGAAGGATGCTAAACGTCACAGCCACAGGCCCGCTTGTGGCTTTGAGCAAGACATTGACTGTCAGGAGTTAAATGGACTTGACATGGGGAGAGTCACTGTGGGAGGTTTTGAAAACTAAGTTAGGAACTTATTTTTCCTTTATAAACTTGTTCTGTACTGTGAAGTTAATCTGTATATGTACTTCATATTTTCACATAGGAAGGAGGACTATATATTCTCATATGTTTTCTGCTTTAGCCTACATTGATTTATTTTAGTTGAGGTTATCTTCCGATATTGTGATATTTGTTCTACTGCTTTATTGATGTCTTGAATATTATAATAAATTCAGGTCTTGTAAGAACTCAGCTGAGTATGTGTGCATATGCATGTGGTGGGTATTCTGCAGTGACGTCTAAAAGTGTATGGGTACTCATCATCCATCCTACCTTCCCGAATTCCCTGAGAATGCAGAACAATGGACTAGCTTCTTCGGCAAGGAGCCGATCTGCTTGGGAGTCCTATCGGAGAGTTTAGGTTGCGAAGATGCTTACGGAGAGGCAGACGTGGCAAGGTCTTAGTGAGAATAAGACACTGGGCATCCCGCCCTCCATTACCGAGCATACTACTCGTTAATGTTCAATCATTAATGAAAAAACTTGATGAACTCGCGATGATCCCCTTCAAGAGGGACATCAGGTCCTGCAACATATTCTATTTTTCTGAGACTTGGCTTTCCTCCGACATCCAGACGGATTATATACAACCAGTGGGTTTTACAGTTTTTCAAGCAGATAGGAAGCGGGAGCTCTCTGGAAAGTGCAAGGGTTGGGGGCTCTGATTTCTGACCAACAACACATGGTGCGACGGCGGAAACATACAGGAACTTAAAGGTTTCTGCTCCGCGAACTTGGAACACTTGGTCATAAAATGTCATCCTTTTCACCTTCCGAGGGAGTTCACTGGGATTATCGCTGTGTACATCTCACTCCAAACCAACACCAAAAAGATTCTCAAAGATCTTCATTGGACACTGAACAAACTGGAGATCGCATTCCCAGGGTACTTTAAGAAAAGTAATTTGAGAACAGTGCTCCCAAATTATTACCAACACATTGAGAGAACCATTGTTTTTACTTCTTTGACTGAAATGTAAATGTTAACATCTTTGTCATGATTTCCTAAGAACAATTTATTTAGCGATTTTATGGGGGTGGAAATAATTATTTTTTTGTCTAACTTGCAGAAATTCAACTCTTGACAACTGCTACACACCTTTTCGATATGGGTGTAAGGCCCACTCCCATCCTCCTTTTGGAAAATCCAACCATGACTCCATCTTGCTTCTCCCCACCTACAAACAAAGACTGGAGGGAAGTTCCGGTGGTTAGGTCTATACAGCATTGGTCCAACCAATCGGAATTCACGCTCCAAGACTGCTTTGATCACGTGGACTGGAATATGTTCCAGGTTGCCTCTGGAGATAATCTCAATGAAAACGCCGAAAGTCACCGGATTCATAAAAAAATGCATAGATGACGTGATAAAGATAGTATCTTTCAAAACGTACCCAAATCAAAACCGTAGATTGATAGCAGCCTTGTAGGAAAACTGAAAGAGAGAGATGCTGCTTATGAACAGGGCAAGGTGACTGGGGACAATAATTTGGTTAAACAGTACAAATATGACTTACGCAGATCAATCAAGATGTCGAAACACAAGTATAGAGACAAAGTGGAGGAGCAATTCAGCGGGTCAGACAAAAGGCATGTGTGGCAGGGCTCCTAACGATCACGGATTACAAAATGAAAGCCAGCCACATCACTGTCACCAACGCCACCATACCGGACGAGCTAAATACCTTTTTCTCAAGATTCGTGAACAATGACCCTGCGCTGCAGAGGAAAGCCCCGTGACAACGTGAGCTACACACTCACAGTCTCCACTGAGGACGTATATAAGTTATTCAAACGTGTTAACGTTTGCTGGCCCAAGTGGCATCTTGAGCTGTACACTCAGAGCATGTGCAGACCCGCTGGCTGTCATGTTCTCTAACATTTTTCATCTCTTCCTAGCTCAGTCCTCTATACCCAACTGTTTGAAGATGTCCACTATCATCCCTGTACCCAAGAAAGGGAAATAACTGAACTGAATGAATGCCCTGACAGATCCACAGACGACACAATTGCCATTGCACTGCACACTGTCCTTACCCACCCGGACAAAAGAAATGCATATGTGAGGATACTGTTCATTGACTACAGCTCGGCCTTCAATACCATAGTGCCCTACAAGGTCATCACAAAGCTCACAGCCCTGGGTCAGAACTCCTCCCTATGCAACTGGGTCCTAAACATCCTGATGGGCAGCCCCCAGGTGATGAAGGTAGGCAACATTACCTCCTCGACACGAATTATCAACACAAGTGCTCCACAAGGGTGCGCCTCAGTCCTTTCCTGTATTTCCTATATACCCACGACTGCGTGGCCTCACACAGTTCCAACTCCACCATCAAGTTCGCTGATGACACGCCAATAGTAGGTCTGATCACCAACAATGACAAGACAGCCTACAAGGAGGAGGTAGGCACTCTGACGGCCTGATGCCAGGTAAACAACCTGTTCCTCAACATTAGCAAAACAAAAGAGCCGATTGTGGACTTCAGGAAGAACCAGTGAGTCTTCAACCTCAGGAGGCTGAAGAAATGCGGCCTGTCCACAGGGGCCCTCACAGTGTTCTACAGGTGCACCATTGAGAACGTACTGTCAGGCTGCATCACAGTCTGGTACGGCAACTCCACCGCCGCGGACCGCAAGGCTCTTCAGAGTGTAATATGTGCAGCCGAACGCACCATTGGTTGCACACTTTCTGCCGGGTTTTGCAGGAAGGCCGAGAATATCATCAGGGACCCCAGCCACCCAAACCATGTCCTGTTCTCCCCACTTCAATCACTCAGACGCAGGCAGTACAGGTCATCGCAAAAACTGAAAGACTAGTCCCCCCTCCCCCTCCTCCTCACCCTCAAATCTAATTTACCTCACATGTTACTTCCCCTAGACTGCGGAGCAGTCTCAGGCACAGCATCGCAGAACTAGCTACAGATCCAGGTTCAAGGTTCAAATCAGATCCAGGTTCAGATCCAGGTTCAATCCCAGGCTGAGTCACAGCCGGCCGCGACCGGGAGACTTCGGTCGGCAGTTGTACTGTGTTTCTTCCGACACATTGATGCGGCTGGCTTTTGGGTTAAGCGAGCAGTGTGTCAAGAAGCAGTGCGGCTTGGCAGGGTCGTGTTTCGGAGGACACATGGCTCTCGACCTTCGCCTCTCCCAAGTCCGTACGGGAGTTGCAGGGATGGGACAAGACTGTAACTTCCAATTGGATATCACAAAATTGGTGTGAAAAAACAGGTAAAAATAAAAAATGTGCTTCTGATGAAGAGCTAGAACTTAAGTAAATAGCCCTATCAGACTGAAAGGTCATTTCGTCAAACTTGTGGGGCTCTCCATATTCATCGGGTGCTCATTTAAAATATTTGCTGCTACTTCACTCAATCCCGTTTGAAAAGTCTCCCTTCCTAGCTGTTTTTACATTCACCGAGACCACCCAGAATATTCCCAGATTTTCATAAAATGGTCACACGTCTCTCGTTTGTGCATCACAAACTTTTGTGTGAGGCAAAAAGAGTATGCTGAGTGCAGTTCAATTCGGTGCAGCCAACAGCAGAAGTCCGGAGTGCTTTGAGAGTAGCTCCTCCACATCTCATTATTATCTCATTGTGGTGCTCCTTTAGTAGGCTAAAGTTAGATCAAAGATGAGTCAAAGTCTTGGAAAATCACATAATGATTAAATAGTATTCTACATAACATAACCAAATGTTATGCCAAATCATTTTATTCATGTAGGCTACGCTGTCCTGCAAATGTTACGCAAAATCATCCTGTTGTGCCACACTTGGGTATTTTAAATGTGGTTACCCTAATCACAAATAACATAGCCAGCACTGCCATCACCCTCTTTTAACACCTCACTAAATCTTTCCCAAACATTACTCCTATGTCCTTCCCTTCTCTTTATTTTCAACTCTCCATTCTGCAGCTTTTCTCTTTTTGAATTAAACTAAGAGATTGTCCTTATTGTTTCTGCCCATTCCCTAAAGCCTTTGGCGTGTAGACTATTTGGTGCACATACAGTCCACACTAATAATGCCAGATAGCTTAAAAATAATGAACGGTAAACCTCAACGTAGCCTAGAAATTGGACAAGAATGATAAGCCACCCAGCTGCCCTTCATCCACAAAATATATCATGACACTAAACCCGCCCGCCCCGCAGATACAGTGCCTTGCAAAAGTATTCATCCCCCTTGGCGTTTATCCATTTTGTTGCATTACAACCTGTAATTTAATGGATTTTTATTTGGATTTCATGTAATGGACATACACAAAATTGTCCAAATTGGTGAAGTGAAATTAAAAAAAATTATGGAAAAGTAATATCTGGTGCGACCAATTATCTTCAGAAGTCACATAAAGTTTAAAGTCCACCTTTGTGCAATCTGTCACATGATCTCAGTATATGGACACCTGTTCTGAAAGGCCCCAGAGTCTGCAACACCAATAAACAAGGGGCACCACCAAGAAAGCGACACCATGAAGACCAAGGAGCTCTCTAAACAGGTCAGGGACAAAGTTCTGGAGAAGAACAGACCAGGCTTGGGTTATAAAAAAATATCTGAAACTTTGAACATCCCACGGAGCACCATGAAATCCATTATTTAAAAAAATGAAAGAATATGGCACCACGACGAACCTGCAAAGAGAGGGCCACCCATCAAAACTTACAGACCAGGCAATGAGGACATTAACCTGTTGAGTGTAGGGGGCAGTATTTTGATGTTTGGATGAAAAACGTACCCAAATGAAACTGCCTATTTCTCAGGCCCAGAATCTAGAATATGCATATAATTAGGATAGAAAACACTTTAAAGTTTCCAAAACTGTCAAAATATTGTATAACAGAACTGACATTGCAGGCGAAAACCTGAGGAAAATCCACCCGGAAGTGCTGTTTTTCCTGAAAGCTCTCTGTTCCATTGCCTGCCTTCACTACATTTAAAGGGATATCAACCATATTCCTTTTCCTATGGCTTCCATTTGTTGTGAACAGTCTTTAGACATAGTTTCAGGCTTTTGTTTTGAAAAATGAGCGAGAAAGATCACGTCATTGTATGGCTGGGTGCCAGCAACGATTTGCATGCGCAACAGTTTGGAGCAGACATTTTATCTCGCTCTCCTATTGAAGAAGGTACAGTCCGGTTGAAATATTATCGATAATACACTGCTCAAAAAAATAAAGGGAACACTAAAATAACACATCCTTGATCTGAATGAATGAAATATTCTTAAATACTTTTGTCTTTACATAGTTGAATGTGCTGACAACAAAATCACACAAAAATGATCAATGGAAATCAAATGTATCAACCCATGGAGGTCTGGAATTGGAGTCACACTCAAAATTAAAGTGAAAAACCACACTACAGGCTGATCCAACTTTGATGTAATGTCCTAAAAACAAGTCAAAATGAGGCTCAGTTGTGTGTGTGGCCTCCATGTGCCTGCA
Organism: Oncorhynchus gorbuscha; assembly: GCF_021184085.1. NCBI lineage: Eukaryota > Metazoa > Chordata > Actinopteri > Salmoniformes > Salmonidae > Oncorhynchus > Oncorhynchus gorbuscha. The sequence continues at coordinate 59,760,176 of NC_060183.1, read as the reverse complement.
TGACCTCCCTACAACGCCTGGGCATGCTCCTGATGAGGTGGTGGATGGTCTCCTGAGGGATATCCTCCCAAACCTGGACTAAAGCATCTGCCAACGCCTAGACAGTCTGTGGTGCAAAGTGGCGTTGGTGGATGGAGTGAGACATGATGTCCCAGATGTGCTAAATTGGATTCAGGTCTGGGGAACGGGCGGGCCAGTCCATAGCATCAATGCCTTCCTCTTCCAGCCACATGAGGTCTATCATTGTCTTGCATTAGGAGGAACCCAGGGCCAACCGCACCAGCATATGGTCTCACAAGGGGTCTGAGGATCTCATCTCGGTACCTAATGGCAGTCAGGCTCCCTCTGGCGAGCACATGGAGGGCTGTGCGGCCCCCCAAAGAAATGCCACCCCATACCATGACTGACCCACCGCCAAACTGGTCATGCTGGAGGATGTTGCAGGCAGCAGAACGTTCTCCAAGGCGTCTTCAGACTCTGTCACGTCTGTCACATGTGCTCAGTGTGAACCTGCTTTCATCTGTGAAGAGCACAGGGCACCAGTGGTAAATTTGCCAATCTTGGTGTTCTCTGGCAAATGTCAAACGTCCTGCACGATGTTGGGCTGTAAGCACAACCCCCATCTGTGGACGTCGGGCCCTCATACCACCTTCATGGAGTCTGTTTCTGACCGTTTGAGCAGACACATACACATTTTTGGCCTGCTGGAGGTCATTTTGCAGGGCTCTGGCAGTGCTCCTCCTGCTCCTCCTTGCACAAAGGCAGAGGTAGCGGTCCTGATGCTGGGTTGTTGCCAACCTACGGCCTCCTCCACGTCTCCTGATGTACTGGCCTGTCTTCTGGTAGCGCCTCCATGCTCTGGACACTACGCTGACTGACACAGCAAACCTTCCTGCCATAGCTGGCATTGATGTGCCATCCTGGATGAGCTGCACTACCTAAGCCACTTGTGTGGGTTGTAGAATCCGTCTCATGCTACCACTAGAGTGAAAGCACCGCCAGCATTCAAAAGTGACCAAAACATCAGCCAGGAAGCATAGGAACTGAGAAGTGGTCTGTGGTCACCACCTGCAGAACCATTCCTTTATTGTCTTGCTAATTGCCTATAATTTCTACCTGTTGTCTATTCCATTTGCACAACAGCATGTGAAATTTATTGTCAATCAGTGTTGCTTCCTAAGTGGACAGTTTGATTTCACAGTTTGATTTCACAGAAGTGTGATTGACTTGGAGTTACATTGTGTTGATTAAGTGTTCCCTTTATTTTTTTGAGCAGTGTATATTGTACAAACAACCTGAGGTTCAATTATAAAAACGTTTGACATGTTTCTACGAACTTTATGGATACTATTTGGAATTTTTGTCTGCCCGGTCATGACCGCTCAAGCTTGTGGATTTCTGAACATAATGCACCAACCAAATGGAGGTATTTTGGATATAAAAATCATCTTTACGGAACAAAAGGAACATTTATTGTGTCATTGTGAGTCTCGTGAGTGCAAACATCCGAAGATCATCAAAGGTAAGCGATTCATTTTATTGCTTTTCTGACTTTCGTGACCAATCAACTTGGCTGCTAGCTGTTTGTAATGTTTTGTCTGCTGAGAGAGATTTCCTTCCATATACGCTTGGTATACTTTCGCCGAAAAGCTTTTTTGAAATCTGACACGCCAGGTGGATTAACAACAAGCTAAGCTGTGTTTTGCTATGTTGCACTTGTGATTTCATGAAAATAAGATATTTTTAGGAATTTAATTTGAATTTGGCGCTCTGCAATTCAGCGGATGTTGACAAATTATCCCGCTAACGGGATGGGTGCATCAAGAAGTTCAGAGAGGCAACAAAGAGACCAAAGATAACCCTGAAGGATCTGCAAAGCTCCACAGTGGAGAGGGGAGTATATGTCCATAGGACCAGTTTAAGCCATACATTCCACAGAGCTGGGCTTTACGGAAGAGTGGCCAGAAAAAAGCCATTGCTTAAAGAAAAAAATAAGCAAACACGTTTGGTGTTTGCCAAAAGGCATGTCTGGTCAGATGAGACTAAAATTGAGCTTTTTGGCCATCAAGGAAAATGCTATGTCTGGCAAAAACCCAACACCTCTCATCACAAGAATAACATCCCCACAGTGAAGAATGGTGGTGGCAGCATCATGCTGTGGGGATGTTTGTCCATCGGCAGGGACTGGGAAACTGGTCAGAATTAAAGGAATTATGGATGGAGGGAAATTCTTAAGGGAAACCTGTTTCAATCTTCCAGAGATTTGAGACTGTGGGACGGAGGTTCACCTTCCAGCAGGACAATGACCCTAACCATACTGCTAAAGCAAAACTCAAGTGGTTTAAGGGGAAACATATAAATGTCTTGGAATGGCCTAGTCAAAGCCCAGACCTCAATCCAATTGAGAATCTGTGGTATGACTTAAAGAATGCTGTACATCAGCGGAACCCATCCAACTTGAAGGAGCTGGAGCAGTTTTGCCTTGAAGAATGGGCAAAAATCCCAGTGTCTAGATGTGCCATGCTGATCGAGAGGTACCCCAAGAGACTTGCAGCTGTAATTGCTGCAAAAGGTGGCTCTTCAAAGTATTGACTTTGGTTGGGTGAATAGTTATACACGCTCAAGTTTTCTGTTGTTTTTGTCTTATTTCTAGTTTGTTTCACAAGAAAAAATATTTTGCATGTTGTGTAAATCAAATGATACACAACCTCAGAAATGTATATTTTAATTCCAGGTTGTAAGGCAACAAAATAGGAAAAGTGCCAGGGGGGGGGGGGGGGGTGAATACTTGTGCAAGCCACTGTATAAGTGAGGGTACTGCGGGTTATGAATCAACCTGTGCATCACTAGTGTCTTCTGTCCTAAAATGTGTGCTGGTGCTTGGTAGTGGCTGTTGTTTCAACAGGAGTAATTTCAGACAGACATACTTAGCTGCTGCTGTCCTGTCCTGTCCACTATTGATGTGTCTCCTCCTGGAGGAGGAGACTTACGTACACTTACGTTGACGTAACACACACACACTCAGAGGCACACGTAAACACATGCACACACACACACTCAATATTCTCTGACTCAGAGAACAAGCTGACAGTTGAGAAAAGCTGCAGCAGGCTTACCATACATAGTACACGATGGACCATGCCAGACCTTCACACACTCACAAGTCACATCTCTATCTCTGTCTCAGCATGGCCCCTGGATGGTATGACCAGGTGTGTGTGTGTGTGTGTGTGTGTGTGTGTGTGTGTGTGTGTGTGTGTGTGTGTGTGTGTGTGTGTGTGTGTGTGTGTGTGTGTGTGTGTGTGTGTGTGTGTGTGTGTGTGTGTGTCTGGTGGTGGGGGGGTCTGGGCTGTGCCCCTGCTTATAGTTGTTTTTGTTTTGGAGTCACTGTTGAATGCCGCTGTTTTGGAGAGATTAGAGAGGTGGGATGGTTTTAGTTGGGGATCAGAAAATGTGGATTTATCAACTAGACACAGTATGGTGTACAGTCACATACCCAAACACATGCAAACACAGACACACTTACAGCTGATTACATGTGTGCACACACAAACACTCTCTCTCTCTACCTCTCTCTCTCTACCTCTCTCTCTCTCTCTCTCTGTCACACACACACACACACACACACACACACACACACACACACACACACACACACACACACACACACACACACACACACACACACACACACACACACACACACACACACACACACACACACACACACACACACACACACACACACACACACACACACACACTAAGTAACAACTATTGCAGCTGGGGCGCAACTTTGGTTTCAGAAGTGGGGTGGATATAATCTGGTGGTGGGTCTGGGGGTCCCTCAGAATTTTTGGGGCCATTTAAAGCTCATTTCCTGCATTTCTACTAGGGCTGTCGACGACATAAAAAAACACTACCAAGAGTACTCTTTTCTTTCGAACAATCAATCAGTTGAAATTTGAAAACTTGTATTTTTCTATATATAGACACACCCTATGTGTTCTGATAAAATCATCTTGAGTATATGTACTGAACTTGTCTGATGCTTTAAGCATGCTGTTTTATTAAATATTTAAGACAAATGACTCAAGAGGGAGCCAGAGAGCAAGATAGCCTGACCAGAAGAAAAAAACCTGTTCCTGATGCTGCTGCTGGCCTTTGCAGATTCTGCCTTTACGCTCCTGAAGTTGCCGGTAATCTGCAATCTTTTTTATTTGGAGTGCCAATTTATCTTACCATTTGTTTTACCCTCTTTCTCCCCAATTTCGTGGTATCCAATTGTTAGTCGTTACTGTCTTGTCTCATCGCTACAACTCCTGTACGGGCTCGGAGAGATGAAGGTCGAGAGCCATGCGTCCTCTGAAACACAACCCAACCAAGCCACACTGCTTCTTAATAACACAGCAGGCATCCAACCCGGAAGCCAACTGCACCAATGTGTCAGAGGAAACACCGTACGCCGAGCGACCTGGTCAGCGCGCACTGCACCCGGCCCACCACAGAAGTCGCTATTGCATGTTGAGACAAGGATATCCCAACCGGCCAAACCCTCCCTATCCCGGACGACGCTAGGCTAATTGTGCGTTGCCCCATGGACCTCCCGGTCGCGGCCGGCTGCGACAGAGCCTGGGCGCGAACCCAGGCTCTGCATCCTCAGAACCCAGTCTGCATCCTCAGAGTTTTGCGCACCAGTGAGCTCAGGACAGACACCGCTGTAGGCTATTTGTGCAAGGGATAAGAAGTAATCAGATATTTTATGACTTTTCCATTGGATCAGAGCATTACATTTTTCCCTTTCATGCCAAGTGGTTATCGAAAAGGAGAGAGCTGGAAATATTGTTATAATACATTGAGGAACTATTGGTATTCTCAATTGATTCTAAAACCATACTTTGTTTACTTGTTGTTTGTGGTGAAGAAAAAATACTTTGAGAAGCTCCACAGCTCATTAGTGGTGATGAGTAACGGCAATCAGAAATACTATCAGACATCCCAAAATGGGCACATTTATAGGCCTATATTTGCGTGCAGGCCAGGTAGACTAGTTCTACTACTAAATGCGTAATCAGGTGTGCGTCCTCACTCAACATTGACAGGAGCATTTCAAACAAAAGACGACCAATAAATTGACAAACATAAATGGAATGAAATAAACAAAAACGTATTTCTCAAAAGTGTATCATAGATTGTGAGTTCTGCTAAACACATGTCCAATTTGACAAGGAGAACGGTAAATAACTGTAATAATATATTGAATGCAGAAAATACCGTAACCTACAGTAACACACATTTCAGATGAGAAATTATGGGAATTCATATTAAATTTAGGCTATTACTTGTGAGTGTATGTGATATATTTAGAATTCAAGGCACACTTAACCAGCATGGCTACCACAGCATTCTGCAGCGACACGACATCCCATCTGGCGCTTAGTGGGACTATCATTTGTTTTTCAACCGGTCATTGAGCCAACACACCTACAGGCTGTATAAGGGCTATTTGACCAAGAAGGAGAGTGATTGAGTGCAGCATCAGATGACCTGGCCTCCACAATCCCCTGACCTCAAAGCAATTGAGATGGTTTGGGATGAGCAGCCAACAAGTGCTCAGCATATGTGGGAACTCCTTCAAGACTGTTGGAAAAGCATTCCAGGTGGAGCTGGTTGAGAGAATGCCAAGAGTGTGCAAAGCTGTCATCAAGGCAAAAGGGTTGCTACATTGAAGAATCTCAAATATTAAATATATTTTGATTTGTTTAACACTTTTTTGGTTACTACATGATTCCATACGTGTTATTTTATAGTATTGATGTCTTCACAAAATAGTAAAAACAAAAAAAAATCTTGAATGAGTAGGTGTGTCCAAACTGGTTCCTTATGTAATGGGGAATTATTAGACACAGCAAACAATGCACACAATAAAGTTATGAAACAATAAATACCCACAAAATGGCGGGAGATAATACATTCTGGAGAGAGACGTGTCTTGTGCATCTGAGCCACAATCCCCATATTCTTAGACCATGTGGCCTTCTTATTGGATTAGTCCACTGAGACAGGCATAAATCAGACAGGTGTCTCGTATGCCATGAAAAAAAACATATATTTGTGGCTGCTAGACTGTCTGAACCTGACCCCTTTTGTCATACAGTATTCCATATAAGGCACCCAGACCTTTTAAAAGTTACACAGTATCCCTTTACTCTCGTAATACATCAAATCTAGTGATAGATAACTTGATAATTCTGTCATCCATTGAGACATTGAGGGAGGATAATGGCAATGCATTTCTTAGCCGCTAAGTTACACAGTTTCTTCTGAAAACGTTCTTCAGTATCAACATTTCCAAGCAAACAAAAACAAGGAGAAGGGATAATCAATATACATGCTGAGATAAAATAACACACTAACAGAATTCAGCCAGCCTTCACAAAATCATAACATGCAAATACAGTTGAAGTCGGAAGATGACATACACTTAGGTTGGAGTCATTAAAATTTGCTTTTCAACCACTCCACAAATTTCTTCTGAACAAACTATAGTTTTGTCAAGTCGGTCAGGACATCTACTTTCTGCATGACACAAGTAAGTTTTCCAACAATTGTTTACAGACAGATTATTTCACTTATATTTCACTGTATCACTTTTCCAGTGGGTCAGTTTACATACACTAAGTTGACTGTGCCTTTAAACAGCTTGGAAAATTCCAGAAAATGATGTCATGGCTTTAGAAGCTTCTGATAGGCTAATTGACAGAATTTGAGTCAATTGGAGGTGTACCTGTGGATGTATTTCAAGGCCTACCTTCAAACTCAGTGCCTCTGCTTGAAATCATGGGAGATCAAAAGATATCAGCAAGAACTTTGAAAATAAAAAGTAGACCTCCAAAAGTCTGGTTCATCCTTGGGAGCAATTTCCAAACGCCTGAAAGTACCACGTTCATCTGTACAAACAATAGTATGCAAGTATAACCACCATAGGACCACGCAGCTGTCATTCTGCTCAGGAAGGAGACGCGTTCTGTCTCCTAGAGATGAACGTACTTTGTGTGCAAAAACTGCAAATCAATCCCAGAATAACAGCAAAAGACCTTGTGAAGATGCTGGAGGACACAGGTACAAAATTATCTATATCCACAGTAAAATTAGTCCTATATCGACATAACCTGAAAGGCCTCTAAGCAAGGAAGAAGCCACTGCTCCAAAGCCACCATAAAAAAGCCAGACTGCGGCTTGCAACTGCACATGGGGACAAATATCGTACATTTTGGAGAAATGTCCTCTGGTCTGATGAAACAAAAATAGAGCTGTTTTGCCATAATGATGAATTGTTATGTTTGGAGGAAAAGGGGGAGGCTTGGAAGCCGATGAACACCATCCCAACCATGAAGCACGGGAGTGGCAGCATCATGTTGTGAGGGTGCTTTTCTGTAGGAGGGACTGGTGCACTTCACAAATAGATGGCATTATGAGGGGGAAAACGATGTGGATATATTGAAGCAACATCTCAAGACATCAGTCAGGAAGTTAAACCTTGGTCGCAAATGGGTCTTCCAAATGGACAATGACCCCAAGCATACTTCCAAAATTGTGTCAATATGGCTTACGGACAACAAAGGCAAGGTATTGGAGTGGCCATCACAAAGCCCTGACCTCAATACCATAGAAAATTTGTGGGCAGAACTGAAAAAGCATGTGCGAGCAAGGAGGCCTACAAACCTGACTCAGTTACACCAGCTCTGTCCGGAGGAATGGGCAAAATTCCCCTTATTGTGGGAAGCTTGTGGAAGGCTACCCAAAACTTTTGACCCAAGTCAAACAATTTAAAAGCAATGCTACCAAATAGTGATTGAGTCTATGTAAACTTGTGACCCACTGGGAATGTGATGAAAGAAACAAAAACTTAAATAAATAATTCTCCCTACTATTAATCTGACATTTCGCATTCTTAAAATAAAGTGGTGATCCTAACTGACCTAAAACAGGGAAGTTTTACTGGGATTAAATTTATCAACCTTTGATACCATTTGGAAATAAATTTGAGGTTTGTCAGACTGTCTTAAAATTGTTTCAATCTTTGAAGCTTCTGGCTTGTCCAGTGTTTGCTGCACAGAGAGAATAAAGTGTTGCATCTGCAAAAGCTCACCTCAGCACCGCCACAGACTGGTCTTCCCTGGCTGTCTGAACCTGTCACCATCTGATCCTGCTAAGACATGATGAGCATAGTATTATACCAACTTCTTATACCATGTCAGTGTGAAAAGTAGAGAATTAGCTAGGGAAACTTGCAGATCAATAACCTTACATTGCTAAACTGAATAAAAACTCACATTGTGCTGGAAAAAAACTTCAGAATATCAGACTTTAATCATTGGCCACTGGTGTCATTGTTTGATTCAGGTCTAGTGTGATTGAGGCAAAATAATAGCTAAAGTTATTGAGTTAGTTAGTTAAAACCTGTTGATGGGGTAGGGTTCCCTTTTGGAAACGACCCCTCCCACGTTCAGCTGGAACGGTGGCGCATGGAATGCAAAAATATTCTTAGAAATATTTAACTTCCACACATTAACAAGTCCAATAGCTCAAATGAAAGATAAACACCTTGTTCATCCAGCCAGCAAGTCAGATTTCTAAAATGTTACGGCAAAAACATAGCATATATTTATGTCAAACCACCACCAAAGACACAGCTAATTTGAATAGCCAAGTTGAACAAAATATGCAATCAACAAACGCAGGATTCAAAGAAAAATAATTCACTAACCTTTTGAAAATCTTCATCAGATGACAGTAATAGGACATGTTACACAGTACATTTATGTTTTTTTCAATAATATGCTATTTATATCCATAAATCTCTGTTTACAATGACGCAATGTTCAAAAAATGCTACTCAAATGTCCGGAGAAATGATGATAGCTCCGGCAGATTACATCAGATAACAAGCAATACACATCATAAACTTTGACTAAATATACATGTTCTACATATAGATAGAAAGATACACTTCTTCTTAATGCAACCGCTGTGTTACATTTATTTTTAACGTTACAGAATTTGTTCACTAGGCTATAATATGAGACGGCGCTCACACATTAGCATTATGTCTCCTCTATGTTGGACTCCACAGAAACACAAAAATAACCACATAAATATTCCCTTACCTTTGATGTTCTTCGATCATAAACCGTGGAAGTAGTCATACTTACCAAAAACTGCGTTTGGTTTTCAAGTCTGTGTCTTTGGGCTATCAAACACGACAAATTCCGTCTGAAATGCAGCCAAAATTCTAGTGGATGCGCATCAAAACTTCAAAATTACATATTATATGTCGACGAAACTGGTCAAACTACGTGCAGAATCAGGCTTTAGCATGTTCTGAACATGCAAACCAATCCTTAGCTCGAACAGACAAACAGACATCGTTTGGTCAACCCTGGAAGAAAGAGAGCTCTGGACCCGACTCGCGCATCAAAGTGCATGTATTTTCGCGTGACCTGAAGGTTTCAGCCCGCCAAAAGTGGAGGCATTCTCACAATGACAGGCCCCACTGAAAGCAGACATCGCACTGAATAGATAGAAACTGTTCCCAGATCTGAAGCTGGTTGGCAAGGGTGGGGGCGATGACGTCAAAGTTGGCCCAACTTTCATGATGACAAGAGAGAGTTTGGGATAATGGCTGCCCTGAGAGTTCTGCTTTACATTACAGACATAATTTGAACGGTTTTAGAAGCTTTAGAGTGTTTTCTATTCAATTATAATTATTATATGCATATATTAACAATTTTGGACAGATTTTCTTTCTGTTTACTATGGGCACGCAATTCCTCCAAAGGGGGCAGTAGTCAGCCCATTATTAACGCTAACCAACTTTTGGCAATGGTACATCAACTGATGAAAACTAGCCAAGTTAATTTACTTCTGTTTAAACTGGACAAAAAGTCTATAAAACATTTCATACACTCAACAGCTGTTAGATACAGCTACCTGACAAATAGCTAGAGACTAGAGCTGAACTGGCTGTTGTTGCTACTAGCTAGCTAGTTCATTCTCTTCAGGCAGAACTTCATTCGAGGGGGATGAATTATTACTGTAGCTAACGTTACACTACTAGCTCAACACTGGGAATAAATATTTAAAACAGCAGTTACCTTGCCAGCTACATCAGTCGTTCTGTCCCTGAACAGACAGTTAACCCACTGTTCCCAGGCCGTCATTGAAAATAAGAATATGTTTTTAACTGACTTGCCTGGTTAAATAAAGGTTAAATAAATAAAAAAAATATATATAAAAAATAAAGAGTATCCAGTTTCTGCTCTGCTTGTTTTTACTTCTCTGAGAAAAAGCGTAACACACAGCGAGACAGCAGCACTGTGCCTTTCAGAAGCTTTGCCTTCACACAGCCTGTCTGCACGCTCTGTGGTGTCCACGCGGTCCTAAATCCAGCTGGCTGAAATTGCCATGCGGACTCTGAGGCGTCCGCATGGTCCTAAAGCACACCAATGCCGCATTTTGGTATCACAGTGCAATTTGTCATTTGGTCATGTCCCCGCCATCCCCAGTGAAAGTTGTGCCCCTGTATTGCAGTAAATTAATTGCCCGTAAGTACTCCCCGTGCCGTCAGTGAGCGTTTAATTAGACTGAAATGATGGGGCTTTTGTTTTGGCACAGGCAGAGTTTAATGAAGGGTCTGAACTCACTAAACAATCAACAGTGAACAACAGTTCATCCTGCACCATGCAGATATCTTGGGTTTCTGTGCACCTTGTGTGAGTGCTGAGTACCCACTGTAGTATTGCATTCCTAACTTTGAGATTGAAAGGTGTAATATAGAGATTTAGAGGTGTGTGTTCAAGTTTCAGATTTTAAGTTTTGATGTCAAATGCACAAGTACAGTGAAATGCCTTTCTTGCAAACTCAAAACCCAACAATGCATTCATAAATGACAATGTATTACTAGAAAAAACACACAAGAAATAAGAATAAGAAATATGAAATAGACAATAAAGTAAGTAAGTAAGTAAGTAAGCATACTATATGCAGGAAATATTTAAAAAGTCCATTCCAATACAGAGAACAGTAGCTTGCATGTGAGTGGGTGTGTGTGGGTGTGTAGAGTCAATATAAATGTACGTGCATATTATGTGTGAGTGGTTAGAAAATTATGGAGTGAGTGCTTGTGTGTGTGTTAGAGTGAGATTGAAAGTGTGTGTGAGTGTGTATAGAGAAATGTTTGTGTGTGCATTTGTGTTTGTGTGTGTGTGACGAGTACCCACCTGTAGTATTGCATTCCAAACGTTGAGATTAGAATGTAGATTTACATTTATTTAGAATGATTAGTATATTTAGAACGATATTGAGTTATTTTTCCTCCCTCGTAGAGATGAAACAACTCCTACAAAATGCAATTTGGACTCAACATTTGCTTTAGGATAAATAAGCAGCTGTTCACGTAACCTCCCTCTCTCTCGCTGTCTTTCGCTCTCTCCCTCCTCTCTCTCTTCTCTTTCTACCCTCGTCTCCCCCCTATTTTCCCTCTCTCTCTCTCTCTCTCTCTCTCTCTCTCTCTCTCTCTCTCTCTCTCTCTCTCTCTCTCTCTCTCTCTCTCAGAATGACAGTATGGTGGACAGTAATGGGGAGGAGTCTCAAGAGAGTCTGAATGTACTGCCTGACATCTCTCTGGTGAGCCCCGCAGTCAGGCCCAGAACCAGAACCTCATAAAGATGGACAGAGCAGAGGTTGGAGGGATGGATGGAGGGAGAGAGAGGGAAAAACAACAAGCTGGAAATGAAAGAGGGACGAGAAGAGGAAGCAACGGATATGCAGTTTGAACTCTTATAGCCTATTTCTTTCTTTCCTGTGGAGGAGTCTGTTTAGAGTTAGAGGATATTATGGCATATATTTTTCCTCCGCTTCCTCTTCCTCCTCCTCCTCCCTCCTTACTAAGGAGGAACTTGCTCTCTGTCTGACACCTGAGGTAAAAGCTCTAATCAGAAACACACAAGCACAAACAAGAATACCTACCACAGTTACCAGAGCAACGGTAACCGATGTCGACAGGAGGCTGTGTTGGTTCCAAGGCGATGTAATGTGGGACACAGAAAGCAAAGACCTGAAGAGTCTTAAAAACACCTCAACTCCATTCAGCCAGAACATATTTGTGTTGGTTTTGATTGCTTTCTCTTGCTATTTTTAAACCCATGAATCACTTCATTCATTCTCTCCCCGCTCTTGTTGCTGTTTTCATTGTTCATTTCTCAGTTGGTTTTGGTTGGAGGGGAGAGCTTGTTGCCGGGGACACAGCGGACTGGGAAGCTGTAACCTGAGGTTATACAAAGACCATGTTTAGCTGTGGGTCTCAACTGAATCCTAGCCTAACTGAATGAGTTGTGTTGAATTCTGAGGCGTGATAATTGGTAGTGTGTGTGTGTGTGTGTGTGTGTGTGGAATGAGGAGATTCCAGAGATGTGCTGTAGTATATGAGTGTTTTGTGGGATGAAAGGAATGTGATCTGTTTGTTCTCCTCTTATCTTAGGATGAGGTGCATTCCACATCCGAATCTCCCCCCACCTTCAACCCCCCACCCCCCCCAGGGCTGCAGAGGCATCCCAGCAGACGAGACCAGGTCAAAAAACGCCCTTCCTCCGAATCCTCTTATTCTGGACTCTACTTCACCGCCCCTGCCCATAACCCACCCAAGGACCAGAGGGGGAACCAAGGGTCCCCCTCCTCACCCAAGGTCCCCCTACAAAATGATTTCTCCGTCCCCCATAAGAGGGACCCCTCCGTCCCCCATAAGAGGGACCCCTCTGTCCCCCATAAGAAGGAGATGGCAACTTCCAAGTTTTCCATGGTCAACAAGCACGCCATAGGCCCCTTCCATAGAGTCCAGTCATCTATTAAGACCACCAAACCTGCCGCTCCCTCCCCATATCTACCCCCTCCCCCTCCACTCCCTGCCCCATCCACACCCCCTCTCCTTCCACACAGCCCGGACAAGGCCTCCTCTGGCTCCAACAAACAGCACTTTGTCATGGTGGTGGTCCACAGGCCCAATGCAGAGTCTGACGTCAACGAGGTGCGGTCCCTGCCCAGTCACGAGGTAAGAGGCATGGAGGGAGTAGGTTGGAGGAAAAGCCAGAGTTGGACTCCAGATTTGGACATGAAGGATTGGTTACACAAATAAGAGGAAGTGCATGTTTATGTGTAATCATGGATGTATGTATTTCTGCCTGAGTGTGTCCCTGTGCCAGTCTCTAACCTTCTGCACCCATCCCCTCAAGGTGCCACCCTGTCCCATCTGTCAGACAGTGGACAGACACTGAGTGAGGACAGCGGGGTGGACATTAGCGAGTCGGGGCGACTCAGCAGGGAAAGCAGTCCCCACACACGCCCCCCACGAGACCCCAAGGGGGCACGTGGGGACAGCACCGCCAAACCGGTGAGGAGGACACACCAGCGGGGATAAAGACGACACAGAAAGAGAAAGAGGGAGATGTATGGATGGATGAATGGATGGATGGAGCTGAAAGGGAGAGATTACAAGAAGAGAAACAGACAAACAGAGCTGGGTTGTCCTCTGTCACTGCTCACTCTATCTGAAGCTTGTTCTCAATCCTAACTTCTTTCTGTTTTATTCTTTCTTTATGCACATACAGTTTTTCTTTCTTTGCTCATTGATACATTTTTGTCCTTTCACTGATTTCTCATCTATTCAATCACTTCCATCTCATCTCATACTGCGCTAGAGGTCTCTTGTTTCCTCTGCCTGTCCCTTTATGCTTATTGCTGATTAGTGGTTAGGTGGTGGGAAAATTGTTGATTGGTTCCTACCTTTATGGGCGGACCAATGTGTAACAAAGGTGCAAAAGAAAAGAGTTAATGGGTCTCCAGGGTGAATATTTGAGTAAAAAGGTGAGTTATATTATGCCCCCTCTCTTCTCTATCTCTCTCTCTCTCTGCAGCCGGGTCTCTTGGAGCGTAGCTCCACACTGGTGAGGGTGGCAAAAAGTGCCAGCACCCTGGGCATCGCCATCGAAGGAGGTGCCAACACTCGCCAGCCCCTGCCACGCATCGTCACCATACAGGTGGGTCTCAAACAGCCTAGAATACCCCTCATGCCCCTCACCCTTCTCACCCCTCCCTTTTCAAGTCATCTCCGAAATGACAGCTTGCCAGACAATCTCCTGCACCTGTCAGAATTGATCTAGCCATGGTACTCTGTGTTCTGCAACTCTGCACTGCCATTGGCCCGTGCCGCCTCCTCTTCCACACATGGCTACACAACACAGCCTCTGTCAGTCTGTGGTTTCACACTGGAAGAGAACTCAAACTGAGATCCCTGGCTGCCATGCCATTGTTCCTCCACTCCAGAGGACTGGCAGATTTACCAGGGATGATTATAACCTTCAGAATAGACTCTATAGCAGGGCTCTGACACTCAGAGGGCCTGAGACAATGAGACAATGCTAAGCAATTATACATTTTATTTGTCACATGTGCCGCGTACATGCGCCATACTAGGCGGTGATGCAACCAGATGCTCTCAATGATGCAGCTGTGGAACTTTTTGAGGGTCTGAGGACCCATGCCAAATCTTTTCACTCTCCTGAGGGGAATAGGCGTTGTCATGCCCTCTTCACGACTGTCTTGGTGTGTTTGGACCATGATAGTTCATTCGTGATGTGGACACCAAGGAACTTGAAGCTCTCAACCTGCTCCACTACAGCCCCGTCGATGTAGTCCACGATCATCTCCTTTGTCTTGATCACGTTGAGGGAAAGGTTGTTGTCCTGGCACCACACTGCCAGGTCTCTGACCTCCTCCCTATAGGCTGTGTCATCATTGCCAGTGATCAGGCCTACCACTGTTGTGTCATCAGCAAACTTAAGGAAGGTGTTGGAGTCATGCATGGCAATGCAGTCATGGGTGAACAGGGAATACAGGATGGGACTGAGCATAAACCCCTGGGGGGCCCCCATGTTGAGCATCAGTGTGGCAGATGTGTTGTTACCTACCCTTACCACCGGGGGTGGCCCGCTAGGAAGTCCAGGATCCAGTTGCAGAGGGAGGTATTTAGTCCCAGGGTCCTTAGTGGTGAGCTTTGAAGGCTCTATGGTGTTTAACACTGAGCTGTAGTCAATGAATAGCATTCTCATATAGGTGTTCCTTTTGTCCATGTGGAAAAGGGCAATGTGGAGTGCAATAGAGATTGCGTCATCTGTGGATCTGTTGGGGCGGTAAGCAAATTGGAGTGGGTCTAGGGTTTCTGGGATAATGGTGTTGATGTGAGCCATAATATAATAATAATAATATATGCCATTTAGCAGATGCTTTTATCCAAAGCGACTTACAGTCATGTGTGCATACATTCTACGTATGGGTGGTCCCGGGGATCGAACCCACTACCCTGGCATTACAAGCGCCATGCTCTACCAACTGAGCCATGACCAGCCTTTCAAACCACTTCATGGCTACAGATGTGAATGCTAGGGGTCGGTAGTCATTTAGACAGGTTACCTTGGTGTTCATGGGCACAGGGACTATGGTGGCCTGCTTGAAACATGTTGGTATTACAGACTCGGTCAGGGACAGGTTGAAAATATCAGTGAAGACACTTGCCAGTTGGTCAGCGCATGCCCAGAGTACATGTCCCGGTAATCCGTCTGGCCCTGCGGCTTTGTGAATGTTGACCTGTTTAAACATCTTACTCACATTGTCTACGGAGAGCGTGATCACACAGTCATCAAGTACAGCTGGTACTCTCATGCATGCTTCAGTGTTGCTTTCCTCAAAGCGTGCATAGAAGTCATTTAGCTCATCTGGTAGGTTTGTGTCACTGGGCAGCTCGCGGCTGTGCTTCCCTTTTTAGTCGGTAATAGTTTGCAAGCCCTGCCACTTCCGGCGAACGTAGGATTCAATCTTATTATTGATGCTTTACCTGTCTGATGTTCGTCTGATTGCATAGCGGGATTTCTTAAAAGCTTCCTGATTAGAGTCCCGCTCCTTGAATGCGGCAGCTCTATCATTTAGCTCTGTGCGGATGTTGCCTGTAATCCATGGCTTCTGGTTGATGTATGTACGTACGGTCACTATGGGGACGAGGTCATCGATGCACTTATTGATGAAACCTGTGACTGATGTGGTGTACTCCTCAATGCCATCGGAAGAATGGCAGAACATATTCCAGTCTGTGCTAGCAAAACAGTCCTGTAGCTTAGTATCTGCGTCATCTGACCACTTCCGTAATGAACGAGTCACTGGTACTTCCTTCTTTAATTTTTGCTTGTAAGAGGAATCAGGAGGACATAGTTATGGTCAGATTTGCCAAATTGAGGGCGAGGGAGAGCTTTGTACTCGTGTCTGTGTATGGAGTAAAGGTGGTCTAGAGTTTTTCCCTCTGGTTGCACATGCTGGTAGAAACTAGGTAAAACAGATTTTAAGTTTCCTTGCATTAAAGTCCCCGGCCACTAGGAGCACCGCCTCTGGATGAGCATTTTTTTGTTTGCTTAAGGCCTTATACAGCTCGTTGAGTGCAGTCTTAATGCCAGCATCGGGTTGTGGTGGTATTAGACAGCTACGAAAAATATAGATGAAAACTCTCTTGGTAAATAGTGTGGTCCACAGCTTATCATGAGATACTCAGTCGAGCAAAACCTTGAGACTTCCTTAATATTAGAGTTTGTGCATCAGCTGTTATTAACAAATAGACACCGACTTACCGGAGGCAGCTGTTCTATCTTGTCGATGCACAGAAAACCCAGCCAGCTGTATGTTATCCATGTTGTTGTTCATCCACGACTCGGTGAAACATAAGATATTACAGTTTTTAATGTCCTGTTGGTAGATTAGTCTTGATCGGAGCTCATCCATTTTATTATCCAATGATTGCACATTGGCTAATAGGACTGATGGTAGAGATGGATTACCCACTCGCTGTTGGATTCTTACAAGGCACCCCGATCCTATATATCGGCGTCTCTTCTTCATGCGAATGACATTGCGTCCGACTTGTTAAATACAAATCTTTGTCCAGTATGAGGTGAGCAATCGCTCTTCTGACTTTTCAGAGCCTCTTTTCTGTCAAAAGAGACAGTGGCAGCAACATTAGGTACAAAATAATTTACAAATAATACAAAAAACACACACAATAGCACAATTGGTTAGGAGCCCGTAAAACGGCAGCCATCTCCCCCGGCACCATTATTTATGCAGCATGTTCCGTGTTTTAATGGTATGCTTGCGAAAAACCCCTGGAAAGAATTAGGGGTTTACATTTAAATATTACAGTATCCATAGCAATAGGGTCAAAGATCAACCCTGTGATGTCGTGACTAAGGTTAGACGTCCGTGGGTGTGGCTAGTTCAAGTCCAGCTCAGGTAAATATTGCCCTTTACCCTTGCAAGTTCTTTACATGAATGTCTAACTGTAAGAGTACATTAAATGTGTTTTTTGGGTTCCAAGCACCCTTTCATTTGTTTAATCAAGACGATAAGAGTTGATCCCATTCTCTCCCTTTACCTGAAGGAGTACATCCACTGAGAGCAGTGACTGTTATGTGAAATAAAGGGTTGGCTGAACTGAGGTAATACCACCGGACCTGGCTGTAGCTCTGCTCTGTTCAGGTCTGTTTGTGTCTCTTTTGATGAACCTAAAGAGTGAGGAGAGAGGAGGGCTGGGGAGGGAGCTGTGCTGTTCTGTGGAGTTCAGAGAACCACTGAAAGCCATCCCGCTCAAAATATGCTTTGGTGAGATGCTAATGAAAAATAAAAGAGCCGCTGATTGCGAGGGGAGCGACAAAGGCTCTGACCGTGAAATCAGCATATTCAAAATCAAAGAGAGCAACGGAGGGAGGGAGATAGGGAGCTAGGAAGGGGAGAGAGATATACAGAGAGATGGAAGAGAAGATGGTACATAATAATAAAGGGGATTTAGACTGAGAAAGTTGACAGAGAAGGGGAGGTAGGGGAGGAAGAGAGAGAGAGAGAGAGAGAGAGAGAGAGAGAGAGAGAGAGAGAGAGAGAGAGAGAGAGAGAGAGAGAGAGAGAGAGAGAGAGAGAGAGAGAGAGAGAGGCAGGTAATCGAGCGAGTGACAGACAGGCATGGGAGGTTTCAATTTCAATGAAGGCTTTTGATGCCCAATGCAATCGCGGAGTAGTCAATACTATTGATAAAGGGTTTGCCTCCTGAGACCGCTTGGAAGTAAATCTTAATCACCAAATCTTGATTAAAATATCCTCACCAAAGCTTGATTAAAATATCATCACCAAAGCTTTATTAAAATATCATCACCAAAGCGTTTTTTTAAATATCATCAACAAAACTTTATTAAAATATCCTCACCAAAGCTTTATTAAAATATGATCACCAAAGCTTTATTAAAATATCATCACCAAAGCGTTTTTTAAATATCATCAACAAAACTTTATTAAAATATCCTCACCAAAGCTTTATTAAAATATCACCACGAAAGCTGTATAAAATATCATCACCAAAGCGTATTTTAAATATCATCACCAAAGCTTTATTAAAATATAATCACCAAAGCTTTATTGAAATATCATCACCAAAGCTTTATTAAAATATCATCACCAAAGCGTTTTTAAAATGTCATCACCAAAGCGTTTTTAAAATGTCATCACCAAAGCTTTATTAAAATATCATCACCAAAGCTGTATTAAAATATCACCAAAGCTTTATTAAAATATCATCACCAAAGCTGTATTAAAATATCACCAAAGCTTTATTAAAATATCATCACCAAAGCTGTATTAAAATATCACCAAAGCTTTATTAAAATATCATCACCAAAGCTGTATTAAAATATCACCAAAGCTTTATTAAAATGTCATCACCAAAGCTTTATTAAAATAGCATCACCAAAGCTGTATTAAAATATCACCAAAGCTTTATTAAAATATCATCACCAAAGCTGTGTTCTCTTGTTATCTATGCATTGTAGGCAGGCCCACATTATTTTAGCCATACAGGTCCCTTTGTTGATGTACGTTAAACCCCTGCCATGATGTAGGCTACATGTCCATGCCCATCATAAAACGAAAGATACCGGGGAACCTCGTAATTAGAAGTTATCTGCAACCTGTAAAAATCGCTAGTTTTCCATTTCATATGTTGAAAACCGAAGCCTTCCCTTAGGCCTACTATAATGAAGGTTGGTTCAACAGCAATGCGTGTCTTTTTAATATGGGTGATGTCATGATATCATTCATTACATTTTACATTTATTTATTGCTGGGGGTTTTTAAGAATAGATTGCTTATTTTTCGTTTAGTTGTATTATAACCAAATATAGAATGATTCACCTTCCTGGTTTTATCGTGACAACGTCTGTGGTGCGCTTGGAATGCAACTTCTGAAGATGTGTGAATACGATCTGATCTGTAAAATAGTTCCGATTATGTTCTGAAAACACAGGCCTATTCGGGAGCAGTATGACAGTGAGTGGACATTCTCCCTTTCTCTTTATAGTGGATCTTTATCCAGCTGCACTGTTTACATTGTTTTAATACTATATGCCCGCAGTGTGACATAGCCTATTTAAAACAAGTTGTTTTGTTTAGTATTTGATTATAATTATTTGTTCTATTTTTACACCTTATCAATAATTCATTTAATCAAGCTTATTTTCAATATAGTGCCATGTCCATGCTCAGCTATAATACAATGTACATTAGGCCTAGCCCCTGTATCAGTGTGAATGCTATTAAAGCCATACAATTAGTTAGAACAATGTGGACTGCAAATGGGTCAACAAATTTAGCAAAAACAGGTCTACATTTTGTTATTACGTTTCAGTAAGCCATTTAACAAACTCTAACGGACTAACATCGGAATTGGAGTTGATTCCAAGGCAATAAATACACAACTTGTAGCAACCACATATTTCGCCATTGAGCATGTTTTGATTGGCCAGTGAGGGGCCAAGCCTCTACACACCCACAACTTTTTTATTCATCAGAACCTTTCGCTCAATGCCACCAAGTTTTTTGCCGATAATTGTGATTGTGAAAATAGCATAAATATTTCTGACATGATCCTCAACCTGTAACGCAAAGGTCCTTTTGCTTCCTGGTTTATTAGTAATTGTAACAGTGACGATGTGCCAACGAGTGTTTGTCGTCTGTTTGTGCTTTCTTTATCACAAATAAATTTTCTAGGTCTCTCTCTCTCTCTCTCTCTCTCTCTCTCTCTCTCTCTCTCTCTCTCTCTCTCTCTCTCTCTCTCTCTCTCTCTCTCTCTCTCAGAGGGGCGGTTCGGCACACAACTGCGGGCAGCTGCAGGTGGGTCAGGTAATCCTGGAGGTAAACGGGGTTTCCCTGAGGGGCCGGGAGCACAGGGACGCAGCGCGCCTCATTGCTGAGGCTTTCAAGACCAAAGAGACAGAACACGTGGACTTCCTGGTCACGGAGTTCAACGTGGCACTGTAGGAGGAAGTAAAGGAAGAAGAGAAGGAGAGAGAGACTCTTATCATGGAGGGAGGAGGGACAGGGGCTACAGAGCTGGAGAGGATAGGGGGTGGCTGTGGGGGCAAAGCGGCATAGTCCTACACACTGTTCTGTACATTGGTTCATCTACCAACCTTTATCTGGTCACTTGGCCTCACCATCCTCAACATCCTCCAGCTTTAGCCCCAAAACTAGACACGGACACAGTTGCACTCTAAGTTGAGAAGTTGCCATGATTTCTGATTTTCATGGACTTTCACCATCCTTGTGACCTTGGTTTTTAGGATACTCCCTGCAGCAGTCATTTCT
This sequence comes from Oncorhynchus gorbuscha, assembly GCF_021184085.1. Lineage (NCBI taxonomy): Eukaryota > Metazoa > Chordata > Actinopteri > Salmoniformes > Salmonidae > Oncorhynchus > Oncorhynchus gorbuscha. The sequence goes on along the minus strand of NC_060183.1, from coordinate 59,739,395 downwards.
CTGGACACCTTATTGTATGTGTTTATGGCAAAATCATGTACTGTCACTCTATATGTGTTGGCTAGTGGCTTCATCCTGTGGATCTCAAATGGACAATTGGACAATGACGCCATCAGCACTAGAGCTCTGGCAGAAGATATGCTCCTGAAGCGGTCAGTTAGTGGTCAGTTAGCGGTCAGTGTCTACTAACCTGCGTCAGTCTGAGAGACTACCAGCACACGCAAGAGACACAGGCTGTGTCGCAAATAGGACCCTATTCCAATATAGCGCACTACCTTTGACCAGAACCCTATGTGCCCTGGTAAATAGTAGTGCACTAAATAGGGAATAAGGTGGGACGCAAGCCAGCCTTCCATCCAGCAGATGGAAGAGGCAGGAGGAAACACCATTTTCCAATGACAGTTTGTTTTTGTAAATGTACAAATGTAGATACTATACAATATATACATAAAGATAATCTATGAATTATAGAAACCTATCTTACATGCTTAAAAAGTAGAATTCTTCAAAGTGTACTGTTAAGTCCCTTTTCTGCAAATGTGTCCCCAAGTGAAGAGTAATGGAGATGATTGTGTTTTAATTGCCCTCTCTAGCAGTGCTAGTCAGCCGTACTATTTGTGTTTACACAAGGGGCTTGCAGGGGCCTGCGTCACATAGTAATTACTAAGAGGTAGTAATGAGGCATTTGGGAAAGGAAACTGCTGCAGAAGCTCTCTCCGATACACACTCCCAGAACACATGTGGCCCAGCACACACACACACACAGGCATGCCATCTTACCACACAAACACACAAGCACACAAACAGGCAGAAGTCACGGTGGATTGATGGAGAGCTGATGCTAAGAACTTGAAGAAGCACTTTATCCAATAATTGAACAGGTATGAGGAGCAAGTCATGGCAATCAGGAAGAGGAAAAGAGAAATAGAGAGAGACGGAGAGACACAGAGAGACACAGAGAGAAAGACAGAGTGCGAGCGAGAGACAGAGAGACACAGAGAGAGACAGAGAGACACAGAGAGAGACAGAGAGGCACAGAGACAGACAGAAAGAGAGAGAGCGAGCGAGAGACAGAGAGACACAGAGAGAAACAGAGAGACACAGAGAGAGACACAGAGAGAGAGACAGAGAGACACAGAGAGACAGACAGAGAGAGAGCGAGCGAGAGAGAGACAGAGAGACACAGAGAGACAGACAGAGAGAGAGCGAGAGAGAGACAGATAGAGAGAACGACAGACAGAGAGAGAGCGAGCGAGAGAGAGAGACTGAGAAGTGCAGTAGTTGTTGTGGAGGATTATTTGTTTCCTCTCTGGGAGGGAGAGGGGGTGAGAGGGGGGAGAGAGAGTGAAGCGGTACATGTGCCATTCAGGGGAGTTTTAGAATTATAGCGGACAGATAGAGAGGGACAGATGGAGAGAACGACAGACAGAGAGAGAGACAGATAGAGAGGGACAGATGGAGAGAACGACAGACAGAGAGAGAGAGAGAACGACAGACAGAGAGAGAGACAGATAGAGAGAACGACAGAGAGAACGACAGACAGAGAGAGAGAGAGAGAGACAGAGAGAACGGCAGACAGAGAGAGACAAGAGAGGGACAGATAGAGAGAATGACAGACAGAGAAAGAGACAGAGAGGGACAGATAGAGAGAACGACAGACAGAGAAAGGGACAGATAGAGACAGAAAGGGACAGATAGAGGGACAGAAAGGGACAGATAGAGAGGGACAGATAGAGAGAACGACAGACAGAGAAAGGGACAGATAGAAGTTACTGATGTAGCAACAATAATCATCAAGTTTAAGTCAGGTTTCTCTTGATGTCCATTAACATACAAGTGCTTTGTTCACCCCATTCAGATAATAGAGATTTTTCATCATTTCAGTCATTGTATATTTATGCAGCATCCCAAATGACACCCTTTTCCTATAGTGCACTACTTTTGACCAGGACCGATAGGGCTCTGGTAAAATTAAGTCCCCTATATAGAGAATAGTGTGCCATTTGGGATGCAATAGTATTCTGTATGCATACTTAGAGTATGAGACACAATCATGAGAAGACTGCCCTATTCCCTGCCAATGCCACCTCAAATGCTTAACATTCAGCGTGTGTGTGGGAGTGTGTGAGTGTCTCCTACTCCTATCCACAAGGCAGTCACTATTAAACACTGCTATCTGGGAGGAATTGCATAGCTTCAGAAATGGTGGCTTTGTTCTCTGAGCCATGTCTTTACACTGTGCATATGACACAGACAGCCCTTCGGAGAGAGGGATGAGAGGAAGGTGTACTGTGACTAACGTTGTTTCTACGTTGTTGCACTGGAGATGGGCAGAGAATGCAGAGCAAGGATCAGAGAGCAAAAGAGGTTGACCTGATGCAGGGGGAGGGAAAGGCACACACACATACACACACACATTACACAGGTTGACCTGATGCAGGAGAGAGGGAAAGGCACACACACACACACAAACAAATACTAACACACTGCTGGTCAATCCACCTTCTGCTTCTAACATGCTCTGAGACATTGCGTAATGTCTACAGTGAACTTTCTTTTTGCACACACTGACTCAGGCATTACACCACACACACTGACTCAGGCATGACTCCACACACACTGACTCAGGCATGACTCCACACACACTGACTCAGGCATGACTCCACACACAGGGACTCTTTCAAACACCGATAACATGTCTTGAAATGTCCCAAACAATCTTAGTAACACATTAACTACACCACATAAATGTGATTATATTATAGACTTACAGTCAGTTGTCTACTCTGATGCCAAGCCATTCAACCATGCCCAAGCGTCCAACGTAATTGTCTCCCCACGTCATATCAGGCTTTGAGGAATTCAATAAAGTTTTAAAAAATGTATTGGGATTACTTATTATTACTGACCCTGGATCTGATGTTAATAACAGTCTGGCTTTCTCTTTAACCCATATTACAGAGTAATTCAGAGGGGAAGAGATGATGAAAGGAATCAGTCCAATCCAATGACAGGGTGATTAATCAGCGAATATGATGGAGAGGCAGGTGTCCTGTCTTGTGGCATGGACTTGGAAACAACACAGATGTGGGCTCTGTCCCAAATGGCACCCTGCTCACTATATAGTGCACTACTTCCGACCAGGGCCTGTAAGGTGCTGGTCTAAATCAGTGCACTATATACAGTGCATTCAGAAAGTATTCAGACCCTTTGACTTTTTCCACATTTTGTTACGCTATAGCCTTATTCTAAAATTGATTAAATAGTATTTTCCTCTCATCAATCTACACACAATAACACAATGACAAAACATACAGGTTTAGACATTTTTTGCAATTTGGAAATATCTCATTTACATAAGTATTCAGACCCTTTACTCAGTACTTTGTTGAGGCACCATTGGCAGCGATTACAGCCTTGAGTCTCCTTGGGTATGATGCTACAAGCTTGGCACACCTGTATTTGGAAAGTTTCTCCCATTCTTCTCTGCAGATCCTCTCAAGCTCTGTCAGGTTGGATGAGGAGCGTCGCTGCAAAGCTATTATCTGGCCACTCCTGATCCTGATTGTTGGAGTGCTGCAGAGATGGTTGTCCTTCTGGAACGTTCTCCCATCTCCACAGAGGAACTTTGGAGCTCTGTCAGAGTGACCATCGGGTTCTTGGTCACCTCCCTGACCAAGGCCCTTTTCACCCGATTGCTCAGTTTGGCTGGGCGGCTAGCTCTAGGAAGAGTCTTGGTGGTTCCTGTAACGGCGTTCTTCGTTTGTCGAAAGAGAGTCGGACCGAAATGCAGCGTGGTGGTTACTCATGACTATAATGGAAAAAGTGACACATGAAATAACTATACAAAATACAAAACAACAAACGGAACGTGAAACCTAATTACAGCCTATCTGGTGAAACTACACAGTGACAGGAACAATCACCCACGAAATACAAAGCGAAACCCAGGCTACCTAAATACGGTTCCCAATCAGAGACAACGAGAATCACCTGACTCTGATTGAGAACCGCCTCAGGCAGCCAAGCCCATACAACACCCCTACTCAACCGCAATCCCAATAACTACAAACCCCAATATGAAAATACAATATATAAACCCATGTCACACCCTGGCCCGGCCAAATATATGTGGTCCTTCTGTAGCTCAGTTGGTAGAGCATGGCGCTTGTAACGCCAAGGTAGTGGGTTCAATCCCCGGGACCACCCATACCTAGAATGTATGCACACATGACTGTAAGTCGCTTTGGATAAAAGCGTCTGCTAAATGGCATATATTATATTATTATTATATTAAATATATAACGAAAACACAAAATACAATGACCAAGGCGTGACAGAACCCCCCTAAGGTGCGGACTCCCGGACGCACCTCAAAACCATAGGGAGGGTCCGGGTGGGCGTCTGTCCATGGCGGTGGTTCCGGCTCGGGACATGGACCCCACTCCATAAATGTCCTAGTTCCTCCCCTTCGCGTCCTGGGATAATCCACCCTCGCCGCCAACCATGGCCTAATAGTCCTCACCCAGAACCCTACAGAACTGAGGAGCAGTTCACATTACATTTAAGTCATTTAGCAGACGCTCTTATCCAGAGCGACTTACAAATTGGTGCATTCACCTTATGACATCCAGTGGAACAGTCACTTTACAATAGTGCATCTAAATCTTAAGGGGGGGGGTGAGAGGCATCTCGGGACTGAGGGACAGCTCGGGACTGAGGGGCAGCTCGGGACTGAGGGGCAGCTCGGGACTGAGGGGCAGCTCAGGACTGAGGTAGCTCGGGACTGAGGGGAAGCTCGGGACTGAGGGGCAGCTCGGGACTGAGGGGCAGCTCGGGACTGAGGTAGCTCGGGACTGAGGGGAAGCTCGGGACTGAGGGGCAGCTCGGGACTAAGGGGCAGCCCGGAACTGAGGGGAAGCCCAGTACTGAGAGGAAGCCCAGTACTGAGAGGAAGCCCAGTACTGAGAGGAAGCCCAGTACTGAGATGAAGCTCAGGTAGGTAGTAGGCTCCGGTAGATCCTGGCTGGCTGGCGGATCTGGAAGATTCTGGTTCACTAGCAGATCTGGAAGAGACTGGTTGACTGGCAGATCTGGAAGAGACTGGTTGACTGGCAGATCTGGAAGAGACTGGTTGACTGGCAGATCTGGAAGAATCTGGTTGACTGGCAGATCTGGAAGAATATGGTTGACTGGCAGATCTAGAAGATCATGGCTGACTGGCGGATCTAGCTGCTCTATGCAGGCTGACAGCTCCTTGCAGACTGACAGCACCCTGCAGACTGGCAGCTCCTTGCAGACTGACAGCTCCTTGCAGACTGGCAGCTCTTTGCAGACTGGCAGCTCTGGCTGCTTCATGCAGACTGACAGCTCTGGTTGCTTCATGCAGACTGACAGCACCTTGCAGACTGACAGCTCCCTGCAGACTGGCAGCTCAGGCTGCTCCGAACAGGCAGGAGGCTCCGACAGCGCTGTAGAGGAGGAAGGCTCTGATAGCGCTGAACAGACAGGAGACTTCAGTAGTGCAGGAGGGAAGGAAGGCTCTGGCTGTGCTGAAAAGGCGAGGCGCACTGACGGCCTGGTGCGTGGTGCTGGAACTGGTGCTACAGGATCGAGGACACGCACAGGAAGCCTGGTGCGGGGAGCTGCTACCGGAGGACTGATGTGTGAAGGTGGCACAGGATGGACTGGACCGCGAAGGTGTACTGGAGAGCCTAAGAGCAGAACTGGCGCAGGACGTGCACGGCTAGGTAGGTACACAGGAGGCCTGGTGCGTGATGCTGGCACATTTTTCACCAGCCGACTAACAAGCACCTCAGGATGAGCATGGAGCGCTGACCCAGGTGCCATTAAATCCCCGACACGCTCCGTCGGACGAATATCGTACCTATAGCACCATGCTAGCAACTCCCTCATTACTCTCTCCTCCACTTTCCCCATTAACTCCTTCACAGTCTCTGCTTCGCTCGAACACCGGCTCTGGTTCTGGTCTCCTCCTTGGCTCCTCACGATAAACAAGGAGAGTTGGCTCTGGATAGACCGGACCGTGCAGGCGCACTGGAGCTCTTGAGCACTGAGCCTGCCCAACCTTACCTGGCTCGATGCCCACTCTAGCCCGGCCAATACGAAGGGCTGGTATGTGCCGCACCGGGCTATGCACCAACACTGGAAACACCGTGCGCTCCATAGCATAACACGGTGCCTGCCCGGTCTCTCTAGCCCCCCGGTAAGCACAGGGAGTTTGCGCAGGTCTCCTACCTGGCATAGCCATACTCCATTTAAGCCCCCCCCCCAATATTTTTTGGGGGCTGCTTTTCGGGCTTCCTTGCCAACAGTGTTCCCTCGTATCGTCGGCTCCTATCTCCGGCTGCCTCTGCTCTCCTTAGTGCCTCCACCTGTTCCCATGGGAGGCGATCTCTTCCGGCCAGTATCTCCTCCCAAGTGTAACATCCTTTACCATCCAACACGTCTTCCCATGTCCATTCACCGAATAATTCATCCTCCTTTTGCTGCTCCAGCTGTCGCTGCCTGTTTCCACGCCACTCGGTCCGTGTGTGGTGGGTGATTCTGTAACGGCGTTCTTCGTTTGTCGAAAGAGAGTCGGACCGAAATGCAGCGTGGTGGTTACTCATGACTATAATGGAAAAAGTGACACATGAAATAACTATACAAAATACAAAACAACAAACGGAACGTGAAACCTAATTACAGCCTATCTGGTGAAACTACACAGAGTCAGGAATAATCACCCACGAAATACAAAGCGAAACCCAGGCTACATAAATACGGTTCCCAATCAGAGACAACGAGAATCACCTGACTCTGATTGAGAACCGCCTCAGGCAGCCAAGCCCATACAACACCCCGACTCAGCCGCAATCCCAATAACTACAAACCCCAATACGAAAATACAATATATAAACCCATGTCACACCCTGGCCTGACCAAATATATAACGAAAACACAAAATACAATGACCAAGGCGTGACAGTTCCAAACTTCCTCCATTTAAGAATGATGGAGGCCACTGTGTTCTTGGGGACCTTCAATGTTGAATAGATTTTTTGGTACCCTTCCCCAGATCTGTTCCTCGACACAATCCTGTCTCGGAGCTCTACGGACAATTCCTTCGATCTCATGACTTGGTTTAACTCTGACATTCACTGTCCACTGTGGGACCTTTATATAGACAGGTGTGTGCCTTTCCAAATCATGTCCAATCAATTTAATTTATCACAGGTGGACTCCAATCAAGTTGTAGAAATATCTCAGGGATGATCAATGGAAACCGGATGCACCTGAGCTCAATTTCAGGTCTCATAGCAAAGGGTCTAAATACTTATGTAAATAAGGTATTTCTGTTATTTATTTTTTATACATTTTCACACATTTCTTAAAACCTGTTTTCGCTTTGTCATTATGGGGTATTGTGTGTAGATGGATGAGGAAAAAACAGTATTTAATCCATTTTAGAATAAGAATGTAACATAACAAAATGTGGGGGAGGGATCTACATTCTTTCCAAATGCACTGTGTAGGGAATAGGTTGTCATTTTGGATGCAGCCGTAGACTGGTCATTCTAATGTATCTCTCCCCTCTGCTCATTCACTACATGGCCAAAATTATGTGGACACCTGCTAGACCAACATCTCATTCCAAAATCATGGGGTTATTATGAAATTGGTCCCCCCTTTGCTGCTATAACAGCCTCCTCTGTTCTGGGAAGGCTTTCCAGTACATGTTGGAACATTGCTGCGGGGACTTGGTTCCATTCAACCACAAGAGCATTACTGAGGTCAAGCCCTGATGTTGGGCGATTAGGCCTGGCTTGCAGTCAGTGTTCCAATTCATCCCGAAGGTGTTCGATGGGGTTGAGGTCAGGGTTCTGTGTATAGCAGTCAGTTCTTCCACACTGATCTCAACAAATCATTTCTGTATGGACCTTGCTTTGTGCACGAGGGCATGTCATGTCATGCTGAAACAGGAAAGGGCCTTCCCCAAACTGTTGTCACAAAGTTGGAAGCACAGAATTATCTAGAACGTCATTGTATGCTGCAGTGTTAAGGTTTTTCCTTCACTGGAACTAAGGGGCCTAACCTGAACCATGAAAAAAGCCCCAGACCATTATTCCTCCTCCACCAAACTTTACAGTTGGCACTATGCATTCGGGCAGGTAGCGTTCTCCTAGCATCCACAAAACCTAGATTTGTTCGTCAGACTGCCAGATGGTGGAATGTGATTTATCAGGCGAGAACGGTAAGCTTTACACCACTCCAGCAGACACTTGGCATATAATATATAATATTACAGCCAAGTATTTATACATTTATTTAACAATCCCTTGAAAACGGCACACAGTTGTCAATGTTTTTAGCGGAGCTGCGGGTCTCCTTGCCCCCCAGCAGGCAAAATGTTCACTCTGCATCTTACGTTATATTAATAACAACCTATTGGAGTCTACTGATAATCACTACTGTTTATTTCTGTCTCACTGAGTGTGCCTCCCCATTAGCTGCACAAGTTGTTTTTGGTGTCTTCCCTTCAACGTTCTTGATTTGCCTGTATCTTGTACAGTTTAATGACAAGTGTTGAACACAGCCATGCTATTTATACAGAAAGTGTGTTTAATTTGACAGTAAAGGTAACTGCACAAGAACTGCCTGGCTGTCTGTGCCTTTTTCTGCTAAGCCTTTGTGCTCAGGCAGAGTTTATGACAACACAGTAGGCTAATAACAAAAAAATAGAAAGGCAGTCATACACACACATTCTAGGCTACTAATGTTCCATACTCAAACAATACACAAACAAGTGATACAGAAACATGACATGAACATCAATACCTTTAGTTGCAAAATTCCAGTGACTTTTTCAAACAGGATGTCTTGAAAATCTGAGATGTTTTGGAAAGTAACAAGAACTTTGCAACATTTACCCTGTCATTAAATCTCTGTATCTGTTTTCTTGTCTGTTTACTCTCTCTCTCTCCCTACCTCTCCCTCTTGTCTGTCCGTCCGTCCGTCCGTCCGTCCGTCCGTCCGTCCGTCCGTCCGTCCGTCCGTCCGTCCGTCCGTCCGTCCGTCCCATTCAATACACACACTCACAACAACACAAACGGCATCCCCACTCTCTCTCTGACACAGGCACACACGCACACACACACACATCCCCACAGAGGAGATACATGCTCTTTGAGTAATTTTCGTGTCAGCCGACCAGCCATGGAAGGGTTTGTCATCGTTCTGCCTCTTAAGTGTGGAGGATGGAGACACCAGGGCTTGATGTTACTGGCACCATGCACACCTTTCCCACTAGCCACAGACACCCCATCACTGGCTGTAGACTGCATTAGTATTCGGCTCCTCTACCTCAGCCCTTCCTGGGGAGGACCATAGCAGCACCATTGACACCCAGTGGAAGATGCCGGTCTGGGGCCTCAGCTTTATTCTTATATTCCTGGGGCTGTATGTATCAAGTGTCTCGGAGTAGGAGGTCTAATCTAGGATCAGTTTTGCCTTTTAGATCTCCATGAACAAGATTACATATTCATAAAACGTCTCAGAGTTTTAGTGCTTATTTAGGATCAGTGTCTATATTATATTACAGTTTTTCTCAGTCGCTGTGGTGCATTTCTTAGATCAAATGTGCAATTCTTGATACTACTTGTACAAATTCCAAATCATCTAGTCACTTGTGCAAATCATAAAAGCAATTTTTTATTCCTTTAAACAAATTGCAATTGATAATGTACAAGTGTCAGCTTTTTTCCACATTACCAATTGCTCATGTCATGTTGATCAAAATACAGTAGATGGTTCTCTGTTGAATAGTCTTACCCCTCAAAACATCTAGGCATTAGTTCCTTGCATAAGCCATTACATGCAAAATTGTTGAACTGTTTGTCATAAACTGTCAAGCATAGTTTTGCACATTTCTATTAGACCTTTTGTACAAAAACGTGAATTGATGAATCGTACAGGTGAAATTGACCCTTACTCATGAAGGAATGTAAAGTGTTAGTTCAACCAACAATCAACCAGTTGTCTAAATTGCTCAAAGGTTCATCTCATGAAGAATCAATTGTCAAGCATATATAGACAGACCACAACACAGATTTGCAATTTTCCAATAATGGATGGACCAGGAAACTAACAGGGTCAACAGCCAAGAGGAGGAAGAAGAGGAGCAAGGATGCGTGGTGGAAGGCAAAACAGAGGAAGAGGCAGAAGAGGACATAGGCGCATATCTGATGACATAAGGGCCACTATTGTAGACCATGTTGTCAATCATGGCCTTACAATGACTGAGGCGGGTCGAAGGGTGCAGCCGAATATTGTGAGATCAACCGTGAGAACAGGTATGTTCACCAATGTATAGTGCACTGTTACTGTATATAAGCAGTATACTGTATACTTCCTACAATGCTTCATATTACAGTAGCCCACTTGTATTTCACAGCATACAGAAATATACTCTATACAGATACATACAGCACCTTACATGCACACACCTGTATGTTTTACAGTAAAATGTGTGTTCGCATAGTTTTTGTCTATGTGAAAGTGTGCGATGCATCACTGCATTTTCCCCCACATAGGACTGCAAGATTACCTCAAACCGGTGGCAGAGGACGCCTTTTCACACCTCAACAGGAGGAGGCTATTTGCACCATGGTCCGAGTAAACAATGCCATGAGACTCAGGGAAATACAAAGGACCATTATAGAAGACAACGATGTCTTTGAAAACATCCATACAGTTAGCATCTCAACCATCGACAGGATGCTGCATAGAAACCAGATGAGTATGAAACAGCTGTACCGTGTACCATTCCAAAGGAATGAGGACAGAGTTAAGGAGCTACCTGTACCAGTATGTACAGGTAAAACATATATCTATGTAACTACTTTACAGCAACATTTTATAGTGATACATAGTACAGTAAGCATAAACTGCACACATTTCCATTGTTGTAGAAGGAACATGTAATATATGTACATTTTATGTCACTCTTCCTTACCAAAACAAATTCAACTGTGTGTTCTGGGATATAGCGTATAATGGAGTTGGAATCAAGTGAACCCTCTCACAACTTTGTATACGTGGATGAGGCTGGCTTCAACCTGACCAAATGCAGAAGGCGGGGTCGGAATATCATCGGTCACAGAGCTACTGTGGATTTGCCAGGCCAACGGAGAGGAAATATCACCATGTGTGCTGCTATTTCGGAACATGGTGTCCTAACCCATATCCCCCTTATAGGGCCATACAACACCCAGCATCTACTCAACTTTTTAGAGACTCTCTACAGGGCTCTCATCCCTGATGATGAGAGGGTTATGTTTAGAGAGGATTTGCCAAAGTATGTGGTCATTTGTGATAATGTGAGTTTCCATCGATCAAACATCATAAGGCAATGGTTTGTGACCCACCCGAGGATGCTCATAGAATTCCTCCCACCTTATTCACATTCCTTAACCCAATTGAGGAGTTATTTTCAGCATGGAGGTGGAAGGTGTACGATCGTCAGCCACACACACAGATGACCCTGCTGGCTGCAATGGATGCAGCATGTGAGGACATCACAGTAGACGCCTGCAGAGGATGGATAAGGCGTTGCATTGGAAGGGAAAATATCCGGTGTGATGTGGATGAGAATATGTGGGCCGACAGACAGGAACGTCTGGATGTGTAGAGACAGCACAACAGTGCTGCGGGTAAAGTTGTGCCTTAGGGGTGGTTTCCTGTGTTTCTTTATAATTTAGGTTTTTTTCCATTGTGCCCCTTGGGTTGTCCAGTCTCTTTCAATCAATAACCCACATATAGTAATATGTAAATAGTACTGTTGAAATTGATATATGCCATAGAAGTGCAGCCTTGTGCATTTTCAATACAGTAACTCATCCAAACTGTAGCCTAAGTTTACATCAGGTAATACTGTCAAAGTACACAGTTACATTGACAACATTACATTACATTACATTTACATTACATTTAAGTCATTTAGCAGACGCTCTTATCCAGAGCGACTTACAAATTGGTGCATTCACCTTATGACATCCAGTAGAACAGTCACTTTACAATAGTGCATCCAAATCTCAAAGGGGGGGGGGGTGAGAAGGATTACTTATCCTATCCTAGGTATTCCCTAAAGAGGTGGGGTTTCAGGTGTCTCCGGAAGGTGGTGATTGACTCAACATGCCTAAACATTTTGACGACCTTGTTCATGAACAATGACTCAATGACTTATCATTCTGATGACACTGACATGATCATTGGCATTAATATTTACTTTTGAGAGATGTACTAAGGAATTTTAGTGACTGACTAGCTTTGGAAACATATCTATTGTATATTGCAGTTTGTACAAATTGTTCTGAGAAATGCACTTATTATTTTGCACATGTTAGGGATGATGTGAAAAATGCACCAAAGCGACTGAGAAAAACTGTAACTAAGATTGCATGGACATGAATGACCTGATCCAGGATCAGCACTCCTACTCTGAATTGTTATTATTTTTTCCACCTTTATTTAACCAAGTTGGCTAGTTGAGAACAAGTTCTCATTTGAAACTGCGACCTGGCCAAGATAAAGCTTTATGAGTACGGGTCCTGATCTTAGATCAGCTCTCCAACTCTGAGACAGACGCTTTATGAGTATGGGTCCTGATCTTAGATCAGCTCCCCAACTCTGAGACAGACGCTTTATGAGTACGGGTCCTGATCTTAGATCAGCTCTCCAACTCTGAGACAGACGCTTTATGAGTACGGGTCCTGATCTTAGATCAGCTCTCCAACTCTGAGACAGACGCTTTATGAATACGGTCCCACGCCTTGATCCCAGATCAGCACTCCCCACTCTGAGACGCTTTATGCTTTATGAGTACGGGTCCTGATCTTAGATCAGCTCTCCAACTCTGAGACAGACGCTTTATGAGTACGGGTCCTGATCTTAGATCAGCTCTCCAACTCTGAGACAGACGCTTTATGAATACGGTCCCACGCCTTGATCCCAGATCAGCACTCCCCACTCTGAGATGCTTTATGATTACGGGTCCTGATCTTAGATCAGCACTCCCACTCTGAGATGCTTTATGATTATGGGTCCTGATCTTAGATCAGCAGTCCCACTCTGAGATGCTTTATGATTACGGGTCCTGATCTTAGATCAGCAGTCCCACTCTGAGATGCTTTATGATTACGGGTCCTGATCTTAGATCAGCAGTCCCACTCTGAGATGCTTTATGATTATGGGTCCAGATCTTAGATCAGCAGTCCCACTCTGAGATGCTTTATGATTATGGGTCCTGATCTTAGATCAGCAATCCTACTCTGAGATGCTTTATGATTATGGGTCCTGATCTTAGATCAGCAGTCCCACTCTGAGATGCTTTATGATTACGGGTCCTGATCTTAGATCAGCAGTCCTACTCTGAGATGCTTTATGATTACGGGTCCTGATCTTAGATCAGCACTCCCACTCTGAGATGCTTTATGATTACGGGTCCTGATCTTAGATCAGCAGTCCCACTCTGAGATGCTTTATGATTACGGGTCCTGATCTTAGATCAGCTCTCCAACTCTGAGATGCTTTATGATTACGGGTCCTGATCTTAGATCAGCAGTCTTTTTCGAGTCAAACCTTACTAATACACATAATGTGTGGGAATAATGGGTGTTTTCATTCATGTGGAGAATTGCTAATGTTTTATATGTAGAATAAGAGACACAACAGACACAGAACGTTTCTGCAGTAATTCATCTAAGGGTGCCATCTAGAGGAACAATAATACATTGCATTGAAAATATAAGAAAATGCCGACCTCATGTTGATGAAGTGATTACTGAACAGTTTTATTTCCCCCTTTATCATTTGAGTCATAATCAATGAATGATATGTATTAACCCATACACATCATTGGTGTTGATACATAATTCTGATAATTATTATAATATACTGATTGTATCTATCCGGGAGCCTATAGAGAGAAGCATTTGATCTCTGACTCACTGGAGGGGCACTTATATTATTATGTCTACATTTTCATATGCATTTACTGCACATTTTTATTTCTGGAAAAATCAGTCAGAAAGTCCTGCCCCCTAGCGAACCAATCGGTACTTCGCTCTGTTGTTTGGTTTCTTGATAACATTTAGCTTTGAAAATCGGTGCCATGCCACGAGAACGGAAGAATTATCCAACAATACTCTTTCACCTTTTTCCTGATAGATTTACATTATTGTCCACGATCAGGTAATCTACTTTTAATAAGTTATGACTATAAATCTAAAATAGAGAGTGATGGGAATTCAAATACTGATTTTTCGGGACTTGGAGCGACTTGGAGAGTGTGTTCATGTCCGAGAAAGAATAGATAAATAGGCAGAATAGATGTAGATATTATAGCACAGGTTTTAAAATAAAGATGTATACTCTTTGCTATGGTCAGTGACTGAATTGAAACTGAACCTAGCTATAGCTAAGTCTTTTTGTTTACTCAGGTGGCATTGAGTGAAGTCATGTTTTGCCATGCACCGCAAGGTCACTTGGTGACATTGGCGTGAGTCTGTTTTTGTATGCAGTTCTCAAGGCAACTAGGGCCTGCTACTCTTAAGTCTGCCGATGCTGCAATTTCACTGTCTCTCTGAATTCCTGCTACGACTGCCTTGGATGATATAACCTAAGAAGCACAAGGTAAGTTTAGAATCTGTAGCGTTCTTGTGTGTGTGTGTGTGTGTGTGTGTGTGTGTGTGTGTGTGTGTGTGTGTGTGTGTGTGTGTGTGTGTGTGTGTGTGTGTGTGTGTGTGTGTGTGTGTGTGTGTGTGTGTGTGTGTGTGTGTGTGTGTGTGTGTGTGTGTGTGTGTGTGTGTGTGTGTGTGTGTGTGTGTGTGTGTGTGTGTGTGATAAAACCTCCCAACTCCATTGTGCTATGCAAAGCTATTCCTAAAATGTTATGTAAAAATGTCATACTGTACATTAGTAGTATCTATGTATTACTTTGTTGTTACATAGTCATTTTACAATGTTACTAAACAAGTGTGAACAATTGACAAGTCTGATGGGCTCTCTTGGGCGGCCTCTGTGTGCTTTACCCCAGTGGAGTCAAGGAACCACTGACGCCCTGTAATGTTTCTCCTAATTTCACTGCATCAGAGAGACTGTTGTCCTCGGCTCACTAAACATTGATCAACCTTGACTAACTGATATAGCATGTTGTCAGGATGGAAAATCTTGTGGGTAGGCAGTTTGGAGACTTGGGAATTTTGTAATAAGTTGACCTGGTATTAGTCACCTAAACTACTGTGGTCCCCTAACTTTGGTTTTGCTAAGTTAAAACTTTGAGCATTATTCACAGCACTAGGCCCAGGCCTGTTTGTCATTCTCCTAGCATGAGCACCCAACAAATTCTGCTCTGTGACTGTCTGCACATCCTTATCTCTCCCCCTTGCCTCGTAAGAAGATTAGCCTATGTTGCTTAGATATTTAGCAGGTCATCTTAGCTAATATTCACTGGACTGGGCTCTCTCTCAGCTTGAGTGATATCCTGAGGCTTCAAATAGATTCATAGAATCATCAGAATTCTCGTCTTCAGCCTAACAAAACTGAAATGTGTTGCTTTTGGCTCCATTGATGTCTGTCCTGACAGCTTTGGGAGGGAGGGCTGGGAGTCTGTCGTCGCGGAGAGCCTAGCAGGCAGGGGTGTTAATTAGCCTAGCTTGGCAGCTCCCATCATCCCAGTCTCAAAGAGAGACAGCTCCCCTGGCACTCCAAGGAGTGGCCTAGATGTCAGTGTGGCTCTGTGGGGCTCTTGTGGAGAGGTACTAGTGGGTGTGCTCAACAGATCAGCCCTGTCTGTCTGTGAGCTGTAGGTAAACCCCGCATGGTTTAATACCCCAGCCTGACCACATAAAATATTGGAGTATGGTTTCAGGGCTGTATGGACACGTCGCTTGGATTTAAGCAACAGGTGAGTCCACATTCTTTATGCTTTACAATCAACAGAATGGCTATATTGCTCTATTGACGAGTGAAGATGTGCAGACTAGCCTAATCTATGTATCAAAGATATGATCCTACAGTTTCAATTTATAGTCCTACTTAAGATAAGTTGTTTATTTTGTATGCATCCTATCTAGGCTACATCAAAATAAGTCTGATATTCACTAATGAACTATGTCCCGGATCTGAAATTAGCATTGAAAAATGCCCCGAAGTTGTTTATCTGCCTGAAGTGCTTGTGTTTTCCCAGTTGTCTCAGTTGTCTCATGCTGCGTCAGCCCAGCTGCCTCTTCTCCTCTGTGGAGAGAGATTCTCCATACATGTGTGTATGAAATGAGGCCAGAGGGGCTATATGAGTCTGCTGGCGTCTCAGATTGTTCTGGCAAATCTCACATAGCAACTTCATTGAGAGGAAGGATGCTTTAACATGCTTTTTACATTGGTATCACAAACCATTTTATTTAAAATCTTGATGAAATTGGCCATTTTAGGCTATTTTTAGACCTATACATGCCTCCTGTAAGACCCTATTATAGTGTATGTCAAATATGGAGTATGTCAAGATTCTGAAATGCACATTTTCACATTTATTCAACATACAATATCTGAATATTCATATCTCAAAACTACACTTTTGGATGTTGCTTATTGTTAGACATATTGTTTGTAACAATATATTCTTCAAACACTTCTGGGTCTTTGTGTCTTGCAAAACTGATTTGTTATCCTAATAGATTCTGTTCCATTCTTCGTCCTACAACACATTCACAGGTATAGAATGTTTATATTCTTGTGTGAGGTATTTTGAAGTGCATGAAGGTGCACTCCAGTATGGTGAGGAGGTACGTGTCACTCATACAGATGAGTCTATAGCTGCTTCCCACTCAAACCCCCAGAAACTTCTCATTTGTCTTCTCTCCATGCTTTTTTTGTTGTCCGTGAGTCAATGCTGTGTGAATGCTGATTGGCTGAAGGTAAGAAGTGCAGCTTTGAGGCCTGTTGTTCTCCGAGCTCAGTAAGGCAGGGTTTGGTGTTGTCTGTTGCTATGGTGACAGTCAAAGACTCCATGACATCAAAAAATATTTTATCTTGATATAAACCCCAGATGTGTTCCCATTGCTAGCCTAAATAGCTATATGCAATATCTCTCAAAACTGAGCAATTAAATTTGATAAGTCAATTGATCTTCATAATTTGCATAGTTTAACTGAAACATGGATCTTTATTTCTTCTAAGATTACCTTTAGGAATTAATATCCCCATTCCCCTCTCCTATATGAAAGCCCTTCTTTTGTGCAGGCCACATGGTCTGGGGGTCTAAACACAGACTTGGGAGACCGGGGTTCAATCCCTGTTCCCACCCTTTGTCTCTCTCTAATCTGTCTCCCCATATTATAGTCTGTCTCTGAATAAAGCAAACATTAACCCCCAAAAATTGTTTAAAAGAGAGAGAGAGAAAAAGCCCTCCTACGTAAGCATGAAATATTGGGTATACTGAAGGAGTGACACGTGATTGTCTGTTAATTAAGATGCTTCCATGTTAACAGTAGAGAGCAGCTGTGTATGAGGATGAAGACAGACTGTTCATTTCCTTGCTCTTTAAATCACAGTTCATTAGCTCTGTGTTCTGCATCAAATGATTGAACGACGGCCTTACTGCCTCAAAGATGGCCTGCAGTTTTCAGTGTAGTGAAGTCACATCTGTCTTCAGAGAAGTAGGGATGCAGTGGTATAATGCTGCATTTGACTTTCCCCAGATGTTGGTGCGTACGCAGCATTACCGTGTGTCTATGGGAGCATCCCAAATGGCACCCTATTCCCTAAAGTCCTTGGTCAAAAGTAGTGCCCAATGTAGGGGAAAGGGCGACATTTATAATGCAACCTGTGAATATGTGTGTGCTTGCATTTGAAATTTGTTGGACTGGGCAAAGTGAGTTAGGCTTCCCTCACTAATCCTGTAATATTACTGCATTTGGTTTCAGGGTATCCAGTGCCCCAATGACAAAGCTTTCCATAAGAACAGACCTACAGCCAGGTCCAGAAGGCTAGATTCTGAGCTATGGCTGTGGGAGGTGGGCTTCAGAGGAGCACCAGAGCAGCCTATGGCTAGAGGTCAGACTTGAGAGAGAGAACCAGAGAGAGAGAGGACCCCTGCTCCTCAACACCCCTCTCCCTACAGCTCCATAGACTCAGACGTGGACTGGTGGGATGGGGATGAGAAGGAAGGTGGGGACAGGAAAGAAGAGGAAGAAGAGGACTTCCACAGCCAGATGGATGAGAATGGGATTATAGGACTGGAGAACACCTTGCATAATGTGGGTCTGGGGGAAGAAGAGGAGGAGGGAGAAGAAGAGGGAGTGGAGAATGGAGAGGATGATCTGCCCTGGTACTCTGGAGCCTTGGACCCAGAGGGAGTGACAACAAAGTGACAACAGAGGGAGGACACAATTGGTAGAGGATGACAACAGAGAGAGGACACGGTTAGTAGAGAGTGACAACAGAGAGAGGACACAATTGGTAGAGGATGACAACAGAGAGAGGACACGGTTAGTAGAGAGTGACAACAGAGAGAGGACACGGTTGGTAGAGAGTGACAACAGAGAGAGGACACGGTTGGTAGAGAGCGACAACAGAGAGAGGACACGGTTAGTAGAGAGTGACAACAGAGAGAGGACACGGTTGGTAGAGAGTGACAACAGAGAGAGGACACGGTTGGTAGAGAGTGACAACAGAGAGAGGACACGGTTGGTAGAGAGTGACAACAGAGAGAGGACACGGTTGGTAGAGAGTGACAACAGAGAGAGGACACGGTTGGTAGAGAGTGACAACAGAGGGGGGACACGGTTGGTAGAGAGTGACAACAGAGAGAGGACACGGTTGGTAGAGAGTGACAACAGAGGGGGGACACGGTTGGTAGAGAGTGACAACAGAGAGAGGACACGGTTGGTAGAGAGTGACAACAGAGAGAGGACACGGTTGGTAGAGAGTGACAACAGAGAGAGGACACGGTTGGTAGAGAGTGACAACAGAGAGAGGACACGGTTGGTAGAGAGTGACAACAGAGGGGGGACACGGTTGGTAGAGAGTGACAACAGAGAGAGGACACGGTTGGTAGAGAGTGACAACAGAGGGGGGACACGGTTGGTAGAGAGTGACAACAGAGAGAGGACACGGTTGGTAGAGAGTGACAACAGAGGGGGGACACGGTTGGTAGAGAGTGACAACAGAGAGAGGACACGGTTGGTAGAGAGTGACAACAGAGGGGGGACACGGTTGGTAGAGAGTGACAACAAAGAGAGGACACGGTTGGTAGAGAGTGACAACAGAGGGAGGACACGATTGGTAGAGAGTGACAACAGAGGGGGGACACGGTTGGTAGAGAGTGACAACAGAGAGAGGACACGGTTGGTAGAGAGTGACAACAGAGGGAGGACACGGTTGGTAGAGAGTGACAACAGAGAGAGGACACGGTTGGTAGAGAGTGACAACAGAGAGAGGACATGGTTGGTAGAGAGTGACAACAGAGGGGGGACACGGTTGGTAGAGAGTGACAACAGAGAGAGGACACGGTTGGTAGAGAGTGACAACAGAGGGGGGACACGGTTGGTAGAGAGTGACAACAAAGAGAGGACACGGTTGGTAGAGAGTGACAACAGAGAGAGGACATGGTTGTTAGAGAGTGACAACAGAGAGAGGACACGGTTGGTAGAGAGTGACAACAGAGAGAGGACACGGTTGGTAGAGTGACAACAGAGAGAGGACACGGTTGGTAGAGAGTGACAACAGAGGGGGGACACGGTTGGTAGAGAGTGACAACAGAGAGAGGACACGGTTGGTAGAGAGTGACAACAGAGGGGGGACACGGTTGGTAGAGAGTGACAACAGAGAGAGGACACGGTTGGTAGAGAGTGACAACAGAGAGAGGACACGGTTGGTAGAGAGTGACAACAGAGAGAGGACACGGTTGGTAGAGAGTGACAACAGAGAGAGGACACGGTTGGTAGAGAGTGACAACAGAGGGGGGACACGGTTGGTAGAGAGTGACAACAGAGAGAGGACACGGTTGGTAGAGAGTGACAACAGAGGGGGGACACGGTTGGTAGAGAGTGACAACAGAGAGAGGACACGGTTGGTAGAGAGTGACAACAGAGGGGGACACGGTTGGTAGAGAGTGACAACAGAGAGAGGACACGGTTGGTAGAGAGTGACAACAGAGGGGGACACGGTTGGTAGAGAGTGACAACAAAGAGAGGACACGGTTGGTAGAGAGTGACAACAGAGGGAGGACACGATTGGTAGAGAGTGACAACAGAGGGGGGACACGGTTGGTAGAGAGTGACAACAGAGAGAGGACACGGTTGGTAGAGAGTGACAACAGAGGGAGGACACGGTTGGTAGAGAGTGACAACAGAGAGAGGACACGGTTGGTAGAGAGTGACAACAGAGGGGGGACACGGTTGGTAGAGAGTGACAACAGAGAGAGGACACGGTTGGTAGAGAGTGACAACAGAGAGAGGACACGGTTGGTAGAGAGTGACAACAGAGGGGGGACACGGTTGGTAGAGAGTGACAACAGAGAGAGGACACGGTTGGTAGGGAGTGACAACAGAGAGAGGACACGGTTGGTAGAGAGTGACAACAGAGAGAGGACACGGTTGGTAGAGAGTGACAACAGAGAGAGGACACGGTTGGTAGAGAGTGACAACAGAGGGGGGACACGGTTGGTAGAGAGTGACAACAGAGAGAGGACACGGTTGGTAGAGAGTGACAACAGAGGGGGGACACGGTTGGTAGAGAGTGACAACAGAGGGGGGACACGGTTGGTAGAGAGTGACAACAGAGGGGGGACACGGTTGGTAGAGAGTGACAACGGAGAGAGGACACGGTTGGTAGAGAGTGACAACAGAGAGAGGACACGGTTGGTAGAGAGTGACAACAGAGAGAGGACACGGTTGGTAGAGAGTGACAACAGAGAGAGGACACGGTTGGTAGAGAGTGACAAAAGAGGGAGGACACAATTGGTAGAGAGTGACAACAGAGGGGGGACACGGTTGGTAGAGAGTGACAACAGAGGGAGGACACGTTTGGTAGAGAGTGACAACAGAGGGAGGACACGATTGGTAGAGAGTGACAACAGAGAGGGGACACGATTGGTAGAGAGCGACAACAGAGGGAGGACACGATTGGTAGAGAGTGTGTCTGAAGACTTCTCCTCCCTTTTCCCACCTGACCTGCTCAGTCCATCCCCCACGTATCCCTCCTCCCCACCCAGAGGTTGTACCTTTCTTTACCTCCTCCACTTCTCCTCCGAGGAGTTGGCTAATGCTCCCGGGATTGAAGCTGAGACATTCCCGGAGGAACCCACCTTTACAGAGAGCCTTCCGGAATCCCGCAGCAGCCAAATGAGCCATGCCCCCAGGCCTCATTGGCAGGGGGGGAGGAGCTCAAGCCTAGGACCTCCCCTTACCCAGCAGCCATCTTTCCTGAGCATGGGATATCTTACCGACTCAGATAGAGAAACAAGGGGGTTGAAGAGAGCCTATAGGATGAGTCAGGCACTAACTACTGGAAACACGCCTCTCACTCTCCGAGGAAGATGAGACAGCCCACCCCACCCCAGGAGAGGGACCCACCCCAGACTTCTCCAAGGTAGAGCCCAGGGTCCGCTTCCCCATAAGCGGCTACACCCTCCACCCCCCAAGAGCAAAAACTCCCCCAGAAAGAGGTCTCTGTCAGTGGAGCCCGCACTGGTTTTCAAGTCCACTGCTGACATAGTGAGAGAGTTGCTGCTGAGCAGTACAGACGGACCCCCTCACCCCCCAATGGACCCCACAGGCCCCTAAACTCCATGGTGCCAGAGGACTTCAGATCCCCACAACAGGCCAGCACTCTGGTACCGCAGCTGCAGGTACATACACAGAGAGTAGGACCACACCACAGGCACACGTTCAGACTAACTCTGATTCCTTAGCATTCTGACACGCTCAGACTAACTCTGATTCCTTAGCATTCTGATATGCTCAGACTAACTCTAATTCCTTAGCATTCTGACACGCTCAGACTAACTCTGATTCCTTAGCATTCTGACAGACTCAGACTAACTCTGATTCCTTAGCGTTCTGACAGACTCAGACTAAGTCTGATTCCTAAGCACTCTGACCGACTCAGACTTACTCTGATTCCTTAGCGTTCTGACAGACTCAGACTAAGTCTGATTCCTAAGCACTCTGACATACTCAGACGCAAAGGCTAAACAACTTTCCATGTCTTCCACACGCTGACACTAATTCACTGAATGATGCTCCAATTGTCTAGCTCAGAATAGTGCTTCTCTACTTTCTATCCAGCTCACGGCCTTGACTATTATCCTCCCTCCTCTCTCTTTCCTGCCCCCTCTTTTCTCTGGGAGGACTACAACAGGCTGATGACCAAGTATGCTGAGGCAGTATGCTGAGTACCGAGTCGATGTGCAGATGTATGAGGTAATTGAGGTAGATATACACTTGTAACTGTGAATAAAGTAACAGATAGTAAAGAGTCCCAAAAAAAATTGTGCAAAAAGGGTGATGTACTAGGCCGTGTGCATGACCCGCTGCGGCGCCTTGCGGTCGAATGCCAGGCAGTTTCCATACCAAACAGTGATGCAGCCAGTCAAGTGGACTGTATGATTATGATTACTCCAGTGGACTGTACGATTATGATTACTCCAGTGGACTGTACGATTATGATTACTCCAGTGGACTGTACGATTATGATTACTCCAGTGGACTGTACGAATCTGATTACTCCAGTGGACCGTATGATTATGATTACTCCAGTGGACTGTATGATTATGATTACTCCAGTGTACTGTATGATTATGATTACTCCAGTGGCCTGTACGATTATGATTACTCCAGTGGGCTGTATGATTATGATTACTCCAGTGGACTGTACGATTATGATTACTCCAGTGGACTGTACGATTAGGATTACTCCAGTAGACTGTATGAGTATGATTACTCCAGTGGACTGTATGATTATGATTACTCCAGTGGACTGTATGATTATGATTACTCCAGTGGACTGTATGATTATGATTACTCCAGTGGACTGTATGCGTATGATTACTCCAGTGGACTGTATGATTATGATTACTCCAGTGGACTGTATGATTATGATTACTCCAGTGGACTGTACGATTATGATTACTCCAGTGGACTGTATGATTATGATTACTCCAGTGGACTGTATGATTATGATTACTCCAGTGGACTGTATGATTATGATTACTCCAGTGGACTGTATGATTATGATTACTCCAGTGGACTGTATGATTATAGCCTGTTTAAACATCCTAAATGCACCCTATTCCCATTCAGGGCTCTGGTCAAAAGTAGTGCACTATAGGATATAGGATACCATTTGGTACACAGTTTATTTCAGAGGGAACCCTGCGTGCACAATACACTACCTACTGAAGAGAAACACCAGCCTCTGTTGTTGTTGGACTATTCTCAGCACCTCTGAAGAGCCACATTGGTATTGTAGGTCAAATGAAATAATTAGACAGTAGCAAACAGAGTTTGTGGTGGTAGAACCCAAGGAATGTTAGGTTCTCATGTAGCTCAAAAAGCTATAGAATAAGATACAAATTCTAGCACACTGCATTATTACTAGAACAACTTTAACTGATGCTTGTGTAGTTGACTATTTGGTTCGACGGTTAACAACACCACTTAGCTTTTGCAGTTGGGTTGGTAGGTCTTCATTTCTCTCTAACCCCAATACTAGACCAACACTAAATTGACCCATCCTGTCATGTGGGATACAGTCAAGTGACTCTGCGGTTCACAATAGAACAATCACATGCATTGATTTTGCCCTCATGACACAGTCAAGGAAAACAGGAAATGACGTAATTGATTTCAGAGCCCTGTAGGGGAGTCCTCTCCAGATGGACAGTGTCGTGACAGTTTGTTTTCATAGTCTTGGACATTCACAGTATCTTGCCTCTTTAATGTTGGTTATAGCCTAGTCATTGATTTGAAGTGGAAACTAAGGCTCACACACATCGTATCGAATGTGGATCTAGGAGGAGTATTCCTTCCTCCTGTCCTCTGTCCCACATTCCTTCTCCAGCTGCAGAGCACTCTACTCTTAATACTATTTCATATCAGCGTAGCCCCTCATACTCTTCTCCTTACCCACACAAGCAGACAGCCATCTATCTCTATCCTCCTCCTTCTGGAGACATACTAGTGTAGATATGCAGGGAAGGCCAATTCAATTCTAATCCTTTATCGAACACAGCCCAATATGTGCTTGTATGAAAATGATTAAATGGCTTCTGACAGTTAGCCTATTCCCCATTCTGTTCGGTGGGCACTGGGTAGTCATGGCAGCTGTGTTGAGATGGTGCTACACAGACACTTTGGGAGGTCAAGCAGAGGTCACTGTGATTTACTGTCTCAAGGGCTTACCAGAGAGGGGCAGTCAGCTTCAGCCACAGCCATCACTAACACACCCACTCTTTCTAATCAAAGTTCTATCATCCTGAGACTGAGAAGGGTTGTGATAAAAACTCTCCACAAAATGGAGGATGTGATGGATACACATATATACACATAGATATACAGAGGCTAGGGCCACCACATAGATTTCAGACTTTTCTATTTTGAAAAGCATATCTCCTCCAAGATAGCATAACTATCAAGGTCTTTATTTATATCCCTGCCTCTGTCCCAACAGCTTATGACTATAAACACATTTAGGCTATCGTTTACCTAATTTATGTTTATGGTGGCATACATCTCATTGATTTGACACCTGTTTCTCTCTATGGTTTTGTCTCTCTCTCCAGGTGGGCTTCTACTCTGACCCTCCCAATTGCAGTCACGTTGTCTAATCAGGTGTGCTCCATGAAGGTTAAAAAGGCATGACCTTAACCTTTCCCCAAGCTCAGAGGACGGAGCTCAGCTCAGGCTCCATTCACCTGAATGAACAGGCTGCCCACCAAGGTAATAACAGTCATCTTTGAATGATCTCTGCATCCCAAATGTCACCCTAATCCCTTTATAGTGTACCACTTTTGAAAAGAGCCCTATGGGTAAAAGGCTAACATTGGGGACACAGATCAAATTTGGGACACAGATATTGCTTTGTTGAAATATGTTCTTACACTCCATTGACAGCTGATTCTGCCTCTCATGTGTGGATCCAAGCAAGAGTAGCTGCTGCATGAGCAACAGCTAATGGGGATCCTAATAAATACATAATTCAACAATTCACACATTTCAATTGTCCTTTAGTGCAAACCTATTTTCTCTCCAGACTAAAGGACCTGGCGGAATCTCCCCTGTCCGTCCCTCCTCAACGGCATCCTCTTCCTCGAGAAGCCTGGGCCCTGGAGTTGGAGAGGGCCCTCTCAAAGCAGACTCACAGATTCCTCCACCAGGTGCAGACATTTGAAGAGCTCCTGAGGAGAGGGAAACTCAAACCGTTTGAGCAGATCAAGGTATTGTTCTGATATTTATCTCCCTTGAGTCTTGCAAATAGAGGAGCATCTCCCAGTGCTAAAGCCACCATTTTGTATTAGTAATGATGTGATGTATCCCTTAGCTTCTCTGCCCCTCGCTTCTCCAGGGGCAGGATTCTCTGGAAAGAGGTTATCTAGCAGCATGAGATGAACACAGAGTCCAACTGCAGAGAGTGGCTGAGCCCCTCTGACCCAGGTAGGTAAGACCACACTGCAGGATATCTACAATACTGTGTTTAAACTGTTATAGAAAGGGTCTATTAGAACATGCTGTTCCATATGGTAGGAATGAGAACATTCAAGTGTGCGTTGTGTTTTGTGTGTGTGTGTGTGTGTGTGTGTGTGTGTGTGTGTGTGTGTGTGTGTGTGTGTGTGTGTGTGTGTGTGTGTGTGTGTGTGTGTGTGTGTGTGTGTGTGTGTGTGTGTGTGTGTGTGTGTGTGTGTGTGTGTGTGTGTGTGTGTGTGTGAGATAGGGAGTTCGAGGGCTGTATATTCCAGTGTGGGATGCGCTTGGAGGAGCTCAACGAGCAGGTGGAGCAGACTGAACAGAAACCGACCCAACTCAGAGGCCCCTCCCACTCTACCACCTTACCCCACCCCCTACTCCATGCCAGAAGGGGGCAGCGAGCCCTGAGGTACCATGACAACACAGCTACTGAATAAACTACATTAGATTATTCACTATTCTATACTATACTATCTCACAGAATGGAGGCCTGCCTTTCAAAGAGTGTTAACCTCTGTCTTGCTTACTCTCTCTTTCTCTCTTTCTCTCGCTGTCTCTCTGTTTTTCTCTCTTTCTCCAGAGTCCAGTGTTACCTCTGCCTGGGGAGTCTGGGGGGGTGATGAGGGTGGAGGTTAGCTCGGCTAACAGAGAGAGCGAGGGAGTGTAGGGAGGGATGGGAGAGGAGGAGGCACTGCCGTCCCTCTCCTCCTTCCTTTAGGTCACAAACACAAACGTGTAGAGAGAGACTTCAGCTTGCTGATGTACCAGTAAAAGACTCCATCAATTTTAGACACTTTGAGATTCGGAAAAACAAAACATTTGGGATATGGACTTGCATTTGTTTATGGACAAAAAATGATAAAATTACCATTTGGAGACAGTGGCCAGAGGTAAACAAAACCAAAGCATGGATTGCTGTCTTACCTTGTCCATAGACCACTTACAGAGTAAGGAAATATGTCATTTTGTAATTTGGGTGAATCCTTGTAAGAAGTCTAGTCTGTATATGAAGTACAGAACTATTCAAAAGCAGCCAATTGATCAATGTAGTAGTAATGTCAATATCAGTTTTCTTGTAAATCCCACATCCAAAGCCTCTGTCTCTTCCAGCTACCAGAGTTTCAGGGAGGTGCCCAGACTGCTAGACCTGGATCTGACAGAGGGAGACCATGACTTTCCTGATGCAGGAGAAGAAGCCACACATGCAGGCGGTGAGGGGACAAGAGAGGGACCACACCCAGGGACCAGGAGGGAGGAGGGCCACACATGTCTAGCTCAGAGGTGAGTCTGAACTCACTGCACCGGGGTTGTATTCACTAGGAACCAAACTGAACCAAACGGAAGCAAACTGGCTGAAACAGAGAGTGACTATCTAAACTTGTTGTCGTTTTACGTTCCATACCCTTTTGCTACGGTGTGCAGACTGTGCACTAATGAATTTGACCCAGGACATCAATGCCTCTAAATGCTGATCATAAACTCTGACCAGCTCCTAAATTGTATTATTTTTTTAATACTCACTATTATGTGTTTTCAGATAGCCAATGCTAGGTCAGAAGGACGCTACATTCATTCCACTGGCAAGACCAAGGACCAGCAAATCAGTTCTTTGTTCCCCTAAAGACCTCAGCCAATCCCCTGCATTTCATGGCTCGCCTGCCAGTGACAGCAAGAGGTCAGAGGTCAGGATGTCTCGAGGCAGCAGGCTCACCAGTCTGGGGGAGAGTACTGCGTCAGAGAGGAGGGGCTCCAAACTGCAGCCTGGGACCAGGAGAGTGTAATCTCAGGTCAATTACTTGAGAGACTGGATCAAGCTTCCATTACATTTTTGACTGCTTATTCACCTACCTGGTGTCTGTTGTGAAATAAAAAATGTCATTACTTTTTGCACACTATCCACTCATTTCCTGTTCATGACTAAAAACACAATGTAATTGCATCTAACTTGTTTCCAAAGCATGTTCAACCAACAAATATCTGAATTTAAGTGACACTCTTATCCATAGCTAGGTGGGACAACCACATATCATAGGCATAGTAAGTACATTTTTCCTCAAAGTAGCTATCAATCAGTAAAGTCAGAGCTAGTAAGTGAGGAAAAAGTGTATAGGTCTATGCATATGAAAAATAATGTTGAATAATAAGAATGTTGGTCATTTATCTTGACAATTCAGCAATATCTTCTAAACCAGCAGTAATTGTCTCTCAAACCCTCTGTGTGATAGGATAGGATATTATTATTATTATCTCATCCGAGATGTGGGCTCTGAGAGCGGTCACCTGACTCCTGCAGCACCCAGTCCCTTCCACCAGATGGCCACAGCGAGGTGAGCTACTCTCCTACTCCTTCCCTCTCTCTCCAGTCAGTGACTTGGCTGTAATTCTCACCGAACCTCACATCACATTCCTCACTCTCTCTCTCACACACACACACAGCTCTGTACCATGCCCTTACATTATCGCTAGTTGCCTATCTAAACTCCTTCCCTGTTTAATTCCTAATTATAGTTGCCTAAATCAAATCAAATTGTATTTGTCACGTGCACCGAATACAACAGGTGTAATAGACCTTACAGTGAAATGCGTATTTACAGGCCCTTAACCAACAATGCAGTTTTAAGAAAAATAAGTGTTAAGAAAGTACATACAAAAATAAAATGAAGTTAAAAAAATATGAAATAATTAAAGAGCAACAATAAAATAACATTAACCAGGCTATATACAGGGGGTACCAGTACAGAGTCAATGTGAGGGGGTACATAAGGGCGGTCAATGCAAATAGTCCAGGTAGCCATTTAATTAGCTGTTCAGGAGTCTTGGGTGTAAAACCTTTTAAGGTGCTTCTACACCTGCATTGCTTGCTGTTTGGGGTTTTAGGCTGGGTTTCTGTACAGCACTTTGAGATATCAGCTGATGTAGGAAGGGCTATATAAATACATTTGATTTGATTTGATTAAGATACCTTTTGGATCGAGACATGGCGCTCCGGTACCACTTTCCGTGTGGTAACAGAGAAAACAGTCTATGAATAGGGTGGCTGGAGTCTTTGGCAATTTTTAGGGTATTCATCTAACACAGCCTGGTATAGAGGTCCTGGATGGAAGGAAGCTTGGCCCCAGTGATGTACTGGGCTGTACGCACAACCCCTTGTAGTGCCTTGCGGTCAGAGGCCGAGCAGTTGCCATGCCAGGCGGTGATGCAACCAGCCAGGATGCTCTCGATGGTGCAGCAGTAGAACATTTTGAAGATCTAAGGACCCATGCCAAATCTTTTCACTCTCCTGAGGGGGAATAGGCGTTGTCGTGCCCTCTTCACGACTGTCTTGATGCGTTTGGACCATGATAGTTCATTGGTGTTGTGGACCCCAAGGAACTTGAATCTCTCAACCTGCTCCAGTATAGCCCCGTCGATGAGAATGGGCACGTGCTCAGCCATCCTTTTCCTGTAGTCCGCAATCATCTCCTTTGTCTTGATCAGGTTGAGGGAGAGATTGATATCCTGGCACCGCACTGCCAGGTCTCTGACCTCCTCCCTAAATGCTGTCCTACCACTGTTGTGTCTTCGGCAAACTTAATAATGGTGTTGGAGTAGTGCTTGACCATGCAGTCATGGTTGAACAGGGAGTACAGGAGGGGACTGGGCACGCATCCCTGAGGGGCCCCTGTGTTGAGGATTGTTTTGTCTAGGTGTGGCCCGTCAGGTAGTCCAGGATCCAGTTGCAGAAGGAGGTGTTTAGTCCCATGGTTCTTTGAGGGCACTATGGTGTAGAATGCTGAGCTGTAGACAATGAATAGAATTCTCACGTAGGTGTTCCTTTCATCCATGTAGGAAAGGGCGGTTTGGAGTGCAATGGAGATTGCATCATCTGTGGATATGTTGGGGCGGTATGCAAATTGGAGTGTTGATGTGAGCCATGGCCAGCTTTTTAAAGCACTTCATGGCTACAGACGTGAGTGCTACGGATCGGTAGTCATTTAGGCAGGTTGCTTTGGTGTTCTTGGGCGCAGGGGCTATAGTGATCTGCTTGAAACATTACAGACTCGGTCAGGGGCAGGTTGAAAATGTCAGTGAAGACACAGTGCGTACACGTCAGTACACGTCCTGGTAATCCGTCTGGCCTTGAGAATGTATACAGCTCATTGACTGTGGTCTTAGTGCCAGCATCGGTTTGTGGTGGTAAATAGACAGCTACGAAAAATATAGAAAACTCTCTTGGTAAATAATGTGGTCTACAGCTTATCATGAGATTCTCTACCTCAGACGAGCAAAACCTTAAACATTTGATTCCGTGCACCAGCTGTTATTTACAAATAGACACAGACAGCCACCCCTTGTCTTACCGGAGGCAGCTGTTCTATCTTGTCGATGCACAGAAAACCCAGCCAGCTGTGTGTTATCCATGTCGTCGTTCAGCCACAACTCTGTGAAACATAAGATATTACAGTTTTTAATGTCCTGTTGGTAGATTATTCTTCATCGAACCTCATCCATTTTATTATCCAATGATTGTACGTTGGCTAATAGGACTGATGGTAAAGGCGAATCCTTACAAGGCAACCCAACCTATGCTCCCGATATCTCTGTCTCTTCTTCAAGTGAATGACGGGGATTTGGGCCTTGTCCGGTGTCTGAAGTAAATCCTTTGCTTCCCACTCGGTAAAGAAAAAATCTTTGTCCAGTACGAGGTGAGTAATCACTGTCCTAATATTCAGAAGCTATTTTCGGTCATAAGAGATGGTGGCAGAAACATTATGTACAAAATAAGTTACAAATAACACAGAAAAACACACACAATAGCACAATTGGTTAGGAACCCGTAAAACGGAAGCCATCTACTCCTGTGCCATTACTTTTAAACAGACAGCTTATGGGTCTTATCAGTTTGTGTTCCTGTCTTTGTGTTCCCTTCCTCCCTCCAGTCTGTGTAGCCTGTCAGTTCCAGAGGATCAGAACTCAGGGAAGCCCCAACACACACCCCCTCTCCCCTCCTCCTCCCTCCCACAAAGACCTCCGCTGGAACACAGTGGAGGCTCTCCTCTCAGCACCACAAGGTGGGTACGAGAGTCTTCAGGGAGAACTAGGGGAGGGGGGGCCTCAGCATCCAGCTTCCCCCAGACCTGGGCTGAGAACCAGTGGCAGTGGTAGCAGTGAGTTTGGACAAGGCAATGACCATAGTGAGTCCATGCTGTTCTGTCTATAACCATCATATTTATGTTATGTTGCTAAATGTGTTCTTACAGGAAGTGACTTAGAACCAGTGGTTAAAACCCAAATTGTTTCCCAATGGTGTTGTTCTGAACTGAACCATTAATTTTTTCGTTCAGTTTCACTGTTCCGACCAACAAAATAAAGTTCTGAACCGTTTCAAACCAAAGAAAAAGTACTGGTTTATATTGTGCCTTTGTGTTCCTTTTCAAACCTCTGAAATCAACATTTTACATTTAGCTCAACATTAAATTACTTAACCATGGGCTCCCGAGTGGCGCAGCAGTCTAAGGCACTGCATCGCAGTGCTTGACGCGTCACTACAGCCCCCGGTTCATTCATTCCCAGGCATTGCCCGGTAGTCCCATAGAGTGGCGCACAATTGGCCCAGCGTCATCCGGGTTAGGGAAGGGTTTGGCCTTGGGGGCTTTACTTGGCTCATCACGCTCTAGCCACTCCTTGTGGTGGGCTGGGCGCCTGCAGGCTGACTTCGGTCATCAGTTGAACAGTGTTTCCTCCAACACGTTGGTGCAGCTGGCTTCTGGGCTAAGCGGGTGGGTGTTAAGAAGCACGGTTTGGCCGGTCATGTTTTGGAGGACTCATGACTCGACCTTCTCCTCTACTGAGCCTGTTGGGGAGTTGCAGCGATGAGACAAGATCGAAATTGGAGGGAAAAGGGGATAAAAAATGTATAAATATATATTTTAAAAATTGCTTCACCACTCAGTGTGGATAGAGCAGCTTGCAATGGAGCAGGTAAGCGATTGAATCTGTGTAGAAAAGCCATTAAGAGCACATTTTATTTTGCCATAACAGCAGTTTAATCATAATGAAAGTCACAGTGTAGGTAGCAAGATGCAACTGACATTTTGCGGGTGAGGAGAGAGCGAGAGAGGATGGAGGAAGTTTGCCAGGAAGTGCTGGGCATCTTGTTATGACATGCATTATCTGAATTAGGCCCACAGAATTATACCTACAGAGGAGGGGCTTCTATAAAGGAACTTTGAATGTCTTTGAACTCCAGAGTTGGTTTAACGTTGGACCGTAGTGCAGATGAGCAGTAGAAATAAACATTGTCAGGAGGTTACAGTAATCTATGTAACGTTCTCAAGAGGCTACAGTAACCTATGTAACGTTGTCAGGAGGGTACTGTAATCTATGTAACGTTGTCAAGAGGCTACAGTAACCTATGTAACATTATCAAGAGGCTACAGTAACCTATGTAACGTTGTCAAGAGGCTACAGTAATCTATGTAACGTTGTCAAGAGGCTACAGTAACCTATGTAACATTATCAAGAGGCTACAGTAACCTATGTAACGTTGTCAGGAGGGTACTGTAATCTATGTAACGTTGTCAAGAGGCTACAGTAACCTATGTAACATTATCAAGAGGCTACAGTAACCTATGTAACGTTGTCAAGAGGCTACAGTAATCTATGTAACGTTGTCAGGAGGCTACAGTAATCTATGTAACGTTGTCAGGAGCCTACAGTAATCTATGTAACGTTGTCAGGAGGCTACAGTAATCTATGTAACATTGTCAAGAGGCTACAGTAATCTATGTAACATTGTCAGGAGCCTACAGTAATCTATGTAACGTTGTCAGGAGGCTACAGTAATCTATGTAACATTGTCAAGAGGCTACAGTAATCTATGTAACATTGTCAGGAGGCTACAGTAACCTAAGTAATGTTGTCAGGAGGCTACAGTAACATATGTAACATTGTCAGGAGGCTACAGTAACATATGTAACATTGTCAGGAGGCTACAGTAACCTATGTAATGTTGTCAAGAGGCTACAGTAATCTATGTAACGTTGTCAAGAGGCTACAGTAACCTATGAAACGTTGTCAAGAGGCTACAGTAACCTACGTAACGTTGTCAAGAGGCTACAGTAATCTATGTAACGTTGTCAGGAGGTTACAGTAATCTATGTAACGTTGTCAAGAGGCTACAGTAATCTATGTAACGTTGTCAAGAGGCTACAGTAATCTACGTAACATTGTCAGGAGGCTACAGTAATCTATGTAACATTCTCAAGAGGCTACAGTAACCTATGCTTCAGTGTGGAGGGGCAGGTAGCCTACACACACACACACACACACACACACACACACACACACACACACACACACACACACACACACACACACACACACACACACACACACACACACACACACACACACACACACACACTCAGTGGCAAAGATATCCAGCTGGAATACGTTTCTGAGTGACGGAGTGAGGGCTTTGCATAGGCGCTTTGTTAGGATGTTTGTGGGACTGGAAACAAATTCCTGAAACCAATTCCCATTTTTTTTAAAGAAAGGTTCTGTTCTAGAACAGTATAGATCACTTCAGATCCCTCAAATAATTTTGTTATTTTCTGGTTTTCGATTCTGTTCCCTGAACCGGTTCTAACCCTACTTAAGAACACATGAAAACATTGTGTAATGAAGCACTAATATCTGTCTGTCTAGTAACTACACAGTCTACTCTGTGTCAGAAGCATGTACCCTCCTGAGATCAAGCAAGGAGGCCGCTAGCTGTTTGGCTGTTTCTTTATCAGTGTCCGTTTATTTAATCCTCCACCTCTCCCCTGCACTCCTTTAAAACCATCTCTCCTCCTTCTCTCCTCCATCTTTACTCAGTCCACACTGTGTCAGGGGAGGATAAGGGACAGAGTGACCGTTCCACCTGAACACCCAATCCCCAGCACTGCTACCAGCCAAGCCACTCCACAACTGCACCCTATCAACATGGCAATCCCCCTCGGGCCCTGAGCTCTGGTCAGTTGACTAATCACAAGGGAGTCTCTCTCTCTCTCTCTCTCTCTCTCTCTCTATCTATCTATCTATCTATCTATCTATCTATCTATCTATCTATCTATCTATCTAAACTGTCATGGGGACAGCTCTTCCAATTCCCAACAGAATCTAGGAGGGGGAATTATATTATTATTATTATTATTATATATTATTATTAGACGTTTGATTTTTAATTTCCTTTTATGCTGAGAGTGTTGGCTGGTTGGCGTCTTGCTTCTATCTGGGAAAAGGGGTTATTGCATTGGTTCTTACCAGAGCCATATATTTATTACGTATTATATTATATATTTCTATTTATTCTAAATATCTGGATCGTTCAGTGTTGGCTGGTGTTTCTAATGTGTGGCCTTCCATGGGCAGGTAGAATTTGATACATCAAGTGAAATGCCAACATCAAGTCATTTATACATTATGTGTGATTTGATTTATTTTCAGACTTGAAAGCTAGTAAATGTGGAGACTCAGGGGGTAAATACATACCCAATGTTGACTCTTGCATGGTGTGACACTGCATGAGTGGACCCTGCTTGTTGACTCACATATGGTTTGGCTTGGAATGTCTAATCAGTTTGGTTAGCTGAGCCAATTATACGTTTTAACACCTATAACACACTTGTGGTCGATATTACTTCAATATTACTAACTACAATATTTGGAACAAGTACCATTACTGATCGAGTTTGAACAGAGTTGTGAGGTAGACAGAGCATCCCCACTTTATATGTACTCATTCTACTGTGTGTGTGTGTGTGTGTGTGTGTGTGTGTGTGTGTGTGTGTGTGTGTGTGTGTGTGTGTGTGTGTGTGTGTGTGTGTGTGTGTGTGTGTGTGTGTGTGTGTGTGTGTGTGTGTGTGTGTGTGTGTGTGTGTGTGTGTGTGTGTGTGTGTGCACATGTGTCCCAGTGAAGCCATCCAGTCTCTAAAAGTGGAAGTGAGCAGACTGAAAGTGCGACTAGGGGGCAGTCTGAGACAGACCTACCCTCCCAGTCTTGTCAGAGCTCCCCCTCAGCCCAGAATGACCACACACACCCTCTCAGCTCAACACATTGCATTAGGTTGGCCATTTGTTTTTTGTTTTTAATGAGATTTCATCATACACGTGTTACTGTTGAAACAGGTTAATTGCCATTTCTACTGTCCCTTAGGGCTCTGGTCAAAAGTAGTATACTATATAAGGAATAGGGTCCCATTGTCTTCTTTAATTGATTTTGTCTAGTTCCTTTGGATTCCTCTCCTCTCTCAGTTCTGCTCAGCGAAGGAGCGATGGTGTGAGGAAGAGGGGCTAAGTTGGGTGAATTTTGACGCATTCCTCCTGACAGAGCTGGTGTAACTGAGTCAGGTTTGTAAGCCTCCTTTCTCGCACACGCTTTTAAAGTTTTGCCCACAAATGTTCTATAGGAATGAGGTAAGGGCTTTGTGATGGCCACTCCAATACCTGTTGTCCTTGAGCCATTTTGCCACAACTTTGGAAATATGCTTGAGGTCATTGTCCATTTGAAAGACCCATTTGCGACCAAGCTTTAACTGATGTCTTGAGATGTTGCTTCAATATATCCACATAATTTTCCCTCCTCATGATGCCATCTATTTTGTGAAGTGCACCAGTCCCTCCTGCAGCAAAGAACCCCCCACAACATGATGCTGCCACCCCTGTGCTTCACTGTTGGGATGGTGTTCTTTGGCTTGCAAGCCTCCCCCTTTTTCCTCCAAACATAGCAATGGTCATTATGGCCGAACAGTTCTATTTTAGTTTCATCAGACCAGAGGACATTTCTACAAAAGTACGATCGTTGTCCCCATGTGCAGTTGCAAACCGTAGTCTGTTTTTTTATGGTGGTTTTGGAGCAGTGGCTTCTTCCTTGCTGAGAGGCATTTCAGGTTATGTCGATATAGGACTCGTTTTACTGTGGATATAGATACTTTTGTACCTGTTTCCTCCAGCATCTTCACAAGGTCCTTTGCTGTTGTTCTGGGATTGATTTGCACTTTTCGCACCAAAGTACATTCACCTATAGGAGATAGAACGTGTCTCCTTCCTGAGCGGTATGATGGCTGCGTGGTCCCATGGTGTTTATACTTGTATACTATTGCTTGTAAAGATGAACGTGGTTCCTTCAGGCGTTTGGAAATTGCTCCCAAGGATGAACCAGACTAGTGGAGGTCCACATTTTTTTCTGAGGTCTTGGCTGATTTCTTTAGATTTTCCCATGATGTCAAGCAAAGAGGCACTGAGTTTGAAGGTAGACCTTGACATTCATCCACAGGTACACCTCCAATTGACTCAAATTATGTCAATTAGCCTATCAGAAGCTTCTAAAGCCATGACACCATTTTCTGGAATTTTCCAAGCTGTTTAAAGGCACAGTCAACTTAGTGTATGTAAACTTCTGACCCACTGGAATTGTGGTACTGTGAATTAAAAGTGAAATGGTCTGTAAACAATTGTTGAAAAAATTACTTGTGTCATGCACAAAGTAGATGTCCTAACCGACTTACTATAGTTTGTTAACAAGAAATTTGTGGAGTGGTTGAAAAACAAGTTTTAAATGACTCCAACCTAAGTGAATGTTAACTTCTGACTTCAACTCTACATATCCCAACCAGAAGCTATGGATTACAGGCAACATCCACACTGAGCTAAAGTCTAGAGCTTTCAATGAGCGGGACACTAAATCCTGCTACGCCCTCTGACAAAGCATCAAACAGGCAAAGTGTCAATACAGGACTAAGATCAAATCCTACTCAGAGCATGCGCTGACCGTCTGGAAAGTGTCTTCACTGACATTTTCAACCTCTCCCTGACCCAGTCTGTAAATCCTACATGTTTCAAGCAGACCACCATAGTCACTGTGCTAAAGAACACACTGTAGTACCCACATCTGTAGCCATTAAATGCTTGGAAAGGCTGGTCATGGCTCACATCAACACCATCATCCCAGACACCCTGGACCCACTCCAATTCGCATACCGCCCCAACAAATCCACAGATGAGGCAATCTCTATTGCTCTCCACTCTTCCCTTTCCCAACATCACAAAAGGATCACCTACATGAGAATGCTGTTCATTGACTTCAGCTCAGCGTTCAACACCATAGTGCCCTCCAAGCTCATCACTAAGCTAAGGATCCTAGGATTAAACACCTCTCTCTGCAACTGGATCCTGGACTTCCTGATGGGTCGCCCCCAGGTGGTGAGGGAGGGCAACAACACAACCGCCACGCTGTACTCCCTGTTCACCCACGACTGCGTGACTGCGCATGATTTCAACACCATCATTAGGTTTGCAGACGACTCGACGGTGGTAGGCCTGATCACCGACAGTGTGGTGCCAGCATAACAACCTCTTCCTTAACATCAGCAAGGCAAAGGAGCTGATCGTGGACTAAACAAAATGGAGGGCCTTTGTACACTTCCATCCAAATCAACGGGGCTGTTATGGAACAGGTTGAGAGCTTCAAGTTCCTAAGGGTTCACATTACTAAGGAACTATCATGATCCACACACATAAACACAGTTGTGAAGAGGGCACGACAATGCCTCTTCCAACTCAGGAGGCTGAAAAGATTTGGCATGGGCCATAAGATCCTTAAAACGTTATACAGTGGCACCATTGAGAGCATCTTGACTGGCTGCATCAACCCTTTGTATGACAACTGTTTGGCATCCGACCACAAGGCGCTACAGAGGGTAGAGTGTATGGCCCTGTACATTACTGGGGCTGAGCTCCCAGTCATCCAGGACCTCTATACCAGGCGGTGTCAGAAGAAGGCCCTAAAAATGTTTAAAGACTCCAGCCACCCAAGTCATCGACTGTTCTCTCTGCTACTGCACGGCAAGCGGTATCAATGCACCAAGTCTGGAACCAACAAGGCCCTGTACAGCTTCTACCCCCAAGCAAGTGCTTTCGGAAAGTATTCAGACCCCTTGACTTTTTCCATATTTTGTTAAATTAGCCTTATTCTAAAATAGACTAAATAAATTATTCCCTTATAAATCTACAATACCCCATAATGACAAAGTGAAAACAGGTTTTTAGAATCTTCTGCAAATGTATAAAAAATAAACAACAGAAATACCTTATTTACATAAGTATTCAGACCCTTTGCTATGAAACAGGATTGTGTCGAGGCACAGCTCTAGGGAAGGGTACCAAAAAATGTCTGCAGCATTGAAGGTCACCAGGAACACAGTGGCCTCCATCATTCTTAAATGGAACAAGTTTGGAACTATCAAGACTTTTCCTAGAACTGGCCTCCCGGCCAAACTGAGCCATCGGGGGAGAAGAGCCATGGTCAGGGAGGTAACCAAGAAACCAATGGTCACTCTGAAAGAGCTCCAGAGTTTATCTTTGGAGATGGGAGAACCTTCCAGAAACCCATACATCTCTGCAGCACTCCACCCACAAGGCCAGACGGAAGTAAAAGGCACATGACAGCCTGCTTGGAGATTGCCAAAAGGCACCTAAAGATCTCTCAGACCATGAGTAACAAGATTCTCTGGTCTGATGAAACTAAGATTGATATCTTTGGCCTGAATGCCAAGTGTCACATCTGGAGGAAACCTGGCACCATCCCTACGGTGAGGTATGGAGTGGCAGCATCATGCTGTGGGGATGTTTTTCAGCGGCAGGGACTGGGAAACAGGATCTAGGGGAAGATCTATGGAAAGATGATATAGGGAAATATGAACAGTGCAAAGTACAGAGAGATCCTTGATGAAAATCTGCTCCAGAGTGCTCAGGACCTCGAACTTGGGCGAAGTGTCACCTTCCAACAGGACAACCCCCTAAGCACACAGCTAAGACAATGCAGGATGTCCTTGAGTGGCCCAGCTAGAGCCCGGACTTGAACCTGATCGAACATCTCTGGAAAGACCTGAAAATAGCTGTGCAGCAATGTTCCCCATCCAACCTGACAGAGCTGAGAGGATCTGCAGAGGAGAATGGGAGAAACTCCCCAAATACAGGTGTTCCAAACTTGTAGCGTCATACCCAATAAGCCTCGAGGCTGTAATCACTGCCAAAGGTGCTTCAGCAAAGCACTGAGTAAAGGGTCTGAGTACTTATGTAAATGTGATGTTTCAGTTTTAAAAAGTATTAAATTAGCAAAAATAAATAAAAAATGTTTTTTTCCTTTGTCATTATTGGTATTGTGTGTAGATTGCTGAGAGACATTTTGTTTAATCCATTTTAGAATAAGGCTGTAATGTGGCAAATATGTTAAAAAAAAAAAATCTACTATTTCTCTTTTCTTTGCATTGTAGGGATGGCCGGTATGTAAGCATTTCACTGTTAGTCTGCAACTGTTGTTTACAAAGCGTGACAAATACAATTGTATTTGATTTGATTCAATTCCTGTTTTCTGTTGTGTGTAAACGCTTTGTCATTTTAATTGACAACAAGCCTGTGTTGATTTCTGACTTGCAGACTGAAGGACGGAGAGAGAGACAGAGGCACCCGGCCACATCCCCACAGAGATATGAGAGGCATGTCCTTTGTAGTGCCAACCCCTCCATGCTGGGCAGTGTGCCGCTGGTCCAGTGTGTACCAGTGTGCCCACCAGTTCTGTGAGTACGCCTCTCACTCACACACACACACACACACACACACACACACACACACACACACACACACACACACACACACACACACACACACACACACACACACACACACACACACACACACACACACACACACACACACACACACACACACACACACACACACACACAATTTTGGAATTGTTAGCTAGATTACTTTTTGGTTATTACTGCATTGTCGGAACTAGAAGCACAAGCATTTCGCTACACTCGCATTAACATCTGCTAACCATGTGTATGTGACAAATACATTTGATTTGATTTGACAGAGACACACACACACAAACTCACCACTTAAGTGGTGACAACATGAGTAATCAGCTCACTTATGTGGAGGAACTCCTCCAGGTGCAAAATCCTGGAGGTGCTTACGTTTTGCATTAATCCTCTAATAGTTTTATTAGTGTGAATATTTGAATCACACATAAGTATCTGTCGTGATTACATCATTGTTTAACATTCCACTCTCTCCCCCCTATGTAGTAAGAGCAGTAGTAAGTAAGTGTAGTTCTGAATCTGTCCTGTTCCCTGCAGGTACTACTCCAGCCCAGTGATAAAGGCAGCTCAATCCCACCCCCAGTTCATCTATGTGTCTCTGAGTGGGGGTGTGGCCTCTGGGTTCAGGGGTCGTGAGCAGGTCAGAGGTGGATCTGGCCATTCCATCTGCTGACCTGCGCTCTCCACCAGAAGTCCTGCATGCACAGATGGATCAGACCAGAAATACACCAGGGTCGTATTTATTAGGCACCAAGCAGAAGAAAACTGACTGAAACGGGGAGGAACTTCCTGGATTTGTCCAATAAGAAACACTTTGTTTCCGTTTTCCGTTGCAAAACATTTTGTTACGGTTTGCACTAATGAATACAACCAGGCAAGTCTTTGGACTAACCACTGTGAGGACACAGATGTCTCTAAATGTGGCGTTATGTACTGTACACTTAATATTCGGTGTAAGAGTGTGTTATGTGGAGTAACATAAAGCCTGGATACGGATACTAGGACCTCAAACCAGTCATTAAGCCTCTGGCTTCTTTGGAACTATTTGATGGTCACCCAGTGGCACTGATAGTAAGGTAGGGTCTACACACACTCTACTTTATACAGGTTACAGGGTACCTTTTAGCTTTAGATCAAAGGTGGAGTGCCAATATTGCAATCTCAAGTATCATATAGAAACAACACAAATTAATCTCTTACTCATGAAATGCACTAGAATCTGAATAATTTATATATGAATGATTAACGTTTCAAAATAACGGACATATGCTCATTGTTTGTTTAATTTGCTTTGAAACCTGGAATATTCTTTTTACATTTTTTTTGTTACATTTGAACAATGACTGGTATGGATCTTCAGGTGAGGAGATGAACTATTCACACATTGATTTCTTCCATTTGTTTACCCTAATTTATTGATTCTAAATGATTTGTTTTGTATTTTGTTCTTGATCATTTGTGTATTGTGTGTAATATTTAGTTAATAAGGTTACTAATTGGTGTCAGTGTTACTGTAGTGTAAACTTGTACACATCAGGAAAATATTTTATCTGAAATACACATTATTAGAATTTCAGAAATAGAGATTTGGAAATCTAGATTCTGGTATCTGTTGTACCTTTGTAATGTGATTGATTATCAAATGATTTTTGTTGTAGTTCCGATTTGAAGCCAAATAAATGTTGATGTTAAGACAGAACACAGAACACTTTATAGCGTCACATTCTTGAAACCGTTTTCTATAT
Organism: Oncorhynchus gorbuscha; assembly: GCF_021184085.1. Taxonomy (NCBI): domain Eukaryota; kingdom Metazoa; phylum Chordata; class Actinopteri; order Salmoniformes; family Salmonidae; genus Oncorhynchus; species Oncorhynchus gorbuscha. The sequence continues at coordinate 59,698,274 of NC_060183.1, read as the reverse complement.
TTCTCTTGTAATACTGAGTACATTACAGTATGCACCTGTCTCTAATGGTTTGCAAAGTTGTACTAATAGTTGTTATTAAGTAAGGCTGATGTTGGTTATAACCAGCGTGTTACTCTTGGCCATGAACTGCAGGTGTGGATGAGTCACCTGGGTGTCACACTGTCGGAGACCCATAGACACTGAAGTTGTACACCTGACATATTATGCATTTGACACAACCCTTTTGATACAATGCAGAGTTTCTCTGTTCAAAAACAATTACACACGTGTTGTGGAGACACCACACAACTCTGTTGTACCACAAAAATACCTTTAACACCATTATCCCAGAAACCCTAGACCCACTCCAATTTGCATACCGCCCAAACAGATCCACAGATGATGCAATCTCTATTGCACTCCACACTCCACACTTTCCCACATGGACAAAAGGAACACTTACGTGAGAATTCTATTAATTGACTACAGCTCAGCGTTCTACACCATAGTGCCCTCAAAGCTCATCACTAAGCTAAGGATCCTGGGACTGAACACCCTCTGCAACTGGATCCTGGACTTCCTGACGGGCCGCCCCCAGATGGTGAGGGTAGGTCGCAAATTAACACTGGAGCTCCCCAGGTGTGCATGCTCAGTCCCCTCCTGTACTCCCTGTTCACCCACGAATGCATGGCCAGGCACGACTTCAATACCATCATTAAGTTTGCAGACGACACAACAGTGGTAGGCCTAATCACAGACAAGGATGAGACAGCCTATAGGGAGGAAGTCAGAGACCTGGCCAGGTGGTGCCAGAATAACAACCTATCCCTCAATGTAACCAAGACTAAGGAGATTATTGCGGACTACAGGAAAAGGAGGACCGAGCACGCCCCCATTTTCCACGACAGGTCTGTAGTGGAGCAGGTTGAGAGCTTCAAGTTCCTTGGTATCCACATCAACAACAAACTAGAATGGTCCAAACACACCAAGACAGTCGTGAAGAGGACACGACAAAGCCTATTACCCCTCAGGAAACTAAAAAGATTTGGCATGGGTCCTGAGATCCTCAAAAGGTTCTACAGCTGCAACATCGAGAGCATCCAGACGGGTTGCATTACTGCCTGGTACGGCAACTGCTCGGCCTCCGACCGCAAGGCACTACAGAGGGTAGTGCGTACGGCCCAGCACATCACTGGGGCTAAGCTTCCTGCCATCCAGGACCTCTACATCAGGCGGTGTTAGAGGAAGGCCCTAAAAATGGTCAAAGAGTCTAGGACAAAAAGACCCCAGCCACCCCAGTCATAGATTGTTCTCCCTACTACCGCATGACAAGCGTTACCGGAGTGCCAAGTCTAGGACATAAAGACCCCAGCCACCCCAGTCATAGATTGTTCTCCCTACTACCGCATGACAAGCGTTACCGGAGTGCCAAGTCTAGGACATAAAGACCCCAGCCACTCCAGTCATAGATTGTTCTCCCTACTACTGCATGACAAGCGTTACCGGAGTGCCAAGTCTAGGACATAAAGACCCCAGCCACTCCAGTCATAGATTGTTCTCCCTACTACCGCATGACAAGCGTTACCGGAGTGCCAAGTCTAGGACAAAAAGACCCCAGCCACCCCAGTCATAGATTGTTCTCCCTACTACCGCATGACAAGCGTTACCGGAGTGCCAAGTCTAGGACAAAAAGACCCCAGCCACTCCAGTCATAGATTGTTCTCCCTACTACCGCATGACAAGCGTTACCGGAGTGCCAAGTCTAGGACAAAAAGACCCCAGCCACTCCAGTCATAGACTGTTCTCCCTACTACCGCATGACAAGCGGTACCGGAGTGCCAAGTCTAGGACAAAAAGACCCCAGCCACCCCAGTCATAGATTGTTCTCCCTACTACCACATGACAAGCGTTACCGGAGTGCCAAGTCTAGGACATAAAGACCCCAGCCACTCCAGTCATAGATTGTTCTCCCTACTACCGCATGACAAGCGTTACCGGAGTGCCAAGTCTAGGACATAAAGACCCCAGCCACTCCAGTCATAGATTGTTCTCCCTACTACCGCATGACAAGCGGTACCGGAGTGCCAAGTCTAGGACAAAAAGGCTTCTCAACAGTTTGTTACCCCCAATTCATAAGACTCCTGAACAGATAATCAAATGGCTACCTGGACTAAAGAATGTGATGAGTCTTTTGTCCTTGTAATGGAAGCCAATTTATTAGACAGCCTTAGTACATTGGTACACATGAAGTATACTTTTGTTTGTGCTTCAACACTTGCAAATATAGAATCCCAATAAGTTAAACCGGTTTAGGACAGACTTATGTTTCATTTATTAATATTTCTTCCCTCTGACAAATAACTTGGATATAAATTAATTGAATAGACAGTGAAACCTTTACAACAGCAACTGATAATAGAAAAAATTAAATTCATTGTTGGCATAACAGAAAACGCATAGTGCTATCAATATACAATCTGTTTTGCCAGGCAATAGAGAGGAAAAATGGAGAAATAAAATGATAGAAATATTGGGGTTACATTTTCTTTGCAAAGCCATTCACCATTGGAAGAGTTAAAATGTACCAGAAGATAAAACGGACAAACAAAATATAGATATTAGTTATTTTCCCTGTTGACCACTACAGCTACAGCTAAAACATCACAAACACGTGACTTCACATTGGCATTTTTTAAAGGAAATCTTTTACTACTTCACAGTCAGAAACATCACCAGTCAACAGTGGGACACTAAAACATCAACATATGGCATATACACAACACACTACTCAGTGCATGACCCGGTTAAACATTTTGATACTAACCAATGATAAGACTTACAATGTGACAGGATACAATACTGAAATACAAATCGGCCCTTTATGATTATTCTTTAAACATCTGCAAGCAATGGCCTTTTGACACTCAACCGTGAAATCTCTCCAGAGAAAAGGAAAAGGATGTGGTGAGTAAATAGTTCCAGTCTTATGGCTGGAGGAAGGATACTTCTACCATTCTGTAGCTATTTACAGAGTCCTGTTTTTCTCTATCCTCAGACCTAGGGTCAGTTTGGCTGTTTGTTACTGTCTACCTCACATATAGCACTGAAGGATCTCTTGGATTGCTTGTTCTCAGTATTGCCATACTAAAGGATATACAGTAACAGTCCACACAATGTTCAGGCATGCTACCAGGGATGGAAATTAAGTTAGCCTGCTAGCCTATGGCTAGTACTTTTCAGACCGGGCTAGTAGAACATGTGCCCAACTAGTCCAACGGCTAGTGAAATGTTGTATTTTCAAATATCGCATGGCACAGATTTTGGACTAGTAAAAATTGCGGTCTTCTAGCCTGGCTGGTCAGTGCCCAAAATCCTTAGGTTCCATCCCTGTATGCTACTGATACAAATGTCTTGACCAGCTAGGACTCTTCCCCCTAATAGGACTGGGATGAGTTATATTGCATGTTGAGTGATATGATCTTACTGCATTGACTTTCCTCGTGCCAACCAACTCCAGTAAGGCATCCCTCCTCCACCCACTACCAGTAAAAATCACACCAATAAGATAAACTGAGGGAACAAACAGAGAGAACCTCTACGTTTTACACATTCTAGCAGGTTTCATAGCATACAATATTACATTTGGTACTTTCAGTTTCAAATGACCTTAGTTGATATTTAAACATTTTTTAAATAAGTTCTGTTATTTGCATCCATTGTAAAACATGAGAATACTTGCAACATGATTTTATTTCTGTTTCAACATATATTTTTTTCACCAATGCTATCATTGTTTTATACTCTTATTCTTCTCGTGCAAGATGAGATGTTTCCACAATTCATGAAGGATGACTGGGAGGATGACTGGGGGATGTGTAGGGTAGAGGAAAGGAGATAGATAGATGGGGCTGGGTGGTTTTAGCTTGCTGGTTCCTCATCTGGTTTGTTCATGGTCTTGAGCTGTTCCAGGAGGGCGGTGGGGGTGAAGACGTGGGTTGATCCTAGAGAGGTGGACAGATACGCAGCAGAGGAAGCACACAGACAGAGCATTATATTAGAGCTGCCCAAACATAAGCCTGCTAGGAAAATGTGTTTTCAGCTCTTGCTCTGAATGCTTAGATGAAACCACTGTATTCTTGAGAAAAAAAAATGTTGGAAATAAGATAAACATATACGTACAACCAAAAAACTTGAAATCATAGTCGATAGTCAGCATTTGGAGAATGTATTGGTTATCATTATTGGTTATCATACGATGTGTGGGCTATTCACACATTTTAGAGATTGAAAGAAGATTGGTGGGGTAATGGACTGCCTGCCAAAAACGCACATGCACAGACATCACAGAGCAGGCAGGATTCTGTGAGCTGGAAAGCACTGGTGGTAGAACCCTGTGACCACACCTATAGGAGAGTGCAGCCAACCAGCTGTAAGCTTGTGCAAGTGACCTAAGAAGCTTTTATCACAGTGCATGCAAACATCAGCAATATGAAAAACCTGGTCAAAACACTGCAAAAAAAAGAAAAGCAGATTTCAGTCCAACCATTCTCTGATTGGATGACATCAGGGAAGTCATTTTGCTTATGCTTGTGAATGAAAATGTGAAATTGAAAGCTAAACACAACAGCACCACCAAAATATGAATGAGCTGACTTTTTCATAGCTGAAGACACATTTCGGACACAGTATAACTCAGGAGGTATAGGATTGGAGTCAACCAAACATTTGTCCATCTAGTTTATCACTTTGTCACTAAGATGTTGAGTGTGCTTACCCTCCATCTTGGACAAACCAAGGTCTTCATAAAGCAGACCGCTGGACCAAAGTTTTGATTTACTCCCCATACCTACTCAACAGTTTAATCAGTAGTATTGTTATTCTTCATCGGTTTGTTTCTAAAGGAAAGCTGCATGTTTCTGTCATATTGGCTCAACAAGGAAGACGCACAGGTTTACCTGTTGCTAGGTAGAATTCAATGAAAGTTCAGTAAATCTAATTGGCCCTGGCAGTTAGGCCTTTCTAGCTGTGGCATGACAGCCAATCAGGAGTAGTTTATCCCAGCATCAATAGGCATAGACAGAGACAGGAGAGGAAGAGGCAAGTCCATCTTAAGTTGGGTCACCATGGGGATGCAGGCATCATGGGTGTAAGGGAGCGTGGGGTGGGGTTGGGGTGAGCACTAGTCACAGATCAACTTTGGACTGGCCTTGCCTGGTTCTCTCCTGTTTCTCAGCGTCTGAAACACACAGCTTTGCAGGCCTCTGGCCAGAAACACAACACTTTGATACATGTTGCTCCCCAACACTCACTACATATCCAAATACCAGATAACAGAAACAAACTGTTTTTTTGTAAATAAACAATGGTCATTTTGTTCTGGAAGTGTTGAATGTGGCAGTATGTGGTAAAGAGTCCATACTGCACGGTGATCGATATTAAGAAAACACCAAAACCATGAAACCAAAAGTTGTTTGAAAAGGATATAGCTTTAGCAGATAAGCAAGAACGAAATGGATGTCCTTTGCTAATGTGTTGAGGGAAACTCACTCAGGAGACAACTTTAAAGGGACAGTGCGAGACTGGCAATTAAGCCGTTTTTCTACTTACCCAGAGTTAGATGAACTTGTGGATACCGCTAGCGTACCTGTTGACTTCCAGTCGTTGTGCTAACACTAGTTAGCATTGGCTTGCGAAACTACCTCTAACTTCCTTCATACTGGACACAAAGACATAACAATTCTATCCACTAGTTCATTTGACTCTGGGGAAGGAGAAAGAAATGAGTTCATTGTCAGAATCTCACACTATCCCTTTAACAAAGTGTGCAGGAAAATATCTTTGACAGTGTGGGGAAAATCTTACTTACTTAATTAAACAAAATCCCAAAATTAGGCAGTGATGTGGTAATTGATCATATTGGTGTTCGAAAAGTAGACCTATGATGTGCTTTTATATTCCTGTCTTTATGTCCCAAAACCCATATTGGTCTACTATTGGTTGACTATGCTGTATGGGCAACATATGGTGTTGCTAGGGGGGAAATATGGAGCTATATGCGAAAGAAAGTGAGGGGGGCAATTGTGAAGTCTTTTTATGATGTGTCGCATCTTTTCTAGGTGCTAAAGCATATCGAGTGAACATCGCTACATTCCCAGTGTCAGTGTCTGCAGAGAAGCACAGTGTCCGAGGGAGTGGAGATAGCAGTAGGGACATACATTGGTGTTCTCTGCAGATGACTCGTGGGCCATGTAAGCATGCATGTGATGTCTGGTGGACTGAGAGAGCGTGAAGTGGAGGAGAGGGGGAGAAAGTTGAAAAAAAAGAGAGAACGAAAAGAACGAGAATCCTTTCTTGAAATCCAACATCAACTCAAGGACCTATCCTGTAAGAAACGACTAAATCAAGTTGATTGTCTTGAAGGTGTTAATTATAAAAAAAAAGAATTAGATCGTAATAATAAAGTAGAAAAAGATGGATCTCGGGGGGTAGATTAAATCTGGGAAGTAGGGTATGAAACAGGCTGAGAGGGCCCTGAGGGCAGAGAGGGCGATTTAATCCACCCAGCTGAGATGATGTGGAGGTGGAGAGGGGCAGCAGGGATGAGGTCAGGACGCCTGTAGCAAGGCCAGCTCACACAGGCTTCACTACCTGAAGGCCCAACAGACAGATACTGCAACACATGCCCATTCTATCGGTCAGCAGCATGGCATGGCCAATCGCTATTGGCTGTGGGGGTCACCAATCACACTGTATCACACTGTATCACACTGTGATTGGGTGTTGGCCTGCAGGAGGTGGAGCTTGAGGTAACTGGGAAATGCAGTGAGCCAGGGACCAGACAGCCATCCCTGAGGATAGGGGGGCGGAGTTTAAACAGTACTGAGTGTAGTAAGAGGAGTACGGAGGGGAAAAAAGCCCTTGTGCTGTGGGGGTTCAGAAAGGGCTTCTTTGCGCGGCTGCCTTTACTTTGTCAGAGTGTGATTTCTCTCTCCCTCCCTCCCTCTCTCTGTCTGTCTCACTCGTCTGAGCCTGCGTCTGGCTCCTCAAAGGACACCCTAGTGGACTCTCGGAAGTCAGGGTGCTGCAGGTCCGTTAAGAATTTGATGGGGGTGATGGTGTGGGTGGAACCTGTGGAGGAACAGAGGGCGCTTCACGCTCATTTCTCATCACATGCCATGCCTCCCATGCCACTTTCTCTCTTCTGCCCCTTCCTTGCCATCTCCAAAAGAAGGGTTAAACACACCACTGCACAGCACCACCCACATACTGTACACACACACACACACACACACGCACACACACACACAAAACCCAGATGCACAGAAAAAGACAGGGTGTAGCTGCAATTCAAAGACAACAGTGTTTTTAGACAAAACAAGACTGAATCCAAAAGCAAAAGCATAGCACAGCAAAAACAACATAGGAGACACCCCCTCCCGTAGGACTGGCTGACTCGACAGACAACATTCAATGAACAGGGAACACATGTCACCCAAAAGGGGTTTAAACATATCACAGGTGACATTCAGGTAAGTGTTCATCAGAAACATAACGTTTTCCTCCATCTAAGTTGCTAGATATAGCACTAAGTCTAGCACTAAAAAAAGTGTTGATTGCTTCAATAGGCAAACTAGGGTCATGACATAAGCTTACGCTTAATTAACCTTTACTGACTGGGATTCATGGTGTGGGTGTATGGGAGTCAGAAAGCGAATTGAGGTCAACTATGTCGGTGTGTGGATGAGTCAAAATGTTCATGAAGTACGGTCGAGTGCGGTAGACGCTCAAAAGAGAGAAAGATTATCCGGACGACTTCTCTGCTTCGTTCTTCTTTATCCACTTGTGGTCAACACAGTGGGAACAGAATACAGTTCCATTGGCACTGATGATGGCAGACACATGTATATTCATGTTCTGCTGTGCTGACCACAATGAATGGGGACAAAACAGAAGTAGCTAATGTACGAGAGTCAGTCAGTTAGTGAAGGACGCCCATTTCACATTCTACGCTCTAGCTCCCATCCCTAAAGCACCTTGTGTAGATCTTGAAAATAATTGTGTAGATATAAGCCATTCCACCTAGCCTATCAGAGGGCATTGTGGACATATTACCATATTGTGGCTACCTATCCAGACTTTTCAGACCTACAAACCAGACCTCCCAGAGGGAGGGACTATGTGTCCATTTGAAATGAATCTGCATTCTTGCATAAATGAAAGGAATCCGTGTGTTAATGTACCACTAATGTCACACTCCCTACGGAGGAGTCCCTCGTATCCCCCCTCGGCCTGCGCCCAGTGGCGCCCCCCGGTGTCAGACTC